>NC_133413.1:56052500-57302500 GCF_049350105.2 Macaca mulatta
TTCACAGAACACAAAGAAGTTTCTCAGAAAGCTTCTTTCTCTTTGTTATCGTAGGATATTTCCTTTGGCCCTATAGTCTTCAAAGGGATCCGAAATATCTGTTCTCAGCTTCCACAGAAATAAGGCTAGCAAAGAGATCCACGAAATACAGACGTATCTCTGTGAATGGAAGTCACACATCACAGAGCAGTTTCTCAGATAGTTTCTTTCCATAATTCATCTGAGGATATTTCCTTTTTCACCATAGCCCCTATGGGCTTCCAAATGTCACTTTGCCAATTCCACAAGAACTGTCTTAGCGAAAGGCTTCTTGAGGGGAAAGCTGTAACTCTGTGAGATGATTTCACAGAACACAAAGAAGTTTCTCAGAAAGCTTCTTTCTCTTTGTTATCGGAGGATATTTCCTTTGGCCCTATAGTATTCAAAGGGATCCGAAATATCTGTTCTCAGATTCCACAGAAATAAGGCTCGCAAAGAGATCCACGAAATACAGATGTAACTCTGTGAGTGGAAGTCACACATCACAGAGCAGTTTCTCAGAAAGCTTCTTTTCAGATTTCATCTGACGATATTTCCTTTTTCACCATAGCCCTCTTTGGGCTTCGAAATATCTCTTTGCCAATTCCACAAGAACTGTCTTAGTGAAAGGCTTCCTGAGGAGAAAGCTGTAACTCTGTGAGATGATTTCACAGAACACAAAGGAGTTTCTCAGAAATCTTCTTTCTCTTTGTTATCGGAGGATATTTCCTTTGGTCCTATAGTCTTCAAAGGGATCCGAAATATCTGTACTCAGATTCCACAGAAATAAGGCTAGCAAACAGATCCACGAAATACAGATGTAACTCTGTGAGTGGAAGTCAAACATCACAGAGTAGTTTCTCAGAAAGCTTCTTTCCAGATTTCATCTGAGGATATTTCCTTTTTCACCATAGCCCTCTATGGACTTCCAAATATCACTTTGCCAATTCCACAAGAACTGTCTTAGCGAAAGGCGTCTTGAGGGGAAAGCTGTAACTCTGTTAGATGATTTCACAGAACACAAAGAAGTATCTCAGAAAGCTTCTTTCTCTTTGTTATCGGAGGATATTTCCTTTGGCCCTATAGTCTTCAAAGGGATCCGCAATATCTCTTCTCAGATTCCACAGAAATAAGGCTAGCAAAGAGATCCACGAAATACAGATGTAACTCTGTGAGTGGAAGTCCCACATCGCAGAGCAGTTTCTCAGAAAGCTTCTTTCCAGATTTCATCGCAGGATATTTTCTTTTACACCATAGCCCTCTTTGTGCTTCCAAATATCACTTTGCCAATTCCACAAGAACTGTCTTAGCGAAAGGCTTCTTGAGGGGAAAGCTGTAACTCTGTTAGATGATTTCACAGAACACAAAGAAGTTTCTCAGAAAGCTTCTTTCTCTTTGTGATCGGAGGATATTTCCTTTGGCCCTATAGTCTTCAAAGGGATCCGAAATATCTGTTCTCAGATTCCACAGAAATAAGGCTAGCAAAGAGATCCACGAAATACAGATGTAACTCTGTGAGTGGAAGTCACATATCACAGAGCAGTTTCTCAGAAAGCTTCTTTCCAGATTTAATGTGAGGATATTTCCTTTTTCACCATAGCCCTCTATGGGCTTCCAAATATCACTTTGCCAATTCCACAAGAACTGTCTTAGCTAAAGACGTTTTGAAGGGAAAGCTGTAACTCTGTGAGATGATTTCACAGAACACAAAGAAGTTTCTCAGAAAGCTTCTTTCTCTTTGTTATCGGAGGATATTTCCTTTGGCCCTATAGTCTTCAAAGGGATCCGAAATATCTGTTCTCAGATTCCACAGGAATAAGGATAGCAACGAGATCCACGAAATACAGATGTAACTCTGTGAGATGAATTAACAGAACACTAAGCAGTTTCTCAGAAGGCTTCTTTCCAGATTTCATCTGAGGATATTTCCTTTTTCACCATAGCCCTCTATGGGCTTAAAAATATCACTTTGGCAATTCCACAAGAACTGTCTTAGATAATGGCTTCTTGAGGGGAAAGCTGTAACCCTCTGAGATGATTTCACAGAGCACAAAGAAGTTTCTCAGAAAGCTTCTTTCTCTTTGTTATCGGAGGATATTTCCTTTGGCCCTATAGTCTTCAAAGGGATCCGAAATATCTGTTCTCAGATTCCACAGAAATAAGGCTGGCAAAGAGATCCACGAAATACAGATGTAACTCCGTGAGTGGAAGTCACACATCACAGAGCAGTTTCTCAGAAAGCTTCTTTCCAGATTTCATCGGAGGCTATTTTCTTTTTCACCATAGCCCTCTATGGGCTTCCAAATATCACTTTGCCAATTCCACAACAACTGTCTTAGCGAAAGGCTTCTTGAGGGGAAAGCTGTAACTCTGTCAGATGATTTCACAGAACACAAAGAAGTTTCTCAGAAAGCTTCTTTCTCTTTGTTATCGGAGGATATTTCCTTTGGCCCTATAGTCTTCAAAGGGATCCGAAATATCTGTTCTCAGATTCCACAGAAATAAGGCTAGCAAAGAGATCCACGAAATACAGATGTAACTCTGTGAGTGGAAGTCACACATCACAGAGCAGTTTCTCAGAAAGCTTCTTTCCAGATTTCATCTGAGGATATTTTCTTTTTCACCATAGCCCTCTATGGGCTTCCAAATATCACTTTGCCAATTCCACAAGAAGTGTCTTAGCGAAAGGCTTATTGAGGGGAAAGATGTAACTATGTGAGATGATTTCACAGAACGCAAAGAAGTTTCTCAGAAAGCTTCTTTCTCTTTGTGATCGGAGGATATTTCCTTTGGCCCTGTAGTCTTCAAAGGAATCCGAAATATCTGTTCTCAGATTCCACAGAAATAAGGCTAGCAAAGAGATCCAGGAAATACAGATGTAACTCTCTGAGTGGATGTCACATATCACAGAGCAGTTTCTCAGAAAGCTTCTTTCCAGATTTAATCTGAGGATATTTCCTTTTTCACCATAGCCCTCTATGGGCTTCCAAATATCACTTTGCCAATTCCACAAGAACTGTCTTAGCGAAAGGCGTCTTGAGGGGAAAGCTGTAACTCTGTTAGATGATTTCACAGAACTCAAAGAAGTATCTCAGAAAGCTTCTTTCTCTTTGTTATTGGAGGATATTTCCTTTGGCCCTATAGTCTTCAAAGGGATCCGAAATATCTCTTCTCAGATTCCACAGAAATAAGGCTAGCAAAGAGATCCACGAAATACAGATGTAACTCTGTGAGTGGAAGTCCCACATCGCAGAGCAGATTCTCAGAAAGCTTCTTTCCAGATTTCATCGCAGGATATTTTCTTTTTCACCATAGCCCTCTATGGGCTTCCAAATATCACTTTGCCAATTCCAAAAGAACTGTCTTAGCGAAAGGCTTCTTGAGGGGAAAGCTGTAACTCTGTCAGATGATTTCACAGAACACAAAGAAGTTTCTCAGAAAGCTTCTTTCTCTTTGTTATCGGAGGATATTTCTTTGGCCCTACAGTCTTCAAAGGGATCCGAAACATCTTTTCTCAGATTCCACAGGAATAAGGCTAGCAACGAGATCCACGAAATACAGATGTAACTCTGTGAGATGAATTAACAGAACACTAAGCAGTTTCTCAGAAGGCTATTTTCCAGATTTCATCTGAGGATATTTTCTTTTTCACCATAGCCCTCTAAGGGCTTACAAATATCACTTTGGCAATTCCACAAGAACTGTCTTAGATAATGGCTTCTTGAGGGGAAAGCTGTAACCCTCTGAGATGATTTCACAGAGCACAAAGAAGATTCTCAGAAAACTTCTTTCTCTTTGTTATCGGAGGATATTTCCTTGGGCCCTATAGTCTTCAAAGGGATCCGAAATATCTGTTCTCAGATTAGACAGAAATAAGGCTAGCAAAGAGATCCACGCAATACAGATGTAACTCTGTGAGTGGAAGTCACATATCACAGAGCAGTTTCTCAGAAAGCTTCTTTCCAGATTTCATCTGAAGATATTTCCTTTTTCACCGTAGCCCTCTATAGGCTTCCGAATATCACTTTGCCAATTCCACAAGAACTGTCTTAGCGAAAGGCTTCTTGAGGGGAAGGCTGTAACTCTGTGAGATGATTTCACAGAACACAAAGAAGTTTCTCAGAAAGCTTCTTTCTCTTTGTTATCGGAGGATACTTCCTTTGGCCCTATAGTCTTCAAAGGGTTCCGAAATATCTCTTCTCAGATTCCACAGAAATAAGGCTAGCAAAGAGATCCACGAAATACAGATGTAACTCTGTGAGTGGAAGTCACACATCAGAGAGCAGTTTCTCAGAAAGCTTCTTTCCAGATTTCATCTGAGGATATATCTTTTTTAACCATAGCCCTCTAAGGGCTTCCAAATATCACTTTGCCAATTCCACAAGAACTGTCTTAGCGAGATTTTTCTTGTGGGGAAAGCTGTAACTCTGTTAGATGATATCACAGAACACAAAGAAGTTTCTCAGAAAGCTTCTTTCTCTTTGTTATCGGAGGATATTTCCTTTGGCCCTATAGTCTTCAAAGGGATCCGAAATATCTGTTCTCAGATTCCACAGAAATAAGGCTAGCAAAGAGATCCACGAAATACAGATGTAACTCTGTGAGTGGAAGTCACACATCACAGAGCAGTTTCTCAGAAACCTTCTTTCCAGATTTCATCGCAGGATATTTTCTTTTTCACCATAACCCTCTATGGGCTTCCAAATATCACTTTGCCAATTCCACAAGAACTGTCTTAGCGAAAGGCTTCTTGAGGGGAAAGATGTAACTATGTGAGATGATTTCACAGAACGCAAAGAAGTTTCTCAGAAAGCTTCTTTCTCTTTGTGATCGGAGGATATTTCCTTTGGCCCTGTAGTCTTCAAAGGAATCCGAAATATCTGTTCTCAGATTCCACAGAAATAAGGCTAGCAAAGAGATCCAGGAAATACAGATGTAACTCTCTGAGTGGATGTCACATATCACAGAGCAGTTTCTCAGAAAGCTTCTTTCCAGATTGAATCTGAGGATATTTCCTTTATCACCATAGCCCTCTATGGGCTTCCAAATATCACTTTGCCAATTCCACAAGAACTGTCTTAGCCAAAGGCTTCTTGAGGGGAAAGCTGTAACTCTGTGAGATGATTTCACAGAACACAAAGAAGTTTCTCAGAAAGCTTCTTTCTCTTTGTTATCGGAGGATATTTCCTTTGGCCCTACAGTCTTCAAAGGGATCCGAAATATCTGTTCTCAGATTCCACAGGAATAAGGCTAGAAACGAGATCCACGAAATACAGATGTAACTCTGTGAGATGAATTAACAGAACACTAAGCAGTTTCTCAGAAGGCTTCTTTCCAGATTTCATCTGAGGATATTTCCTTTTTCACCATAGCCCTCTAAGGGCTTACAAATATCACTTTGGCAATTCCACAAGAACTGTCTTAGATAATGGCTTCTTGAGGGGAAAGCTGTAACCCTCTGAGATGATTTCACAGAGCACAAAGAAGTTTCTCAGAAAGCTTCTTTCTCTTTATTATCGGAGGATATTTCCTTGGGCCCTATAGTCTTCAAAGGGATCCGAAATATCTGTTCTCAGATTCCACAGAAATAAGGCTAGCAAAGAGATCCACGAAATACAGATGTAACTCTGTGAGTGGAAGTCACACGTCACAGAGCAGTTTCTCAGAAAGCTTCTTTCCAGAATTCATCTGAGGATATTTCCTTCTTCACCATAGCCCTCTATGGGCTTCCAAATGTCACTTTGCCAATTCCACAAGAACTGTCTTAGCGAAAGGCTTCTTGAGGGGAAAGCTGTAACTCTGTGAGATGATTTCACAGAACACAAAGAAGTTTCTCAGAAAGCTTCTTTCTGTTTGTTATCGGAGGATATTTCCTTTGGCCCTATAGTCTTCAAAGGGATCCGAAATATCTCTTCTCAGATTCCACAGAAATAAGGCTAGCAAAGAGATCCACGAAATACAGATGTAACTCTGTGAGTGGAAGTCACATATCACAGAGCAGTTTCTCAGAAAGCTTCTTTCCAGATTTCATCTAAAGATATTTCCTTTTTCACCATAGCCCTCTATAGGCTTCCAAATATCACTTTGCCAATTCCACAAGAACTATCTTAGCGAAAGGCTTCTTGAGGGTAAGGCTGTAACTCTGTGAGGTGATTTCACAGAACACAAAGAAGTTTCTCAGAAAGCTTCTTTCTCTTTGTTATCGGAGGATATTTCCTTTGGCCCTATAGTCTTCAAAGGGATCCGAAATATCTGTTCTCAGAATCCATAGGAATAAGGCTAGCAAAGAGATCCACGAAATACAGATGTAACTCCGTGAGTGGAAGTCACACATCACAGAGCAGTTTCTCAGAAAGCTTCTTTCCAGATTTCATCTGAGGATATTTCCTTTTTCACCGTAGCCCTACATGGGCTTCCAAATATCACTTTGCCAATTCCACAAGAACTGTCTTAGCGAAAGGCTTCTTGAGGGGAAAGCTGTAACTCTATGAGATTATTTCACAGAACACAAAGAAGTTTCTCAGAAAGCTTCTTTCTGTTTGTTATCGGAGGATATTTCCTTTGGCCCTATATTCTTCAAAGGGATCCGAAATATCTGTTCTCAGATTCCACAGAAATAACGCTAGCAAAGAGATCCACGAAATACAGATGTAACTCTGTGAGTGAAAGTCACACATCACAGAGCAGTTTCTCAGAAAGCTTCTTTCCAGATTTCATCTGAGGATATTTCCTTTTTCACCATAGCCTTCTATAGGCTTCCAAATATCACTTTGCCAATTCCACAAGAACTGTCTTAGCGAAAGGCTTCTTGAGGGGAAGGCTGTAACTCTGTGAGATGATTTCACAGAACACAAAGAAGTTTCTCAGAAAGCTTCTTTCTGTTTGTTATCGGAGGATATTTCCTTTGGCCCTATAGTCTTCAAAGGGATCCGAAATATCTGTTCTCAGTTTCCACAGAAATAAGGCTAGCAAAGAGATCCACGAAATACAGATGTAACTCTGTGAGTGGAAGTCACACATCACAGAGCAGTTTCTCAGAAAGCTTCTTTCCAGATTTCATCTGAGGATATTTTCTTTTTCACCATAGCCCTCTATGGGCTTCCAAATATCACTTTGCCAATTCCACAAGAACTGTCTTAGCGAAAGGCTTCTTGAGGGGAAAGCTGTAACTATGTGAGATGATTTCACAGAACACAAAGAAGGTTCTCAGAATGCTTCTTTCTCTTTGTGATCGGAGGATATTTCCTTTGGCCCTATAGTCTTCAAAGGGATCCGAAATATCTGTTCTCAGATTCCACAGAAATAAGGCTAGCAAAGAGATCCACGAAATACAGATGTAACTCAGTGAGTGGAAGTCACATATCACAGAGCAGTTTCTCAGAAAGCTTCTTTCCAGATTTCATCTGAGGATATTTCCTTTTTCACCATAGCCCTCTATGGGCTTCCAAATATCACTTTGCCAATTCCACAAGAACTGTCTTAGCAAAAGTCGTCTTGAGGGGAAAGCTGTAACTCTGTTAGATGATTTCACAGAACACAAAGAATTTTCTCAGAAAGCTTCTTTCTCTTTGTTATCGGAGGATATTTCCTTTGGCCCTATAGTCTTCAAAGGGATCCGAAATATCTCTTCTCAGATTCCACAGAAATAAGGCTATCAAAGAGATCCACGAAATACAGATGTAACTCTGTGAGTGGAAGTCACACATAGCAGAGCAGTCTCTCAGAAAGCTTCTTTCCAGATTACATCGGAGGATATTTTCTTTTTCACCATAGCCCTCTATGGGCTTCCAAATATCACTTTGCCAATTCCACAAGAACTGTCTTAGCGAAAGGCTTCTTGAGGGGAAAGCTGTAACTCTGTGAGATGATTTCACAGAACAGAAAGAAGTTTCTCAGAAAGCTTCTTTCTCTTTGTTATCGGAGGATATTTCCTTTGGCCCTATAGTCTTCAAAGGGATCCGAAATATCTGTTCTCAGATTCCACAGAAATAAGGCTAGCAAAGAGATCCACGAAATACAGATGTAACTCTGTGAGTGGAAGTCACACATCACAGAGCAGTTTCTCAGAAAGCTTCTTTCCAGATTTCATCTGAGGATATTTCCTTTTTCACCATAGCCCTCTATGGGCTTCCAAATATCACTTTGCCAATTCCACAAGAACTGTCTTAGCGAAAGGCTTCTTGAGGGGAAAGCTGTAACTCTGTCAGATGATTTCACAGAACACAAAGAAGTTTCTCAGAAAGCTTCTTTCTCTTTGTTATCGGAGGATATTTCCTTTGGCCCTATAGTCTTCAAAGGGATCCGAAATATCTGTTCTCAGATTCCACAGAAATAAGGCTAGCAAAGAGATCCACGAAATACAGATGTAACTCTGTGAGTGGAAGTCACACATCACAGAGCAGTTTCTCAGAAAGCTTCTTTCCATATTTCATCTGAGGATATATCCTTTTTCACCATAGCCCTCTAAGGGCTTCCAAATATCACTTTGCCAATTCCACAAGAACTGTCTTAGCGAAAGGCTTCTTGAGGGGAAAGCTGTAACTCTATGAGATTATTTCACAGAACACAAAGAAGTTTCTCAGAAAGCTTCTTTCTCTTTGTTATCGGAGGATATTTCCTTTGGCCCTATATTCTTCAAAGGGATCCGAAATATCTGTTCTCAGATTCCACAGAAATAACGCTAGCAAAGAGATCCACGAAATACAGATGTAACTCTGTGAGTGGAAGTCACACATCACAGAGCAGTTTCTCAGAAAGCTTCTTTCCAGATTTCATCTGAGGATATTTCCTTTTTCACCATAGCCTTCTATAGGCTTCCAAATATCACTTTGCCAATTCCACAAGAACTGTCTTAGCGAAAGGCTTCTTGAGGGGAAGGCTGTAACTCTGTGAGATGATTTCACAGAACACAAAGAAGTTTCTCAGAAAGCTTCTTTCTGTTTGTTATCGGAGGATATTTCCTTTGGCCCTATAGTCTTCAAAGGGATCCGAAATATCTGTTCTCAGATTCCACAGAAATAAGGCTAGCAAAGAGATCCACGAAATACAGATGTAACTCTGTGAGTGGAAGTCACACATCACAGAGCAGTTTCTCAGAAAGCTTCTTTCCAGATTTCATCTGAGGATATTTTCTTTTTCACCATAGCCCTCTATGGGCTTCCAAATATCACTTTGCCAATTCCACAAGAACTGTCTTAGCGAAAGGCTTCTTGAGGGGAAAGCTGTAACTATGTGAGATGATTTCACAGAACACAAAGAAGTTTCTCAGAATGCTTCTTTCTCTTTGTGATCGGAGGATATTTCCTTTGGCCCTATAGTCTTCAAAGGGATCCGAAATATCTGTTCTCAGATTCCACAGAAATAAGGCTAGCAAAGAGATCCACGAAATACAGATGTAACTCAGTGAGTGGAAGTCACATATCACAGAGCAGTTTCTCAGAAAGCTTCTTTCCAGATTTCATCTGAGGATATTTCCTTTTTCACCATAGCCCTCTATGGGCTTCCAAATATCACTTTGCCAATTCCACAAGAACTGTCTTAGCAAAAGTCGTCTTGAGGGGAAAGCTGTAACTCTGTTAGATGATTTCACAGAACACAAAGAATTTTCTCAGAAAGCTTCTTTCTCTTTGTTATCGGAGGATATTTCCTTTGGCCCTATAGTCTTCAAAGGGATCCGAAATATCTCTTCTCAGATTCCACAGAAATAAGGCTATCAAAGAGATCCACGAAATACAGATGTAACTCTGTGAGTGGAAGTCACACATAGCAGAGCAGTCTCTCAGAAAGCTTCTTTCCAGATTACATCGGAGGATATTTTCTTTTTCACCATAGCCCTCTATGGGCTTCCAAATATCACTTTGCCAATTCCACAAGAACTGTCTTAGCGAAAGGCTTCTTGAGGGGAAAGCTGTAACTCTGTGAGATGATTTCACAGAACAGAAAGAAGTTTCTCAGAAAGCTTCTTTCTCTTTGTTATCGGAGGATATTTCCTTTGGCCCTATAGTCTTCAAAGGGATCCGAAATATCTGTTCTCAGATTCCACAGAAATAAGGCTAGCAAAGAGATCCACGAAATACAGATGTAACTCTGTGAGTGGAAGTCACACATCACAGAGCAGTTTCTCAGAAAGCTTCTTTCCAGATTTCATCTGAGGATATTTCCTTTTTCACCATAGCCCTCTATGGGCTTCCAAATATCACTTTGCCAATTCCACAAGAACTGTCTTAGCGAAAGGCTTCTTGAGGGGAAAGCTGTAACTATGTGAGATGATTTCACAGAACACAAAGAAGTTTCTCAGAATGCTTCTTTCTCTTTGTGATCGGAGGATATTTCCTTTGGCCCTATAGTCTTCAAAGGGATCCGAAATATCTGTTCTCAGATTCCACAGAAATAAGGCTAGCAAAGAGATCCACGAAATACAGATGTAACTCAGTGAGTGGAAGTCACATATCACAGAGCAGTTTCTCAGAAAGCTTCTTTCCAGATTTCATCTGAGGATATTTCCTTTTTCACCATAGCCCTCTATGGGCTTCCAAATATCACTTTGCCAATTCCACAAGAACTGTCTTAGCAAAAGTCGTCTTGAGGGGAAAGCTGTAACTCTGTTAGATGATTTCACAGAACACAAAGAATTTTCTCAGAAAGCTTCTTTCTCTTTGTTATCGGAGGATATTTCCTTTGGCCCTATAGTCTTCAAAGGGATCCGAAATATCTCTTCTCAGATTCCACAGAAATAAGGCTATCAAAGAGATCCACGAAATACAGATGTAACTCTGTGAGTGGAAGTCACACATAGCAGAGCAGTCTCTCAGAAAGCTTCTTTCCAGATTACATCGGAGGATATTTTCTTTTTCACCATAGCCCTCTATGGGCTTCCAAATATCACTTTGCCAATTCCACAAGAACTGTCTTAGCGAAAGGCTTCTTGAGGGGAAAGCTGTAACTCTGTGAGATGATTTCACAGAACAGAAAGAAGTTTCTCAGAAAGCTTCTTTCTCTTTGTTATCGGAGGATATTTCCTTTGGCCCTATAGTCTTCAAAGGGATCCGAAATATCTGTTCTCAGATTCCACAGAAATAAGGCTAGCAAAGAGATCCACGAAATACAGATGTAACTCTGTGAGTGGAAGTCACACATCACAGAGCAGTTTCTCAGAAAGCTTCTTTCCAGATTTCATCTGAGGATATTTCCTTTTTCACCATAGCCCTCTATGGGCTTCCAAATATCACTTTGCCAATTCCACAAGAACTGTCTTAGCGAAAGGCTTCTTGAGGGGAAAGCTGTAACTCTGTCAGATGATTTCACAGAACACAAAGAAGTTTCTCAGAAAGCTTCTTTCTCTTTGTTATCGGAGGATATTTCCTTTGGCCCTATAGTCTTCAAAGGGATCCGAAATATCTGTTCTCAGATTCCACAGAAATAAGGCTAGCAAAGAGATCCACGAAATACAGATGTAACTCTGTGAGTGGAAGTCACACATCACAGAGCAGTTTCTCAGAAAGCTTCTTTCCATATTTCATCTGAGGATATATCCTTTTTCACCATAGCCCTCTAAGGGCTTCCAAATATCACTTTGCCAATTCCACAAGAACTGTCTTAGCGAAAGGCTTCTTGAGGGGAAAGCTGTAACTCTGTGAGATGATTTCACAGAACACAAAGAAGTTTCTCAGAAAGCTTCTTTCTCTTTGTTATCGGAGGATATTTCCTTTGGCCCTATAGTCTTCAAAGGGATCCGAAATATCTCTTCTCAGATTCCACAGAAATAAGGCTAGCAAAGAGATCCACGAAATACAGATGTAACTCTGTGAGTGGAAGTCACATATCACAGAGCAGTTTCTCAGAAAGCTTCTTTCCAGATTTCATCTGAAGATATTTCCTTTTTCACCATAGCCCTCTATAGGCTTCCAAATATCACTTTGCCAATTCCACAAGAACTATCTTAGCGAAAGGCTTCTTGAGGGTAAGGCTGTAACTCTGTGAGGTGATTTCACAGAACACAAAGAAGTTTCTCAGAAAGCTTCTTTCTCTTTGTTATCGGAGGATATTTCCTTTGGCCCTATACTCTTCAAAGGGATCCGAAATATCTGTTCTCAGAATCCATAGGAATAAGGCTAGCAAAGAGATCCACGAAATACAGATTTAACTCCGTGAGTGGAAGTCACACATCACAGAGCAGTTTCTCAGAAAGCTTCTTTCCAGATTTCATCTGAGGATATTTCCTTTTTCACCGTAGCCCTATATGGGCTTCCAAATATCACTTTGCCAATTCCACAAGAACTGTCTTAGCGAAAGGCTTCTTGAGGGGAAATCTGTAACTCTATGAGATTATTTCACAGAACACCAAGAAGTTTCTCAGAAAGCTTCTTTCTCTTTGTTATCGGAGGATATTTCCTTTGGCCCTATATTCTTCAAAGGGATCCGAAATATCTGTTCTCAGATTCCACAGAAATAACGCTAGCAAAGAGATCCACGAAATACAGATGTAACTCTGTGAGTGGAAGTCACACATCACAGAGCAGTTTCTCAGAAAGCTTCTTTCCAGATTTCATCTGAGGATATTTCCTTTTTCACCATAGCCTTCTATAGGTTTCCAAATATCACTTTGCCAATTCCACAAGAACTGTCTTAGCGAAAGGCTTCTTGAGGGGAAGGCTGTAACTCTGTGAGATGATTTCACAGAACACAAAGAAGTTTCTCAGAAAGCTTCTTTCTGTTTGTTATCGGAGGATATTTCCTTTGGCCCTATAGTCTTCAAAGGGATCCGAAATATCTGTTCTCAGTTTCCACAGAAATAAGGCTAGCAAAGAGATCCACGAAATACAGATGTAACTCTGTGAGTGGAAGTCACACATCACAGAGCAGTTTCTCAGAAAGCTTCTTTCCAGATTTCATCTGAGGATATTTTCTTTTTCACCATAGCCCTCTATGGGCTTCCAAATATCACTTTGCCAATTCCACAAGAACTGTCTTAGCGAAAGGCTTCTTGAGGGGAAAGCTGTAACTATGTGAGATGATTTCACAGAACACAAAGAAGTTTCTCAGAATGCTTCTTTCTCTTTGTGATCGGAGGATATTTCCTTTGGCCCTATAGTCTTCAAAGGGATCCGAAATATCTGTTCTCAGATTCCACAGAAATAAGGCTAGCAAAGAGATCCACGAAATACAGATGTAACTCAGTGAGTGGAAGTCACATATCACAGAGCAGTTTCTCAGAAAGCTTCTTTCCAGATTTCATCTGAGGATATTTCCTTTTTCACCATAGCCCTCTATGGGCTTCCAAATATCACTTTGCCAATTCCACAAGAACTGTCTTAGGGAAAGGCGTCTTGAGGGGAAAGCTGTAACTCTGTTAGATGATTTCACAGAACACAAAGAATTTTCTCAGAAAGCTTCTTTCTCTTTGTTATCGGAGGATATTTCCTTTGGCCCTATAGTCTTCAAAGGGATCCGAAATATCTCTTCTCAGATTCCACAGAAATAAGGCTAGCAAAGAGATCCACGAAATACAGATGTAACTCTGTGAGTGGAAGTCACACATAGCAGAGTAGTCTCTCAGAAAGCTTCTTTCCAGATTACATCTGAGGATATTTCCTTTTTCAACATAGCCCTCTATGGGCTTCCAAATATCACTTTGCCAATTCCACAAGAACTGTCTTAGCGAAAGGCTTCTTGAGGGGAAAGCTGTAACTCTGTCAGATGATTTCACAGAACACAAAGAAGTTTCTCAGAAAGCTTCTTTCTCTTTGTTATCGGAGGATATTTCCTTTGGCCCTATAGTCTTCAAAGGGATCCGAAATATCTGTTCTCAGATTCCACAGAAATAAGGCTAGCAAAGAGATCCACGAAATACAGATGTAACTCTGTGAGTGGAAGTCACACATCACAGAGCAGTTTCTCAGAAAGCTTCTTTCCAGATTTCATCTGAGGATATATCTTTTTTAACCATAGCCCTCTAAGGGCTTCCAAATATCACTTTGCCAATTCCACAAGAACTGTCTTAGCGAGATTCTTCTTGTGGGGAAAGCTGTAACTCTGTTAGATGATTTCACAGAACACAAAGAAGTTTCTCAGAAAGCTTCTTTCTCTTTGTTATCGGAGGATATTTCCTTTGGCCCTATAGTCTTCAAAGGGATCCGAAATATCTCTTCTCAGATTCCACAGAAATAAGGCTAGCAAAGAGATCCACGAAATACAGATGTAACTCTCTGAGTGGATGTCACATATCACAGAGCAGTTTCTCAGAAAGCTTCTTTCCAGATTTCATCTGAGGATATTTCCTTTTTCACCATAGCCCTCTATGGGCATACAAATATCACTTTGGCAATTCCACAAGAACTGTCTTAGATAATGGCTTCTTGAGGGGAGAAGCTGTAACTCTCTGAGATGATTTCACAGAGCACAAAGAAGTTTCTCAGAAAGCTTCTTTCTCTTTGTTATCGGAGGATATTTCCTTTGGCCCTATAGTCTTCAAAGGGATCCGAAATATCTGTTCTCAGATTCCACAGAAATAAGGCTAGCAAAGAGATCCACGAAATACAGATGTAACTCTGTGAGTGGAAGTCAAACGTCACAGAGCAGTTTCTCAGAAAGCTTCTTTCCAGATTTCATCTGAGGATATTTTCTTTTTCACCATAGCCCTCTATGGGCTTCCAAATATCACTTTGCCAATTCCACAAGAACTGTCTTAGCGAAAGGCTTCTTGAGGGGAAAGCTGTAACTCTGTCAGATGATTTCACAGAACACAAAGAAGTTTCTCAGAAAGCTTCTTTCTCTTTGTGATCGGAGGATATTTCCTTTGGCCCTATAGTCTTCAAAGGAATCCGAAATATCTGCTCTCAGATTCCACAGAAATAAGGCTAGCAAAGAGATCCACGAAATACAGATGTAACTCTGTGAGTGGAAGTCACACAACACAGAGTAGTTTCTCAGAAAGCTTCTTTCCAGATTTCATCTGAGGATATTTCCTTTTTCACCGTAGCCCTCTATGGGCTTCCAAATATCACTTTGCCAATTCCACAAGAACTGTCTTAGCGAAAGGATTCCTGAGGGCAAAGCTGTAACTCTGTCAGATGATTTCACAGAACACAAAGAAGTTTCTCAGAAAGCTTCTTTCTCTTTGTTATCGGAGGATATTTCCTTTGGCCCTATAGTCTTCAAAGGGATCCTAAATATGTGTTCTCAGATTCCACAGAAATAAGGCTAGCAAAGAGATCCACGAAATACAGATGTAACTCTGTGAGTGGAAGTCACACATCACAGAGCAGTTTCTCAGAAAGCTTCTTTCCATATTTCATCTGAGGATATTTCCTTTTTCACCGTAGCCCTCTATGGGCTTGCAAATATCACTTTGCCAATTCCACAAGAACTGTCTTAGCGAAAGGCTTCTTGAGGGGAAAGCTGTAACTCTGTGAGATGATTTCACAGAACAGAAAGAAGTTTCTCAGAAAGCTTCTTTCTCTTTGTTATCGGAGGATATTTCCTTTGGCCCTATAGTCTTCAAAGGGATCCGAAATATCTGTTCTCAGATTCCACAGAAATAAGGCTAGCAAAGAGATCCACGAAATACAGATGTAACTCTGTGAGTGGAGGTCACACATCACAGAGCAGTTTCTCAGAAAGCTTCTTTCCAGATTTCATCTGAGGATATTTCCTTTTTCACCATAGCCCTCTATGGGCTTCCAAATATCACTTTGCCAATTCCACAAGAACTGTCTTAGCGAAAGGCTTCTTGAGGGGAAAGCTGTAACTCTGTCAGATGATTTCACAGAACACAAAGAAGTTTCTCAGAAAGCTTCTTTCTCTTTGTTATCGGAGGATATTTCCTTTGGCCCTATAGTCTTCAAAGGGATCCGAAATATCTGTTCTCAGATTCCACAGAAATAAGGCTAGCAAAGAGATCCACGAAATACAGATGTATCTCTGTGAATGGAAGTCACACATCACAGAGCAGTTTCTCAGAAAGCTTCTTTCCAGATTTCATCTGAGGATATTTCCTTTTTCACCATAGCCCCTATGGGCTTCCAAATATCACTTTGCCAATTCCACAAGAACTGTCTTAGCTAAAGACGTCTTGAAGGGAAAGCTGTAACTCTGTGAGATGATTTCACAGAACACAAAGAAGTTTCTCAGAAAGCTTCTTTCTCTTTGTTATCGGAGGATATTTCCTTTGGCCCTATAGTCTTCTAAGGGATCCGAAATATCTGTTCTCAGATTCCACAGAAATAAGGCTAGCAAAGAGATCCACGAAATACAGATGTAACTCTGAGAGTGGAAGTCACACATCACAGAGCAGTTTCTCAGAAAGCTTCTTTCCAGACTTCATCTGAGGATATTTCCTTTTTCACCATAGCCCTCTACGGGCTTCCAAATATCACTTTCCCAATTCCACAAGAACAGTTTTAGCGAAAGGCTTCTTGAGGGGAAAGCTGTAACTCTGTTAGATGATTTCACAGAACACAAAGAAGTATCTCAGAAAGCTTCTTTCTCTTTGTTATCGGAGGATATTTCCTTTGGTCCTATAGTCCTCAAAGGGATCCGAAATATCTCTTCTCAGATTCCACAGAAATAAGGCTGGCAAAGAGATCCACGAAATACAGATGTAACTCTGTGAGTGGAAGTCACATATCACAGAGCAGTTTCTCAGAAAGCTTCTTTCCAAATTTCATCTGAAGATATTTCCTTTTTCACCATAGCCCTCTATAGGCTTCCAAATATCACTTTGCCAAATCCACAAGAACTGTCTTAGCGAAAGGCTTCTTGAGGGGAAGGCTGTAACTCTGTGAGATGATTTCACAGAACACAAAGAAGTTTCTCAGAAAGCTTCTTTCTCTTTGTTATCGGAAGATATTTCCTTTGGCCCTATAGTCTTCAAAGGGATCCGAAATATCTGTTCTCAGAATCCATAGGAATAAGGCTAGCAAAGAGATCCACGAAATACAGATGTAACTCCGTGAGTGGAAGTCACACATCACAGAGCAGTTTCTCAGAAAGCTTCTTTCCAGATTTCATCTGAGGATATTTCCTTTTTCACCGTAGCCCTATATGGGCTTCCAAATATCACTTTGCCAATTCCACAAGAAGTCTCTTAGCGAAAGGCTTCTTGAGGGGAAAGCTGTAATTCTATGAGATTATTTCACAGAACACAAAGAAGTTTCTCAGAAAGCTTCTTTCTCTTTGTTATCGGAGGATATTTCCTTTGTCCCTATAGTCTTCAAAGGGATCCGAAATATCTGTTCTCAGATTCCACAGAAATAACGCTAGCAAAGAGATCCACGAAATACAGATGTAACTCTGTGAGTGGAAGTCACACATCACAGAGCAGTTTCTCAGAAAGCTTCTTTCCAGATTTCATCTGAGGATATTTCCTTTTTCACCATAGCCTTCTTTAGGCTTCCAAATATCACTTTGCCAATTCCACAAGAACTGTCTTAGCGAAAGGCTTCTTGAGGGAAAGGCTGTAACTCTGTCAGATGATTTCACAGAACACAAAGAAGTTTCTCAGAAAGCTTCTTTCTCTTTGTGATCGGAGGATATTTCCTTTGGCCCTATAGTCTTCAAAGGAATCCGAAATATCTGTTCTCAGATTCCAGAGAAATAAGGCTACCAAAGAGATCCACGAAATACAGATGTAACTCTGTGAGTGGAAGTCACACATCACAGAGCAGTTTCTCAGAAAGCTTCTTTCCGGATTTCATCTGAGGATATTTCCCTTTTCACCGTAGCCCTCTATGGGCTTCCAAATATCACTTTCCCAATTCCACAAGAACTGTCTTAGCGAAAGGCTTCTTGAGGGGAAAGCTGTAACTCTGTGAGATGATTTCACAGAACAGAAAGAAGTTTCTCAGAAAGCTTCTTTCTCTTTGTTATCGGAGGATATTTCCTTTGGCCCTATAGTCTTCAAAGGGATCCGAAATATCTGTTCTCAGATTCCACAGAAATAAGGCTAGCAAAGAGATCCACGAAATACAGATGTAACTCTGTGAGTGGAGGTCACACATCACAGAGCAGTTTCTCAGAAAGCTTCTTTCCAGATTTCATCTGAGGATATTTCCTTTTTCACCATAGCCCTCTATGGGCTTCCAAATATCACTTTGCCAATTCCACAAGAACTGTCTTAGCGAAAGGCTTCTTGAGGGGAAAGCTGTAACTCTGTCAGATGATTTCACAGAACACAAAGAAGTTTCTCAGAAAGCTTCTTTCTCTTTGTTATCGGAGGATATTTCCTTTGGCCCTATAGTCTTCAAAGGGATCCGAAATATCTGTTCTCAGATTCCACAGAAATAAGGCTAGCAAAGAGATCCACGAAATACAGATGTATCTCTGTGAATGGAAGTCACACATCACAGAGCAGTTTCTCAGAAAGCTTCTTTCCAGATTTCATCTGAGGATATTTCCTTTTTCACCATAGCCCCTATGGGCTTCCAAATATCACTTTGCCAATTCCACAAGAACTGTCTTAGCTAAAGACGTCTTGAAGGGAAAGCTGTAACTCTGTGAGATGATTTCACAGAACACAAAGAAGTTTCTCAGAAAGCTTCTTTCTCTTTGTTATCGGAGGATATTTCCTTTGGCCCTATAGTCTTCTAAGGGATCCGAAATATCTGTTCTCAGATTCCACAGAAATAAGGCTAGCAAAGAGATCCACGAAATACAGATGTAACTCTGAGAGTGGAAGTCACACATCACAGAGCAGTTTCTCAGAAAGCTTCTTTCCAGACTTCATCTGAGGATATTTCCTTTTTCACCATAGCCCTCTACGGGCTTCCAAATATCACTTTCCCAATTCCACAAGAACAGTTTTAGCGAAAGGCTTCTTGAGGGGAAAGCTGTAACTCTGTTAGATGATTTCACAGAACACAAAGAAGTATCTCAGAAAGCTTCTTTCTCTTTGTTATCGGAGGATATTTCCTTTGGTCCTATAGTCCTCAAAGGGATCCGAAATATCTCTTCTCAGATTCCACAGAAATAAGGCTGGCAAAGAGATCCACGAAATACAGATGTAACTCTGTGAGTGGAAGTCACATATCACAGAGCAGTTTCTCAGAAAGCTTCTTTCCAAATTTCATCTGAAGATATTTCCTTTTTCACCATAGCCCTCTATAGGCTTCCAAATATCACTTTGCCAAATCCACAAGAACTGTCTTAGCGAAAGGCTTCTTGAGGGGAAGGCTGTAACTCTGTGAGATGATTTCACAGAACACAAAGAAGTTTCTCAGAAAGCTTCTTTCTCTTTGTTATCGGAAGATATTTCCTTTGGCCCTATAGTCTTCAAAGGGATCCGAAATATCTGTTCTCAGAATCCATAGGAATAAGGCTAGCAAAGAGATCCACGAAATACAGATGTAACTCCGTGAGTGGAAGTCACACATCACAGAGCAGTTTCTCAGAAAGCTTCTTTCCAGATTTCATCTGAGGATATTTCCTTTTTCACCGTAGCCCTATATGGGCTTCCAAATATCACTTTGCCAATTCCACAAGAAGTCTCTTAGCGAAAGGCTTCTTGAGGGGAAAGCTGTAATTCTATGAGATTATTTCACAGAACACAAAGAAGTTTCTCAGAAAGCTTCTTTCTCTTTGTTATCGGAGGATATTTCCTTTGTCCCTATAGTCTTCAAAGGGATCCGAAATATCTGTTCTCAGATTCCACAGAAATAACGCTAGCAAAGAGATCCACGAAATACAGATGTAACTCTGTGAGTGGAAGTCACACATCACAGAGCAGTTTCTCAGAATGCTTCTTTCCAGATTTCATCTGAGGATATTTCCTTTTTCACCATAGCCTTCTTTAGGCTTCCAAATATCACTTTGCCAATTCCACAAGAACTGTCTTAGCGAAAGGCTTCTTGAGGGAAAGGCTGTAACTCTGTCAGATGATTTCACAGAACACAAAGAAGTTTCTCAGAAAGCTTCTTTCTCTTTGTGATCGGAGGATATTTCCTTTGGCCCTATAGTCTTCAAAGGAATCCGAAATATCTGTTCTCAGATTCCAGAGAAATAAGGCTACCAAAGAGATCCACGAAATACAGATGTAACTCTGTGAGTGGAAGTCACACATCACAGAGCAGTTTCTCAGAAAGCTTCTTTCCGGATTTCATCTGAGGATATTTCCCTTTTCACCGTAGCCCTCTATGGGCTTCCAAATATCACTTTCCCAATTCCACAAGAACTGTCTTAGCGAAAGGCTTCTTGAGGGGAAAGCTGTAACTCTGTGAGATGATTTCACAGAACACAAAGAAGTTTCTCAGAAAGCTTCTTTCTCTTTGTGATCGGAGGATATTTCCTTTGGCCCTATAGTCTTCAAAGGAATCCGAAATATCTGCTCTCAGATTCCACAGAAATAAGGCTAGCAAAGAGATCCACGAAATACAGATGTAACTCTGTGAGTGGAAGTCACACAACACAGAGTAGTTTCTCAGAAAGCTTCTTTCCAGATTTCATCTGAGGATATTTCCTTTTTCACCGTAGCCCTCTATGGGCTTCCAAATATCACTTTGCCAATTCCACAAGAACTGTCTTAGCGAAAGGATTCCTGAGGGCAAAGCTGTAACTCTGTCAGATGATTTCACAGAACACAAAGAAGTTTCTCAGAAAGCTTCTTTCTCTTTGTTATCGGAGGATATTTCCTTTGGCCCTATAGTCTTCAAAGGGATCCTAAATATGTGTTCTCAGATTCCACAGAAATAAGGCTAGCAAAGAGATCCACGAAATACAGATGTAACTCTGTGAGTGGAAGTCACACATCACAGAGCAGTTTCTCAGAAAGCTTCTTTCCATATTTCATCTGAGGATATTTCCTTTTTCACCGTAGCCCTCTATGGGCTTGCAAATATCACTTTGCCAATTCCACAAGAACTGTCTTAGCGAAAGGCTTCTTGTGGGGAAAGCTGTAACTCTGTGAGATGATTTCACAGAACAGAAAGAAGTTTCTCAGAAAGCTTCTTTCTCTTTGTTATCGGAGGATATTTCCTTTGGCCCTATAGTCTTCAAAGGGATCCGAAATATCTGTTCTCAGATTCCACAGAAATAAGGCTAGCAAAGAGATCCACGAAATACAGATGTAACTCTGTGAGTGGAAGTCACACATCACAGAGCAGTTTCTCAGAAAGCTTCTTTCCAGATTTCATCTGAGGATATTTCCTTTTTCACCATAGCCCTCTATGGGCTTCCAAATATCACTTTGCCAATTCCACAAGAACTGTCTTAGCGAAAGGCTTCTTGAGGGGAAAGCTGTAACTCTGTCAGATGATTTCACAGAACACAAAGAAGTTTCTCAGAAAGCTTCTTTCTCTTTGTGATCGGAGGATATTTCCTTTGGCCCTATAGTCTTCAAGGGAATCCGAAATATCTGTTCTCAGATTCCCGAGAAATAAGGCTACCAAAGAGATCCACGAAATACAGATGTAACTCTGTGAGTGGAAGTCACACATCACAGAGCAGTTTCTCAGAAAGCTTCTTTCCGGATTTCATCTGAGGATATTTCCCTTTTCACCGTAGCCCTCTATGGGCTTCCAAATATCACTTTCCCAATTCCACAAGAACTGTCTTAGCGAAAGGCTTCTTGAGGGGAAAGCTGTAACTCTGTGAGATGATTTCACAGAACAGAAAGAAGTTTCTCAGAAAGCTTCTTTCTCTTTGTTATCGGAGGATATTTCCTTTGGCCCTATAGTCTTCAAAGGGATCCGAAATATCTGTTCTCAGATTCCACAGAAATAAGGCTAGCAAAGAGATCCACGAAATACAGATGTAACTCTGTGAGTGGAGGTCACACATCACAGAGCAGTTTCTCAGAAAGCTTCTTTCCAGATTTCATCTGAGGATATTTCCTTTTTCACCATAGCCCTCTATGGGCTTCCAAATATCACTTTGCCAATTCCACAAGAACTGTCTTAGCGAAAGGCTTCTTGAGGGGAAAGCTGTAACTCTGTCAGATGATTTCACAGAACACAAAGAAGTTTCTCAGAAAGCTTCTTTCTCTTTGTTATCGGAGAATATTTCCTTTGGCCCTATAGTCTTCAAAGGGATCCGAAATATCTGTTCTCAGATTCCACAGAAATAAGGCTAGCAAAGAGATCCACGAAATACAGATGTATCTCTGTGAATGGAAGTCACACATCACAGAGCAGTTTCTCAGAAAGCTTCTTTCCAGATTTCATCTGAGGATATTTCCTTTTTCACCATAGCCCCTATGGGCTTCCAAATATCACTTTGCCAATTCCACAAGAACTGTCTTAGCTAAAGACGTCTTGAAGGGAAAGCTGTAACTCTGTGAGATGATTTCACAGAACACAAAGAAGTTTCTCAGAAAGCTTCTTTCTCTTTGTTATCGGAGGATATTTCCTTTGGCCCTATAGTCTTCTAAGGGATCCGAAATATCTGTTCTCAGATTCCACAGAAATAAGGCTAGCAAAGAGATCCACGAAATACAGATGTAACTCTGAGAGTGGAAGTCACACATCACAGAGCAGTTTCTCAGAAAGCTTCTTTCCAGACTTCATCTGAGGATATTTCCTTTTTCACCATAGCCCTCTACGGGCTTCCAAATATCACTTTCCCAATTCCACAAGAACAGTTTTAGCGAAAGGCTTCTTGAGGGGAAAGCTGTAACTCTGTTAGATGATTTCACAGAACACAAAGAAGTATCTCAGAAAGCTTCTTTCTCTTTGTTATCGGAGGATATTTCCTTTGGTCCTATAGTCCTCAAAGGGATCCGAAGTATCTCTTCTCAGATTCCACAGAAATAAGGCTGGCAAAGAGATCCACGAAATACAGATGTAACTCTGTGAGTGGAAGTCACATATCACAGAGCAGTTTCTCAGAAAGCTTCTTTCCAAATTTCATCTGAAGATATTTCCTTTTTCACCATAGCCCTCTATAGGCTTCCAAATATCACTTTGCCAAATCCACAAGAACTGTCTTAGCGAAAGGCTTCTTGAGGGGAAGGCTGTAACTCTGTGAGATGATTTCACAGAACACAAAGAAGTTTCTCAGAAAGCTTCTTTCTCTTTGTTATCGGAAGATATTTCCTTTGGCCCTATAGTCTTCAAAGGGATCCGAAATATCTGTTCTCAGAATCCATAGGAATAAGGCTAGCAAAGAGATCCACGAAATACAGATGTAACTCCGTGAGTGGAAGTCACACATCACAGAGCAGTTTCTCAGAAAGCTTCTTTCCAGATTTCATCTGAGGATATTTCCTTTTTCACCGTAGCCCTATATGGGCTTCCAAATATCACTTTGCCAATTCCACAAGAAGTCTCTTAGCGAAAGGCTTCTTGAGGGGAAAGCTGTAATTCTATGAGATTATTTCACAGAACACAAAGAAGTTTCTCAGAAAGCTTCTTTCTCTTTGTTATCGGAGGATATTTCCTTTGTCCCTATAGTCTTCAAAGGGATCCGAAATATCTGTTCTCAGATTCCACAGAAATAACGCTAGCAAAGAGATCCACGAAATACAGATGTAACTCTGTGAGTGGAAGTCACACATCACAGAGCAGTTTCTCAGAAAGCTTCTTTCCAGATTTCATCTGAGGATATTTCCTTTTTCACCATAGCCTTCTTTAGGCTTCCAAATATCACTTTGCCAATTCCACAAGAACTGTCTTAGCGAAAGGCTTCTTGAGGGAAAGGCTGTAACTCTGTCAGATGATTTCACAGAACACAAAGAAGTTTCTCAGAAAGCTTCTTTCTCTTTGTGATCGGAGGATATTTCCTTTGGCCCTATAGTCTTCAAAGGAATCCGAAATATCTGTTCTCAGATTCCAGAGAAATAAGGCTACCAAAGAGATCCACGAAATACAGATGTAACTCTGTGAGTGGAAGTCACACATCACAGAGCAGTTTCTCAGAAAGCTTCTTTCCGGATTTCATCTGAGGATATTTCCCTTTTCACCGTAGCCCTCTATGGGCTTCCAAATATCACTTTCCCAATTCCACAAGAACTGTCTTAGCGAAAGGCTTCTTGAGGGGAAAGCTGTAACTCTGTGAGATGATTTCACAGAACACAAAGAAGTTTCTCAGAAAGCTTCTTTCTCTTTGTGATCGGAGGATATTTCCTTTGGCCCTATAGTCTTCAAAGGAATCCGAAATATCTGCTCTCAGATTCCACAGAAATAAGGCTAGCAAAGAGATCCACGAAATACAGATGTAACTCTGTGAGTGGAAGTCACACAACACAGAGTAGTTTCTCAGAAAGCTTCTTTCCAGATTTCATCTGAGGATATTTCCTTTTTCACCGTAGCCCTCTATGGGCTTCCAAATATCACTTTGCCAATTCCACAAGAACTGTCTTAGCGAAAGGATTCCTGAGGGCAAAGCTGTAACTCTGTCAGATGATTTCACAGAACACAAAGAAGTTTCTCAGAAAGCTTCTTTCTCTTTGTTATCGGAGGATATTTCCTTTGGCCCTATAGTCTTCAAAGGGATCCTAAATATGTGTTCTCAGATTCCACAGAAATAAGGCTAGCAAAGAGATCCACGAAATACAGATGTAACTCTGTGAGTGGAAGTCACACATCACAGAGCAGTTTCTCAGAAAGCTTCTTTCCATATTTCATCTGAGGATATTTCCTTTTTCACCGTAGCCCTCTATGGGCTTGCAAATATCACTTTGCCAATTCCACAAGAACTGTCTTAGCGAAAGGCTTCTTGTGGGGAAAGCTGTAACTCTGTGAGATGATTTCACAGAACAGAAAGAAGTTTCTCAGAAAGCTTCTTTCTCTTTGTTATCGGAGGATATTTCCTTTGGCCCTATAGTCTTCAAAGGGATCCGAAATATCTGTTCTCAGATTCCACAGAAATAAGGCTAGCAAAGAGATCCACGAAATACAGATGTAACTCTGTGAGTGGAAGTCACACATCACAGAGCAGTTTCTCAGAAAGCTTCTTTCCAGATTTCATCTGAGGATATTTCCTTTTTCACCATAGCCCTCTATGGGCTTCCAAATATCACTTTGCCAATTCCACAAGAACTGTCTTAGCGAAAGGCTTCTTGAGGGGAAAGCTGTAACTCTGTCAGATGATTTCACAGAACACAAAGAAGTTTCTCAGAAAGCTTCTTTCTCTTTGTTATCGGAGGATATTTCCTTTGGCCCTATAGTCTTCAAAGGGATCCGAAATATCTGTTCTCAGATTCCACAGAAATAAGGCTAGCAAAGAGATCCACGAAATACAGATGTATCTCTGTGAATGGAAGTCACACATCACAGAGCAGTTTCTCAGAAAGCTTCTTTCCAGATTTCATCTGAGGATATTTCCTTTTTCACCATAGCCCCTATGGGCTTCCAAATATCACTTTGCCAATTCCACAAGAACTGTCTTAGCTAAAGACGTCTTGAAGGGAAAGCTGTAACTCTGTGAGATGATTTCACAGAACACAAAGAAGTTTCTCAGAAAGCTTCTTTCTCTTTGTTATCGGAGGATATTTCCTTTGGCCCTATAGTCTTCAAAGGGATCCGAAATATCTGTTCTCAGATTCCACAGAAATAAGGCTAGCAAAGAGATCCACGAAATACAGATGTAACTCTGAGAGTGGAAGTCACACATCACAGAGCAGTTTCTCAGAAAGCTTCTTTCCAGACTTCATCTGAGGATATTTCCTTTTTCACCATAGCCCTCTACGGGCTTCCAAATATCACTTTCCCAATTCCACAAGAACAGTTTTAGCGAAAGGCTTCTTGAGGGGAAAGCTGTAACTCTGTTAGATGATTTCACAGAACACAAAGAAGTATCTCAGAAAGCTTCTTTCTCTTTGTTATCGGAGGATATTTCCTTTGGTCCTATAGTCCTCAAAGGGATCCGAAATATCTCTTCTCAGATTCCACAGAAATAAGGCTGGCAAAGAGATCCACGAAATACAGATGTAACTCTGTGAGTGGAAGTCACATATCACAGAGCAGTTTCTCAGAAAGCTTCTTTCCAAATTTCATCTGAAGATATTTCCTTTTTCACCATAGCCCTCTATAGGCTTCCAAATATCACTTTGCCAAATCCACAAGAACTGTCTTAGCGAAAGGCTTCTTGAGGGGAAGGCTGTAACTCTGTGAGATGATTTCACAGAACACAAAGAAGTTTCTCAGAAAGCTTCTTTCTCTTTGTTATCGGAAGATATTTCCTTTGGCCCTATAGTCTTCAAAGGGATCCGAAATATCTGTTCTCAGAATCCATAGGAATAAGGCTAGCAAAGAGATCCACGAAATACAGATGTAACTCCGTGAGTGGAAGTCACACATCACAGAGCAGTTTCTCAGAAAGCTTCTTTCCAGATTTCATCTGAGGATATTTCCTTTTTCACCGTAGCCCTATATGGGCTTCCAAATATCACTTTGCCAATTCCACAAGAAGTCTCTTAGCGAAAGGCTTCTTGAGGGGAAAGCTGTAATTCTATGAGATTATTTCACAGAACACAAAGAAGTTTCTCAGAAAGCTTCTTTCTCTTTGTTATCGGAGGATATTTCCTTTGGCCCTATAGTCTTCAAAGGGATCCGAAATATCTGTTCTCAGATTCCACAGAAATAAGGCTAGCAAAGAGATCCACGAAATACAGATGTAACTCTGTGAGTGGAAGTCACACATCACAAAGCAGTTTCTCAGAAAGCTTCTTTCCAGATTTCATCTGAGGATATTTCCTTTTTCACCATAGCCTTCTTTAGGCTTCCAAATATCACTTTGCCAATTCCACAAGAACTGTCTTAGCGAAAGGCTTCTTGAGGGAAAGGCTGTAACTCTGTCAGATGATTTCACAGAACACAAAGAAGTTTCTCAGAAAGCTTCTTTCTCTTTGTGATCGGAGGATATTTCCTTTGGCCCTATAGTCTTCAAAGGAATCCGAAATATCTGTTCTCAGATTCCAGAGAAATAAGGCTACCAAAGAGATCCACGAAATACAGATGTAACTCTGTGAGTGGAAGTCACACATCACAGAGCAGTTTCTCAGAAAGCTTCTTTCCGGATTTCATCTGAGGATATTTCCCTTTTCACCGTAGCCCTCTATGGGCTTCCAAATATCACTTTCCCAATTCCACAAGAACTGTCTTAGCGAAAGGCTTCTTGAGGGGAAAGCTGTAACTCTGTGAGATGATTTCACAGAACACAAAGAAGTTTCTCAGAAAGCTTCTTTCTCTTTGTGATCGGAGGATATTTCCTTTGGCCCTATAGTCTTCAAAGGAATCCGAAATATCTGTTCTCAGATTCCACAGAAATAAGGCTAGCAAAGAGAACCACGAAATACAGATGTAACTCTGTGAGTGGAAATCACACATCGCAGAGCAGTTTCTCAGAAAGCTTCTTTCCAGATTTCATTTGAGGATATTTTCTTTTTCACCATAGCCCTCTATGGGCTTCCAAATATCACTTTGCCAATTCCACAAGAACTGTCTTAGCGAAAGGCTTCTTGAGGGGAAAGCTGTAACTCTGTGAGATGATTTCACAGAACACAAAGAAGTTTCTCAGAAAGCTTCTTTCTCTTTGTTATCGGAGGATATTTCCTTTGGCCCTACAGTCTTCAAAGGGATCCGAAATATCTGTTCTCAGATTCCACAGGAATAAGGCTAGAAACGAGATCCACGAAATACAGATGTAACTCTGTGAGAAGAATTAACAGAACACTAAGCAGTTTCTCAGAAGGCTTCTTTCCAGATTTCATCTGAGGATATTTCCTTTTTCACCATAGCCCTCTAAGGGCTTACAAATATCACTTTGGCAATTCCACAAGAACTGTCTTAGATAATGGCTTCTTGAGGGGAAAGCTGTAACCCTCTGAGATGATTTCACAGAGCACAAAGAAGTTTCTCAGAAAGCTTCTTTCTCTTTGTTATCGGAGGATATTTCCTTTGGCCCTATAGTCTTCAAAGGGATCCGAAATATCTCTTCTCAGATTCCACAGAAATAAGGCTAGCAAAGAGATCCACGAAATACAGATGTAACTCTGTGAGTGGAAGTCACACATCGCAGAGCAGTCTCTCAGAAAGCTTCTTTCCAGATTTCATCGGAGGATATTTTCTTTTTCACCATAGCCCTCTATGGGCTTCCAAATATCACTTTGCCAATTCCACAAGAACTGACTTAGCGAAAGGCTTCTTGAGGGGAAAGCTGTAACTCTGTCAGATGATTTCAGAGAACACAAAGATGTTTCTCAGAAAGCTTCTTTCTCTTTGTTATCGGAGGATATTTCCTTTGGCCCTATAGTCTTCAAAGGGATCCGAAATATCTTTTCTCAGATTCCACAGAAATAAGGCTAGCAAAGAGATCCACGAAATAAAGATGTAACTCTGTGAGTGGAAGTCACACATCACAGAGCAGTTTCTCAGAAAGCTTCTTTCCAGATTTCATCTGAGGATATTTCCTTTTTCACCATAGCCCTCTAAGGGCTTCCAAATATCACTTT
Organism: Macaca mulatta; assembly: GCF_049350105.2. Taxonomy (NCBI): domain Eukaryota; kingdom Metazoa; phylum Chordata; class Mammalia; order Primates; family Cercopithecidae; genus Macaca; species Macaca mulatta. The sequence continues at coordinate 56,080,897 of NC_133413.1, forward strand.
GCCAATTCCACAAGAACTGTCTTAGCGAAAGGATTCTTGAGGGGAAAGCTGTAACTCTGTCAGATGATTTCACAGAACACAAAGAAGTTTCTCAAAAAGCTTCTTTCTGTTTGTTATCGGAGGATATTTCCTTTGGCCCTATACTCTTCAAAGGGATCCGAAATATCTGTTCTCAGATTCCACAGAAATAAGGCTAGCAAAGAGATCCACGAAATACAGATGTAACTCTGTGAGTGGAAGTCACACATCACAGAGGAGTTTCTCAGACAGCTTCTTTCCAGATTTCATCTGAGGATATTTTCTTTTTCACCATAGCCCTCTATGGGCTTCCAAATATCACTTTGCCAATTCCACAAGAACTGTCTTAGCGAAAGGCTTCTTGAGGGGAAAGCTGTAACTCTGTCAGATGATTTCACAGAACACAAAGAAGTTTCTCAGAAAGCTTCTTTCTCTTTGTTATCGGAGGATATTTCCTTTGGCCCTATAGTCTTCAAAGGGATCCGAAATATCTGTTCTCAGATTCCACAGAAATAAGGCTAGCAAAGAGATCCACGAAATACAGATGTAACTCTGTGAGTGGAAGTCACACATCACAGAGCAGTTTCTCAGAAAGCTTCTTTCCAGATTTCATCTGAGGATATATCTTTTTTAACCATAGCCCTCTAAGGGCTTCCAAATATCACTTTGCCAATTCCACAAGAACTGTCTTAGCGAGATTCTTCTTGTGGGGAAAGCTGTAACTCTGTGAGATGATTTCACAGAACACAAAGAAGTTTCTCAGAAAGCTTCTTTCTCTTTGTTATCGGAGGATATTTCCTTTGGCCCTATAGTCTTCAAAGGGATCCGAAATATCTCTTCTCAGATTCCACAGAAATAAGGCTAGCAAAGAGATCCACGAAATACAGATGTAACTCTGTGAGTGGAAGTCACACATCGCAGAGCAGTCTCTCAGAAAGCTTCTTTCCAGATTTCATCGGAGGATATTTTCTTTTTCACCATAGCCCTCTATGGGCTTCCAAATATCACTTTGCCAATTCCACAAGAACTGTCTTAGCGAAAGGCTTCTTGAGGGGAAAGCTGTAACTCTGTCACATGATTTCACAGAACACAAAGAAGTTTCTCAGAAAGCTTCTTTCTCTTTGTTATCGGAGGATATTTCCTTTGCCCCTATAGTCTTCAAAGGGATCCGAAATATCTGTTCTCAGATTCCACAGAAATAAGGCTAGCAAAGAGATCCACGAAATACAGATGTAACTCTGTGAGTGGAAGTCACACATCACAGAGCAGTTTCTCAGAAAGCTTCTTTCCAGATTTCATCTGAGGATATATCTTTTTTAACCATAGCCCTCTAAGGGCTTCCAAATATCACTTTGCCAATTCCACAAGAACTGTCTTAGCGAGATTCTTCTTGTGGGGAAAGCTGTAACTCTGTTAGATGATTTCACAGAACACAAAGAAGTTTCTCAGAAAGCTTCTTTCTCTTTGTTATCGGAGGATATTTCCTTTGGCCCTATAGTCTTCAAAGGGATCCGAAATATCTCTTCTCAGATTCCACAGAAATAAGGCTAGCAAAGAGATCCACGAAATACAGATGTAACTCTGTGAGTGGAAGTCACACATCGCAGAGCAGTCTCTCAGAAAGCTTCTTTCCAGATTTCATCGGAGGATATTTTCTTTTTCACCATAGCCCTCTATGGGCTTCCAAATATCACTTTGCCAATTCCACAAGAACTGACTTAGCGAAAGGCTTCTTGAGGGGAAAGCTGTAACTCTGTCAGATGATTTCAGAGAACACAAAGATGGTTCTCAGAAAGCTTCTTTCTCTTTGTTATCGGAGGATATTTCCTTTGGCCCTATAGTCTTCAAAGGGATCCGAAATATCTTTTCTCAGATTCCACAGAAATAAGGCTAGCAAAGAGATCCACGAAATAAAGATGTAACTCTGTGAGTGGAAGTCACACATCACAGAGCAGTTTCTCAGAAAGCTTCTTTCCAGATTTCATCTGAGGATATTTCCTTTTTCACCATAGCCCTCTAAGGGCTTCCAAATATCACTTTGCCAATTCCACAAGAACTGTCTTAGCGAAAGGATTCTTGAGGGGAAAGCTGTAACTCTGTCAGATGATTTCACAGAACACAAAGAAGTTTCTCAAAAAGCTTCTTTCTCTTTGTTATCGGAGGATATTTCCTTTGGCCCTATACTCTTCAAAGGGATCCGAAATATCTGTTCTCAGATTCCACAGAAATAAGGCTAGCAAAGAGATCCACGAAATACAGATGTAACTCTGTGAGTGGAAGTCACACATCACAGAGGAGTTTCTCAGACAGCTTCTTTCCAGATTTCATCTGAGGATATTTTCTTTTTCACCATAGCCCTCCATGGGCTTCCAAATATCACTTTGCCAATTCCACAAGAACTGTCTTAGCGAAAGGCTTCTTGAGGGGAAAGCTGTAACTCTGTGAGATGATTTCACAGAACACAAAGAAGTTTCTCAGAAAGCTTCTTTCTCTTTGTGATCGGAGGATATTTCCTTTGGCCCTATAGCCTTCTAAGGAATCCGAAATATCTGTTCTCAGATTCCACAGAAATAAGGCTAGCAAAGAGATCCAGGAAATACAGATGTAACTCTCTGAGTGGATGTCACATATCACAGAGCAGTTTCTCAGAAAGCTTCTTTCCAGATTTCATCTGAGGATATTTCCTTTTTCACCATAGCCCTCTATGGGCATACAAATATCACTTTGGCAATTCCACAAGAACTGTCTTAGATAATGGCTTCTTGAGGGGAGAAGCTGTAACTCTCTGAGATGATTTCACAGAGCACAAAGAAGTTTCTCAGAAAGCTTCTTTCTCTTTTTTATCGGAGGATATTTCCTTTGGCCCTATAGTCTTCAAAGGGATCCGAAATATCTGTTCTCAGATTCCACAGAAATAAGGCTAGCAAAGAGATCCACGAAATACAGATGTAACTCTGTGAGTGGAAGTCAAACGTCACAGAGCAGTTTCTCAGAAAGCTTCTTTCCAGATTTCATCTGAGGATATTTTCTTTTTCACCATAGCCCTCTATGGGCTTCCAAATATCACTTTGCCAATTCCACAAGAACTGTCTTAGCGAAAGGCTTCTTGAGGGGAAAGCTGTAACTCTGTCAGATGATTTCACAGAACACAAAGAAGTTTCTCAGAAAGCTTCTTTCTCTTTGTGATCGGAGGATATTTCCTTTGGCCCTATAGTCTTCAAAGGAATCCGAAATATCTGCTCTCAGATTCCACAGAAATAAGGCTAGCAAAGAGATCCACGAAATACAGATGTAACTCTGTGAGTGGAAGTCACACAACACAGAGTAGTTTCTCAGAAAGCTTCTTTCCAGATTTCATCTGAGGATATTTCCTTTTTCACCGTAGCCCTCTATGGGCTTCCAAATATCACTTTGCCAATTCCACAAGAACTGTCTTAGCGAAAGGATTCCTGAGGGCAAAGCTGTAACTCTTTCAGATGATTTCACAGAACACAAAGAAGTTTCTCAGAAAGCTTCTTTCTCTTTGTTATCGGAGGATATTTCCTTTGGCCCTATAGTCTTCAAAGGGATCCTAAATATGTGTTCTCAGATTCCACAGAAATAAGGCTAGCAAAGAGATCCACGAAATACAGATGTAACTCTGTGAGTGGAATTCACACATCACAGAGCAGTTTCTCAGAAAGCTTCTTTCCATATTTCATCTGAGGATATTTCCTTTTTCACCGTAGCCCTCTATGGGCTTGCAAATATCACTTTGCCAATTCCACAAGAACTGTCTTAGCGAAAGGCTTCTTGTGGGGAAAGCTGTAACTCTGTGAGATGATTTCACAGAACAGAAAGAAGTTTCTCAGAAAGCTTCTTTCTCTTTGTTATCGGAGGATATTTCCTTTGGCCCTATAGTCTTCAAAGGGATCCGAAATATGTGTTCTCAGATTCCACAGAAATAAGGCTAGCAAAGAGATCCACGAAATACAGATGTAACTCTGTGAGTGGAAGTCACACATCACAGAGCAGTTTCTCTGAAAGCTTCTTTCCAGATTTCATGTGAGGATATTTCCTTTTTCACCATAGCCCTCTATGGGCTTCCAAATATCACTTTGCCAATTCCACAAGAACTGTCTTAGCGAAAGGCTTCTTGAGGGGAAAGCTGAAACTCTGTGAGATGATTTCACAGAACACAAAGAAGTATCTCAGAAAGCTTCTTTCTCTTTGTTATCGGAGGATATTTCCTTTGGCCCTATAGTCTTCAAAGGGATCCGAAATATCTCTTCTCAGATTCCACAGAAATAAGGCTAGCAAAGAGATCCACGCAATACAGATGTAACTCTGTGAGTGGAAGTCACACATCGCAGAGCAGTCTCTCAGAAAGCTTCTTTCCAGATTTCATCGGAGGATATTTTCTTTTTCACCATAGCCCTCTATGGGCTTCCAAATATCACTTTGCCAATTCCACAAGAACTGTCTTAGCGAAAGGCTTCTTGAGGGGAAAGCTGTAACTCTGTCAGATGATTTCACAGAACACAAAGAAGTTTCTCAGAAAGCTTCTTTCTCTTTGTTATCGGAGGATATTTCCTTTGGCCCTATAGTCTTCAAAGGGATCCGAAATATCTGTTCTCAGATTCCACAGAAATAAGGCTAGCAAAGAGATCCACGAAATACAGATGTAACTCTGTGAGTGGAAGTCACACATCACAGAGCAGTTTCTCAGAAAGCTTCTTTCCAGATTTCATCTGAGGATATATCTTTTTTAACCATAGCCCTCTAAGGGCTTCCAAATATCACTTTGCCAATTCCACAAGAACTGTCTTAGCGAGATTCTTCTTGTGGGGAAAGCTGTAACTCTGTTAGATGATTTCACAGAACACAAAGAAGTTTCTCAGAAAGCTTCTTTCTCTTTGTTATCGGAGGATATTTCCTTTGGCCCTATAGTCTTCAAAGGGATCCGAAATATCTCTTCTCAGATTCCACAGAAATAAGGCTAGCAAAGAGATCCACGAAATACAGATGTAACTCTGTGAGTGGAAGTCACACATCGCAGAGCAGTCTCTCAGAAAGCTTCTTTCCAGATTTCATCGGAGGATATTTTCTTTTTCACCATAGCCCTCTATGGGCTTCCAAATATCACTTTGCCAATTCCACAAGAACTGACTTAGCGAAAGGCTTCTTGAGGGGAAAGCTGTAACTCTGTCAGATGATTTCAGAGAACACAAAGATGTTTCTCAGAAAGCTTCTTTCTCTTTGTTATCGGAGGATATTTCCTTTGGCCCTATAGTCTTCAAAGGGATCCGAAATATCTGTTCTCAGATTCCACAGAAATAAGGCTAGCAAAGAGATCCACGAAATAAAGATGTAACTCTGTGAGTGGAAGTCACACATCACAGAGCAGTTTCTCAGAAAGCTTCTTTCCAGATTTCATCTGAGGATATTTCCTTTTTCACCATAGCCCTCTAAGGGCTTCCAAATATCACTTTGCCAATTCCACAAGAACTGTCTTAGCGAAAGGATTCTTGAGGGGAAAGCTGTAACTCTGTCAGATGATTTCACAGAACACAAAGAAGTTTCTCAAAAAGCTTCTTTCTCTTTGTTATCGGAGGATATTTCCTTTGGCCCTATACTCTTCAAAGGGATCCGAAATATCTGTTCTCAGATTCCACAGAAATAAGGCTAGCAAAGAGATCCACGAAATACAGATGTAACTCTGTGAGTGGAAGTCACACATCACAGAGGAGTTTCTCAGACAGCTTCTTTCCAGTTTTCATCTGAGGATATTTTCTTTTTCACCATAGCCCTCTATGGGCTTCCAAATATCACTTTGCCAATTCCACAAGAACTGTCTTAGCGAAAGGCTTCTTGAGGGGAAAGCTGTAACTCTGTCAGATGATTTCACAGAACACAAAGAAGTTTCTCAGAAAGCTTCTTTCTCTTTGTTATCGGAGGATATTTCCTTTGGCCCTATAGTCTTCAAAGGGATCCGAAATATCTGTTCTCAGATTCCACAGAAATAAGGCTAGCAAAGAGATCCAGGAAATACAGATGTAACTCTGTGAGTGGAAGTCACACATCACAGAGCAGTTTCTCAGAAAGCTTCTTTCCAGATTTCATCTGAGGATATATCTTTTTTAACCATAGCCCTCTAAGGGCTTCCAAATATCACTTTGCCAATTCCACAAGAACTGTCTTAGCGAGATTCTTCTTGTGGGGAAAGCTGTAACTCTGTTAGATGATTTCACAGAACACAAAGAAGTTTCTCAGAAAGCTTCTTTCTCTTTGTTATCGGAGGATATTTCCTTTGGCCCTATAGTCTTCAAAGGGATCCGAAATATCTCTTCTCAGATTCCACAGAAATAAGGCTAGCAAAGAGATCCACGAAATACAGATGTAACTCTGTGAGTGGAAGTCACACATCGCAGAGCAGTCTCTCAGAAAGCTTCTTTCCAGATTTCATCGGAGGATATTTTCTTTTTCACCATAGCCCTCTATGGGCTTCCAAATATCACTTTGCCAATTCCACAAGAACTGTCTTAGCGAAAGGCTTCTTGAGGGGAAAGCTGTAACTCTGTCAGATGATTTCACAGAACACAAAGAAGTTTCTCAGAAAGCTTCTTTCTCTTTGTTATCGGAGGATATTTCCTTTGGCCCTATAGTCTTCAAAGGGATCCGAAATATCTGTTCTCAGATTCCACAGAAATAAGGCTAGCAAAGAGATCCACGAAATACAGATGTAACTCTGTGAGTGGAAGTCACACATCACAGAGCAGTTTCTCAGAAAGCTTCTTTCCAGATTTCATCTGAGGATATATCTTTTTTAACCATAGCCCTCTAAGGGCTTCCAAATATCACTTTGCCAATTCCACAAGAACTGTCTTAGCGAGATTCTTCTTGTGGGGAAAGCTGTAACTCTGTTAGATGATTTCACAGAACACAAAGAAGTTTCTCAGAAAGCTTCTTTCTCTTTGTTATCGGAGGATATTTCCTTTGGCCCTATAGTCTTCAAAGGGATCCGAAATATCTCTTCTCAGATTCCACAGAAATAAGGCTAGCAAAGAGATCCACGAAATACAGATGTAACTCTGTGAGTGGAAGTCACACATCGCAGAGCAGTCTCTCAGAAAGCTTCTTTCCAGATTTCATCGGAGGATATTTTCTTTTTCACCATAGCCCTCTATGGGCTTCCAAATATCACTTTGCCAATTCCACAAGAACTGACTTAGCGAAAGGCTTCTTGAGGGGAAAGCTGTAACTCTGTCAGATGATTTCAGAGAACACAAAGATGGTTCTCAGAAAGCTTCTTTCTCTTTGTTATCGGAGGATATTTCCTTTGGCCCTATAGTCTTCAAAGGGATCCGAAATATCTTTTCTCAGATTCCACAGAAATAAGGCTAGCAAAGAGATCCACGAAATAAAGATGTAACTCTGTGAGTGGAAGTCACACATCACAGAGCAGTTTCTCAGAAAGCTTCTTTCCAGATTTCATCTGAGGATATTTCCTTTTTCACCATAGCCCTCTAAGGGCTTCCAAATATCACTTTGCCAATTCCACAAGAACTGTCTTAGCGAAAGGATTCTTGAGGGGAAAGCTGTAACTCTGTCAGATGATTTCACAGAACACAAAGAAGTTTCTCAAAAAGCTTCTTTCTCTTTGTTATCGGAGGATATTTCCTTTGGCCCTATACTCTTCAAAGGGATCCGAAATATCTGTTCTCAGATTCCACAGAAATAAGGCTAGCAAAGAGATCCACGAAATACAGATGTAACTCTGTGAGTGGAAGTCACACATCACAGAGGAGTTTCTCAGACAGCTTCTTTCCAGATTTCATCTGAGGATATTTTCTTTTTCACCATAGCCCTCCATGGGCTTCCAAATATCACTTTGCCAATTCCACAAGAACTGTCTTAGCGAAAGGCTTCTTGAGGGGAAAGCTGTAACTCTGCGAGATGATTTCACAGAACACAAAGAAGTTTCTCAGAAAGCTTCTTTCTCTTTGTGATCGGAGGATATTTCCTTTGGCCCTATAGTCTTCTAAGGAATCCGAAATATCTGTTCTCAGATTCCACAGAAATAAGGCTAGCAAAGAGATCCAGGAAATACAGATGTAACTCTCTGAGTGGATGTCACATATCACAGAGCAGTTTCTCAGAAAGCTTCTTTCCAGATTTCATCTGAGGATATTTCCTTTTTCACCATAGCCCTCTATGGGCATACAAATATCACTTTGGCAATTCCACAAGAACTGTCTTAGATAATGGCTTCTTGAGGGGAGAAGCTGTAACTCTCTGAGATGATTTCACAGAGCACAAAGAAGTTTCTCAGAAAGCTTCTTTCTCTTTGTTATCGGAGGATATTTCCTTTGGCCCTATAGTCTTCAAAGGGATCCGAAATATCTGTTCTCAGATTCCACAGAAATAAGGCTAGCAAAGTGATCCACGAAATACAGATGTAACTCTGTGAGTGGAAGTCAAACGTCACAGAGCAGTTTCTCAGAAAGCTTCTTTCCAGATTTCATCTGAGGATATTTTCTTTTTCACCATAGCCCTCTATGGGCTTCCAAATATCACTTTGCCAATTCCACAAGAACTGTCTTAGCGAAAGGCTTCTTGAGGGGAAAGCTGTAACTCTGTCAGATGATTTCAAAGAACACAAAGAAGTTTCTCAGAAAGCTTCTTTCTCTTTGTGATCGGAGGATATTTCCTTTGGCCCTATAGTCTTCAAAGGAATCCGAAATATCTGCTCTCAGATTCCACAGAAATAAGGCTAGCAAAGAGATCCACGAAATACAGATGTAACTCTGTGAGTGGAAGTCACACAACACAGAGTAGTTTCTCAGAAAGCTTCTTTCCAGATTTCATCTGAGGATATTTCCTTTTTCACCGTAGCCCTCTATGGGCTTCCAAATATCACTTTGCCAATTCCACAAGAACTGTCTTAGCGAAAGGATTCCTGAGGGCAAAGCTGTAACTCTTTCAGATGATTTCACAGAACACAAAGAAGTTTCTCAGAAAGCTTCTTTCTCTTTGTTATCGGAGGATATTTCCTTTGGCCCTATAGTCTTCAAAGGGATCCTAAATATGTGTTCTCAGATTCCACAGAAATAAGGCTAGCAAAGAGATCCACGAAATACAGATGTAACTCTCTGAGTGGAAGTCACACATCACAGAGCAGTTTCTCAGAAAGCTTCTTTCCATATTTCATCTGAGGATATTTCCTTTTTCACCGTAGCCCTCTATGGGCTTGCAAATATCACTTTGCCAATTCCACAAGAACTGTCTTAGCGAAAGGCTTCTTGAGGGGAAAGCTGTAACTTTGTGAGATGATTTCACAGAACAGAAAGAAGTTTCTCAGAAAGCTTCTTTCTCTTTGTTATCGGAGGATATTTCCTTTGGCCCTATAGTCTTCAAAGGGATCCGAAATATGTGTTCTCAGATTCCACAGAAATAAGGCTAGCAAAGAGATCCACGAAATACAGATGTAACTCTGTGAGTGGAAGTCACACATCACAGAGCAGTTTCTCTGAAAGCTTCTTTCCAGATTTCATCTGAGGATATTTCCTTTTTCACCATAGCCCTCTATGGGCTTCCAAATATCACTTTGCCAATTCCACAAGAACTGTCTTAGCGAAAGGCTTCTTGAGGGGAAAGCTGTAACTCTGTCAGATGATTTCACAGAACACAAAGAAGTTTCTCAGAAAGCTTCTTTCTCTTTGTTATCGGAGGATATTTCCTTTGGCCCTATAGTCTTCAAAGGGATCCGAAATATCTGTTCTCAGATTCCACAGAAATAAGGCTAGCAAAGAGATCCACGAAATACAGATGTATCTCTGTGAATGGAAGTCACACATCACAGAGCAGTTTCTCAGAAAGCTTCTTTCCAGATTTCATCTGAGGATATTTCATTTTTCACCATAGCCCCTATGGGCTTCCAAATATCACTTTGCCAATTACACAAGAACTGTCTTAGCTAAAGACGTCTTGAAGGGAAAGCTGTAACTCTGTGAGATGATTTCACAGAACACAAAGAAGTTTCTCATAAAGCTTCTTTCTCTTTGTTATCGGAGGATATTTCCTTTGGCCCTATAGTCTTCAAAGGGATCCGAAATATCTGTTCTCAGATTCCACAGAAATAAGGCTAGCAAAGAGATCCACGAAATACAGATGTAACTCTCAGAGTGGAAGTCACACATCACAGAGCAGTTTCTCAGAAAGCTTCTTTCCAGACTTCATCTGAGGATATTTCCTTTTTCACCATAGCCCTCTACGGGCTTCCAAATATCACTTTCCCAATTCCACAAGAACAGTTTTAGCGAAAGGCTTCTTGAGGGGAAAGCTGTAACTCTGTTAGATGATTTCACAGAACACAAAGAAGTATCTCAGAAAGCTTCTTTCTCTTTGTTATCGGAGGATATTTCCTTTGGTCCTATAGTCCTCAAAGGGATCCGAAATATCTCTTCTCAGATTCCACAGAAATAAGGCTGGCAAAGAGATCCACGAAATACAGATGTAACTCTGTGAGTGGAAGTCACATATCACAGAGCAGTTTCTCAGAAAGCTTCTTTCCAAATTTCATCTGAAGATATTTCCTTTTTCACCATAGCCTTCTTTAGGCTTCCAAATATCACTTTGCCAATTCCACAAGAACTGTCTTAGCGAAAGGCTTCTTGAGGGGAAGGCTGTAACTCTGTCAGATGATTTCACGGAACACAAAGAAGTTTCTCAGAAAGCTTCTTTCTCTTTGTGATCGGAGGATATTTCCTTTGGCCCTATAGTCTTCAAAGGAATCCGAAATATCTGTTCTCAGATTCCAGAGAAATAAGGCTAGCAAAGAGATCCACGAAATACAGATGTAACTCTGTGAGTGGAAGTCACACATCACAGAGCAGTTTCTCAGAAAGCTTCTTTCCGGATTTCATCTGAGGATATTTCCCTTTTCACCGTAGCCCTCTATGGGCTTCCAAATATCACTTTCCCAATTCCACAAGAACTGTCTTAGCGAAAGGCTTCTTGAGGGGAAAGCTGTAACTCTGTGAGATGATTTCACAGAACACAAAGAAGTTTCTCAGAAAGCTTCTTTCTCTTTGTTATCGGAGGATATTTCCTTTGGCCCTATAGTCTTCAAAGGGATCCGAAATATCTGTTCTCAGATTCCACAGAAATAAGGCTAGCAAAGAGATCCACGAAATACAGATGTAACTCTGTGAGTGGAAGTCACACATCACAGAGCAGTTTCTCAGAAAGCATCTTTCCAGATTTCATCTGAGGATATATCTTTTTTAACCATAGCCCTCTAAGGGCTTCCAAATATCACTTTGCCAATTCCACAAGAACTGTCTTAGCGAGATTCTTCTTGTGGGGAAAGCTGTAACTCTGTTAGATGATTTCACAGAACACAAAGAAGTTTCTCAGAAAGCTTCTTTCTCTTTGTTATCGGAGGATATTTCCTTTGGCCCTATAGTCTTCAAAGGGATCCGAAATATCTCTTCTCAGATTCCACAGAAATAAGGCTAGCAAAGAGATCCACGAAATACAGATGTAACTCTGTGAGTGGAAGTCACACATCGCAGAGCAGTCTCTCAGAAAGCTTCTTTCCAGATTTCATCGGAGGATATTTTCTTTTTCACCATAGCCCTCTATGGGCTTCCAAATATCACTTTGCCAATTCCACAAGAACTGTCTTAGCGAAAGGCTTCTTGAGGGGAAAGCTGTAACTCTGTCAGATGATGTCAGAGAACACAAAGAAGTTTCTCAGAAAGCTTCTTTCTCTTTGTTATCGGAGGATATTTCCTTTGGCCCTATAGTCTTCAAAGGGATCCGAAATATCTGTTCTCAGATTCCACAGAAATAAGGCTAGCAAAGAGATCCACGAAATACAGATGTAACTCTGTGAGTGGAAGTCACACATCACAGAGCAGTTTCTCAGAAAGCTTTTTTCCAGATTTCATCTGAGGATATATCTTTTTTAACCATAGCCCTCTAAGGGCTTCCAAATATCACTTTGCCAATTCCACAAGAACTGTCTTAGCGAGATTCTTCTTGTGGGGAAAGCTGTAACTCTGTTAGATGATTTCACAGAACACAAAGAAGTTTCTCAGAAAGCTTCTTTCTCTTTGTTATCGGAGGATATTTCCTTTGGCCCTATACTCTTCAAAGGGATCCGAAATATCTCTTCTCAGATTCCACAGAAATAAGGCTAGCAAAGAGATCCACGAAATACAGATGTAACTCTGTGAGTGGAAGTCACACATCGCAGAGCAGTCTCTCAGAAAGCTTCTTTCCAGATTTCATCGGAGGATATTTTCTTTTTCACCATAGCCCTCTATGGGCTTCCAAATATCACTTTGCCAATTCCACAAGAACTGACTTAGCGAAAGGCTTCTTGAGGGGAAAGCTGTAACTCTGTCAGATGATTTCAGAGAACACAAAGATGGTTCTCAGAAAGCTTCTTTCTCTTTGTTATCGGAGGATATTTCCTTTGGCCCTATAGTCTTCAAAGGGATCCGAAATATCTTTTCTCAGATTCCACAGAAATAAGGCTAGCAAAGAGATCCACGAAATAAAGATGTAACTCTGTGAGTGGAAGTCACACATCACAGAGCAGTTTCTCAGAAAGCTTCTTTCCAGATTTCATCTGAGGATATTTCCTTTTTCACCATAGCCCTCTAAGGGCTTCCAAATATCACTTTGCCAATTCCACAAGAACTGTCTTAGCGAAAGGATTCTTGAGGGGAAAGCTGTAACTCTGTCAGATGATTTCACAGAACACAAAGAAGTTTCTCAAAAAGCTTCTTTCTCTTTGTTATCGGAGGATATTTCCTTTGGCCCTATACTCTTCAAAGGGATCCGAAATATCTGTTCTCAGATTCCACAGAAATAAGGCTAGCAAAGAGATCCACGAAATACAGATGTAACTCTGTGAGTGGAAGTCACACATCACAGAGGAGTTTCTCAGACAGCTTCTTTCCAGATTTCATCTGAGGATATTTTCTTTTTCACCATAGCCCTCCATGGGCTTCCAAATATCACTTTGCCAATTCCACAAGAACTGTCTTAGCGAAAGGCTTCTTGAGGGGAAAGCTGTAACTCTGTGAGATGATTTCACAGAACACAAAGAAGTTTCTCAGAAAGCTTCTTTCTCTTTGTGATCGGAGGATATTTCCTTTGGCCCTATAGTCTTCTAAGGAATCCGAAATATCTGTTCTCAGATTCCACAGAAATAAGGCTAGCAAAGAGATCCAGGAAATACAGATGTAACTCTCTGAGTGGATGTCACATATCACAGAGCAGTTTCTCAGAAAGCTTCTTTCCAGATTTCATCTGAGGATATTTCCTTTTTCACCATAGCCCTCTATGGGCATACAAATATCACTTTGGCAATTCCACAAGAACTGTCTTAGATAATGGCTTCTTGAGGGGAGAAGCTGTAACTCTCTGAGATGATTTCACAGAGCACAAAGAAGTTTCTCAGAAAGCTTCTTTCTCTTTGTTATCGGAGGATATTTCCTTTGGCCCTATAGTCTTCAAAGGGATCCGAAATATCTGTTCTCAGATTCCACAGAAATAAGGCTAGCAAAGAGATCCACGAAATACAGATGTAACTCTGTGAGTGGAAGTCAAACGTCACAGAGCAGTTTCTCAGAAAGCTTCTTTCCAGATTTCATCTGAGGATATTTTCTTTTTCACCATAGCCCTCTATGGGCTTCCAAATATCACTTTGCCAATTCCACAAGAACTGTCTTAGCGAAAGGCTTCTTGAGGGGAAAGCTGTAACTCTGTCAGATGATTTCACAGAACACAAAGAAGTTTCTCAGAAAGCTTCTTTCTCTTTGTGATCGGAGGATATTTCCTTTGGCCCTATAGTCTTCAAAGGAATCCGAAATATCTGCTCTCAGATTCCACAGAAATAAGGCTAGCAAAGAGATCCACGAAATACAGATGTAACTCTGTGAGTGGAAGTCACACAACACAGAGTAGTTTCTCAGAAAGCTTCTTTCCAGATTTCATCTGAGGATATTTCCTTTTTCACCGTAGCCCTCTATGGGCTTCCAAATATCACTTTGCCAATTCCACAAGAACTGTCTTAGCGAAAGGATTCCTGAGGGCAAAGCTGTAACTCTTTCAGATGATTTCACAGAACACAAAGAAGTTTCTCAGAAAGCTTCTTTCTCTTTGTTATCGGAGGATATTTCCTTTGGCCCTATAGTCTTCAAAGGGATCCTAAATATGTGTTCTCAGATTCCACAGAAATAAGGCTAGCAAAGAGATCCACGAAATACAGATGTAACTCTCTGAGTGGAAGTCACACATCACACAGCAGTTTCTCAGAAAGCTTCTTTCCATATTTCATCTGAGGATATTTCCTTTTTCACCGTAGCCCTCTATGGGCTTGCAAATATCACTTTGCCAATTCCACAAGAACTGTCTTAGCGAAAGGCTTCTTGAGGGGAAAGCTGTAACTCTGTGAGATGATTTCACAGAACAGAAAGAAGTTTCTCAGAAAGCTTCTTTCTCTTTGTTATCGGAGGATATTTCCTTTGGCCCTATAGTCTTCAAAGGGATCCGAAATATGTGTTCTCAGATTCCACAGAAATAAGGCTAGCAAAGAGATCCACGAAATACAGATGTAACTCTGTGAGTGGAAGTCACACATCACAGAGCAGTTTCTCTGAAAGCTTCTTTCCAGATTTCATCTGAGGATATTTCCTTTTTCACCATAGCCCTCTATGGGCTTCCAAATATCACTTTGCCAATTCCACAAGAACTGTCTTAGCGAAAGGCTTCTTGAGAGGAAAGCTGTAACTCTGTCAGATGATTTCACAGAACACAAAGAAGTTTCTCAGAAAGCTTCTTTCTCTTTGTTATCGGAGGATATTTCCTTTGGCCCTATAGTCTTCAAAGGGATCCGAAATATCTGTTCTCAGATTCCACAGAAATAAGGCTAGCAAAGAGATCCACGAAATACAGATGTAACTCTGTGAGTGGAAGTCACATATCACAGAGCAGTTTCTCAGAAAGCTTCTTTCCAGATTTCATCTGAGGATATTTCCTTTTTCAACATAGCCCTCTATGGGCTTCCAAATATCACTTTGCCAATTCCACAAGAACTGTCTTAGCGAAAGGCGTCTTGAGGGGAAAGCTGTAACTCTGTGAGATGATTTTACAGAACACAAGGAAGTATCTCAGAAAGCTTCTTTCTCTTTGTTATCGGAGGATATTTCCTTTGGCCCTATAGTCTTCAAAGGGATCCGAAATATCTCTTCTCAGATTCCACAGAAATAAGGCTAGCAAAGAGATCCACGAAATACAGATGTAACTCTGTGAGTGGAAGTCACACATCACAGAGCAGTTTCTCAGAAAGCTTCTTTGCAGATTTCATCTGAGGATATTTCCTTTTTCACCATAGCCTTCTATAGGCTTCCAAATATCACTTTTCCAATTGCACAAGAACTGTCTTAGCGAAAGGCTTCTTGAAGGGAAGGCTGTAACTCTGTGAGATGATTTCACAGAACACAAAGAAGTTTCTCAGAAAGCTTCTTTCTCTTTGTTATCGGAGGATATTTCCTTTGGCCCTATAGTCTTCAAAGGGATCCGAAATATCTGTTCTCAGATTCCACAGAAATAAGGCAAGCAAAGACATCCACGAAATACAGATGTAACTCTGTGAGTGGAAGTCACACGTCACAGAGCAGTTTCTCAGAAAGCTTCTTTCCAGATTTCATCTGAGGATATTTCCTTTTTCACCATAGCCCTCTATGGGCTTCAATATATCACTTTGCCAATTCCACAAGAACTGTCTTAGCGAAAGGATTCTTGAGGGGAAAGCTGTAACTATGTGAGATGATTTCACAGAACACAAAGAAGTTTCTCAGAAAGCTTCTTTCTCTTTGTTATCGGAGGATATTTCCTTTGGCCCTATAGTCTACAAAGGGATCCGAAATATCTCTTCTCAGATTCCACAGAAATAAGGCTAGCAAAGAGATCCACGAAATACAGATGTAATTCTGTGAGTGGAAGTCACACATCACAGAGCAGTTTCTCAGAAAGCTTCTTTCCAGATTTCATCTGAGGATATTTCCTTTTTCACCATAGCCCTCTATGGGCTTCCAAATATCACTTTGCCAATTCCACAAGAACTGTCTTAGCGAAAGGCTTCTTGAGGGGAAAGCTGTAACTCTGCGAGATGATTTCACAGAACACAAAGAAGTTTTTCAGAAAGCTTCTTTCTCTTTGTTATCGGAGGATATTTCCTTTGGCCCTATAGTCTTCAAAGGGATCCGAAATATTTGTTCTCAGATTCCACAGGAATAAGGCTAGCAACGAGGTCCACGAAATACAGACGTAACTCTTTGAGATGAATTCACAGAACACTAAGCAGTTTCTCAGAAGTCTTCTTTCCAGATTTCATCTGAGGATATTTCCTTTTTCACCATAGCCCTCTATGGGCTTACAAATATCACTTTGGCAATTCCACAAGAACTGTCTTAGATAATGGCTTCTTGAGGGGAGAAGCTGTAACCCTCTGAGATGATTTCACAGAGCACAAAGAAGTTTCTCAGAAAGCTTCTTTCTCTTTGTTATCGGAGGATATTTCCTTGGGCCCTATAGTCTTCAATGGGATCCGAAATATCTGTTCTCAGATTCCACAGAAATAAGGCTAGCAAAGAGATCCACGAAATACAGATGTAACTCTGTGAATGGAAGTCACACGTCACAGAGCAGTTTCTCAGAAAGCTTCTTTCCAGATTTCATCTGAGGATATTTTCTTTTTCACCATAGCCCTCTATGGGCTTCCAAATATCACTTTGCCAATTCCACAAGAACTGTCTTAGCGAAAGGCTTCTTGAGGGGAAAGCTGTAACTCTGTCAGATGTTTTCACAGAACACAAAGAAGTTTCTCAGAAAGCTTCTTTCTCTTTGTGATCGGAGGATATTTCCTTTGGCCCTATAGTCTTCAAAGGGATCCGAAATATCTGTTCTCAGATTCCACAGAAATAAGGCTAGCAAAGAGATCCACGAAATACAGATGTAACTCTGTGAGTGGAAGTCACACAACACAGAGCAGTTTCTCAGAAAGCTTCTTTCCACATTTCATCTGACGATATTTCCTTTTTCACCATAGCCCTCTATGGGCTTCCAAATATCACTTTGCCAATTCCACAAGAACTGTCTTAGCGAAAGGCTTCTTGAGGGGAAAGCTGTAACTCTGTGAGATGATTTCACAGAACACAAAGAAGTTTCTCAGAAAGCTTCTTTCTCTTTGCTATCGGAGGATATTTCCTTTGGCCCTATAGTCTTCAAAGGGATCCGAAATATCTGTTCTCAGATTCCACAGAAATAAGGCTAGCAAAGAGATCCACGAAATACAGATGTAACTCTGTGAGTGGAAGTCACACATCACAGAGCACTTTCTCAGAAAGCTTCTTTCCAGATTTCATCTGAGGATATTTCCTTTTTCACCATAGCCCTCTATGGGCTTCCAAATATCACTTTGCCAATTCCACAAGAACTGTCTTAGCGAAAGGCTTCTTGAGGGGAAAGCTGTAACTCTGTGAGATGATTTCACAGAACACAAAGAAGTTTCTCAGAAAGCTTCTTTCTCTTTGTTATCGGAGGTTATTTCCTTTGGCCCTATAGTCTTCAAAGGGATCCGAAATATCTGTTCTCAGATTCCACAGAAATAAGGCTAGCAAAGAGATCCACGAAATACAGATGTAACTCTGTGAGTGGAAGTCACACGTCACAGAGCAGTTTCTCAGAAAGCTTCTTTCCAGATTTCATCTGAGGATATTTCCTTTTTCACCATTGCCCTCTATGGGCTTCAATATATCACATTGCCAATTCCACAAGAACTGTCTTAGCGAAAGGCTTCTTGAGGGGAAAGCTGTAACTCTGTTAGATGATTTAACAGAACACAAAGAAGTTTCTCAGAAAGCTTCTTTCTCTTTGTTATCGGAGGATATTTCCTTTGGCCCTATAGTCTTCAAAGGGATCCGAAATATCTGTTCTCAGATTCCACAGAAATAAGGCTAGCAAAGAGATCCACGAAATACAGATGTAACTCTGTGAGTGGAAGTCACATATCACAGAGCAGTTTCTCAGAAAGCTTCTTTCCAGATTTCATCTGAGGATATTTCCTTTTTCACCATAGCCCTCTATGGGCTTCCAAATATCACTTTGCCAATTCCACAAGAACTGTCTTAGCGAAAGGCGTCTTGAGGGGAAAGCTGTAACTCTGTGAGATGATTTTACAGAACACAAAGAAGTATCTCAGAAAGCTTCTTTCTCTTTGTTATCGGAGGATATTTCCTTTGGCCCTATAGTCTTCAAAGGGATCCGAAATATCTCCTCTCAGATTCCACAGAAATAAGGCTAGCAAAGAGATCCACGAAATACAGATGTAACTCTGTGAGTGGAAGTCACACATCGCAGAGCAGTTTCTCAGAAAGCTTCTTTCCAGATTTCATCTGAGGATATTTCCTTTTTCACCATAGCCCTCTATGGGCTTCCAAATATCACTTTGCCAATTCCACAAGAACTGTCTTAGCGAAAGGCGTCTTGAGGGGAAAGCTGTAACTCTGTGAGATGATTTTACAGAACACAAAGAAGTATCTCAGAAAGCTTCTTTCTCTTTGTTATCGGAGGATATTTCCTTTGGCCCTATAGTCTTCAAAGGGATCCGAAATATCTCCTCTCAGATTCCACAGAAATAAGGCAAGCAAAGAGATCCACGAAATACAGATGTAACTCTGTGAGTGGAAGTCACACATCGCAGAGCAGTTTTTCAGAAAGCTTCTTTCCAGATTTCATCTGAGGATATTTTCTTTTTCACCATAGCCCTCTATGGGCTTCCAAATATCACTTTGCTAATTCCACAAGAACTGTCTTAGCGAAAGGCTTCTTGAGGGGAAAGCTGTAACTCTGTCAGATGATTTCACAGAACACAAAGAAGTTTCTCAGAAAGCTTCTTTCTCTTTGTTATCGGAGGATATTTCCTTTGGCCCTATAGTCTTCAAAGGGATCCGAAATATCTGTTCTCAGATTCCACAGAAATAAGGCTAGCAAAGAGATCCACGAAATACAGATGTAACTCTGTGAGTGGAAGTCACACATCACAGAGCAGTTTCTCAGAAAGCTTCTTTCCAGATTTCATCTGAGGATATTTCCTATTTCACTATAGCCCTCTAAGGGCTTCCAAATATCACTTTGCCAATTCCACAAGAACTGTCTTAGCGAAAGGCTTCTTGAGGGGAAAGCTGTAACTCTGTGAGATGATGTCAGCGAACACAAAGAAGTTTCTCAGAAAGCTTCTTTCTCTTTGTTATCGGAGGATATTTCCTTTGGCCCTATAATCTTCAAAGGGATCCGAAATATCTCTTCTCAGATTCCACAGAAATAAGGCTAGCAAAGAGATCCACGAAATACAGATGTAACTCTGTGAGTGGAAGTCACACATCACAGAGCAGTTTCTCAGAAAGCTTCTTTCCAGATTTCATCTGAGGATATTTTCTTTTTCACCATAGAACTCTATGGGCTTCCAAATATCACTTTGCCAATTCCACTAGAACTGTCTTAGCGAAAGGCTTCTTGAGGGGAAAGCTGTAACTCTGTGAGATGATTTCACAGAACATAAAGTAGTTTCTCAGAAAGCTTCTTTCTCTTTGTTATCGGAGGATATTTACTTTGGCCCTATAGTCTTCAAAGGGATCTGAAATATCTGTTCTCAGATTCCACAGAAATAAGGCTAGCAAAGAGATCCACAAAATACAGATGTAACTCTGTGAGTGGAAGTCACACATCACAGAGTAGCTTCTCAGAAAGCTTCTTTCCAGATTTCATCTGAGGATATTTCCTTTTTCACCGTAGCCCTCTATAGGCTTCCAAATATCACTTTGCCAATTCCACAAGAACTGTCTTAGCGAAAGGATTCCTGAGGGCAAAGCTGTAACTCTGTGAGATGATTTCACAGAACACAAAGAAGTTTCTCAGAAAGCTTCTTTCTCTTTGTTATCGGAGGATATTTGCTTTGTCCGTATAGTCTTCAAAGGGATCCGAAATATGTGTTCTCAGATTCCACAGAAATAAGGCTAGCAAAGAGATCCACGAAATACAGATGTAACTCTGTGAGTGGAAGTCACACATCACAGAGCATTTTCTCAGAAAGCTTCTTTCCAGATTTCATCTGAGGTTATTTCCTTTTTCACCATAGCCCTCTATAGGCTTCCAAATATCACTTTCCCAATACCACAAGAACTGTCTTAGCGAAAGGCTTCTTGAGGGGAAAGCTGTAACTCTGTGAGATGATTTCACAGAACACAAAGAAGTTTCTCAGAAAGCTTCTTTCTCTTTTTTATCGGAGGTTATTTCCTTTGGCCCTATAGTCTTCAAAGGGATCCGAAATATCTCTTCTCAGATTCCTCAGAAATAAGGCTAGAAAAGAGATCCACGAAATACAGATGTAACTCTGTGAGTGGAAGTCACACATCACAGAGCAGTTTCTCAGAAAGCTTCTTTCCAGATTTCATCTGAGGATATTTCCTTTTTCACCATAGCCCTCTATGGGCTTCCAAATATCACTTTGCCAATTCCACAAGAACTGTCTTAGCGAAAGGCTTCTTGAGGGGAAAGCTGTAACTCTGTGAGATGATTTCACAGAACACAAAGAAGTTTCTCAGAAAGCTTCTTTCTCTTTGTTATCGGAGGATATTTCCTTTGGCCCTATAGTCTTCAAAGGGATCCGAAATATCTGTTCTCAGATTCCACAGAAATAAGGCTAGCAAAGAGATCCACGAAATACAGATGTAACTCTGTGAGTGGAAGTCACACATCACAGAGAAGTTTCTCAGAAAGCTTCTTTCCAGATTTCATCTGAGGATATTTCCTTTTTCACCATAGCCCTCTATGGGATTCAATATATCACTTTGCCAATTCCACAAGAACTGTCTTAGCGAAAGGCTTCTTGAGGGGAAAGCTGTAACTCTGTTAGATGATTTCACAGAACACAAAGAAGTTTCTCAGAAAGCTTCTTTCTCTTTGTTATCGGAGGATATTTCCTTTGGCCCTATAGTCTTCAAAGGGATCCGAAATATCTGTTCTCAGATTCCACAGAAATAAGGCTAGCAAAGAGATCCACGAAATACAGATGTAACTCTGTGAGTGGAAGTCACACATCACAGAGGAGTTTCTCAGACAGCTTCTTTCCAGATTTCATCTGAGGATATTTTCTTTTTCACCATAGCCCTCCATGGGCTTCCAAATATCACTTTGCCAATTCCACAAGAACTGTCTTAGCGAAAGGCTTCTTGAGGGGAAAGCTGTAACTCTGTGAGATGATTTCACAGAACACAAAGAAGTTTCTCAGAAAGCTTCTTTCTCTTTGTGATCGGAGGATATTTCCTTTGGCCCTATAGTCTTCTAAGGAATCCGAAATATCTGTTCTCAGATTCCACAGAAATAAGGCTAGCAAAGAGATCCAGGAAATACAGATGTAACTCTCTGAGTGGATGTCACATATCACAGAGCAGTTTCTCAGAAAGCTTCTTTCCAGATTTCATCTGAGGATATTTCCTTTTTCACCATAGCCCTCTATGGGCATACAAATATCACTTTGGCAATTCCACAAGAACTGTCTTAGATAATGGCTTCTTGAGGGGAGAAGCTGTAACTCTCTGAGATGATTTCACAGAGCACAAAGAAGTTTCTCAGAAAGCTTCTTTCTCTTTGTTATCGGAGGATATTTCCTTTGGCCCTATAGTCTTCAAAGGGATCCGAAATATCTGTTCTCAGATTCCACAGAAATAAGGCTAGCAAAGAGATCCACGAAATACAGATGTAACTCTGTGAGTGGAAGTCAAACGTCACAGAGCAGTTTCTCAGAAAGCTTCTTTCCAGATTTCATCTGAGGATATTTTCTTTTTCACCATAGCCCTCTATGGGCTTCCAAATATCACTTTGCCAATTCCACAAGAACTGTCTTAGCGAAAGGCTTCTTGAGGGGAAAGCTGTAACTCTGTCAGATGATTTCACAGAACACAAAGAAGTTTCTCAGAAAGCTTCTTTCTCTTTGTGATCGGAGGATATTTCCTTTGGCCCTATAGTCTTCAAAGGAATCCGAAATATCTGCTCTCAGATTCCACAGAAATAAGGCTAGCAAAGAGATCCACGAAATACAGATGTAACTCTGTGAGTGGAAGTCACACAACACAGAGTAGTTTCTCAGAAAGCTTCTTTCCAGATTTCATCTGAGGATATTTCCTTTTTCACCGTAGCCCTCTATGGGCTTCCAAATATCACTTTGCCAATTCCACAAGAACTGTCTTAGCGAAAGGATTCCTGAGGGCAAAGCTGTAACTCTTTCAGATGATTTCACAGAACACAAAGAAGTTTCTCAGAAAGCTTCTTTCTCTTTGTTATCGGAGGATATTTCCTTTGGCCCTATAGTCTTCAAAGGGATCCTAAATATGTGTTCTCAGATTCCACAGAAATAAGGCTAGCAAAGAGATCCACGAAATACAGATGTAACTCTCTGAGTGGAAGTCACACATCACAGAGCAGTTTCTCAGAAAGCTTCTTTCCATATTTCATCTGAGGATATTTCCTTTTTCACCGTAGCCCTCTATGGGCTTGCAAATATCACTTTGCCAATTCCACAAGAACTGTCTTAGCGAAAGGCTTCTTGAGGGGAAAGCTGTAACTCTGTGAGATGATTTCACAGAACAGAAAGAAGTTTCTCAGAAAGCTTCTTTCTCTTTGTTATCGGAGGATATTTCCTTTGGCCCTATAGTCTTCAAAGGGATCCGAAATATGTGTTCTCAGATTCCACAGAAATAAGGCTAGCAAAGAGATCCACGAAATACAGATGTAACTCTGTGAGTGGAAGTCACACATCACAGAGCAGTTTCTCTGAAAGCTTCTTTCCAGATTTCATCTGAGGATATTTCCTTTTTCACCATAGCCCTCTATGGGCTTCCAAATATCACTTTGCCAATTCCACAAGAACTGTCTTAGCGAAAGGCTTCTTGAGAGGAAAGCTGTAACTCTGTCAGATGATTTCACAGAACACAAAGAAGTTTCTCAGAAAGCTTCTTTCTCTTTGTTATCGGAGGATATTTCCTTTGGCCCTATAGTCTTCAAAGGGATCCGAAATATCTGTTCTCAGATTCCACAGAAATAAGGCTAGCAAAGAGATCCACGAAATACAGATGTAACTCTGTGAGTGGAAGTCACATATCACAGAGCAGTTTCTCAGAAAGCTTCTTTCCAGTTTTCATCTGAGGATATTTCCTTTTTCACCATAGCCCTCTATGGGCTTCCAAATATCACTTTGCCAATTCCACAAGAACTGTCTTAGCGAAAGGCGTCTTGAGGGGAAAGCTGTAACTCTGTGAGATGATTTTACAGAACACAAGGAAGTATCTCAGAAAGCTTCTTTCTCTTTGTTATCGGAGGATATTTCCTTTGGCCCTATAGTCTTCAAAGGGATCCGAAATATCTCTTCTCAGATTCCACAGAAATAAGGCTAGCAAAGAGATCCACGAAATACAGATGTAACTCTGTGAGTGGAAGTCACACATCACAGAGCAGTTTCTCAGAAGTCTTCTTTCCAGATTTCATCTGAGGATATTTCCTTTTTCACCATAGCCCTCTATGGGCTTACAAATATCACTTTGGCAATTCCACAAGAACTGTCTTAGATAATGGCTTCTTGAGGGGAGAAGCTGTAACCCTCTGAGATGATTTCACAGAGCACAAAGAAGTTTCTCAGAAAGCTTCTTTCTCTTTGTTATCGGAGGATATTTCCTTGGGCCCTATAGTCTTCAAAGGGATCCGAAATATCTGTTCTCAGATTCCACAGAAATAAGGCTAGCAAAGAGATCCACGAAATACAGATGTAACTCTGTGAATGGAAGTCACACGTCACAGAGCAGTTTCTCAGAAAGCTTCTTTCCAGATTTCATCTGAGGATATTTTCTTTTTCACCATAGCCCTCTATGGGCTTCCAAATATCACTTTGCCAATTCCACAAGAACTGTCTTAGCGAAAGGCTTCTTGAGGGGAAAGCTGTAACTCTGTCAGATGTTTTCACAGAACACAAAGAAGTTTCTCAGAAAGCTTCTTTCTCTTTGTGATCGGAGGATATTTCCTTTGGCCCTATAGTCTTCAAAGGGATCCGAAATATCTGTTCTCAGATTCCACAGAAATAAGGCTAGCAAAGAGATCCACGAAATACAGATGTAACTCTGTGAGTGGAAGTCACACAACACAGAGCAGTTTCTCAGAAAGCTTCTTTCCACATTTCATCTGACGATATTTCCTTTTTCACCATAGCCCTCTATGGGCTTCCAAATATCACTTTGCCAATTCCACAAGAACTGTCTTAGCGAAAGGCTTCTTGAGGGGAAAGCTGTAACTCTGTGAGATGATTTCACAGAACACAAAGAAGTTTCTCAGAAAGCTTCTTTCTCTTTGCTATCGGAGGATATTTCCTTTGGCCCTATAGTCTTCAAAGGGATCCGAAATATCTGTTCTCAGATTCCACAGAAATAAGGCTAGCAAAGAGATCCACGAAATACAGATGTAACTCTGTGAGTGGAAGTCACACATCACAGAGCACTTTCTCAGAAAGCTTCTTTCCAGATTTCATCTGAGGATATTTCCTTTTTCACCATAGCCCTCTATGGGCTTCCAAATATCACTTTGCCAATTCCACAAGAACTGTCTTAGCGAAAGGCTTCTTGAGGGGAAAGCTGTAACTCTGTGAGATGATTTCACAGAACACAAAGAAGTTTCTCAGAAAGCTTCTTTCTCTTTGTTATCGGAGGTTATTTCCTTTGGCCCTATAGTCTTCAAAGGGATCCGAAATATCTGTTCTCAGATTCCACAGAAATAAGGCTAGCAAAGAGATCCACGAAATACAGATGTAACTCTGTGAGTGGAAGTCACACGTCACAGAGCAGTTTCTCAGAAAGCTTCTTTCCAGATTTCATCTGAGGATATTTCCTTTTTCACCATTGCCCTCTATGGGCTTCAATATATCACATTGCCAATTCCACAAGAACTGTCTTAGCGAAAGGCTTCTTGAGGGGAAAGCTGTAACTCTGTTAGATGATTTAACAGAACACAAAGAAGTTTCTCAGAAAGCTTCTTTCTCTTTGTTATCGGAGGATATTTCCTTTGGCCCTATAGTCTTCAAAGGTATCCGAAATATCTGTTCTCAGATTCCACAGAAATAAGGCTAGCAAAGAGATCCACGAAATACAGATGTAACTCTGTGAGTGGAAGTCACATATCACAGAGCAGTTTCTCAGAAAGCTTCTTTCCAGATTTCATCTGAGGATATTTCCTTTTTCACCATAGCCCTCTATGGGCTTCCAAATATCACTTTGCCAATTCCACAAGAACTGTCTTAGCGAAAGGCGTCTTGAGGGGAAAGCTGTAACTCTGTGAGATGATTTTACAGAACACAAAGAAGTATCTCAGAAAGCTTCTTTCTCTTTGTTATCGGAGGATATTTCCTTTGGCCCTATAGTCTTCAAAGGGATCCGAAATATCTCCTCTCAGATTCCACAGAAATAAGGCTAGCAAAGAGATCCACGAAATACAGATGTAACTCTGTGAGTGGAAGTCACACATCGCAGAGCAGTTTCTCAGAAAGCTTCTTTCCAGATTTCATCTGAGGATATTTCCTTTTTCACCATAGCCCTCTATGGGCTTCCAAATATCACTTTGCCAATTCCACAAGAACTGTCTTAGCGAAAGGCGTCTTGAGGGGAAAGCTGTAACTCTGTGAGATGATTTTACAGAACACAAAGAAGTATCTCAGAAAGCTTCTTTCTCTTTGTTATCGGAGGATATTTCCTTTGGCCCTATAGTCTTCAAAGGGATCCGAAATATCTCCTCTCAGATTCCACAGAAATAAGGCAAGCAAAGAGATCCACGAAATACAGATGTAACTCTGTGAGTGGAAGTCACACATCGCAGAGCAGTTTTTCAGAAAGCTTCTTTCCAGATTTCATCTGAGGATATTTTCTTTTTCACCATAGCCCTCTATGGGCTTCCAAATATCACTTTGCTAATTCCACAAGAACTGTCTTAGCGAAAGGCTTCTTGAGGGGAAAGCTGTAACTCTGTCAGATGATTTCACAGAACACAAAGAAGTTTCTCAGAAAGCTTCTTTCTCTTTGTTATCGGAGGATATTTCCTTTGGCCCTATAGTCTTCAAAGGGATCCGAAATATCTGTTCTCAGATTCCACAGAAATAAGGCTAGCAAAGAGATCCACGAAATACAGATGTAACTCTGTGAGTGGAAGTCACACATCACAGAGCAGTTTCTCAGAAAGCTTCTTTCCAGATTTCATCTGAGGATATTTCCTATTTCACTATAGCCCTCTAAGGGCTTCCAAATATCACTTTGCCAATTCCACAAGAACTGTCTTAGCGAAAGGCTTCTTGAGGGGAAAGCTGTAACTCTGTGAGATGATGTCAGCGAACACAAAGAAGTTTCTCAGAAAGCTTCTTTCTCTTTGTTATCGGAGGATATTTCCTTTGGCCCTATAATCTTCAAAGGGATCCGAAATATCTCTTCTCAGATTCCACAGAAATAAGGCTAGCAAAGAGATCCACGAAATACAGATGTAACTCTGTGAGTGGAAGTCACACATCACAGAGCAGTTTCTCAGAAAGCTTCTTTCCAGATTTCATCTGAGGATATTTTCTTTTTCACCATAGAACTCTATGGGCTTCCAAATATCACTTTGCCAATTCCACTAGAACTGTCTTAGCGAAAGGCTTCTTGAGGGGAAAGCTGTAACTCTGTGAGATGATTTCACAGAACATAAAGTAGTTTCTCAGAAAGCTTCTTTCTCTTTGTTATCGGAGGATATTTACTTTGGCCCTATAGTCTTCAAAGGGATCTGAAATATCTGTTCTCAGATTCCACAGAAATAAGGCTAGCAAAGAGATCCACAAAATACAGATGTAACTCTGTGAGTGGAAGTCACACATCACAGAGTAGCTTCTCAGAAAGCTTCTTTCCAGATTTCATCTGAGGATATTTCCTTTTTCACCGTAGCCCTCTATAGGCTTCCAAATATCACTTTGCCAATTCCACAAGAACTGTCTTAGCGAAAGGATTCCTGAGGGCAAAGCTGTAACTCTGTGAGATGATTTCACAGAACACAAAGAAGTTTCTCAGAAAGCTTCTTTCTCTTTGTTATCGGAGGATATTTGCTTTGTCCGTATAGTCTTCAAAGGGATCCGAAATATGTGTTCTCAGATTCCACAGAAATAAGGCTAGCAAAGAGATCCACGAAATACAGATGTAACTCTGTGAGTGGAAGTCACACATCACAGAGCATTTTCTCAGAAAGCTTCTTTCCAGATTTCATCTGAGGTTATTTCCTTTTTCACCATAGCCCTCTATAGGCTTCCAAATATCACTTTCCCAATACCACAAGAACTGTCTTAGCGAAAGGCTTCTTGAGGGGAAAGCTGTAACTCTGTGAGATGATTTCACAGAACACAAAGAAGTTTCTCAGAAAGCTTCTTTCTCTTTTTTATCGGAGGTTATTTCCTTTGGCCCTATAGTCTTCAAAGGGATCCGAAATATCTCTTCTCAGATTCCTCAGAAATAAGGCTAGAAAAGAGATCCACGAAATACAGATGTAACTCTGTGAGTGGAAGTCACACATCACAGAGCAGTTTCTCAGAAAGCTTCTTTCCAGATTTCATCTGAGGATATTTCCTTTTTCACCATAGCCCTCTATGGGCTTCCAAATATCACTTTGCCAATTCCACAAGAACTGTCTTAGCGAAAGGCTTCTTGAGGGGAAAGCTGTAACTCTGTGAGATGATTTCACAGAACACAAAGAAGTTTCTCAGAAAGCTTCTTTCTCTTTGTTATCGGAGGATATTTCCTTTGGCCCTATAGTCTTCAAAGGGATCCGAAATATCTGTTCTCAGAATCCACAGAAATAAGGCTAGCAAAGAGATCCACGAAATACAGATGTAACTCTGTGAGTGGAAGTCACACATCACAGAGAAGTTTCTCAGAAAGCTTCTTTCCAGATTTCATCTGAGGATATTTCCTTTTTCACCATAGCCCTCTATGGGATTCAATATATCACTTTGCCAATTCCACAAGAACTGTCTTAGCGAAAGGCTTCTTGAGGGGAAAGCTGTAACTCTGTTAGATGATTTCACAGAACACAAAGAAGTTTCTCAGAAAGCTTCTTTCTCTTTGTTATCGGAGGATATTTCCTTTGGCCCTATAGTCTTCAAAGGGATCCGAAATATCTGTTCTCAGATTCCACAGAAATAAGGCTAGCAAAGAGATCCACGAAATACAGATGCAACTCTGTGAGTGGAAGTCACATATCACAGAGCAGTTTCTCAGAAAGCTTCTTTCCATATTTAATCTGAGGATATTTCCTTTTTCACCATAGGCCTCTATGGGCTTCCAAATATCACTTTGCCAATTCCACAAGAACTGTCTTAGCGAAAGGCGTCTTGAGGGGAAAGCTGTAACTCTGTTAGATGATTTCACAGAACACAAAGAAGTATCTCAGAAAGCTTCTTTCTCTTTGTTATCGGAGGATATTTCCTTTGGCCCTATAGTCTTCAAAGGGATCCGAAATATCTCTTCTCAGATTCCACAGAAATAAGGCTAGCAAAGAGATCCACGAAATACAGATGTAACTCTGTGAGTGGAAGTCACACATCACAGAGCAGTTTCTCAGAAAGCTTCTTTGCAGATTTCATCTGAGGATATTTCCTTTTTCACCATAGCCTTCTATAGGCTTCCAAATATCACTTTTCCAATTGCACAAGAACTGTCTTAGCGAAAGGCTTCTTGAAGGGAAGGCTGTAACTCTGTGAGATGATTTCACAGAACACAAAGAAGTTTCTCAGAAAGCTTCTTTCTCTTTGTTATCGGAGGATATTTCCTTTGGCCCTATAGTCTTCAAAGGGATCCGAAATATCTGTTCTCAGATTCCACAGAAATAAGGCAAGCAAAGACATCCACGAAATACAGATGTAACTCTGTGAGTGGAAGTCACACGTCACAGAGCAGTTTCTCAGAAAGCTTCTTTCCAGATTTCATCTGAGGATATTTCCTTTTTCACCATAGCCCTCTATGGGCTTCAATATATCACTTTGCCAATTCCACAAGAACTGTCTTAGCGAAAGGATTCTTGAGGGGAAAGCTGTAACTATGTGAGATGATTTCACAGAACACAAAGAAGTTTCTCAGAAAGCTTCTTTCTCTTTGTTATCGGAGGATATTTCCTTTGGCCCTATAGTCTTCAAAGGGATCCGAAATATCTCTTCTCAGATTCCACAGAAATAAGGCTAGCAAAGAGATCCACGAAATACAGATGTAATTCTGTGAGTGGAAGTCACACATCACAGAGCAGTTTCTCAGAAAGCTTCTTTCCAGATTTCATCTGAGGATATTTCCTTTTTCACCATAGCCCTCTATGGGCTTCCAAATATCACTTTGCCAATTCCACAAGAACTGTCTTAGCGAAAGGCTTCTTGAGGGGAAAGCTGTAACTCTGCGAGATGATTTCACAGAACACAAAGAAGTTTTTCAGAAAGCTTCTTTCTCTTTGTTATCGGAGGATATTTCCTTTGGCCCTATAGTCTTCAAAGGGATCCGAAATATTTGTTCTCAGATTCCACAGGAATAAGGCTAGCAACGAGGTCCACGAAATACAGACGTAACTCTGTGAGATGAATTCACAGAACACTAAGCAGTTTCTCAGAAGGCTTCTTTCCAGATTTCATCTGAGGATATTTCCTTTTTCACCATAGCCCTCTATGGGCTTACAAATATCACTTTGGCAATTCCACAAGAACTGTCTTAGATAATGGCTTCTTGAGGGGAGAAGCTGTAACCCTCTGAGATGATTTCACAGAGCACAAAGAAGTTTCTCAGAAAGCTTCTTTCTCTTTGTTATCGGAGGATATTTCCTTGGGCCCTATAGTCTTCAAAGGGATCCGAAATATCTGTTCTCAGATTCCACAGAAATAAGGCTAGCAAAGAGATCCACGAAATACAGATGTAACTCTGTGAATGGAAGTCACACGTCACAGAGCAGTTTCTCAGAAAGCTTCTTTCCAGATTTCATCTGAGGATATTTTCTTTTTCACCATAGCCCTCTATGGGCTTCCAAATATCACTTTGCCAATTCCACAAGAACTGTCTTAGCGAAAGGCTTCTTGAGGGGAAAGCTGTAACTCTGTCAGATGTTTTCACAGAACACAAAGAAGTTTCTCAGAAAGCTTCTTTCTCTTTGTGATCGGAGGATATTTCCTTTGGCCCTATAGTCTTCAAAGGGATCCGAAATATCTGTTCTCAGATTCCACAGAAATAAGGCTAGCAAAGAGATCCACGAAATACAGATGTAACTCTGTGAGTGGAAGTCACACAACACAGAGCAGTTTCTCAGAAAGCTTCTTTCCACATTTCATCTGACGATATTTCCTTTTTCACCATAGCCCTCTATGGGCTTCCAAATATCACTTTGCCAATTCCACAAGAACTGTCTTAGCGAAAGGCTTCTTGAGGGGAAAGCTGTAACTCTGTGAGATGATTTCACAGAACACAAAGAAGTTTCTCAGAAAGCTTCTTTCTCTTTGCTATCGGAGGATATTTCCTTTGGCCCTATAGTCTTCAAAGGGATCCGAAATATCTGTTCTCAGATTCCACAGAAATAAGGCTAGCAAAGAGATGAACGAGATACAGAAGTAACTCTGTGAGATGACTTAACAGAACACTAAGCAGTTTCTCAGAAAGCTTCTTTCCAGATTTCATCCGAGGATATTTCCTTTTTCAACATAGCCCTCTAAGGGCTTCCAAATATCACTTTTCCAATTCCACAAGAACGGTCTTAGCGAAAGGCTTCTTGAGGGGAAAGCTGTAACTCTCTGAGATGATTTCACAGAACACAAAGAAGTTTCTCAAAAGCTTCTTTCTCTTTGTTATCGGAGAATATTTCCTTTGGCCCTATAGTCTTCAAAGGGATCCGAAATATCTGTTCTCAGATTCCACAGAAATAAGGCTAGCAAAGTGATCAACGAAATACAGATGTAACTCTGTGAGTGGAAGTCACACATCTCAGAGCAGTTTCTCAGAAAGCTTCTTTACAGATTTCATCTGAGGATATTTCCTTATTCACCATAGCAACCTCTGGGCTTCCAAATATCACTTTGTCAATTACACAAGAACTGTCTTAGCAAAAGGCTTGTTGAGGGGAAAGCTGTAACTCTGTGAGATGATTTCACAGAACACAAAGATGTTTCTCAGAAAGCTTCTTTCTCTTTGTTATCGGAGGATATTTCCTTTGGCCCTATAGTCTTCAAAGGGATCCGAAATATCTGTTCTCAGATTCCACAGAAATAAAGCTACCAAAGAGATCCACGAAATACAGATATAACTCTGCGAGATGAATTAACAGAACACTAAGCAATTTTTTGGAAAGCTTCTTTCCAGATTTTATCTGAGGATATTTCCTTTTTCACCATAGCCCTCTAAGGGCTTCCAAATATCACTTTGCCAATTCCACAAGAACTGTCTTAGCGAAAGGCTTCTTGAGGGGAAAGCTGTAACTCTGTGAGATGATTTCACAGAACACAAAGACGTTTCTCAGAAAGCTTCTTTCTCTTTGTTATCGGAGGATATTTCCTTTGGCCCTATAGTCTTCAAAGGTATCCGAAATATCTGTTCTCAGATTCCACAGAAATAAGGCTAACAAAGAGATTCACGAAATACAGATGTAACTCTCTGAGTGGAAGTCACACTTCACAGAGCAGTTTCTCAGAAAGCTTCTTTCCAGATTTCATCTGAGGATATTTCCTTTTTCACCATAGCCCTCTATGGGCTTCCAAATATCACTTTGCCAATTCCACAAGAACTGTCTTAGCGAAAGGCTTCTTGAGGGGAAAGCTGTAACTCTGTGAGATGATTTCACAGAACACAAAGTAGTTTCTCAGAAAGCTTCTTTCTCTTTGTTATCGGAGGGTATTTCCTTTGGCCCTATAGTCTTCAAAGGGATCCGAAATATCTGTTCTCAGATTCCACAGAAATAAGGCTAGCAAAGAAATTCACGAAATACATATGTAAATCTGTGAGTGTAAGTCACACATCACAGAGCAGTTTCTCAGAAAGCTTCTTTACAGATTTCATCTGAGGATATTTCCTTTATCACCATAGCCCTCTATGGACTTCCAAATATCACTTTGCCAATTCCACAAGAACCGTCTTAGCGAAAGGCTTCTTGAGGGGAAAACTGTAACTCTGTGAGATGATGTCAGAGAACACAAAGAAGTTTCTCAGAAAGCTTCTTTCTCTTTGTTATCGGAGGATATTTCCTTTGGCCCTATAGTCTTCAAAGGGATCCGAAATATCTGTTCTCAGATTCCACAGAAATAAGGCTAGCAAAGAGATCCACGAAATACAGATGTAACTCTGCGAGATGAATTAACAGAACACTAAGCAATTTTTCAGAAAGCTTCTTTCCAGATTTTATCTGAGGATATTTCCTTTTTCACCATAGCCCTCTATGGGCTTCCAAATATCACTTTGCCAATTACACAAGAACTGTCTTAGCGAAAGGCTTCTTGAGGGGAAAGCTGTAACTCTGTGAAATGACTTCACAGAACACAAAGAAGTTTCTCAGAAAGCTTCTTTCTCTTTGTTATCGGAGGATATTTCCTTTGGCCCTATAGTCTTCAAAGGGATCCGAAATATCTGTTCTCAGATTCCACATAAATAAGGCTAGAAAAGAGATCCACGAAATACAGATGTAACCTTGTGAGTGGAATTCACACATCACAGAGCAGTTTCTCAGAAAGCTTCTTTCCAGATTTCATCTGTGGATATTTCCTTTTTCACCATAGCCCTCTATGGGTTTCCAAATATCACTTTGCCAATTCCACAAGAACTGTCTTAGCGAAAGGCTTCTAGAGGGGAAAGCTGTAACTCTGTGAGATGATTTCACAGAACACAAAGAAGTTTCTCAGAAAGATTCTTTCTCTTTGTTATCGGAGGATATTTCCTTTGGCCCTATAGTCTTCAAAGGGATCCGAAATATCTGTTCTCAGATTCCACAGAAATAAGGCTAGCAAAGAGATCCACGAAATACAGACGTATCTCTGTGAATGGAAGTCACACATCACAGAGCAGTTTCTCAGATAGTTTCTTTCCATAATTCATCTGAGGATATTTCCTTTTTCACCATAGCCCCTATGGGCTTCCAAATGTCACTTTGCCAATTCCACAAGAACTGTCTTAGCGAAAGGCTTCTTGAGGGGAAAGCTGTAACTCTGTCAGATGATTTCACTGAACACAAAGAAGTTTCTCAGAAAGCTTCATTCTCTTTGTTATCGGAGGATATTTCATTTTGCCCTGTAGTCTTCAAAGGGATCCGAAATATCTGTTCTCAGATTACACAGAAATAAGAATAGCAAAGAGATTCACGAAATACAGATGTAACTCTGTGAGTGGAAGTCACACATCACAGGGCAGTTTCTCAGAAAGCTTCTTTCCAGATTTCATCTGAGGATATTCCCTTTTTCACCATAGCCCTCTATGGGCTTCCAAATATCACTTTGCCAATTCCACAAGAACTGTCTTAGCGAAAGGCTTCTTGAGGGGAAAGCTGTAACTCTGTGACATGATTTCACAGAACACAAAGAGGTTTCTCAGAAAGCTTCTTTCTCTTTGATATCGGAGGATATTTCCTTTGGCCCTATAGTCTTCAAAGGGATCCGAAATATCTGTTCTCAGATTCCACAGAAATAAGGCTAGCAAAGAGATCCAAGAAACACAGATGTAACTCTGTGAATGGAAGTCACACATCACAGAGCAGTTTCTCAGAAAGCTTCTTTCCACTTTTCATCTGAGGATATTTCCTTTTTCACCATAGCCCTCTATGGGCTACCAAATATCACTTTGCCAATTCCATAAGAACTGTCTTAGCGAAAGGATTCTTGAGGGGAAAGCTGTAACTCTGTGAGATGATTTCACAGAACAGAAAGAAGTTTCTCAGAAAGCTTCTTTCTCTTTGTTTTCGGAGGTTATTTCCTTTGGCCATATAGTCTTCAAAGGGATCCGAAATATCTGTTCTCGGATTCCTCAGAAATAAGGCTAGCAAAGAGATCCACGAGATACAGATGTAACTCTGTGAGATGACTTAACAGAACACTAAGCAGTTTCTCAGAAAGCTTCTTTCCAGATTTCATCTGAGGATATTTCCTTTTTAACCTGGCCCTCTAAGGGCTTCCAAATATCACTTTTCCTATTCCACAAGAACTGTCTTAGCGAAAGGCTTCTTGAGGGGAAAGCTGTATCTCTGTGAGATGATTTCACAGAACACAAAGAAGTTTCTCAAAAGCTTCTTTCTCTTTGTTATCGGAGGATATTTCCTTTGGCCCTATTGTCTTCAAAGGGATCCGAAATATCTGTTCTCAGATTCCACAGAAATAAGGCTAGCAAAGAGATCCACGAAATACAGATGTAACTCTGTGAGTGGAAGTCACTCATCTCAGAGCAGTTTCTCAGAAAGCTTCTTTCCAGATTTCATCTGAATATATTTCCTTTTTCACCATAAACCTCTATGGGCTTCCAAATATCACTTTGCCAATTCCACAAGAACTGTCTTAGGGAAAGCCTTCTTGAGGGGAAAGCTGTAACTCTGTGAGATGATTTCACAGAACACAAAGAAGTTTCTCAGAAAGCTTCTTTCTCTTTGTTATCGGAGGATATTTCCTTTGGCCCTATAGTCTTCAAAGGGATCCGAAATATCTGTTCTCAGATTCCACAGAAATAAGGCTAGCAAAGAGATCCACGAAATACAGATGTAACTCTCTGAGTGGGAGTCACACATCACAGAGCAGTTTCTCAGAAAGCTTCTTTCCAGATTTCATCGGAGGATATTTCCTTTTTCACCATAGCCCTCTATGGGCTTCCAAATATCACTTTCCCAATTCCACAAGAACTGTCTTAGCGAAAGGATTCTTGAGGGCAAAGCTGTAACTCTGTCAGATGATTTCACCGAACACAAAGAAGTTTCTCAGAAAGCTTCATTCTCTTTGTTATCTGAGGATATTTCCTTTTGCCCTGTAGTCTTCAAAGGGATCCGAAATATCTATTCTCAGATTCCACAGAAATAAGGCTAGCAAAGAGATCCACGAAATACAGATGTAACTCTGTGAGTGGAAGACACACTTCACAGAGTAGTTTCTCAGAAAGCTTCTTTCCAGATTTCATCGCAGGATATTTCCTTTTTCACCATAGCCCTCTATGGGCTTCCAAATATCACTTTGCCAATTGCACAAGAACTGTCTTAGCGAAAGGCTTCTTGAGGGGAAAGCTGTAACTCTGTGAGATGATTTCACAGAACACAAAGTAGTTTCTCAGAAAGCTTCTTTCTCTTTGTTATCGGAGGGTATTTCCTTTGGCCCTATAGTCTTCAAAGGGATCCGAAATATCTGTTCTCAGATTCCACAGAAATAAGGCTAGCAAAGAAATTCACGAAATACATATGTAAATCTGTGAGTGTAAGTCACACATCACAGAGCAGTTTCTCAGAAAGCTTCTTTACAGATTTCATCTGAGGATATTTCCTTTATCACCATAGCCCTCTATGGACTTCCAAATATCACTTTGCCAATTCCACAAGAACTGTCTTAGCGAAAGGCTTTTTGAGGGGAAAGCTGTATCTCTGTGAGATGATTTCACAGAACACAAAGAAGTTTCTCAGAAAGCTTCTTTCTCTTTGTTATCGGAGGATATTTCCTTTGGCCCTATAGACTTCAAAGGGATCCGAAATATCTGTTCTCAGA
The DNA here is from genome assembly GCF_049350105.2 of Macaca mulatta. Lineage (NCBI taxonomy): Eukaryota > Metazoa > Chordata > Mammalia > Primates > Cercopithecidae > Macaca > Macaca mulatta. The sequence goes on from NC_133413.1 coordinate 56,116,748, forward strand.
TTCCACAGAAATAAGGCTAGCAAAGAGATCCACGAAATACAGATGTAACTCTGTGAGTGGAAGTCACACATCAAAGAGCAGTTTCTCAGAAAGCTTCTTTCCAGATTTCATCTGAGGATATTTCCTTTTTCACCGTAGCCCTCTATGGGCTACCAAATATCACTTTGCCAATTCCACAAGAACTGTCTTAGCGAAAGGCTTCTTGAGGGGAAAACGGTAACTCTGTGAGATGATGTCAGAGAACACGAAGAAGTTTCTCAGAAAGCTTCTTTCTCTTTGTAATCGGAGGATATTTCCTTTGGCCCTATAGTCTTCAAAGGGATCCGAAATATCTGTTCTCAGATTCCACAGAAATAAGGCTAGCAAAGAGATCCACGAAATACAGATGTAACTCTGCGAGATGAATTAACAGAACACTAAGCAATTTTTCAGAAAGCTTCTTTCCAGATTTTATCTAAGGATATTTCCTTTTTCACCATAGCCCTCTATGGGCTTCCAAATATCACTTTGCCAATTCCACAAGAACTGTCTTAGCGAAAGGCTTCTTGAGGGGAAAGCTGTAACTCTGTGAGATGACTTCACAGAACACAAAGAAGTTTCTCAGAAAGCTTCTTTCTCTTTGTTATCGGAGGATATTTCCTTTGGCCCTATAGTCTTCAAAGGGATCCGAAATATCTGTTCTCAGATTCCACATAAATAAGGCTAGAAAAGAGATCCACGAAATACAGATGTAACCTTGTGAGTGGAATTCACACATCACAGAGCAGTTTCTCAGAAAGCTTCTTTCCAGATTTCATCTGTGGATATTTCCTTTTTCACCATAGCCCTCTATGGGTTTCCAAATATCACTTTGCCAATTCCACAAGAACTGTCTTAGCGAAAGGCTTCTAGAGGGGAAAGCTGTAACTCTGTGAGATGATTTCACAGAACACAAAGAAGTTTCTCAGAAAGCTTCTTTCTCTTTGTTATCGGAGGATATTTCCTTTGGCCCTATAGTCTTCAAAGGGATCCGAAATATCTGTTCTCAGATTCCACAGAAATAAGGCTAGCAAAGAGATCCACGAAATACAGACGTATCTCTGTGAATGGAAGTCACACATCACAGAGCAGTTTCTCAGATAGTTTCTTTCCATAATTCATCTGAGGATATTTCCTTTTTCACCATAGCCCCTATGGGCTTCCAAATGTCACTTTGCCAATTCCACAAGAACTGTCTTAGCGAAAGGCTTCTTGAGGGGAAAGCTGTAACTCTGTCAGATGATTTCACAGAACACAAAGAAGTTTCTCAGAAAGCTTCATTCTCTTTGTTATCGGAGGATATTTCATTTTGCCCTGTAGTCTTCAAAGGGATCCGAAATATCTGTTCTCAGATTACACAGAAATAAGAATAGCAAAGAGATTCACGAAATACAGATGTAACTCTGTGAGTGGAAGTCACACATCACAGGGCAGTTTCTCAGAAAGCTTCTTTCCAGATTTCATCTGAGGATATTCCCTTTTTCACCATAGCCCTCTATGGGCTTCCAAATATCACTTTGCCAATTCCACAAGAACTGTCTTAGCGAAAGGCTTCTTGAGGGGAAAGCTGTAACTCTGTGACATGATTTCACAGAACACAAAGAGGTTTCTCAGAAAGCTTCTTTCTCTTTGATATCGGAGGATATTTCCTTTGGCCCTATAGTCTTCAAAGGGATCCGAAATATCTGTTCTCAGATTCCACAGAAATAAGGCTAGCAAAGAGATCCAAGAAACACAGATGTAACTCTGTGAATGGAAGTCACACATCACAGAGCAGTTTCTCAGAAAGCTTCTTTCCACTTTTCATCTGAGGATATTTCCTTTTTCACCATAGCCCTCTATGGGCTACCAAATATCACTTTGCCAATTCCATAAGAACTGTCTTAGCGAAAGGATTCTTGAGGGGAAAGCTGTAACTCTGTGAGATGATTTCACAGAACAGAAAGAAGTTTCTCAGAAAGCTTCTTTCTCTTTGTTTTCGGAGGTTATTTCCTTTGGCCATATAGTCTTCAAAGGGATCCGAAATATCTGTTCTCGGATTCCTCAGAAATAAGGCTAGCAAAGAGATCCACGAGATACAGATGTAACTCTGTGAGATGACTTAACAGAACACTAAGCAGTTTCTCAGAAAGCTTCTTTCCAGATTTCATCTGAGGATATTTCCTTTTTAACCTGGCCCTCTAAGGGCTTCCAAATATCACTTTTCCTATTCCACAAGAACTGTCTTAGCGAAAGGCTTCTTGAGGGGAAAGCTGTATCTCTGTGAGATGATTTCACAGAACACAAAGAAGTTTCTCAAAAGCTTCTTTCTCTTTGTTATCGGAGGATATTTCCTTTGGCCCTATTGTCTTCAAAGGGATCCGAAATATCTGTTCTCAGATTCCACAGAAATAAGGCTAGCAAAGAGATCCACGAAATACAGATGTAACTCTGTGAGTGGAAGTCACTCATCTCAGAGCAGTTTCTCAGAAAGCTTCTTTCCAGATTTCATCTGAATATATTTCCTTTTTCACCATAAACCTCTATGGGCTTCCAAATATCACTTTGCCAATTCCACAAGAACTGTCTTAGGGAAAGCCTTCTTGAGGGGAAAGCTGTAACTCTGTGAGATGATTTCACAGAACACAAAGAAGTTTCTCAGAAAGCTTCTTTCTCTTTGTTATCGGAGGATATTTCCTTTGGCCCTATAGTCTTCAAAGGGATCCGAAATATCTGTTCTCAGATTCCACAGAAATAAGGCTAGCAAAGAGATCCACGAAATACAGATGTAACTCTCTGAGTGGGAGTCACACATCACAGAGCAGTTTCTCAGAAAGCTTCTTTCCAGATTTCATCGGAGGATATTTCCTTTTTCACCATAGCCCTCTATGGGCTTCCAAATATCACTTTCCCAATTCCACAAGAACTGTCTTAGCGAAAGGATTCTTGAGGGCAAAGCTGTAACTCTGTCAGATGATTTCACCGAACACAAAGAAGTTTCTCAGAAAGCTTCATTCTCTTTGTTATCTGAGGATATTTCCTTTTGCCCTGTAGTCTTCAAAGGGATCCGAAATATCTATTCTCAGATTCCACAGAAATAAGGCTAGCAAAGAGATCCACGAAATACAGATGTAACTCTGTGAGTGGAAGACACACTTCACAGAGTAGTTTCTCAGAAAGCTTCTTTCCAGATTTCATCGCAGGATATTTCCTTTTTCACCATAGCCCTCTATGGGCTTCCAAATATCACTTTGCCAATTGCACAAGAACTGTCTTAGCGAAAGGCTTCTTGAGGGGAAAGCTGTAACTCTGTGAGATGATTTCACAGAACACAAAGTAGTTTCTCAGAAAGCTTCTTTCTCTTTGTTATCGGAGGGTATTTCCTTTGGCCCTATAGTCTTCAAAGGGATCCGAAATATCTGTTCTCAGATTCCACAGAAATAAGGCTAGCAAAGAAATTCACGAAATACATATGTAAATCTGTGAGTGTAAGTCACACATCACAGAGCAGTTTCTCAGAAAGCTTCTTTACAGATTTCATCTGAGGATATTTCCTTTATCACCATAGCCCTCTATGGACTTCCAAATATCACTTTGCCAATTCCACAAGAACTGTCTTAGCGAAAGGCTTTTTGAGGGGAAAGCTGTAACTCTGTGAGATGATTTCACAGAACACAAAGAAGTTTCTCAGAAAGCTTCTTTCTCTTTGTTATCGGAGGATATTTCCTTTGGCCCTATAGACTTCAAAGGGATCCGAAATATCTGTTCTCAGATTCCACAGAAATAAGGCTAGCAAAGAGATCCACGAAATACAGATGTAACTCTGTGAGTGGAAGTCACACATCAAAGAGCAGTTTCTCAGAAAGCTTCTTTCCAGATTTCATCTGAGGATATTTCCTTTTTCACCGTAGCCCTCTATGGGCTACCAAATATCACTTTGCCAATTCCACAAGAACTGTCTTAGCGAAAGGCTTCTTGAGGGGAAAACGGTAACTCTGTGAGATGATGTCAGAGAACACAAAGAAGTTTCTCAGAAAGCTTCTTTCTCTTTGTAATCGGAGGATATTTCCTTTGGCCCTATAGTCTTCAAAGGGATCCGAAATATCTGTTCTCAGATTCCACAGAAATAAGGCTAGCAAAGAGATCCACGAAATACAGATGTAACTCTGCGAGATGAATTAACAGAACACTAAGCAATTTTTCAGAAAGCTTCTTTCCAGATTTTATCTAAGGATATTTCCTTTTTCACCATAGCCCTCTATGGGCTTCCAAATATCACTTTGCCAATTCCACAAGAACTGTCTTAGCGAAAGGCTTCTTGAGGGGAAAGCTGTAACTCTGTGAGATGACTTCACAGAACACAAAGAAGTTTCTCAGAAAGCTTCTTTCTCTTTGTTATCGGAGGATATTTCCTTTGGCCCTATAGTCTTCAAAGGGATCCGAAATATCTGTTCTCAGATTCCACATAAATAAGGCTAGAAAAGAGATCCACGAAATACAGATGTAACCTTGTGAGTGGAATTCACACATCACAGAGCAGTTTCTCAGAAAGCTTCTTTCCAGATTTCATCTGTGGATATTTCCTTTTTCACCATAGCCCTCTATGGGTTTCCAAATATCACTTTGCCAATTCCACAAGAACTGTCTTAGCGAAAGGCTTCTAGAGGGGAAAGCTGTAACTCTGTGAGATGATTTCACAGAACACAAAGAAGTTTCTCAGAAAGCTTCTTTCTCTTTGTTATCGGAGGATATTTCCTTTGGCCCTATAGTCTTCAAAGGGATCCGAAATATCTGTTCTCAGATTCCACAGAAATAAGGCTAGCAAAGAGATCCACGAAATACAGACGTATCTCTGTGAATGGAAGTCACACATCACAGAGCAGTTTCTCAGATAGTTTCTTTCCATAATTCATCTGAGGATATTTCCTTTTTCACCATAGCCCCTATGGGCTTCCAAATGTCACTTTGCCAATTCCACAAGAACTGTCTTAGCGAAAGGCTTCTTGAGGGGAAAGCTGTAACTCTGTCAGATGATTTCACAGAACACAAAGAAGTTTCTCAGAAAGCTTCATTCTCTTTGTTATCGGAGGATATTTCATTTTGCCCTGTAGTCTTCAAAGGGATCCGAAATATCTGTTCTCAGATTACACAGAAATAAGAATAGCAAAGAGATTCACGAAATACAGATGTAACTCTGTGAGTGGAAGTCACACATCACAGGGCAGTTTCTCAGAAAGCTTCTTTCCAGATTTCATCTGAGGATATTCCCTTTTTCACCATAGCCCTCTATGGGCTTCCAAATATCACTTTGCCAATTCCACAAGAACTGTCTTAGCGAAAGGCTTCTTGAGGGGAAAGCTGTAACTCTGTGACATGATTTCACAGAACACAAAGAGGTTTCTCAGAAAGCTTCTTTCTCTTTGATATCGGAGGATATTTCCTTTGGCCCTATAGTCTTCAAAGGGATCCGAAATATCTGTTCTCAGATTCCACAGAAATAAGGCTAGCAAAGAGATCCAAGAAACACAGATGTAACTCTGTGAATAGAAGTCACACATCACAGAGCAGTTTCTCAGAAAGCTTCTTTCCACTTTTCATCTGAGGATATTTCCTTTTTCACCATAGCCCTCTATGGGCTACCAAATATCACTTTGCCAATTCCATAAGAACTGTCTTAGCGAAAGGATTCTTGAGGGGAAAGCTGTAACTCTGTGAGATGATTTCACAGAACAGAAAGAAGTTTCTCAGAAAGCTTCTTTCTCTTTGTTTTCGGAGGTTATTTCCTTTGGCCATATAGTCTTCAAAGGGATCCGAAATATCTGTTCTCGGATTCCTCAGAAATAAGGCTAGCAAAGAGATCCACGAGATACAGATGTAACTCTGTGAGATGACTTAACAGAACACTAAGCAGTTTCTCAGAAAGCTTCTTTCCAGATTTCATCTGAGGATATTTCCTTTTTAACCTGGCCCTCTAAGGGCTTCCAAATATCACTTTTCCTATTCCACAAGAACTGTCTTAGCGAAAGGCTTCTTGAGGGGAAAGCTGTATCTCTGTGAGATGATTTCACAGAACACAAAGAAGTTTCTCAAAAGCTTCTTTCTCTTTGTTATCGGAGGATATTTCCTTTGGCCCTATTGTCTTCAAAGGGATCCGAAATATCTGTTCTCAGATTCCACAGAAATAAGGCTAGCAAAGAGATCCACGAAATACAGATGTAACTCTGTGAGTGGAAGTCACTCATCTCAGAGCAGTTTCTCAGAAAGCTTCTTTCCAGATTTCATCTGAATATATTTCCTTTTTCACCATAAACCTCTATGGGCTTCCAAATATCACTTTGCCAATTCCACAAGAACTGTCTTAGGGAAAGCCTTCTTGAGGGGAAAGCTGTAACTCTGTGAGATGATTTCACAGAACACAAAGAAGTTTCTCAGAAAGCTTCTTTCTCTTTGTTATCGGAGGATATTTCCTTTGGCCCTATAGTCTTCAAAGGGATCCGAAATATCTGTTCTCAGATTCCACAGAAATAAGGCTAGCAAAGAGATCCACGAAATACAGATGTAACTCTCTGAGTGGGAGTCACACATCACAGAGCAGTTTCTCAGAAAGCTTCTTTCCAGATTTCATCGGAGGATATTTCCTTTTTCACCATAGCCCTCTATGGGCTTAAAATATCACTTTCCCAATTCCACAAGAACTGTCTTAGCGAAAGGATTCTTGAGGGCAAAGCTGTAACTCTGTCAGATGATTTCACCGAACACAAAGAAGTTTCTCAGAAAGCTTCATTCTCTTTGTTATCTGAGGATATTTCCTTTTGCCCTGTAGTCTTCAAAGGGATCCGAAATATCTATTCTCAGATTCCACAGAAATAAGGCTAGCAAAGAGATCCACGAAATACAGATGTAACTCTGTGAGTGGAAGACACACTTCACAGAGTAGTTTCTCAGAAAGCTTCTTTCCAGATTTCATCGCAGGATATTTCCTTTTTCACCATAGCCCTCTATGGGCTTCCAAATATCACTTTGCCAATTGCACAAGAACTGTCTTAGCGAAAGGCTTCTTGAGGGGAAAGCTGTAACTCTGTGAGATGATTTCACAGAACACAAAGTAGTTTCTCAGAAAGCTTCTTTCTCTTTGTTATCGGAGGGTATTTCCTTTGGCCCTATAGTCTTCAAAGGGATCCGAAATATCTGTTCTCAGATTCCACAGAAATAAGGCTAGCAAAGAAATTCACGAAATACATATGTAAATCTGTGAGTGTAAGTCACACATCACAGAGCAGTTTCTCAGAAAGCTTCTTTACAGATTTCATCTGAGGATATTTCCTTTATCACCATAGCCCTCTATGGACTTCCAAATATCACTTTGCCAATTCCACAAGAACTGTCTTAGCGAAAGGCTTTTTGAGGGGAAAGCTGTAACTCTGTGAGATGATTTCACAGAACACAAAGAAGTTTCTCAGAAAGCTTCTTTCTCTTTGTTATCGGAGGATATTTCCTTTGGCCCTATAGACTTCAAAGGGATCCGAAATATCTGTTCTCAGATTCCACAGAAATAAGGCTAGCAAAGAGATCCACGAAATACAGATGTAACTCTGTGAGTGGAAGTCACACATCACAGAGCAGTTTCTCAGAAAGCTTCTTTCCAGATTTCATCTGAGGATATTTCCTTTTTCACCGTAGCCCTCTATGGGCTACCAAATATCACTTTGCCAATTCCACAAGAACTGTCTTAGCGAAAGGCTTCTTGAGGGGAAAACTGTAACTCTGTGAGATGATGTCAGAGAACACAAAGAAGTTTCTCAGAAAGCTTCTTTCTCTTTGTAATCGGAGGATATTTCCTTTGGCCCTATAGTCTTCAAAGGGATCCGAAATATCTGTTCTCAGATTCCACAGAAATAAGGCTAGCAAAGAGATCCACGAAATACAGATGTAACTCTGCGAGATGAATTAACAGAACACTAAGCAATTTTTCAGAAAGCTTCTTTCCAGATTTTATCTGAGGATATTTCCTTTTTCACCATAGCCCTCTATGGGCTTCCAAATATCACTTTGCCAATTCCACAAGAACTGTCTTAGCGAAAGGCTTCTTGAGGGGAAAGCTGTAACTCTGTGAGATGACTTCACAGAACACAAAGAAGTTTCTCAGAAAGCTTCTTTCTCTTTGTTATCGGAGGATATTTCCTTTGGCCCTATAGTCTTCAAAGGGATCCGAAATATCTGTTCTCAGATTCCACATAAATAAGGCTAGAAAAGAGATCCACGAAATACAGATGTAACCTTGTGAGTGGAATTCACACATCACAGAGCAGTTTCTCAGAAAGCTTCTTTCCAGATTTCATCTGTGGATATTTCCTTTTTCACCATAGCCCTCTATGGGTTTCCAAATATCACTTTGCCAATTCCACAAGAACTGTCTTAGCGAAAGGCTTCTAGAGGGGAAAGCTGTAACTCTGTGAGATGATTTCACAGAACACAAAGAAGTTTCTCAGAAAGCTTCTTTCTCTTTGTTATCGGAGGATATTTCCTTTGGCCCTATAGTCTTCAAAGGGATCCGAAATATCTGTTCTCAGATTCCACAGAAATAAGGCTAGCAAAGAGATCCACGAAATACAGACGTATCTCTGTGAATGGAAGTCACACATCACAGAGCAGTTTCTCAGATAGTTTCTTTCCATAATTCATCTGAGGATATTTCCTTTTTCACCATAGCCCCTATGGGCTTCCAAATGTCACTTTGCCAATTCCACAAGAACTGTCTTAGCGAAAGGCTTCTTGAGGGGAAAGCTGTAACTCTGTCAGATGATTTCACAGAACACAAAGAAGTTTCTCAGAAAGCTTCATTCTCTTTGTTATCGGAGGATATTTCATTTTGCCCTGTAGTCTTCAAAGGGATCCGAAATATCTGTTCTCAGATTACACAGAAATAAGAATAGCAAAGAGATTCACGAAATACAGATGTAACTCTGTGAGTGGAAGTCACACATCACAGGGCAGTTTCTCAGAAAGCTTCTTTCCAGATTTCATCTGAGGATATTCCCTTTTTCACCATAGCCCTCTATGGGCTTCCAAATATCACTTTGCCAATTCCACAAGAACTGTCTTAGCAAAAGGCTTCTTGAGGGGAAAGCTGTAACTCTGTGACATGATTTCACAGAAGACAAAGAGGTTTCTCAGAAAGCTTCTTTCTCTTTGATATCGGAGGATATTTCCTTTGGCCCTATAGTCTTCAAAGGGATCCGAAATATCTGTTCTCAGATTCCACAGAAATAAGGCTAGCAAAGAGATCCAAGAAACACAGATGTAACTCTGTGAATGGAAGTCACACATCACAGAGCAGTTTCTCAGAAAGCTTCTTTCCACTTTTCATCTGAGGATATTTCCTTTTTCACCATAGCCCTCTATGGGCTACCAAATATCACTTTGCCAATTCCATAAGAACTGTCTTAGCGAAAGGATTCTTGAGGGGAAAGCTGTAACTCTGTGAGATGATTTCACAGAACAGAAAGAAGTTTCTCAGAAAGCTTCTTTCTCTTTGTTTTCGGAGGTTATTTCCTTTGGCCATATAGTCTTCAAAGGGATCCGAAATATCTGTTCTCGGATTCCTCAGAAATAAGGCTAGCAAAGAGATCCACGAGATACAGATGTAACTCTGTGAGATGACTTAACAGAACACTAAGCAGTTTCTCAGAAAGCTTCTTTCCAGATTTCATCTGAGGATATTTCCTTTTTAACCTGGCCCTCTAAGGGCTTCCAAATATCACTTTTCCTATTCCACAAGAACTGTCTTAGCGAAAGGCTTCTTGAGGGGAAAGCTGTATCTCTGTGAGATGATTTCACAGAACACAAAGAAGTTTCTCAAAAGCTTCTTTCTCTTTGTTATCGGAGGATATTTCCTTTGGCCCTATTGTCTTCAAAGGGATCCGAAATATCTGTTCTCAGATTCCACAGAAATAAGGCTAGCAAAGAGATCCACGAAATACAGATGTAACTCTGTGAGTGGAAGTCACTCATCTCAGAGCAGTTTCTCAGAAAGCTTCTTTCCAGATTTCATCTGAATATATTTCCTTTTTCACCATAAACCTCTATGGGCTTCCAAATATCACTTTGCCAATTCCACAAGAACTGTCTTAGGGAAAGCCTTCTTGAGGGGAAAGCTGTAACTCTGTGAGATGATTTCACAGAACACAAAGAAGTTTCTCAGAAAGCTTCTTTCTCTTTGTTATCGGAGGATATTTCCTTTGGCCCTATAGTCTTCAAAGGGATCCGAAATATCTGTTCTCAGATTCCACAGAAATAAGGCTAGCAAAGAGATACACGAAATACAGATGTAACTCTCTGAGTGGGAGTCACACATCACAGAGCAGTTTCTCAGAAAGCTTCTTTCCAGATTTCATCGGAGGATATTTCCTTTTTCACCATAGCCCTCTATGGGCTTCCAAATATCACTTTCCCAATTCCACAAGAACTGTCTTAGCGAAAGGATTCTTGAGGGCAAAGCTGTAACTCTGTCAGATGATTTCACCGAACACAAAGAAGTTTCTCAGAAAGCTTCATTCTCTTTATTATCAGAGGATATTTCCTTTTGCCCTGTAGTCTTCAAAGGGATCCGAAATATCTATTCTCAGATTCCACAGAAATAAGGCTAGCAAAGAGATCCACGAAACACAGATGTAACTCTGTGAGTGGAAGACACACTTCACAGAGTAGTTTCTCAGAAAGCTTCTTTCCAGATTTCATCGCAGGATATTTCCTTTTTCACCATAGCCCTCTATGGGCTTCCAAATATCACTTTGCCAATTGCACAAGAACTGTCTTAGCGAAAGGCTTCTTGAGGGGAAAGCTGTAACTCTGTGAGATGATTTCACAGAACACAAAGTAGTTTCTCAGAAAGCTTCTTTCTCTTTGTTATCGGAGGGTATTTCCTTTGGCCCTATAGTCTTCAAAGGGATCCGAAATATCTGTTCTCAGATTCCACAGAAATAAGGCTAGCAAAGAGATCCACGAAATACAGATATAACTCTGTGAGTGGAAGTCACACATCACAGAGCAGTTTTTCAGAAAGCTTCTTTCCAGATTTCATCTGAGGATATTTCCTTTTTCACCATACCCCTCTTTGGGTTACCAAATATCACTTTGCCAATTAAACAAGAACTGTCTTAGCGAAAGGCTTCCTGAGGGGAAAGCTGTAACTCTGTGAGTTGATGTCAGCGAACACAAAGAAGTTTCTCAGAAAGCTTCTTTCTCTTTGTTATCGGAGGATATTTCCTTTGGCCCTATAGTCTTCAAAGGGATCCGAAATATCTGTTCTCAGATTCCACAGAAATAAGGCTAGCAAAGAGATCCACGAAATACAGATATAACTCTGTGAGTGGAAGTCACACATCACAGAGCAGTTTCTCAGAAAGCTTCTTTCCAGATTTCATCTGTGGATATTTCCTTTTTCACCATAGCCGTCTATGGGTTTCCAAATATCACTTTGCCAATTCCACAAGAACTGTCTTAGCGAAAGGCTTCTAGAGGGGAAAGCTATAACTCTGTGAGATGATTTCACAGAACACAAGGAAGTTTCTCAGAAAGCTTCTTTCTCTTTGTTATCGGAGGATATTTCCTTTGGCCCTATAGTCTTCAAAGGGATACGAAATATCTGTTCTCAGAATCCACAGAAATAAGGCTAGCAAAGAGATCCACGAAATACAGATGTAACTCTTTGAGTGGAAGTCACACATCATAGAGTAGTTTCTCAGAAAGCTTCTTTCCACATTTCATCTGAGGATATTTCCTTATTCACCATAGCCCCATCTGGGCTTCCAAATATCACTTTGCCAATTACACAAGAACTGTCTTAGCAAAAGGCTTGTTGAGGGGAAAGCTGTAACTCTGTGAGATGATTTCACAGAACACAAAGATGTTTCTCAGAAAGCTTCTTTCTCTTTGTTATCGGAGGATATTTCCTTTGGCCCTATAGTCTTCAAAGGGATCCGAAATATCTGTTCTCAGACTCCACAGAAATAAGGCTCGCAAAGAGATCCACGAAATACAGATGTAACTCTGCGAGATGAATTAACAGAACACTAAGCAGTTTCTCAGAAAGCTTCTTTCCAGATTTCATCTGAGGATATTTCCTTTTTCACCATAGCCCTCTAAGGGCTTCCAAATATCACTTTGCCAATTCCACAAGAACTGTCTTAGCGAAAGGATTCTTGAGGGGAAAGCTGTAACTCTGTTAGATGATTTCACAGAACAAAAAGGAGTTTCTCAGAAAGCTTCTTTCTCTTTGTTATCGGAGGATATTTCCTTTGGCCCTATAGTCTTCAAAGGGATCCGAAATATCTGTTCTCAGATTCCACAGAAATAAGGCTAGCAAAGAGATCCACGAAATACAGATGTAACTCTGTGAGTGGAAGTCACATATCACAGAGCAGTTTCTCCGAAAGCTTCTTTCCAGATTTCATCTGAGGATATTTCCTTTTTCACCATAGCCCCTATGGGCTTCCAAATATCACTTTGCCAATTACACAAGAACTGTCTTAGCTAAAGACGTCTTGAAGGGAAAGCTGTAACTCTGTGAGATGATTTCACAGAACACAAAGAAGTTTCTCAGAAAGCTTCTTTCTATTTGTTATCGGAGGATATTTCCTTTGGCCCTATAGTCTTCAAAGGGATCCGAAATATCTGTTCTCAGATTCCACAGGAATAAGGCTAGCAACGAGATCCACGAAATACAGATGTAACTCTGTGAGATGAATTAACAGAACACTAAGCAGTTTCTCAGAAGGCTTCTTTCCAGATTTCATCTGAGGATATTTCCTTTTTCACCATAGCCCTCTAAGGGCTTCCAAATATCACTTTGCCAATTCCACAAGAACTGTCTTAGCGAAAGGCTTCTTGAGGGGAAAGCTGTAACTCTGTGAGATGATTTCACAGAACACAAAGAAGTTTCTCAGAAAGCTTCTTTCTCTTTGTTATCGGAGGATATTTCCTTTGGCCCTATAGTCTTCAAAGGGATCCGAAATATCACTTCTGAGATTCCACAGAAATAAGGCTAACAAAGAGATCCACGAAATACAGATGTAACTCTGTGAGTGGAAGTCACACATCACAGAGCAGTTGCTCAGAAAGCTTCTTTCCAGATTTCATCTGAGGATATTTTCTTTTTCACCATAGCCCTCTATGGGCTTCCAAATATCACTTTGCCAATTCCACAAGAACTGTCTTAGCGAAAGGCTTCTTGAGGGGAAAGCTGTAACTCTGTGAGATGATTTCACAGAACACAAAGAAGTTTCTCAGAAAGCTTCTTTCTCTTTGTTATCGGAGGATATTTCCTCCGGCCCTATAATCTTCAAAGGGATCCGAAATATCTGTTCTCAGATCCAACAGAAATAAGGCTACCAAAGAGATCCAGGAAATACAGATGTAACTCTGTGAGTGGAAGTCACACATCAGAGAGCAGTTTCTCAGAAACCTTCTTTCCAGATTTCATCTGAGGATATTTCCTTTTTCACCATAGCCCTCTATGTGCTTCAAAATATCACTTTGCCAATTCCACAAGAACTGTCTTAGCGAAAGGCTTCTTGAGGCGAAAGCTGTAACTCTGTGAGATGATTTACAGAACACAAAGAAGTTTCTCAGAAAGCTTCTTTCTCTTTGTTATCGGAGGATATTTCCTTTGGCTCTACAGTCTTTAAAGGGATCTGAAATATCTGTTCTCAGATTCCACAGAAATAAGGCTAGCAAAGAGATCCACGATATACAGATGTAACTCTGTGAGTGGAAGTCACACATCACAGAGCGCTTTCTCATAAAGCTTCTTTCCAGATATCATCTGAGGATATTTCCATTTTCACCATAGCCCTCTATGAGCTTCCAAATATCACTTTGCCAATTCCACAAGAACTCTCTTAGCGAAAGGCTTCTTGAGGGGATTGCTGTAACTCTGTAAGATGATTTCACAGAACACAAAGTAGTTTGTCAGAAAGCTTCTTTCTCTTTGTTATGGGAGGATATTTTCTTTGGCCCTATGGTCTTCAAAGGGATCCGAAATATCTGTTCTCAGATTCCACAGAAATAAGGCTAGCAAAGAGATCCATGAAATACAGATGTAACACTGTGAGTGGAAGTCACACATCACAGAACAGTAACTCAGAAAACTTCTTTCCAGATTTCATCTGAGGATATTTCCTTTTTCACCATAGCTCTCTATGGGCTTCCAAATATCACTTTGCCAGTTCCACAAGAACTGTCTTAGCGATAGACTTTTAGAAGGGAAGGTTGTAACACTGAGAGATGATTTCACAGAACATAAAGAAGTTTCTCAGAAAGCTTCTTTCTCTTTGTCATCGGAGGATATTTCCTTTGGCCCTATAGTCTTTAAAGGGATCCGAAATATATGTTTTCAGATACCACAGAAATAAGGCTAGCAAAGAGATCCACGAAATACAGATGTAACTCTGTGAGTGGAAGTCAGACATCACAGAGCAGTTTCTCAGAAAGCTTCTTTCCAGATTTCATCTGAGGATATTTCCTTTTTCACCATAGCCCTCTATGGTCTTCCAAATATCACTTTGCCAATTCCACAAGAACTGTCTTAGCGAAAGGATTCTTGACGGGAAAGCTGTAACTCTGTGAGATGATTTCACAGAACACAAAGAAGTTTCTCAGAAAGCTTCTTTCTCTTTGTTATCGGAGGATATTTCCTTTGGCCCTATAGTCTTCAAATGGATCCGAAATATCAGTTCTCAGATTCCCCAGAAATAAGGCTAGCAAGGAGATCCACGAAATACAGATGTAACTCTTTGAGATGAATTAACAGATCACTAAGCAGTTTCTCAGAAAGCTTCTTTCCAGATTTCATCTGAGGAGATTTCCTTTTTCACCATAGCCCTCTATGGGCTTCCAAATATCAGTATGCCAATTCCACAAGAACTGTCTTAGCGAAAGGCTTCTTGAGGGGAAAGCTGTAACTCTGTGAGATGATTTCACAGAACACAAAGAAGTTTCTCAGAAAGCTTCTTTCTCTTTGTTAAGGGAGGATATTTCCTTTGGCCCTATAGTCTTCAAAGGGATCCGAAATATCTGTTCTCAGATTCCACAGAAATAAGGCTAGCAAAGAGATCCACGAAATACAGATGTAACTCTGTGACTGGATGTCACACATTACAGAGCAGTTTCTCCGAAGGCTTCTTTCCAGATTTCATCTGAGGATATTTCCTTTTTCACCATAACCCTCTAAGGGCTTCCAAATATCACTTTGCCAATTCCACAAGAACTGTCTTAGCGAAAGGCTTCTTGAGGGGAAAGCTGAAACTCTGTGAGATGATTTCACAGGACACAAAGTAGTTTCTCTGAAAGCTTCTTTCTCTCTTTAACGGAGGATATTTCCTTTGGCCCTATAGTCTTCAAAGGGATCCGAAATATCTGTTCTCAGATTCCACAGAAATAAGGCTAGCAAAGAGATCCACGAAATACAGATGTAACGCTGTGAGTGGAAGTCACACATCACAGAGTAGTTTCTCAGAAAACTTCTTTCCACATTTCATCTGAGGATATTTCCTTTTTCACCGTAGCCCTCTGTGGGCTTCCAAATATCACTTTGCCAATTCCACAAGAACTGCCTTAGCGAAAGGCTTCTTGAGGGGAAAGCTGTAACTCTGTCAGATGATTTCACAGAACAAAAAGAAGTTTCTCAGAAAGCTTCTTTCTCTTTGTTATCGGAGGATATTTCCTTTGGCCCTATAGTCCTGAAAGGGATCCGAAATATATGTTCTCAGATTCCACAGAAATCAGGCTAGAAAAGAGATCCACGAAATTCAGATGTAACACTGTGAGATGAATTAACAGAACACTAAGCAGTTTTTCAGAAAGCTTTTTTCCAGATTTCATCTCACAATATTTGCCTTTTCAACGTTGCCCTCTATGGGCTTCCAAAAATCACTTTGCCAATTCCACAAGAACTGTCTTAGTGAAAGGCTTCTTGAGGGGAATGCTGTAACTCTGTGAGATGATTTCACAGAACCCAAAGAAGTTTCTCAGAAAGCTTCTTTCTCTTTGTTATCGGAGGATATTTCCTTTGGCCCTACAGTCTTCAAAGGGATCCGAAATATCTGTTCTCAGATTCAACAGATATAAGGCTACCAAAGAGATCCACGAAATACTGATGTAACTCTGTGAGTGGAAGTCACACATCAGAGAGCAGTTTCTCAGAAAACTTCTTTCCAGATTTCATCTGAGGATATTTCCTTTTTCACCATAGCCCTCTACGTGCTTCAAAATATCACTTTGCCAATTCCACAAGAACTGTCTTAGCGAAAGGCTTCTTGAGGCGAAAGCTGTAACTTGTGAGATGATTTACAGAACACAAAGAAGTTTCTCAGAAAGCGTCTTTCTCTTTGTTATCGGAGGATATTTCCTTTGGCCCTACAGTCTTTAAAGGGATCTGAAATATCTGTTCTCAGATTCCACAGAAATAAGGCTAGCAAAGAGATCCACGAAATACAGATGTAACTCTGTGAGTGGAAGTCACACATCACAGAGCAGTTTCTCAGAAAGCTTCTTTGCAGATTTCATCTGAGGATATTTCCTTTTTCACCATAGCCCTCTATGGGCTTCCAAATATCACTTTGCCAATTCCACAAGAACTGTCTTAGCGAAAGGCTTCTTGAGGGGAAAGCTGTAACTCTGTTAGATGATTTCACAGAACACGAAGAAGTTTCTCAGAAAGCTTCTTTCTCTTTGTTATCGGAGGATATTGCCTTTGGCCCTATAGTCTTCAAAGGGATAAGAAATATCTGTGCTCAGATTCCACAAAAATAAGGCTAGCAAAGAGATCCACGAAATACAGATGTAACTCTGTGAGATGAATTAGCAGAACACTAAGCAGTTTCTCAGAAAGCTTCTTTCCAGTCTTCATCAGAGGATATTTCCTTTTTCAAAATAGCCCTCCATGGGCTTCCAAATATCTCTCTGCCAATTCCACAAGAACTGTCTTAGCGAAAGGCTTCTTGAGCGGAAAGCTGTAACGCTGTGAGATGATTTCACAGAACCCAAAGAAGTTTCTCACAAAGCTTCTTTCTCTTTGTTATCGCAGGATATTTCCTTTGGCCCTATAGTCTTCAAAGGGATCCGAAATATCTGTTCTCAGATTCCACAGACATAAGGCTAGCAAAGAGATCCACGAAATACAGATGTAACGCTGTGAGTGGAAGTCACACATCACAGAGTAGTTTCTCAGAAAAGTTCTTTCCAAACTTCATCTGAGGATATTTCCTTTTTCACCGTAGCCCTCTGTGGGCTTCCAAATATCACTTTGCCAATTCCACATGAACTGCCTTAGCGAAAGGCTTCTTGAGGGGAAAGCAGTAACTCTGTCAGATGATTTCACAGAACAAAAAGAAGTTTCTCAGAAAGCTTCTTTCTCTTTGTTATCGGAGGATATTTCCTTTGGCCCTATAGTCCTGAAAGGGATCCGAAATATCTGTTCTCAGATTCCACAGAAATCAGGCTAGCAAAGAGATCCACGAAATACAGATGTAACACTGTGAGATGAATTAACAGAACACTAAGCAGTTTTTCAGAAAGCTTTTTTCCAGATTTCATCTCACAATATTTGCTTTTTCACCGTTGCCCTCTATGGGCTTCCAAATATCACTTTGCCAATTCCACAAGAACTGTCTAAGCGAAAGGCTTCTTGAGGAGAAAGCTGTAACTCTGTGAGATGATTTCACAGAACACAAGGAAGTTTCTCAGAAAGTTTCTTTTCTTTGTTATCGGAGGATATTTCCTTTGGCCCTATAGTCTTCAAAGGGATCCGAAATATCTGTTCTCAGATTCCACAGAAATAAGGCTAGCAAAGAGATCCACGAACTACAGATGTAACTGTGAGTGGAAGTCACACATCACAGAGCAATTTTTCAGAAAGTTTCTTTCCAGATTTCATGTGAGGATATTTCCTTTTTCACCATAGCCCTCTAAGGGCTTTCAAATATCACTTTGCCAATACCACAAGAACTGTCTTAGCGAAAGGATTCTTGAGGGGAAAGCTGTAACTCTGTGAGATGATTAGACATAACACAAAGAAGTTTCTCAGAAAGCTTCTTTCTCTTTGTTATCGTAGGATATTTCCTTTGGCCCTATAGTCTTCAAAGGGATCCGAAATATCTGTTCTCAGATTCCACAGAAATAAGGCTGGCAAAGAGATCGACGAAATACAGATGTAACTCTGTGAGATGAATTAACAGAACACTAAGCAGTTTCTCAGAAAGATTCTTTCCAGATTTCATCTGAGGAGATTTCCTGCTTCACCATAGCCCACTATGGGCTTCCAAATATCACTTTGCAAATACCACAAGAACTTTCTTAGAGAAAGGCTTCTTGAGGGCAAAGCTGTAATTCTGGGAGATGTTTTCACACAACACAAAGAAGTTTCTGAGAAAGCTTCTTTCTCTGTGTTATCGGAGGATATTTCCATTGGCCCTATAGACTTCAAAGTAATCCGAATTATCTGTTCTCAGATTCCACAGAAATAAGGCTAGCAAAGAGATCCACGAAATACAGATGTAACTCTGTGAGTGGAAGTTACACACCACAGAGCAGTTTCTCAGAAAGCTTCTTTCAAGATTTCATCTGAGGATATTTCCTTTTTAACCATAGCCGTCTAAAGGCTTCCAAATATCCATTTTGCCAAATCCACAAGAACTGTCTTAGCGAAAGGCTTCTTGAGGGGAAAGCTGTAACTCTGTGACATGATTTCAGAGAACACAAAGAAGTTTCACATAAAGCTTCTTTCTCTTTGTTATGACAGGATATTTCCTTTGGCCCTATAGCCTTCACAGGGATCCGAATTATCTGTTCTCAGAATCCAGAGAATTAAGGCTAGCAAAGTGATCCACGAAATACAGATGTAACTCTGTAAGATGAATTAACAGAAAACTAAGCAGTTTCTCAGACAGCTTCTTTCCAGATTTCATCTGAGGATATTTCCTTTTTCACCATAGCCCCCTATGGGCTTCCAAATATCACTTTGCCAATACCACAAAACTGTCTTAGCGAAAGGCTTCTTGAGGGGAAAGCTGTATCTCTGTGGGATGATTTCACAGAACACAAAGAAGTTTATCAGAAAGCTTCTTTCCCTTTGTTATCGGAGGATATATCCTTTGGCCCTATAGTCTTCAAAGGGATCCGAAATATCTGTTCTCAGATTCCACAGATACAAGGCTATTAAAGAGATCCACGAAATACAGTTGACACTCTCAGAGATGAATTAACAGAACACTAATCAGTTTCTCAGAAAGCTTCTTTCCAGATTTCATCAGAGAAGATTTCCCTTTGCACCGTAGCCCTCTTTGGGCTTCCAATTATCACTTTGCCAATTCCACAAAACTGTCTTAGCGAAAGGCTTCTTGAGGGGAAAGCTGTAACTCTGTGATATGATTTCACAGAACACAAAGAAGTTTCTCAGAAAGCTTCTTTCTCTTTGTTATCGGTGGATATTTCCTTTGGCCCTATAGTCTTCAAGGGATCCTAAATATTTGTTCTCAGATTCCACAGAATTAAGGCTAGCAAAGTGATCCACGAAATAAAGATGTAACTCTGTAAGATGAATTAACAGAACACTAAGCAGTTTCTCAGAAAGCTTCTTTCCAGATTTCATCTGAGGATATTTCCTTTTTCACCATAGCCCACTATGGGCTTCCAAATATCACTTTGCCAATACCACAAAACTGTCTTAGCGAAAGGCTTCTTGAGGGGAAAGCTGTATCTCTGTGGGATGATTTCACAGAACACAAAGAAGTTTATCAGAAAGCTTCTTTCCCTTTGTTATCGGAGGATATATCCTTTGGCCCTATAGTCTTCAAAGGGATACGAAATATCTGTTCTCAGATTCCACAGATACAAGGCTATTAAAGAGATCCACGAAATACAGATGACACTCTCAGAGATGAATTAACAGAACACTAAGCAGTTTCTCAGAAAGCTTCTTTCCAGATTTCATCAGAAAAGATTTCCCTTTGCACCATAGCCCTCTTTGGGCTTCCAATTATCACTTTGCCAATTCCACAAAACTGTCTTAGCGAAAGGCTTCTTGAGGGGAAAGCTGTAACTGTGATATGATATCACAGAACACAAAGAAGTTTCTCAGAAAGCTTCTTTCTCTTTGTTATCGGTGGATATTTCCTTTGGCCCTATAGTCTTCAAGGGATCCGAAATATTTGTTCTCAGATTCCACAGAAATAAGGCTAGCAAAGAGATCCACGAAATACAGATGTAACTCTGTGAGATGAATTAGCATAACAGTAAGCAGTTTCTCAGAAAGCTTCTTTCCAGTCTTCATCAGAGGATATTTCCTTTTTCAAAATAGCCCTCCATGGGCTTCCAAATATCACTCTGCCAATTCCACAAGAACTGTCTTAGCGAAAGGCTTCTTGAGGGGAAAGCTGTAACGCTGTGAGATGATTTCACAGAACCCAAAGAAGTTTCTCACAAAGCTTCCTTCTCTTTGTTATCGCAGGATATTTCCTTTGGCCCTATAGTCTTTATAGGGATCCGAAATATCTGTTCTCAGATTCCACAGAAATAAGGCTAGCAAAGAGATCCACGAAATACAGATGTCACTTTGTGATATCAATTAAGAGAACACTAAGCAATTTCTCAGAAAGCTTCTTTCCGGATTTCATCTGAGGAGATTTCCTTTTTCACCATAGCCCTCTATGGGCTTCCAAATATCACTTTGCCAATTCCACAAGACCCTTCTTAGCGAAAGGCTTCTTGAGGGGAAAGCTGTAACTCTGTGAGATGATTTCACAGAACACAAAGAAGTTTCTCAGAAAGCTTCTTTCTCTTTGTTATCGGAGGATATTTCCTTTGGCCCTATAGTCTTCAAAGGGATCCGAAATATCTGTTCTCAGATTCCACAGAAATAAGGCTAGCAAAGAGATTCACGAAATACAGATGTAACTCTGTGAGTGGAAGTCACACATCACAGAGCAATTTCTCAGAAAGTTTCTTTCCAGATTTCATCTGAGGATATTTCGTGTTTCACCATAGCCCTCTAAGGGCTTCCAAATATCACTTTGCCAATTTCACAAGAACTGTCTTAGCGAAAGTTTTCTTGAGGGGAAAGCTGTAAGTCTGTGAGATGATTTCGCAGAACAAAAGAAGTTTCTCAGAAAGCTTCTTACTCTTTGTCATCGGAGGATATTTCCTTTGGCCCTATAGTCCTCAAACGGATCCACAATATCTGTTCTCAGATTCCACAGAAATAAGGCTAGCAAAGAGATCCACGACATACAGATGTAACACTGTGAGATGAATTAACAGAACACTAAGCAGTTTCTCAGAAAGCTTCTTTCCAGATTTCATCTGACAATATTTTTTTTTCACCGTTGCCCTCTATGGGCTTCCAAATATCACTTTGCCAATTCCACAAGAACTGTCTTAGCGAAAGGCTTCTTGAGGAGAAAGCTGTAACTCTGTGAGATGATTTCACAGAACACAAAGAAGTTTCTCAGAAAGCTTCTTTCTCTCTGTTATCGGAGGTTATTTCCTTTGGCCTTATAGTCTTCAAAGGGATCCGAAATATCTGTTCTCAGATTCCACAGAAATAAGGCTAGCAAAGAGATCCACGAACTACAGATGTAACTCTGTGAGTGGAAGTCACACATCACAGAGCAATTTCTCAGAAAGTTTCTTTCCAGATTTCATGTGAGGATATTTCCTTTTTCACCATAGCCCTCTAAGGGCTTCCAAATATCACTTTGCAAATACCACAAGAACTGTCTTAGTGAAAGGATTCTTGAGGGGAAAGCTGTAACTCTGTGAGATGATTTGACACAACACAAAGAAGTTTCTCAGAAAGCCTCTTTCTCTTTGTTATCGTAGGATATTTCCTTTGGCCCTATAGTCTTCAAAGGGATCCGAAATATCTGTTCTCAGATTCCACAGAAATAAGGCTAGCAAAGAGATCGACGAAATACAGATGTAACTCTGTGAGATGAATTAACGGAACACTAAGCAGTTTCTCAGAAAGATTCTTTCCAGATTTCATCTGAGGAGATTTCCTTCTTCACCATAGCCCTCTATGTGCTTCCAAATATAACTTTGCCAATACCACAAGAACTGTCTTAGCGAAAGGCTTCTTGAGAGGAAAGCTGTAACTCTGTGAGATGATTTCACAGAACACAAAGAAGTTTCTCAGAAAGCTTCTTTCTCTTTGTCATCGGAGGATATTTCCTTTGGCCCTATAGTCTTTAAAGGGATCCGAAATATCTGTTCTCAGATTCCACAGAAATAAGGCTAGCAAAGAGATCCACGAAATACAGATGTAACTCTGTGAGATGAATTAACAGAACACTAAGCAGTTTCTCAGAAACATTCTTTCCAGATTTCACCTGAGGAGATTTCCTTCTTCACCATAGCCCACTATGGGCTTCCAAATATCACTTTGCCAATTCCACAAGAACTGTCTTAGCGAAAGGCTTCTTTAGAGGAAAGCTGTAACTCTGTGAGATGATTTCACAGAACACAATGAAGGTTCTCAGAAAGCTTCTTTCTCTTTGTCATCGGAGGATATTTCCTTTGGCCCTATAGTCTTTAAAGGGATCCGAAATATCTGTTCTCAGATTCCAAAGAAATAAGGCTAGCAAAGAGATCCACGAAATACAGATGTAACTCTGTGGGATGAATTAACAGAACACAAAGCAGTTTCTCAGAAAGCTTCTATCCAGATTTCATATGCGGATATTTCCTTTTTCACCATAGCCCTCTAAGGGCTTCCAAATATCACTTTGCCAATACCACAAGAACTGTCTTAGAGAAAGGATTCTTGAGGGGAAAGCTGTATCTCTGTGAGATGTTTTCACACAACACAAAGAAGTTTCTGAGAAAGCTTCTTTCTCTGTGTTATCGTAGGATATTTCCATTTGCCCTATAGTCTTCAAAGGGATCCGAATTATCTGTTCTCAGAATCCACAGAAATAAGGCTAGCACAGAGATCCACGAAATACAGATGTAACTCTGTGAGTGGAAGTTACACATCACAGAGCAGTTTCTCAGAAAGCTTCTTTCCAGATTTCATCTGAGGATATTTCCTTTTTAACCATAGCCGTCTAAGGGCTTCCAAATATCCATTTTGCCAATTCCACAAGAACTGTCTTAGCGAAAGGCTTCTTGAGGGGAAAGCTGTAACTCTGTGATATGATTTCACAGAACACAAAGAAGTTTCTCAGAAAGCTTCTTTCTCTTTGTTATCGTAGGATATTTCCTTTGGCCCTATAGTCTTCAAGGGATCCGAAATATTTGTTCTCAGATTCCACAGAAATAAGGCTAGCAAAGAGATCCACGAAATACAGATGTAACTCTGTGAGATGAATTAGCAGAACACTAAGCAGTTTCTCAGAAAGCTTCTTTCAAGTCTTCATCTGAGGATATTTCCTTTTTCAAAATAGCCCTCCATGGGCTTCTAAATATCACTTTGCCAATTCCACAAAAAATGTCTTAGCGAAAGGCTTCTTGAGGGGAAAGCTGTAACGGTGTGAGATGATTTCACAGAACCCAAAGAAGTTTCCCACAAAGCTTCTTTCTCTTTGTTATCAGAGGATAATTCCTTTGGCCCTATAGTCTTCAAAGGGATCCGAAATACCTGTTCTCAGATTCCACAGAAATAAGGCTAGCAAAGAGATCCACGAAATACATATGTCACTTTGTGATATCAATTAAGAGAACACTAAGCAATTTCTCAGAAAGCTTCTTTCCGGATTTCATCTGAGGAGATTTCCTTTTTCACCATAGCCCTCTATGGCCTTCCAAATATCACTTTGCCAATTTCACAAGAACTGTCTTAGCGAAAGTCTTCTTGAGGGGAAAGCTGTAAGTCTGTGAGATGATTTCACAGAACAAAAAGAAATTTCTTAGAAAGCTTCTTTCTCTTTGTCATCGGAGGATATTTCCTTTGGCCCTATAGTCCTCAAAGGGATCCGAAATATATGTTCTCAGATTCCACAGAAATCAGGCTAGCAAAGAGATCCACGAAATACAGATGTAACACTGTGAGATGAATTAACAGAACACTAAGCAGTTTCTCAGAAAGCTTCTTTCCAGATTTCATCTGACAATATTTGTTTTTCACCGTTGCCCTATATGGGCTTCCAAATATCACTTTACCAATTCCACAAGAACTGTCTTAGCGAAAGGCTTCTTGAGGAGAAAGTTGTAACTCTGTGAGATGATTTCACAGAAAACAGAGAAGTTTCTCAGAAAGCTTCTTTCTCTCTGTTATCGGAGGATATTTCCTTTGGCCCTATAGTCTTCAAAGGGATCCGAAATATCTGTTCTCAGATTCCACAGAAATAAGGCTAGCAAAGAGATCCACGAACTACAGATGTAACTCTGTAAGTGGAAGTCACACATCACAGAGCAATTTCTCAGAAAGTTTGTTTCCAGATTTCATGTGAGGATATTTCCTTTTTCACCATAGCCCTCTAAGGGCTTCCAAATATCACTTTGCCAATACCACAAGAACTGTCTTAGCGATAGGATTCTTGAGAGGAAAGCTGTAACTCTGTGAGATGATTTGAGACAACACAAAGAAGTTTCTCAGAAAGCTTCTTTCTCTTTGTTATCGTAGGATATTTCCTTTGGCCCTATAGTCTTCAAAGGGATCCGAAATATCTGTTCTCAGATTCCACAGAAATAAGGCTAACAAAGAGATCGACGAAATACAGATGTAACTCTGTGAGATGAATTAACGGAACACTAAGCAGTTTCTCAGAAAGATTCTTTCCAGATTTCATCTGAGGAGATTTCCTTCTTCACCATAGCCCTCTATGGGCTTCCAAATATCACTTTGCCAATACCACAAGAACTGTCTTAGCGAAAGGCTTCTTGAGAGGAAAGCTGTAACTCTGTGAGATGATTTCACAGAACACGAAGAAGTTTCTCAGAAAGCTTCTTTCTCTTTGTCATCGGAGGATATTTCCTTTGGCCCTTAGTCTTTAAAGGGATCCGAAATATCTGTTCTCAGATTCCACAGAAATAAGGCTAGCAAAGAGATCCACGAAATACAGATGTAACGATGTGAGATGAATTAACAGAACACTAAGCAGTTTCTCAGAAAGCTTCTTTCCAGATTTCATATGAGGATATTTCCTTTTTCACCATAGCCCTCTAAGGGTTTCCAAATATCACTTTGCCAATTCCACAAGAACTGTCTTAGCGAAAGGCTTTTTGTGGGGAAAGGTGTAACTCTGTGAGATGATTTCACAGAACACAAACACGTTTCACAGAAAGCTTCTTTCTCTTTGTTATCGGAGGATATTTCCTTTGGCCCTATAGTCTTCAAAGGGATCCGAAATATATATTATCAGATTCCACAGAAATAAGGCTACAAAGAGATCCACGAAATACAGATGTCACTCTGTGAGATGAATTAAGAGAACACTAAGCAGGTTCTCAGAAAGCTTCTTTCCAGATTTCATCTGAGGAGATTTCGTTTATCACCACAGCCCTCTATGGGCTTCCAAATATCACTTTGCCAATTCCACAAGAAATGTCTTAGCGAAAGGCTTCTTGAGGGGAAAGCTGTAACTCTGCCAGATGATTTCACAGAACGCAAAGAAGTTTCTCAGAAAGCTTCTTTCTCTTTGTTATCGGAGGATATTTCCTTTGACCCTATAGTCCTAAAAGGGATCCGAAATATATGTTCTCAGATTCCACAGAAATAAGGCTAGCAAAGAGATCCACGAAATACAGATGTAACACTGTGAGATGAATTAGCAGAACACTAAGCAGTTTCTCAGAAAGCTTCTTTCCAGATTTCATCTGACAATATTTGCTTTATCACCGTTGCCCTCTTTGGGCTTCCAAATATCACTTTGCCAATTCCACAAGAACTGTCTTAGCGAAAGGCTTCTTGAGGAGAGAGCTGTAACTCTGTCAGATGATTTCACAGAACACAAAGAAGTTACTCAGAAAGCTTCTTTCTCTCTCTTATCAGAGGATATTTCCTTTGGCCCTATAGTCTTCAAAGGGATCCGAAATATCTGTTCTCAGATTCCACAGAAATAATGCTAGCAAAGAGATACACGAACTACAGATGTAACTCTGTGAGTGTAAGTCACACATCACAGAGCAATTTCTCAGAAAGTTTCTTTCCAGATTTCATGTGAGGATATTTCCTTTTTCACCAAAGCCCTCTAAGGGCTTCCAAATATCACTTTGCCAATACCACAAAACTGTCTTAGCGAAAGGATTCTTGAGGGGAAAGCTGTAACTCTGTGAGATGATTTGACACAACACAAAGAAGTTTCTCAGAAAGCTTCTTTCTCTTTGTTATCGGAGGATATTTCCTTTGGCCCTATAGCCTTCAAAGGGATCCGAATTATCTGTTCTCAGATTCCACAGATATAAGGCTAGCAAAGAGATCCACGAAATATAGATGTAACTCTGTGAGTGGAAGTCAGACATCACAGAGCCGTTTCTCAGAAATCTTCTTTCCAGATTTCATCTAAGGATATTTCCTTATTCACCATAGTCCTCTATGGACTTCCATATATCACTTTGCCAACTCCACAAGAACTGACTTAGCTAAAGGCTTCTTGAGGGGAAAGCTGTAACTCTGTGAGATGATTTCACAGAACCCAAAGAAGTTTCTCAGAAAGCTTCTTTCTCTTTCTTATCGGAGGATATTTCCATTGGCTCTATAGCCTTCAAGGGATCCGAAATATGTCTTCTCAGATTCCACAGAAATAAGGCCAGCAAAGAGATCCATGAAATACAGATGTCACTCTGTGAGATGAATTAACAGAACACTAAGCAGTTTCTCAGAAAGCTTCTTTCCAGACTTCATCTGAGGATATTTCCTTTTTCAACATAGCCCTCTCTGGGCTTCCAAATATCATTTGCCAACTCCACAAGAACTGTCTTAGCGAAAGGCTTCTTGAGGGGAAAGCTGTAACTCTGTGAGATGATTTCACAGAACACAAAGAAGTTTCTCAGAAATCTTCTTTCTCTTTGTTATCGGAGGATATTTCCATTGGCCCTATAGTCTTCTAAGGGATCCGAAATATCTGATCTCAGATTCCACAGAAATAAGGCTAGCAAAAAATCCACGAAATACAGATGTAACTCTGTGAGTGGAAGTCACACATCACAGAGCAGTTTCTCATAAAGCTTCTTTCCAGATATCATCTGAGGATATTTCCTTTATCACCATAGCCCTCTATGGGCTTCCAAATATCACTTTGCCAATTCCACAAGAACTGTCTTAGCGAAAGGCTTCTTGAGGGGAAAGCTGTAACTCTGTGAGATGATTTCACAGAACACAAAGAAGTTTCTCAGAAAGCTTCTTTCTCTTTTTTATTGGAGGATATTTCCTTTGGCCCTATAGTCTTCAAAGGGATCCGAAATATCTGTTCTCAGATTCCACAGAAGTAAGGCTAGCAAAGAGATCCACGAAATACAGATGGAACTCTGTGAGTGGAAGTCACACATGACAGAGCGCTTTCTCATAAAGCTTCTTTCCAGATATCATCTGAAGATATTTCCTTTTTCAACATAGCCCTGTATGGGCTTCCAAATATCATTTTGCCAATTCCACAAGAACTGTCTTAGCGAAAGGCTTCTTGAGGGGATATCTGTAACTCTGTAAGATGATTTCACAGAACACAAAGTAGTTTGTCAGAAAGCTTCTTTCTCTTTGTCATGGGAGGATATTTCCTTTGGCCCTATAGTCTTTAAAGGGATCCGAAATATATATTCTCAGATTCCACAGAAATAATGCTAGCAAAGAGATCCACGAAATACAGATGTAACTCTGTGAGTGGAAGTCAGACATCACAGAGCAGTTTCTCAGAAAGCTTCTTTCCAGATTTCATCTGAGGATATTTCCTTTTTCACCATAGCCCTCTATGGGCTTCCAAATATCACTTTGCCAATTCCACAAGAACTGTCTTAGCGAAAGGCTTCTTGACGGGAAAGCTGTAACTCTGTGAGATGATTTCACAGAACACAAAGAAGTTTCTCAGAAAGCTTCTTTCTCTTTCTTATCGGAGGATATCTCCTTTGGCCCTATACTCTTCAAAGGGATCCGACATATCAGTTCTCCGATTCCCCAGAAATAAGGGTAGCAAGGAGATCCACGAAATACAGATGTAACTCTGTGAGATGAATTAACAGAACACTAAGCAGTTTCTCAGAAAGCTTCTTTCCAGATTTCATCTGAGGATATTTCCTTTTTCACCATAGCCCTATATGGGCTTCCAAATATCACTATGCCAATTCCACAAGAACTGTCTTAGCGAAAGGCTTCTTGAGGGGAAAGCTGTAACTCTGTGAGATGATTTCACAGAACACAAAGAAGTTTCTCAGAAAGCTTCTTTCTCTTTGTTATGGGAGGATATTTCCTTTGTCCCCATAGTGTTCAAAGGGATCCGAAATATCTGTTCTCAGATTACACAGAAATAAGGCTAGCAAAGAGATCCACGAAATACAGAGGTAACTCTGTGAGTGGAAGTCACACATTACAGAGCAGTTCCTCAGAAAGCTTCTTTCCAGATTTCATCTGAGGATGTTTCCTTTTTCACCATAACCCTCTAAGGGTTTCCAAATCTCACTTTGCCAATTCCACAAGAACTGTCTTAGCGAAAGGCTTCTTGAGGGGAAAGCTGTAACTCTGTGAGATGATTTCACAGAACACAAAGAAGTTTCTCAGAGGGCTTCTTTCTCTTTGTTATCGGAGGATATTTCCTTTGGCCCTATAGTCATCAAAGGGATCCGAAATATCTGTTCTCAGATTCCACAGAAATAAGGCTACAAAGAGATCCACGAAATACAGATGTCACTCTGTGAGATGAATTAAGAGAACACTAAGCAGTTTCTCAGAAAGCTTCTTTCCAGATTTCATCTGAGGAGATTTCGTTTATCACCACAGCCCTCTATGGGCTTCCAAATATCACTTTGCCAATTCCACAAGAAATGTCTTAGCGAAAGGCTTCTTGAGGGGAAAGCTGTAACTCTGCCAGATGATTTCACAGAACACAAAGAAGTTTCTCAGAAATCTTCTTTCTCTTTGTTATCGGAGGATATTTCCTTTGGCCCTATAGTCCTCAAAGGGATCCGAAATATCTGTTCGCAGATTCCACAGAAATAAGGCTAGCAAAGAGATCCACGAAATACAGATGTAACTCTATGAGTGGAAGTCACACATCACAGAGCAGTTTCTCAGAAAGCTTCTTTCCAGATTTCATCTGAGGATATTTCCTTTTTCACCATAGCCCTCTATGGGCTTCCAAATATCACTTTGCCGAATCCACAGGAACTGTCTTAGCGATAGGCTTCTTGAGGGGAAAGCTGTAACACTGTGAGATGATTGTACAGAACACAAAGAAGTTTCTCAGAAAGCTTCTTCCTCTTTGTTATCGGAGGATATTACCTTTGGCCCTGTAGCCTTCAAGGGATCCGAAATATCTGTTCTCAGATTCCAAAGAAATAAGGCTAGCAAAGAGATCCACGAAATACAGATGTCAGTCTGTGAGATGAATTAACAGAACACTAAGCAGTTTCTCAGAAAGCTTCTTTCCAGACTTCATCTGAGGATATTTCCTTTTTCCACATAGCCCTCTATGGGCTTCGAAATATCACTTTGCCAACTCCAGAAGAACTGTCTTAGCGAAAGGCTTCTTGAGGGAAAAGCTGTAACTCTGTGAGATAATTTCACAGAACACAAAGAAGTTTCTCAGAAAGCTACTTTTTCTTTGTTATGGGAGGATATTTCCTTTGACCCTATCGTGTTCAAAGGGATCCGAAATATCTGTTCTCAAATTCCACAGAAGTAAGGCTAGCAAACAGATCCACGAAATACAGATGTAACTCTGTGAGATGATGAACAGAACACTAAGCAGTTTCTCAGAAAGCTTCTTTCCAGACTTCATCTGAGGATATTTCCTTTTTCAAAATAGCCCTCTATGGGCTTCCAAATATCACTTTGCCAATTCCACAAGAACTGTCTTAGCGAAAGGCTTCTTGAGGGGAAATCTGTAACACTGTGAGATGATTTCACAGAACACAAAGAAGTTTCTCAGGAAGACTCTTTCTCTTTGTAATCGGAGGATATTTCCTTTGGCCCTATAGTCTTCAAAGGGATCCGAAATATCTGTTCTCAGATTCCACAGAATAAGGCTAGCAAAGAGATGCACGAAATACAGATGTAACTCTGTGAGTGGAAGTCACACATCACAGAGCAGTTTCTCAGAAAGCTTCTTTCCAGATTTCATCGGAGGATATTTCCTGATTCATCATAGCCCTCTATGGGCTTCCAAATATCACTTTGCCAATTCCACAAGAACTGTCTTAGCGAAAGGCTTCTTGAGGGGAAAGCTGTAACTCTGTGAGATGATTTCACAGAACACAAAGAAGTTTCACACAAAGCTTCCTTCTCTTTGTTATCGGAGGATATTTCCTTTGGCCCTATAGTCTTCAAAGGGATCCGAATTATCTGTTCTCAGATTCCACAGAAATAAGGCTAGCAAAGAGATACACGAAATACAGAC
This sequence comes from Macaca mulatta, assembly GCF_049350105.2. Classification (NCBI taxonomy): domain Eukaryota; kingdom Metazoa; phylum Chordata; class Mammalia; order Primates; family Cercopithecidae; genus Macaca; species Macaca mulatta. Next base: position 56,147,281 of record NC_133413.1, read on the forward strand.
GTAACTCTGTGATTGGAAGTCAGATATCACATAGGAGTTTCTCAGAAAGCTTATTTCGAGATTTCATCTGAGGATATTTCCTTTTTCACCATAGTCCTCCATGGTCTTCCCAATATCACTTTGCTAATTCCACAAAACTGTCTTAGCGAAAGGCTTCTTAGGGGAAAGCTGTAACTCTGTGAGATGATTTCACAGAACACAAAGAAGTTTCTCAGAAAGCTTCTTTTTGTTATCGGAGGTTATTTCCTTTGGCCCTATAGTCTTCAAAGGGATCAGAAATATCTGTTCTCAGATTCCACAGAAATAAGGCTAGCAAAGAGATCCACGAAATACAGATGTCACTCTGTGAGTGGATATCAGACATCACAGAGCAGTTTCTCAGAAAGCTTCTTTCCAGATTTCATCTGAGGATATTTCCTTTTTCACCGTAGCCCTCTATGGCCTTTCAAATATCAGTTTGCCAATTCCACAATAACTGTCTTAGCGAAAGGCTTCTTGAGGGGATAGCTGAAACTCTGTGAGATGATTTCACAGGACACAAAGTAGTTTCTCTGAAAGCTTCTTTCTCTTTGTTATCGGAGGATATTTTTTTTGGCCCTATAGTCTTCAAAGGGATCCGAAATATCTGTTCTCATATACCACAGAAATAAGGCTAGCAAAGAGATCCACGAAATACAGATGTCACTCTGTGAGATGAATTAACAGAACACTAAGCAGTTTCTCAGAAAACTTCCTTCCAGTTTTCATCTGAGGATATTTGCTTTTTCACCATAGCCCTTTATGGGCTTCCAAATATCACTTTGCCAATTCCACAAGAACTGTCTTAGCGAAAGGCTTCTTGAGGAGAAAGCTGTAACTCTGTGAGATGATTTCACGGAACACTGAGAAGTTTCTCAGAAAGCTTCTTTCTCTTTGTTATCGGAGAATATTTCCTTCGGCCCCATAGTCTTCAAAGGGATCCGAAATATCTGTTCTCAGATACCACAGAAATAAGGCTAGCAAAGAGATCCACGAAATACAGATGTAACTCTGTGAGATGAATTAGCAGAACACTAAGCAGTTTCTCAGAAAGCTTCTTTCCAGATTTCATCTGAGGATATTTCTTTTTCTACATAGCCCTCTATGGGTTTCCAAATATCACTTCGCCAATTCCACAAGAACTGTCTTAGCGAAAGCCTTCTTGAGGGGAAAGCTGTAACTCTGTGAGATGATTTCACAGAACACAAAGAAGTTTCTCAGAGAGCTTCTTTTTCTCTGTTATCGGAGGATATTTCCTTTGGCAATTATGTGTTCAAAGGGATCCGAATTATCTGTTCTCAGATTCCACAGAAATAAGTATAGCAAAGAGATCCACGAAATACAGATGTAACTCTGTGAGTGGAAGTCACCCATCACAGAGCAGTTTCTCGGAAAGCTTCTTTCCACACTTCATCTGAGGATATTTCCTTTTTCACCAAAGCCCTCTAAGGGCTTCCAAATATCACTTTGCCAATTCCACAAGAACTGTCTTAGCGAAAGGCTTCTTGAGGAGAGAGCTGTAACTCTGTCAGATGATTTCACAGAACACAAAGAAGTTTCTCAGAAAGCTTCTTTTTCTCTCTTATCAGAGGATATTTCCTTTGGCCCTATAGTCTTCAAAGGGATCCGAAATATCTGTTCTCAGATTCCACAGAAATAATGCTAGCAAAGAGATACACGAACTACAGATGTAACTCTGTGAGTGTAAGTCACACATCACAGAGCAATTTCTCAGAAAGTTTCTTTCCAGATTTCATGTGAGGATATTTCCTTTTTCACCATAGCCCTCTAAGGGCTTCCAAATATCACTTTGCCAATACCACAAAACTGTCTTAGCGAAAGGATTCTTGAGGGGAAAGCTGTAACTCTGTGAGATGATTTGACACAACACAAAGAAGTTTCTCAGAAAGCTTCTTTCTCTTTGTTATCGGAGGATATTTCCTTTGGCCCTATAGTCTTCAAAGGGATCCGAATTATCTGTTCTCAGATTCCACAGATATAAGGCTAGCAAAGAGATCCACGAAATATAGATGTAACTCTGTGAGTGGAAGTCAGACATCACAGAGCCGTTTCTCAGAAATCTTCTTTCCAGATTTCATCTAAGGATATTTCCTTTTTCACCATAGGCCTCTATGGACTTCCATATATCACTTTGCCAACTCCACAAGAACTGACTTAGCTAAAGGCTTCTTGAGGGGAAAGCTGTAACTCTGTGAGATGATTTCACAGAACCCAAAGAAGTTTCTCAGAAAGCTTCTTTCTCTTTCTTATCGGAGGATATTTCCATTGGCTCTATAGCCTTCAAGGGATCCGAAATATGTCTTCTCAGATTCCACAGAAATAAGGCCAGCAAAGAGATCCATGAAATACAGATGTCACTCTGTGAGATGAATTAACAGAACACTAAGCAGTTTCTCAGAAAGCTTCTATCCAGACTTCATCTGAGGATATTTCCTTTTTCAACATATCCCTCTCTGGGCTTCCAAATATCATTTGCCAACTCCACAAGAACTGTCTTAGCGAAAGGCTTCTTGAGGGGAAAGCTGTAACTCTGTGAGATGATTTCACAGAACACAAAGAAGTTTCTCAGAAATCTTCTTTCTCTTTGTTATCGGAGGATATTTCCATTGGCCCTATAGTCTTCTAAGGGATCCGAAATATCTGATCTCAGATTCCACAGAAATAAGGCTAGCAAAAAATCCACGAAATACAGATGTAACTCTGTGAGTGGAAGTCACACATCACAGAGCAGTTTCTCATAAAGCTTCTTTCCAGATATCATCTGAGGATATTTCCTTTATCACCATAGCCCTCTAATGGCTTCCAAATATCACTTTGCCAATTCCACAAGAACTGTCTTAGCGAAAGGCTTCTTGAGGGGAAAGCTGTAACTCTGTGAGATGATTTCACAGAACACAAAGAAGTTTCTCAGAAAGCTTCTTTCTCTTTTTTATTGGAGGATATTTCCTTTGGCCCTATAGTCTTCAAAGGGATCCGAAATATCTGTTCTCAGATTCCACAGAAGTAAGGCTAGCAAAGAGATCCACGAAATACAGATGGAACTCTGTGAGTGGAAGTCACACATCACAGAGCGCTTTCTCATAAAGCTTCTTTCCAGATATCATCTGAAGATATTTCCTTTTTCAACATAGCCCTGTATGGGCTTCCAAATATCATTTTGCCAATTCCACAAGAACTGTCTTAGCGAAAGGCTTCTTGAGGGGATATCTGTAACTCTGTAAGATGATTTCACAGAACACAAAGTAGTTTGTCAGAAAGCTTCTTTCTCTTTGTCATGGGAGGATATTTCCTTTGGCCCTATAGTCTTTAAAGGGATCCGAAATATATATTCTCAGATTCCACAGAAATAATGCTAGCAAAGAGATCCACGAAATACAGATGTAACTCTGTGAGTGGAAGTCAGACATCACAGAGCAGTTTCTCAGAAAGCTTCTTTCCAGATTTCATCTGAGGATATTTCCTTTTTCACCATAGCCCTCTATGGGCTTCCAAATATCACTTTGCCAATTCCACAAGAACTGTCTTAGCGAAAGGCTTCTTGACGGGAAAGCTGTAACTCTGTGAGATGATTTCACAGAACACAAAGAAGTTTCTCAGAAAGCTTCTTTCTCTTTCTTATCGGAGGATATCTCCTTTGGCCCTATACTCTTCAAAGGGATCCGACATATCAGTTCTCCGATTCCCCAGAAATAAGGGTAGCAAGGAGATCCACGAAATACAGATGTAACTCTGTGAGATGAATTAACAGAACACTAAGCAGTTTCTCAGAAAGCTTCTTTCCAGATTTCATCTGAGGATATTTCCTTTTTCACCATAGCCCTATATGGGCTTCCAAATATCACTATGCCAATTCCACAAGAACTGTCTTAGCGAAAGGCTTCTTGAGGGGAAAGCTGTAACCCTGTGAGATGATTTCACAGAACACAAAGAAGTTTCTCAGAAAGCTTCTTTCTCTTTGTTATGGGAGGATATTTCCTTTGTCCCCATAGTGTTCAAAGGGATCCGAAATATCTGTTCTCAGATTACACAGAAATAAGGCTAGCAAAGAGATCCACGAAATACAGAGGTAACTCTGTGAGTGGAAGTCACACATTACAGAGCAGTTCCTCAGAAAGCTTCTTTCCAGATTTCATCTGAGGATGTTTCCTTTTTCACCATAACCCTCTAAGGGTTTCCAAATCTCACTTTGCCAATTCCACAAGAACTGTCTTAGCGAAAGGCTTCTTGAGGGGAAAGCTGTAACTCTGTGAGATGATTTCACAGAACACAAAGAAGTTTCTCAGAGGGCTTCTTTCTCTTTGTTATCGGAGGATATTTCCTTTGGCCCTATAGTCATCAAAGGGATCCGAAATATCTGTTCTCAGATTCCACAGAAATAAGGCTACAAAGAGATCCACGAAATACAGATGTCACTCTGTGAGATGAATTAAGAGAACACTAAGCAGTTTCTCAGAAAGCTTCTTTCCAGATTTCATCTGAGGAGATTTCGTTTATCACCACAGCCCTCTATGGGCTTCCAAATATCACTTTGCCAATTCCACAAGAAATGTCTTAGCGAAAGGCTTCTTGAGGGGAAAGCTGTAACTCTGCCAGATGATTTCACAGAACACAAAGAAGTTTCTCAGAAATCTTCTTTCTCTTTGTTATCGGAGGATATTTCCTTTGGCCCTATAGTCCTCAAAGGGATCCGAAATATCTGTTCGCAGATTCCACAGAAATAAGGCTAGCAAAGAGATCCACGAAATACAGATGTAACTCTATGAGTGGAAGTCACACATCACAGAGCAGTTTCTCAGAAAGCTTCTTTCCAGATTTCATCTGAGGATATTTCCTTTTTCACCATAGCCCTCTATGGGCTTCCAAATATCACTTTGCCGAATCCACAGGAACTGTCTTAGCAATAGGCTTCTTGAGGGGAAAGCTGTAACACTGTGAGATGATTGTACAGAACACAAAGAAGTTTCTCAGAAAGCTTCTTCCTCTTTGTTATCGGAGGATATTACCTTTGGCCCTGTAGCCTTCAAGGGATCCGAAATATCTGTTCTCAGATTCCAAAGAAATAAGGCTAGCAAAGAGATCCACGAAATACAGATGTCAGTCTGTGAGATGAATTAACAGAACACTAAGCAGTTTCTCAGAAAGCTTCTTTCCAGACTTCATCTGAGGATATTTCCTTTTTCCACATAGCCCTCTATGGGCTTCGAAATATCACTTTGCCAACTCCAGAAGAACTGTCTTAGCGAAAGGCTTCTTGAGGGAAAAGCTGTAACTCTGTGAGATAATTTCACAGAACACAAAGAAGTTTCTCAGAAAGCTACTTTTTCTTTGTTATGGGAGGATATTTCCTTTGACCCTATCGTGTTCAAAGGGATCCGAAATATCTGTTCTCAAATTCCACAGAAGTAAGGCTAGCAAACAGATCCACGAAATACAGATGTAACTCTGTGAGATGATGAACAGAACACTAAGCAGTTTCTCAGAAAGCTTCTTTCCAGACTTCATCTGAGGATATTTCCTTTTTCAAAATAGCCCTCTATGGGCTTCCAAATATCACTTTGCCAATTCCACAAGAACTGTCTTAGCGAAAGGCTTCTTGAGGGGAAATCTGTAACTCTGTGAGATGATTTCACAGAACACAAAGAAGTTTCTCAGGAAGACTCTTTCTCTTTGTAATCGGAGGATATTTCCTTTGGCCCTATAGTCTTCAAAGGGATCCGAAATATCTGTTCTCAGATTCCACAGAATAAGGCTAGCAAAGAGATGCACGAAATACAGATGTAACTCTGTGAGTGGAAGTCACACATCACAGAGCAGTTTCTCAGAAAGCTTCTTTCCAGATTTCATCTGAGGATATTTCCTGATTCATCATAGCCCTCTATGGGCTTCCAAATATCACTTTGCCAATTCCACAAGAACTGTCTTAGCGAAAGGCTTCTTGAGGGGAAAGCTGTAACTCTGTGAGATGATTTCACAGAACACAAAGAAGTTTCACACAAAGCTTCCTTCTCTTTGTTATCGGAGGATATTTCCTTTGGCCCTATAGTCTTCAAAGGGATCCGAATTATCTGTTCTCAGATTCCACAGAAATAAGGCTAGCAAAGAGATACACGAAATACAGACGTAACTCTGTGATTGGAAGTCAGATATCACATAGGAGTTTCTCAGAAAGCTTCTTTCCAGATTTCATCTGAGGATATTTCCTTTTTCACCATAGTCCTCCATGGTCTTCCCAATATCACTTTGCTAATTCCACAAAACTGTCTTAGCGAAAGGCTTCTTAGGGGAAAGCTGTAACTCTGTGAGATGATTTCACAGAACACAAAGAAGTTTCTCAGAAAGCTTCTTTTTGTTATCGGAGGTTATTTCCTTTGGCCCTATAGTCTTCAAAGGGATCAGAAATATCTGTTCTCAGATTCCACAGAAATAAGGCTAGCAAAGAGATCCACGAAATACAGATGTCACTCTGTGAGTGGATATCAGACATCACAGAGCAGTTTCTCAGAAAGCTTCTTTCCAGATTTCATCTGAGGATATTTCCTTTTTCACCGAGCCCTCTATGGCCTTTAAAATATCAGTTTGCCAATTCCACAATAACTTTCTTAGCGAAAGGCTTCTTGAGGGGATAGCTGAAACTCTGTGAGATGATTTCACAGGACACAAAGTAGTTTCTCTGAAAGCTACTTTCTCTTTGTTATCGGAGGATATTTTTTTTGGCCCTATAGTCTTCAAAGGGATCCGAAATATCTGTTCTCATATACCACAGAAATAAGGCTAGCAAAGAGATCCACGAAATACAGATGTCACTCTGTGAGATGAATTAACAGAACACTAAGCAGTTTCTCAGAAAACTTCCTTCCAGTTTTCATCTGAGGATATTTGCTTTTTCACCATAGCCCTTTATGGGCTTCCAAATATCACTTTGCCAATTCCACAAGAACTGTCTTAGCGAAAGGCTTCTTGAGGAGAAAGCTGTAACTCTGTGAGATGATTTCACGGAACACTGAGAAGTTTCTCAGAAAGCTTCTTTCTCTTTGTTATCGGAGAATATTTCCTTCGGCCCCATAGTCTTCAAAGGGATCCGAAATATCTGTTCTCAGATACCACAGAAATAAGGCTAGCAAAGAGATCCACGAAATACAGATGTAACTCTGTGAGATGAATTAGCAGAACACTAAGCAGTTTCTCAGAAAGCTTCTTTCCAGATTTCATCTGAGGATATTTCTTTTTCTACATAGCCCTCTATGGGTTTCCAAATATCACTTCGCCAATTCCACAAGAACTGTCTTAGCGAAAGCCTTCTTGAGGGGAAAGCTGTAACTCTGTGAGATGATTTCACAGAACACAAAGAAGTTTCTCAGAGAGCTTCTTTTTCTCTGTTATCGGAGGATATTTCCTTTGGCAATTATGTGTTCAAAGGGATCCGAATTATCTGTTCTCAGATTCCACAGAAATAAGTATAGCAAAGAGATCCACGAAATACAGATGTAACTCTGTGAGTGGAAGTCACCCATCACAGAGCAGTTTCTCGGAAAGCTTCTTTCCATACTTCATCTGAGGATATTTCCTTTTTCACCAAAGCCCTCTAAGGGCTTCCAAATATCACTTTGCCAATTCCACAAGAACTGTCTTAGCGAAAGTCTTCTTGAGGAGAGAGCTGTAACTCTGTCAGATGATTTCACAGAACACAAAGAAGTTTCTCAGAAAGCTTCTTTTTCTCTCTTATCAGAGGATATTTCCTTTGGCCCTATAGTCTTCAAAGGGATCCGAAATATCTGTTCTCAGATTCCACAGAAATAATGCTAGCAAAGAGATACACGAACTACAGATGTAACTCTGTGAGTGTAAGTCACACATCACAGAGCAATTTCTCAGAAAGTTTCTTTCCAGATTTCATGTGAGGATATTTCCTTTTTCACCATAGCCCTCTAAGGGCTTCCAAATATCACTTTGCCAATACCACAAAACTGTATTAGCGAAAGGATTCTTGAGGGGAAAGCTGTAACTCTGTGAGATGATTTGACACAACACAAAGAAGTTTCTCAGAAAGCTTCTTTCTCTTTGTTATCGGAGGATATTTCCTTTGGCCCTATAGTCTTCAAAGGGATCCGAATTATCTGTTCTCAGATTCCACAGATATAAGGCTAGCAAAGAGATCCACGAAATATAGATGTAACTCTGTGAGTGGAAGTCAGACATCACAGAGCCGTTTCTCAGAAATCTTCTTTCCAGATTTCATCTAAGGATATTTCCTTTTTCACCATAGGCCTCTATGGACTTCCATATATCACTTTGCCAACTCCACAAGAACTGACTTAGCTAAAGGCTTCTTGAGGGGAAAGCTGTAACTCTGTGAGATGATTTCACAGAACCCAAAGAAGTTTCTCAGAAAGCTTCTTTCTCTTTCTTATCGGAGGATATTTCCATTGGCTCTATAGCCTTCAAGGGATCCGAAATATGTCTTCTCAGATTCCACAGAAATAAGGCCAGCAAAGAGATCCATGAAATACAGATGTCACTCTGTGAGATGAATTAACAGAACACTAAGCAGTTTCTCAGAAAGCTTCTTTCCAGACTTCATCTGAGGATATTTCCTTTTTCAACATATCCCTCTCTGGGCTTCCAAATATCATTTGCCAACTCCACAAGAACTGTCTTAGCGAAAGGCTTCTTGAGGGGAAAGCTGTAACTCTGTGAGATGATTTCACAGAACACAAAGAAGTTTCTCAGAAATCTTCTTTCTCTTTGTTATCGGAGGATATTTCCATTGGCCCTATAGTCTTCTAAGGGATCCGAAATATCTGATCTCAGATTCCACAGAAATAAGGCTAGCAAAAAATCCACGAAATACAGATGTAACTCTGTGAGTGGAAGTCACACATCACAGAGCAGTTTCTCATAAAGCTTCTTTCCAGATATCATCTGAGGATATTTCCTTTATCACCATAGCCCTCTATGGGCTTCCAAATATCACTTTGCCAATTCCACAAGAACTGTCTTAGCGAAAGGCTTCTTGAGGGGAAAGCTGTAACTCTGTGAGATGATTTCACAGAACACAAAGAAGTTTCTCAGAAAGCTTCTTTCTCTTTTTTATTGGAGGATATTTCCTTTGGCCCTATAGTCTTCAAAGGGATCCGAAATATCTGTTCTCAGATTCCACAGAAGTAAGGCTAGCAAAGAGATCCACGAAATACAGATGGAACTCTGTGAGTGGAAGTCACACATCACAGAGCGCTTTCTCATAAAGCTTCTTTCCAGATATCATCTGAAGATATTTCCTTTTTCATCATAGCCCTCTATGGGCTTCCAAATATCATTTTGCCAATTCCACAAGAACTGTCTTAGCGAAAGGCTTCTTGAGGGGATATCTGTAACTCTGTAAGATGATTTCACAGAACACAAAGTAGTTTGTCAGAAAGCTTCTTTCTCTTTGTCATGGGAGGATATTTCCTTTGGCCCTATAGTCTTTAAAGGGATCCGAAATATATATTCTCAGATTCCACAGAAATAATGCTAGCAAAGAGATCCACGAAATACAGATGTAACTCTGTGAGTGGAAGTCAGACATCACAGAGCAGTTTCTCAGAAAGCTTCTTTCCAGATTTCATCTGAGGATATTTCCTTTTTCACCATAGCCCTCTATGGGCTTCCAAATATCACTTTGCCAATTCCACAAGAACTGTCTTAGCGAAAGGCTTCTTGACGGGAAAGCTGTAACTCTGTGAGATGATTTCACAGAACACAAAGAAGTTTCTCAGAAAGCTTCTTTCTCTTTCTTATCGGAGGATATCTCCTTTGGCCCTATACTCTTCAAAGGGATCCGACATATCAGTTCTCCGATTCCCCAGAAATAAGGGTAGCAAGGAGATCCACGAAATACAGATGTAATTCTGTGACATGAATTAACAGAACACTAAGCAGTTTCTCAGAAAGCTTCTTTCCAGATTTCATCTGAGGATATTTCCTTTTTCACCATAGCCCTATATGGGCTTCCAAATATCACTATGCCAATTCCACAAGAACTGTCTTAGCGAAAGGCTTCTTGAGGGGAAAGCTGTAACTCTGTGAGATGATTTCACAGAACACAAAGAAGTTTCTCAGAAAGCTTCTTTCTCTTTGTTATGGGAGGATATTTCCTTTGGCCCCATAGTCTTCAAAGGGATCCGAAATATCTGTTCTCAGATTACACAGAAATAAGGCTAGCAAAGAGATCCACGAAATACAGAGGTAACTCTGTGAGTGGAAGTCACACATTACAGAGCAGTTCCTCAGAAAGCTTCTTTCCAGATTTCATCTGAGGAAGTTTCCTTTTTCACCATAACCCTCTAAGGGTTTCCAAATCACACTTTGCCAATTCCACAAGAACTGTCTTAGCGAAAGGCTTCTTGAGGGGAAAGCTGTAACTCTGTGAGATGATTTCACAGAACACAAAGAAGTTTCTCAGAGGGCTTCTTTCTCTTTGTTATCGGAGGATATTTCCTTTGGCCCTATAGTCATTAAAGGGATCCGAAATATCTGTTCTCAGATTCCACAGAAATAAGGCTAAAAAGAGATCCACGAAATACAGATGTCACTCTGTGAGATGAATTAAGAGAACACTAAGCAGTTTCTCAGAAAGCTTCTTTCCAGATTTCATCTGAGGAGATTTCGTTTATCACCACAGCCCTCTATGGGCTTCCAAATATCACTTTGCCAATTCCACAAGAAATGTCTTAGCGAAAGGCTTCTTGAGGGGAAAGCTGTAACTCTGCCAGATGATTTCACAGAACACAAAGAAGTTTCTCAGAAATCTTCTTTCTCTTTGTTATCGGAGGATATTTCCTTTGGCCCTATAGTCCTCAAAGGGATCCGAAATATCTGTTCGCAGATTCCACAGAAATAAGGCTAGGAAAGAGATCCACGAAATACAGATGTAACTCTATGAGTGGAAGTCACACATCACAGAGCAGTTTCTCAGAAAGCTTCTTTCCAGATTTCATCTGAGGATATTTCCTTTTTCACCATAGCCAGCTATGGGCTTCCAAATATCACTTTGCCGAATCCACAGGAACTGTCTTAGCGATAGGCTTCTTGAGGGGAAAGCTGTAACACTGTGAGATGATTGCACAGAACACAAAGAAGTTTCTCAGAAAGCTTCTTCCTCTTTGTTATCGGAGGATATTACCTTTGGCCCTGTAGCCTTCAAGGGATCCGAAATATCTGTTCTCAGATTCCAAAGAAATAAGGCTAGCAAAGAGATCCACGAAATACAGATGTCAGTCTGTGAGATGAATTAACAGAACACTAAGCAGTTTCTCAGAAAGCTTCTTTCCAGACTTCATCTGAGGATATTTCCTTTTTCCACATAGCCCTCTATGGGCTTCGAAATATCACTTTGCCAACTCCAGAAGAACTGTCTTAGCGAAAGGCTTCTTGAGGGGAAAGCTGTAACTCTGTGAGATAATTTCACAGAACACAAAGAAGTTTCTCAGAAAGCTACTTTTTCTTTGTTATGGGAGGATATTTCCTTTGACCCTATCGTCTTCAAAGGGATCCGAAATATCTGTTCTCAGATTCCACAGAAGTAAGGCTAGCAAAGAGATCCACGAAATACAGTTGTAACTCTGTGAGATGATGAACAGAACACTAAGCAGTTTCTCAGAAAGCTTCTTTCCAGACTTCATCTGAGGATATTTCCTTTTTCAAAATAGCCCTCTATGGGCTTCCAAATGTCACTTTGCCAATTCCACAAGAACTGTCTTAGCGAAAGGCTTCTTGAGGGGAAAGCTGTAACTCTGTGAGATGATTTCACAGAACACAAAGAAGTTTCTCAGGAAGACTCTTTCTCTTTGTAATCGGAGGATATTTCCTTTGGCCCTATAGTCTTCAAAGGGATCCGAAATATCTGTTCTCATTTTCCACAGAATAAGGCTAGCAAAGAGATGCACGAAATACAAATGTAACTCTGTGAGTGGAAGTCACACATCACAGAGCAGTTTCTCAGAAAGCTTCTTTCCAGATTTCATCTGAGGATATTTCCTGATTCATCATAGCCCTCTATGGGCTTCCAAATATCACTTTGCCAATTCCACAAGAACTGTCTTAGCGAAAGGCTTCTTGAGGGGAAAGCTGTAACTCTGTGAGATGATTCCACAGAACACAAAGAAGTTTCACACAAAGCTTCCTTCTCTTTGTTATCGGAGGATATTTCCTTTGGCCCTATAGTCTTCAAAGGGATCCGAAATATCTGTTCTCAGATTCCACAGAAATAAGGCTAGCAAAGAGATACACGAAATACAGACGTAACTCTGTGATTGGAAGTCAGATATCACATAGGAGTTTCTCAGAAAGCTTCTTTCCAGATTTCATCTGAGGATATTTCCTTTTTCACCATAGTCCTCCATGGTCTTCCCAATATCACTTTGCCAATTCCACAAAACTGTCTTAGCGAAAGGCTTCTTAGGGGAAAGCTGTAACTCTGTGAGATGATTTCACAGAACACAAAGAAGTTTCTCAGAAAGCTTCTTTTTGTTATCAGAGGTTATTTCTTTTGGCCCTATAGTCTTCAATGGGATCAGAAATATCTGTTCTCAGATTCCACAGAAATAAGGCTAGCAAAGAGATCCACGAAATACAGATGTCACTCTGTGAGTGGAAATCAGACCTCACAGAGCAGTTTCTCAGAAAGCTTCTTTCCAGATTTCATCTGAGGATATTTCCTTTTTCACCGTAGCCCTCTATGGCCTTTCAAATATCAGTTTGCCAATTCCACAATAACTGTCTTAAGGAAAGGCTTCTTGAGGGGAAAGCTGAAACTCTGTGAGATGATTTCACAGGACACAAAGTAGTTTCTCTGAAAGCTTCTTTCTCTTTGTTATCGGAGGATATTTTTTTTGGCCCTATAGTCTTCAAAGGGATCCGAAATATCTGTTCTCATATACCACAGAAATAAGGCTAGCAAAGAGATCCACGAAATACAGATGTCACTCTGTGAGATGAATTAACAGAACACTAAGCAGTTTCTCAGAAAACTTCCTTCCAGTTTTCATCTGAGGATATTTCCTTTTTCACCATAGCCCTTTATGGGCTTCCAAATATCACTTTGCCAATTCCACAAGAACTGTCTTAGCGAAAGGCTTCTTGAGGAGAAAGCTGTAACTCTGTGAGATGATTTCACGGAACACTGAGAAGTTTCTCAGAAAGCTTCTTTCTCTTTGTTATCGGAGAATATTTCCTTCGGCCCTATAGTCTTCAAAGGGATCCGAAATATCTGTTCTCAGATACCACAGAAATAAGGCTAGCAAAGAGATCCACGAAATACAGATGTAACTCTGTGAGATGAATTAGCAGAACACTAAGCAGTTTCTCAGAAAGCTTCTTTCCAGATTTCATCTGAGGATATTTCTTTTTCTACATAGCCCTCTATGGGTTTCCAAATATCACTTCGCCAATTCCACAAGAACTGTCTTAGCGAAAGCCTTCTTGAGGGGAAAGCTGTAACTCTGTGAGATGATTTCACAGAACACAAAGAAGTTTCTCAGAGAGCTTCTTTTTCTCTGTTATCGGAGGATATTTCCTTTGGCAATTATGTGTTCAAAGGGATCCGAATTATCTGTTCTCAGATTCCACAGAAATAAGTATAGCAAAGAGATCCACGAAATACAGATGTAACTCTGTGAGTGGAAGTCACCCATCACAGAGCAGTTTCTCGGAAAGCTTCTTTCCATACTTCATCTGAGGATATTTCCTTTTTCACCAAAGCCCTCTAAGGGCTTCCAAATATCACTTTGCCAATTCCACAAGAACTGTCTTAGCGAAAGGCTTCTTGAGGGAAAAGCTGTAACTCTGTGAGATGATTTCACAGAACACAAAGAAGTTTCTCAGAAAGCTTCTTTCTCTTTGTTATCGGAGCATATTTCCATTGGCCCTATAGTCTTCAAAGGGATCCGAAATATCTGTTCTCAGATTCCACAGAAATAAGGCTAGCAAAGAGATCCACAAAATACAGATGTAACTCTGTGATTGGAAGTCACACATCACAGAGCAGTTTCTCAGAAAGCTTCTTTCCAGATTTCATCTGAGGAGATTTCCTTTTTCACCACTGCCGTCTATGGGCTTCCAAATATCACTTTGCCAATTCCACAAGAACTGTCTTAGCGAAAGGCTTCTTGAGGGGAAAGCTGTAACTCTGTGAGATGATTTCAGAGAACACAAAGAAGTTTCTCAGAGATCTTCTTTTTCTCTGTTATCGGAGGATATTTCCTTTGGCATTTATGTGTTCAAAGGAATCCGAATTATCTGTTCTCAGATTCCACAGAAATAAGTATAGCAAAGAGATCCACGAAATACAGATGTAAATCTTTGAGTGGAAGTCACACATCACAGAGCAGTTTCTCGAAAAGCTTCTTTCCATACTTCATCTGAGGATATTTCCATTTTCACCAAAGCCCTCTAAGGGCTTCCAAATATCACTTTGCCAATTCCACAAGAACTGTCTTAGCGAAAGGCTTCTTGAGGGAAAAGCTGTAACTCTGTGAGATGATTTCACAGAACACAAAGAAGTTTCTCAGAAAGCTTCTTTCTCTTTGTTATCGGAGCATATTTCCATTGGCCCTATAGTCTTCAAAGGGATCCGAAATATCTGTTCTCAGATTCCACAGAAATAAGGCTAGCAAAGAGATCCACAAAATACAGATGTAACTCTGTGATTGGAAGTCACACATCACAGAGCAGTTTCTCAGTAAGCTTCTTTCCAGATTTCATCAGAGGAGATTTCCTTTTTCACCACTGCCGTCTATAGGCTTCCAAATATCACTTTGCCAATTCCACAAGAACTGTCTTAGCGATAGGCTTCTTGAGGGGAAAGCTGTAACTCTGTGAGATGATTTCACAGAACACAAAGAAGTTTCTCAGAAAGCTTCCTTTTCTCTGTTATCGGAGGATATTTCCTTTGGCCTTATAGTCTTCAAAGGGATCCGAAATATCTGTTCTGAGATTCCACAGAAATAAGGCTAGCAAAGAGATCCACGAAATACAGATGTCACTCTGTGAGTGGAAGTCACACATCACCGAGCAGTAACTCAGAAATCTTCTTTCCAGATTTCATCTGAGGATATTTCCTTTTTCACCATAGCCCTCTAAGGGCTTCCAAATATCACTTTGCCAATTCCACAAGAACTGTCTTAGTGAAAGGCTTCTTGAGGGGAAAGCTGTAACTCTGTGAGATGATTTAACAGAACACAAAGAAGTTTCTCAGAAAGCTTCTGTCTCTTTTTTATCGGAGGATATTTCCTTTGGCCCTATAGTCTTCAAAGGGATCCGAAATATCTGTTCTCAGATTCCTCAGAAATAAGGCTAGCAAAGAGATCCACGAAATACAGATGTCACTCTGTGAGATGAATTAGAAGAACTCTAAGCAGTTTCTCAAAAATCTTCTTTCCAGATTTCATCTGAGGAGATTTCCTTTTTCACCATAGCCCTCAGTGGGCTTCCAAATATCACTTTGCCAATTCCACAAGAACTGTCTTATCGAAAGGCTTCCTGAGGGGAAAGCTGTAACTCTGTGAGATGATTTCACAGAACAAAAAGAAGTTTCTCAGAAAGTGTCTTTCTCTTTGTTATCGGAGGATATTTCCTTTGGCCCTATAGTCTTCATAGGGTTCCGAAATATCTGTTCTCAGATTCCACAGAAATAAGGCTAGCAAAGAGATCCACGAAATACAGATGTAACTGTGTGAGCGGAAGTCACACATCACAGAGCAGTTTCTCAGAAAGCTTCTTTCCAGATTTCATCTGAGGATATTTCCTTTTTCACCATAGCCCTCTACCGGCTTCCAAATATCACTTTGCCAATTCCACAAGAACTGTCTTAGCGAAAGCCTTCTTGAGGAGAAAGATGTAACTCTGTGAGATGATTTCACAAAACACAAAGAAGTTTCTCAGAAAGCTTCTTTTTCTTTGTTATCGGAGTATATTTCCTTTGGCCCTATAGTCTTCAAAGGGATCCGATATATCTGTTCTCAGATTCCACAGAAATAAGGCTCGCAAAGACATCCACGAAATACAGATGTAACTCTGTGATTGGAAGTCAGACATCACATAGGAGTTTCTCAGAAAGATTCTTTCCAGATTTCCTCTGAGGATATTTCCTTTTTCACCATAGCCCTCTATGGTCTTCCAAATATCACTTTGCCAATTCCACAAAACTGTCTTAGCGAAAGGCTTCTTAGGGGAAAGCTGTAACTCTGTGAGATGATTTCACAGAACACAAAGAAGTTTCTCAGAAATCTTCCTTTTCTCTGTTATCGGAGGATATTTCCTTTGGCCCTATAGTCTTAAAAGAGATCCGAAATATCTGTTCTGAGATTCCACAGAAATAAGGCTAGCAAGGAGATCCACGAAATACAGATGTAACACTGTGAGTGGAAGTCACACATGACAGAGCAGTTTCTCAGAAAGCTTCTTTCCAGATTTCATCTGAGGATATTTCCTTTTTCACCATAGCCCTCTATGATCTTCCAAATATCACTTTGCCAATTCCACAAAACTGTCTTGGTGAAAGGCTTCTTGAGGGGAAAGCTGTAACTCTGTGAGATGATTTCACAGAACACAAAGAAGTTTCTCAGAAAACTTCTTTCTCTTCGTTATCGGGGGATATTTCTTTTGGCCCTATAGTCTTCTAAGGGATCCGAAATATCTGTTCTCAGTTTCCACAGAAATAAGGATAGCAAAGAGATCCACGAAATACAGATGTCACTCTGTGAGATGAATTAAAAGTACACTAAGCAGTTTCTCAGAAAACTTCTTTCCAGTTTTCATCTGAGCAGATATCCTTTTTCACCATAGCCCTCAAAGGGCTTCCTAATATCACTTTGCCAATTCCACAAAACTGTCTTAGCGAAAGGCTTCCTGAGGGGAAAGCTGTAACTATGTGAGTTGATTTCACAGAACACAAAGAAGTTTCCCAGAAAGCTTCTTTCTCTTTGTTTTCAGAGGATATTTCCTTTGGCCCTATAGTCTTCAAAGGGGTCCGAAATATCTGTTTTCAGATTCCACAGAAATAAGGCTAGCAAAGAGATCCACGAAATACAGATGTAACTCAGTGAGTGGAAGTCACACATCACAGAGCAAGTTCTCAGAAATCTTCTTTCCAGATTTCATCTGAGGATATTTCCTTTTTTATCATAGCCCTGTAGGGGCTTCCAAATATCACTTTGCCAAATCCACCAGAACTGTCTTAGCGAAAGGCTTCTTGAGGTGAAAGCTGTAACTCTGTGAGATGATTTCACAGAACACTAAGAAGTTTGTTAGAAATCTTCTTTCTCTTTGTTATCAGAGGATATTTACTTTACCCTAAGTCTTCAAAGGGATCCGAAATATCTGTTCTCAGATTCCACAGAAATAAGGCTAGCAAAGAGATCCACGAAATACAGATGTAACTCTGAGAGATGAATTAAGAGAACACTAAGCAGATTCATAGAAAGCTTCTTTCCTGATTTCATCTGAGGAGATTTCCTTTTTCCCCATAGAAATCTATGGGCTTCTAAATACCACTTTGCAAATTCCACAAGATCAGTTTTAGGGAAAGGCTGCTTGAGGCGAAAGCTGTAACTCTGTGAGATGATAACTAGAGAAGCAAGAGCAAGCACATTCGAAAGCTAGCAGAAGGCAAGAAATAACTAAGATCAGAGCAGAACTGAAGGAGATAGAGACACAAAAAACCCTCCAAAAAATCAATGAATCCAGGAGTTGGTTTTTTGAAAAGATCAACAAAATTGACAGACCACTAGCCAGACTAATAAAGAAGAAAAGAGAGAAGAATCAAATCGACGCCATTAAAAATGATAAAGGGGATATCACCACCAACCCCACAGAAATACAAACTACCATCAGAGAATACTATAAACACCTCTACGCAAATAAACTGGAAAATCTAGAAGAAATGGATAATTTCCTGGACACTTACACTCTTCCAAGACTAAACCAGGAAGAAGTTGAATCCCTGAATAGACCAATAGCAGGCTCTGAAATTGAGGCAACAATTAATAGCCTACCAACCAAAAAAAGTCCAGGACCAGATGGATTCACAGCTGAATTCTACCAGAGGTACAAGGAGGAGTTGGTACCATTCCTTCTGAAACTATTCCAATCAATAGAAAAAGAGGGAATCCTCCCTAACTCATTTTATGAGGCCAACATCATCCTGATACCAAAGCCTGGGAAGGACACAACAAAAAAAGAGAATTTTAGACCAATATCTCTGATGAACATCGATGCAAAAATCCTCAATAAAATACTGGCAAACCGGATTCAGCAACACATCAAAAAGCTTATCCACCATGATCAAGTGGGCTTCATCCCTGGGATGCAAGGCTGGTTCAACATTCGCAAATCAATAAACATAATCCAGCATATAAACAGAACCAAAGACAAGAACCACATGATTATCTCAATTGATGCAGAAAAGGCTTTTGACAAAATTCAACAGCCCTTCATGCTAAAAACGCTCAATAAATTCGGTATTGATGGAACGTACCTCAAAATCATAAGAGCTATTTATGACAAACCCACAGCCAATATCATACTGAATGGGCAAAAACTGGAAAAATTCCCTTTGAAAACTGGCACAAGACAGGGATGCCCTCTCTCACAACTCCTATTCAACATAGTGTTGGAAGTTCTGGCTAGGGCAATCAGGCAAGAGAAAGAAATCAAGGGTATTCAGTTAGGAAAAGAAGAAGTCAAATTGTCCCTGTTTGCAGATGACATGATTGTATATTTAGAAAACCCCATTGTCTCAGCCCAAAATCTCCTTAAGCTGATAAGCAACTTCAGCAAAGTCTCAGGATACAAAATTAATGTGCAAAAATCACAAGCATTCTTATACACCAGTAACAGACAAACAGAGAGCCAAATCAGGAATGAACTTCCATTCACAATTGCTTCAAAGAGAATCAAATACCTAGGAATCCAACTTACAAGGGATGTAAAGGACCTCTTCAAGGAGAACTACAAACCACTGCTCAGTGAAATCAAAGAGGACACAAACAAATGGAAGAACATACCATGCTCATGGATAGGAAGAATCAATATCGTGAAAATGGCCATACTGCCCAAGGTAATTTATAGATTCAATGCCATCCCCATCAAGCTACCAATGAGTTTCTTCACAGAATTGGAAAAAACTGCTTTAAAGTTCATATGGAACCAAAAAAGAGCCCGCATCTCCAAGACAATCCTAAGTCAAAAGAACAAAGCTGGAGGCATCACGCTACCTGACTTCAAACTATACTACAAGGCTACAGTAACCAAAACAGCATGGTACTGGTACCAAAACAGAGATATAGACCAATGGAACAGAACAGAGTCCTCAGAAATAATACCACACATCTACAGCCATTTGATCTTTGACAAACCTGAGAGAAACAAGAAATGGGGAAAGGATTCCCTATTTAATAAATGGTGCTGGGAAAATTGGCTAGCCATAAGTAGAAAGCTGAAACTGGATCCTTTCCTTACTCCTTATACGAAAATTAATTCAAGATGGATTAGAGACTTAAATGTTAGACCTAATACCATAAAAATCCTAGAGGAAAACCTAGGTAGTACCATTCAGGACATAGGCATGGGCAAAGATTTCATGTCTAAAACACCAAAAGCAACGGCAGCAAAAGCCAAAATTGACAAATGGGATCTCATTAAACTAAAGAGCTTCTGCACAGCAAAAGACACTACCATCAGAGTAAACAGGCAACCTACAGAATGGGAGAAAATTGTTGCAATCTACTCATCTGACAAAGGGCTAATATCCAGAACCTACAAAGAACTCAAACAAATTTACAAGAAAAAAACAAACAACCCCATCAAAAAGTGGGCAAAGGACATGAACAGACATTTCTCAAAAGAAGACATTCATACAGCCAACAGACACATGAAAAAATGCTCATCATCACTGGCCATCAGAGAAATGCAAATCAAAACCACAATGAGATACCATCTCACACCAGTTAGAATGGCAATCATTAAAAAGTCAGGAAACAACAGGTGCTGGAGAGGATGTGGAGAAATAGGAACACTTTTACACTGTTGGTGGGATTGTAAGCTAGTTCAACCATTATGGAAAACAGTATGGCGATTCCTCAAGGATCTAGAACTTGATGTACCATATGACCCAGCCATCCCATTACTGGGTATATACCCAAAGGATTATAAATTATGCTGCTATAAAGACACATGCACACGTATGTTTATTGCAGCACTATTCACAATAGCAAAGACTTGGAATCAACCCAAATGTCCATCAGTGACAGATTGGATTAAGAAAATGTGGCACATATACACCATGGAATACTATGCAGCCATAAAAAAGGATGAGTTTGAGTCCTTTGTAGGGACTTGGATGCAGCTGGAATCCATCATTCTTAGCAAACTATCACAAGAACAGAAAACCAAACACCGCATGTTCTCACTCATAGGTGGGAACTGAACAATGAGATCACTCGGACTCAGGAAGGGGAACATCACACACCGGGGCCTATCATGGGGAGGGGAGAGGGGGGAGGGATTGCATTGGGAGTTATACCTGATGTAAATGACGAGTTGATGGGTGCAGCACAGCAACATGGCACAAGTATACATATGTAACAAACCTGCACGTTATGCACATGTACCCTACAACTTAAAGTATAATAATAATAAATAAATTAAAAAAAAAAAAAGAAAGCTTCTTTCTCTTTGTTATCCGATGATATTTCCTTTGTACCTATAGTCTTCAAAGGGATCAGAAATATCTGTTCTCAGATTCCACGGAAATAAGGCTAGCAAAGAGATTCACGAAATACAGATGTAACTCTGTGAGATGAATTAACAGAACACTAAGCAGTTTCTCAGAAAGCTTCTTTCCAGTGTTTCTCTGAGGATATTGTCTTTTTCACCATAGCCCTCTATGGGCTTCCACATATCACTTTGCAAATTCCACAAGAACAGGCTTAGCGAGAGGCTTCTTGAGGGAAAAGCTGTAACTCTGTGAGATGAATTCACAGAACACTAAGCACTTTCTCAGAAAGCTTCTTTCCAGATTTCATCTGAGGATATTTCCTTTTTCACCATAGCCCTCTATGGGCTTCCAAATATCACTTTGAAAATTCCACAAGAACATTCTTAGCGAAAGCCTTCATGACGGGAATGCTGTAACTCAGTGAGATGATTTCAGTGAAAACAAGTTTCTCAGAAAGCTTCTTTCTCTTTGTTAGAGGAGGATATTTCCTTTGGCCCTAGAGTCTTCAGCTGGATCCGAAATATCTGTTCTCAGATAGCACAGAAATAAGGCTAGCAAGGAAATCCTCCAAACATTGGTGTAACTCCGTGAGTGGAAGAAACACATCACAAGGCAGTTTCTCAGAACTTCTTTCCAGTTTTTCTCTGAGGATATTTTCTTTTGCACCAAAGCCCTCTATGTGCTTCCAAATATTACTTTGCGAATTCCACAAGAACAGGCTTAGCGAGCGGCTTCTTGAGGGAAAAGCTGTAACTCTGTGAGATGAATTAACAGAACACTAAGTAGTTTCTTAGAAAGCTTCTTTCCAGATTTCATCTGAGGATATTTCCTTTTTCACCATAGTCCTCTATGGGCTTCCAAATATCACTTTGCAAATTCCACAAGAACTGTCTTAGCGAAAGGCTTCTTGAGAGGAAAGCTGTAACTGTGTGAGATGATTTCACAGAAAAGAAAGAAGTTTCTCAGAAAGCTTCTTTCTCTTTGTTATCAGAGGATATTTCCTTTGGCCCTATAGTCTTCAAAAGGATCCGAAATATCTGTTCTCAGATTCCACAGAAATAAGGCTAGCAAAGAGATCCACGAAATACAGAAGTAACTCTGTGAGTGGAAGTCTCACATCACAAAGCAGTTTCTCAGAAAGCTTCTTTCCAGTTTTTCTCTGAGGATATTTTCTTTTTCACCACAGCCCTCTATGGGCTTCCAAATATCACATTGCAAATTCCACAAAACTGTCTTAGCGAAAGGCTTGTTGAGGGGAAAGATATAAATCTGCAAGGTGATTTCACAGAACACAAAGAAGTTTCTCAGAAAGCTTTTTTCTCTTTGTCATCGGAGGATATTCCTTTGGCCCTATGGTCTTCAATGGGATCTGAAATATCTGTTCTCAGATTCCACAGAAATAAGGCTAGCAAAGAGATCCACGTAATACAGATGGAACTCTGTGAGTGGAAGTCACACATCACAAAGCAGTTTCTCAGAAAGCTTCTTTCCAGCTTTTCTCTGAGGATTTTAAATTTTTCAACATAGCCCTCTATGGGCTTTCAAATATCACTTTGCAAATTCCACAAGAACAGTCTTTGCGAACGGCTTATTGTGGGGAAACTGGTAACTCTGTGAGGTGAATTAACAGAACACTAAGCAGTTTCTCAGAAAGCTTCTTTCCAGATTTCATCTGAGGATATTTTCTTTTTCACCATATCCCTCTAAGGGCTTCCAAATATCACTTTGCAAATTCCACAAGAACTGTCTTAGCGAAAGGCTTCTTGAGGGCAAAGCTGTAACTCTGTGAGATGATTTCACAGAACACAAAGAAGTTTCTCAGAAAGCTTCTTTTTCTTTGTTATCGGAGGATATTTTCTTTGGTCCTAGAGTCTTCAAAGGGATCCGAAATATCTGTTCTCAGATTGAACAGAAATAAGGCTAGCAAAGAGATACACGAAATACAGATGTAACTCTATGAGTGAAAGTCACACATCACAAAGCAGTTTCTCAGAAAACTTCATTCTAGTTTTTCTCTGGGGATATTTTCTTTTTCACTATAACCCTCTATGGGCTTCCAAATATCACTTTGCGAATTCCACGAGAACAGCTTATCGAACGGCTTCTTGAGGGGAAAGCTGTAACTCTGTGAGATGAATTAACAGAGCATTAAGCAGTTTCTCAGAAAGTTTCTTTCCAGATTTCATCTGAAGATATTTTCTTTTTCACCTTAGCCCTCTATGGGCTTCCAAATATCACTTTGCGAATTCCACAATAACAGGCTTAGCGAACTGCTTCTTGAGAGGAAAGCTGTATCTCTCTGAGATAATTTAACAGACCACTAAGGAGTTTCTCAGAAAGCTTCTATCCAGATTTCATCTGAGGATATTTCCTTTTTCACCATAGCCCTCTAGGGGCTCCCAAATATCACTTGGCAAATTCCACAAGAACTGTCTTAGCGAAAGGCTTCGTGAGGGCAAAGCTGTAACTCTGTGTGTTGATTTCACAGACCACAAAGAAGTTTCTCAGAGAGCTTCTTTGTCTTTGTTATCGGAGGATATTTCCTTTGGCCCTAGAGTCCTCAAAGCGATCCGAAATATCTGTTCTCAGATTCCACAGAAATAAGGCTAGCAAAGAGATCCAG
The DNA here is from genome assembly GCF_049350105.2 of Macaca mulatta. Lineage (NCBI taxonomy): Eukaryota > Metazoa > Chordata > Mammalia > Primates > Cercopithecidae > Macaca > Macaca mulatta. The sequence continues at coordinate 56,170,695 of NC_133413.1, forward strand.
GAAAAAAAGATGTAACTCTGTGAGTGGAAGTCACACATCACAAAGCAGTTTCTCTGAAAAGTTCTTTGCAGTTTTTCTCTGAGGATATTTTCTTTTTCACCATACCCCTCTATGGGCTTCCAAATATCACTTTGCGAATTCCACAAGAACAGGCTTAGCGAACGGCTTCTTGAGGGGAAAGCTGTTACTCTGTGAGATGAATTAACAGAATACTAAGCAGTTTCTCAGAAATCTTCTTTCCAGATTTATTCTGAGGATATTTAATTTTTCACCATAGCCCTCTCTGGGCTTCCAAATATCACTTTGCAAATTCCACAAGAACAGTCTCATCGAAAGGGTTCTTGAGGGGAATCCTGTAACTCTGTGAGATATTTCACATAACACAAAGAAGTTTCTCAGACAGCTTCTTTCTCTTTGTTAACGGAGGATATTTCCTTTGGCCCTATAGACTTCAAAGGGATCCGAAATATCTGTTCTCAGATTCCACAGAAATAAGGCTAGCAAAGAGATCCACGAAATACAGATGTAACTCTGTGAGTGGAAGTCACACATCACGAAGCAGTTTCCCAGAAAGCTTCTTTGCAGTTTTTCTCTGAGGATATTTTCTTTTTCAACATAGCCCTCTATGGGCTTCCAAATATCACTTTGCGTATTCCACGAGAACAGGCTTAGCGAACGGCTTCTTGAGGGGAAAGCTGTAACTCTGTGAGATGAATTAACAGAACACTAAGCAGTTTCTCAGAAAGCTTCTTTCCAGATTTCATCTGAGGATATTTCCTTTTTCACCATAGCCCTCTATGGGCTTCCTAGTATTACTTTGCTAATTCCACAAGAACAGTCTTAGCGAAAGGCTTCTTGAGGGAATGCTGTAACTCTGTGAGATGATTTCACAGAACACAAAGAAGTTTCTCAGAAAGCTTCTTTCTCTTTGGTACCGGAGGATATTTCCTTTGGCCCTAGAGTCTTCAAAGGGATCCGAAATATGTGTTCTCAGATTCCACAGAAATAAGGCTAGCAAAGAGATCCACGAAATACAGATGTAACTCTGTGAGTGGAAGTCACACGTCACAAAGCAGTTTCTCAGAAAGCTTCTTTCCAGTTTTTCTATGAGGATATTTTCTTCTTCACCATAGCCCTCTATGGCCTTCTAAATATCACTTGACGAAATCATCAAGAACAAGCTTAGCGAGCGACTTCTTGAGAGGAAAGCTGTAACTCTGTGAGATGAATTAACAGAACACTAAGCAGTTTCTCAGAAAGCTTCTTTCCAGATTCCATCTGAGGATATTTCCTTTTTCACCGTAGCCCTCTATGGGCTTCCAGATATCACTTTGCAAATTCCACAAGAACTGTCTCAGCGAAAGGCTTCTTGAGGGGAATGCTGTAACTCTCTGGGATGATTTCACAGAACACAAGGCAGTTTCTCAGAAAGCTTCTTTCTCTTTCTTATCAGAGGATATTTCCGTTGGGCCTATAGTCTTCAAAGGGATCGGAAATATCTGATCTCAGATTCCACAGAAATAAGGCTAGCAAAGAGATCCACGAAATACAGATGTAACTCTGTGAGTGGAAGTCACACATCACAAAGCAGTTTCTCAGAAAGCTTCTTTGCAGTTTTTCTCTGAGGATATTTTCTTTTTCACCATAGCCCTCTATGGGCTTCCTAATATCACTTTGCAAATTCCACAAAAACAGGCTGAGCGAGCGGCTTCTTGAGGGAAAAGCTGTAACTCTGCGAGATGAATTAACAGAACACTAAGTAGTTTCTCAGAACGCTTCTTTCCAGTTTTCTTCTGTGGATATTTCCTTTTTCACCATAGCCCTGTATGGGCTTCCATATATCAGTGAGCAAATTACACAAGAACTGGCTTAGCGAAAGGCGTCTTGAGAGGAAAGCTGTAACTCTGTGTGATGATTTCACAGAACACAAAGAAATTTCTCGGAAAGCTTCTTTCTCTTTGTTATCGGAGGATATTTCCTTTGACCCAATAGTCTTCAAAGCGATCTGAAATATTTGTTTTCAGATTCCACAGAAATAAGGCTAGCAAGGAGATCCACGAAATATTGATTTAACTCTGTGAGTTGAAGTCACATATCAGAAAGCAGTTTCTCAGAAATCTTCTTTCCAGTTTTTCTCTGAGGATATTTCTTTTTCACCATAGCCCACTATGGGCTTCCAATTATCACTTTGCGAATTCCACAAGAACAAGCTGAGCGAGCGGCTTCTTCAGAGAAAAGCTGTAACTCTGGGAGATGAATTAACAGAACACTAAGGAGTTTCTCAGAAAGTTTCTTTCCAGATTTCATCTGAAGATATTTCCCTTTTCACCATAGCCCTCTATGGACTTCCAAATATCACCTTGCTAACTCCACTAGAACTGTATTAGCGAAAGGCTTCTTGACGGGAAAGCTGTAACTCTGTGAGATGATTTCACAGAACACAAAGAAGTTTCTCAGAAAGCTCCTTTCTCTTTGTTATCGGAGGATATTTCCTTTGCCCTATAGTCTTCAAGGGGATCCGAAATAGCAGTTTTCAGATTCCACAGAAATAAGGTTAGCAAGGAAATTCTCGAAACATTGGTGTAACTCTGTGAGTGGAAGTCACACATCACAAGGCAGTTTCTCAGAAAACTTCTTTCCAGTTTTTCACTGAGGATATTTAGTTTTTCAACATAGCCCTCTATGGGATTCCAAATATCACTTTGCGAATTCCACTAGAACAGGCTTAGCGAGCGGCTTCTTGAGGGGAAAGCTGTAACTCTGTGAGATGAAAAAACAGAATACTAAGCAGTTTCTCAGAAAGCTTCTTTCCAGATTTCATCTGAGCATATTTCCTTTTTCACCATAGCCCTCTATGGGCTACCAAATATCACTTTGCAAATTCCACAAGAAATGTCTCAGCGAAAGGGTTTTTGAGGGGAATGCTGTAACTCTGTGAGATATTTCACAGAACACAAAGAAGTTTCTCAGAAAGCTTCTTTCTCTTTGTTATCGGAGGATATTTCCTTTGGCCCTGGAGTCTTCAAAGGGATCCGAAATATCTGTTCTCAGATTCCACAGAAATAAGTCTCGCAAAGAGATCCACGAAATACAGATGTAACTCTGTGAGTGGAAGTCCCACATCCCGAAGCAGTTTCCCAGAAAGCTTCTTTCCAGTTTTTCTCTGAGGATATTTTCTTCTTCAACATAGCCATCTCTGGGCTTCCAAATATCACTTTGCGAATTCCACAAGAACAGGCTGAGCGAGCGGCTTCTTGAGGGAAAAGCTGTAACTCTGTGAGATCTATTAACAGAACACTAAGCAATTTCACAGAAAGCTTCTTTCCAGATTTCTTCTGAGGATATTTCCTTTTTCACCATAGCCCTCTAGGAGCTTCCAAATATCACTTTGCAAATTCCACATGGACTGTCTCAGCGAAACGGTTCTTGAGGGGAATGCTGTAACTCTGTGAGATGTTTTACAGAAAAAAAAGAAGTTTATCAGAAAGCTTCTTTCTCTTTGTATCAGTGGATATTTCCTTTGGCCCTATACTCTTCAAAGGGATTCGAAATATGTGTTCTCAGATTCCACAGAAATAAGGCTAGCAAAGAGATCCACGAAATACAGATGTAACTCTGTGAGTGGAAGTCACACATCACAAAGCAGTTTCTCTGAAAGCTTCTTTCCAGTTTTTCTCTGAGGATATTTTCTTTTTCACTATACCTCTCAATGGGCTTCCAAATATCACTTGGCGAATTCCACAAGAACAGGCTTAGCGAACGGCTTCTTGAGGGGAAAGCTGTAACTCAGTGCGATGAATTAACAGAACACTAAGCAGTTTCTCAGAAAGCTTCTTTCCAGATTTCATCTGAGGATATTTCCTCTTTCACCATAGCCCTCTAGGAGCTTCCAAATATCACTTTGCAAATTCCGCAATAACTGTCTTAGCGAAAGGCTTCTTGAGGGGAAAGCTGTAACTCTGTGAGGTGATTTCACAGAACACAAAGAAGTTTCTCAGAAAGCTTCTTTCTCTTTGTTATCGGAGGATATTTCCTTTTGCCCTATAGTCTTCAAAGCGATCCGAAATGTCTGTTTTCAGATTCCACAGAAATAAGGCTAGCAAGGAGATCCACAAAATATTGGTGTAGCTCTGTGAGTGGAAGTCACACATCACAGAGCAGTTTCTCAGAAAACTTCGTTCCAGTTTTTCTATGAGGATATTTTCTTTTTCACTATAGCCCTCTATGGGCTTCCAAATATCACTTTGCGAAATCCTCAAGAACAGGCTTAGCGAGCGTCTTCTTGAGGGGAAAGCTGAAACTCTGTGAGATGAATTCACAGAACACTAAGCAGTTTCTCAGAAAGCTTCTTTCCAGATGTCATCGGAGGATATTTCCTTTTTCACCATAGCCCTCTAGGAGCTTCCAAATATCACTTTGAAAATTCCACACGAACTGTCTCAGCGAAACGGTTCTTGAGGGGAATGCTGTAACTCTCTGAGATGTTTTACAGAAAAAAAAAAGAAGTTTCTCAGAAAGCTTCTTTCTCTTTGTGTCAGAGGATATTTCCTTTGGCCCTATAGTCTTCAAAGGGATTCGAAATATGTGTTCTCAGATCCCACAGAAATAAGGCTAGCAAAGAGATCCACGAAATACAGATGTAACTCTGTGAGTGGAAGTCACACATCACAGAGCAGTTTCTCAGAAAGCTTCTTTCCAGATTTCTTCTGAAGATATTTCCTTTTTCACCATAGCCCTCTATGGGCTTCCAAATATCACTTTGCCAATTCCACAAGAACTGTCTTAGCGAAAGGCTTCTTTAGGGGAAAACTGTAGCTCTGTGAGATGATTTCACAGACCACAAAGAAGTTTTTCAGAAAGCTTCTTTCCAGATTTCATCTGAGGATATTTCCTTTTTCACCATAGCCCCCTATGGGCTTCCAAATATCACTTTGCAAATTCCACAAGAACTGTCTTAGCGAAAGTCTTCTTGAGGGGAAAGCTGAAACCCTGTGAGATAATTTCACAGAACACAAAGAAGTTTCTCCGAAAGCTTCTTTCTCTTTGTTATCCGAGGATATTTCCTTTGGCACTATAGTCTTCAAAGGGATCCGAACTATCAGATCTCAGATTCCTTAGAAATAAGGCTAGCAAAGAGATCCAGGAAAAAAAGATGTAATTCTGTGAGTGGAAGTTACACATCACAAAGCAGTTTCTCAGAAACCATCTTTCCAGATTTCATCTGAGGATATTTCCTTTTGCACCATAGACCTCTATGGGCTTCCAAATATCACTTTGCGAATTCCACAAGAACAGGCTTAGCGAGCGTGTTCTTGAGGGAAAAGCTGTAACTCTTTGAGAAGAATTAACAGAACACTAAGCAGTTTCTCAGAAAGCTTCTTTCCAGATTTCATCTTAGGATATTTCCTTTTTCAGCATAGCCCTCTATGGGCTTCCAAATATCACTTTGCAAATTCCACAAGAACTGTCTTAGCGAAAGGCTTCTTCAGAAGAAAGCCGTAACTCTGTGAGATAATTTCACAGAACACAAAGAAGTTTCTCAGAAAGCTTCTTTCTCTTTGTTATCGGAGGATATTTCCTTTGGCCCTATAGTCTTCAAAGGGATCCGAAATATCTGTTCTCAGATTCCACAGAAATAAGGCTAGCAAACAGATCCAAGAAATACTGATGTAACTCTGTGAGATGAATTAACAGAACACTAAGCAGTTTCTCAGAAAGCTTCTTTCCAGATTTCCTCTGAGGATATTTCCTTTTTCACCATAGCCCTCTATGGGATTCCAAATATCACTTTGCTAATTCCACAGGAACAGGTTTAGCGAGTGGCTTCTTGGGGGGAAAGCTGTAACTCTGTGAGATGAATTAACAGAACACTAAGCAGTTTCTCAGAAAGCTTCTTTCCAGATTTCATCTGAGGATATTTTCTTTTCACCGTAGCCCTCTATGGGCTTCCAAATATCACTTTGCAATTTCCACGAGAACTGTCTTTGCGAAAGGCTTCTTCAATGGAAAGCTGTAACTCTGTGAGATGATTTCACAGAACACAAAGAAGTTTCTCAGAAAGCTTCTTTCTCTTTGTTATCGGAGGATATTTTCTTTGGCCCTGTAGTCTTCAAAGGGATCCGAAATGTCTGTTCTCAGATTCCACAGAAATGAGGCTAGCCAAGATATCCACGAAATACAGATGTAACTCTGTGAGTGGAAGTCACACATCACAAAGCAGTTTCTCAGAAAGCTTCTTTCCAGTTTTTCATTGAGGATATTCTCTTTTCCACCATAGCCCTCTATGGGCTTCCAAATATCACTTGGCGAATTCCACAAGAACAGGCTTAGCGAGCGGCTTCTTGAGGGAAAAGCTGTAACTCTGTGAGATGAATTAATAGAACACTAAGCAGTTTCTCAGAAAGCTTCTTTCCAGATTTCATCTGAGGATATTTTCTTTTTCACCATAGCCCTCAAGAGTTCCACATATCACTTTGCGTATTACACAAGAAAAGGCTTAGCGAGCGGCTTCTTGAGGGAAAAGCTGTAACTCTCTGAGATGAATTAACAGAACACTAAGCAGTTTCTCAGAAAGCTTCTTTTTCGTTGTTAGTTATCGGAGGATATTTCCTTTCGCCCTGTAGTCTTCCAAGGGGTCCGAAATATCAGTCCTCAGATTCCACAGAAATAAGGCTAGCAAACCGATCCACGAAATACAGATTTAACTCTGTGAGAGTAAGTCGCACATCACAAAGCAGTTTCTCAGAAAGCTTCTTTCCATCTTTTCTCTGAGGATATTTTCTTTTTCCCCATAGCCCTCTACAGGCTTCCAAATATGACTTTGCAAATTCCATAAGAACAGGTTTAGCGAACGGCTTCTTTAGGTGAAAGCTGTAACCCTGTGAGATGAAATAACAGAACACTGAGCAGTTTCTCATAAAGCTTCTTTCCAGATTTCATCTGAGGATATTTCCTTTTTCACCGTAGCGCTCTATGGGCATCGAAATATCACTATGCAAATTCCACAAGAACAGGCTTAGCAAAAGGCTTCTTGAGGGGAAAGCTGTAACTCTGTGAGATGATTTCACAGAACACAAAGCAGTTTCTCAGATAGCTTCTTTCTCTTTGTTAGTAAACGGAGGATATTTCCTTTGGCCCTATAGTCTTCCAAGGGATCCGAAATATCAGTCCTCAAATTCAACAGAAATAAGGCTAGCAAACAGATACACGAAATACAAATGTATCTCCGTGAGAGGTATTCACACATCACAAAACAGTTTCTCGGAAAGCTTCTTTCAGCGTTTCTCTGAGGATATTTTCTTTTTCACCATTGCCCACAATTGGCTTTCAAATATCACTTTGCAAATTCCACAAGGACAGGCTTAGCGAAAGGCTTCTTGAGGGGAAAGCTGTAACTCTGTGAGATGATTTCACAGAACACAAAGAAGGTTCTCAGAAAACTTCTTTCTATTTGTGATTTATCGGATGATATTTCCTTTGGCCCTATAGTCTTCCAAGGGATCCGAAATATCAGTCCTCAGATTCCACAGAAATAAGGCTAGCAAACCGAGCCACGAAATACAGATGTAACTCTGTGAGTGGAAGTGACACATCACAAAGCAGTTTCTCAGAAAGCTTCTTTCCAGTTTTTCTCTGATGATATTTTCTTTTTCACCATAGCCCTCTAAGGGCTTCCAAATATCACTTTGCAAATTCCACAAGAACAGGCTTAGCGAACGCCTTCTTGAGGGGAAAGCTGTAACTCTGTGAGATGAATTAACCGAACACTGAGCAGTTTCTCAGAAAGCTTCTTTCCAGATTTCATCTGAGGATATTTCCTTTTTCACATTAGACCTCTATGGGCATCGAAATATCACTTTGCAAATTCCACAAGAAGAGGCTTAGCAATAGGCTTCTTGAGGGGAAAGCTGTAACTCTGTGAGATGATTTCACAGAACACAAAGAAGTTTCTCAGAAAGCTTCTTTCTCTTTGTTAGTTAGAGGAGGATATTTCCTTTGGCCCTATAGTCTTCCATGGGATCCGAAATATCAGTCCTCAGATTCCACAGAAATAAGGCTAGCAAACAGATCCACGAAATACAGATGTAACTTTGTGGGTGGAAGTCAAACATCACAAAGCAGTTTCTCAGAAAGCTTCTTTCCAGTTTTTCTCTGAGGATATTTTCTTTTTCACCGTAGCCCTCTACGGGCTTCCAAATATCACTTTGGAAATTCCATGGGAACAGGCTTAGCGAACGGCTTCTTGAGGGGAAAGCTGTAACTCTGTGAGACGAATTAACAGAACACTACGCAGTTTCTCAGAAAGCTTCTTTCCAGATTTCATCAGAGTATATATCCTTTTACACCCTAGCCCTCTATGGGCATCGAAATATCACTTTGCAAATTCCACAAGAACAGGCTTAGCGAAAGGCTTTTTGAGGGGAAAGCTGTAACTCTGTGAGATGATTTCACAGAACACAAAGACGTTTCTTAGAAAGCTTCTTTCTCTTTGTTATCGGAGGATATTTCCTTTGGCCCTATAGTCTTCCAAGGGATCCGAAATATCAGTTCTCAGATTCCACGTAAATAAGGCTAGCAAACACATCCACGAAATACAGATCTATCTCTGTTAGTGGGAGTCACACATCACAAAGCAGTTTCTCAGAAAGCTTCTTTCCAGTTTTTCTCTGAATATACTTTCTTTTTCACCGTAGCCCTCTGTGGGCTTCCAAATATCACTTTGCAAATTCCACAAGAACAGGCTTATCGAACGGCTTCTTGAGGGGAAAGCTGCAACTCTGTGAGATGAATTAACAGAACACTAAGCAGTTTCTCAAAGAGTTACCTTCCAGATTTCATCTGAGGATATTTCCTTTTTCACCGTAGCCCTCTATGGGCATCATAATATCACTTTGCAAATTCCACAAGAACAGTCTTAGCTAAAGGCTTTTTGAGGGGAAAACTGTAACTCTGTGAGATGATTTCACAGAACACAAAGAAGTTTCTCAGAAAGCTTCTTTCTCTTTGTTATCGGAGGATATTTCCTTTGGCCCTATAATCTTCAAAGGGATCCGAAATATCAGTCCTCAGATTCCACAGAAATAAGGCTAGCAAACAGATCCACGAAATACAAATGTAACTCTGTGATTGGAAGTCACACATCACAAAGCAGTTTCTCAGAAAGCTTCTTCCCAGTTTTTCTCTGACGATATTTTCTTTTTCACCATAGCCCTCTATGGGCTTCCAAATATCACTTTGCACATTCCACAAGAACAGGCTTAGCGAACGGCTTCTTGAGGGGAAAGCTGTAACTCTGTGAGATGAATTAACAGAACACTAAGCAATTTCTCAGAAAGCTTCTTTCCAGATTTCAACTGAGGAAATTTCCTTTTTCATCGAAGCCCTCTATGGGCATCGAAATATCACTTTGCAATTTCCCACAAGAACAGGATAAGCGAAAGGCTTCTTCAGGGGAAAGCTGTAGCTCTGTGAGATGATTTCACAGAACACAAAGAAGATTCTCAGAAAGCTTCTTTCTCTTTTGTATCGGCGGATATTTCCTTTGGCCCTATAGTCTTCCAAGGGATCCGAAATATATGTCCTCAGATTCCACAGAAATAAGGCTAGCAAACAGATCCACGAAATACAGATGAAACTCTGTGAGTAGAAGTCACACATCACAAAGCACTTTCTCAGAAAGCTTCTTTCCAGTTTTTCTCTGACGATATTTTCTTTTTCACCATAGCCGTCTATGGGCTTCCAAATATCACTTTGCAAATTCCACAAGAACAGGCTTAGCGAACGGCTTCTTGAGGGGAAAGCTGTAACTCTGTGATCTGAATTAATAGAACACTAAGCAGTTTCTCAGAAAGCTTCTTTCCAGATTTCATCTGAGGATATTTCCTTTTTCATCGTTGCCCTCTATGGGCATCGAAATATCACTTTGCAAATTCCACAAGAACAGGCTTAGCGAAAGGCTTCTTGAGGGGAAAGCTGTAACTCTGTGAGATGATTTCACAGAACACAAGGAAGTTTCTCAGAAAGCTTCTCTCTCTTTGTTGGTTATCAGAGAATATTTCCTTTGGCCCTATAGTCTTCCAAAGGATCCGAAATATCAGTTCTCAGATTCCTCAGAAATAAGGGTAGCAAACAGATAAACAAAATACAGATGTCACTCTGCGAGTGGAAGTCATACATCACAAAGCAGTTTCTCAGAAAGCTTCTTTCCAGTTTTTTTCTGAAGATATTTTCTTTTTCACCAAAGCCCTCTTTGGGCATCCAAATATCACTTTGCCAATTCCACAAGAACAGGTTTAGTGAACGGATTCTTGAGGGGAAAGCTGTAACTCTGTGAGATGAATTAACAGAACACTAAGCAGTTTCTCAGAAAGCTTCTTTTCAGATTTCATCTGAGGATATTTCCTTTTTCACCGTAGCCATTTATGGGCATCGAAATATCACTTTGCAAATTCCACAAGAACAGGCTTAGCGAAAGGCTTCTTGAGGGGAAAGCTGTAACTCTGTGAGATGATTTCACAGAACACAAAGAAGATTCTCAGAAAGCTTCCTTCTCTTTCATATCGGAGGATATTTCCTTTGGCCCTATAGTCTTCCAAGGGATCCGAAATACAAGTCCTCAGATTCCACAGAAATAAGGCTAGCAAACAGATCCACGAAATACAGATGTAACTCTGTGAGTGGAAGTCACACATCACAAAGCAGTTTCTCAGAAAGCTTCTTTCCAGTTTTTCTCTGAGGATATTTTCTTTTTCCCCATAGCCAACTATGGGCTTCCAAATATCACTTTGCATATTCCACAAGAACAGGCTTAGCGAAAGGCTTCTTGATGGGAAAGCTGTAACTCTGTGAGGTGAATTAACAGAACACTAAGCAATTTCTCAGAAAGCTTCTTTCCAGATTTCAACTGAGGAAATTTCCTTTTTCATCGAAGCCCTCTATGGGCATCGAAATATCACTTTGCAATTTCCCACAAGAACAGGATAAGCGAAAGGCTTCTTCAGGGGAAAGCTGTAGCTCTGTGAGATGATTTCACAGAACACATAGAAGATTCTCAGAAAGCTTCTTTCTCTTTCGTATCGGAGGATATTTCCTTTGGCCCTATAGTCTTCCAAGGGATCCGAAATATATGTCCTCAGATTCCACAGATATAAGGCTAGCAAACAGATCCACGAAATACAGATGAAACTCTGTGAGTAGAAGTCACACATCACAAAGCAGTTTCTCAGAAAGCTTCTTTCCAGTTTTTCTCTGACGATATTTTCTTTTTCACCATAGCCGTCTATGGGCTTCCAAATATCACTTTGCAAATTCCACAAGAACAGGCTTAGCGAACGGCTTCTTGAGGGGAAAGCTGTAACTCTGTGATCTGAATTAATAGAACACTAAGCAGTTTCTCAGAAAGCTTCTTTCCAGATTTCATCTGAGGATATTTCCTTTTTCATCGTTGCCCTCTATGGGCATCGAAATATCACTTTGCAAATTCCACAAGAACAGGCTTAGCGAAAGGCTTCTTGAGGGGAAAGCTGTAACTCTGTGAGATGATTTCACAGAACACAAGGAAGTTTCTCAGAAAGCTTCTCTCTCTTTGTTGGTTATCAGAGAATATTTCCTTTGGCCCTATAGTCTTCCAAAGGATCCGAAATATCAGTTCTCAGATTCCTCAGAAATAAGGGTAGCAAACAGATAAACAAAATACAGATGTCACTCTGCGAGTGGAAGTCATACATCACAAAGCAGTTTCTCAGAAAGCTTCTTTCCAGTTTTTTTCTGAAGATATTTTCTTTTTCACCAAAGCCCTCTTTGGGCATCCAAATATCACTTTGCCAATTCCACAAGAACAGGTTTAGTGAACGGATTCTTGAGGGGAAAGCTGTAACTCTGTGAGATGAATTAACAGAACACTAAGCAGTTTCTCAGAAAGCTTCTTTTCAGATTTCATCTGAGGATATTTCCTTTTTCACCGTAGCCATTTATGGGCATCGCAATATCACTTTGCAAATTCCACAAGAACAGGCTTAGCGAAAGGCTTCTTGAGGGGAAAGCTGTAACTCTGTGAGATGATTTCACAGAACACAAAGAAGATTCTCAGAAAGCTTCCTTCTCTTTCATATCGGAGGATATTTCCTTTGGCCCTATAGTCTTCCAAGGGATCCGAAATACAAGTCCTCAGATTCCACAGAAATAAGGCTAGCAAACAGATCCACGAAATACAGATGTAACTCTGTGAGTGGAAGTCACACATCACAAAGCAGTTTCTCAGAAATCTTCTTTCCAGTTTTTCTCTGAGGATATTTTCTTTTTCCCCATAGCCAACTATGGGCTTCCAAATATCACTTTGCATATTCCACAAGAACAGGCTTAGCGAAAGGATTCTTGAGGGGAAAGCTGTAACTCTGTGAGGTGAATTAACAGAACACTAAGCAGTTTCTCAGAAAGCTTCTTTCCAGATTTCTTCTGAGGATATTTCCTTTTTCACCGTTGCCCTCTATGGGCATCGAAATATCACTTTGCAAATTCCACAAGAACAGGCTTAGCGAAAGGCTTCTTTAGGGGAAAGCTGTAACTCTGTGAGTTGATTTCACAGAACACACAGAAGTTTCTCAGAAAGCTTCTTTCTCTTTGTTAGTTATTGGAGGATATTCCCTTGGCCCTATAATGTTCCAAGGGATCCAAAATATCAGTTCACAGATTCCACGGAAATAAGGCTAGCAAACAGATCCACGAAATACAGATGTAACTCTGTGAGTGGAAGTCACACATCACAAAGCAGTTTCTCAGAAAGCTTCTTTCCAGTTTTTCTCTGAGGATATTTTCTTTTTCACCGTAGCCCTCTATGGGCTTCCAAATATCACTTTACAAATTCCACAAGAACAGGCTTAGCGAACGGCTTCTTGAATGGAAAGCTGTAACTCTGTGAGATGAATTAACAGAACACTAAGCAGTTTCTCAGAAAGTTTCTTTCCAGATTTCATCCGAGGATATTTCCTTTTTCACCGTAGCCCTCTGTGGGCTTCCAAATATCATTTTGCCAATTCCACAAGAACTGTCTTAGCGAAAGGCTTCTTGAGGGGAAAGCTGTAACTCTGTGAGATATTTTCACAGAACCAAAAGAAGTTTCACAGAAAGCTTCTTTCTCTTTGTTCTCTGAGGATATTTCCTTTGGCCTTATAGTCTTCAAAGGGATCCGAAATATCAGTTCTCAGGTTCCACAGAAATAAGGCTAGCAAACAGCTTCACGAAATACTGCTCTAACACTGAGAGTGGAAGTCACACATCACAAAGCAGGTTCTCGCAAATCTTCTTTCCAATATTTTTTTTGAGGATATTTTCTTTTTCACCATAGCCCCCTAAGGGCTTCCAAATATCACTTTGCAAATTCCACAAGAACAGGCTTACCGAACGGCTTCCTGACGGGAAAGCTGTAACTCTGTGAGATGAATTAACAGAACACTAAGCAGTTTCTCAGAAAGCTTCTTTCCAGTTTTCATCTGAGGATATTTCCTTTTTCACCATAGCCCTCCATGGGCTTCCCTATATCACTTTGCAAATTCCTCAAGAACAGGCTTACCGAACGGCTTCTTGACGGGAAAGCTGTAACTCTGTTTGATGAATTAACAGAACACTAAGAATTTTTTCGGAAAGATTCTTTCCTGTTTTCATCTGAGGATATTTCCTTTTTCACAATAGCCCTCCATGGCCTTCTAAATATCACTTTGCAAATTCCACGAGAACAGTCTTAGCGAAAGGCTTCTTGAGGGGAAAGCTGTAACTCTGTGAGATGATTTCACAGAACACAAAGAGATTTCTCAGAAAGCTTCTTTCTCTTTGTTATCGGAGGATATTTTCTTTGGCCCTATAGTCTTCAATGGGATCCGAAATATCAGTTCTCAGAATCCACAGAAATAAGGCTAGCAGACAGATCCACGAAATACAGCTGTAACTCTGTGAGTGGAAGTCACACATCACAAAGCAGTTTCTCAGAAAACTTCTTTCCAGTTTTTCTCTGAGGATATTTTCTCTTTCACCATAGCCCTCTATGGGCTTCCAAATATCACTTTGCAAATTCCACAAGAGCATTCTTAGCGAACGGCTTCTTGAGGGGAAAGCTGTAACTCTGTGAGATGAATTAACAGAACACTAAGCAGTTTCTCAGAAAGCTTCTTTCCAGATTTCATCTGAGGATATTTTTTTTCACCGTAGCCCTCAATGGGCATGGAAATATCACTTTGCAAATTCCACAAGAACAGGCTTAGCGAAAGTCTTCTTGAGGGGAAAGCTGTAACTCTGTGAGATGATTTCACAGAACACAAAGAAGTTTCTCAGAAAGCTTCTTTCTCTTTGTTATTGGAGGATATTTCCTTTGGCCTTTTAGTCATCAAAGGGATCCGAATTATCTGTTCTCAGGTTCCACAGAAATAAGGCTAGCAAACAACTGCACGAAATACAGCTTTAACACTGAGAGTGGAAGTCACACATCACAAAGCAGTTTCTCACAAAGCTTCTTTCCTGTTTTTTTTTGAGGATATTTTCTTTTTCACCATAGCCCCCTAAGGGCTTCCAAATATCACTTTGCAAATTCCACAAGAACAGGCTTACCGAACGGCTTCTTGACGGGAAAGCTGTAACTCTGTGAGATGAATTAACAGAACACTAAGCAGTTTCTCAGAAAGCTTCTTTCCAGTGTTCATCTGAGGATATTTCCTTTTTCACCATAGCCCTCCATTGGCTTCCAAATATCACTTTGCAAATTCCACAAGAACAGGCTTACCGAACGGCTTCTTGACGGGAAAGCTGTAACTCTGTTAGATGAATTAACAGAACACTAAGAATTTTTTCGGAAAGATTCTTTCCTGTTTTCATCTGAGGATATTTCCTTTTTCACAATAGCCCTCCAAGGCCTTCTAAATATCACTTTGCAAATTCCACGAGAACAGTCTTAGCGAAAGGCTTCTTGAGGGGAAAGCTGTAACTCTGTGAGGTGATTTCACAGAACACAAAGAAGTTTCTCAGAAAGCTTCTTTTCCCACTTTTATTTGAGGAAATTCCTTTGTCCCTATAGTCTTCAAAGGATTCCGAAATATCAGTTGTCAGATTCCACAGAAATAAGGCTAGCAAAAATCTCCATGGAATACAGCTGTAACTTTGAGTGGGAGTCACACATCACAAAGCAGTGTCTCAGAAAGTTTATTTCCACTTTTTATCTGAGTATATTTTCTTTTCACCGTAGACCTCTATGGGCTTCAAAATATCACTTTGCAAATTCTACAAGAACAGTCGTATTGAAAAGCTTCTGGAAGGAAAAGCTGTAACTGTGTGAGACGAATTCACAGAACACAAAGTAGTTTCTCAGAAGGATTCTTTTCGGTTTTTATCTGAGAATATTTTTACTTTCACCATAGCCCTCCGTGGGCTTCCAAATATCTCTTTGAAAATTCCACAAGAACAGTCTTAGCGAAAGGCTTCTTGAGGGACAAGCTGTAACACTCTGAGATCAACTCACAGATCATAAAGAAGTTTCTCAGAAAGCTTCTTTCTCTTTTTTATCGCAGGATATTTCCTTTGGCCTTATAGTCTTCAAAGGGATCCGAAATATCAGTTCTTAGATACCACAGAAATAATGCTAGCAAAAAGCTCTATGAAATAGAGCTGTGCCTCTGACAGATGAATTGACAGAACTCAAGGCAGTTTCTCAGAAATCTTCTTTAAAGTTTTTATCTGAGGATGTTTTCTTTTTCACCATAGCCCTCTACGGGCTTCCAAATATCACTTTGATTACTCCTCAAGAAGAGTCTTAGCGAAGGGCTTCTCGAGCTTAAAGCTGTAACTCGGTGAGATGAATTCACAGAACACAAAGCAGTTTCTCAGAAGCTTCCTCCCAGTTTTTATCTGACGATATTTTCTTTTTCACCATAGCCCTCCTAAGGGTTCCAAATATCACTTTAAAATTCTACAAAAACAGTTTAAGCGAAAGGCTTCTTGAGGGGAAAGCTGTAACTCTGTGAGATGAACTCACAGGTCACAAAGAAGTTTCTCTGAAAGCTTCTTTGACATTTTCATTAGAGGATATTTCCTTTGGCCCTATAGCCTTCCAAGGGATCAGAAATATTAGTTCTCAGATTCCCCAGTAATAATGCAAGGAAAAAACTCCATGAAATACAGTTGTAACTCTGTGAGTGAAAGTCTCACATCACAAAGCAGTTTCTCCGAAAGCTTCTTTCCATTTTTTATCTGAGAATATTTTCTTTTTCACCATTGCCCTCTATGGGCTTCCAAACATCAATTTGCAAAATCCATAAGAACAGTCTTAGCGAATGGCTTCTTGATGGGAAAGCTGTAAATCTGTGAGATGAATTCACAGAACACAAAGCTGTTTCTCAGAAAGCTTCTGTCCAGTTTTTATCTGGGGATATTTTCTTTTTCATCATAGCCCTCTACGTGTTTCCAAATATCACTTTGCAAATTCTACAAGAACAGACTTAGCCAAAGGTTTCTTGATGGAAAAGCTGTAACTCTGTGAGATGAACTCACAGATCACAAAGATGTTTCTCAGAAAGCTTCTTTCTCATTTTTATCGTAGGACATTTTCTTTGGCCCTATAGATACAAAGGGATCCGAAACATCATTTTTCAGATTCCAGAGAAATAAGGCCAGCAAAAAGCTCCATGAAATACAGCACTGACTCATTGAGTGGAAGTCACACATCACAAAGCTGTTTCTCAGAAATCTTCTTTCCAGTTTTTATCTGAGGATATTTTCTTTTGCACCATAGCGCACTATGGGCTTCCAAATATCACTTTGCAAATTCCACAGGAACAGTCTTAGCGAACGGCTTCTTGAGGGGAAAGCTCTAACTCTGTGAGATGAATTCACAGAACACAAAGCAGTTTCTCAGAAATCTTCCTTCCTGTTTTTATCTCAGGATATTTTCTTTTTCACCACAGCCCTCCTAGGGCTTCCAAATATCACTTTGCAAATTCCACAAGAACAGTCTTAGCGAAAGCCTTCTTGAGGGGAAAGCTGTAACACTTTGAGATGAACTCACAGATCAAAAAGAAGTTTCTCAGATATATTCTTTCTCATTTTTATCAAAGGATATTTCCTTTGGCCCAATAGTCTTCAAAGGGATCCGAAATATCAGTTTTCAGATTTCACAGAAATAAGGCTAGCAAAAAGATCCACAAAATACAGCTCTAACACAGTGAGTGGAAGTCACACATCACAAAGCAGTTTCTCAGAAAGCTTCCTTTCAGTTTTTATCTGAGGATATTTTCTTTTTCACCATAGCCCTCTACGGGCTTCCAAGTATCACTTTGCAATTTCCACAAGAACAGTCTTAGCCAAAGGCTTCTTGAAGGAAAAGCTGTAACTCTGTGAGATGAATTCCAGGAACACAAAGCTGTTTCTTAGAAAGCTTCTTTCCAGTGTTTATCTGACGATATTTTCTTTTTCACCATAGCCCTCTATGTGCTTCCAAATATCACTTTGCTAATTCCACAAGAACAGTCTTAGTGAACGGCTTCTTGAGGGGAAAGCTGTAACTCTGTGAGATATTTTAACGGAACACAATGCAGTTTCTCAGAAAGTTTCTTTTCACTTTCTATATGAGGATATTTTCCTTTTCACCATGACCGTCCACGGGATTCCATATATCACTTTGCAAGTTCCACAAGAACAGTCTTAGCGAAAGCCTTCTTGAGACGAAAGATGTAACTCCATGAGATGAATTCACAGATCACAAAGAAGTTTCTCCGAAAGCTTCTTCCTCATTTTTATGGGAGGATATTTCTTTTGGCCATATAGTCTTCAAAGGGATCCGAAGTATCAGTTCTCCGAATCCACAGAAATAAGGCAAGCAAACAGGTCCACGAAATACAGCTGTAACTCAGTGAGTGGAAGACACACATCACAAAGGAGTTTGTCGGAAAGGTTCTTTCCAGTTTTTCTCTGAGGATATTTACTTTTTCACAATAGACCTCTAAGTGCTTTCAAATATCACTTTGCAAATTCCACAAGAACAATTCTTAGAGAAAGGCTTCTTGAGAGGTAAGTTGTAACTCTGTGAGATGAATTCACAGAACACAAAACAGTTTCTCAGAAAGCTTCTTTCCAGGTTTTATCTGAGGATGCTTTCTTTTTTCCATAGCTCTCTATGGGCCTCCAAATTTCACTTTGCAAATTCCACAAAAACAGGCTTAGCGAACGGCTCTTGAGGGGAAAGCTGTAACTCTGTGAGATGATTTAATAGAACACAAAGCAGATTCTCATAAAGCTTCTTTCCAGTTTTTATCTGAGGATATTTTCTTTTTCACCATAACCGTCATTTGGCTTCCATATATCACATTGCAAATTCCACAAAAACAGTCTCAGCAAAAGGCTTCTTGAGGGGAAAGCTGTAAGTGTGAGATGAATTCACAGATCACAAAGGCGTTTCTCAGAAAGCTTCTTTCTCATATTTATCCTGGGATATTTCCTTTTGCCCTATATTCTTCATAGGGATCCGAGATATCAGTTCTCGAATTCCACAGAAATAAGGCTAGCAAACAGCTCCAAGAAATACAGCTGTAACTCAGTGACTGGAATTCACACATCACAAAGCAGTTTCTCAGAAAGGTTTTTTCCAGTTTTTATCTGAGGATATTTTCTTTTTCACCATAGTCTTCTATGGGCTTCCAAACATCAATTTGCAAATTCCATAAGAACAGTCTTAGCGAACGGCTTCTTGAAGGGGAAGCTGTAACTCTGTGAGATGAATTCACAGAACACAAAGCAGTTTCTCAGAAAGCTCCTTTCCAGTGTTTATCTGAGGATATCTTCTTTTTCACCATAGCCCTCTAAGGGCTTCCGAATATCACTTTGCAAATTCCACTAGAACAGTCTTAACTAACGGCTTCTTGAGAGCAAAGCTGTAACTCTGTGAGATGATTTAACAGAACACAAAGCAGTTTCTCAGAAAGCTTCTTTTCAGTTTTTATCTAAGGGTATTTCCTTTTGCACCGTAACCCTGCATGGGCTTGCAAATATCACTTTGCAAATTCCAAAAGAACAATCTTAGCGAACGGCTTCTTGAGGTGAAAGCTGTAACTCCGTTAGATGTATTAACAGATCACAAAGCATTTTCTCAGAAAGCTTCCTGCCAGTTTTTTCTGAGGATAGTTTCTTTTTCACCTTAGGCCTCTATGGGCTTCCTAATATCACTTGACAAATTCCACAAGAACAGCCTTAGTGAACGGCTTCTTGAGGGGAAAGCTGTAACTCTGGGAGATGAATTCACAGGGTATGAAGCTGGTTCTCAGAAAGCTTCTTTCCAGTTTTAATCTGAGGATATTTCCCTTTTCACCATAGCCCTCCATGGGCTTCCAAATATCACTTTGCAAATTCCACAATAACAGTCTTACCGAAAGGCTTCTTGAGGGGAAACCTGTAACTCTGTGAGATGAATTCACAGATCACAAAGCAGTTTCTCAGAAAGCTTCTTTCTCATTTTTATCGTAGGATATTTTATTTGGCCCTATCGTCTTCAAAGGGATCCAAAATATCAGTTTTCAGATTGCACAGAAATAAGGCTAGCAAACAGCTTCACGAAATACAGCTGTAACTCTGTGAGTGGAAGTCACACATCACAAAGCAGTTTCTCAGAAAGCTTCTTTCCAGTTTTTATCTGAGGATAATGTCTTTTTCACCGTAGCCTTCTACGGGCTTCCAAATATCACTTTGCAAATTCCACATGAAGAGTCTTAGCGAATGGCTTCTTGAGGGGAAAGCTGTAACTTCGTGAGATGAATTAACAGAACACAAAGCAGTTTCTCAGAAAGCTTCTTTCCAGTTTTTTTCTGAGGATACTTTCTTTTTCAGCGTAACCCTCCATTGGCTTTCAAATATAACTTTGCAAATTCCACAAGAACAATCTTAGCAAAAGGCTTCTTGAGGGGAAAGCTGTAACTCTGTGAGATGAATTCACAGATTACAAAGAAGTTTCTCAGAAAGCTTCTTTCTCATTTTTATCGGAGGATATTTACTTTGGCCCTATTGTCTTTAAAGGGATCCGAAATATCAGTTCTCTTATTCCACAGAAATAAGGCTAACAAACAGCTGCAAGAAATACAGCTGGTACTCAATGAGTGGAAGTCACACATCACAAAGCTGTTTCTCAGAAAGCTTCTTTCCTGTTTTTATCTGAGGATATTTTCTTTTTCAGCATAGCCCTCTATAGGCTTCCAAATATCACTTTGCAAATTCCACAAGAACAGTCTTAGCGAAAGGCTTCTTGAGGGGAAAGCTGTGTCTCTTTGAGATGAATTTACAGATCACAAAGAAGTTTCTCAGAAAGCTTCTTTCTCATTTTTATCGGAGGATATTTCCTTTGGCCCTATCTTCTTCAAAGTGATCTGACATATGAGGTCTCAGATTCCACAGAAATAAGGCTTGCAAACAGCTCCATGAAATACAGCTATAACTCAGTGAGTGGATGTCACATATCACAATTCAGTTTCTCAGAAAGCTTTCTTCTAGTTTTTATCTGAGGATGTTTTCTTTTTCACCTTAGCCCTCTATGGGCTTTCCAATATGACTTTGCAAATTCCACAAGAACAGTCTTAAAGAACGGCTTCTTGAGGGGAAAGCTGTTACTCTCTGAGATGAATTAAGAGAACACAAAGCTGGTTCTCAGAAAGCTTCTTTCCATTTTTTTCTGAGGATTTTTTCTTTTTCACCATTGCCCTCCATGGGCTTCCAAATATCACTTTGCAAATTCCACAATAACAGTCTCAGAAAAGGCTACTTGATGTGAAAGCTGTTACTCTGTGAGATGAATTCACAGATGGAAAGGAGTTTCTCAGAAAGCGTCTTTCCAGTTTTCATCTGAGGATATTCCGTTTTCACCACAGGCCTCATTGCACTCCGAAATATCACGTTGCAGTTTCCACGAAAATAGTTTTAAGAAACTGCTCCATGAAGACTAATGTGTAAATCTCTGAGATGAATTCACACATCACAAGGAAGTTTCTCAGAAAGCTTCTTTCTCGTTTTTAATTGAGAATATTTCCTTTCTCAGCATAGGCCTCAATGCGATCCAATATATTCCTTCTCACATTCCCCAAAGACATTGGTAATAGGCTGCTCTATGATGTGAAAGTACAACTCTCTAAAATGAACTCGCACATTCTAAAGCGGTTTGTCAGAAAGCTTCCTTCTAGTTTTCCTATAAGGATATTTCCTGTTTCACCATAGGCCTCAATGCGCTCCCAAATATCACTATGCAGATTCCTCGAAACCTGTGTTAGCAAACTGCTTCACGAAGAGAAAGTTGTCACTCTGTGAGATGAATTCACATATCACAAAGCAGTTTCTCAGAAAGCTTTTTTTCTGGTTTTTATTTGAGGATGTTTCCGTTTTCACCACAGGCCTCATTGCACTCCTAAATACCACGTTGCAATTTCCACGAAAACAGTATTAGCAAACTGCTCCTTGAAGACTAATGTGTAAATCTCTGATATGAATTCACACATCACAAGGAAGCTTCTCAGAAAGCTTCTTTCACGTTTATAATTGAGAATATTTCCTTTCTCAGTATAGGCCTCAATGAGATCCAATATATCCCTTCTCACATTCCCCAAAGACAGTGGTAATAGACTGCTCCATGATGTGAAAGTATAACTCTCTAAAACGAATTCACACATCATAAAGCGGTATCTCAGAAAGCTTCCTTCTAGTTTTCATCTAATGATATTTCCTGTTTCACCGTAGGCCTGAATGCGCTCCCAAATATCAATATGCAGATTCCATGAAACCAGTTTTAGCAAACTGCTCCATGAATAGAAAAGTGTCACTCTGTGAGATGAATTCACACATCACAAAGCAGTTTCTCAGAAAGCTTCTTTCTGGTTTTTATCTGAGGATATTTCTTCTGTCTGAGGAGGCTTCATAGCGATCCACAATATCACTTCTGAGATTCCACAAGAACAGGGCTAGCAAACGGTTCCACGAAATGCATGTGTAACTCTGTGAGTTGAATTCACACATCACAAGGCAGTTTCTCCGAAAGCTTTATTCTGCTTTTTATCCGAGGATATTTCCTTTGGCCGTATAGTCTTCAAAACGATTCTAAATATCCGTTCTGAGATTCCACAAAATCGGGGCTAGCAAACGGCTCCACGAAATACAGGTGTAATTCAGTGAGTTGAATTCACAAATCATAAAGTTTCTCAGAAAGCTTGTTTCTTTTTTTAAGCTGAGGCTCTTTGTGGTCTCAAAGCGCCCCCGTGTGTCTCATTGCACATTCTGTGAAAACACTCTTAGCAAGCTTCTCACTGAAAACAATGATGTCACTCTGTTAGCTGAATACACCCACAACAAAGCAGATTCTGAGAAGGCCTCTCTGCAGTTTTTATCTGAGGATATTTCATTTTTCACCATGGGATTCAACGATATTCAAGATATCACTTCTGAGATTCCACAAAAACAGCGCTAGCAAACTCCTCCATCAAAGAGTGGTTTAACTCTGTTAAATGAATTCACACATCACAGAGTAGTTTCGCAGAAAGCTTCTTTCACCTTTTTTAGTTAAGGATATTTCCTTTGACCATATAGCCATCATAACAAATGCAAATATCCCTTCCCAGACTCTACAAAAAGAGTGGTAACAAAATACTCCATGAAAGGAAAGTGTATCTCTGTGAGATGAATTCACACATCAGATAGCAGTTTCTCAGAAACCTTCTTTCCAGTTTTCATCTGAGGATATTTCCCTTTTCACCAGAAGCCTCAATGCGCTCCGAAATATCACTTTGCAGTTTCCATGAAAACTGTGTTGGGAAACTCATTCAAGGAGAGAAACGTGTAACTCTGTGAGATGAATTCACATATCACAAAGCAGTTTCTCAGAAAGCTCCTTTCTCGTTTTTATCCTAGGATATTTCCTTTGTCACCATAAGCCTCATGGCACTAAGAAATATCCCATTGCAGATTTCAAGAAAACAGTGTTGACAAACTGATCAATGAAAAGAAAAGTGTAACTCTGTGAGGTGCATTCACACTTCACAATGTAGTTTCTCAGAATGCTTCTTTCCAGTTTTCATCTGAGGATATTTCCTTTTTCACCACAGACCTCAATGCGCTCCCAAATATCACTATGGAGATTCCACAAAAACTGTGTTAGGAAATTGCTTCATAGAGAGAAACGTGTAAACCTGTGAGATCAATTCTCAAATCACAAAGCAGTTTCTCAGAAAGCTTCTGTCTAGTTTTTATGGGAGGATATTTCCTTTGTCACCTTAAGTTTCATGGCGCTATGAAATATCCCATTGTAGATTTCAAGGAAAGAGTGTTAGCAAACTGATGAATGAAAAGAACATTGTAACTCTGTGAGTTGCATTCACACATCACAATGCAGTTTCTCAGAACGCTTCTTTAAACTTTTCATCTGAGGATATATCCTTTTTCACCATATCCCTCAATGTGCTCCCAAATATCACTTTTCAGATTCCACCAAGAGAGTGTTAGCAAACTGCTTCATGAAGAGAAAGGTGTAGGTTTTGGAGGTGAATTCACACATCACAAAGAAGTTTCTCAGAAAGCTTCTTTCCAGTTTTCATCTGAGGATATTTCCGTTTTTACCACAGGCCTGAATGCACTCCAAAATATCACGTTGCAGATTCAAAGAAAACTGTGTTAGCAAACTGCTCCATGAAGACTATGATTTAACTCTCTGAGATGAATTCACACATCACAAAGAAGTTTGTCAGAAAGCTTCTTTCTGGTTTTTATCTGTGGATATTTCCTTTCTCAGCATAGGCCTCAATGCGATCCAATATATCCCTTCTCACATTCCCCAAAGACAGTGGTAATAGACTGCTCCATGATGTGAAAGTATAACTCTGTAAAATTAACTCACACATCATAAAGCAGTTTCTCAGAAAGCTTACTTCTAGTTTAGATCAAAGGGTATTTCCTGTTTCACCGTAGGCCTCAGTGCGCTCCCAAATATCACTCTGCAGATTCCACGAAAACAGTGTTAGCAAACTGCTTCATGAAGAGAAAGGTGTCACTCTGTGAGATGAATTCACACATCACAAAGCAGTTTCTCAGAAAGCTTCTTTCTCGTTTTTATCTGAGGATATTTCAGTTCTCAATGTAGTCTCGTATATCTCATTGCAGATTCTGTGAAAACATTGTTAACAAACATCTCAATGAAAGCAATAGTGTTCCTCTGTGAGGTGAATTCACACGCATGAAAGCAGTTTCTGAGAAGTGTTCTCTCCAGGTTTTATGTGAAAATATTTCATTGTTCACCATGTAATTCAATGATATCCAAAATATAACTTCTGAGATTCCTCAAAAATAGTGGTCACAAACTCCTCCACGGAAGAGTGGTGTAACTTTGTGAGATGAATTCACGCATCATAAAATAGTTTCTCAGAAAACTTCTTTCTGGTTTTTATCTGAGGATATTTCCTGTGTCGGAGGAGTTTTCAAAATGTTCCAAAATATCACTTCTGAGATTCCACGAAAACAGTGCTAGCAAAACGGCTCCATGAAATACATGTGTAACTCTGTGAGATGAATTCACACATCACAAAGCAGTTTCTCAGAAAGTTTCATTCTGGTTTTATCTGAGGATATTTCCTTTGGCGGTATAGTCTTCAAAGCTATCCGCAATATCAGTTCTCAGATTCCACAAAACAGGGCTAACAAATGGCTCCATGAAATACAGGTGTAACTCTGTGAGTTGAATTCACACTTCTAAAAGCAATTTCTCGGAAAGCTTCTTTCTAGTTTTCATCTGAGGATATTTCGTTTTCACCACAGGCGTCAATGCACTCCCAAATATCACTTTGCAGAATACACGAAAAGAGTGGTAGCAAACTGCTTTATAAAGACTGAGATGTAACCCTGTAAGGTGAATTAACCCATCACAAAGAAATTTTTCAGAAAATTTCTTTCACGTTTTTAATTGAAGATATTTCCTTTCTCAGCGTAGGCCTCAATGCGATCAAAATATCCCTTCTGAGATTCCCTAAAGACAGTGGTAACAGACTGCTCCATGAATCGAAAGTGTAACTCTGTGAGATGAATTCACACATCAGATAGCAGTTTCTCAGAAAGCTTCTTTCTAGTTTTCATCTGAGGTTATTTCCCTCTTCACCATAAGCCTCAATGAGCTCCCTAATGCCACTTTGCTGATTCCATGAAAGCAGTGTTAGTAAACTGCTTCATGGAGAGAAAAGTGCAACTCTGAGAGATAAATTCACATATCACAAAGTGATCAATGAAAAGAAAAGTGTAACTCTGTGACATGAATACACACATCACAAAGCAGTTTCTCAGAAAGCTTCTTTTACGTTTTTAATTGAGGATATTTCCTTTCTCAGCATAGACCTCCTTTCCATCCAAATTATCCCTTCTCAGATTCCCCAAAGACAGTGGTAATAGACTGTTCTGTGAAATGTAAGTGTAACTCTGTGAAATCAATTCACACATCAGAAAGCAGTTTCTCAGAAAGCTTCCTTCTAATTTTCATTTGACTATATTTCCTTTTTCACCAGAGTCCTCCATGCGCTCCCAAATATCACTTTGCAGATTCCATGAAAACAGTGTTAGGAAACTGTTTCATGGGGAGAAACGTGTAAATCTGTGAGATGAATTCACACATCACAAAGCAGTTTCTCAGAAAGCTTTTTTCTCGTTTTTATCTGAGGATATTTCCTTTGTCGCCATAGACTTTATGGCGATAAGAATTATCCCATTTCAGATTTTCTGTAAACAGTGTTAGTAAACTGATCAATGAAAACAAAAGTGTAACTCTGTGAGTTGCATTCACACATCACAATGCAGTTTCTCAGAAAGCTTTTTTCCAGTTTTCATCTGAGGATACTTCCTTTTACCCCATAGCCCTCAATGAACTGCCAAATATCACTTTTCAGATTCTATGAAAATGGTGTTAGCAAACTTTTTCATGAAGAGAAAGGTGTAACTGCATGAGATGAATTCACACATCACAAAGAAGTTTCTCAGAAAGCTTCTTTCTCATTTTTATCTGAGGATATTTCAATTCTGAATGTACTCTCGTATATCTCTTTGCAGATTCTGTGAAAACAGTGTTAGCAAACATCTCAATCAAAGCAATAGTGTAACTCTGTGAGGTGAATTCACACATCACAAAGCAGTTTCTGAGAAGGCTTCTCCACAGGTTTTATCTGAGGATATTTCATTGTTCACCATGGGATTCAATGATATCCAAAACATCACTTCTGAGATTCCTCAAAAATAGAGCTAGCAAACTCCTCCATGAAAGAGTGGTGTAACTTTGCGAGATGAATTCACGCATCATAAAGCAGTTTCTCAGAAAGCTTCTTTCTGGTTTTTATCTGAGGGTATTTCCTTTGTGCGAGGAACCTTCAGAGCCATCCAAAATATCACTTCTCAGATTCCACAAAAACAGTGCTAGCAAACGGCTCCATGAAATACATGTGTAACTCTGTGAGATGAATTCACACATCACAAAGCAGTTTCTCAGAAAGCTTCATTCTGGTTTGTATCTGAGGATATTTCCTTTGTCCATAGAGTCCTCAAAGCAGTCTGTAATATCAGTTCTCAGATTCCACAAAAACAGGGTTAGCAAACTGCACCATGAAATGTAGGTGTAACTCTGTGAGTTGAATTCACACATCAGAAAGCAATTTCTCAGAAAGCTTCCTTCTAGTTTTCATTTGAGGATATTTCCTTTTTCACCACATGCTTCAGTGTGCTCCCAAATATCACTTTGCAGATTCCACGACAACAGTGTTAGCACACTGCTTCATGAAGATTAAGGGGTAACTCTGTGAGATGAATTAACACATCACAAAGAATTTCTCAAGAAGCTTCTTTCACATTTTCTATTGAAGATATTTCCTTTCTCAGTGCAGTCCTCAATGCCATCCAAAATATTGTTTCTCAGATTTTGCAAAGACAGTGGTAATAGATTGCTCCATGAAGCGAAATTGTAAATCTGTGAAATGAGTTCACATATCAGAAAGCAGTTTCTCAGAAATCTTCTTTCTGGTTTTCATCTGAGGATATATCCTTTTTCACCATAGGCCTCAGTGCACTTCAAAATATCACTTTGCCCATTCCATGAAAACTGTGTTGGCAAGCTGCTTCATGGAGAGAAAAGTGTAACTCTGTGAGATGAATTCATACATCACAAAGCAGTTTCTCAGGAAGATTCTTTCTCGTTTTCATCTGAGGATATTTTCTTTGTCATTGTAAGCTTCATTGCCCTAAGAAATATCCCATTGCAAATTTCAAGAAAACAGTGTTGGCAAACTGATCAATGAAAAGAACAGTGTAACTCTGCGAGTTGCATTCACACATCACAATGCAGTTTCTCAGAATGCTTCTTTCCAGTTTTCATCTGAGAATACATCCTTTTTCACCATAGCCTAAAATGCGCTACCAAATATCACTTTGCAGATTCCATGAAAACTGTGTTAGCAAACTGCTTCATGAAGAGAAAGGTGTAAGTCTGTGAAATGAATTCACACATCACAAGGAAGTTTCTCAAAAGCTTCTTTCTCATTTTTACCTGAGATATTTCAGTTCTCAAGGCACTCCCATATATCTGATTTCAGATGCTGTGAAAACAGTGTTAGCAAAATCTCAATGAAAGCAGTCGTGTAACTCTGTGAGGTGAATTCACACACCACAAAGCAGTTTCGTAGAATGCTTCTCTCCATTTTTTATCTGAGGATATTTCATTATTCACCATGGGATTCAAAGATATTTAAAATCCTCTTCTGAGATTCCACAAAAACGGTGCTAGCAAACTCCTCCATGAAAGAGTGGTGTAATTCTGTGAAATGAATTCACACATCACAAAGCAGTTTCTCAGAAAGCTTCTTTCTGGTTTTTATCTGAGGACATTTCCTTTGTCCTTATACTCTTCAAACCGATCCGAAATATAAGTTCTCAGAATCCACGAAATGAGTGCTAGCAAATGGCTCCACGAAATAGTGGTGTAACTCTGTTAGATGAATTCACACATCACAAAGCAGTTTCTCAGACAGTTTCTTTCTGATTTTTATCTGAGGATATTTCCTTTGTCCGTATAGTCTTCATAGTGATCCAAAATATCCCTTCTCAGATTCCCCAACAACAGTGGTAACAGACTGCTCCATGAAACGAAAGTGTGACTCTATGAGATGAATTCACACATCAGACAGCAATTTCTCAGAAAGCTTCTTTCTACTTTTCATCTGAGGATATTTCCTTTTTCACCATAGGCCTAAATGTGCTCCAAAAGATCAGTTTGCAGATTCAACGAAAACAGTGTTAACAAACTACTTCATGGAGAGAAAAGTGTAGCTCTATGAGATGAATTCATACATCACACAGTTTCTCAGAAAGCTTCTTTCTCAGTTTTATCTCCGGTTATTTCCTTTGTCTCTGTAAGCTTCATTGTGCTAAGAGATATCACATTGCAGATTTCAAGAAAAAAGTGTTCGCAAACTGATCAATGAAAAGTGTAACTCTGTGAGTTGCATTTACTCATCACAATGCAGTTTCTCAGAATGCTTCTTTCCAGTTTTCATCTGAGGATATTTCCTTTTTCACCATAGGCCTCAAGGTGCTCTGAAATATCACTTTGTAGATTGCACGAAAACAGTGTTAGCAAACTGCTTCATGAAGAGAAAGGTGTAATTCTGTGAGATGAATTCACACATCACAAATAAGTTTCTCAGAAAGCTTCTTTCTCGTTTTTATGTGAGGATATTTCAGTTCTCAATGCACTCCCGTATATCTCATTGCAAATTCTGTGAAAACAGTGTTAGCAAACTTCTCAATGAATAGCAGTAGTGTATCTCTGTGAAGTGAATTCACACACCACAAAGCAATTTCTGAGAATGCTTCTCTCCAAGTTTTATCTGAGGATATTTCATTATTCACAATGGGATTCAATGATATCCAAAATATCACTTCTGAGATTCCTCAAAAATAGTGCTAGCAAATATCTCCATGAAAGAGTGTTGCAACTTTGTAAGATGAGTTCATGCATCATATAGCAGTTTCTCAGAAAGCTTCTTTCTGGTTTTTATCTGAGGATAATTCCCTTAGTCCCAGGAGTCTTCATAGAGATCCAAAATATTCTCAGAATCCAAAACTACTCAGATTCCACAAAAACAGTGCTAGCAAATGGATCCATGAAATACATGTGCAACTCTGTGAAATGAATTCACTCAGCACAGAGCAGTTTCTCAGAACGCTTCACTCTGGCTTTTGTCTGAAGATAGTTCCTTTGATCGTGTAATTTTCAAAGTGATCCAAAATATCAGTTCTCAGATTACACAAATACAGGGCTAGCAAACGGCTCCATGAAATACAGGTGTGTATCTCAGTGAGTTGAATTCACACTTCAGAAAGCAATTTCTCAGAAAGCTTCTTTCTAATTTTCATCTGTGGATATTTCTTTTTTCACAACAGGCTGCAATATGCTCCCAAATATCACTTTGCAGATTGCACGACAGCAGTGTTAGCCAACTGCTTCATGAAGACTAAGGTGTAACTCTGTGAGATGAGTTCACACGTCACAAAGCAGTTTCTCAGAATGCTTCTTTCTGATTTTTATCTGAGGATATTTCCTTTTTCACCATAGGCCTCAATGCGCTCCCAAATATCACTTTGTAAGTTCCACGAAAACCGTGTTAGCAAACTGCTTCATGGAGAGAAAATGTGACTCTGTGAGATGAATTCACACATCACAAAGTAGTTTTTCAGAAAGCTTCTTTCTCATTTTTATCTGAGGATATTTCCTTTGCTACCATTGGTCTAAATGTACTCTCAAATATCCCTTTTCAGGCTCCAAGAAAACAATGTTAGTAAACTGCTCAATGAAAAGGATGGTGTAACTGTGTGAGATGAAATCACATATCACAAAACGGTTTCTCAGAAAGCTTCTTTCTATTTTTTATCTGAGGATATTTAAGTTGTCACCTTAGGCCTCAATGCACTTCCAAGTATCCTATTGTAGATTCCATGAAAACAATGTTGTCATACTGCTCCATGAAGAGAAACGTGTAACTCTGTGAGGTGATTTCAAACACCACAAAGAAGTTTCTCAGAAAGCTTCTTCTTTCTAGTTTTTAATCAGAGGATATTTCCTTTGTCATCATAGGCTTAATTGCGATCAAATCTATCCCTTCTGAGATTCCCCAAAAGTAGTGCTAGCAGGCTGCTCCAGGAAGAGAATCCTGAGACTCTGTGAGATGAATTAATACAACACAAAGCAGTTTCTCAGAAAGCGTCTTTCTACTTGCTATCTAGGGATATTTGCTTTTTCACCATAGGCTTCAAAGTGCTCCGAATATCCTACTGCTGATTCCAGGAAAACTGTGTTAGCAAACTGCTCCATGAAAATACTGCTGTAACTCTTTGAGATGCATTCACACATCACAAAGCAGTTTCTCAGAAAACTTCTTTCTAGTTTTTATGTGAGGATATTTCCTTTGTCACCATAGTCTTCAAAGAGATCTAAAATATCCCTTCACAGATTCCCTAAAAATAGTGCTACCAAACTGCTCCATGAAAAGAGTCACGTAATTCAGGGAGATGAATTCACACATCACAAAACTGTTTCTCAGAAAGCTTCTTTTTAGTTTTTATCAGTGAATATTTACTTTTTCACCATAGGCCTCAAAGTGATCCCGAATATCCCTTTGCATGTTCCAAGATAAACGTTTTAACAAATGGTGCAATGAAAAGAACTGTGTAACTATGTGAGACGAATTCACACATCACAAAGCAGTTTCTCAGCAAGCTTCTTTCTACTTTTTTTCTGAGGATATTTCCTTTGTCACCATAGGCCTCAATGCACCCTCAAATATCCCTTTGCAGTTTCCACCAAAACAATGGTAGCAAACTGCTTCATCAATAGTAATGTGTAACTCTGTGACATGAGTTCACACATCACAAAGAAGTTTCTCAGAAAGCTTCTTTCTAGTTTTTATCAGAGGATATATCCTTTGCCACCATAGGCTTCGATGTGCTCCCAAATATCCCATTGCAGATTGCAAGAAAACAGTGTCAGTAAACTGCTCAGTGAAAGGATGGTGTAACGCTTTGAGGTGAACTCACACATCACAAAGCAATTTCTCTGAAAGCCTCTTTTTGGGTTTTATCTGGGGTTACTTCCCTTGTCAACATAGTTTTCAACTTGCTCCCATAGATGCTGTTACAGATTCCACGAGAACTTTGTTAGCAAAGTACTTCATGAAAAGAAATGTGTACCTGTGAGAGATGAATTCATACATCACAAACCAGTTTCTCAGAAATCTTCTTTCTAATTTTATATGAGCATATTACCCTTGTCACCATGAACTTCAATGCGCTACCAAATATCCTCTTGCAGATTCCACAAAAACGATGTTAGGAAACTTCAACATGAAAAGATATGTGTAACTATGTTAGCTGAATTCAAATATGACAAAGAAGTTTCCTGGAAAGCTTCTTTCTTTTTTTAACTGAGGATATTTCCTTTGTCACCATACACTTCAAAGAGCTCCCAAATATTCCATTTCAGATCCCAAGAAAACAGTGTTAGCAAACTGCTCAAAGAAAAGAATAATGAATGTTTGAGAGATGAATTCACACATCACAAAGGAGTTTCTCGGAAAGCTTCGTTTTAGTTTTTATGGAAGGATATTTCCTTTGTCACCATAGTCTTCAATGCGGTCCAAAATATCCCTTATCAGAATCCCCAAAAAGAGTTCTACCAAACTGCTCCATGAAAAGAACCATCTAAGTCAGTGAGATGAATTCACACATCACAAAGCTGTTTCTCAGAAAGCTTCTTTCTAGTTTTTATCTGAGAATATTTCCTTTTTCACCATAGGCCTCAAAGCGATCCTGAATATCCCATTGCAGATTTCAAGCAAAACGTGTTAGCAAACTGCTCATGAAAAGATTGTAGTAACTGTGTGAGATGAATTCACACACCACAAAGCAGTTCCTCAAAAAGTTTCTTTCTAGTTTTTATCTGATGATATTTCCTTTGTCACCATAGGCTTCAATGCACTCTCAAATATCCCTTTGTAGATTGCACGAAAATAGTGTTAGCACACTGCTCCATGAATAGAAACATATAACTCTGTGAGATGATTTCACATATCACAAATAACTTTCTCAGAAAGCATCTTTCTAGTATTTATCGGAGGATATTTCCCTTTTCACCATAGGTTTAATTGTGATCCAAAGTATCCCTTCTCAGATTACCCAAAAGCAGTGCTACCGAACTGCTCCATGAAGAGAATCCTGACAGCTCTATGACAGCTTTGAAGAGATTGGTGGATCTCCCAGCACTGAGGTTGAGATCTGAGAATGCACAAACTATCTGCTCAAGTGGGTCCCTGACTCCTGAGTAACCTAACTGGGAGACATCCCCACTAGGTTCAGACTAACACCTCACAACTCACACGGTGGAGTACACCCCTGAGATGAAGCTTCCAGTGCAAGCATCAGACAGCAGCACTCACTGTTCAACAATATTCTATCTTCTGCAGCCTCTGCTGCTGATACCCAGGCAAATAGGGTCTGGAGTGGACCTCAAGCAATCTCCAACAGACCTACAGCTGAGGGTCCTGACTGTTAGAAGGAAAATTAACAGAAAGTACACCCACACCAAAACCCCATCAGTACGTCACCAGCATCAAAGACCAAAGGCAGATAAAACCACAAAGATGGGGAAAAAGCAGGGCAGAAAAGCTGGAAATTCAAAAAATAAGAGTATATCTCCCCCTCCAATGGAACTCAGCTCATCACCAGCAACGGATCAAAGCTGGATGGAGAATGACTTCGATGAGTTGAGAGGAGAAGGCTTCAGTAGATCAAACTTCTCAGAGCTAAAGGAGGAACTATGTACCCAGCGCAAAGAACTAAAAATCTTGAAAAAAGAATGAAAGAATGGATACCTAGAATAATCAATGCAGAGAAGGCCAAAAACGAACTGACAGAGATAAAAACCATGACAGGAGAAATATGTTACAAATGCACAAGCTTCAGTAAACGACTTGATCAACTGGAAGAAAGAGTATCAATGATTGAAGATCAAATGAATGAAATGAAGTGAGAAGAGAAGTCTAGAGAAAAATAAGGAAAAAGAAATGAACAAAGACTCCAAGAAATATGGGATTATGTGAAAAGACCAAATCTACATCTGATTGCTGTGCCTGAAAGTGAGGGGGAAAATGGAACCAAGTTGGAAAACACTCTGCAGGATATCATCCAGGAGAACTTCCTCTACCTAGTAAGGCAGGCCAACATTCAAATTCAGGAAATAAAAGAACACCACAAAGATACTCCTCGAGAGGAGCAATTCCAAGACAAATAATTGTCAAATTCGCCAAAGTTGAAATGAAGGAAAAAATGTTAAGGGCAGCCAGAGAGAAAGGTCAGGTTACATACAAAGGGAAGCCCATCAGACTAACAGCAGATCTCTCAGGAGAAACTCTCCAAGCCAGAAGAGAGTGAGGGCCAATATTCAACTTTCTTAAAGAAAAGAATTTTCAACCTAGAATTTCATATCCAGTGAAACTAAGTTTCATCAATGAAGGAGAAATAAAATCCTTTACAGACAAGCAAATATTTAGAGATTTTGTCACCACCAGGCCTGCCATACAAGAGATGCTGAAGGAAGCACTAAACATGGAAAGGAACAACCAGTACCAGCCATTGCAAAAACATACCAAAAAGTAAAGGTCATCAATTCCAGGAAGAAACTGCATCAACTAACGAGCGAAATAACCAGCTAATATCACAATGACAGGATCAAGTTCACACATGACAATATTGAACTTAAATGTAAATGGACTAAATGGTCCAATTAAAAGACTCAGACTGGCAAATTAGATAAAGAGTCAAGACCCATCAGTTTGCTGTTTTCAGGAGACCCATCTCACATGCAGAGACACACATAGGCTCAAAATAAAGGGATGGAGGAAGATATACCAAGCTAATGGAGAACAGAAATAAGCAGGGGTTGCAATCTTAGTCTCTGATAAAACAGACTTTAAAACCTCAAAGATCAAAAGTGACAAAGAAGGTAATTACATAATGGTAAAGGGATCAATTCAACAAAAAGAGCTAACCTAAATATATACACACCCAATACAGGAGCACCCAGATTCATAAAGCAAGTCCTTAGAGACTTACAAAGAGACTTAGACTCCCATGCAATAATAATGGGGGATTTTACCATCCCACTGTCAACATTAGACAGATCCATGAGAAAGTTAACAAGGATATCCAGGAACTGAATTCAGCTCTGCACCAAGAGTACCCAATAGACCTCTGCAGAACTCTCCACCCCAAATCAACAGAATATACATTTTTCTCAGCACCACATCACACGTCTTCCAAAATTGACCACACAGTTGGAAGTAAAGCACTCCTCAGCAAGTGTAAAAGGATAGAAATTGTAACAAACTGTCTCTCAGTCAGCAGTGCAATCTAACTAGAACTCAGGAATAAGAAACTCAATCAAAACCACTCAACTACATGGAAACTGAACAACCTGCTCCTGAGTGACTACTGGGTATATAAGGAAATGAAGGCAGAAAAAAGATGTTCTTTGAAACCAATGCAAACAAAGATACAACATACCAGAACCTCTGGGACACATTTAAAGCAGTGTGTAAAGGGAAATTTATAGCACTAAATGCCCACAAGAGAAAGCTTTAAAGATCTAAAATTGACACCCTAACATCACGATCAAAAGAGCTAGAGAAGCAAGAGCAAACACATTCAAAATCTAGCAGAAGGCAAGAAATAACTAAGATCAGAGCAGAACTGAAGGAGATAGAGACACGAAAAATCCTCCAAAAAATCAATTAATCCAGGAGCTGGTTTTTTGAAAAGATCAGCAAAATTGATAGACCACTAGCAAGAGTAATAAAGAAGAAAAGAGAGAAGAATCAAATAGATGCAATAAAAAATGATAAAGAGAATATCACCACCGAGCCCACAGAAATGCCAACTACCATCAGAGAATGCTGTAAACATCCCTACACAAATAAACTAGAAAACCTAGAAGAAAGGGATAATTTCCTGGACACTTACACTCTCCCAAGACTACACCAGGAAGCAGTTGAATCCCTGAATAGACCAATAGCAGGCTCTGAAATTGAGGTAATAATTAATAGCCTACTAACCAAAAAAAGTCCAGGACCAGACGGATTCACAGCTGAATTCTGTCGGAGGTACAAGGAGGAGCTGGTACCATTCCTTCTGAAACTATTCCAATCAATAGAAAAAAAAAGTGAATTCTCCCTAACTCATTTTATGAGGCCAACATCATCCTGATACCAAAGCCTGGCAGAGACACAACAAAAAAAGAGAATTTTAGACCAATATCCCTTATGAACATCGATACAAAATTCCTCAATAAAATACTGGCAAACAGAACCCAGCACCACATCAAAAAAGCTTATCTACCATGATCAAGTGGGCTTCATCCCTGGGATGCAAGGCTGGTTCAACAGATGCCAATCAATAAACGTTATCCAGCATATAAACAGAATCAATGACAAAAACCACATGGTTATCTCAAGAGATGCAAAAAAGGCCTTTGACATAATTCAACAGCCCTTCATGCTAAAAACGTCAATAAATTCGGTATTGATGGAACGTATCTCAAATAATAACAGCTTTTTATGAAAAATCCACAGCCAATATCATTCTGAATGGGCAAAAACAGAAAGCATTCCCTTTGAAAACTGGCACAAGACAGGGATGCCCTCTCTCAGCACTCCTATTCAACATAGTGTTGGAAGTTCTGGCTAGGGCAATCAGGCAAGAGAAAAAAATAAAGGGTATTCAGTTAGGAAAAGAAGAAGTCAAATTGTCCCTGTTTAGAGATGACCTGATTGTATATTTAGAAAACCCCATTGTCTCAGCCCAAAATCTCCTTAAGTTGAAAAGAAACTTCAGCAAAGTCTCAGGATACAAAATTAATGTGCAAAAATCACAAGCATTCTTATACACCAGTAACAGACAAACAGAGGGCCAAATCATGAATGAGCTTCCATTCACAATTGCTTCAAAGAGAATAAAATACCTAGGAATCCAGCTTACAAGGGATGTAAAGGACCTCTTCAAGGAGAACTACAAACCACTGCTCAGTGAAATAAAGGAGGACACAATCAAATGGAAGAACATACAATGCTCATGGATAGGAAGAATCAATATCATGAAAATGGTCATTCTTCCCAAGGTAATTTATAGATTCAATGCCATTTCCATCAAACTACCAATGACTTTCTTCACAGAATTAGAAAAAATTGCATTAAAGTTCATTTGGATCCAAAAAAGAGCCTGCATCGCCAAGACAATCCTAAGTCAAAAGAACAAAGCTGGAGGCATCATGCTACCTGACTTCAAACTATACTACAAGGCTACAGTAACCAAAACAGCATGGTACTGGTACCAAAACAGAGATATAGACCAATGGCAGAACAGAGTCCTCAGAAATAATACCACACATCTACAGCCATCTGATCTTTGACAAACCTTAGAAAAACAAGAAATGGGGAAAGGATTCCCTATTGAATAAATGGTGCTGGGAAAATTGGCTAGTCATAAGTGGAAAGCTGAAACTGGATCCTTTCCTTACTCCTTATACAAAAATTAATTTAAGATGGATTAGATAGTTAAATGTTAGATCTAATACCATAAAAACCCGAGAAGAAAACCTAGGTAATACCTTTCAATATATAGACATGGGCAAGGACATCATGTCTAAACACCAAAAGTAACAGCAACAAAAGCCAAAATTGACAAATGGGATCTAGTTAAACTAAAGAGCTTCTGCACAGCAAAAGAAACTACCATCAGAGTGAACAGGTAACCTACAGAATGGGAGAAAATTTTTCCAATCTACTTATCTAAGAAGGGCTAATATCCAGAACCTACAAAGAACTCATACAAATTTACAAGAAAAAAACAAACAACCCCATCAAAAAGAGAACAAATGATATGAACAGACATATCTCAAAAGAAGACATGCATACAGCCAACAGACACATGAAAAAATGCTCGTCATCACTGGCCATCAGAGAAATGCAAATAAAAACCACCATGAGATACCATCTCACTCCAGTTAGAATGGCAATCATTAAAAAGTCAGGAAACAACAGGTGCTGGAGAGGATGTGGAGAAATAGGAACACTTTTACACTGTTGGTGGGAGTGTAAACTGGTTCAACCATTGTGGAAAACAGTATGACAATTCCTCAAGGATCTAGAACTAGAAATAGTATATAACCCAGATATCCCATTACAGGGTATATACCCAAAGGATTATAAATCATGCTGCTATAAAGACACATGCACATGTAAGTTTATTGTGGCACTATTCATAATAGCAAAGACATGGAATCAATCCAAATGTCCATCAGCGACAGACTGGATTAAGAAAATGTGGCACATATACACCATGGAATACTATGCAGCCATAAAAAAGGATGAGTTCGTGTCCTTTGTAGGGATATGGATGCAACTGGAAACCATCATTCTCAGCAAACTATTGCAAGAACAGAAAACCAAACACTGCATGTTCTCACTCATAGGTGGGAATTGAACAATGAGATTACTTGGACACTGGAAGGGGAATATCACACACTGGGGCCTATTATGGTGAGGGGGAAGGGGGAAGGGTGGCATTGGGAGTTATACCTGTTGTAAATGACGAGTTGATGGCTGCTGACGAGTTGATGGGTGCAGCACACCAACATGGCACAAGTATACATATGTAGTAAACCTGCATGTTGTGCACATGTACCCTAGAACTTAAAGTACAAAAAAAAGAAAAAAAAAGTAGTTTCTCAGAAAAGTTCTTTCTAGGTTTTTTTAGAGGATATTTCCTTTGTCATCATAGTCTTCATTGCGATCCAAAATATCCCTTCTCAGATTCCCCAAAAGGCGTGCTACCAAACTGCCCCATAAAGAAAATACTGTAACTCTGAGATGAATTCACACATCACAGAGCAGTTTCTCGGAAGGCTTCTTTCTGGTTTTTATTGGAGGATATTTCCTTTGTCACCATAGGCATCAATATGCTCCCAATATCCTACTGCCAATTCCAGGAAAACAGTGTTAGCAAACTGCTCCATGAAAATAATGGTGTAACTCCTTGAGATGCATTCACACCTCACAAAGCAGTTTTTCGGAAAGCTTCTTTCTACTTTCCATCGGAAGATATTTCCTTTTTCACAATAGGCATAATATGCTCCCAAATTTCCTCTTGCAGATTCTGTGAAACAGTGTTAGTAAACTGCTCCATGAAAACACAGGTGTGTCTCTGTGAGGTGAATTCACACATTACACAGAAGTTTGTTTGAGAGCTTCTTCTTGTTTTTCTTTGAGGATATTTCCTTTGTCATCATACACTTCAATTACCTCCCAAATATCCCATTGCAGATTCCAAGAAAACAGTGTCAGCAAACTGATCAATGAAAAGAACAGTGTAACTCTGTGAGATGAATTCACACATCACAAAACAATTTCTCAGATAGCCTATTTTTCATTTTTATCTGAGGATTTTCCCTTGTCATCATAGACTTCAAGGCACTCCCATAGATCCTGTTGCAGATTCCACGAGAACGTTGTTAGCAAACTACTCCATGAATAGAAATGCTTAACTCTGTGAGATAAATTCATACATCACAAACCAGTTTCTCAGAAAGCTTCTTTCTAGTTTTTATATGAAGATATTTCCTTTGTCACCGTGAGCTTCAATGTGCTCACAAATATCCCATTGCAGATAACAAGAAAACAGTGTTAGGAAACTGCTCAATGAAAAGAATAGTGGAACTCTGTCACACAAATTCACACATCACAAAGCAGTTTCTCAGACAACTTCTTTCTAGTTTTTATCTGAGAATAGTTCCTTTTTTAGCTGAATAGGCCTCAATGTGCTGGTGAATATATCTTCACATATTCCACAAAAATAGTGTTAGCAAACTGTTCAATGAAAAGAAAGGTGTAACTGTGGGAGATTAATTCACACATCACAAAGCAGTTTCCCAGAAAGCTTCTTTTTGGTTTTTACCTGATCATATTTCCCTTATCACTGTAGGCTTCAATGCACACCGAAATATCCTCTTACGGATTCCACGAAAATGATGTTAGGAAACTTCAACACGAAAAGAAATGTGTAACTCTGTGAGATGAATTCACTCATGATAAAGAATTTTCGCAGACCTTCTTTCTTGTTTTTAACTGAGAAAACTGAGATAATTCCCTTTGTCACCATACACTTCAAAGTGCGCCCAAATACTACATTGCAGATACCAAGGAAACAGTGTTAGCAAACTGCTCAATGAGAAGAACAATGTAACTTTGTGTGAGATGAATTAACACATCTCAAAACAGTTTCTCAGAAAGCTTCTTTCTAGTGTTTATGGAAAGATATTTCCTTTGTCACTATAGTCTTCAATGCAATCCAAAAAATCCCTACTCAGATTCCCGAAAAAGAGTACTACCAAACTGCTCCATGAAAAGAATAATGTAACTCACTGAGATGAATTAACACACACAAAGCTGTTTCTCAGAAAGCCTCTTTCTAGCTTTTTTCAGAGAATGTTTCCTTTTTCACCGTAGGCCTCAAAGCGATCCAGATATCCCACTGCAGATTCCAAAAAAAACGTGTTAACAAACGGCTCAATGAAAAGAATGGTGTAACAGTGTGAGATGAACTCACACATCACAAAGCAGTTTCTCAGAAAGCTTCTTTCTAGTTTTTATCTGAGGATATTTCCTTTGTCACCACAGGCCTCAATGCACTCTCAAATATCCCTTTGCAAATTTCACAAAAAAAAGTTAGCAAACTGCCCCATGAATAGAAATGTGTAACTCTGTGAGATGATTTCACACATCACAAAGAAGTTTCTCAGAAAACTTCTTTCTAGTTTTTATTGGAGAATATTTCCTTTGTCACCATAGGCTTCATTGCGATCCAAAATATGCCTTCTCAGTTTCCCCAAAAGCCATGCTATCAAACTGCTCCATGAAGAGAATCCTGTAACTCTGTGAGATGAATTCACACATCACAAAGCAGTTTCTCAGAAAGTTTCTTTCTAATTGCTATCTGAGGATATTTCCTCTGTCACCACAGGCTTCAATGCACTCCCAATATCCTACCGCCGATTCCAGGAAAACTTTGTTAGCAAACTGCTCCATGAAAATAATGGTGTAACTCTTTGAGATGCATTCACACATCACAAAGCAGTTTCTCAGAAAGCCTCTTTTCATCGGAGAATATTTCCTTTCTCACAATAGGTGTAACACGCTCCCAAATTTCCTCTTGCAAATTCCACGAAAACAGTCTTAGCAAACTGCTCTGTGAAAAGACAGGTGTACCTCAGTGAGATGAATTCACACATTACAAAGAAGTTTCTCAGAAGGCTTCTTTGTAGTTTTTCTCTGAGGATATTTCCTTTGTCACCATATGCTTCAATGTGCTCTCAAACATCCCATTGCAAATTGCAAGAAAACAGTGTTAGCAAACTGCTCAATGAAAAGAACAGTGTAACTCCGTGAGATGAATTGACACACCACAAGGCAATTTCTCAGAAAGCCTCTTTTTGGTTTTTATCTGAGGATATTTCCCTTGTCATCATAGGCTTCAAGGCTCTCCCATAGATCCTGTTGCAGATTCCATGAGAACGTTGTTAGCCAGCTACTCCATGAAAAAAAATGTGTAACTCTGTGAGATGAATTCATACATCACAAATCAGTTTCTCAGAAAGCTTCTTTCTAGTTTTTTTATGAGGATATTTCCTTTGTCACCATGAGCTTCCATGCGCTCCCATATATCCTATTGCAGATCCCAAGAAAACGGGGTTAGTAAACTGCTGAATAAAAACAACAGTGTAACTCTGTGACACGAATTTACACATCACAAAGCAGTTTCTCAGACAGCTTCTTTCTAGTTTTTATCTGAGGATAGTTCCTTTTTCACCTGAATAGGCCTCAACACACTCGCAAATATAAATTTGCAGATTCCACAAAAATAGTGTTAGCAAACGGCTCAATGAAAAGAAGGGTGTAACTGTGAGAGATTAATTCACACACCACAAAGCAGTTTCCCAGAAAGCTTCTTTTTGCTTTTTACCTGATCATATTTCCCTTGCCACCATAGGCTTCAATGCGCACCCAAATATCCTATTGCAGATTCCACGAAAACAGTGTTAGGAAACATCAACATGAAAAGAAATGTGTAACTCTGTGAGATGTATTCACACATGATGAAGTAGTTTCTCAGAAGCTTCTCTCTTATTTTTAACTGAGGATATTACCTTTGTCACCATATGTTTCAAAGCGCTCCCAAATATTCCATTGCAGATCCCAAGAACACAGTGTTAGCAAACTGCTCAATGAAAAGAACAACGTAACTTTGTGAGATGAATTCACACACAACAAAGCAGTTTCTCAGAAAGCTTTTTTCTCGTGTTTATGGGAGGTTATTTCCTTCGTCACCATAGTTTTCAATGCGATCCAAAATATGCCTTCTCAGATTCCCGAAAAAGAGTGTTACCAAACTGCTCCATGAAAAGAATCATGTAACTCACTGAGATGAATTCACACATCACAAAGCTGTTTCTCAGAAAGTCCCTTTCTAGTTTTTATCAGAGAATATTTCCTTTTTCACCATAGGCCTCAAAGCGATCCCGAATATCCCATTGCAGATTCCAAGAATAACATGTTAACAAACTGCTCAATGAAAAGAATGGTGTGACTGGGTGAGATGAATTCACACATCGCAAAGCAATTTCTGATAGACCTCTTTTTGATTTTTATCTGAGAATATTTCCCTTGTCATCCTTGGCTTCAAGGCACTCTGATAGATCCTGTTGCAGATTTCACGAGAACGTTGTTAGCAAATTACTCCATGAAAAGAAAGTGTAACTCTGTGAGATGAATTCATACATCACAAACAAGTTTCTCAGAAAGCTTATTTCTAGATTTTAAATGAAGATATTTCCGTTGTCACTGTGAGCTTCATTGCGATCCCAAATATCCCATTGCAGATCCCAAGAAAACAGTGTTAGGAAGCTGCTCAATGAAAAGAACAGTGTAACTCTGTGACGTGATTTCACACATCACAAAGCAGTTTCTCAGACATCTTCCGTCTAGTCTTTATCTGAGGATAGTTCCCTTTTCACCTGAATAGGCCTCAATGCACTGGCGAATATACCTTCACAGATTCCACAAAAATAGTGTTAGCAAACTGCTCAATGAAAAGCAAGTTGTAACTCTGTGAGATGAATTCACACAGGACAAAGAAGTTTCTCAGAAAGCTTCTTTCTTGTTTTTAACTGAGGATATTACCATTGTCTTCATATGCTTCAAAGCGCTCCCAAACATTCCACTGCAGATCCCAAGAAAACAGTGTTAGCAAACGGCTCAACGAAAAGAACAATGTAACTTTTTGAGATGAATTCACACATCACAAAGCAGTTTCTCAGAAAACTTCTTTCTCGTTTTTATCCGAGGATATTTCCTTTGTCACCGTAAGCTTCAATGTGATCCAAAATATCCCTTCTCAGATTCCGAAAAAAGAATGTCACCCAACTGCTCCATGAAAAGAATCATGTAACCCATTGAGGTCAATTCACACATAACAAACGTGTTTCTCAGAAAGCTTCTTTCTAGTTTTAATCTGAGATTATTTCCTTGTTTGCCATAGGCTGCAAATTGATCCCTAATATCCCATTGCAGATTCCAAGAAAAACGTGTTAACAAACTGCTCAATGGAAAGAATGGTGTAACTGTGTGAGATGAATTCACACATCACAAAGCAGTTTCCCAGAAAGCTTCTTTCAAATGTTTACCTGAGGGTATTTCCTTTGTCACTATGGGCTTCGATGTACTCTCAAATATCCCTTCACAGATTCCCCAAATGGAGGGCTATCAAACTGCTCCATGAAAAGAGTCGTGTAATTCAGTGAGATAAATTCACACATCAGAAAGCTGTTTCTCAAAAAGCTTCTTTCTAGTTTTATCAAAGA
Organism: Macaca mulatta; assembly: GCF_049350105.2. NCBI lineage: Eukaryota > Metazoa > Chordata > Mammalia > Primates > Cercopithecidae > Macaca > Macaca mulatta. The sequence continues at coordinate 56,213,725 of NC_133413.1, forward strand.
ATATTTACTTTTTCACCATAGGCCTTAAAGCGATTCTGAATATCCCAGAGCAGATGCCCAGAAAAACGTGTTAACAAACTGCTCAATGAAAAGAATGGTGTAACTGTGTGAGATTAATTCACACATCACGAAGCAGTTTCTCAGAGGGCTTCTGTCTAGTTTTTATCTGTGGATATTTCCTTTGTCACCATAGGCTTCAATGCGCTCCCAATTATCCCATTGCAGATTCCAAGAAAACAGTGTTAACAAACTGCTCCGTGAAAAGAACAGTGTAACTCTGTGAGATGAATTCACAGATCACAAAACAATTTCTCAGAAAGCCTCTTTTTGGTTTTTATCTGAGAATATTTCCCTTGTCATCATAGGCTTCAAGGCGCACCCATAGATCCTGTTGCAGATTCCAGGATATAGTTGTTAGCAAACTAGTCAATGAAAACAAATGTGTAACTCTGAGAGATGAATTCATACATCACAAACCAGTTGCTCAGAAATATTCTTTCTAGTTTTTATATGAGGATATTTCCTTTGTCACCGTGAGCTTGAATGCACTCCCAAATATCCCATTGCAGATCCCAAGAAAACAGTATTGGGAAACTGTTCAATGAAAAGAACAATGTAACTCTGTGACTTGAATTCACACATTACAAAGAAGTTTCTCAGACAGCTTCCCTCTAGTTTTTAACTGAAGATAATTTCTTTTTCACCTGAATAGAACTCAACGCGCTCACGAATATACCTTCGCAGATTCCACAAAAACAGTGTTAGCAAACAGCTCAATGAAAAGAAAGGTGTAACTGTGAGAGATGAATTCACACATCACAAAGCATTTTCCCACAAAGCCTCTTTTTGCTCTTTACCTGATCATACTTCCCTCATCACTGTAGGCTTCAAAGCGCACCCAAACGTCCTATTGAGGGTACCACGAAAACGGTGTTAGGAAACTTCAACACGAAAAGAAAGTGTAACTCTGTGAAATGAATTCACACATGACAAAGACGTTTCTCAGAAAGCTTCTTTCTTGTTTTTAACTGAGGATATTTCCTTTGTCACCAGATGCTACAAAGCGCTCCCAAATATTCCATTGCAGATCCCAAGAAAACAGTGTTAGCAAACGGCTCAATGAAAAGAGCAATGTAACTTTGTGAGATGAATTAACACATCACAAAGCAGTTTCTCAGAAAACTTCCTTGTAGTTTTTTATGTGAGGATATTTCCTTTGTCACCATAGACTTCAATGCGATTCAAAATATCCCTTCTCATCTTCCCGAAAAAGAGTCCTAACACTCAGTGAGATGAATTCACCCATCACAAAGCTGTTTCTCAGAAAGCTTCTTTCTTGTTTTTTTCAGAGAATATTTCCTGTTTCACTACAGGCCTCAAAGCGATGCCAAATATCCTATTGCAGATTCCAAGATAAACGTGTTAACAAACGGCTCAGTGAAAAGAATGGTGTAACTCTGTGAGATGAAGTCGCACATCACAAAGCAGTTTCTCAAAACACTTCTTTCTAGTTTTTATCTGGGGTATTTCCTTTGTCACCATAGGCCTCAATGCACTCTCAAATATCCCTTTGAAGATTCCATGAAAAAAAGTTAGCAAACTGCTACATGAATAGAAACATATATCTCTGTGATATGATTTCACACATCACAAAGTAGTTTCTCAGAAAGCTTCTTTCTAGTTTTTGTCAGAGGATATTTCTTTTGTCACCATAGGCTTCATTGCAATCCAAAATATCCCTTCTTAGATTCCCCAAAAGCCATGCTACCAAACTGCTCCATGAAGAGAATCCTGTAACTCTGTGAGATGAATTCTCCCATCACAAAGCAGTTCATCGGAAAGCTTCTTTCTAGTTGCTGTCTGAGGATATTTCCTTTGTCACCATAGGCTTCAATGCGCTCCCAAATATCCCGTTGCAGATTCCAAGAAAACACTGATAGCAAACTGCTCAGTGAAAAGAACAGTGTAACTCTGTGTGATGAATTCACACATCAGAAAGCAATTTCTCAGAAGGCCTCTTTTTGTTTTTTATCTGAGGATATTTTCTTTATCATCTTAGGCTTCAAGGCACTCCCATAGAACCTGTTGCATATTCCACGAGAATGGTGTTAGCAAACTATACCATGAAAAGAAATGTGTAACTCTAAGAGAGGAATTCATACCACACAAACCAGTTTCTCAGAGAGCTTCTTTCTAGTTTTTATGTGAGGATATTTCCTTTGTCATCGTGAGCTTCAATACGCTCCCAAATAACCTCTTGCAGATTCCCCGAAATCAGTGTTAGGAAACTTCAACACAAAAAGAAATATGTAACTCTGTGAGATGAATTAACACAGCACAAACCGGTTTCTCAGAAAGCTTATTTCTTGTTTTTAACTGAGGATATTTCCTTTGTCACCATACACTTCAATGCACTCCCAAATATTCCATTGCAGATCCCAGGAAAACAGTGTTAGCAACCTTCTCAATGGAAAGAGCAAAGTAACTTTGTGAGATGAATTCACACATCACAAAGCAGTTTCTCAGAAAGTTTCTTTCTACTTTTTATGGGAGGATATTTCATTTGTCACCAGAGTCTCATTAATTATGCAATCCAAAGTATCCTTTCTCGGATTCCAAAAAAACAGTCCTACCAAACTGCTCCATAAAAGGAATCGCGTAACTCAGTGAGAAGAATTCACACATCACAAAACTGTTTCTCAGAAAACTTCTTTTTAGTTTTATCAGAGAATATTTCCTTTCTCACCTTAGGTCTCAAAGCGATGCCGAATATCCCACAGCAGATTCAAAGAAAAACGTGTGAAAAAATTGCTCAATGAAAAGAATGGTGTAACTGTGTGAGATGAATTCACACATCACAAAGCAGTTTCTTAGAAATTTTCTTTCTAGCTTTTATCTGAGGATATTTCCTTTGTCACCATAGTCTTCAATGCACTCTCAAATATCTGTTTGCGGATTCTACGAAAACAGTGTTAGCAAACTGCTCCATGAATGGAAACGTGTAACTCTGTGAAATGATTTCACACATCACAAAGAAGTTTCTCAGAAAATTTCTTTCTACTTTTTACCGGAGAATATTTCCTTTGTCACCATTGACTTCAATGCGCTCACAAATATCCTACTGCAGTTTCCATGAAAACAGTATTAGCAAACTGCTCCATGAAAATAATGGTGTAACTCTTTGAGGTGCATTCACACATCACAAAGCAGTTTCTCATAAAGCTTCTTTCTAGTTTTCATAGGAGGATATTTCATTTTTCACAATAGGAGTAATACACTCCCAAATTTTCTCTTGCAGATTCCACGAAAACAGTGTTAGCAAACTGCTCCATGAAAAGACAGGTGTACCTCTGTGAGATAAATTGACACATCACAAATCAATTTCTCAGGAATCCTCTTTTTGGTTTTTATCTGAGGATATTTCCCTTGTCATCATAGGCTTCAAGGCGCTGTCACAGATCCTGTTGCAGACTCTATGAGAACGTTGTTAGCAATCTACTCCATGAAAAGAAATATGTAACGCTGAGAGATGAATTCATACATCAAAAACCAGTTTCTCAGAAAGCTTCTTTCTAGTTTTTATCAGAGGATATTTCCTTTGTCACCATAGGCTTCATTGCAATCCAAAATATCCCTTCTCAGATTCTCCAAATGCAGTGCTACCAAACTGTTCCATGAAGAGAATCCTGTAACTCTGTGAGATGGAGTCACACACCACAAAGCAGTTTCTCAGAAAGCTTCTTTCTGGTTGTTATCTGAGGGTATTTTCTTTGTCACCATAGTCTTCAATGTGCTCCCAATATCCTACTGCTGATTCCAGGAAATCAGTGTTAGCAAACTGCTCCATGAAAATAATGGTGTAACTCTTTGAGATGCATTCACATATCACAAAGCAGTTTCTCAGAAAGCTTCTTTCTAGTTTTCATTGGAGGATATTTCCTTTTTCACAATAGGCGTAATACACTCATAAATATCCTCTTGCAGTTTCCACGAAAACAGTGTTAGCAAACTGCTCCATGAAAAGAGAGGTGTATCTCTGTGAGATGAATTAACACATTACAAAGATGTTTCTCAGAGGGTTTCTGTCTAGTTTTTATCTGAGCATGTTTCCTTTGTCACCATAGGCTTCAATGCGCTCCCAAATATCCCATTGCAGATTCCAAGAAAACAGTGTTAGCAAACTGCTCAGTGAAAAGAACAGTGTAACTCTGTGTGATGAAATCACACATCACAAGGCAATTTCTCAGAAAGCTTCTTTTTGGTTTTTGTCTAAGGCTATTTCCTTTGTCACCATAGGCTTCAAGGGGTACCCATAGATCCTGTTGCAGATTCCAGGAGATTGTTGCTAGCAAATATGCCATGAAAAGAAATGTGTATCTCTGACAGAGGAATTCATACATCACAAACTAGTTTTTCAGAAAGCTTCTTTCTGTTTTTTATATGAAGATATTTCCTTTGTCACCATGAGCTTCAATGCGCTCCCAAATATCCTCTTGCAGATTCCACGAAAACGGTGTTAGGAAACTTCAACAAGAAAAGAAATGTGTAACTCTGTGAGATGAATTAACACAGCACAAACTGGTTTCTCAGAAATCTTATTTCTTGTTTTTAACTGAGGATATTTTCTGTGTCATCATACGCTTCAATGCACTCCCAAATATTCCATACCAGATCCCAAGAAAACAGTGTTAGCAAACTGCTCAAGGAAAAGAAAAATGTAACTCTGTGAGATGAATTCACACATCACAAAGCAGTTTCTCAGAAAACTTCTTTCTAGTTTTTTTGGAAGGGTATTTCCTTTGTCACCATAGTCTTCAATGTGATCCAAAATATCCCTTCACAGATTCCCCAAAAAGAGTGCTACCAAACTGCTCCATGAAAAGAATCATGTAACTCAGTGAGATGAATTAACACATCACAAAACTGTTTCTCAGAAAGATTCTTTCAAGTTTTTATCAGAGAATATTTCCTTTTTCACCATAGGACTCAAAGCGATCCTGAATATCCCATTGCAGATTCCAGGAAAAACGTGTTAACAAACTTCTCAAAGAAAAGACTGGTGTAATTGTGTGAGATGTATTCACACATCACAAATCAGTTTGTCAAAAAGATTCTTTCTAGTTTTTGTCTGAGGATATTTCCTTTGTCACAGTGAGCTTCAATGTGCTCCCAAATATTCCATTGCAGAACCCAAGAACAGTCTTAGGAAACAATTCATTGAAAAGAACAGTGCAACTCTGTGACATGAATTCGCACATCACAAAGCAGTTTCTCAGAAGGCTTCTTTCTAGTTTTCATTGGAGGATATTTCCATTTTCACAAAGGGCATATTAAGCTCCCAAATTTCCTCTTGCAGATTCCACGAAAATAGTGTTAGAAAACTGCTCCATGAAAAGACAGGTGTATGTCTCTGAGAGGAATTCAAACATTACAAAGAATCTTCTCAGAGGGATTCATTCTAGTTTTTATCTGAGGATATATCGTTTGTCACCATAGACTTCAATGCCCTGATAAATATCCTTGCAGATTCCAAGAAAACAATGTTAGCAAACTCCTCAGTGAAAAATACACTGTAACTCTGTGAGATGAATTCACACATCACACAGCAATTTCTCAGAAAGCCTGTTTTCGATTTTTATCTGAGGATATTTCCCTTGTCATCATAGGCTTCAAGGCGCTCCTAAAGATCCTGTTGCAGATTCCACAAGACTATTGTTAGCAAACTACTCCATGAAAAGAAATGTGTAACTCTGGGAGGTGAATTCATACATCACAAACCAGTTTCTCAGAAAGCTTCTTTCTAGTTTTTATATGAGGATATTTCCTTTGTCACCATGAGCTTTAATGCACTCCCAAATATCCCACTGCAGATCCCAAGAAAACAGTGTTAGGAAACTGCTCAATGAAAAGAACAGTGTAACTCTGTGGCATGAATTCACACATCACAAAGAAGTTTCTCAGACATCTTCTTTCTAGTTTTTATCTGAGGATAATTCCTTTGTCAACTAAATAAGCCTCAATGTGCTCGCAAATATAAATTTGCAGATTCCACAAATATAGTGTTAACAAACAGCTTAATGAAAAGAAAGGTGTAACTGTGGGAGATGAATTCACACATCACAAAGCAGTTTCCCAGAAGGCTTCTTTTTGCTTTTTACCTGATCATATTTCCCTTATCACTGTAGGCTTCAAGGCACACCCAAACATCCTATTGCAGATTCCACAAAAACGGTGTTAGGAAACTTCAACAAGAAAAGAAATGTGTAACTCTATGAAATGAATTCACACATGACAAAGAGGTTTCTCAGAAATGCTCTTTCTTGTTTTTAACTGAGGATATTTCCTTTGTCACCATACACTTCAAAGCGCTCCCAAATATTCCATAGAAGATCCCAAGAAAACAGTGTTAACAAACTGTTCTATGACAGGAACAATGTAACTTTGTGAGGTGAATTCACACATCAATAAGCAGTTTCTAAGAAAACTTTCTAGTTTTTATGGGAGGATATTTCCTTTGTCACCGTAGTTTTCAATGCCATCCAAAATATACCTCCTCAGATTCCCTCAAAAGAGTGCTACCAAACTGCTACATGAAAAGGATTGTGTAGCTCAGTGAGATGAATTCTCACATTGCAAAGCTGTTTCTCAGAAAGCTTCTTTCTAGTTTTTATCAGAGAATATTTCCTTTGTCACCATAGGCCTCAAAGCGATCCTGAATATCCCATTGCAGATTACAAGAAAAACCTGTTAACAACCTGCTCAATGAAAAATATGGCATATTATGCCTATTGTGAAAAAGGAAATATCCTCTGAAGAAACCTAGAAAGAAGCTTTCTGAGAAACTGCTTTGTGATGTGTGAATGCATCTCAAAGAGTTACATCATCATTTCGTGGAGCAGTTTGCTAAGACTGTTTTTCTGGAATCGGCAGTAGGATATTCGGAGTGCATTGAAGCCTATGGTGACAAAGGAAATATCCTCAGATAATAACTAGAAAGAAGGTTTCTGAGAAACTTCTTTGTGATGTGTGAATTCGTCTCACAGTTACACGTTTCTATTCATGGAGCAGTGTGTTAACATTGTTTTCGTGGAATCTGCAAAGGGATATTTGAGAGTGCATTGAGGCCTATGGTGACAAACGAAATATCCTCAGATAAAAACTAGAAAGAAGCTTTCTGAGAAACTGCTTTGTGATGTGTGAATTCATCTCACAAAGCTACAACATTCTTTTCATGGCGCAGTTTTTTCACACGTTTTTCTTGGTATATGCAATGGGACATTCGAGATCGCTTTGAGGCCTATGGTAAAAAGGGAAATATTCTCTGATAAAAACTAGAAAGAAGCTTTCTGAGAAACAGCTTTGTGATTTGTGAATTCATTTCACTGAGTTACATGATACTTTTCATGGAGCAGTTTGGTAACACTCTTTTTAGGGAATCTGTGAAGGGATATTTTGGATCACATTGAAGACTATAATGACAAAGGAAATATCCTTCCATAAAAACTAGAAAGAAGCTTTCTGAGAAACTGCATTGTGATGTGTGAATTCATCTCACAGAGTTACACCATTCTTTTCATTGAAAAGTTTGTTAACACGTTTTTCTTGGAATCTGCAATGGGATATTCGGGAGCGGTTTGAGGCCTATGATGAAAAAGGAAATATTCTCAGATAAACCCAGAAAGAAGTTCTCTGAGAAACAGCTTTGTAATGTGTGAATTCATCTCACAGCTGTACACCATTCTTTTCATTGAACGGTTTGCTGACACTACTTTCTTGGAATTTGCAAAGGTATGTTCACGAGCGCCTTGAGTCCTATGGTGAAAAAGGAAATATCCTCAGTTAAAAACCAGAAAGAAGTTTTCTGAGAAGCCAGTTTGTGCTGTGTTAATTCATCTCACAGAGTTACACATTTCTTTTCATGGAGCAGTTTGCTAACACCGTTTTCGTTTTATCTACAAGACAATATTTGGGAACACTTTGAAGCCTATGGTGACAAAGGAAAAATCCTCAGAGAAAAACTAGAAAGATGATTTCTGAGAAACTACTTTATCATGTGTAAATTCATCTCACAGAGTTACACGTTTGCTCTCTTGTTGAAGTTACCTAATACCATTTTCATGGAATCTACAATAGGATATTTGAGTGAACATTGAAGCCTTTGATGACAAGGGAAATATCAGGTGAAAACCAAAAAGAAGCTTTCTGGGAAACTGCTTTGTGATGTGTGAATTCATCTCCCACAGTTACACCTTTCTTTTCATTCAGCACTTTACTAACATTATTTTTGTGGTATCTGCGAAGGTATATATGTGAGCACATTGAGGTCTATTCAGGTGAAAAAGGAACTTTTCTCAGATAAAAACTAGAAAGAAGCTGTCTGAGAAACTTCTTTGTGATGTGTGAATTCATGTCACAGAGTTCCACAGTTCTTTTCTTTGAGCAGTTTTCTAACACTGTTTTCTTGGAATCTTTCATGGGGTATTTGGGAGTGAATTGAAGCTCATGGTGATAAAGGAACTATCATCATATAAAAACTATTAAGAAGCTTTCTGAGAAACTGCTTTGTGATGGATGAATTCATCACACAGAGTTACACCTTTCTTTTCATTGTGCAGTTTGGTAACACTGTTTTTGGGGAAACTGCAAAGGGATTTTGGGAGCCCATAGAGGTCTATGGTGAAAAAGGAAATATCTTCAGGTAAAAACTGAAGAGAAGGTTTTTGAGAAACTGTTTTGTGGTATGTGCATTCACCTCATAGAGGTAAACCAATCTGTCAATCGAGCAGTTTGGCATCGCTGCTTTTGTAGTGTCTGAGAAGGGATATTTGGGAGCGCATTGAGACTGATGGTGGAATAGTAAATACGTACAGATAAAAACTAGAAAGAAGCTTTCTGAGAGACTGTTATGTGATGGGTGAATTCATCTCACAGAGTTAAATCTTTCTTTTCATGGAGCAGTTTGGTAACACTGTTTTTGTGGTATATGCAAATGGATATTCGGGAGCAGATAGTGGCCAATGTGGAAAAAGGAAATATCTTCAGGTAAAAAGTGGAGAGAATGATTCTGATAACTCCTTTGTGATGTGTGCATTCATCTCATAGTGGTAAAACTTTCTGTTGTGAAAGCACTTTGGCATCACTGTTTTCATGGTGTCTGAGAAGGGATATTTGGGAACGCATGCAAGCCGATGGTGGAAAAGGAAATATCCTGAGATAAAAACTAGAAGGAAAGTTTCTGAGAAATTTCTTTGTGATGGCTGAATTCATCACACAGAGTTACAACTTTGTTTTCTTTCAGTAGTTTGGTAGCACTGTTTTTATGGAATCTACAAAGGGACATTCAGAAACTCCTAGAGGCCTACAGTGGAAAAACAAATAACTTCAGATAAAAACTAGAGATAAACTTTGGAGAAACGGTTTTGTGATGTTTGTATTCATGTCAAAGTGTTTAACCTTTTTGTTGATTGAGCAGTTCGGCATTACTGTATTTTTGGTATCTGAGAGGAGTTATTTTTGAGCACATTGAACCCTATGGTGAAAGAGGAAATATGCTCAGATTTAAATTAAAAAGAAACTTTTTGAGAAATTGCTTTGTGATGGGTGAATTCATCTCACAGAGTTACACCTTTCTTTTCATTGAGTAGTTTGGTAACAGTTTTTGTGGAATCTGAAAAGGGATATTCGGGAGTGCATAGAGTTCAATGACAAAAAAGGAATTATATTCAGGTAAAAATGGAGGGAAGCTTTCTGAGAAACTCCTTTGTTATGTGTGAATTCCTCTCATAGAGCTAAACGTTTCTGTTGTGGGAGAACTTTGACATAACTGTTTGTGTGGTGTCTTAGAAGGGATATGTTTGAGCACATTGAAGCCTATGGAGGAAAAGGAAATATCTTCAGATAAAAACTAGAAGGAAACTTTCTGAGTAGTTGTTTGTGATGTGTGAATTCATCTCATAAAGTTACACATTTCTTTTCATGGAGCAGTTTGCTAACACTGCGTTCATGAAATCTGCAAAGGAATATTTGGGAGTGCACTGAGGACTATAGTGAACAAGGAAATATTCTCAGATAAAAACTAGAAAGAAGCTTTCTGAGAAACTGCTCTGTGATTTGTGAATTCATCTCACAGAGTTACACAATCCTTTTCATGGAGCAGTTTGGTAGAACTGTTTGGGGGAAATCTAAGAAGGGATATTTTAGATATCATTGAAGCCTATGATGACAAAGGAAATATCCTCAGATAAAATCTAGAAGGAAACTTTCTGAGAAAGTTCTTTGTGATGTGTGAATTCATCTCACAGAGTTACACCATTCTTTACATTGACAAGTTTGCTAACACTGTTTTTTGGAATCTGCGATGGGATACTTGGGATCACATTGAGGAATATGGTGAAAAAGGAAATATACTCAGATAAAAACTAGAAAGAAGCTTTCTGAGAAACTACTTCATCATGGGTGAATTCTTCTCACAGAGCTACACTGTTGTTTTCATTGATCAGGTTTGATAACACTATTTTTGTGGAATCTGCAATAGGATATTTAGGATTGCATTGAAGCCTATGGTGAAAAAGGAAATATTCTCCAACAAAAACCAAAAAGAACGTTTCTGAGAAACAGCTTTGTGATGTGTGAATTCATCTTACAGATTTACACCTTTATATTTAGGGAGCAGTGTACTAACACTATTTTTGTGGAATCTGCAAAGGGATATTCACAAGCACATTGATGCAAATGGTGAAAAAAGAAATATTCTCAGATAAAACTAGAAAGAAGATTTCTGGAAAGTTCTTTATGATGTGTGAATTCATCTCACGGAGTTACACCTTTCTTTTGAAGGAGCATCTTGCTAACACTGTTTTCACAGAATCTGCAAAGGGATATTCGGGAGTGTATTGAGGCATATAGTGAAAAAGGAAATATCCTCAGATAAAAACTAGAAAGAAGCTTTGTGAGAAACTGCTTTGTGATGTGTGAATTCATATCACAGAGTAACACTGTTCTTTTCATTGACCAGTTTGCTAACACTGTTTTCTTGGAACCTGCAATGGGATATTTCATAGTGCGTTGTAGCTTATGGCGACAAAGGAAATATCCTCATTATAAAACTAGAAAGAAGCATTCTGAGAAACCGCTTTGTGATGTGATAAATCATCTCACAGAGTTTACAATTTTTTTCATGGAGTAGTTTGGTAGCACTGTTTTTGGGGAATCTGCAAAGGGATATTTTGGATCACATTGAAGTCTATGGTGACTAAGGAAATATCCTCAGGTAAAAACTAGAAATAAGCTTTCTGAGAAACTTGTTACTGATGTGTGATTTCAACTCACAGAGATACAACTTTCTCTTCATGGAGCAGTTTTCCAGCAGTGTTTTCAGGGAATCTGAGAAGGGATCTTTTGAATTGCATTGAAGCTTATGGTGACAAAGGAAATATCCTCAGATAATAAGTAGAAAGAAGCTTTCCGAGAAACTGCTTTGTGTTGTGTGAATGCATCTCACAGAGTTACACTGTTCTTTGCATTGAGCAGTTTGCTAACACTGTTTTCTTGGAATCAGCAATGGAATATTTCGGAGCATCTTGAAGCTTATGGTGACAAAGCAAATATCCTCATGCAAAAACTAGAAAAAAGCATTCTGAGAAATGCCTTTGTGATGTGCTAGTTCATCTCACAGGTTTATATGATTCCTTTAATGGAGCCGTTTGCTAGCACTCATTTGGGGAATCTGAGAACGGATATTTTCGATTACATTAAAACCTATGGTTACTAAGGAAACATCCTCAGATAAAAAATTGAAAGAAGCTTTCTGAGAAAGTTCTTTGTGATGTGTGATTTCATCTTACAGAGTTACAACTTTCTTTCCATGGAGCAGCTTGCTAACACTGTTATTGTGAAATCAGCAAAGGGATATTTGGGAGCACGTTGAAGCCTATGGTGACAAAGGAAATATCCTCAGATAAAAACTAGAAATAAGCTTTCTAAGAAAGTTCTTCGTGATGTGTAAATTCATCTCACAGTGTTACACCTTTCTTTTCATGGAGCAGTTTGCTAATATCGTTCTTGTGGGATCTGCAAAAGGATATTTGGGAGCACATTGAGGCCTATAATGAAAAAGGAAATGTCCTCAGATAAAAACTAGAAAGAAGCTCTGAGAAACTCCTTTGTGATGTTTGAATTCATCTTACAGAGTTACACCGTTCTTTTCATTGAGCTGTTTGCTAAGAATGTTTTCTTGGAATATGCAATAGGATATTTGGGAACGCATTGAAGCCTGTGGTGAAAAAGGAAATATCCTCACATAAAAACAAAAAAGATGCTTTCTGAGAACCTGCTTTGTGTTGGATGAATTCATCTCACAGAGTTACACTGTTCTTTTCATTGAACAGTTTGTTAAAACTTTTCTTGGAATCTGCAATGGGATATTTTTGAGTGCATTGAAGCTTTGGATGACAAAGGAAATATCCTAAGACAAGAGCTGAAAAAAAGCTTTCTGAGGAATTGCTTTACGATTTTTGAGTTCATCTCATAGAGTTACACGATTCTTTTCATGGAGCAGTTTGATCACACTGTTTTTGTGGAATCTGCAATGTGGAAAAAGGAAATATCCTTGGATTTAAACTAGAAGGAAGTGGATGGTGAAATAGGAAATCCCCTCAGATAAAAACTAGAAAGAAGCTTTCTGAGAAATTTCTTTGTGATGGGTGAATTCATCACACAGAGTTACACCTTTGTTTTCTTTGAGTAGTTTTGTTTTTATGAAATCTGCAAAGGGATATTTTGCAGTGTTTTTATGTTTTTATGGAATCTGCAGAGGGATATTCGGAAGCCCCTAGAGGCCTACGGTGAAAAATGAAATAAGTTCAGATAAAAACTGGAGAGAATCTTTGTGAGAAACGGTTTTTTGATGGGTCTGTTCATCTCATAGAGTTTGTCCTTCTTTTTTATTGACCAACTCTTCATCACTGTTTTTGTGGTATCTGAGAAGAGACATTTGGGAGCACATTGAAGCCTATGGTAAAAAAGGAAATATCCTCAGATTTAAACTAGAAAGAAGCTTTCTGACAAACTGCTTTGCGGAGGGTGAATTCATCTCACAGCATTCCATCATTCTTTTCATTGCGTAGCTTGGTAGCACTGTTTTTGTGGAATCTGCAGTGGAATATTTGGGAGCGCATAGAGGCCTAAGGTGAGAAAAGAAAATTCTTCAGGTAAAAACTGGAGAGAAGCTTTCAAAGAAACTCTTTTGTGATGTGTGCATTCGTCTCATAGAGCTAAACGTTTCTGTTGAAGAAGCACTTTGGCACCACTTTTTTTGTGGTGTCAGAGAAGGGATATTTGGGAGGGTATTGAAGCCTATAGTGGAAACGGAAATATCCTCAGGTAAAAGCTAGACAGAAGGTTCCTGAGAAACTGCTTTGTGATGGGTCAATTTATCTCACAGTTACATCATTCTTTTCATGGAGCAGTTCTTTAGCACTCTTTTTGTGGAATCTACAGAGGGATATTTAGGAGTGCATAGAGGCCTGAGGTGAAAAAAGAAAATTCTTCAGGTAACAACTGGAGAGAAGCTTTCAAAGAAACTCTTTTGTGATGTGTGCATTCGTCTCATAGAGCTAAACGTTTCTGTTGAAGGAGCACTTTGGCATCACTTTTTTTGTGGTGTCAGAGAAGGGATATTTGGGAGGGTATTGAAGCTTATAGTGGCAAAGAAATATCCTCAGATAAAAACCAAAAAGAAGCCTTCTGAGAAACTGCTTTTTGATATGTGAACTCATGTCACAGAGTTACACCGTTCTCTTCTTCGAGCAGTTTGCTCACACTGTATTCTTGAAATCTGCAATGGGATATTTCGAAGTGCATTGATGCTGAAGGTGACAAAGGAAATATACTCATATAAAAACTAGAAATAAACTCTCTGAGAAACTGCTTTGTGATGTGTTAATTCATCTTCCAGTGTTACATGATACTTTCATGGATCAGTTTGGTAGCACTGTTTTTGTGGTGTGTGAGTAGGGGTATTTGGGAGTGCATAGAAGTCGACGGTGGAAAAGGAAATATCCTGAGATGAAAATTACAAAGAAGCTTTCAGAGAAATTTCTTTGGGATGGGTGAATTCATCACACCAAGTTACACTGTTGTTTTCTTTGAGCAATTTGCTAGCACTGTTTTAAAGGGATATTCGGGAGTTCCTAGAGACCTACAATGAAAAAGGAAATAACCACATAAAAACTGGAGAGAAGATTTTTGAGTAAGGGTTTTATGATGGGTGTATTCATCACATAGAGTTTAACCTTTTTGTTGATTGATCAGTTCGGCATCACTGTTTTGTGGTATTTGAGAGCAGATATTTGGGAGCACATTGAAGCCTATGTGCTTCAAAAGGAAATATCCTCAGATTAAAACTAGAAAGAAGCTTTATGAGAAACTGCTTTGTGATGGGTGAATTCATCTCACAGAATTACACCTTTCCTTTCATTGAGCCATTTGGTAACACTGTGTTTGTGGACTCTGCAAAGGGATATTCGGGAGTGCACAGAGTCCAGTGGTGAGAAAGGACATATTTTCAGGTTAAAAACTGGGAAGAAGCTTTCTGAGAATCTCCTTTGTGATGTGTGCATTCATCTCATAGAGCTAAACGTTTCTGTTGAGGGAGCACTTTGGTATCACTGTTTTAGTGCTGTCTGAGAAGGGGCATTTGAGAGCACATTGAAGCCTCTGTTGGAAAAGGAAATATTCTTAGATAAAAATTAGAAAGTAGCTTCCTGAGAAATCGCTTGGTGATGTCTTAATTCATCTCACAGGGTTATGTGATTATTTTCATGGAGAAGTTTGGTAGCACTGATTTTGGGGAATCTGAGAAGGGATAATTTGGATCACCTTGAAGCCTATGGTGAAAAAGGAAATATACTCAGATAAAAACCAAAACGAAGTTTTCTGAGAAACTGCTTTGTGATAGGTGAATTCATCTCACACAGTTACACTGTTCTTTTCATTGAGGAGTTTGCTAACCCTGTGTTCTTGGAATCTGCAATGGGATATTTTTGAGCACATTGAAGCTTAGAGTGACAAAGGAAATATCCTGAGACAAAAACTAGTAAGAAACTTTCTGAGGAACTGTTTTGTGATTTGTGAATTCATCTCACAGAGTTACCTGACTGTTTTCATGGAGCAGTTTGGAAGCACTGTTTAGGGGAATCTGAGAAGGGATATTTTTGATCACATTGAAGCCTATGGTGACAAAGGAAATATCCTCAGATAAAAACTAGAAAGAAGCTTTCTGAGAAGCCTCTTTGTGATATATGTATTCATCTGACAGAGTAACACCTTTCCTTCCATGCAACAGTTTGCTAACACTGTTTTCATGGAATCTGCAAAGGGATATTTGTGAGCACTTTCAGGCCTACAGTGGAAAAGGAAATATCCTCAGATAAAAACTAGAAAGAAACTTTTTGAGAAACTGCTTTGTGATGTATGAATTCATCTCACAGGGTTAAACTGTTATTTTCATTGAGCAGTTTGATAACACTGTTTTCTTGGAATCTGCAATATTTTGGAGCGCATTGAAGTCTATTGTGACAAAGGAAATATACTCCAATCAAAACCAAAAAGAAGCTTTCTGTGAAACTGCTTTGTGATGTGTCATTTCACCTCACACCATCACACATTCCTTCCATTGAGACGTTTGCTAAAACATTTTCCTTCAATCTGCAATGGGATATTCTGGAGTTCATTGAGGAATATGGTGGAAAAGGAAATATCCTCAGATAAAAACTGTAAAGAAGCTTTCTGAGAAACTACTTTGTTATGTGTCAACTCACCTCACAGAGTTACACCATTCTTTTCATGGAGAAGTTTTGTAGCACTGTTTTTGGGGAGTCTGAGAAGGGATATTTTGGATCACATTGAAACCTAAGGTGACTAAGGAAATATCCTCAATTTAAAACTAGAAAGAAGCTTTTGGAGAAACTTCTTTGTGATGTGTGTATTCATCTCACAGAGTAACACCATTCTTTTCATGGAGCAGTTTGCTAACACTGTTTTTGTGTAACCTACAAAGGGATATTTGGGAGCAAATTGAGGCCTATGGTGAAAAAGGAAATATCCTCAGAAAAAAACTAGAAAGAAGCTTTCTAGGAAAATTCTTTGTGATGTGTGAATTCATCTCACAGAGTTACACCAGTCTTTTCATGGAGCAGTTTGGTAGTCCTGTTTTTGGGGAATCTCAGAAGGGATATTTGGAATCACATCAAAGCCTATGGTTTACAAAGGAAATATCCTCAGATAAAAACTAGAAAGAAGGTTTCTGAGAAAGTTCTTTGTGATGTGTGATTTCACCTCACAGAGTTACACCTTTCTTTTCATGGAGCCGTTTGCTCACACTGTTTTCATGGAATCTGCCAATGTATATTTGGGAGTGAATTTAGACCTATGATGAAAGAGGAAATATCCTCAGATTAAAATCAAACAGAAGCTTTCTATGAAACTGCTTTGTGATGTGTGAATTCATCTCACAGAGTTACCCCATTCTTTTCATTGAGAAGTTTTCTAACCCTTTTGTTGTGGAATCTGCAATGGGATATTCTTGAGAGTGTTGTGGAATATGGAAAAAAAGGAAATATCTGCAGATAAAATCTAGAAAGAAGTGGTCTGAGAAACAGCTTTGTGATGTGTGAATTCATCTCACAGAGTTACAGCATTCTTTTCGTGGAACAGTTTGGTAGCACTGTTTTTGGGGAACCTGAGTTGGGATAGTTTGGATTGCATTGAAGCCTAGAGTGACGATGGAAATATAATCAGATAAAAACCAGAAAGAAACTCTCTGAGAAACTTATTTGTGATGTGTATATTCATCTCACAGAGTAACACCTTTCTTTTCATGGAGCTGCTTGCTAACACTGTTTTTGTGCTATCTGCAATAGGATATTTTGGAGTGCATTGAAGCCTTTGGTGGCAAGGGAAATATTCTCAGACAAAAGAAAAAAATAAGCTTTCTGTGAAACTGCTTAGTGATGTGTGAATTCATCTCACAGAGTTACACCTTTATTTTCATGACGCAGTTTGTTAGCACTCTTTTGGGGAATCTGAGAAGGGATATTTTGGATTGCATTGAAGCCTCTAGTGACAAAGGAAATGTCCTCAGATAAAAACTAGAAAGGACCTTTCTGAGAAACTGCTTTGTGATTTATTAATTCATCTCAGAGAGTTACATGATTCTTTTCATGGATCAGTTTTGTAGCACTGTTTTTGGGGAATCAGGGAAGGGTTATTTTCTATTGCAATGAAGCCTATGGTGACAAAGGAAATATCCTCAGATAAAAACAAAAAGAAGATTTCTGTGAAACTTCCTTGTGACGTGTGAATTCATCTCACAGTGTTACACCATTCCTTTCATTGAGAAGTCTGCTAACACTTTTTTCCTGAAATCTGCAATGGTGTATTCGGGAGTGCATTGAGGCCTATTTTGAAAAAAGGAAATATCCTTAGAGAAAAACTAGAAAGAAACTTTCTGAGATATTCTTTGTGATGTGTTAATTAATCTCACAGAGTTACACCTTTCTTTTCATGGAGCAGTTTGCTAACACAGTTTTTGTGGAATCTGCAAAGGGATATTTGGGAGTGCACTGAGGCCTGTACTGAAAAAGGAAATATCCTTATATGAAAACTAGAAAGAAATATTCTGAGAAACTGCTTTGTGGTGTGTGAATTCATCTTACATAATTATACCGTTCTTTTCATTGAGCAGTCAGATAACACTGTTTTCATGAGATCTGCAATAAGTTATTTAGGAGTGCATTGAGGCCTATGGTGACAAAGGACATATCCTCAAATGAAAACCAAAAAGAAGATTTCTGTGAAACTTCTTTGTGATGTGTGAATTCATCTCACAGTGTTACACCATTCCTTTCATTGAGAAGTTTTCTAACACTTTTTTCCTGAAATCTGCAGTGGTGTATTCGGGAGTGCATTGAGGCCTATTTTGAAAAAGGAAATATCCTTAGAGAAAAACTAGAAAGAAGCTTTCTGAGAAACAGCGTTGTGGTGTGTGAATTCATCTCACTGAGTTACACCATTATTTTCATGAAGCAGTTTGGTAGCACTGTTTTTGGGGACTCTAAGAAGGGATGATTTTCATGGCATTGAAGCCTATAGTTACAAAGGAAATATCTTCAGATAAAAAGTAGAAAGAGACTTTCTGAGAAATTTATTAGTGATTATTTCATTTCACAGAATTACACAGTTCTTCTAATTGAGAAGTTTACTAACACTTTTCTTCTGGAATCTGCAATGGGATATTTGAGAACACATTGAGGCCTATGGTGAAAATGTAAATATCCTCAGATAAAAACTAGAAAGAAACATTCTGAGAAACCGCTTTGTGATGTTTTAATTCATCTCAAAGAGTTACTCAATTCATTTCATGCATCAGTTTGGTAGCTCTGTTTTTGGGGAATCTGAGAAGGGATAATTTGGGTTGCATTGAAGCCTATAGTGACAAAGAAAACATCCTCAGACAAAAAACAAAAGACAGCTTTCTGAGAAACTGCTTTGTGATGTGTGAACTCATCTCACAGATTTAAACGTTTCTTTTCATGGAGTAGTTTGCTAACACTGGTTTTATGTAATCTGCAAAGGGATATTTGCTAGTGCATTGAGGCCTACAGTGAAAAAGGAAATATCCTAATACAAAAAATAGAAAGAATCTTTCTGAGGAACTGCTTTGTGATTTGTGAAGTCATCTCACAGCATTTCCTGATACTTTTCAAGGAGCAATTTGGTAGCATGTTTTTGGGGAATCTGAGAAGGGATATTTTGGATTGTATTGAAGCCTATGGTGACAAAGGAAATAGAGCAGATAAAAACTAGAAAGAAGCTTTCTGAGAAACTTATACATGAAGTGTGTATTCACCTCACAGAGTAACACCTTTCTTTTCATGGAGTAGTTTGTAAACTCTGTTTTCCTGGAATCTACAATGTAATATTTGGGAGCAAGTTGAGACCTACGGTGAAAAAGTAAATATTCTCAGATAAAAAGTAGAAAGAGCTTTCTGAGAAACTGTTTTGTGATGTGTGATTTCATCTCACACATTTACACCACACTTTTCAAGGACCATTTTGCTAACACTGTTTTCGTGGATTCTGCAGGAGGATATTTTGAAGCACAGTGAAGCCTATGGTGACAAAGGATATATCCTCAGAAAGAAAACAAAAAGAAGCTTTCTGTGAAACTACTTTGTGATGTGTGAATTCATCTAACAGAGTTACATTTTTCTTTTCATGGAACAGTTTGGTAGCACTGTTTTAGGGGAATCTGAAAAGGGATATTTTGTATCACATTGAAGCCCTTGGTGACAAAGTAAATATCCTCAGATAAAACTAGAAAGATTTCTGAGAAACTTTTTTGTGATGTGTACATTCATCTCACCGAGTAACCCTTTACTTTTCAGGGAGCAGTTTGCTAACACTGTTTTCATGGAATCTGCAACAGGATATTTGGTAAGGCTTTGAAGCCTATGGTGACAAAGGAAATATCCTCAGACAAAAACGAAAAAGAAGCTTTCTGAGAAACTGCTTTTTGATTGGTGAATTCACCTCACAGAGTGACAGGAGAGTGTTCTTTTCATTGAGCAGTTTGCTAACACTGATTTCTTGGAATCTGCAATGGGATATTTCGGAGCACATTGAAGCTTATAGTGACAAAGGAAATATCCTCATACAAAAACTAGATAGAAGCTTTCTGAGAAACTTCTTTGTGATTTGTGAATTCATCTCACAGTGTTACATGATACTTTTCATGGAGATGTTTAGTAACACTGTTTTTTGGGAATCTGGGAGGCAATATTTGGGATTGCTTTGAAGCCTATGGTGACAAAGGAAATATCCTCAGATAAAAACTAGAAAGAAGCTTTCTGAGAAACTGCTTTGTGATGTGTGAATTCTTCTCACAGAGGTACACCTTTCTTTTCATGGAGCAGATTGATAACACTGTTTTCATGGAATCTACAAAGGGATATTTGGGAGCACCTTGAGGCCTATGGTGAAATAGGAAACATCCTCAGATAAAAACTAGAAAGAAGCTTTCTGAGAAACTGCATTGTGATGTCTGAATTCATCTTACAGTGTTACACTCTTCTTGTCATTAAGCAGTTTGATAACACTGTTTTTGTGGAACCTGCAATAGGATATGTTGGAGCGCATTGAATTCTCTGGTGACAAACCGAAAAGAAGCTTTCTGTGAAACTGCTCTGTGTTGTGTGAATTCATCTCTCAAATTTACACCTTTTTTTCATTGAAAAGTTTGCTAACACTTTTTTCATAGAATCTGCAATCAAATATTTGGGAGTGTATAGAGGAATATGGTGAAAAAGGAAATATCCTCAGATAATAACTAGTAAGAAGCTTACTGAGAAACAGCTTTGTGATGTGTGAATTCATTTCACAGAGGTACCCCATTCTTTTCATGGAGCAGTATGGTAGCACTGTATTTGGGAAATCAGGGAAGAGATATTTGGGTGTGCATTGAAGCTTATGGTGACAAAGGAATTATCCTCAGATAAAAACTACAAAGATTTTTTTCTGAGAAATTATTTGGGATGTGTGAATTCATCTCAAAGCGTTACACCTTTCTTTTCATGGAACACTTTGCTAACACTGTTTTCATGGAATCTGTGAAGGGACATTTGGGAGTGCATTGAAGCCTATAGTGTAAAAGAAAAATCCACGGAGAAAAACTAGAAAGGAGTTGCCTGATAAACTACATTGTGATTTTTTATTTCATTTGACAGGGTTACACAATTCTTTTCATGGAGAAGTTTGGTAGTACTGTTTTTGGGGAATCTGAGAAGGGTTGTTTTGAATTGCATTGAAGCCTATCGTGACAAAGGAAATATTCTCAAACAAAGACTAGAAAGAAGGTCTCTGAGAGACTTCTTTGTGATGTGTGTGTGAGTTCGTCTCACAGAGTTATATGTTATATTTTATGGAGTAGTTTGGTATCACTCTTTTTGTGGAATCCGCAAAAGGATATTTGGGAGCGCCTTGATGCCTATGGTGAAAAAGGAAATATCCTCAGATAAAAAATAGACAGAAGCTTTCTGAGAAACTGCTTTGTCATGTGTGAATTCATGTTACAGAGTTACACTGTTCTTTTCATTGGGAAGTTTGCTACACTTTTTTTGTGGAATCTGCAATGGGATATTCAGTAGCACATTGAGGAATATGGTGGAAAAGGAAATATCCTCAGATAAATACTAGAAAGAAGCTTTCAAGGACACTGCTTTGTGTTGTGTGAATTCATCTCACAGAGCTACACCACTCTTTTTGTGGAGCAGTTTGGTAGCACAGTTTTGGGGGAATCTGAGAAGGGATATTTTGGATTACATTGAAACCTATGGTAACATAGGAATTATCTTCAGATAAAAACTAGAAAGAAGCTTTATGAGAAACGTCTTGTGATTTGTGAATTCACCTCACAAGGTTACACCTTTCTATTCATCGAGCAATGTGGTAACACTGTTTTCATAGAATCTGAAAAGGGATATTTGGGAGCGTATTGAGGCCTATGGTGAGAAAGGAAATATCCTCAGATAAAAAAACGAGAAAGAAGTTTTCTGAGAAACTAGTTTACAATATGTTAATTCATCTCATGGAGTTACAATTTCCTTTTCATTGAGCAGTTTGAAAACACTGTTTTCTTGGGATCTACAATGGGGTATCTCAGAGTTTATTGAAGCTTATGATGACATAGGAACTATCCTCCTATAAAAACTAAAAAGAAGCTTTCAGAGAAACCACTTTGTGATGTGTCAAATCACCTAACAGAATTATTCCATTGTTTTCATGGATCTGTTTGATAGCACTGTTTTTGGGGAATCTGAGAAGGGATATTTTGGATTGCTTTGAAGTCTATGGTGACAAAAGAAATACCTTCAGATAAAAACCAGAAAGAAGCTTTCTAAGAACCTTATCTGTGATGTGTGAATTCATATCGCATATGTACACTCCTATTTTCATAGAGCAGTTTGATAACACTGTTTTGGGGGAATCTGCAATAGGATATTTGGGATCATATTAAAGCCTATGGTGACAAAGGAAATATTCTCAGATAAAAACCAAAAAGATGCTTTCTGAGAAACTGCTTTGTGATGTGCGGATTTATCTCACAGAGTTACACTGTTCATTTCTTTAGCAGTTTTCTAACATTGTTTTCTTGGAATATGTAATGGGTCATTTCAGAGCGTATTGAAGCTTATGGAGAGAAAGGAAATTTCCTCATACAAAAATTAGAAAGAAACATTCTGAGAAACTGTTTTGTGATTTGTGAATTCGTCTCACAGAGTTACACCTTTCCTTTCATGGAGCAGTTTCCTAAAACTCTTTTCATGGAATCTGCAAAGGGATATTTGGGAGTGCATTGAGTCCTACGGTGAAAAAGGACATATCCTCAGATAAAAACTAGATAGAATCTTTCTGAGAAACTGCTTTGTGATGTGTGAATTCATCTCACAGAGTTACACTGTTATATTTTTGGAGCAGTTTGCTAGCACTGTTCTCATGGAATCTGGAATGGAATATTTCGGAGCGCATTGAATCTTATGGTGACAAGGGAAGTATCCTCATTTAAAAACTAGAAAGAGGTTTCCTGAGAAACTGCTTTGTGATGTGTTAACATATCTCACAGAATTACATGATGCTTTTCATGGATCACTTGGTAGCACTGCCTTTCGGGAATCTGACAATAGATATTTTGGATCGCCTTGAAGTCTATGGTGACAAAGGAAATGTCCTTAGATAAAAACTAGAAAGAAGCTGTCTGAGAATGTTCTTTGTGATGTGTGAATTCATCTCACAGAGTTGTACCTTTCTTTTCATAGAGCAGTTTTCTGACACTGTTTTCGTGGAATCTGCAAAGGGATATTTGGGAGCCCATTGAGGTGTATAGTGAAAAGGGAAATATCCTCATATAAAAATGAGAAGGAAGTTTTCTGAGTAACTGCTTTGTGATGTGTGAATTCATATCACAAAGTTACACTGTTCTTTTCATTGAGCAGTTTGATAACACTGTTTTTGTGGAATTTTACATGTTATATTTGGGAGCGCATTGAAGTCTATGATGACAAAGGAAATATCCTCAGATAAAAACCAAAAAGAAGCTTTCTGAGAAAGTTCCTTGTGATGTATGAATTCGTCTCACAGAGTTACACTGTTCTTTTCATTGATCAGTTTGCTAACAGTTTTTCATTTAATCTGCAATGGGATATTTGGGAGCACATTGAGGAATATGGTGAAAAAGGAAATATCTTCAGTTAAAAACTAGAAGGAAGCTTTCTGAGAAACAACTTTCTGATGTTTGAATGCATCTCACAGAATTACACCTCTGTTTTCATGCAGCAGTTTGGTAGCTCTGTTTTTGAAGCCTATGGTGACAAAGGAAATAACCTCAGATAAAATCCAAAAGTAGACATTCTGAGAAAGTTCCTTGTGATGTGTGAATTCATGTCACAAAGTTACACCTTTCTTTTCATGTAGCAGTTTTCTAACACTGCTTCCGTGGAATCTGGAAAGGGACATTTGGGAGCACATTGAGGACTGTAGTGAAAAAGGAAACATCCTCAGATAAAATGAGAACGAAGTATTCTGAGAAGCTGCTTTGTGATGTGTGAATTCATCTCATAGAATTACACAATTCCTTTCATGGGTTGTTTGGTAGCACAGGTTTTGGGGAATCTGAGAAGGAATTTTTTTGAATGGCGTTGAAGTCTATGGTGACAAATGTAATATACTCATATAAAAACTAGAAGGAAACTTTCTGAGAAAGAAAATTCTTTGTGATGTGAGATTTTATCTCAGAAAGTTACACCTTTCTTTTCAAGAAGTGGTTAGCTAACACTGTTTTCGTGGAATATGCAAAAGGATATTTGGGAGCACTTTGAGGTATATAGCGAAAAAGTAAATATCATCAGAAAAAAAACTAGAAAAGCTTTCTGAGAAACTGCTTTGTGATGTACAAATTCATCTCAAAGATTTTCAAGGTTCTTTTCATTGAACACTTTGTTAACACTGTTTTCGTGGAATCTGCAATAGGATATTTGGGTGAGCATTGAAGCCTATAGTGATGAAGGAAATATCCTCAGATAAAAACCAAAAAGAATCTTCTGAGAAGCTGCTTTTTGATGTGTGAATTCATCTCAGAGAGTTATACTGTTCTTTTCATTGAGCAGTTTGTTAACTATTTTTCTGTAATCTGCAAAGGGATATTTGGGAGCACATTGAGGCCAATGGTGAAAAAAGAAATATCCTGAGATAAAAACTAGAAAGACACATTCTGAGAAACTGCTTTGTGATGTGTGAATTCATCTCACAGTGTTACACTGTTCATTTCATCAAGATGTTCGCTAACACTGTTTTCATGGAATCTGCAATGGTATATTTCGCAGTGTGTTGAAGCTAATGGTGACAAAGGAAATATCCTCAGATAAAAAATTAAAGAAACTCTCTGAGAAATTCCTTTTTGATTTTTGAGTTTTCTCACAGAGTTACCCGATTCTTTTTATGGAACAGTTTGGTAGCACTGTTTTTGGGGAATCTGAGAAGAGGTATTTTGGATGCTATTGAAGCCTATAGTGACAAAGGAAATATCCTCCATTAAAACTAGAAAGAAGTTTTCTGAGATATTTCTTTGTGATGTGTGAATTCATCTCACAGAGTTACAGCTTTCTTTTCTTGGAGCAGTTTGCTAACACTGTTTTCATGGAATCTGCAAAGGGATATTTGGGAGCACACTGAGGCCTATGGTGAAAAATAAAATATCCTCAGATAAAATGATAAGGACACTTTCTGTGAGACGACTTTGTGATGTGTGAAATGATCTCACAGAGTTACACTGTTCTTTCCATTGAGTAGTTTCCTAACTGTTTTCTTGGAATATGCAATGAGATATTTCAGAGTGCATTGAAGCTTAGGGTGACAAAGGAAATACCCTCAGGTAAAAACTAGAAAGAAGGCTTCTGAGGAAATTCTTTGTGATGTGTGAATTCATCTCACAGAGTTAAAGGATTCTTTTCATGTAGTAGTTTGGTTTCACTGTTTTTGGGGTATCTGAGAAGGGATATTTTGGATCACATTGAAGCCTATGAAGACAAAGGAAATATCCTCAGATAAAAACTAGAAGGAAGCTTTCTGAGAAAGCTCTTTGTGATGTGTGAATTGATCTCATAGAGTTACAGCTTTCTTTTCATGGAGCAGTTTGCTAACAATCTTTTCATGGAAACAGCAAAGGGATACTTGGGAGCGCATTGAGGCCTACCTTGAAAAAGGAAGTATCCACAGATAAAAACTGGAAAGAAGCTTTCCTCAGAACTTCTTCATGATGTGTGAATTAATCTCACATAGTCACACCTTTCTTTTCATTGAACAGTTTTCTAACACTGTTTTCTTGGAATCTGCTAAAGGATATTTGGGAGTGCATTGAATCCTATATTGAAAAAGGAAATATCCTCAGATAAAAACCAAAAAGAAGCTTTCAGAGTAACTGCTTTGTGATGTGTCTATTCATCTCACGGAGTTACACTGTTCTTTTCATTTAAGAGTTTGCTAACACTCTTTTCTTGGATTCAGCAGTGGGATATTTCTGAGCACAATGAATCTTACAGTGACAAATGAAATATCCTCAGATAAAAACTAGAAAAAAAGTTTCTGAGAAAGATTTTTGTGATGTGTGAATTCATCTTATAGAGTTGCACCTTTCTTCTCAGTTAGCATTTTGCCTACACTGTTTTCTTGGAATCTGCAATCTGATATTTTGGAGTGCATTGAAGCTTATGGTGACAAAGGAAATATCCTCCTATAAAAACTAGAAAGAAGCTTCTGAGAAACTGCTTTGTGATGGGTGAATGCACCGTACAGAGTTACACTTTTCTTTTCATTGAGCAGTTTGGTAGCACTGTTTTTGGGTAATATGCAAAGGGATTTTCAGGACCTCATAAAGGTCTATGATGAAAAAGGAATAATCTTCAGATCAAAACTGGAGACAAGGTTTTTGAATAACTGTTTGTGATGTGTGTATTCACCTCATATGGTTAAACCATTTTATTGATTGAGCAGTTTGGCATCACTGTATTCGTGGTTTCTGAGAAGGGATATTTGGGAGTGTATTGAGGCTGATGGTGGAAAAGTAAATACGCAAAGATAAAAACTAGAAAGGAGCTTTCAGAGATATTTCTTTGTGATGGGTGAATTCATCAGACACAGTTACACCTTTCTTTTCTTTGAGCAGTTTGGTAGCACCGTTTTTATGGAATCTGCAAAGGGATATTCTGGAGGCCTATGGTGAAAAAGGAAATAACTGCAGATAAAAATTTTTTATGGTGTCTGAGAAGTGATATTTGGGAACGCATTGAGGCTGAGGGTGGAAAAGTAAATATGCACAGTAAAAACTGGAAAGGAGCTTTCTAGAAATTTCATTGTAATGGTTGAATTCATCTCCCAGAGGTAAACCTTTCTGTTCATTGAGCAGTTTGGTAACCCTGTTTTGTGGAATCTACAAAGTGATATTTGTAGCACAGAGAAGCCTATGGTGGAAAAGGAAATACCCTCTGATAAAAAGTAGAAAGAGGCTTTCTGAGAGACTGTTTTGTGATGGCTGAATTCATCTCACAGAGTTAAATCTTTCTTTTCATTGAGCAGGTTGATAACACTGTTTTTTTGGAATATGGAAAGAGATTTTCGAGAGCAGATAGATGTCAATGTTGAAAAAGGAAATATCTTCAGGTTGAAACTTGAGAGAAAGTTTCTAATAACTCCTTTGTGATGCCTGCATTAATCTCATAGAGGTAAAGCTTTTTGTTGAAAGAGCAGCTTGTCATCACTCTTTCTGTTGTGTCTGAGAGGGGATATTTGGGAACCCATGGAAGCCTATGGTGGAAAAGGAAATATCCTGAGATAAAAACTAGAAAGAAGCATTCTGAGAAATTTCTTTGTGATGGGTGAATTCATCAGACAGAGTTTCACCTATGTTTCTTTGAGCAGTTTGGCAGCACTGTTCTTACGGAATCTGCAAAGGGATATTCGGGAGCTCCTAGAGGCCTATGGAGAAAAAAGAAATAACATCAGATAAAAACTGGAGAGAAGCTTATGGAGAGAAATGGTTTTGTGGTGTGTGTATTCATCTCATAGAGTTTAACCTTCTTGTTGATTGAGCAGTTCGGCAACACTGTTTTTGTGGTATCTAAGAAGAATTATTTGGGGGCACATTGAAGCCAATGGTGGAAAAGGAAATATCCTCAGATTGAAACTAGAAAGAAGCTTTCCAAGAAACTTCTTTGTGATGGGTGAATTCATCTCACAGAGTTACATCTTTCTATTCATTGCACAGTTTGGTAGCACTGTTTTTAGGGAAACTGAAAAGCGATATTTGGGAGACCATAGAGGCCTAATATGAAAAAAGAAAATTCTTCAGGTAAAAACTGGAGAGAAGCTTTTGGAGAAACTCATTTGTGATGTTTTCATTCCTCTCATAGGGCTAAACGTTTCTGTTGAGGGAGCACTTTGACATCACTCTTTTTGTGGTGTCTGAAAAGGGATATTTGGGAGTGCATTGAAGCCTATGGTGGAAAAGGAAATATCCTCAGATAAATATTAGAAAAATGCTTTCTGAGAAACTACTTTTGGATGGGCGAATTCATCTCACAGAGATACACAGGTGATTCACTCAGCAGTTTGATAACAATATTTTCGTGGAATCTGCAATAGGATATATGGGAGCACATTGAAGCCAATGGTTACAAAGGAAATATCCTCAGTCAAAAACTAAAAGGAAGCTTTCTGGGAAACTTCTTTGTGATGTGTGAATTCATCTCACAAATTTACACCTTTCTTTTCATGGAGCACTTTGCTAACTCTGTTTTCATGGAATATGCAAAGGGATATTCCCCTGTCCATTAAGGCCTATAGTGAAAAAGGAAATATCCTCAAACAAAAACTAGAAAGAATATTTCTGAGAAATGGCTTTGTGATTTGTGAATTCATCTCACAGAGTTACACGATTCTTTTCATGGAGCAGTTTGGTAGCACCGTTTTTAGGGAATCTGAGAAGGGATATTTTGGACTGCATTGAAGAATATTCTGACAAAGGAAATATCCTCAGAAAGAAACTAGAAAGAAACATTCTGAGAAACTGCATTGTAATGTTTGAATTTATCTCACAGAGTTTCACCTTTCCTTTCATGGAGCAGTTTGCTAACACTGTATTAGTGGAATCTGCAAAGGGATATTTTGGAGTGCTTTCAGACCTATGGTGAAAAAGGCAATATCCTCAGATTAAAACTATAAAGAAGCTTTCTGAGAAACTGTTTAGTGTTGTGTGAATTCATCTCACAGAGTTACACTGTTATTTGCATTGAGCAGTTTGCTGACAATGTTTTCATGAAATATTCAATACTATATTTTGGAGCACATTGAATCATACGGTTACAAAGGAAAAATCCTCAGATAAAAACCAAAAAGAAGCTTCTGAGAAACTGCCTTGTGATGTGTGAATTCATCTCACAGAATTACACTGTTCTTTTCATTGAGCAGTTTGCTAACACTGTTTTCTTGGAATCTGCAACAGGATACTTCAGAGTGCATTGAAGCTTATAGTGACAACAGAAATATCCTCAGACCAAAACTAGAAAGAAACTTTCTGAGAAGCTGCTTTGTGATTCGTGAATTCATCTCACAGAGTTACACGAATTTTCTCGTGGAGCAGTTTGTTAGCACTGTTTTTGAGGAATCTGAGATGGAATATTTTGGATCAGATTGAAGGCTACACTGACAAAGGGGATATCCTCAGATAAAAACTCGAAACAAGCTTTATGAGAAAGTCCTTTGTGATGTTTGAATTAATGTCACAGAGTTACACCTTACTTTTCATGGAGCTATTTGCTTACACTGTTTTCGTGGAACCTGCAATTTGATATTTTGGAGCGCATTGAAGCTTATGGTAACAAAGAAATATCCTCACACAGGAACCCAAAAGAACCTTTCTGAGAAACCGCTTTGTGATCTGTGAATTCATCTCACAGATATACACCTTTCTTATCATGGAGCCGTTTGCTAACACTCTTCGTGGAATCTGCAAAGGGATATTTACTAGTACCTTGAGGCAAATAGTGAAAAAGGAAATATCCTCAGACAAAAGCTAGAAAGAACCTTTCTGAGAAACTGCTTTGTGATTTGTGAATTCATCTCACAGAGCTACATGATTCTTTTCATGGATCAGATTGGAAGCACTGTCTGTGGGGAATCTGAGAAGAGATATTTTGGATCGCATTGAAGCCTATGGTGACCAAGGAAATATCCTCAGATTAAAAACTAGAAAGAAGCTTTATGAGAAACTTCCTTGTAATGTGTGAATTCATCTCACAGAGTTTCACCTTTCTTTTCATGGAGCAGTTTGCTAACACTGTTTTCATGGAATCTGCAAAGGGATATTTGGGAGTGTCTTGAGGTCAATAGTGAAAAATGAAATATCCTCAGATTAAAACGAGAAAATAGCATTCTGAGAAACCATGAATCTTTTCATGGATCATTTGGTAACACTGTTATTGGGGAATCTGGGAAAGGATATTTTGGATTGCATTGACACATATGGTGACAAAGGAAACATCCTCAGATAATAACTAGGAAGAAGCTTTCCGAGAAACTGCTTTGTGTTGTGTGAATACATCACACAAAGCTACATATTAATTTTCATGAATCAGTTTCCTAACATTCTTTTCGTGGAATCTGCAAAGGGATATTTGGGAGCGCATTGAAGCCTATGGTGACAAAGGAAATATCCTCTGATAAAAACCAAAAAGATGCTTTCTTAGAAAGTGCTTTGTGATGTGTGAATTCATTTCACAGAATTACACTGTTCCTTTAATTGAGCAGTATGACAACACTGTTTCCTTGGAATCTGCAATGGGATATTTCAGAGCACATTGAAGTTCATGGAGATAAAGAAAATATCCTCAGACAAAAACTAGAAAGAATCTTCCTGAGAAACTCCTTTGTGTTTTGTGAACTCATCTCACAGAGTTACACATTTCTTTTCTTGTAGTAGTTTGTAGCACTGTTTTTGGGGAATCTGAGAAGGGATACTTTGGATTACATTAAAGCCTATATTGACAAAGGAAATATCCTCACATAAAAACTAGAAAGAAGGTTTCTGGGAAACTTCTTCTTTATGTATGATTCATCTCACAGAGTTACACCTTTCTTTTCATAGAGCAGTTTCATAACACTGTTTTCGTGGAATCTGCAAATGGATATTTTGTAGCACATTGAGGCCTATGGTGAAAAAGGTAATATCCTCAGATAAAAACTAGAAAGAAGCTTTCTGAGAAACTGTTTTGTGATGTGTGAATTCACCTTGCAGAGTTACTCTGTTCTTTTCATTGAACAGATTAATAACACTGTTTTCGTGGAATCTGCAATAGGATATTTGTTAGCATCCTGAAGCCTATGGTGACAAAGGATATATCCTCAGATATAAACCAAAAAGAAGCTTCTGAGAAACTGCTTTGTGATTTGTGAATTCGTCTCACAGAGATACGCCATTCTTTTCATTGAGATATTTGCTATAATTCTTTTCATGGAAACTACAAAGGGATATTTGGAAATGAGTTGAGGCCTATGGTGAAAAATGAAATATCCTCAGATAAAAACTAGAAAGAATCTTTCTGAGAAACTGCTTTGTGTTGTGTGAATCCATCTCACAGTGTTGCAGCACTCTTTTCATGCAGCTCTTTGGTAGCACTCTTTTTGGGGAATCTGAGAAGTGATATTTTTAATTGCATTGAAGCCTGTGGTGACAAAGAAACTATCCTCAGACAAAAACTAGAAAGAAGCTTTCTGAGAAACTGCTTTGTGATATGTGAATTAGTCTCACAGAGTTACACTGTTTTTTTCTTTGAGCAATTTGCTAACCCTGTTTTCTTGGAATCTGTAATGGGATATTCCGGAGCACATTGAAGCTTATGGTGACAAAGGAAACCTCTTCAGTCCAAAAGTAGAAAGAAGCTTTCTGAGAAAATGCTTTCTGATTTCTGAATTCATCTCTCAGAGTCACACCTTTCTTTTCATGGAGCAGTTTGTTAGCAGTTTGAAGTTTATGGAGACAAAGAAAATATCCTAAGACAAAAACTAGAATCTTTCTGAGAAACTGGATTGTGATTTGTGACTTCATCCCACAGAGCTACACGACTCTTGCCATGGAGCAGTTTATTAGCCCTGTTTTTGGCAAATCTGAGTAGGGAAATTTTGGATTGTATTGAAGTCTATGTTGACAAAGGAAATATCCTCAGATAAAAACTAGAAAGAAACTTTCTGAGAAACTTCTTTGTGATGTGTGAATTCATCTCACAGAGTTACACCGTTCTTTCATTGAGCAGTTTGATAGCACTGTTTTCGTGGAATCTGCAACAGAATATTGGGGAACGCATTGAAGCCTGTGATGACAAAGGAAATATCCTCAGATGAAAATCAAAAAGAAACTTTCTGAGAGAATGCCTTGTGATATTTGAATTGAACTCACAGAGTTACACTGTTCTTTACATTGTGTAGTTTACTAATACTGTTTTCTTGGAATCTGTAGTCAGATATTTCAGAGCACATTGAAACTTATGGTGACAAAGGAAGTATCCTCAGAAAAAAAATAGAAAGGAGCTTTCTGAGGAACTTCTTTGTGATGTGTGAATTCATCTCACAAAGTTACACCTTTTTTTGTATGGAGCAGTTTTCTAACACTGTTTTCATGAAATCTGTAAAGGAATATTTGGGAGCACATTAAGGCTTATATTGAAAAAGAGAATATCCTCAGACAAAAACTGCAAAGAAACTTTCTGAGAAACTACTTTGTGATGTGTGAATTCATCTCACAGAGTTACACCATTCTTTTCATTGAGCTGTTTGAAAACACTCTTTTCGTGTCATCTGCAAAGGGATATTTGGGAGCACATTGAGGCCTATGTTGAAAAATGAAATATCCCCAGGTAAAAACTAGAAAGAAGCTTTCTGAAAAACTGCTTTTTGATGTGTGAATTCATCTCACAGAGTTACACTGTACCTTTCATTGAGCAGTTTGTTAATACTGTTTTCTTGGAATCAGCCATAGGATATTTCGGAGCACATTGAAGCTTATGGTGAAAAATGAAATATCCTCAGGCAAAAACTAGAAAGAAGCTATCTGAGCAACGGCTTTGTGATTTGTGACTTCATCCCACAGAGCTACACGACTCTTTTCATGGAGCAGTTTATTAGCCCTGTTTTTGGCAAATCTGAGTAGGGAAATTTTGGATTGTATTGAAGTCTATGTTGACAAAGGAAATATCCTCAGAAAAAAACTAGAAAGAATCTTTCTGAGAAGCTTCTTTGTGATGTGTGAATTCATCTCACAGAGTTACACCGTTCTTTTCATTGAGGAGTTTAATAGCACTGTTTTCGTGGAATCTGCAACAGAATATTTGGGAGCACATTGAAGCCTATGATGACAAAGGAAATATCCTCAGATGAATATCAGAAAGAAGCTTTCTGAGAGATTGCCTTGTGATATTTGAATTGAACTCACAGAGTTACACTGTTCTTTACATTGTGTAGTTTACTAATACTGTTTTCTTGGAATCTGCAGTCAGATATTTCAGAGCACATTGAAACTTATGGTGACAAAGGAAGTATCCTCAGAAAAAAAAATAGAAAGGAGCTTTCTGAGGAACTTCTCTGTGATGTGTGAATTCATATCACAAAGTTACACCTTTTTTTATATGGAGCAGTTTTCTAACACTGTTTTCATGAAGTCTGCAAAGGAATATTTGGGAGCACATTAAGGCTTATATTGAAAAAGGGAATATCCTCAGACAAAAACTGGAAAGAAGCTTTCTGAGAAACTACTTTGTGATGTGTGAATTCATCTCACAGAGTTACACCATTGTTTTCATTGAGCTGTTTGAAAACACTCTTTTCATGTCATCTGCAAAGGGATATTTGGGAGCGCGTTGAGGCCTATGTTGAAAAATGAAATATCCTCAGATAAAAACTAGAAAGCAGCTTTCTGAAAAACTGCTTTTTTATGTGTGAATTCATCTCACAGAGTTACACTGTACCTTTCATTGAGCAGTTTGCTAACACTGTTTTCTTGGAATCAGCAATGGGATATTTTGGAGCACACTGAAGCTTATGGTAAAAAATGAAATATCCTCAGGCAAAAACTAGAAAGAAGCTGTCTGAGCAACAGCTTTGTAATTTGTGAATTCATCCCACAGAGCTACATGACTCTTGTCATGGAGCAGTTTATTAACCCTGTTTTTGGCTAATCTGAGTAGGGAAATTTTGGATCATATTGAAGCCTATGGTGACAAAGGAAATATCTCAGATAAAAACAGGAAAGAAGCTTTCTGAGAAAGTTCTTTGTGATGTGTGAATTCATCTCACAGAGTTTCACCTTTCTTTTCGTGGAGCCATATGCTAACACTGTTTTTGTTGAATCTGAAAAGGGATATTTGGAAACATATTGAGGTTTATGGTGAAAACCTAAATATCTTAAGATAGAAATTAGAAAGAAGCTTTCTGAGAATCTGCTTTGTGATTTTTGAATTCCTCTCACAGTGTTACATTGTTTTTTTTCATTGAGCAGTTTGCTAACACTGCTTTCATGGAATCTGCAAAGAGATATTTGAATGCACATTGAGGCCTAAAGTGAAAAAGAAAATATGCTCAGATAATACATATAAAGAAGCTTTCTGAGAAACTGTTTTGTGATGTGTGAAAACATCTCACAGAGGTACATGATTGCTTTCATGGATCACTTTGGTAGCACTGTATTTGTGGAATCAGAGAAGGGATATTTTCATCGCATTGAAGCCTATGATGACAAACGAAATATCCTCAGATAAAAACTAGAAAGAAGTTTTCTGAGAAAATTCCTCATTACGTGTGAATTCATCTCACAGAGGTACATCTTTCTTTTCATGGAGCAGTTTGCTGACTCTGTTTTTGTGGATTCTGCTGAGGGATATATAGGAGCGCATTGTGGCATATGGTGAAAAAGGAAATATCCTCAGATAAAAACAAGAAAGAAACTTTCTGAGCAATTGCTTTTAGATTTCTGAATTCATCTCACTGTGTTACACTGTTCATTTCATTGAGCAGTTTTCTAACATTGTTTTATTCAAATCTGGAATGGGATATTTTGGAGCATATTGAAACTTATGGTGACATAGTAAATATCCTCATAGAAAAAGTAGAAATCAGCTTTCTGAAAAACTGATTTGTGATGTGTTAATTCATCTCTCCGAGTTAAATGATTCTTTTCATGGATCAGTTTGGTAGCACTGTTTTTGGAGAATCTTAGAGGGAATATTTTGTATCGCCTTGAAGCCTATGGTGACAAAGGAAATATCTTCAGGTGGAAACTAGAAATAAGCTTTCTGAGAAAGTTATTTGTGATGTGTGAATTCACCTCACAGAGTTACACGGTTCTTTTCATTGAGTAGTTTGCTAACACTGTTTTCTTGGAATCTGCAATGGGATATTTTGCAGTTCATTGAAGATTATGGTGACAAAGGAAATATCCTCAGACAAAAAACTAGAAAGAAGTTTTCTGAGAAATTTCTTTGTGATTTGTGAATTCACCTCACAGAGTTACATGATTCATTTCATGGAGCAATTTGGTAGCACTCTTTTTGGGGATCTGAGAAGGGATATTTCGGATCACACTTAAGTCTATGTTGACAAAGGAAATACCCTCAGATAAAAACTAGAAAGAAGTGTTCTGAGAAAGTTCTTTGTAATATGTGAATTCATCTCACAGAATTACATCTTTCTTTTCATGGAGCCGTTTGCTAACACTGTTTTCATAGAATCTGCAAAGGTATATTTGGGAGCACATTGAGGACTGTTGTGAAAAACTAAATATCGTCAGCTTTCTGAGAAACTGCTTTTTGATGTGTGAATTCATCTCACAGAGTAACACTGTTCCTTTCATGGATCAGTTTGGTAGCACTGTTTTTGGAGAATCTGAGAAGGGATATTTTGGATCACACTGAACCCTATGTTGACAAAGGAAATACCCTCAGATAAAAGCTAGAAAGAAGTGTTCCTAGAAAATTCTTCATGATGTGTGAATTCACCTCACAGAGTTACACCGTTCTTTTCATGGGGCCATGTGCTAACACTGCTTTCATATAATCTTCAAAGGCATATTTGGGAGTGCACTGAGGAATATACTGACAAAGGAAATACCCTCACATAAAAAGTAGAAAGAATCTTTCTGAGAAACTGTTTTGTGATGTGCGAATTCATCTCACAGAATTACACTGTTCTTTTTATTGAGCAGTTTGCTAACACTGTTTTCATGGAATCTCCAATGGTATATTTGGGAGTGCATTGAAACTTTTGGTGGCAAAGAAAATAGCCTCAGATAAAAACTAGAAATAAGCTTTCTGAGAAACTGCCTTGTGATTTGTGAATTTATCTCACAGAGTTACACCATTCTCTTCATTGAGCTGTTTGAAAACACTATTTTAGTGAAATCTGCAAGGGAATATTTGGAAGCACATTGAGGCCTATGGTGAAAAAGGAAATATCCTCAGATAGAAACTAGAAAGAATCTTTCTGAGAAACTACTTTTTGATGTGTGAATTCATCTCACAGAGTTTCAGTGTTCTTTTTATTCAGCAGTTTGCTAACCCTGTTTTCTTGGAATCTGCAATGGGAAGTTTTGTAATGCATTGAAAATTACAGTGATAAATGAAATATCCTCAGACAAAAACTACAAAATAGCTTCCTGAGAAACTTCTTTGTGATTTGTAAGTTCATCTCACAGAGTTACACGATTCTTTTCATGGAGCAGTTTCATAGCACTGTTTTTGGGGAATCTGAGAAGGTATATTTGGGATTGCATCAAAGCCTATGGTGACAAAGGAAATATCCTCAGATGAAAACTAGAAATAAGCTTTCTGAGGAAGTGCTTTTTGATGTGTGAATTCGTCTCACAAAGTTACAACTTTCTTTTCATGGAACTGTTTGCTAACACTCCTTCTGTGGAATCTGCTAAAGGATATTTTGCAGCGCTTTGAGGCCTACAGTGAGAAACTAAATATCCCCAGATAAAAACTAGAAGAAAGCTTTCTGAGAAACTGCTTTGTGATGTTTGAATTCATCTCACAGAGTTACACTGTAATTTTCATTGAGCTGTTTGATAACACTGTTTTCATGGAATCTACAACGGATATTTTGGAGAGCATTGAGGCCTATGGTGAAAAAGTAAATATCTTCACATAAAAACTAGAAAGAAGCTCTCTGAGAAACTGCTTTGTGATGTTTGAATTCATCTCACAAATTTACACTGGTGTTTTCATTGAGCAGTTTTCTAACACAGTTTTCTTGGAATCTGCAATGGGATATTTCAGAACGCATTGAAGCTTATAGTTATAAACAAAATATCCTCAGACAAAAACTGGAAAGTGGCTTTCTCAGAAACTGCTTTGTGATGTATGTATTCATCTCACAGAATAACACCTTTCTTTTCATGGATCAGTTTGCTAACAGTATTTTCTTGGAATCTACAAAGGTATATTTTGGAGTGTGTTGAGGCCTATGATGAAAAAGGAAATTTCCTCTGAAGAACACTTGAAAGAAGCTGTCTGAGAAACTGCTTTGTGATGTGGGAATTCATCTCACTCATTTACACCACTCTTTTAATGGAGCAGTTTTGTAGCACTGTTTTTGGTGAATATGAGAACGGATACTTTGAATCGCATTGAAGCCTATGGTGACAAAGAGAATATCCACAGATAAAAACTAGAAATAAGCTTTCTGAGAAATTTCTTTGTGATGTGTGATTTCATCTGAGAGAGTTACAAAATTCTTTTCTTGGATCAGATTAGTAAAACTGGTTTTGGCAAACTGAGAAAGGATATTTTGGATCACATTGAACCCTACGGAGACAAAGGAAATATCCTCAGATGAAAACTAGAAATAAATTTTCTGAGAAATTTGTTTGTGATTGTGAATTTGCCTCCTGGAGTTACACCTTTTTTTTCATGGAAAAGTTGCTAACCCTGTTTTCAGGGAATCTACAAAGCGATATTTGGGAGTGCCTTGAGGCCTATGGTGAAAAAGGAAATATCCTCTGATAAAACCAATAAGAAACTTTCTGTGAAACTGGTTTGGGATGGTTGAAATCATCTCACAGAGTTACACCTTTCTTTTCATATAGCTGCTTGGTAATGCTGTTTTCCTAGAATCTGCAATAAGGTATTTGGGAGTGCATCAAAGCCTATGGTGACAAACGACTTATCCTCAGAGAAAAACATAAAAGAAGCTTTCTGTGAAACTACTTTTTGATGTGTGAATTCATCTCACAGAATTACATCTTTCTTTTCATGGAGCAGGTTGGTAGCACTGTTTTTGGGAAATCTGAAAAAGGATATTTTGGATTTCATTGAAACATATGGTGACAAAGGAAATATCCTCAGAAAAAAAATTGAGGGAAGTTTTCTGGCAAACTTCTTTGTGATGTGTCTATTCATCTCCCAGAGTAACACCTTTCATTTCATGGAGCCGTTTGCAAACCCTGTTTTCATGGAATCTAGAAAGGGATATTTGTGAGGAGTTGAGGCCTATGGTGGAAAAGGAAATATCCTCATATTAAAGGTAGATAGAATCTTTGTGAGAATCTGCTTTATGTTGTGTGAATTCATCACACAAATTTACACTGTTTTTTTCATTGAGCAGTTTGCTAACACCCTTTT
Organism: Macaca mulatta; assembly: GCF_049350105.2. Taxonomy (NCBI): domain Eukaryota; kingdom Metazoa; phylum Chordata; class Mammalia; order Primates; family Cercopithecidae; genus Macaca; species Macaca mulatta. The sequence continues at coordinate 56,251,494 of NC_133413.1, forward strand.
CTTGGAATCTGCAAAGGGATATTTTGGAGTGCATTGAAACTTATTTTTACAAAGGAAATATCCTCATATAAAAACTAGAAAGAAGCTTTCTGAGAAAGTTCTTTGTGGTGTGTGAATTCATCTCACAGTGTTACAATTTTTTTTCATGTAGCAGAAGCTAACACTGTTTTCATGGAAAACAATAAAATATTTGGGAGCACATTGAAGCCTATGGTGACAATGGAAATATCCTGAGACAAAAACAAAAAAGAAGCTTTCTGAAAACTGCTCTGTGATGTGTGAATTCACCTCACAGATTTACAACTTCCTTTTCATGAAGGAGTTTACTAACACTAGTTTTGTGGAATCTGCAAAGGGATATTCACGTGTGCCTTGAGGAATACTGTGAAAGAGTATATATCCTCAGATAAAAACAAAAAAGCAGCTTTCTGAGAAACTGCTTTGTGACGTGTGAATTCATCTCACAGAGTTACACTGTTCTATTCATTGAGCAGTTTGGTAACACTGTTTTCTTGGAATCTTTAATGGGATATTTTGGAGCGCATTGAAGCTTATGGTGACAAAGGAAATTTCCTCTGACAAAAACTCGAAAGAAGCTTTCTGTGAAATTGCTTTGTTATGTCTTAATTCATCTCACAGAATTACACCTTTCTTTTCATGTAGCAGTTTGGTAGCACTCTTTTTGGGGAATCAGAGAAGGGATAATTTGTATCGCATTGAATCCTATGTTGACAAAGAAAATATCCTCAGATAAAACTAGAAAGAAGCTTTCTGAGAAACTTCTTGGTGATGTTTGAATTCATCACACAGAATTAACAGCTTTCTTTCCAAAGAGAAGTTTGCTAACACTGTTTTCATGGAATCTGCAATTGGATATTTGGGAGCGCATTGAGTTCTATGGTGAAAAACAAAATATTCTCACATAAAAACTGGAAAGTACCTTCGTGAGAAACCGCTTTGTGATGTGTGAATTCATCTCACAGTGTCACACCGTCCTTTTCATTGAGCAGTTTGCTAACACTGTTTTCGTGGAATCTGCAAAGGGATATATGGGAGAGAATTGAGGCCAATGGAGAAAAAAGAAATATCCTCAGTTAAAAACTAGAAAGAAGCTTTCTGAGAAGCTTCTTTGTGATGTGTGAATTCATCTCAGAGTGTTACAGTGTTCTTTTCATTGAGCAGTTTGCTAACACTCTTTTCTTGGATTCTGCAATGGGATATTTCAGAGTGCATTGAATCTTCTGGTGACACAGAAAAAATCTTCATGGATTAAGTAGAAAGAAGCTTTTGGAAAAACCACTTTGTGATGTGTTAATTCATCTCACAGAGTTACATGATTCTTTCCATGGATCTATTTGGTAGCACTATTTTTGGGGATTCTGAGAAGGGATATTTGGGATCGAATTGAAGCCTATGGAGAAAAAGGAAATATCCTCAGATGAAAGATAGAAGGAAGCTTTCTGAGACAGTTTTTTGTGATATGTGAACTCATCTCACAGAGTTACACCATTATTTTTATTGAACAGTTTGATAACACTGTTTTTGTGTAATCTGCAATAGGATATTTGGGAGCACTTTGTAGCCTATAGTTACAAAGGTAATGTCCTCAGAAAAAAATCAAAAAGTAGCTTTCTGAAAAACTGCTTTGTGATTTATGAATTCATCTCACAGATTTACACCTTGTTTTTCATGGAGCCATTTGCTAACACTGTTTTTGTGGAATCTGCAAAGGGATATTTGGGAGCACATGGAGGACTATAGTTAAAAAGGAAATGTCCTGAGATAAAAACTAGAAAGTAGCTTTCTAAAAAACTGCTTTGTGAACGTTTGAGTTCGTCTCACAAAGTTACACCATTGTTTGCATTGAGCAGATTGATACACTATTTTCATGGAATCTGCAATAGGATATTTGGTAGTACCTTGAAGCTTATGGTGACAAAGGAAATATCCCCAGATAATAACCAAAAAGAAGCCCTCTGTGAAACTGCTTTTTGATGTATGAATTCATCTCACAGATTTACTCCTTTCTTTTCATTGAGAAGTTTGCTAACACTTTTTTCATGGAATCTGCAATGGGATATTCAGGAGTGCAGTGAGGAATATGATGAAAAAGGAAATATCCTCAGATAATAACTAGAAAGAATCTATCTGAGAAACTGCTTTGTGATATTTGATTCATCTCAGAGAGTTGCAATGTCGTTTTCATTGACCAGTTTGCTAACACTGTTTTCTTGAACTCTGCATTTGGATATTTCAGAGCGCATTGAAGCTTATGGTTACAAAGGAAATATCTTCATATAAAAACTAGATAGAAGCTTTCTGAGAAATTCTCACTCATAGGTGGGAATTGAACATTGAGATCACTTGGACATGGGAAGGGAAAGATCACACACCGGGGCCTATTGTAGGGAGTGGGGAGGAATGACATTGGGAGCTATACCTGATGTAAATGACGAGTTGAAGTGTGCTGACGAGTTGATGGGTGCAGGACACCAATATGGCACATGTATACATATGTAACAAACTTGCACATTGTGCACATGTACCCTAGAACTTAAAGTATAATGAATAAAATAATAATAAACAAAATACTACTTCTAGCAATAGACTAGGTGCAGGGGATATAGTACTGAACAAAGCAAATATATATATATATATATATATATATATATATATATATATATATATGAAAACTAGAAAGAAGCTTTCTGAGAAATTTCTTTCTGATGTGTTAAATCATCTCACAGAGTTACCCATTTTTTTTTTTTCATGGAGCAGTTTGTTAGTACTGTTTTTGGGTAATATGAGCAGGGATATTTTGAAACATATTGAAGCCCATGGTGACAAAGGAAGTATGCTAATATAAAAACCGGAAAGAAGAATTCTGAGAAACTTCTATGTGATGTGTGAATTCATCTCACAGAGTTACACTGTTCTTTTCATTGAGCAGACTGGTAACACTGTTTTCATGGAATATGCAATAGGATATTTGGGAGTGCATTGAAGCCTATGGTGACAAAGGAAATATCCTCAGATAAAAACGGAAAAGAAGCTTTCTGAAAAACTGCTTTGAGATGTGTCAATTTGTACCACAGAGTTATATTGTTATTTTCATTGATTAACTTGCTAACACTGTTTTCCTGGATTCTGCAATGGGATATTTCAGAGTGCATTGAAGCTTATGTTGACATAGGAAATATCCTCAGACAAAAACTAGAAAGAAGTTTCTGACAAACTGCTTTCTAATTTGTGAATTCATCTCACAGAGTTACAATTTCCTTTCATGGAGCAGTTTGTTAGCACTGTTTTTGGGGAATCTGAGAAGGGCTATTTTGGATCACATTGAAGCCTGTGGTGCTAAAAAAAAAATCCTCAGATAAAAAACAGAAAGAAGCTTTCTGAAAAACTGCTTTGTGATGGGTGTATTCATCTCACAGAGTAGCACGATTCTTTTCTTGGAGCAGTTTGGTAAAACTTTTTGTGGAATCTGTAATAGGATATTTGGGAGTGCATTGAAGCCTATGGTGACCAAGGAAATATTTTCAGACAAAAAACCAAAAAGCAGCTTTCTGAGAAACTGCTTTGTGATGTGTGAATTCATCTCACAGATTTACACATTTCTTTTTGTGTAGCAGTTTGATAACACTATTTTCGTGGAATATGCAATGAATATTCATGAGCACAATGAGGCCTGTGGTGAAAAAAGGAAATATCCTCAGACAAAAACTAGAAAGAAGGTTTCTTTGAAAATGCTTTCTGATGTGTGAATACATCTCACAGATTTACAAGATTCTTTTCATGGAGCATTTTGGTAGCACTGTTTTTGGAGACTCTGAGAAGGACTATTTTGGATCACATTGAAGCCTACGGTGAAAAAGGGGTTTTCTCAGATAAAGACCAGACAGAAACTTTCTGAGAAACTGCTTTGTGATGTGTGTATTCATCTTACAGAGTAGCAAAATTATTTTCTTGGAGCAGGTTGCTGAAACTGTTTTCATGAAATCCGCAAAGGAATACTCAGGAGCACATTGAGGAATATGGAGAAAAAGGAAATAGACTCAGGTAGAAACTAGAAAGAGGCTTTCTGAGAAACAGTTTTGTGATGTGAGAATTCATCTCACAGAGTTACACCACACTTTTCATGAAGCGGTTTGGTAGTACTGTTTTTGGGGAATTTGAGAAGGGATATTTTGAATTGCAATGAAGCCTACGGTGACAAAGGAAATATCCTCAGATTAAAACTAGAAAGAAGCTTTCTGAGAAATTGCTTTGTGATGTGTTAATTCATCTCACAGAGTTGCATGATTCTTTTCATGGATAAGTTTGGTAGCACTGTTTTTGGGGAATCTGCAATAGGATATTTGGGAGCACATTGGAGCCCATGGTGACAAAGGAAATATCCTAAGACAAAAACTAAAAAGAAACTTTTTGAACAACTGCTTTGTGATGTGTGAATTCATCTCAGAGATTTACACCTTTCTTTTCATGGAGCAGTTTGCAAACACTATTTTCGTGGAATATGCAAAGGGATATTCATGAGCACATTGAGGCCTTTTTGGAAAGAGGAAATATCCTCAGACAAAAACTAGAAAGAAACTTTCTGAGAAACTCCTTTGTGATTTGTGAATTCATCTCACAGTGTTACACAATTCTTTTCATGGAGCAGTTTTTTAGCACTGTTTTCTTGGAATCCACAATGGGATATTTTGGAGTGCATTGAAGCTTATGGTGAAAAAGGAAATATCCTAACATGAAAAATAGAAAGAAGTTTTCTGAGAAAGTCCTTTGTGGTATGTTAATTCATCTCACAGAATTACCCATTTTTTCCCATGGTGCAGTTTGTTAGTACTGTTTTTGGGGAATATGAGAAGGGATATTTTGGATCACATTGAAGCCCATGGTGACAAATGAAATATCCTCAGATAAAAACTGGAATGAAGCATTCTGAGAAACGTTTTTGGGATGTGTGGATTCACCTCACAGAGTTACACTGTTCTTTTCTTTGAGCAGTCTGCTAACACTGTTTTCGTGGAATCTGTAATAGGATATTTGGGAGCGCATTGAAGCCTATGGTGACAAAGGTAATATCCTCAGATAAAAACGGAAAAGAGGCTTTTGGAGAATCTGCTTTGTGATGTGTCAATTTGTCTCACTGAGTTACACTGTTCTTTTCATTGACCAGTTTGCTAACACTGTTTTCCTGGAATCTGCGATGGCATATTTCAGAGTGCATTGAAGTTTTGGTGACAAAGGAAATATCCTCAGACAAAAACTAGAAATAAACTTTCTGACAAACTGCTTTCTAATTTGTGAATTCATCTCACAGAGTTACACCATCCTTTTCATGGAGCAGTTCAGTAGCTCTGTTTTTGTGGAATTGAGAAGTGATACTTTGCATCACATGGAAGCCTATGGTGAAAAAGGATATATCCTCAGGTAAAAACTGGAAAGAAGTTTTCTGAGAAACTGCTTTGTGATGTGTGAATTCATCTCACAGAGTAGCATGATTCTTTTTTTGGAGCAGTTTGGTAAAACCGTTTTTGTGGAATCTGCAATAGGATATTTGGGAGTGCAATGAAGCCTATGGTGACCAAGGAAATATCCACAGACAAAAAAACCATAAAGAAGCTTTCTGAGAAACTGCTTTGTGATGTGTGAATTCATCTCACAGATTTACACGTTTCTTTTCATGGAGCAGTTTTCTAACACTATTTTCGTGGAATCTGCAAAGGGATATTCACGAGCACAATGATGCTTAGGGTGAAAAAGGAAATATCCTCAGACAAAAACTAGAAAGAAGCTTTCCATGAAAAAGCTTTCTGATTTGTGAATTCATCTCACAGATTTACACGATGCTTTCCATGGAGCATTTTGGTAGCACTGTTTATGGAGAATCTGAGAAGGGCTATTTTGGATTGCATTGAAGCCTGTGATGAGAAAGGGAATATTGTCAGACAAAAAATAGATAGAAGTTTTCCGAGAAACTTCTTTGTGCTGTATGTTTTCATCTTGCAGAGTAGCACAATTCTTTTCTTGCAGCAGGTTGCTAAGAGTGTTTTTGTGTAATCTGAAAAGGGATATTTGGGAATGCATTTAGGAATATAGTGAAAAAGGAAATATCCTCAGATAAAAACTAGGAAGAAGCATTCTGAGAAACAATTTTGTGATGTGAGAATTCATCTCACAGAGTTACACCACACTTTTCATGAAGCATTTTGGTAGCCCTGTTTTGGGGGAATTTGAGAAGGGATATATTAAATTGCGTTGAAGCCTCTGATGCCAAAGGAAATATCTTCATATAAGAGCTAGAAAGAATCTTTCTGAGAAATTGCTTTGTGATGTGTGAATTCATCTCACAGAGTTACACCGTTCTTTTCATAGAGCAGTTTTATAACACTGTTTTCGTGGAATCTGCACTAGGACGTTTGGTAGTGCATTGAAGCCTATGGAGACAAATTAAATATCGTCAGATTGAAACCAAAAAGAAGCTTTCTGTGAAACTGCTTTGTGATGTTTTAATTTATCTCACAGAGTTACACTGGTATTTTCACTGAGAAGTTTGCTAACACTGTTTTCTTGGAATCTGTAATGGGATATTTCAGAGCGCATTGAAGTTCATGGTGACAAAGGAAATATCCTCAGACAAAAACTATACAGAAGACTTCTGAGAAACTGCTTTGTGATGTGTTAGTTCTGTTCATAGAGTTACATGATTGTTTTCATGGATCATTTTGTTAGCACTGTTTTTGGGGAATCTGAGAAGGGACATTTTGGATCACATTGAAGCCAAAGGTGAGAAAGGAAATATCCTCAGAGAAAAACTAGAAAGAAGCTTTCAGGGAAACTTCATTGTGATGTGTGAATTCATCTCACAGAGTTACACCTTTCTTTCCATGGAGCAGTTTGCTGACACTGTTTTCGTGGAATCTGCAAAGGGATATTTTGGCACACATTGAAGCCTATGTGAAAAGGAGATATCCTCAGATAAAAACTAGAAAGAAGCTTTCTGAGAAATTTTATTGTGATGTTTGAATTCATCTCATAGAGTTACACCTTTCTTTTGATGGAGCAGTTTGTTAACACTGTTTTCATGTAATCTGCAAGGTGATATTTGGCAGTGCATTGAGGCCTATGGTGAGAAACTAAATATCCTCAGATAAACATAGAAAGAAGATTTTTGAGAAACTGCTTAGTGATGTGTGAATTCTTCTCACCGTGTTATACTGTTCTTTTCTCTGAACAGTTTGCTAACACTGTTTTCATGGAATCTGCAAAGTGATATTTGGGAGCACATTGAGGCATATAGTGAAAAAGGAAATATCCTCATATAAAAACTAGAAAGAAGCCTTCTGAGAAACTGCTTTGTCATGTGTGAATTCATGTCACAGTGTGACACTGTTCTTTGCACTGAAAAGTTTGCTAATACTGTTTTTGTGGAATCTGCAATGTTATATTTCTTAGCACATTTAAGTTTATGGTGACAAAGGAACTATTCTCAGACAGAAACTACAAAGCAGCTTTCTGAGAATGTGCTTTGTGATTTGTGAATTAATCTCACAGAGTTACACGATTATTTTAATGGAACAATTTGGTAGAACACTTTTTGGGGAATCTGAGAAGGGATATTTGGGAGAGCATTGAAGCCTAGAGTGAAAAGGAAGTATCCTCTGATAAAAGCTAGAAAGAAGCTCTCTGAGAAAGTTCTTTGTGATGTGTGAATTCATCTTGTAGAGTTACACCTTTCTTTTGATGGAACAGTTTGCTAACACTGTTTTTGTGTAATCTCCAAGGGGAGATTTGGGAGTAAATTGAGGCCTATGGTGAAAAACTAAATATCCTCAGATAAGCACTAGAAAGAAGGTTTCTGAGAAATTGCTTTGTGATGTGTGAATTCATCTCACCATGTTACATTGTTCTTTGAGTAGTTTGCTAACTCTGTTTTCATGGAATCTGCAAAGTGATATTTGAGAACACATTGAGGCATATAGTGAAAAAGGAAATATCCTCACATAGGAACTAGAAAGAAGCTTTTTGAGAAACTGCTTTGTGATGTGTTAATTCATCTCACAGCGTTACACTGTTCTTTTCATTGAGCAATTTGCTAAGACTGTTTTCATGGAATCTGCAATGTTATATTTTGGAGTGCATTTAAGCTTATGGTGACCAAGGAAATATACTCAGACAAAAACTAGAAAGCAGCTGTCTGAGAAACTGCTTTGTGATTTGTGAATTAATCTCAGAGAGTTACACAATTCTTCTAATGGATCAGTTTGTTAGAACATTTTTTGGTTAATCTGAGAAGGGATATATGGGATAGCATTGAGGTCTATGGTGTAAAGGAAATATCCTCAGATAAAAACTTGAAAGAAACTTTCTGAGAAAGTTCTTCACGTTATGCGAACTCATCTCACAGAGTGACACCATTCTTTTCATTGTGCCATTTGACAACACCGTTTTCATGGAATCTACGCATGGGTATTTTGGAGCGCATTGAAGGTTAAGGTGACAAAGGAAATACCCTCATATAAAAACTAGAAAGACGCTTTCTGAGGAAATGCTTTCTGATGTGCTAATTCTTGTCACAGAGTTACAGGATTCTGTTCATGGAGCAGTTTGGTTACACTGTTTTTGTGGAATCTGAGAAGGGACATTTTGGATTGTTTTGAAGCCTATGGTGACAAAGGAAATATCTTCAGATAAAAATTGGAAAGAAGATTTCTGAGAAAGTTTTTTGTGATGTGTGAATTCATCTCAGAGAGTTACACCTTTCTTTCATGGAGCAGCTTTCTGACACTGTTTTTGTGGAATCTGCAAAGGAATATTTGTTAGTACATTGTGGCCTATAGTGAAAAAGGGGGTATCCTCAGATAAAAACTAGAAAGAAGCTTTCTGTAATACTGCTTTGTGATGTGTGAATTCAACTCACAGAATTACATCATTCTTTCCATTGTTCAATTTGCTAATGCTGTTTTCTTGGAATCTGCAATGGGATATTCTGGAGTGCATTGAATCTTATGGTGAAAAAGGAAATATCCTGAGACAAAAATTAGAAAGAAGGTTTCTGGGAAACTGTTCTGTGATTTGTGAATTTATCTAACAGAGTTACATCTTCTTTTCATAGAGCAGTTTGCTAACACTGATTTCGTGGAACCTGCAAAGGGATATTTTGGAGCACATTGAGGCCTATGGTGAAAAGGAGATATCCTCAGATAAAAACTAGAAAGAAGCTTTCTGAGAAATTTCATTGTGATGTTTGAATTCAACTCATAGAGTTACACCTTTCTTTTGATGGAGCAGTTTGCTAACAGTTTTCATGTAATCTGCAAGGGGATATTTGGGAGTGCACTGAGGCCTATGGTGAGAAACTAAATATCCTCAGATAAACATAGAAAGAAGATTTTTGGGAAACTGCTTAGTGATGTGTGAATTCTTCTCACAATGCTACACTGTTCTTTTCATTGAGTACTTTGATATCACTGTCCTCATGGAAACTGCAACAGGATATTTGGGAGTGCATTGAAGCCTATGGTGAAAAAGGAAATATCCTTAGATAAAAATCAAAAAGAAGCTTTCTGAAAGACTGCTTTGTGATGTGTGAATTCATCTCACAGAGTTACACAATTATTTTCATTTAGAGGTTTACTAACACTGTTTTCTTGTAATCTGCAATGGGATATTTTGGAGTGCATGGAAGCTTACAGTGACAACGGAAATTTCCTCAGGCAAAAACTAGAAAGAAGATTCTTGAGAAACTTCTTTGCAATTTGTGAATTCATCTCAAAGAGTTACACCACTCTTTTTATGGAGAAGTTTGGTATCACTGTTTTTGGGGAATCTGAGAAGGGATATTTTACATGGCATTGAAGCCTATGGTGACAAAGGAATTATCCTCAGATAAAAACTAGAAAGAAGATTTCTGAGAAACTGCTTCATGATATGTGAATTCATAGCACAGAGTTACACCTTTCTTTTCATGCAGCCGTTTGCTAACACTGTTTTCTTGGAATCTGCAAAGGGATATGTGGGAGCGCATTGAGGCCTATAGTGAAAAACTAAATATCCTAAGATAAAAACCAGAAAGAAGCTTTCTGAGAAACTGCTTTGTGATTTGTGAATTGTTCTCAAAGAGTTACACTACTCTTTTCGTGGACGAGTTTGGTAGCACTGTTTTTGGGGAATCTGAGAAGGGATAATTTGTATGACATTGAAGCCTATGGTGACAGCGGGAATATCCTCAGATAAAAAATGGAAAGAAGCTTTCCAAGAAACTTCTTGGTGATGTGTGAATTTACTTCACAGAGTTGCACCTTTCTTTTCATGGAGCAGTTTGCTAACACTGTTTTCTTGGAATCTGCAATGGAATGATTTGGAGTGCAATTAAGCTTATGGTGACAAACGAAATACACTCATATAAAAATTAGAAAGAAGGCTTCTGAGAAACTGCGTGCCATGTTTGAATTCATCTCACAGAGTTACACTGCTCTTTTCATTGAGCAGTTTCTAAAGCATGTTTTCATGGTATCTGCAATGGAATATTTCGGAGCACTTTGAAGCTTATGGTGACAAACGAAATATCCTCAGACAAAAATTAGAAAGAAGATTTCTGAGAAAATACTTTGTGATGTCTTAATTCATCTCACAGAGTTACACGATTCTATTCATGGATCAGGTTAGTAGCACTGTTTTGGGGGAATCTGAGAAGAAGTATTTTGGATCGTATTGAAGCCTATGGTGACAAAGGAAATATCCTCAGATAAAAACTAGAAAGAATCTCTCTGAGAAACTTCTTGGTGATGTGTGAATTCCTCTCACAGAGTTTCAGCTTTCTTTTCATGGAGCAGTTTGCTAACACAGTTTTCATATAATCTGCAAAGGGATATTTGGGAGCACATAGAGGCCTATGGTGAAAAAGGAAATATTCCCAGAGTAAAATTAGAAAGAAGCACTCTGAGAAACTGCTTTGTGATGGTTGAATTCATCTCACAGAGTTACAGCATTGTTTTCCTTGAACTGTTTGTTAACACTGTTTTTGAGGAATGTGCAATAGATTATTTGAGAACACATTGAAGCCTATGGTGAAAATGTAAATATTCTAAGATAAAAACTAGAAAGAAGTTTTCTGACAAAGTTCTTTGTGAAGTATGAATTCATCTCACAGTGTTACACCTTACTTTACATGGAGCAGTTTGCTACCACTGTTTTCATGGAATCTGCAAAGGGATATTTGGGAGCGTACTGAGGACTATGAAGAAAAAGCAAATATCTTCAGAAAAAAAGTAGAAAGAAACTTTCTGAGAAACTGTTTTGTGATGTGTGAATTCATCTCACAGAGTTACACTGTTCTTTTTATTGAGCAGTTTGCTAACACTGTTTTCAAGGAATGTGAAATAGGATATTCGAGAGTGCATTGAAGCCTATGGAGACAAAGGAAATATCCTCAGACAAAAACTAGTAAGAACCTTTCTGAGAAACTACTTTCTGATTTGTGAATTCATCTCACAGAGTTACACCTTTCTTGTCATGGAGGAGAGTTTTAGTACTGATTTTGGGAAATCTGAGAAGGGATATTTAGGATGGTGTTGAAGCCTATGGTGACAAAAGAAACACCTCAGATAAAAACTAGACAGAAGCTTTCTGAGAAACTGCTTTGTGATGTTTGAATTCATCTCACAGAGTTACACCATTCTATCCATGGAGTCATTTGCTAACACTGCTTTCGTGGAATCTGCAAAGGGATATTTGAGAGGACATTGAGGCATATGATGAAAAAAGAAATATCCTCTGAATAAAAACTATAAGGAAGTTTTCTGATAAACCGCTTTGTTATGTGTGACTTCATCTCACACAGTTACACCATTCTTTTCATTGAGCAGTTTGTTAACACTTTCTTTCTTGGAATCTGCAATGGGATATTCATGATCGCTTTGAGGCCTATGGTGAAAAAGGAAATATTCTCTGATAAAAACTAGAAAGAAGCTTTCTGTGAAACTGCTTTCTGATGTGTGAATTCATCTCACTGAGTTACACGGTTCTTTTCTTGGAGCAGTTTGGTAGCATTCTTTTTGGGGAATCTGTGAAGGGATATTTTGGTTTGCATTGAAACCTACATTGACAAATTAGATATCCTCAGATAAAAACCAAGAAGACGCTTTCTGGGAATGCTCTTCATGATGTGTGAATTCATCTCACAGAGTTACATCTTTCTTTTCCTGGAGCAGTTTGCTAACACTGTTTTCATGGAATCTGCAATGGGATATTCTGGAACCCTTTGATGCCTACAGGGAAAAATGAACTTTCCTCAGATAAAAACTAGAAAGAAGCCTTCTAAAAAACAGCTTTGTGATGTGTGAATTCATCTTACAGGTTTTCACCATTCTTTTCATTGAGGAGTGTGATAACAGTTTTCCTGCAATCTGCAATAGGATATATGGGAGTGCATTGAAGCCTATGGGGTCAGGAAATATCCACAGATAAAAGTCCAAAAAGAAGCTTTCTGTGAAATTGCTTTGTGATGTGTGAACTCATTTCACAGAGTTACACCATTCTTTTCATTGAGAAGTTTGCCAACACTTTTTTCAATTAATCTGCTATGGGATATTGGGGAGTGCATTGATTCAAATGATGAAAAAGGAAATATACTCAGATAAAAACTAGAAAGTGTTCTGAGAAACATCTTTGCAATATGTGAATTCATCTCACAGTGTTACACCCTTTTTCTCATGTAACAGTTAGGTAACACTGTTTTTGGGGAATCTGAGAAGGGATATTTTGGGTCACATTGAAGCCTATGGTGACAAAGGAAACATCCTCAATTAAAAACTAGAAAGAAGATTTCTGAAAAACTACTTCATAATGTGTGAATTCATCTCAAAGAGTTACACTGTTGTTTTCATTGAGCAGTTTGATAACATGGTTTTTGTGGAATCTGCAATAGGATATTTGGTAGAGCATTGAAGCCTATGGTGACAAAGGAAATATCCTCATATAAAAGCTGGAAAGAAGCTTTCAGAAAAACCACTTTGTGATGTGTTAATTCACCTCACAGTGTTACATCTTTCTTTTCTTGGAGCACATTGCTGTCATTGTTTTCTTGGTGTCGGCAAGGGAATATTTGGGAGCATATTAAGGCCTTTAGTGAAAAAAGAAATATCCCTAGATAAAATCTAGAAAGAAGCTTTCAGAGAAACTGCTTTGTGATGTCTGAATTCATCTCACAGTGTCACACTGTTTTCTTCATGGAATAGTAGGCTAACACTGTTTTCTTAGAATCTACAATGGGGGGCGGAGCAACATGGCCAAATAGGAACAGCTCCAGTCTCCAACTCCCAGCGTGAACGATACAGAAGACCGGTGATTTCTGCATTTTCAACTGAGGTACTGGGTTCATCTCACTAGGCAGTGCCGGACAATCGGTGCTGGTCAGCTGCTGCATCCCAACCAGTGAGAGCTGAAGCAGGGCGAGGCATCGCCTCACCTGGGAAGCACAAGGGGGAAGGGAATCCCTTTTCCTAGCCAGGGGAACTGAGACACACAACACCTGGAAAATTGGTTAACTCCCACCCCAATACTGCACATTAAGGAAACGGGCACAACAGGGGATTATATCCCACACCTGGCTGGGAGGGTCCCACGCCCACGGAGCCTCCCTCATTGCTAGCACAGCAGTCTGTGATCCACCAGCAAGGCAGCAGCGAGGCTGGGGGAGGGGCGCCTGCGATTGCTGAGGCTTAAGTAGGTAAACAAAGCCGCTGGGAAGCTCGAACGGGATGGAGCTCACAGCAGCTCAAGGAAACCTGCCTGTCTCTGTAGACTCCACCTCTGGGGACAGTAAACAATAACAAACGCAGCAGAAACCTCTGCAGATGCAAACGACTCTGTCTGACAGCTTTGAAGAGAGCAGTGAATCTCCCAATACAGAGGTTGAGATCTGAGAAGGGACAGACTGCCTGCTCAAGTGGGTCCCTGACCCCTGAGTAGCCTAACTGGGAGACATCTCCCACTCGGGGCAGTCTGACACCCCACACCTCACAGGGTGGAGTACCCCCCTGAGAGGAAGCTTCCAAAGCAAGAATCAGACAGGTACACTCGCTGTTCAGAAATATTCTATCTTCTGCTGCTGACACCCAGGCAAACAGGGTCTGGAGTGGACCTCAGGCAATCTCCAACAGACCTACAGCTGAGGGTCCTGACTGTTAGAAGGAAAACTATCAAACACGAAGGACACCTACACCAAAACCCCATCAGTACGTCACCATCATCAAAGACCAGAGGGAGATAAAACCACAAAGATGGGGAAAAAGGAGGGCAGAAGAGTTGGAAATTCAAAAAATAAGAGCACATCTCCCCCGGCAAAGGAGCGCAGCTCATTGCCAGCAACGGATCAAAGCTGGACAGAAAATGACTTTGACAAGATGAGAGAAGAAGGCTTCAGTCCATCAAAATTCTCAGAGCTAAAGGAGGAATTATGTACCCAGCACAAAGAAACTAAAAATCTTGAAAAAAGAGTGGAAGAATTGATGGCTAGAGTAATTAATGCAGAGAAGGTCATAAACGAAATGAAAGAGATGAAAACCGTGACACGAGAAATACGTGACAAATGCACAAGCTTCAGTAACTGACTCGATCAACTGGAAGAAAGAGTATCAGCGATTGAGGATCAAATGAATGAAATGAAGCGAGAAGAGAAACCAAAAGAAAAAAGAAGAAAAAGAAATGAACAAAGCCTGCAAGAAGTATGGGATTATGTAAAAAGACCAAATCTAGGTCTGATTGGGGTGCCTGAAAGTGAGGGGGAAAATGCAACCAAGTTGGAAAACACTCCTCAGGATATCATCCACGAGAAGTTCCCCAACCTAGTAGGGCAGGCCAACATTCATATCCAGGAAATACAGAGAACGCCACAAAGATACTCCTCGAGAAGAGCAACTCCAAGACACATAATTGCCAGATTCACCAAAGTTGAAATGAAGGAAAAAATCTTAAGGGCAGCCAGAGAGAAAGGTCGGGTTACCCACAAAGGGAAGCCCATCAGACTAACAGCAGATCTCTCAGCAGAAACTCTCCAAGCCAGAAGAGAGTGGGGGCCAATATTCAACACTCTTAAAGAAAAGAATTTTCAACCCAGAATTTCATATCCAGCCAAACTAAGTTTCATAAGTGAAGGAGAAATAAAATCCTTTACAGATAAGCAAACGCTTAGAGATTTTGTCACCGCTAGGCCTGCCTTACAAGAGACCCTGAAGGAAGCACTAAACATGGAAAGGAACAACCGGTACCAGCCATTGCAAAAACATGCCAAAATGTAAAGACCATCAAGGCTAGGAAGAAACTGCATCAATTAATGAACAAAATAACCAGTTAGTATCATAATGGCAGGATCAGTTTCACATATAACAATATTAACCTTAAATGTAAATGGACTAAATACTCCAATTAAAAGACACAGACTGGCAAACTGGATAAAGAGTCAAGACCCATCAGTCTGCTGTATTCAGGAGACCCATCTCACATGCAGAGACATACATAGGCTCAAAATGAAGGGATGGAGGAAGAGTCAAGCAAATGGAGAACAAAAAAAAAAAGCAGGGGTTGCAATACTAGTCTCTGATAAAACATACTTTAAACCATCAAGGATCAAAAGAGACAAAGAAGGCCATTACATAATGGTAAAGGGATCAATTCAACAGGAAGAGCTAACTACCCTAAATATATATGCATCCAATACAGGAGCACCCAGATTCATAAAGCAAGTCCTTAGAGACTTACAAAGAGACTTAGACTCCCATACAATAATAATGGGAGACTTCAACACTCCACTGTCAACATTAGACAGATCAACGAGACAGAAAGTTAACAAGGATATCCAGGAATTGAACTCATCTCTTCAGCAAGCAGACCTAATAGACATCTATAGAACTCTCCACCCCAAATCAACAGAATATACATTCTTCTCAGCACCACATCGCACTGATTCCAAAATTGACCACATAATTGGAAGTAAAGCACTCCTCAGGAAATGCACAAGAACAGAAATTATAACAAACAGTCTCTCAGACCACAGTGCAATCAAACTAGAACTCAGGACTAAGAAACTCAATCAAAACCGCTCAACTACATGGAAACTGAACAACCTGCTCCTGAATGACTACTGGGTACATAACGAAATGAAGGCAGAAATAAAGATGTTCTTTGAAACCAATGAGAACAAAGATACAACATACCAGAATCTCTGGGACACATTTAAAGCAGTGTGTACAGGGAAATTTATAGCACTAAATGCCCACAAGAGAAAGCAGGAAAGATCTAAAATTGACACTCTAACATTGCAATTAAAAGAACTAGAGAAGCAAGAGCAAACACATTCGAAAGCTAGCAGAAGGCAAGAAATAACTAAGATCAGAGCAGAACTGAAGGAGATAGAAACACAAAAAAACCCTCCAAAAAATCAATGAATCCAGCAGTTGGTTTTTTGAAAAGATCAACAAAATTGACAGACCGCTAGCAAGACTAATAAAGAAGAAAAGAGAGAAGAATCAAATAGACGCAATAAAAAATGATAAAGGGGATATCACCACCAACCCCACAGAAATACAAACTACCATCAGAGTATACTATAAACACCTCTATGCAAATAAACTGGAAAATCTAGAAGAAATGGATAATTTCCTGGACACTTACACTCTTCCAAGACTAAACCAGGAAGAAGTTGAATCCCTGAATAGACCAATAGCAGGCTCCGAAATTGAGGCAATAATTAATAGCTTACCAACCAAAAAAAGTCCAGGACCAGATGGATTCACAGCCGAATTCTACCAGAGGTACAAGGAGGAGCTGGTACCATTGCTTCTGAAACTATTCCAATCAAGAGAAAAAGAGGGAATCCTCCCTAACTCATTTTATGAGGCCAACATCATCCTGATACCTAAGCCTGGCAGAGATACAACAAAAAAAGAGAATTTTAGACCAATATCCCTGATGAACATTGATGCAAAAATTCTCAATAAAATAGTGGCAAACCAGATTCAGCAACACATCAAAAAGCTTATCCACCATGATCAAGTGGGCTTCATCCCTGGGATGCAAGGCTGGCTCAACATTCGCAAATCAATAAACATAATCCAGCATATAAACAGAACCAAAGACAAGAACCACATGATTATCTCAATAGATGCAGAAAAGGCTTTTGACAAAATTCAACAGCCCTTCATGCTATAAACGCTCAATAAATTCGGTATTGATGGAACGTACCTCAAAATAATAAGAGCTATTTATGACAAACCCACAGCCAATATCATACTGAATGGGCAAAAACTGGAAAAATTCCCTTTGAAAACGCACACGACAGGGATGCCCTCTCTCACCACTCCTATTCAACATAGTGTTGGAAGTTCTGGCTAGGGCAATCAGGCAAGAGAAAGAAATAAAGTGTATTCAGTTAAGAAAAGAAGAAGTCAAATTGTCCATGTTTGCAGATGACATGATTGTATATTTAGAAAACCCCATCATCTCATCCCAAAATCTCCTTAAGCTGATAAGCAACTTCAGCAAAGTCTCAGGATACAAAATTAATGTGCAAAAATCACAAGCCTTCTTATACACCAGTAACAGACAAACAGAGAGCCAAATCATGAATGAACTTCCATTCACAATTGTTCCAAAGAGAATAAAATACCTAGGAATCCAACTTACAAGGGATGTAAAGGACCTCTTCAAGGAAAACTACAAACCACTGCTCAGTGAAATAAAAGAGGACACAAACAAATGGAAGAACATACCATGCTCATGGATAGGAAGAATCAATATCGTGAAAATGGCCATACTGCCCAAGGTTATTTATAGATTCAATGCCATCCCCATCAAGCTACCAACGAGTTTCTTCACAGAATTGGAAAAAACTGCTTTAAAGTTCATATGGAACCAAAAAAGAGCCCGCATCTCCAAGACAATCCTAAGTCAAAAGAACAAAGCTGGAGGCATCACGCTACCTGACTTCAAACTATACTACAAGGCTACAGTAACCAAAACAGCATGGTCCTGGTACCAAAACAGAGATATAGACCAATGGAACAGAACAGAGTCCTCAGAAATAATACCACACATTTACAGCCATCTGATCTTTGATAAACCTGAGAGAAACAAGAAATGGGGAAAGGATTCCCTATTTAATAAATGGTGCTGGGAAAATTGGCTAATTGGCTAGCCATAAGTTGGAAGCTGAAACTGGATCCTTTCCTTACTCCCTATACGAAAATTAATTCAAGATGGATTAGAGACTTAAATGTTAGACCCAATACCATAAAAATCCTAGAAGAAAACCTAGGTAGTACCATTCAGGACATAGGCATGGGCAAGGACTTCATGTCTAAAACACCAAAAGCAATGGCAGCAAAAGCCAAAATTGACAAATGGGATCTCATTAAACTAAAGAGCTTCTGCACAGCAAAAGAAACTACCATCAGAGTGAACAGGCAACCTACAGAATGGGAGAAAATTTTTGCAATCTACTCATCTGACAAAGGGCTAATATCCAGAACCTACAAAGAACTCAAACAAATTTACAAGAAAAAAACAAACAACCCTATCAAAAAGTGGGCAAAGGATATGAACAGACATTTCTCAAAAGAAAACATTCATACAGCCAACAGACACATGAAAAAATGCTCATCATCACTGGCCATTAGAGAAATGCAAATCAAAACCACCATGAGATACCATCTCACTCCAGTTAGAATGGCAATCATTCAAAAGTCAGGAAACAACAGGTGCTGGAGAGGATGTGGAGAAATAGGAACACTTTTACACTGTTGGTGGGATTGTAAACTAGTTCAACCATTATGGAAAACAGTATGGCGATTTCTCAAGGATCTAGAACTAGATGTACCATATGACCCAGCCATCCCATTACTGGGTATATACCCAAAGGATTATAAATCATGCTGCTCTAAAGACACATGCACACGTATATTTATTGTGGCACTATTCACAATAGCAAAGACTTGGAATCAACCCAAATGTCCATCAGTGACAGATTGGATTAAGAAAATGTGGCACATATACACCATGGAATACTATGCAGCCAAAAAAAAGGATGAGTTTGTGTCCTTTGTACGGACATGGATGCAGCTGGAAACCATCATTCTTAGCAAACTATCACAAGAACACAAAACCAAACACTGCATGTTCTCACTCATAGGTGGGAACTGAGCAATGAGATCACTTGGACTCTGGAAGGGGAACATCACACACTGGGGCCTATCATGGGGAGGGGGGAGGGGGGAAGGATTGCATTGGGAGTTATACCTGATGTAAATGAGGAGTTGATGGGTGCTGATGAATTGATGGGAGCAGCACACCAACATGGCACAGGTATACATATGTAACAAACCTGCACGTTATGCATATGTACCCTAGAACTCAAAGTATAATTTAAAAAAAATGAAAAAAAAATGAAAAAGAATCTACAATGGGATATTTCAGAGCACATTGAATCTTATGGTGAAAAGGGATATATCCTCATAGTAAATTAGAAAGATGTTTTCTTAGAAACTGATTTGTGATGTGTTAATTCATCTCATAGTGTTATACGATTCTTTTTATCGATCCGTTTTGTAGAAATGGATTTTGGGAATCTGAGAAGGTACGTTTTGGATTGCATTAAAGCCTATAGTGACAAAGGAATTACCCCCAGATAAAAAACTAGAAAGAAGCTTTTTGAGAAACTCCTTTGTGATGTGTGAATTCATCTCACAGAGCTACACTGTTCTTTTCATTGAGCACTTTGAAAACACTGTCTACTTCGAATCTGCAATGGGATATTTCGGAGTGCGCTGATGCTTACAGTGACAAATAAAATAATATATAAAAACCAGAAAGAATCTTTCTGAGAAACCTCTTTGTGATGTGTTAATTCATCCCACCGAGTTTCACGATTCTTTTCATGGATCAGTTTGCTAGCAGTGCTTTGGGGGAATCTTAGAAGGGATATTTTGGATTGCATTGCAGGCTATGGCGACAAAGAAAATATCTACATATAAAAACTGGAAAGAAGTTTTCTGAGAAACCACTTTGTGATGTATTAATTCACCTCACAGATTCATACCTTTCCTTTCTTGGAGCACTTTGCTATCTCTGTTTTCATGGAATCTGCAAAGGGGTATTTTGGAGGGCATTGAGGCCTGTAGTGAAAAAGAAAATATCCTCAGATAAAAACTAGGGAAAAGCTTTCTGAGAAACTGCTTTGTGAAGCGTGAGTTCATCTCACAGAGTTACACCATTCTTTTCATGGACCAGTTGGTAGCACTGTTTCTGGTGAATCAGAGAAGGGATATTTTCGATTGAATTGAAGCCTTTGGTGACAAAGGAATTATTCTCAGATAAAAACTAGAAAGAAGCCTTCTGAGAAACTTCTTTGTGATGTGTGAATTCACCTCACAAGGTTATAGCTTTCTCTTCATGAAGCAGTTTGCTAATACTGTTTTTGTGAAATCTGCAAACGGATATTTGGGAGCACATTGAGGTTTATATTAAAAATGGAAATATCCTCAGATAAATGCTAAAAAGAAGCTTTCTGAGAAACTGCTTCATGATGTGCGAATTCATCTCACAGGGTTACACATTTCTTTTCATTGAGCAATTTGCTAACACTGTTTTCTTGGAATCTGCAATGGGATATTTGGGAGCACCTTGAAGCTTATGGTGACAAGGGATATATCCTCAAATGAAAATGAGAAAGAAGCATTCTGAGAAACCACTTTGTGATGTGTTAATTCATCTCGCAGAGTTACACGATTCTTTTCATGGAGCAGTTTGGTAGTACTGTTTTTGGGGAATCTGAGAAGGGGCATTTTGGATCGCATTGAAGCCTATGGTGACTATGGAAATATCCTTAGGTAAAAACTGGAAAGAAGCTTTCTGAGAAACTTATTTGTGATGTGTGAATTTACCTCACAGAGTTAAACCTCTGTTTTCTTGCAGCAATGTTGTAGCACTGTTTTGGGGGAATCTGAGAAGGGATATTGTGAACTGCATTGAAGCGTATGGTGACAAACGAAATATCCTCAGATAAATATTAGAAAGAATATTTCTGAGAAACTGCTTTGTGATGTGTGAATTCATCTCATGGGGTTATACCATTCTTTATATTGAGCATTTTAATAACACTGTTTTCGTGGAAACTGCAATAAGGTATTTGGGAGTACTTTGAAGCCTATGGTGACAAAGGAACTTTCCTCACATAAAAAACAAAAAGAAGCCTTTTGAGACACTGGTTTGTGATGTGTCACTTCATCTTACAGGGTTATACTCTTCTTTTCATTGAGCAGTTTGCTAACACTGTTTTTCTGGAATCTGCAATGAGATATTTCGGAGTGCATTCAAGCTTATAGTGACAAAGGAAAGATTCTTAGATGGAAACTAGAAAGAAGCTTTCTGAGAAACTGCTTTGTGATTTTTGAATTCTTCTCACAGTGTTACATGATATTTTTCATGGAGCAGTTTGGTAGCATTGTTATTGGGGAGTCTGAGAAGGGATACTTTAGATAGCATTGAAGCCTACAGTGACAAAGGAAATATCCTGAGATAAAAACTAGAAAGAAGCTTTGTGAGAAAGTTCTTTGTGATGTGTGAATTCGTCTCAGAGAGTGTTACACCTTTCTTTTCATGGAGCAGTTTGCTGACTCTGTTTTCATGGAATCTGTGAAGGGATATTTGGAGCACATTGAGGCATATACTGCAAAGTTAAATATCCTGAGATAAAAAATAGAAAGAAGCTTTCTGAGATACTGCTTTGTGATGTGTCAATATATCTCACAGAGTTACACTGTTATTTTCAATGAGATGTTTGCTAATACTGTTTTCTTGGAATCTGTGATGAAATATTTCAGAGTGCCTAGAAAATTATGGTGACAAAGGAAATATCTTCATGTAAAAACTAGAAAAGGGCATTCTGAGAAACGGCTTTGTGATGTGCTAATTCATCTCACAGGGATACATGATTCTTTTCATGAGGCCGTTTTGGTTGCACTGTTTTTAGGGAATCAGAGAAGGGATGTTTTGGATCACATTGAAGATTATGGTTACTAAGGAAATATCCTCAGATAAAAATGAGAAGGAAGCTTTCAGAAAAAGTTCTTTGTGATGTGTGATCTCATCTCACAGAGTTAAACCTTTGTTTCCATGGAGCAGTTTGCTAACACTGTTTCCGTGAAATCTGCAATGGAACATTTGGGAGCACATTGAGGCCTATGGTGACAAATGAAATATCCTCAGACAAAAACTAGAAAGAAGCTTTCTGAGAAACTGCTTTGTGATTTGTGAATTCATCTCACAGAGTTACATTGTTCTTTTTATTGAGCAGTTTGATAACTCGTTTTCGTGGAATCTGCAATAGGACATTTGGGATCGCATTGAACTATATGATGACCAAGGAAATATTCTCAGATAAAAACCAAAAAGATGCTTTCTGAGTAACTGCTTCATGATGTTTGAATTCATCTCAAAGAGTTACACTGTTCTTATTTAGCAGTTTGCTAACACTGTTTTCTTGGAATCTGCAATGGGATATTTCAGAGCACATTGCAGCTTATGATGACAAGTGAAATTTCTTCAGACAGAATCAAGAAAGAAGAATTCTGAGAAACTACTTTGTGACTTGTGAATTCATCTCACTGAGTTACAAGATCCTTTTCATGGAGCAGTTTGGTAGCACTGTTTTTGGGGATTCTGAGAAGGGTTATTTTGGATCACATTCAAGCCTATGGAGAGAAAGGAGATATCCTCAGATAAAAACTAGAAAGAAGCTTTCTGAGTAACTTCTTTGTGATGTGTGAATTCATCTCACAGAGTTACACCTTTCTTTTCATGGAGCAGTATCCTAACACTCTTTTCATGGAATCTGCAATGGGATATTTGGGAGCGCTTTGAGGCCTATAGTGAAAAAGGAAATATCCTCAGGTAAAAAATTGAAAGAAGCTTTCTGAGAAACTGCTTTGTGATGTGTAAATTCATCTGACAGTGTTACAGTGTTCTCTCCATGGAGCAGTTTGCTAACACAATTTTCTTGGAATCTGTAATGAGATATTTCAGAGCGCATTGATCCTTATGGTGAAAAGGAAATATCCTAATATAAAAACTAGAAACATGCTTTCTGAGAAAGTGATTTGTGATGTGTTAATTCCTTTCACAGAATTATGTGATTCTTTTCATGTATCAGTTTGGTAGCACTGTTTTTCGGGAATCTGAGAAGGGATATTTTGGATCACATGGAAGCCTAGGGTGACAAAGGAAATATCCTCAGATGAAAACTAGAAAGAAGCTGCCTGAGAAAGTTCTTTGTGATATGTGAATTCATCTCACAGAGTTACACCTTTCTTTACATGGAGCAGTTTTCTAACACTGTTTTCATGGAATCTGTGAAAGGATATTTGGGAGCACATTGATGCGTATAGTGAAAAGTAAAATATCTACATATAAAAACGAGAAATAACTTTTCTTAGAAACTGTTTTGTGATGTGTGAATTCATCTCACAGAGTTACATTGTTCTTTTCATTGAGCAGTTTGATAACACTGTTTTCATGAAATCTGCCATATTTTATTTGGGAGCACATTGAAGCCTATGGTGACAAAGGAAATAGCCTCAGATAAATAATATAAAGAAGCTTTCAGAGATATTTCCTTGTGATGGATGAATTCATCACACAGAGTTACACATTTGCTTTCTTTAAGCAGTTTGGTAGCACTGTTTTTATGGAATCTTCAAAAGGATATTCAGGAGCTCCTAGAGGCCTATGGTGAAAAAGGAAATAACTTCAGATAAAAACTGGAGAGAAGCTTTTTGAGAAACGGTTTTGTGATGTGTGTATTGATCTCATAGTTTAACCATTTTGTTCATTGAGCAGTTCAGCATAACTGTTTTTGTGGTATCTGAGAGAAGATATTTGGGAGCACATTAAAGTCAGTATTGAAAAAGGAAATATCCTCATATTTAAACTAAAAAGAAGCTTTCTGAGGAACTGCTTTGTGATGGGTGAATTCACCTCACAGAGTTACACCTTTCTTTTCATTGAACAGCTGATCTACACTGTTTGTGTGGAAACCGCAAAGGGATATTCAGGAGCGCTTAGAGTCCAATGGCAAAAAGAAAATATCTTCAGGTACAAACTTGAGAGAAACTTTCTGAGAAACTCCTTTGTGAAGTGTGCATTGATCTCATAGAGTTAAACATTTCTGTTGAGGGAGCACTTTGGCTTCACTGTTTTGTGGTACCTGAGAAGGGATACTTGGGAGAGCATTGAAGCCTATGGTGGAAAAAGAAATACCCTCATACAAAAACTAGAAAGAAACCTTCTGAGAAACTGCTTTGTGATGTGTTTATTCATCTCACAGAGTTACATGATTCTTTCTCTGGAGCCATTTGGTAGCACTCTTTTTGGGGAATCTGAGAAAGGATATTTTTGATCACATTGAAGCCTATGGTGACAAAGGAAATATCCTCAGATAAAAACTAGAAAGAAGCTTTCTGAGAAGCCTCTTTGTGATGTGTGTATTCATCTCACAGAGTAACACCTTTCTTTTCATGGAGCAGTTAGCTAACACTGTTTTCGTGGAACCTGCAAAGGGATATTTGTGAGCACTTTGAGGCCCACAGTGAAAAAGGAAATATCCTCTGATAAAAACTAGAAAGAGACTTTCTGACAAACTGCTTTGAGATGTGTGAATTCATCTCACAGATATACACTGTTATTTTCATTGAGCAGTTTGATGACACTGTTTTCTTGGAATATGCAATAGGATATTTGGGAGTGCATTGAAGTCTATTGTGACAAAGGAAATATCCTCAGATCAATACCAAAAAGAAGCTTTCTGTTAAACTGCTTTGTGATGCGTCAATTCACCTCACAAAGTCACACAGTTCCTTTCATTGACAAATTTGCTAACAGTTCTTTCCTAGAATCTGCAATGGGATATTCCAGAGCTCATTGAGGAACATGGTGAAAAGGGAAATTGCCTCAGATAAAAGCTGAAAAGAAGCTTTCTGAGAAAGTGGTTTGTTATGTGTCAGTTCATCTCACAGAGTTACACCATTCTTTTCATGGAGCAGTTTTGTAGCACTGTTTCTGGATAGATTGAGAAGGGATATTTTGGATCGCATTGAAGCCTAAGGTGACAAAGGAAATATTCTTAGATTAAAACTAGACGGAAACTTTCTGAGAAACTTCGTTGTGATGTGTGTATTCATCTCACAGAGCAACACCATTCTTTTCATGGAGCAGTTTGCCAACACTGTTTTCATGTAACCTACAAAGGGATATTTGGGAGCCAGTTGAGGCCTATGGTGAAAAAGGAAATATTCTCAGAAAAGAACTAGAAAGAAGATTTCTGAGAAACTGCTTTGTGATGTGTGAATTCATCTAACAGAGTTACACCACTCTTTTCATGGGGAAGTTTGGGAGCACTGTTGTTGGGGAATCTGAGAAGGGTTATTTTGAATCACATCGAAACCTGTGGTTACAAAGGAGATATTCTCGGATAAAAACTAGAAAGAAGGTTTCTGAGAAAGTTCTTTGTTGTGTGGGAATTCATTTCACAGAGTTACACCTTTCTTTTCATGGAGGAGTTTGCTTATACTGTTTTCGTGAAGTCTGCAAAGGGATATTTGGGAGTGCATTGAGGCCTGGAAAATATCCTTAGATAAAAACTAGAAAGAAGCTTTCTGAGAAACAACTGTTTTGGGGGAATCTGAGAAGGGATATTTTGGACTGCATTGAAGCCTAAGGTGACAAAAGAAATATCCTCAGATAAATCTAGAAAGAAGCTTTCTGAGAAAATTCTTTTTGATGTGTGAAATCATCTCACAGAGTTACGCCTTTCTTTTCATGCAGCTGTTTGATAACACTCTTTTAGTGGTATCTGCAATAGGATATTTGAGAGCACATTGAAGCCTATGGTGACAAAGAAATATGCTCAGATAAAAGTCAAAAAGAAACTTTCTGTGAAACTGCTTTGCATTGTGTGAATTCATCTCAATGAGTAACACTCTTCTTTTCATTGAGAAGTTTGCTAACACTTTTTTCATTTAATCTGCAATGGGATATTTGGGAACGAATTGAGGAATATGGTAAAAAAGGAAACATCCTCAGATAAAAAGTGGAAAGAAGCTTTCAGAGAAATTCCGTTGTGATACGTGCATTCATCTCTTAGAGCTAAACGTTTCTGTTGAGAGAGCACTTTGGCATCAATGTTTTTGTGGTGTCTGAGAAGGGATATCTGAGAGCACGTTGAAGCGTATGATGGTGAAGGAAATATTCTCAGACAACAACCAATAAGAAGCTTTCTGAGAAGCTGCTTTATGATGTTTGAATTCATCTCACAGATTTACATCTTGCTTTCCATGAAGCAATTTGCTAACACTATTTTCATGGAAACTGCAAAGGAATATTCATAAGTGCATTGAGGAAAAGGGTGAAAAAGGAATTATCCTCAGACAAAAACTAGAAAGAAACTTTCTGACAAACTGCTTTGTGATTTGTGAATACACCTCACAGAGTTACAAGATTCTTTTCATGGAGCAATTTGGTAGCACTGTTTCTGGAGAATCTGAGAAAGGATAATTTGGATCGCATAGAAGACTATGGTGACAAAGGAAATATTCTCACATAAAATCTAAAAAGAAACTTTCTGAGAAACTTGTGCTTTGTGAATTCATCTCACAGAGTTATACCGCTCTTTTTATTGAGAAGTTTGCTAACACTTTTTTCATGGAATCTGCAATGGGATGTTATGGAGGGCATTGAGGCCTATGATGCAAAAGGAAATATCATCAGATAAGAACTAGAAGAAGCTTTCTGAGAAACTGCATTCTGATGTGTGAATTCACCTCACCTCACAGAGTTACACCATTCTTTTCATGGAGCAGTTTGGTAGCACTGTTTTTGGGGAATTTGAGAACAGATATTTTGGATCACATTGAAGCCCATGGTGACAAAGATAATATCTTCCAAAAAAAAAAAAAACAAGAAAGAAGCCTCTGAGAAATTTCTTTGTGATGTGTGAATTCATCTCCACCTTTCTTTTCATGGAAGAGTTTGCAAACTGTTTTCACGGAATCTGCAAAGTGATGTATGGGAGCATAATGAGGCCTATCATGTAAAAGGAAATATCCTCAGATAAAAACTGGAAAGAAACTATCTGAGAAGCTAACTATGGATGGGTGAATTCATCTCAGAGATACACTGTTGTTTTCATTGAACAGCTTGATAACACTGTTTTCATGGAATCTGAAATAAGATATTTGGGAGCACATTGAAGCCTATGATGACAAAGTACATATCCTCTGATAAAAAACAAATAGAAGCTTTCTGATAAACTGCTTTGTGATGTGTGAATTCATCTCACAGATTTATACCTTTCTTTTCATGGAGGAGTTTTCTAACACTTTTTTTCTGGAATCTGCAAAGGGTTATTCATGAGTGCATTGAGGCATCTGGTGACAGAGGAAATATACTCAGAAAAAAACTAGAAAAAAGCTTTCTGAGAAACTGCTTTGTGATGTGTGAAATCATCTCACAGAAGTACACCTTTCTTTTCAATGAGGAGTTTGATACCACTGTTTTCGTGGAATATGCAGTAAGATATTTGGGAGCGCATTGAAGCCTATGGTGACAAATGAACTATCCTCAGATAAAAGCCAAAAAGAAGCTTTCTGTGAAACAGCTTTGTGATTTTTGAATCCACCTCATAGAATTACACTGTTTCTTTCACTGATAAGTTTGCTAACAATTTTTTCGATTATTCTGCAATGGGATATTCGAGAGCACCTTGAGGAATACGGTGAAAATGGTAATATCCTCAGATAAAACTAGAAAGAAGGTTTGTGAGAAACAGCATTGTGATATGTGAATGCATCTCACAGAGTTACACCTTTCTTTTCATGCAGCAGTTTGCTAACACTCTTTTCTTGGAATCTGCAAAGGGATATTTAGGAGTTCACTGAAGCCTATAGAGAAAAAGGAAATATCCTCATATAAAAAGTAGGAAAAATATTTCCGAGAAACTGTCTTGTGATGTGTGAATTCATCCCACAGATTTCCACCATTCTTTTCATTGAGCAGTTTGCAAACACTGTTTTCTTGGAATCTGCAATGGGATATTCCAGAGCTCATTGAGGTCTATAGTGAAAAAGGAAATATCCTTAGATAAAAACTAGAAAGAAGCTTTTGGAGAAACAGTTTTGTGATATTTCAATTCATCTTACAGAATTACACCATTCTCTTCATTGAGCAGTTTGATAACACTGTTTTCCTGGCATCTGCAGTAGGATATTTGGGAGTATATTGAAGCCTCTGGTGACAAAGGAAATATCCTCACACAAAAAACAAAAAGATGCTTTGTGAGAAACTGCTTTGTGATGTGTGAAATCATCTCACAGATTTACACCTTCCTTTTCATGGAGCAGTTTGCTAACACTATTTTCCTGGAATCTGCAAAGGGATGTTCACGAGCACATTGAAGCAAAAGGTGAAAAAGGAAATAGCCTCAGACAGAAACTAGAGAGAAGCTTTCTGAGAAACTGCTTTGTGATTTGTGAATTCACCTCACAGAGTTACACAATTCTTTTCATGGAGCAGTTTGGAAGCACCGTTTTTGGGGAATCTGAGAACAGATATTTTGGATCACATTGAAGCCCATGGTGCAAAAGGAAATAATCTCAGATGAAGGCTAGAAAGAAACTTTCTAGGAAACTTCTTTATGATGTATGAATTCATCTCACAGAGTTACACGGTTCTTTAAATTGCATAGTTTGGTTACACTGTTTTCTTGGAATCTGCAATCTGATATTTTGGAGCACATTGAAGCTTATGGAGACAAAGGAAATATCCTCATATGAAAACTAGAAAGAAGCTTTCTGAGAAACTGCTTTGTGATTTGTGAATACATCTCACAGAGTTACATGATTCTTTTCGTGGATCAGTTTGGCAGCACTGTTTTTGGGGAATCTGAGGAAGGATATTTTGGATCGCATTGAAACCAAGGGTGACAGAGGAAACATCCTTAGATAAAAACGAGAAAGAAGCTTTATGAGAAAGTTCGTTGTGATGTGTGAATTCATCTAACAGAGCTGCACCTTTCCTTTCATGGAGCAGTTTGCTAACACTGTTTTCGTGGAATCTGCAAAGGGACATTTGGGAGTGCAATGAGAACTATAGTAAAGAAGGAACCATCTTCAGATTAAAAACTAGAAAGAAACTTTCTGAGAAACCTCTTTGTGATGTGTGAATTCATCTCACAAAGTTAAACCTTTCTTTTCATGGAGCAAACATAACACTGTTTTCCTGGAATCTGCAAAGGGATCTTTGGGGGAGCATTGAGGCCTATGGTGAAAAAATAATATCCTCAGAAAAAAACTAGAAAGAAGCTTTCTAAGAAAGTACTTTATGATTTGTGAATTTGTCTCACAGAGTTACACTGTTCTTTTAATAGATCAGTGTGCTATCACTGTTTTTTTTTTTTTGAATCTTCAATGGGATATTTCAGAGCACATTGAACCATGTGGTGAAAATGGAAATATCCTCATATAAAAACTGGAAAGAATTTTTTTGAGAAACTGCTTTGTGATTTGTAAATTAATCTCACAGAGATATGCGATTCTTTTCATGGAGCAGTTTGGTACCAGTGTTTTTGGGGAGTTTGAGAAGTGATGTTTTGGATTGCTTTGAAGCCTATGATGACAAAGGAAATATACTCATATGAAAACTAGAAAGAAGCTTTCTGAGAAAGTTCTTTGTGATGTGTTTTTTCATGTCACAGAGTTATATCTTTCTATTCATGGAGCAGTTTTCTAACACTGTTTTCGTGGAATCTGCAAATGTACATTTGGGAGTCATTGAGGGCTATAGTAAAAAGAGAAATATCCTCAGATAAAAACTAGAAATAAGCTTTCTGAGAAGCTGCTGTGTGATGTGTGAATTCATCTCACAGAGTTACACCTTGCTTTTCATTGAGCAGTTTGATAACACTGTTTTCATGGAATCTGAAATAGGATTTTTGGGAGTGCAGTGAAGCCTATGGTGACAAAGGAAATATTCTCAGATAAAATCTATAAAGAAACTTTCTGAGGAACTTCTTTGTGATGTGTGAATTCATCTCACGGTGTTATACCTTTCTTTTCATGGAGAAGTTTGGTCATATTGTTTCAGGGGAATTTGAGAAGGGATATTTTGAATTGCATTCAAGCCTATGGTGACAAAGGAAATATCCTCAGATGAGTAATAGAAAGAGGCTTTTTGAGAAAGTGCTTTGTGTTGTGTGAATTCATCTCACAGAGTTACACGATTTTTTTATTGCAGCATTTGGTAACACTATCTTCGTGGAATCTGCAAAGGGATATATGGGAGTGCTTTGAATCCGATGGTGACAAAGGAAATATCCTGAGATAAAAACCTAAAAGAAGCTTTCTGATAAGCTGCCTTGTGATGTGTGAATTCATCTCACAGAGTTACGCTGTTCTTTTCATTGAGCAGTTTTCTCACACTGTATTCTTGGAATCTGTAATGGGACATATCGGAGAACATTGAAGCTTATGGTGACAAAAGAAATATCCTCAGACAAAAACTCTAAAGAAACTTTCTTAGAAACTGCTTTGTGATTTGTGAATTAATCTCACAGAGTTACACGATTCTTTTCATGTAGCAGTTTGTTAGCACTGTTTTTTTGGAATCTGAGAAGGGATATTTTGGATCACGTTGAAGCCAAGGGTGACAAACGAAATATTCGCAGATAAAAACTAGAAAGAAGCCTTCTGAGAAATTTCTTTGTTTGTGTGAATTAGTCTCACAGAGTTACACTGCTTTTTTCATTGAGCAATTTACTAACACTCTTTTCCAGGAATCTGCAAGGGGATATTTTTAGAGACTTGAGGCCTATCTTGAAAAAGAATTATCCTCAGACAAAAATTAGCAAGAATCTTTCTGAGAAACTGTTTTGTGATGTGTGAATTCATCTCACGGAGTTACACTGTACTTTTCATGAAGCAGTTTCCTAACAATATTTTCTTGGAAACTGCAGTGGGATACTTTGGAGCGCATTGAAGGCCGTGGTGACAAAGGAAATATCCTGATAAGAACCAGAAAAATGCTCTCTGAGAAACTGCTTTGTGATGTGTGAATTCATCTCACAGAGTTACACCTTTCTTTTTCATGGAGTAGTTTTCTAACACTGTTTACATGGAATCTGCAAAGGGATATTTGTTAGTGCACTGAGGCCTATAGTGAAAAAGGAAATATCCTCAGATAAAAATGAGAAAGACGCATTCTGAGAAACGACTTTGGGTTGTTTTAGTTCATATCACAGAGTTGCATGATTCTTTTCATGGATCATTTGGTAAAACTGTTTTGGGGGGATCAGAGAAGGCATATTTTGGATCGCATTAAAGCCTGTGTTGACAAGGGAAATATCCTCAGAATTAAACTAGAAAGAAGTTTTCTGAGAAAGTAGTTTGTGATTTGTGAACTCATCTCACAGAGGTGCATGGTTCTTTTCACTGATCAATTTGAAAACACTGTTTTTGTGGAATCTGCAATAGGATATTTGGGAGCACATTAAAGCCTATGGTGACATAGGAAAAATCCTCAGATAAAAACTCAAAAGAAGATTTCTGAGAAACTGCTTTGTGGTGTGTGAATTCATCTCATAGAGTTACACTGCTCTTCTCATTGAGCAGTCTCCTACCACTCTTTTTGTGGAATCTGAAAATGGATATTTTGGAGCGAATTGAGGCCTATGTTGAAAAAGGAATTATCCTCAGATAAAAACTAGAAGGAAGATTTCTGGGAAACTGCTTTGTACTGTGTAAAATCACCTCACAGAGTTACACTGTACTTTTCACTCAGCAGTTTGCTAACACTGTTTTCTTGGAATCTGCAGTGGGATATATCAGAGCACATTGAAGATTATGATGACAAAGGGAATATCCTCAGATTAAAAACCAAAAATAAGCTTTCTTAGTAAATGCTTTGTGATGTGTGAATTCATCTCACAGAGTTATACCGTTCTTTTCATTGAGTAGTTTGCTAACACTTTTGTCATTTAATCTGCAGTCTAATATAAGGGCACACATTCAGGAACATAGTGACAAAGGAAATATCCTCAGATAAAAACTAGAAATAAGATTTGTGAGAAAGTTCTTTGTGATGTGTGCATTCATCTCAGAAAGTTACACACTCCTTTTCATGAATCAGTTTCCTAACATTGTTTTCATTTGATCTGCAAAGGGATATTTTGGAGCGCTTTGAGGCCTATAATGAAAAAGGAAATCTCATCAGAAAAAATGGAGAAAGGAGCTTTCTGAGAAACTGCTTTGTGATGTGTGAATTCATCTCACAGAGTTACACCATTCTTTACATTGAGCAGTATGATAACACGGTTTTCATGGAATCTGCAATAGGATGTTTGGGAGTGCTTTGAAGCCTATGGAGACAAATGAAATATCCTCTGATAAAAACCAAAAGATGCTTTCTGAGAAACTGCTTTGTGATTTTTGAATTCATCTCACAGAGTTACCATGTTCCTTTTTGAGCTGTATGCTAACACTGTTTCCTTTGAATCTGCAAAGGGCTATTTCAGTGCACATTGAAGCTTATTGAGGCAAGGGAAATATCCTCAGACAAAAACTGGAAAGAAGTTTTCTGAGAAACCACTTTGTGGTGTGTTAATTCATCTCACAGAGTTACACGATTCTTTTCATGGAGCAGTTTGGTAGTACTCTTTTTTGGGGAATCTGAGAAGGGATGTTTTGGATCATATTGACACCTGTGTTGAAAAGGAAATATCCTCAAATAAATCTAGAAAGAAGCTTTCTGAGAACGTTCCTTGTGATGTGTGACTTTATCTCACAGAGTTACAACTTTCTTTCCATGGAGAAGTTTGCTAAACTGTTTTCATGTAATCTTCAAGGGGATATTTGGGAGCACATTGAGGCCAATTGTGAAAAACTAAATGTCCTCAGATAAAAACAAAAAAGATGTGTTCTGAGAAACTGCTTTGTGATGTGTGAATTCATCACCCAGTGTTACACTTTCCTTTTCATTGAGCAGTTTGCTAACAAAGTTTTCTTGGAATCTGCAATGGTATATTTCAGAGCGAATTGAGGCCTATGTTGAAAACGGAATTATCCTCAGATAAAAAGTAGAAAGAAGCATTCTAAGAATCTGCTTTGTGATGTGTGAATTCATCTCATGGAGTTACACTGTACTTTTCACTCAGCAGTTTGCGAACACTGTTTACTTGGAATCTGCAGTGGGATACATTGGAGAACTTGAAGATTGTGGTGACAAAGGAAATATCCTCAGATAAAAACCAAAAATAAGCTTTCTGAGAAACTGCTTTGCAATGTGTGAATTCATGTCACAGAGATACACCATTCTTTTCATTGAGAAGTTTGCTAACACTTTTCTCATTTAATCTACAATGGGATACTCAGGCTCACATTCAGGAATATAATGAGAAAGGAAATATCCTCAGGAAAAAAAAAATAGAAACAAGCTTTCTGAGAAAAAGCTTTGTGATGTGTGAATTAATCTCACAGAGCTACACCACTGTTTTCATGGAGCAGTTTGGTAGCACTGTTTTTGGGGAATCTGTGAAGGGATATTTTGAATTTCATTGAAGACTATGGTGACAAAGAAGTATCCTCAGACAAAAACTAAAAGGAAGCTTTCTGAGAAAGTTATTTGTGATCTGTGAATTCATCTCACAGAGGTACCCCTTTCTTTTCATGGAGCAGTTTTCTAACACTGTTTACGTGGAAACTGCAAAGGTATATTTGTGAACGCATTGAGGCCTATAGCGAAAAAGCAAATATCCTCAGATAAAAACTAGAAAGAAGATTTCTGAGAAACTGCTTTGTGATGCCGTAATTCATCTCACAGTGTTGCACAATTCTTCTCATGAATCATTTGGTAACACTGTTTTTGAGGAATCTGAGCAGGCATATTTAGGATGACATTGAAGCCTGTTTTGACAAGGGAAATATCCTCAAAAAAAAAAAAAAACTAGACAGAAGTTTTCTGAGAAAGTAGTTTGTGATGTGTGAATACATCTAACACAGTTACATGGTTCTTTTCACTGAGCAGTTAGATAATGCTGTTTCTGTGGAATCTGCAATAGGATATTTGGGAGCACATTAAAGCCTATGGTGATGTAGTTAATATCCTCAGAAAAAAACCAAAAAGAAGCTTTCTGAAAACTGCTTTGTGATATGTGAATTCATCTCACAGACTTACACTGTTATTTTCATAGAGCAGTTTGCTAACATTGTTTTCTTGCAATCTGCAAGGGGATATTTCAGAGCACATTGAAGCTTATGATGGCAAGGAAATATTCTCACACTAAAACTAGAAAGGTGCTTTCTGAGAAACTGCTATGTGATTTGTGACTTCATCTCACAGAGTTACATGATTTTTTTGGAGCAGTTTGGTAGCATTGTTTTGGGGGAATCTGAGAAGGGATATTTGGATATAATTGAAGCCTGGGTTGACAAAGGAAATATCCTCATATAAAAATTAGAAAGAAACTTTCTGAGAAACCGATTTGGGATGTGTTAATTCATCTCACAGAGTGACATGATTCTTTTCATGGATCTGATTGGTAGCACAGCTTTTGGGGAATCTGAGAAGAGATATTTGGGATCATATTGAAGCCTAAGGTGACAAAGGAATTATCCTCAGATAAAAACTAGAAGGAAGCTTTCTGAGAAACTTCCTCATGATGTTTGAATTTATCTCACAGAGTTACACCTTACTTTTCATGGAGCGTTTGCTAACATTGTTTTCATGGAATCTGCAAATGGATATTTGGGAGCACCTTGACCAATAGTGAAAAATGAAATATCTTCAGAATAAAACGAGAAACAAGCATTCTGAGAAACCACATTGTATGTGTTAGTTCATCTCACAGAGCTACATGATTCTTTTCACAGATCATTTGGTAGCACTGTTTTTGGGTAATCTGAAAAAGGATATTTTGGATTGCATGGAAGTCTATGGTGACAAAGGAAATGTCCTCAGATAAAAACTAGGAAGAACTGTTCTGAGAAAGTTCTTTGTGATGTGTGAACTCATCTCAGAGAGTTACACATTCCTTTTCATGAATCAGTTTTCTAACATTGTTTTCATGGAATCTGCAAAGGGATATTTGGGAGCACTTTGAGGCCTATAGTGGAAAAGGAATTATCATCAGATAAAAACGAGAAAGAAACTTTCTGAGAAACTGTTTGTAATGTGTGAATTCATCTCACAGAGTTACACCATTCTTTACATTGAGCAGTTTGATAACACTGCTTCCATGGAATCTGCAATAGGATATTTCAGAGTGAATTGAAGCCTTTGGTGACAAAGGAAATATCCTCTGATAAAAACCAAAAAGATGCTTTCAGAGAAACTGTTTTGTGATTTGTGAATTCATCTCAGAGTTACACTGTTCCTTTAATTGAGCTGTATGCTAACACTGTTTCCTTGGAATCTGCAAAGGGATATTTCAGAGAGCATTGAAGCTTATTGTGACAATGGAAATATCCTCAAAAACTGGAAAGAAGCTTTCTGAGAAACAGCTTTGTGGTGTGTTAATTCATCTCACAGAGTTACACGATTCTTTACATGGAGCAGTTAGGTAGTACTGTTTTTGCAGAATCTGAGAAGGGATGTTTTGGATCATATTGAAGCCTATGTTGAAAAGGAAATAACCTCAGATACATCTAGAAAGAAGTTTTCTGAAAAACTTCTTTGTGATGTGTGAATTTATCTCAGAGAGTTACAACTTTTTTTCTGTGGAGCAGTTTGCTAAAACTGTTTTCGTGTAATCTTCAAGGGGATAGTTGGGAGTGCACTGAGGCCTATGGTGAAAAACTAAGTATCCTCAGATAAAAACCAAAAAGGAGTGTTCTGAGAAACTGCTTTGTGACGTGTAAATTCATCTCACAGTGTTCCACTGTTCTTTATATTGAACAGCTTGCTAAAACTCTTTTCTTGGAATCTGCAATGGTATATTTCAGAGTGCATTGACGCCTATGGTGAAAAACTAAATATTGTCAGATAAAAACCAAAAAGAAGTCTTCTGAGAAACTGCTTTGAGATGTGTGAATTCATCTCACAGAGTCACACCATTGTTTTCATTGAGCAGTTTGCTAACACACTTTTTTGGAATCTGCAACGCAATATTTACGAGTGCACTGAAGCTTATGGTTTCAAAGGAAATGTCCTCATGTAAAAACTAGAAAGAAGCTTTCTGAGACACCACTTTGTGATGTGTTAATACATCTCACAGAGTTACACGATTCCTTTCATGGATCACTTTTATATCACTGTTTTTGGGTAATCTGAAGAAGGATATTTTGGATTGCATTGAAGTCAATGTTGACAAAGGAAACATCCTTAGATAAAAACTAGAAAGAAGCTTTCTGAGAAAGTTTTTTGTGATGTGTGAATTCATCTCACAGAGTTGCACCTTTCTTTTCATGGAGCAGTTTGCTAACACTATTTTCATGGAATCTGCAAAGGGATATTTCGGAGGGCAATAAGGCCTAGAATGAAAAAGAAAATTTCCTCAGATAAAAACTAGAAGGAAGCTTTCTGAGAAACTTCTTTTTGTGATGTGTGAATTCATCTTACAGAGTTGCAGGATTCTTTTCATGAAGCAGTTTGCTAACACTGTTTTCCTGGAGTCTGCAAAGGGATCTTTGGGCATGCATTGGGGTCTATGGTGAAAAAGGAAATATCCTCAGACAAAAGCTAGAAAGAAGCTTTCTAAGAAACTTCTTCATGATATGTGAAATAATCTCACAGAGTTTCAATGTTCTTTTCATTGCTCGGTTTGCTATCACTGTTTTCTAGGAACCTTCAATGGGATATTTCGGAGCACATTTTAGCTTATGGTGACAATGGAAATATCTTCATATGAAAACGAGAAAGAAGGTATCTGAGAAACTGCTTTGTGATTTAAAATTCATCTCACAGAGACACATGATTATTTTCATGAATCAGTTTCGTTCCAATGTTTTTGGGGAATTTGAGAAGCGATATTTCGGATCACATTTAGGCATATGCTGACAAAGGAAATATCTTAATATAAAAACTAGAAAGAAGCTTTCTGAGAAAGTACTTTGTGATGTGTTTTTTCTTATTTATTTATTTATTTATTTATTTTTATCATTATAATTTAAGTTCTACGATACATGTGCATAACATACAGGTTTGTTACATATGTATACTTGTGCCATGTTGGTGTGCTGCACCCATAAACTCGTCAGCACCCATCAACTCGTCATTTACAACAGGTATAACTCCCAATGCAATCCCTCCCCCCACCCCCTCCCCATGATAGGCCCCGGTGTGTGATGTTCCCCTTCCCGAGTCCAAGTGATCTCATTGTTCAGTTCCGAACTATGAGTGAGAACATGCGGTGTTTGGTTTTCTGTTCTTGTGATAGTTTGCTGAGAATGATGGTTTCCAGCTGCATCCATGTCCCTACAAAGGACACAAACTCATCCTTTTTTATGGCTGCATAGTATTCCATGGTGTATATGTGCCACATTTTCTTAATCCAATCTGTCACTGATGGACATTTGGGTTGATTCCAAGTCTTTGCTATTGTGAATAGTGCCACAATAAACATACGTGTGCATGTGTCTTTAGAGCAGCATGATTTATAATCCTTTGGGTATATACCCAGTAATGGGATGGCTGGGTCATATGGTACATCTAGTTCTAGATCCTTGAGGAATCGCCATACTGTTTTCCATAATGGTTGAACTAGTTTACAATCCCACCAACAGTGTAAAAGTGTTCCTGTTTCTCCATATCCTCTCCAGCACCTGTTGTTTCCTGACTTTTGAATGATTGCCATTCTAACTGGAGTGAGATGGTATCTCATGGTGGTTTTGATTTGCATTTCTCTAATGGCCAGTGATGATGAGCATTTTTTCATGTGTCTGTTGGCTGTATGGTTGTCTT
The DNA here is from genome assembly GCF_049350105.2 of Macaca mulatta. Taxonomy (NCBI): domain Eukaryota; kingdom Metazoa; phylum Chordata; class Mammalia; order Primates; family Cercopithecidae; genus Macaca; species Macaca mulatta. Next base: position 56,289,492 of record NC_133413.1, read on the forward strand.
CTTTTGAGAAATGTCTGTTCGTATACTTTGCCCACTTTTTGATGGGGTTGTTTGTTTTTTTCTTGTACATTTGTTTGAGTTCTTTGTAGGTTCTGGATATTAGCCCTTTGTCAGATGAGTAGATTGCAAAAATTTTCTCCCATTCTGTAGGTTGCCTGTTCACTCTGATGGTAGTTTCTTTTGCTGTGCAGAAGCTCTTTAGTTTAATGAGATCCCATTTGTCAATTTTGGCTTTTGCTGCCATTGCTTTTGGTGTTTTAGACATGAAGTCCTTGCCCATGCCTATGTCCTGAATGGTACTACCTAGGTTTTCTTCTAGGGTTCTTATGGTATTGGGTCTAACATTTAAGCCTCTAATCCATCTTGAATTAATTTTCGTATAAGGAGTAAGGAAAGGATCCAGTTTCAGCTTTCTACTTATGGCTGGCCAATTTTCCTAGCACCATTTATTAAATAGGGAATCCTTTCCCCATTTCTTGCTTCTCTCAGGTTTGTCAAAGATCAGATGGCTGTAGATGTGTGGTATTATTTCTGAGGACTCTGTTCTGTTCCATTGGTCTATATCTCTGTTTTGGTACCAGCACCATGCTGTTTTGGTTACTGTAGCCTTGTAGTCAGGTAGTGTGATGCCTCCAGCTTTGTTCTTTTGACTTAGGATTGTCTTGGCAATGCGGGCTCTTTTTTGGTTCCATATGAACTTTAAAGCAGTTTTTTCCAATTCTGTGAAGAAACTCGTTGGTAGCTTGATGGGGATGGCATTGAATCTATAAATAATCTTGGGCAGTATGGCCATTTTCACGATATTGATTCTTCCTATCCATGAGCATGGTATGTTCTTCCATTTGTTTGTGTCCTCTTTTATTTCACTGAGCAGTGGTTTGTAATTCTCCTTGAAGAGGTCCTTTACATCCCTTGTAAGTTGGATTCCTAGGTATTTTATTCTCTTTGAAGCAATTGTGAATGGAAGTTCATTCCTGATTTGGCTCTCTGTTTGTCTGTTACTGGTGTGTAAGAAGGTTTGTGATTTTTGCACATTAATTTTGTATCCTGAGACTTTGCTGAAGTTGCTTATCAGCTTAAGGAGATTTTGGGCTGAGACAATGGGGTTTTCTAAATATACAATCATGTCGTCTGCAAACAGGGACAATTTGACTTCTTCTTTTCCTAACTGAATACACTTTATTTCTTTCTCTTGCCTGATGCCCTAGCCAGAACTTCCAACACTGTGTTGAATAGGAGTGGTGAGAGAGGGCATCCCTGTCTTGTGCCAGTTTTCAAAGGGAATTTTTCCAGTTTTTGCCCATTCAGTATGATATTGGCTGTGGGTTTGTCATAAATAGCTCTTATTATTTTGAGATACGTTCCATCAATACCGAATTTATTGAGCGTTTTTAGCATGAAGGGCTGTTGAATTTTGTCAAAAGCCTTTTCTGCATCTATTGAGATAACCATGTGGTTCTTGTCTTTGGTTCTGTTTATATGCTGGATTATGTTTATTGATTTGTGAATGTTGAACCAGCCTTGCATCCCAGGGATGAAGCCCACTTGATCATGGTGGAGAAGTTTTTTGATGTGCTGCTAAATCCGGTTTGCCAGTATTTTATGGAGGATTTTTGCTTCGATGTTCATCAGGGATATTGGTCTACAATTCTCTTTTTTGTTGTGTCTCTGCCAGGCTTTGGTATCAGGATGATGTTGGCCTCATAAAATGAGTTAGGGAGGATTCCCTCTTTTTCTATTGATTGAAATAGTTTCAGAAGGAATGATACCAGCTCCTCCTTGTACCTCTGGTAGAATTCAGCTGTGAATCCATCTGGTCCTGGACTTTTTTTGGTTGGTAGACTATTAATTATTGCCTCAATTTCAGAGCCTGCTATTGGTCTATTCAGGGATTCAACTTCTTCCTGGTTTAGTCTTGGAAGAGTGTAAGTGTCCAGGAAATTATCCATTTCTTCTAGATTTTCTAGTTTATTTTCATAGAGGTGTTTATAGTATACTCTGATGGTAGTTTCTATTTATCTGGGGTCAGTGGTGATATCCCCTTTATCATTTTTTATTGTGTCTATTTGATTCTTCTCTCTTTTCTTTATTAGTCTTGCTAGCAGTCTGTCAATTTTGTTGATCTTTTCAAAAAACCAACTCCTGGATTCATTGATTTTTTGGAGGGTATTTTGTGTCTCTATCTCCTTCAGTTCTGCTCTGATCTTAGTTATTTATTGCCTTCTGCTAGCTTTTGAATGTGTTTGCTCTTGCTTCTCTAGTTCTATTAATTGTGATGTTAGAGTGTCAATTTTAGATCCTTCCAGCTTTCTCTTGTGGGCATTTAGTGCTATGAATTTCCCTCCACACACTGCTTTAAATGTGTCCCAGAGATTCTGGTATGTTGTATCTTTGTTCTCTTTGGCTTCAAAGAACATCTTTATTTCTGCCTTCATTTCGTTATGTACCCAGTAGTCATTCAGGAGCAGGTTGTTCAGTTTCCACGTACTTGAGCGGTTTGGATTGAGTTTCTTAGTCCTGAGTTGTAGTTTGATTGCACTGTGGTCTGAGAGACAGTTTGTTATAATTTCTATTCTTGTACATTTGCTGAGGAGTGCTTTACTTCCAATTATATGGTCAATTTTGGAATAAGTGCAATGTGGTGCTGAGAAGAATGTATATTCTGTTGATTTGGGGTGGAGAGTTCTATAGATGTCTATTAGGTCTGCTTGCTGAAGAGATGAGTTCAATTCCTGGATATCCTTGTTAACTTTCTGTCTCGTTGATCTGTCTAATGTTGACAGTGGAGTGTTGAAGTCTCCCATTATTATTGTATGGGAGTCTAAGTCTCTTTGTAAGTCTCTAAGGACTTGCTTTATGAATCTGGGTGCTCCTGTATTGGATGCATATATATTTAGGGTAGTTAGCTCTTCCTGTTGAATTGATCCCTTTACCATTATGTAATGGCCTTCTTTGTCTCTTTTGATCCTTGATGGTTTAAAGTATGTTTTATCAGAGACTAGTATTGCAACCCCTGCTTTTTTTTTTTGTTCTCCATTTGCTTGACTCTTCCTCCATCCCTTCATTTTGAGCCTATGTATGTCTCTGCATGTGAGATGGGTCTCCTGAATACAGCAGACTGATGGGTCTTGACTCTTTATCCAGTTTGTCGGTCTGTGTCTTTTAATTGGAGCATTTAGTCCATTTACATTTAAGGTTAATATTGTTATGTTTCAACTTGATCCTGCCATTATGATATTAAGTGGTTATTTTGTTCGTTAGTTGATACAGTTTCTTCCTAGCCTCGATGGTCTTTACATTTTGGCATGTTTTTGCAATGGCTGGTACCGGTTTTGCCTTTCCATGTTTAGTGCTTCCTTCAGGGTCTCTTGTAAGGCAGGCCTGGTGGTGACAAAATCTCTAAGCATTTGCTTAACTGTAAAGGATTTTATTTCTCCTTCACTTATGAAACTTAGTTTGGCTGGATATGAAATTCTGGCTTGAAAATTCTTTTCTTTAAGAATGTTGAATATTGGCCCCCACTCTCTTCTGGCTTGTAGAGTTTCTGCCGAGAGATCTGCTGTTAGTCTGATGGGCTTCCCTTTATGGGTACCCGACCTTTCTCTCTGGCTGCCCTTAACATTTTTTCCTTCATTTCAACTTTGGTGAATCTGGCAATTATGTGTCTTGGAGTTGCTCTTCTCGAGGAGTATCTTTGTGGCGTTCTCTGTATTTCCTGGATTTGAATGTTGGCCAGACCTACTAGGTTGGGGAAGTTCTCCTGGATGATATCCTGAAGAGTGTTTTCCAACTTGGTTCCATTTTCCCCCTCACTTTCAGGCACCCCAATCAGATGTAGATTTGGTTCTTTTACATAATCCCATACTTCTCGCAGGCTTTGTTCATTTCTTTTTCTTCTTTTTCTTTTGGTTTCTCTTCTCGCTTCATTTCATTCATTTGATCCTCAATCGCTGATACTCTTTCTTCCAGTTGATCGAGTCAGTTACTGAAGCTTGTGCATTTGTCACATATTTTTCGTGTCACGGTTTTCATCTCTGTCATTTCGTTTATGACTTTCTCTGCATTAATTACTCTAGCTATCAATTTTTCCACTCTTTTTTCAAGATTTTTGGTTTCTTTGCACTGGGTACATAATTCCTCCTTTAGCTCTGAGAAGTTTGATGGACTGAAGCCTTCTTCTCTCATCTCATCAAAGTCATTCTCCGTCCAGCTTTGATCCATTGCTGGCGATGAGCTGCGCTCCTTTGCAGGGGGAGATGTGCTCTTATTTTTTGAATTTCCAGCTGTTCTGCCCTGCTTTTTCCCCATCTTTGTGGTTTTATCTGCCTCTGGTCTTTGATGATGGTGACGTACTGATGCGGTTTTGGTGTAAGTGTCCTTCCTGTTCGATAGTTTTCCTTCTAACAGTCAGAACCCTCAGCTGTAGGTCTGTTGGTAATTGCTTGATGTCCACTCCAGACCCTGTTTGCCTGGGTATCAGCAGCCGAGGCTGCAGAACATAGAATATTTCTGAACAGCGAGTGTACCTGTCTGATTCTTACTTTGGAAGTTTCCTCTCAGTGGTGTACTCCACCCTGTGAGGTGTGGAGTGTCAGACTGCCCTAGTGGGGGATGTCTCCCAGTTAGGCTACTCAGGGGTCAGGGACCCACTTGAGCAGGCAGTCTGTCCCTTCTCAGATCTCAACCTCCGTGTTGGGAGATCCACTGCTATCTTAAAAGCTGTCAAACAGAGTCTTTTGCGTCTGCAGAGGTTTCTGCTGCTTTTGTTGTTGTTGTTTAGCTGTGCCCTGTCCCCAGAGGTGGAGTCTACAGAGACAGGGAGGTTTCCTTCAGCTGCTGTGAGCTCCTCCCAGTTTGAGCGTTCCAGCGGCTTTGTTTACCTATTTAAGCCTCAGCAATGGTGGGCGCCCCTCCCCCAGCCTCACTGCTGCCTTGCGGTTAGATCACAGACTGCTGTGCTAGCAATGAGGGAGGCTCCATGGGCATGGGACCCTCTCTGCCAGGTGTGGGATTCCCTTCCTCCTTGCGCTTCCCAGGTGAGGCGATGCCTCGCCCTGCTTCAGCTCTCGCTGGTTGGGCTGCAGCAGCTGACCAGCACCGATTGTCTGGCACTCCCTAGTGAGATGAATCCAGTACCTCAGTTGAAAATGAAGAAATCACCAGTCTTCTGTGTCGCTGGTGCTGGGAGTTGGAGACTGGAGCTTTTCCTCTTCGGCCATCTTGCTCCGCCCCCCTCTGTGCTGTATTTTTTCATTTCACAGAGTTACGCCTTTCTTTTCATGGAGCAGTATGCTAACAATGTTTTCATGGAATCTGCAAAGGTATGTTTGGGAGTGCATTGAGGCCTATAGTGAAGAGAGAAAAATCCTCAGGTAAAAATTAGAAAGAAGCTTTCTGAGAAATTGCTTTGTGATATGTGAATTCATCTCATGGAGTTATATTGTTCATTACATTGAGTAGTTTGCTAGGACTGTTTTCTTGGAATCTGCAGTCTGATATTTCGGAGTGCCTTGAAGCTTAAGGTGACAAAGGAAATATCCTCAGATATTTCTAGTTTTTACTAGAAAGAAGCTTTCTGAGAAACCGGTTTGTGATGTGTTAATTCATCTCACAGAGTTACAGGTTTGTTTTCATGGGGCTGTTTGCTAGCTGTTTTTATGGAGTCTGCAAGGGGATATATGGGAGCTCCTGGTGGCCTATGGTGAAAAAGGAAATAACTTCAAATAAAAACTGGAGAGAAACTTTTTCAGAAACCGTTTTGTGATGTCTATATTCACCTCAAAGAGTTTAACTTTTTGTTTGATTGAAGAGTTCACTATCACTGTTTTAATGGTATCTGAGAGGAGATATTTGGGAGCACATTGAAGAATATAGTGAAAAAGGAAATATGCTCAGATTTGAGCTAGAAAGAAGCTTTCTGAGAAACTACTTTGTGATGGATGAATTCATCTCACAGATTTACACCTTTCCTTTTATTTAGCAGTTTTCTAACACAGGTTTCTTGGAATCCACAATGGGATATTTTGGAGTACATTCAACTTTTGGGTGACAAAGAAAATATCCTCAGACACAAACTAGAAAGAAGCGTTCTGAAAAACTGCTTTGTGATTTGTGAATTCGTTTCACAGAGCTATACGATTCTTTACCTGGAGCAGTTTGCTAGTACTGTTTTTATGAAATCTTCAAAGGGATATTCGGGAGCTCCTAGAGGCCTATGGTGAAAAAGGAAATAACTTCAGATAAAAACTGGGGAGAATATCTTCAGATAAAAATAAGAAAGAAGATTTTTGAGAAACTACTTTGTGATGTGTGAATTCATCTCACAGAGTTACACGATTCTTTCCTTGCAGCAGTTTTTAAACACAATTTGCGTGGAAACTGCAATAGGATATTTGGGTGCACACTGAAGCCTATGGTGACAAAGGAAATATTCTCAGATTAAAAGCTAGAAAAGAAGCTTTCTGAGAAAGTTATTTGTGATGTGTGAATTTGTCTCATAGAGTTACCCCTCTCTTTTCATTTAGCAGTTTGGTAACACAGTTTTTGTGGAATCTGCAAGGGTATATTAGGGAGTACATTGAGATCTATGGTGAAATAGGAAATATCCTCAGTTAAAAACTAGAAAGCCTCTTTCTGAGAAATTGCTTTGTGATGTGTGAATTCATCTTACAGAGTTACACCGTTCTTTTCATTGAGCAGTTTGATAACACTGTTTTTGTGGAATCTGCAATAGGATCTTTTGGAGTGCATTTAAGCCTGTGGTGACAAATTAAATATCCTCAGATAAAAACCAAAAACAACCTTTTTTGGAAACTGCTTTGTGATGTGTAAATTCATCTCAGAATGTTACTCCGTTTTTTTTTGTTTTGTTTTTTTTTTTTTTTTTTTTTTTTTTTTTTTTTTTTTTTTTTTTTTTTGAGACAGAGTCGGCTCTGTTTCCCAGGCTGGAGTGCAGTGGCACGATCTCAGCTCACTACAAGCTCTGTCTCCTGGGTTCACGCCATTCTCCTGCCTCAGCCTCCCAAGTAGTTGGGACTACAGGCACCCACCACCATGCCCTACTAATTTTTTCTATTTTTAGTAGAGACTAGGTTTCACTGTGTTAGCTAGGATGGTCTTGATCTATTCACATCATGATCCACCCGCCTCAGCCTCCCAAAGCACTGGGATGACAGGTGTGAGCCACTGCACCTGGCCTACACCATTCTTTTCAATGAGAAGTTTGCTAACACTTTTTTTGTGGAATCTGCATTGGGATATTCAGGAGTGCATAGAAGAATATGGTGAAAAAGTAAATATCCTCACATAAAAACTAGTAAGAAGCTTACTGAGAAACAGCTTTGTGATGTCTGAATTCATTTCAGAGTTACACCATTTTTTTCATGCAGCAGTATGGTAGCATTGTTGCTGGGGAATCTGCAATAGGATATTTGGAAGCGTATTGAAGCCTATGGTGAGAATGGAAATGTCCTCAGACAAAAACCAAAAAGAAACTTTCTGAGAAACTGCTTTGTGATGTGTGAATTCATATCACTAATTACACCTTTCTTTTCATGGAGCACTTTGGTAACATTATTTTTGTGGAATCTACACAGGGATATTAGTGAGTGCATTGAGGCCTATGGTGAAAAAGGAAATATCCTCAGATAAAAACTAGAAAGAAGATTTCTGAGAAATTGCTTTGTGATATGTGAATTTACCACACAGAGTTACACTGTTCTTTTCATTGAGCAGTTTGTCAACACTGTTTTCGTGAAATCTGCAAAGGATATTTGGAAGCACATTGAGGCCTATAGTGAAAAAGGAAATATCCACAGATAGAAACTAGAAAGAAACTTTCTGAGAAACTGCTTTGAGATGTGTAAATTCATCTCACACAGTTACACTATTCTTTTCATGGAGCAGTTTGATAAGACTGTCTTCATGGAATCCACAATAGGATATTTGGGAGTGCATTGAAGTCTTTGGTGACAAAGGATATATCCTCTGGTAAAAACCAAAAGGAAGTCTTCTGAGAAACTGCTTTCTGAAGTGTGAATTCATCTGACAGAGTTACAATGTTCTTTTCACTGAGCAGTTTGCTATCCATGTTTTCTTGGAATCCACAAGGGGATGTTTCAGAGCTCATTGAAGCTTATATTGACAAAGAAAATATCCTCAGACAAAAACTAGAAAGAAGCTTTCTGAGATACTGATTTCTGATTTGTGAATTCCTCTCACAGAGTTACACTTTTCTTTTCAAGGAGAAGTTTGGTAGCACTGTTTTTGGGGAATCTGAAAAGGGATATTTCGGATCATCTTGAAGCCTATAGTGACAAAAGAGAAGTCCTCAGATAAAAACTAGAAAGAAGCTTTCTAAGAAAATTCTTTGTGATATGTGAATTCATCTCACAGAGTTACACTGTTCTTTTCATTGATTAGATTGCTAACACTGTTTTCTTGGAATCCACAATGGGATATTTTGGAGCATATTTTAAGCATATGGTGACAAAGGAAATACCCTCATATAAAAACTAGAAAGAAGCTTTTTGGGAAACCATTTTGTGATGTATTAATTCATCTCACAGAGTTACATGATACTTTTCATGGATGAGTTTGGTAGCACTCTTTTTGGGGAATCTGAAAAGGGATATTTTAGATTGCATTGAAGCCTAATGTGACGAAGGAATTATCCTCAAATAAAAACCAAAAAGCACTTTCTGAGAAGCTGCTTTTTGATGTGTGCAGTCATCTCACAGAGTTACAGTGTTCTTTTCATTGAGTGGTTTGCTAATGCTGGTTTCATGGAAAATGCAATAGGATATTTTGGATTACATTGAAACTTATGGTGACAAAGGAAATATCCGCAAATAAAAATCAAAAAGAAACATTCTGTGAAACTGCTTTGTGATGCATGATTTCAACTCACAGAGTTACCTTTCTTTTCATTGAGAAGTTGGCTACCACTTTTTTCGTGGAATCTGCAATGGGATATTCGGGAGCACAGTGAGGAATATGGTGAAAAAGGAAATATCCTCAGATAAAAACTAGATAGAAATTTCTGAGTAACTGCTTTGCAATGTGTGAATTCATGTCACAGATTTACACCTTTCTTTTCATGTAGCAGTGTGCTAACACTGTTTTCGTCTAATCTGCAAAGTTATATTTGAGAGTGCATTGAGGCCTATGTTGAAAAAGTAAATATCCTCAGATAAAAACAAGAAAGAAACTTTCTGAGAAACTGCTTTGAGATTTATGAATTCATCTCTCAGAATTACACCACACTTTTCATGGAACAGTTTAGTAGAACTGTTTTTGGGGAAACTGAGAAGGGATAATTTGGATCACATTGAAGCCTATTTTAAAAAAGGAAATATCCTCAGATAAAAACTAGAAAGAAGCTTACTGACATACTGCTTTGTGATGTTTGTATTCATCTACAGAGTAGCATGATTCTTTTCTTTGAGCAGTTTGCTGAAACTGTTTTCATGGAATCTGCAACAGGATATTTGGGAGTGCACTGAAGAATATGGTCACAAAGGAAATATCCTCAGACAAAAACCAAAAAGAAGCTTTCTGAGAAACTGTTTTGTGATGTGTGAATTCATCTCACAGATTTACACCTTACTTTTCATTAAGCAGTTTGCTGACACTATTTTCATGGAATCTGCAAAGAGATATTCATGAGTGCAGTTAGGCCTGTGGTGAAAAAGGAAATATCCTCAGACAAAAACTAGAAAGAAGCTTTCTGAGAAATTTCTTTGTGATGAGTGAATTTATCTCACAGCGTTACACTGTTCTTTTCATTGAGGAGTTTGCTAACACAGCTTTCTTGGAATCTGCAATGACATATTTTGGAATGCATTGGAGCTTATACAGACAAAGGAAATATCCTCATGTAAAAACTAGAAAATGAGAAACTACATTGTGGTGGGTTAATCCATCTCACAGAGTTACAGGATTCTATTCATGGATCAGTTTAGTAACACTGTTTTTCGGTAATCTGAGAAGGGATATTCTCGAGCACTTCTAAGCCTATGGTAACAAAGGAAATATCCGCAGATCAAAACTAGAAAGAAGCATTCTCAGACACTTCCTCATGATGTGTGAATTCATCTCGCACAGTTACAAGTTTCTTTTCATGGATCAGATTGTTAACACTGCTTTTGTGGAATCTGTAAAGCAATATTTTGAGCACATTGGGTCCTTGGGTGAAAAAGGAAATATCCTTACATAAAAACTAGAAAGAATCTTTCTGAGAAACTACTTTGTGATGTGTGAATTAGTCTCAGAGAGTTACAATGTTGTTTTCATTGAGCAGTTTGCTGAAATGGTTTTCTTGTAATCTGCAATCAGATATTTCAGAGTGCATTGAAGCTTATGGTGACAAAGGAAATATACTCTCATAAAAACTAGAAAGAAGCTTTCTGAGAAACTGGTTTGTGATTTGTGAATTCATCTCACAGAGTTACACTGTTCTATTCATTGAGCAGTTTCAAAACACTGTATTTGTCAAATCTGCAGTAGAATATTTGGTAGCACATTGAAGCCTATGGTGACAAAGACCATATCCTCAGACCAAAACTAGAAAGAAGCTTTCTGAGAAACTGCTTTGCAATGTGCGAATTCATCTCACAGAGTTACAGTCATCTCTTCAATGAGCAGGTTGCAACACTGTTTTCTTGGAAACTGCAATGTGATATTTCAGAGCGAATTGAAGATTATGTTGACAAAGGAAATATCCTCAAACAAAAACTAGAAAGAACCTTTCTGTGAAACTGTTTTGTGATTTGTGAATTCATCTCACAGAGTTACATGATTCTTTTCATGGAGCGGTTTGGTAGCACTGTTTTTGGGTAATCTGAGAAGGGATATTTTGGATTGCATGGAGGCCTATGCTGACAAAGGAAATATCCTCATATAAAAACTAGAAAGAAGCTTTCTGAGAAACTTCTTTGTGATGTGTGAATTCATCTCACAGAATTACACAATTCTTTTCATGAAGCAGTTTGGTAGCACTGTTTTTGGGGAGTCTGAAAAGGGATATTTTAGAACGCATTGAAGAATATGGTGACAAAGGAAATATCCACAGACAAAAATTAGAAAAAACTTTATGAGAAACTGCTTTGCGATGTGTGAATTCATGTCACAGGTTTACACCGTTGTTTTAATTGAGCTGTTTGATAACGCTTTTTTCATTGAATCCATGAAGGGATATTTTGGAGTGCTTTGAGGCCTATGATGAAAACGAAAATATCCTGTTAATAACCAGAAAGAAACTTTCTGAGAAACTACTTTATGATGGGTGAATTCACCTCACAGAGTTACACTGTTCTTTTCATTGAACAGTTTGCCAACAGTGTTTTGTTGTAATCTGTAATGGGATATTTCAGACTGCATTGAAGCTTATGGTGACAAAGGAATATCCCCAGTTAAACGAGAAAGAAGCTTTCTGAGAAACTGCTTTGTGATTTGTGAATTCATCTCAAAGAGTTACATGATTATTTTCATGGAGCAGATTGGTTGTACTTTCTGGGAAAGTTCTTTTTGATGTGTGAATTCATCTCACCGAGTTACAGCTTTCTTTTCATTGATCAGATTGCTACCACTATTTTTGTGGAATCTTCAAAGGGATATATGGAGCCCATTGAGGCCTACAGTTAAAAAGGAAATATCCTCAGATAAAAACTAGAATGAAGGTTTCTAGGAAACTGCTTTTTGATGTGTGAATTCACTTCACAGTATTACACTGTTCTTTTCATTGAGAAGTTTGCTAACACTTTTCCTGGAATCTGTAAAGGCATATTTTGTAGCGCAATGAAGCTTAGGTTGACAAAGGAAATATCCTCATATAAAAATTAGAAAGAAGCTTTCTGAGAAACTCCTTTGCTATTTGTTAATTTTTCTCAAAGAGTTACATGATTATTTTCATGGATCTGTTTGGTAGTACTGTTGTTGGGCTATCTGAGAAGGGATATTTTGGATTGTATAGAAGCCTAGTTTAACAAAGGATATATCCTCAGATACCAACTAGAAAGAAGTTATCTGAGAAACTTCTTTGTGATATGTGAATTCACCTCACAGAGTTACACCTTTCCTTTCAGGGGGCAGTTGAGTAATACTGTTTTCCTGGAATCTGCAAGGGATATTTGGGAGTGGATTGAAGCCTATGGTGAAAAAGGAAATATCCTCAGATAAAAACTAGAAAGAAGCTTTCTAAGAAACTGCATTTTGATGTGTGAATTCATCTCACAGAGTTACACTGTTCTTTTCAGCGAGCAGTTTGCTAACACTGTTTTCTTGGAATATACAATGGGATGTTTCGGAGCACATTGAAGTTTCTGGTGACAAAGGAAATACCCTCATATAAAAACTAGAAAGAAGCTTTCTGGGAACCTGTTTGTGATGTGTGAATTAGTCTCACAGAGTTACACAGTTCTCTTCATTGAACAGTTTCTGAACCCTGTTTTCATGGAATTGGCAATAGGATATTTTGGAATGCATTGAAGCTTATGGTGAAAAAGGGAACAACCTCAGACAAAAACTAGAAAGAAGCTTTCTGAGAAACTGTTTTGTGATTTGTGAATTCATCTCATAGAGTTACAGAACTTTTCATGGAACAGTTTAGTAGCACTATTTTTGGGGAATCTGGGAAGGGATATTTTAGATCACCTTGAAGCTTACGGTGACAAAAGAATTATCCTCAGATAAAAACTAGAAATAAGTTTTCTGAGAAAGTATTTCGTGATATGTGGTTTCAACTCACAGAGTTACACCTTTCTTTTCATGGAGCAGTTTGCAAACACTGGTTTCGTGGAATCTGCAAAGGGATATTTGGGAGCACATTGAGGCCTACGGTGAAAAAGAAAGTATTCTCATATAAAAACTAGAAAGAAGCTTTCTGAGGAACTTCTTTGTGATGCGTGAATTCATCTCACTGAGTTACACCATTCTTTTCATTGAGCAGTTTGCTAACAATCTTTTCATGGAATCTGCAAAAGGATATATTGCAGTGCATGAAGCCTATGGTGAAAAAGGAAATATCCTCATATAAACACTAGAAAGAAGATTTCAGAGAAGATGATTTGTGATGTGTGAATTCATTTCACAGTGTTACATTATTTTTTTCATTGAGCAATTAGCTAAAACTGTTTTCTTGGAATCTTCAATGTGATATTTCGGAGCACATTGAAGCTTATGGTGCCAAAGGAACTATCCTCAGACAAAAACTGGAAAGAAGCTTTCTGAGAAACTGGTTTTAGATCTGTGCATCCATCTTACAGAATTACACAATTCTTTTCATGGAGCAGTTTGGTTGCACTGTTTTTGGGGAATCTGAGAAGGGATATTTTGGATTGCATTGAAGCCTATGATGACAAACGAAATATCTTCTTTAAAAACTAGAAAGAAGCTTTCTGAGGAAGTTCTTTGTGATATGTGAATTCATGTCACAGAGTTACACCTTTCTTTTCATTGAACAGTTTGGTTGCACTGTTTTGGGGGAATTTGAAAAGGGATTTTTGGGAGCTCATAGAGGCCTATGGTGAAAAGGAAATATCTTCAGTTAAAAACTTGAGAGAATGTTTTTGAGAAGCTATTTTGTGATGTGTGTATTCACATCATAGAGATAAACCATTTTTTTTTGATTGAGCAGTTTGGCATCACTCTCTTCTTGGTACCTGAGAAGGGATATGTTGGAGCGCATTGAGTCTAATGACGGAAAAGTAAACAAGCTCATATAAAATCTAGAAATTAGCTTTATAAGAAATTTCTTTGTGATGGATGAATTCATTTTCCAAAGGTAAATCATTCATTTCATTGAGTAGTTTGGTAACCCTGTTTTTGTGGAATCTACAAAGGGATATTTGGAGTGCAGAGAAGCCTAGGGTGAAAAGGAAATACCCTCAGTTAAAAACTAGAAAGAAGCTTCCTGAGAGACTGTTTTGTGATGAACGAATTCATCTTACAGAATTCAATCATTCTTTTCATTGAAGAGTTTCGTAACACTGTTTTTGTGAAAAATGCAAAGGGATATTCAGGAGCGGGTAGAGGCCAAGGTTGAAAAAGGAAATATCTTTGGGTAAAAACTGGAATGAAAGTTTCTTGTAACTCCTTTGTGATGTGGGCATTCATCTCATAGAGGTAAAGCTTTCTGTTGAGAGAGAAGTTTGGCATCACTGTTTTTCTGGTGTCTGAGAAGGGATATTTGGGAGCGCATGGAAGCCAATGATGGAAAAGGAAATATCCTCAGATAAAAACTAGAAGGAAGCTTTTGAGAAATACCTTTGCGTTGGGTGAATTCATCACATAGAATTACACTATTCTTTTCAAGGATAAATTGTTAGCACTGTTTTTGGGGAATATGAGAAAGGATATTTTGGATTGCATAGAAGCCTATGGTGACACAGGAAAAATCCTCAGATAAAAGCTTGAAAGAAAGTTTCTGAGAAAGGTATTTGTGATGTGTGAATTTATCCCACAGAGTTACACCTTTCTTTCATGGAGCAGTTTGTTAACACTGTTTTCCTGGAATCTGCAAAGGGATATTTGGGAGTTCACAGTAGTCCATAGTGAAAAAAGAAATATCCTCAGATAAAAACTAGAATGAAGCTTTCTGAGAAACTGCTTTGTGATTTGTGAATTCATCTCACAGAGGTACGTGATACTTTTCATGGAGCAGTTTGGTAACACTTTTTTTGGGGAATCTGAGAAGTGATATTTAGGGTTACTTTAAAGTGACAAAGGAAATGTCCTCCTATAAAAACTAGAAAGAAGCTTTCTGAGAAACCACTTTGAGTTGTGTTAATTTATCTCAGAGTGTGACATGATTCTTTTCATGGATCAGTCTGTTATCACTGTTTTTGGGGAATCTGAGAAAGGATATTTTTTATTTCATAGAAAACTATTGTGACAAAGGAAATATCATCAGATAAAAAATAGATAGAAGGTTTCTGAGAAAGTCCTTTGTGACGTGTGAATTCATCCCACAGAGTTAGAAATTTCTTTTCTTGGAGGAGTTTGCTAACACTGTTTTCGTGGAATCTGCAAGGGGATATTTGGGAGTACATTGAGGTCTATAGTGAAAAAAGAAATATCCTCACATAAAAACTAGAAAGAAGCTTTCTGAGAACCTGCTTTCAGAAGCATGAATTTATCTCACAGAGATAAACTCTTATTTTCATCGAGCAGTCTGCTAAAACTGTTTTCTTGGAATCTGCAATGGGATATTTCAGAGTGCATTGAAGCTTATGGTGACAAAGGTAATATCTTCATATAAAAACTAGAAAGAAGCTGTCTAAGAAACCGCTTTGTGGGGTAATTCATCTCACTGTGTTACACGATTCTTTTCATAGATCAGCTTGGTAGCACCGTTTTTGTGGAATCTAAGAAGGGATATTTTGAATCGCATTGATGCCTATGGTGACTAAGGAAATATCGTCAGATAAAAACTAGAAAGAAGCTCTCTGAGAGAGTTCCTTGTGATGTGTGAATTCAACTCACAGAGGTACATCTTTGTATTCATGGAGTAGTTTGCTAACACTATTTTCATGGACTCTGCAAAGGAATATTTGGGAACACATAAAGGCCTATAATGAAAATGGAAATATCCTGAGATAAAAACTAGAAAGAAGCTTTCTCAGAAACTGCTTTGTGAGGTGTGAATTCATCTCACTGAGTTACACTGTTCTTTTCATTGAGCAGTTTGCTAACACTGTTTTCTTGTAATCTGCAATGGGATATTTCAGAGCTGATAGAAGCTTATGGTAAAAAAGGAAACGTCCTCAGACAGAAAGTAGAAATAAACTTTCTGAGAGACTGGTCATTTCTGAATTCATCCCACAGAGTTAGACAATTCTTTTCATGGAGCAGTTTGCTAGCAAACTTTTGGGGAATCTGAGAAGGGATATTATGTATCGCATTGAGGTCTCTTGTGAAAAAAGAAATATCCTCAGATAAAAACTAGAAAGATGCTTTCTGAGAAACTTCTTTGTGATGATTCAACTCACAGAGTTACCCTGTTCTTTTAATTGAGCACTTTTCTAACACTGTATTCCTGGAATGTGCAATGGGATATTTCAAAGCACATTGAAGCTTATTGTGACTAGGGAAATATACTCAGACAAATAAAGAAGGAAAGTTTCTGAGAAACTGCTTTGTGATTTGTGAATTCATCTCCCAGTGTTACACGATTGTTTTCATGTATCAGTTTGATAGCACTGTTTCAGGGGAGACTGAAAAGTGATATTTTGGATCACATTGAAGCCTATGGTGACAAAGGAAATACCCTCAGATAAAAACTACAAGAAGCTTTCTGAGAAAATTCTTTGTGATATGGGAAATCAATTCAGAGAGTTCCACCTTGATGTTCATGGAGCAGTTTGCTAAGGCTGTTTTTGCGGAAACTGAAAAGAGATATTTTGGAGCACGTAGAGACCTATTGTGAAAAAGAAAATATCTTCAGATAAAAACTAGAAAGAAGCTTTCTGAGAAACTGCATTGTGAGGTGTGAATTCATCTCACAATGCTACACCGTTCTCTTCTTTGAGCAGTTTGATAACACTTTTTCATGGAATCATCAATAGGATATTTGGTAGCACATTGAAGCCTATGGTGACAAAGGTAATATCCTCAGGTAAAAACCAAAAAGAAGGTTTCTGAGAAACTGCTTTGTGTTGTGTCAGTTCATCTCACAATCTACACTGACATATTTGGAGCACATTGAAGATTAATGATAAAAATTAAATATCCATAGACAAAAATTAGAAACAAACTTTATGAGAAATTCCTTTGTGGTTTGTGAATTATTCTCACAGAGTTACATGATGCTTTCAATGGAACAGTTTGATAACTCTGTTTTTGTGGAATCTGAGAAGGGATATTGTGGATCGCATTGATGACGATGGTGACAAAGGAAATATCATCAGAAAACAACTAGAAAGAAGCATTCTGAGAAAGTTCTTTGTGATGTGTGAATTCATCTCACAGAGTTACACCTTACTTTTCATGGAGAAGTTTTCTAACACTGTTTTCCTGGAATCTGCAAGGGATACTTAGGAGTGCCATGAGGCCTAAATAGAAAAAGGAAATATCCTCAGATAAAAATTGGAAAGAAGCTTTCTGATAAACTGCTTTGTGATGGGTGAATTCAATTCTCAGAGTTACACTGTATTTTGCATTGAGCAGTTCACTTACACTGTTTTCGTGGACTCTGCAATAGGATATTTGGGAGCACATTGAAAAATATGGTGACAAAGGAAATATCCCCAGACAAAAAACAGAAAGATGCTTTCTGAGAAACTGTCATGTGATGTGTGAATTCATCTCACAGAGTTACAACTTTCTACTCATGGAGCAGTTTGCTAACACTGTTTTCGTGGAATCTGCAAAGTGATATTTGGGAGTGCATTGAGGGCTATGGTGAAACAGGAAATATCCTCAGATGAAAACTAGAAAGAAGGTTTCTGAGAAACTGCTATCTGATGTGTGAATTCATCTCACAGAGATACAATTTCCTTTCATGGAGCATTGTGTTACCACTCTTTTTGTTGAATCTGGGAAGGGATATTTGGGATCGCTATGAAGACTTACAGACAAAGGAAATACCCTCAGATAAGGATCAGAAAGAAGCTTTCTGAGAACCTGTTTTGTGAGGTGTGAATTCATCTCACAGAGATACAACTTCCTTTTCATGGATCAATTTGCTAACACTGTTTTCTTGGAATCTGCAATGGGTTATTTCAGAGCGCATTGAAGCTTAGGGTGTCAAATGAAATATCCGCAGATAAAACCATGCTCTTTGTGATTCTCTTTCTCACATCACAAAGAGCAACTGCTTTGTGATGGGAGAATTCATCTCACAGTGTTACAGTGTTCTTTTCATTGACCAGATTGCTAACACTGTTTTTTTGGAATCTGCAATGGGATATTTTGGATTGAATTGAAGCTTATGGTGACATAGGAAATATCCTCAGATTTAAACTAGAAAGAATCTTTCTGAGAAACTGGTTTCTGACGTGTGAATTCATCTCACAGAGTTACACCTCTCTTTGCATGGAGCAGTTTAATGACATTGTTTTCATGGAATCTGCAATGTTGTATTCCAGAGCACATTGAGGCCTGTTGTGAAGAAGGAAATATTGTCATATAAAAGCTAGAAAGAAGTTTTCTGAGAAACCGCTTTGTGATATGTTAATTCATCTCACAGAGTTGCATGATTCTTTTCGTGAATCTGTTTTGTAGCACTATTTTTGTGGAATCTGCAAAGGTATATTCAGGAGCTCCTAGAGGCCTATGGTGAAAAAAGAAACCACTTGAGATAAAAACTACAGAGTTTTTTTGCAAAACGGTTGTGATATGTGTATTCATCTCATAGAGTTTGAACTTTTGTTGATTGAGCAGCTCGGCATCACTGTTTTTGTGGTATCTAAGAGGAGATATTTGGAAGCACATTGAAACCTATGGTGAAAAGGGAAATATCCTCAGATTTAAACTAGAAGGAAGCTTTCTGAGAAACTGCTTTGTGATGCGTGAATTCATCTCACAGAGTTACACACTTCTTTTTATTGAGCATTTTTTTTAAAACCGTTTTTGTGGAATCTGCAAAGGGATATTCGGGAGCCCATAGAGTCCAATGGCAAAAAAGGAAATATCTTCAGGTAAAAACTGGAGAGAAGATTTCTGAGAAATTCCTACGTGATGTGTGCATTCATCTCATAGAGATAAACGTTTCCACTGAGGGAGCACTTTTGCATCACTGCTTTTGTGGTGTCTGAGAAGGGATATTTGGGAGTGCATTGAAGCCTAAGGTGGAAAAGGAAATATCCTCAGATAAAAACCAGAAAGAAGCTTCCTGAGAAACTGCTTTGTGATGTGTGAATTTATCTCACAGAGTTAAACATTTCTATTCATTGTGCAGTTTGGTAGCACTGTTTTTGTGGAATCTGCAGAGGGATATGTGGGAGCACTTAGAGGCATAAGGTGAAAAAAGAAAATTATTCAGGTAAAAACTGGAGAGAAGCCTTCTGAGAAACTCCTTTGTGATGTGTGCATTCATCTCATAGAGTTAAACTTTTATGTTGAGGGAACACTTTGACATCACTGTTTTTGTGGTGTCTGAGAAGGAATATTTGGGAGCGCATGGAAGACTATGGTGGAAAAGGAAATAGCCTCATACAAAAACCAGAGAGAAACATTCTGATACAAGGCTGTGATGTGTTAATTCATCTCGCAGCATTACACAATTCTTTTCATGGAGCAGTTTGGTAACACTGTTTATGGCGAATATGAGAGGGAATATTTTAGATCACATTGAAACCTGTGGTGACAAAGCAAATATCCTCAGTTAAATACTAGAAAGAAGTTTTCTGAGAAATTTCTTCGGGAAGTGTGAATTCATCTTACAGAGTTACAGCTTTCTTTTCGTGGAGCAGTTTGTTAACACTGTTTTCTGGGAATCCACAATGGGATACTTCAGAGCACATCAAAGCTTATGGTGACAAAGGAAGTATCTTCAGAAAGAAACTAGAAAGAAGCTTTCTGAGAAACTGCTTTGTGATTTTTGAATTCATCACACAAAGTTACACCATTCTTTTCATGGATCAATTTGGTAGCAGTGTTTTTGGGGAATCTGAGAAGGTATATTTTGGATAGCATTGAAAACTATGGTGACAAAGGAAATATCCTCAGATAAAAACTAGAAGGAAGCTTTCTGAGAAACTTGTTTTTCATGTGTGAATTCGTCTCACAGAGTTACACCTTTCTGTTTTTTTAGCAGTTTGTGGAAACACTTCTCATGGAATCTATAAAGGGATATTTGGGAGGACACTGAGGCCTATGGTGAAAAAGGAAATATCCTCAGATAAAAACTAGAAAGAAGAATTCTCACAAACTGCTTTATGATGTGTGAATTCATCTTACAGAGTTACACCATTCTTTTCATTGAGAAGTTTGCTAACACTGTTTTCCTAGAATTTGCAATAGGTTATTTCAGAGCTGATTGAAGCTTAGGGTGACAAAGGAAATATCCTCATATAAAAACTAGAAAGAGGCTTTCTGAGAAACTGCTTTGTGATGTGTGAATTCATCTCACAGAGTTACAGTGTTCTTTTCATTGACCAGCTTGCTTACACTGTTTTCTTGGAATCTGCAATGGGATATTTTGTAGTGCATTGAAACTTAGAGTGACAAAGGAAATATCCTAAGACAAAAACTAAAAAGAAGATTTCTGAGAAACTGCTTTCTGATTTGGAATTCATCTCACAGAATTACACGATTCTATTCATGGAGTAGTTTGGTAGTACTGTTTTTAGGGAATCTGAGAAGGGATATTTTGGATCGCATTGAAGCCTATGGTGAAAAAGGAAATATCCTCACAAAGATACTAGAAAGATGTTTTCTAAGAAATTCCTTAGTGATATGTGAATTCATCTCACAGAGCTACACGTTTCTTTTCATGGAACAGTTAGGTAACACTGTTGTGGGGGGATCTGAGAATGGATATTTTGGATTGCATTGAAGCATGTGGTGACAAAGGAAATATCCTCAGATAAAAACTGGAAAGAAGCTTTCTGAGAAACTGCTTTGTGATTTGTGAATTCATCTTACAGTTACACGACTCTACTCATGTAGACGTTTGTTAGCTCTGTTTTTGGGGAATCTGAGAAGGGATATTTTGGATAGCATTGAAGCCTATATTGACAAAGGAAATACTCTCAGATAAAAACCAGAAAGAAGCCTTCTGAGAAACTGCTTTGTGATGTGTGAATTCATCTTGCAGAGTTACGCTGTTCTTTTGATTGATCAGTTTGCTAACACTGTTTTCTTGGAATCTGCAATGGGATATTTTGAGCACATTGAAGCTTACAGTGACAAAAGAAATATCTTCAGAAAAAACCAAAAAGAACCTTTCTGAGAAACTGCTTTGTGATGTGTGAATTCATCCAACAGATTTACACATTGCTTTTTATGGAGCAGATTCGTAGCACTGTTTTTGGTTAATGTCGGAGGAGATATTTTTGATCTCATTGAGGCCTAGGGTGACAAAGAAATTATCCTAAGATAAAAACTAGAAAGAAGCTTTCTGAGAAACTTCCTTGTAATACGTGAATTTATTTCACAGAGTTACATGAGATTTTTCATGGAAGAGTTTGCTAACACCATTTTTGTGGAATTTGCAAATGGATATTTTGGAATGCATTGAAGCCTATTGTGAAAAAGAAAATATCCTCAGATTAAAAACTAGAAAGAAGTTTTCTGAGAAACATCTTTGAGATGTATGAATTCATCTCACAGAGTTACACCATTCTCTTCATGGAAGTTTGGTAGCATAGTTTTAGGGAGTCTGAGAAGGGATATTTTGGGTTGTATTAAAGCCTTTGGTGACAAAGGAAATAACCTCAGATAAAAACTAGAAAGAAGATTTCTGAGAAATTGCTTTGTGATTTGTGTATTCATCTTATAGAGTTATACAATTCTTTTCATGGAGCAGTTTGGTAGCACTGTTTTTGGGGAATCTGAGAAAGGATATTTGGATTGCATTGAAGTCTATGGTGACCAAGGAAATATCTTCAGATAAAAGCTACAAAGAAGATTTCTGAGAAACTCCTTTGTGATTTGTGAATTGATATCACAGTTATACTTTCTTTTCATGGAGCAGTTTGGTCGCACTGTTTTTGAGGAATCTGAAAAGGGACATTTTGGTTCACATTGAAACCTCTGGTTACAAAGGAAGTATCCTCAGTTAAAAACTAGAAATGAGCTTTCTGAGAAACTTCTTCATGATGTGTGAATTCATCTCACAGAGTTACACGTTCCTTTTCATGGAGAAGTTTTCTAACACTGTTTTCCTGGAATCTGCAAGGGATATTTAGGAGCATCATGAGACCTAAATAGAAAAAGGAAATATCCTCAGGTAATAATTAGTAAGAAGCTTTCTGATAAACTTCTTTGTGATGGGTGAATTCATCTCACAGAGTTACACTGTTTTTTTTTTTTTTTTTTTTTTTTTTGCATTGAGCAGTTTGCTTACACTGTTTTCTTGGAATCTGCAATCTGATATTTTGGAGTGCATTGAAGCCTATGGTGACAAAGGAAATATCCTCAGATAAAAACTAGAAAGAAGCTTTCTGAGAAACTTCTTCATGATGTGTGAATTCATGTCACAGAGTTACCTCTTTCTTTTCATGGAGCAGTTTGGTAACACTGTTTTTCTGGAATCTGCAAATGGATATTCTGGGGTACATAGAGTCCAATGGTGAAAAAGGAAATATCTTCAGGTAAAAACTAGAGAGAAGCTTTCTGAGAAACGACTTTGATATGTGTGCATTCATCTCATAGATCTAAACGTTTCTGTTGAGGGAGCACTTTGGCATCACTGTTTTTGTGGTGTCTGAGAAGGGATATTTGGGAGTGCATGAAGTCTATGGTGGAAAAGGAAATATCCTCAGATAAAAACTAGAAAGAAGCTTTGTGAGAAAGTTCTTTGTGATGTGTGAATTCATCTCACAGAGTTACACCTTTCTTTTCATGGAGCAGTTTGCTAACACTGTTTTCATGGAATTTGCAAAGGAATATTTGGGAGTGCATTGAGGTCTATAGCGAATAAGGAAATACCCTCGGATATAAATTAGAAAGAAGCTTTCTGAGAAGCTGCTTTGTAATGTGTGAATACATCTAACAGAGTTACATTGTTCTTTTCATTCAGCAGTTTGCTAACACTGTTTTCGTGGAATCTGCAATGGGATATTTGGGAGCAAATTGAAGTCTACATTGACACAGGAAATATCCTCAGGTAAAAACCAAAAAGAAACTTACTGTGAAACTGCTTTACGATGTGTGAAATCATCTCACAGAGTTACAAAGTTCTATTCATTGAGAAATTTGCCAAAACTTTTTTCATTTAATCTGCAATTGGATATTCAGGAGCACATTGAGGAATACGGTTTAAATGGAAACATTCTCAGATGAAAACTAGAAAGAAGCTTTCTGAGAATCAGCTTTGGGATGTGTAAATTCATATCCCTATGTTACACTATTCTTCTCATGGAGCTGTTTGGTAGCACTGTTTTTTTGGTATCTGAGAAGGGATAGTTTGGATCGGATTGAAGCTTAGGTTGACAAAGCAAATATCCTCAGATAAAAACTAGAAAGAAATTTTCTAAGAAACTTCTTTGTGATGTGTGAATTCATCTCACAGAGTTATATGATTGTTTTCATGGAGCAGTTTGCTAACACTGTTCTCATGGAATCTGCAATAGGATATTTTTGAGTGCATTGAAGCCTACGGTGTTGAAGGAAATATCCTCAGACAAAAAATCAAAAAGAAACTTTCTGAGAAACATCTTTGTGGTGTGGTAATTCATCTCACAGATTTACACCATTATTTTCATGGAGTGGTTTGGTGACACTGTTTTTGTGGAACCTGCAAAGGGATATTCACGAGCTCATTGAGGCCTATGGTGAAAAAGGAAATATCCTCAGACAAAAGCTAGAAGGAAGACTTCTGAGAAACTGCTTTGTGATTTGTGAATTCATCTCACAGAGTTACACGATTCTATTCATGGATCAGTTTGGTAGCACTGTTTTTGGGGAATCTGAGAAGGGCTATTTTGGATCACATTGAGGCCGATGGTGACAAAGGAAAATATCTTCAGATAAAAACTAGAAAGACACTTTCTGAGAAAGTTCTTTGTGATGTGTGAATTCACCTCCCAGAGTTACACTTTTCTTTTCATGGAGCAGTTTGCTAACACTGTTTCCCTGGAATATGCAAAGAGATATTTGGGAGCACCTTGAGGCCTATTTTGAAAAAGGAAAAATCCTCAGATAAAAACTTGAAAGAAGTGTTCTGAGAAACTCCTTTGTGGTGCGTGATTCATCTCACAGAGTTACACTGTTCTTTTCATTGAAGAGTTTGCTTACATTGCCTTTTTGGAATCTGCAATCTGATATTTCGGAGCTCATTGAAGCTTATGGTGACAAAGGAAATAACCTCATATAAAAACCAGAACGAAGTTTTCTGAGAAACCAGTTTGTGATACGTTAATTCATCTCACAGAGTTACATGATTTTTTCCATGTAGTAGTTTGGTAACACTGTTTTTGGGGAATGTGAGAAGGGATATTTTGGATTGCATTGATGACTACGGTGACAAATTAAATCTCTTCATATAAAAGTAGAAAGAAGCTTTCTGAGAAAGTTCCGTGTGATGTGTGATTTCATCTCACAGAATTACACTGTTCTTTTCATGGAGCAGTTGGCTAACACTGTTTTCGTGGAATTTGCAATAGGATATTTGGGAGTACCTTGATGCCTATGATGAAAAAGGAAATATCCTCATAGAAAGAATAAAAAGAAGTTTTTGGAGAAACTACTTTGTGATGTGTGAATTCAACTCACTGACTTACACTGTTCTTTTCATTGAGCAGTTTGGTAACACTGTTTTCTTGGAAACCACAATGGGATTATTTTGGAGAGCATTGAACCTTAGGGTGATGAAGATATATCGTCAGACAAAAACTAGAAAGAAGGTTTCTGAGAAACTGTTTGTGTTTTGTGAATTCAACCCACAGAGTTACACAATCCATTTCCTGGAACAGTTTGGTAGCACTATTTTTTTGGGCAATCTGAGAAGGAATATGTTGGATCGCATTGAAGCCTTTGTTGACAAAGGAAATATCCTCAGATAAAAACCAGAAGGAATCTTTCTGTGAAAATGATTTGTGAGGTGTGAATTCATCTCATAAAGTTACACTCTACCTTTCATTGAGAAATTTCCTAAGACATTTTTCGTGGAATCCACAATGGGATATTTGGTAACACAAAGAGGAATATGGTGAAAAAGGAAATATCCTCAGATAAAAACTAGTAAGAAGCTTACTGAGAAACTACTTTGTGATGTGTGAATTCATTTCACAGAGTTGTATCTTTCTTTTCATGTTTTTGGGGATTCTGCAATAGGATATTTTGGAGCCCATTGAAGTCTATGGTGACAAAGGAAATATCCTCAGACAAAAACAAAAAAAGAAACTTTATGAGAAACTGCTTTGTGATGTGTGAATTCATCTCACAAGGTTACATGATTCTTTTCATGGAGCAATTTTTATCACACTGTTTTTGGGGAATCTGAGAAGGGATATTTTGGATCGCCTTGAAGCCTATGGTGACAAAGTAAATATAATGAGATAAAAACCAGAAAGAAGTTTTCTGAGAAACTTCTTTGTGATATCTGTATTCATCTCACAGAGTAACAACTTTCTTTTCATAGAGAAGTTTGCTAACCCTATTTTCATGGAATCTACAAAGTGATATTTGGGAGCGAGTTGAGACCTATGGTGAAAAAGGAAATACCCTCACATAAAAACTAGAAAGAAGCTTTCTGAGAAACTTCTTTGTGATGTGTGAATTCATCTCACAGAGTTACACCACTCTTTTCATAGAGCAGTTTGCTAACCCTATTTTCATGGAATCTGCTATATGATATTTTGTGTCAAATTGAAGCCCACAGTGACAAAGGAAATATCCTCACGTAAAAACTAGAAAGAAGCTTTCTGAGAAACTTCTTTGTGATGTGTGAATTCATCTCACAGAGTTATACCACTCTTTTCATGGATCAGTTTCTAACACTATTTTCATGGAACCTGCTATAGGATATTTTGTATCACATTGAAGCCTATGGTGACAAAGGAAATATCCTCAGATAAAAACTAGAAAGAAGCTTTCTGAGAAAATTCTTTGTGATGTGTGAATTTATCTCAGAGACTTACACCGTTCTTTTCCTTCAGCAATTTGATAGCACAATTCTCATGGAATTTGCAATAGGATATTTGGGAGTTCATGGAAGCCTATGTTGACAAAGGAAATATTCTCAGATAAAAACCAAAAAGATGCATTCTGAAAAACTGCTTTGTGATGTGTGAATTCATCTTACAGAGTTACACCTTTCCTTTTATAGAGCAGTTTCCTAACACTCTTTTCTTAGAATCTGCAAAGGGATATTTGGGAGCGCATTGAGTCCTATGGTGAAAAAGGACATATCCTCAGATAAAAACTCGAAATAATCTTTCTGAGAAACTGCTTTGTGATGTTTGATTTCATCTCACGTAGTTACACTGTTCTCTTCATGGAGCAGTTTACTAACACTGTTTTTGTGGAATCTGCAATGGAATATTTCACAGCACATTGAATCTTATGGTGACAAGGGCGATATCTTCATATAAAAACTAGGAAGAAGCTTTCTGAGAAACTGCTTTGTGGTTTCTTAGTTCACCTCACAGAATTTCACGATTCTTTTCATGGATCTGTTTGGTAGCCCTGTTTTTGGAGAATCTGAAATGGGATACTTTGGATCGTATTGAAGCCTATGGTGACAATGGAAATATCCTCAGATAAAAACTAGAAAGAAGCTTTCTGAGAAAGTTCTTTATGATATGTGATTTCATCTCACTGAGTCACACCTTTCTTTTCATGGAGCTATTTGCTAACACTGTCTTTCTGGAGTATACAGAGGGATATTTTGGAGCGCATTGTGGCAAATAGTGAAAAAGGATATATCTTCAGATAAAAACTAGAAAGAAACTTTCTGAGAAACTGCTTTCTCAGAACCAAAAAGAAACTTTTTGAGAAACTGCTTTTTGTTGTGTGAATTCATATCACAGAGTTGCACCTTTCCTTTCATGGAGCAGTTTGCAACCATAGCTTTCGTGGAATCTGCAAAGTCATACTTGGGAGCACATTGAGGCCTATAGTGAAAAAGGAAATAACCTCAGATAATAACTAGAATGAATCTTTCTGAGAAAGTGCTTTGTGATTCATGAATTCATCTCACAGAGGTACACCATTCTTTTCACTGTGCAGCTTGGTAGCACTGATTTTGGGGAAGCTGAGAGGGGATAGTATGGATTGCATTGATGCCTATGGTGACAAAGAAAATATCCTCAGACAAAAAATAGAAAGAAGCTTTCTGAGAAACTGAATTTTGATGTGTGAATTCATCTCACAGAGTTGCACCTTTCTTTTGATGGAGCAGTTTGATAACACTGTTTTTGTGGTATCTGCTAGGGGATGTTTGGGAGCGCATTAAGGCCTATGGTGAAAAAGGAAATATCCTCAGATAAAAACAAGAAAGAAGTTTTCTGCGAAACTGCTATGTGATGTGTGAATTCATCTCACAGAGTTGCAGGATTCTTTTCATGGAGCAGTTTGGTAGCACTGTTTTTCGGGAATCTGAGAAGGGATATTTAGGATCACATTGACACATACGGTGACAAAGGGAATATCCTCAGACAAAATCTAGAAAGAAGCTTTCTGAGAAAGTTCTTTGGGATGTGTGAATTCATCTCACTGGTTTACACCTTTCTTGTCATGGAGCAGTTTGCTAACACTGTTTTCATGGAATCTCCAAGGGGTATTTGGGAGCACATTGAGGCCTATAGTAATAAAGGAAATATCCTCAGATAAAAACTAGAAAGAAGCTTTCTGAGAAACTTCTTTGTGATGTGTGAATTCATCTCACAGCATTACACCATTCTTTTCATTGAGCAGTTTGACTACACCGTTTTGCGAAATCTGTAGTAGGATATTTTTGAGTGCTTTGAAGCCTATCATGACCAAGGAAATATCCTCAACGAAAATCAAAAAGAGGATTTCTGAGAAACTCGCTTGTGATGTGTGAATTCATCTCACAGAGTTACACTGCTCTTTTCATTGAGAAGTTTGGCAACACTGTTTCCTTGGAATCAGCCATGAGATATTTTGGAGCACATTGAAGCTGAGCCTGACAAAGGAAATATCCTCAGACAAAAACTAGAAAGAAGCTTTCTGAGAAAATATTTTGTGATTTGTGAATTCTTCTCACAGAGTTACATGATTCTTTTCATGGATCAGTTTGGTAGCACTGTTTTGGGGGAATCTGAGAAGGCATATTTTGGATCACATTGAAGCCTGTGGTGACAAAGGAAATATCCTCAGATAAAAACTAGAAAGCAGCTTTATGATAAAGTTCTTTGTGATGTATAAATTCCTCTCACAGAGTTACACCTTTCATTTCATGGTGCAGTTTGGTAACCCTGCTTTGATGGATTTGCAAAGTGATAATTGGGAGCACATTGAGGCCTATAGTGAAATAGGAAATGTCCTCAGATAATAACTAGAAAGAAGCTTTCTGAGAAACTGCTTTGTGATATGTGAATTCATCTCACAGAGTTACAGTGTTCTTTTCATTGAGCACTTTGCTAACACTGTTTAATTGGAATCTGCGATGGGATATTTTGGAGGGCCTTGAAGCTTATGTTGACAAAGGAAATATCCTCATATAAAAACTAGAGAGAAGCTTCCTGAGAAACTGATTTGTGATGTGTCATTTCACCTCACAGGGTTACATGATTCTTTTCATTGCTCACTTTGGTAGCACTGTTTTTGTGGTGTTGGAGAGGCGATATTTGGGAGTGCATGGATGCTGAAGGGGGAAAATGAAATATGCTGAGATAAAAACTAGAAAGAAGCTTTCGGAGAAATTTCTTTGTGATGGGTGAATTTATCACACCAAGTTACAGCTTTGTTTTCTGTGAACAGTTTGGTAGCACTGTTTTTAAGGAAGCCACATAGTGATATTCGGGAGCTTCAAGAGGCCTAGTGTGAAAAAGGAAATAACTTCAGATAAAAAGTGGAGAGAAGTTTTTCGAGAAAAATTTTTGTGATTTTTGTATCCATCTCATAGAGTTTAACCATTTTGTTGATTGAGCAGTTCAGAATCACTGTTTTTGTGGTATCTGAGAGGAGATATTTGGGAGCACATTGAAGCTTATGGTGAAAAAGAAAAAATCCTCAGATTTAAATGGGAAAGAAGCTTTCTGAGAAACTGTTTTGTGATAGGTAAATTCATCTCACAGAGTTACCCCTTTCTTTTTCACTGACCCAATTTGGTAACACTGTTTTTGTGGAATCCACAAAGGGATATTCAGGAGAGCATAGAGTCCAATGGCAATAAAGGAAATTTCTTCAGGTTAAAAACTGGAAAGAAGCTTTCTGAGAAACTCCTTTGTGATGTGCGCATCCATCTCATTGAAATAAACGTTTCTGTTGAGAGAGAACTTTGGCATCACTGTTTCTGTGGTGTCTGAGAGGGGATATTTGGGAGTGCATTGAAATCTATGGTGAAGAAGGAAATACTCTCATATAAACTAGAAGGAAGCTATGTGAGAAACTGCATGGTGATGTGATAATTAATTTCACAGAGTTACAGGATTGTTTTCATGGAGCAGTTTGGTAGCACTGTTTGGGGACTCTGAGAAGGGGTATTTTGGATTGCATTGAAGGCTACGGTGGCAAGGGAAATATCCTCAAATAAAAACTAGAAAGAAGCTTTCTGAGAAAGTTCTTTGTAATATGTGAATTCATCTCTCAGAGTTACACTGTTCTTTCCATTGAGCAGTTTGCTGATACTGTTTTCTTGGAATCTGCAATGGGCTATTTCAGAGCACATTGAACATTATGGTGATAGAGGAAATATACTCGTATAAAAACTAGAAAGAAGGTTTTTGAAAAGCCATTTTGTGAGGTGCTAATTCTCCTTATGGAGTTACACCGTTCTTTTCATGGATCAGTTTGGTAGCACGGTTTTTGGGAAATCTGAGAAGGAATATTTTGGATCACATAGAAACCTATGGTGACAAAGAAAATGTCTTCAGATAAAAACCAAAAAGAACTTTCTGAGAAACTGCTTTGTGATTTGTGAATTCATCTCACAGGGTTACACTGTTCTTTCCATGAAGCAGTTTGATAAAACAGTTTGCATGGAATTTGCAATAGGATATTTGAGAGCCCATTGAAGCCTATGGTGACAAAGTAAATATCATCAGACAAAAACCAAAAAGAAGCTTGCTGAGAAACTGCTTTGCGATGTAGAACTTCAACTCACATATTCACAACTTTCTTTACACTGAGCAGTTTGCTAACGCTATTTTCATGGGATCTGCAAAGGGATATTCGCGAGTGAATTGATTCAAATGGTGTAAAGGGAAAAATCCTGAGACAGTAACTAGAATGAAGCTTTCTGGCAAAGTTCTTAGTGATGTATGAATTCATCTCACAGAGTTACACAACTCTTTTTAGTGAGAAGTTCGCTAACACATTTTTCGGGAAATCTGCATGGGAATATTCTGGAGCACATTGAAGAATATGGGGAAAAAAGGAAATATTCTCAGGTAAAAATGAGAAATAAGCTTCCTGAGAAGGTTCTTTGTGATGTGTGAATTCATCTCACAGTGTTACACCTTTCTTTTCATGGAACAGTTTGCTAACACTGTTTTCTTGGAATCTGCAAAGGGATATTTGGGAACGCAATGAGTCCTACGGTGAAAAAGGAAATATCCTTAGATAAAAACTAGAAAGAAGCTTTCTGAGAAACTGCTTAGTGATGTGTGAATTCGTCTCACAGAGTTACATTGTTCTTTGCATTTAGCAGTTTGTTTACACTGTTTTCTTGAAATCTACAATGGGATATTTCGGAGCACCTTGAAGCTTATGGTGACAAAGGAAATATCCTCATATATAAACGAGAAAGAAGCTTTCAGAGAAACTGATTTGTGATGTGCTAGTTTATCTCACAGAGATACACGATTCTTTTCATGGATCATTTTGGTAGCAGTGCATTTGGGAAATCTGAGAAGGGATATTTTGGATCTCATTGAAGCCTATGGTGAGAAAGGAAATATTCTTAGATAAAAACTAGAAAGAAGCCTTCTGAGAAACGTCTTTGTGATGTGTGAATTCATCTCACAGAGTTACACCTCTCTTTTCATGGAGTAGTTTGTTAACACTGTTTTCATTGAATCTGCAATGAGATAGTCTGGAGCGCATTGAGGTCTATAGTGAAAAATAAAATATCCTCATATAAAAACTAGGATGAAGATTTCTGAGATAAATTTTGTGATGTACATATTCACCTCACAGAGTTACATGATTCTTTTCTTGGAGAAGTTTACTAACACCGTTTTCATGGAATCAACAATAGGATATTTGGGATCGCACAGAAGCCTATGGTGCCATAGGAAATATCCTCAGACAAAAACTAGAAAGAAGCTGTCTGGGAAACAGCTTTGTGATGTGTAGTTCATCTCACAGAGATACACGATCATTTTCATGTATGAGTTTGGTAGCAGTGTTTTTGGGGTATCTGAGATGGGATATTTTGGATTGCATTGAAGCCTATGGTGACAAAGGAAATATCCTCTGGTAAAAACTGGAAAGAATCTTTCTATGAAAGTTCTTTGTGATGTGTGAATTCATCTCACAGAGTTAAACATTTCTTCTCATGGACCAGTTTGATAACACTGTTTTCCTGGAATTGGCAATAGGATATTTGGGAGCGCATTGAAGTGTATGGTGACAAAGGAATTATCCTCAGATAAAAGCCAAAAAGAAGCTTTCTGAGAAACGGCTTGTGATGTGTGAATACACCTCACAGAGTTACACCATTCTTTACATTAAGAAGCTTGCTAAAACTTTCTACTTTGTACTGCAATGGGATATTCGAGAGCAGATTGAGGAATATGGTGAAAAAGGAAATATCCTCAGATACAAATAAGAAAGAAGTTTTCTGAGAAATGGCATTGTGATATGTGAGTTCATCTCACAGAGTTACACCTCACTCTTCATGAAGCAGTTTGTGAACACTCTTTTCATGGTATCTGCAATGGGATATTCCAGAGTGCATTGAGGCCAATAGTGAAAAAGGAAATATTCTCATATAAAAATTAGAAAGAAGCTTTCTGAGAAACCACTTTGTGATATGTTATTTCATCTCACAGAGGTACATGATTCTCTTCATGGATCAGTTTGGTAGCACTGATTTTGAGGAATCTGAGAAGGGATATTTTGGATTATATTTAAGCTTATGGTGACATAGGAAATATCCTCAGATAAAAAGTAGAAAGAATCATTCTGAGAAAGTTCCTTGTGGTGTGTGAATTAATCTCACAGAGTTACACCTTTCTTCTCATGCAGCAGTTTGATAACACTGTTTTCGTGGAATCTGCAATAAAGTATTTGGAAGCACATTGAAGCCTATGGTGACAAAGGAACTATCCTCAGATAAAAACCAAAGAGAAGCTTTCTGTGAAACGGCTTTGTGATGTGTGCATTCACCTCACAGGGTTACACCTTGTCTGTCATTGAGAAGTTTGCTAACACTTTTTTCGTTTATTCTGCAATGAGATATTCCAGAGCACATTGAGGAATATGGTGAAAAAGGAAATATCCTCAGATAAAAACTAGAAGGAAGTTTTGTGAGAAACTGCATTGTGATATGTGAATTCATCTCACAGAGTTACACCATTATTTTCATGGAACAGTTTGATAGCAGTGTTTTTGGGGAATATGAGAAAGGATATTTAAGATCACATTGAAGCCCATGGTGACAAAGGAAATATCCACAGATAAAAACTAGAAAGAAGCTTTCTGAGAAAGTTCTTTGTAATGTGTGAATTCATCTCACAGAGTTACACCTTTCTTTTCATTGAGCAGATTGCTAACACTGTTTTCCTGGAATCTGCAATGGGATATTTGGGAGCTCATTGAGACCTATGGTGAAAAAGGAAATACCCTCAGATAAAAACTTGAAAGAAGCTTTCTAAGAAAGCGCTTTGTGATGTGTAAATTCATCTCATAGAGTTACACTGTTCCTTTCATTGAGTAGTTTGATAAAACTGTTTTCGTGAAATATGCAATAGTGTATTTTGCAGCACATTGAAGCCTATGGTGACAAATTTAATAGCCTCAGACAAATAACAAAAAGAAGCTTTCTGAGAAACTCCTTTGTGGTGTGGGAATTCATCTCACAGATTTACACCTTTGTTTTCATGGAGAAGTTTGCTAAAACTGTTTTCATGGAATCTGCAATAGGATATTTTGGAGCGCCATAAGGCCCATAGTGAAAAGGGAAATATCCTCATATAAAAATTAGAAAGAAGCTATCTGAGAATCCCCTTTGTGATGTGTTATTTCATCTCACAGAGTTACACGATTCTTTTCATGGAACAGTTTTGTAGCACTGTTTTTGAGGAATCTGAGAAGGGATATTTTGGATCAGTGTAAAGCCTATGGTGACAAAGGAAGCATCTACAGATAAAAACTAGAAAGAAGTTTTCTGAGAAAGTTCTTTGTGAACTGTGAATTCAACTCACAGAGATACATGTTTCTTTTCATGGAGGAGTTTCCTAACACTTTTCCTGGAATCTGCATAGGGATATTTGGGAGCACTTTGAGTCCTATGGTGAGAAAGGACATATCCTCAGATAAAAACTAGAAAGAAGCATTCTGAGAAACTGTTTTGTGATGTGTGACTACATCTCACAGAGTTACACTTTTCTTTTCATTGAACAGTTTGCTAACACTATTTTCTTGGGATCTGCAATGGTATATTTAGTAGTGCTTTGAAGCTTACGGTGACAAACGCAATATCCTCATATGAAAACTAGATAGAAGCTTTCTGAGAAACCATTTCATGATGTGTTAATTCATCACACAGTGTTACACGATTATTTTCATGGATCAATTTGGTAGCAGCGTTTTTGTGGAATCTGAGAATGAATATTTTGGATCGCATTGAAGCCTATGGTGACAAAGGAAATGTCCTCAGGTAAAATTAGAAAGAAGCTTTCCGAGAAAATTCTTTCTGATGTGTGAATTCATCTCACAGAGTTACACCTTTCTTTCATGGAGCAGTTTGCTAACAGTGCTTTTTTCATGGAATCTGCAATGGGATATTCCAGAGCACCTTGAGGCCTACAGTGAAAATGGAAATATCCTCAGATAAAAATTAGAAAGAAGCCCTCTAAGAAACCTCTTTGTGATGTTGGAATTCATCTTACAGAGTTACCCATTCTTCTCAATGAGCAGTTTGATAACACTGTTTCTGTGGAATCTGCAATAGGATATTTTTTACCACATTGCAGTCTATGGTGACAAAGGAAATATTCTCAGATAAAAACCAAAAAGAAGCATTCTGTGAAACTGCTTTGCATTGTGTGAGTTCATCTCACAGATTTACACCTTTCTTTTCATATAGTAGTTTGCTAACATTATTTTCTGGAATCTACAAAGGGATATTCTTGAGCACATTGAGGCAAACAGTGAAAAAGGATATATCCTCAGGCAAAAACTAGAAAGAAGCTTTCTGAGAAACTGCTTTGTGATTTGTGAATTCATCTCACAAGGTTACACGATTCTTTTAATGCAGCAGTTTGGTAGCACTGTTTTTAGGGAATCTGAGAAGGGATATTTTGGATTGCATTGAAGCCTATGGTGACAAAGGAAATGTCCTGAGATAATATCTAGAAAAGAGCTTTCTGAGAAACTTCTTTGTGATTTGTGAATTAATCTCACAGAGTTACACTGTTCTGTTCCTTGAGCAGTTTGCTAACACTGTTTTCTTGGGATCTGCAATGGTATATTTTGTAGCACTTTGAAGCTTATGGTGACAAACACAATATCCTCATATAAAAGCTAGATAGAAACTTGCTGAGAAACAGCTTCATGATGTGTTAACTCATCACACAACGTTACACAATTCTTTTCTTGGAGCAGTTTGCTAACACTGTTTTTGTGGAATCTGCAATAATATATTTGGGCACGCATTGAAGCCGCTGGTGACGAAGGAAATATCCTCAAACAAAAACCAAAAAGAAGCTTTCTGAGATACTGCTTTGTGATGTGTGAGTTCATGTCACAGTTTTCCACCTTTCTTTTCATGGAGCAGTTTACTAGCACTCTTTCCATGGAATCTGAAAAGGGATATTTGGGAGCACTTTGAGGCCTATGGTGAAAAAGGAAATATCCTCAGATAAAAACTAGAAAGAAGCTTACTGAGAAACTGCTTTGTAGTGTGTGAATTCATCTTACAGAGAAAAATCATCCTTTTCATTAAGCAGTTTGGTAACACTGTTTTTGTGGAATATGCAAAGGGATATTTGGCAGCAGATAGAGGTCAATGTTGAATAAGGAAATTGTTCAGGTAAAAACTTGAGAGAAAGTTTCTGAGAACTCTTTTGTGATGTGTACATTCATGTCATAGAGGTAAAGTTTTCTCTTGAGAGATCAGTTTGGCATCACTGTTTTTGTGGTGTCTGACAAGGGATAATTGGGAGTGCATGGAAGCCCATGGTGGAAAAGGAAATATCCTGAGATAAAAACGAGGAAGAAGCTGTCTGAGAAATTTCTTTGGGATGGGTGAATTCATCACACAGAAGTACACGTTTGCTTTCTTTGAGCAGTTTGGGAGCATTGCTTTTATGGAATCTGCAAAGGGATATTCAGGAGCTCCTAGAGACCCATGGTGCAAAAGGAAATAACTTCAGATAAAAACTGGAGAGAAGCCCTTCGAAAAAAGGTTTTGTGTTGTGTGTTTTCAGCTTATAGAGTTTAAACTTTTTGTTGATTGAGCAGTTCATCATCACTATTTTTGTGGTATCTGAGGAGGGATATTGTGAGCACATTGAAGCTTATGGTGGAAAAGGAAATATCCTCAGATAAAAACTAGAAAGAAACTTCCTGAGAAAATGCTTTGTGATGGATGAATTTGTCTCACAGTGTTAAAACTTTCTTATCATCATGCAGTTTGGTAGCACTGTTTTTGTGGAATCTGCAGAAGGATATTTGGGAGCACATAGAATCCAAAGGTGAAAATAGAAAATTCTTCAGGTAAAAACTGGAGAGAAGATTTTGGAGAAACTCCTTTGTGATGTGTGCATTCATCTCATAGAGCTAAACGTTTTTGTTGAGGTAGCACTTTGACATCTCTATTTCTGTGGTGTCTGGGAAGGGATATTTGGGAGCACATTGAACCCTGTGGTGGAAAAAGAAATGTCCTCATATAAAGCTAGAAACAAGATTTCTGAAATACTGCTTTGTGGTGTGTTAATTCATCTCACAGAGTAACACGATTCTTTTCATGGATCAGTTTGGTAGCACTGATTTTGTGGAATCTGAGAAGGGATATTTTGGATCCCATTGAAGCATATGGTGACAAAGGAAATATCCTTAGATTTAAACTAGAAAGAAGCATTCTGAGAAACTTCTTTGTAATGTGTGAATTCATCTTTCAGAGTTACACCATTCTTTTAATTGATCAGTTTGTTAGCACTGTTTTCGTGGAGGCTGCAAAAGTATATATTGGAGCGCATTGAGGCCTATGGTGAAAAAGAAAATATTCTCAGATAAAAATAGAAAGAATCATTCTGAGAAAATGCTTTGTGATATTTGAATTCATCTCACAGTATTACACTGTAGTTTTCATTGAACAGTTTATAACACTGTTTTCCTGCAATCTACACTGTGATATTTTGGAACACATTGAAGCTTATGGTGACATAGGAAATATCCTTATATAAAAACTAGAAAGAGGTTTTCTGAGAAACTGCTTTGTGATGTGTTAATTCATCACACAGTGTTACACGATTCTTTTCGTGGATCAGTTTGTTGCAGTGTTTTTGGGGAAACTGAGAATTCATATTTTGAATCACATGGAAGCCTATGGTGATAAAGGGAATATCCTCAGATAAAAACAAGAAGATTTCTGAGAAAGTTCTTTGTGATGTGTGAACTCATCACAGAATGATACACCTTTCTTTTCAAGGAGCATTTTGCTAATGCTATTTTCATGGAATCTGCATAGGATATTCTGGAGCGCATTGAGGCCTATAGTGAAAAAGTAAATACCTTCATGTAAAAACTAGAAGGAATCTTTCTGAGAAACAGTTTTGTGATGTGTGAATTCATCTTACAGAGTTACACCACACTTTTCATTGAGCAGCTTGTTAACACTGTTTTCATTGTATCTGCAACAAGGTATTTTGGATGCTTTGAAGCCTATGGTGACATAAAAAATATGCTCAGATAAAAACCAAAAAGAAGCTTTCTGTGAAACTGCTTTGTGATGTGTGAATTCATCTAACTGAGTAACACCATTCTTTTCACAGAGAAGTTTCCTAACACTTTTTTCATTTGATCTGCAGTTGGATATTCAGGAGTGCATTGAGGAATATGGTGGAAAAAGAAATATCTTCAGATAAAAACTAGAAGGAAGCTTTCTGAGACACTACTTTGTGATGTGTGAATTCATCTCACAGAGTTACATTGCTCTTTGCAGTGAGCAGTTTACTTACACTGTTTTCTTCGAATCAGAAATCTGATATTTCTGAGCACATTGAAGCTTATGGTGACAAAGTAAATATCTTCATATAAAAACTAGAAAGACTCTTTCTGAGAAGCCACTTTCTGATGTGTTAATTCATCTCACAAAGTTACATGATTGCTTTCATGGAGCAGTTTCGTAGCACTGTTTTTGGGGCATCTGAGAAAGGATATTTTGGATCACATTGAAACGTATGGTGACAAAGGAAATATCCTCAGATAAAAACTAGAAAGAAACTTTCTGAGAAAATTCTTTGTGATGTGTGAATTCATCTCACAGAATTACACTTTTATTTTCATGGAGCAGTTTGCAAACACTGTTTTCGTGGATTCTGCAAAGGCACACTTGGGAGCGATTAGAGGCCTATGGTGAAAAGGGAAATATCCTCAGATAAAAACTACAAAAAAGCTTTCTTACAAACTGCTTTGTGATGGCTGAATTCACCTCACAGAGTTACACCTTTGTTTTCATTGAGCAGTTTGGTAGCACTCTTTTTAGGGAATCTGCAAAGGGATTTTCTGGAGCTCATAGGAGCCTATGGTGAAAAAGGAATTAACTTCAGATTAAAACTGGAGAGAAGGTTTTTGAGAAACTGTTTTGTGATATGTGTATTCACATCATATTCAGCTCATATTGATAAACCATTTTGTTGATTGAGCAGTTTTTTATCACTGTTTTTGTGGTGTCTGAGAAGCGATATTTGAGAGCTTATTGAGGCTGATGGTGGAAAAATGAATATGCACAGATAAAAACAAGAAAGGAGCTTTCTGTGAAATTTCTTTTTAATGGGTGAATTCATGTCCCAGAGGTAAACCATTCTTTTCATTGAGCATTTTGGTAACCCTGTTTTTGTGGTATGTACAAGGGGATATTTGGAGTGCAGGGAAGCCTATGGTGAATAAGGAAATACCCTCAGATAAAAACTAGAAAGAACCTTTCTGAGAGACTGTTTTATGATGGGCGAATTCATCTCACAGAGCTAAATCTTTCTTTTCATTGAACAGCTTGTTAGCACTCTTTTTGTGGAATATGCAAGGGATATTCAGGAGAGGATAGAGGTCAATGTTGAAAAAGGAAATATCTTCAGGTAAACCAGGAGAGAAAGTTTCCGATAACTCCTTTGTGATGTGTGCATTCACCTCATAGAGGTAAAGCTTTCTGTTGAGAGAGCAGTTTGGCATCACTGTTTTTGTGGTGTCTGACAAGGGATAATTGGGAGAGCATGGAAGCTGATGGTGGAAAAGGAAATATCTTCAGATAAAAACTAGAAAGAAGCTTTCTGAGAAATTTCTTTGGGATGCTTGAATTCACACAGAATTACACGTTTATTTTCTTTGAGCAGCTTGGTAGCTGTTTTTATGGAATCTGCAAAGGGATATTCGGGAATTCCTAGAGTCCTATGGTGAGAAAAGAAATAACTTCAGATGAAAGCTGGAGAGAAGCTCTTCGAGAAATTGTTCTGTGATGTGTGTATTCATCTCATAGAGTTTAACCTTTTTTTAGTTGAGTAGTGCATCCTCACTGTTTTTGTGGTATCTGCAAGGAGTTATTTGGGAGCACATTGAAGCCAATGGTGAAAAAGGAAATATCCTCAGATTTAAACTAGAAAGAAGCTTTCTGAGAAACTGCTTTGTGATGGCTGAATTCATCTCACAGAGTTAAACCTTTCTTTTCATTGAGCAGTTTAGTCACTCTGTTTTTGTGGAAACTGCAAAGGGTTATTCAGGAGTGCATAGAGTCCAATGGCGAAAAAGGAAACATCTTCAGGTAAAAACTGGAGAGAAGCTTTCTGAGAAACTTCTTTGTGATGTGTGCATTCATCTCATATAGTTCAACGTATCTGTTGAGGGAGCATTTTGACATCACTGTTTTTGTGTTATCACAGAAGGGATATTTGGGAGCGCATTGAAGCCTATGGTAGAAAAGAAAATATCCTCAGATAAAAACTGGAAAGAAGCTTCCTGAGAAACTACTTTGTGATGTGTGAATTTATCTCACAGAGTTAACCCTTTTTTTTTAATTGTGCAGTTTGGTACCCCTGTTTTTGTGAAATCTGCATAGGGATATTTTGGAACACATAGAGGCTAAAGGTGAAAAAAGAAAATTCTCCAGGTAAAAACAGGAGATAAGATTTTGGAGAAACTCCTTTGTGATGTGTGCATTCATCTCGTAGAGCTAAACGTTTTTGTTGAGGGAGCACTTTGGCATCACTGTTTTTGTGATGTCTGGGAATGAATATTTGGGAGCGCATTGAATCCTAAGGTGGAAATGAAATATCCTAATATAAAAAATAGAAGCTTTCTGAGAAACCACTTTGTGATGTGTTAATTCATCTCACAGAGCTACATGATTCTTTTCATGGATCAGTTTGGTAGCACTGTTTTTGGAGATTCTGAGAAGGGATATTTTGAATCGCATTGAAGCCTGTGGTGACAAAGGAAATATCCTCAGATAAAAACTAGAAAGAAGCTTTCTGAGAAAGTTCCTTGTGATGTGTGAATTCATCTCAGAAGGTTGCACCTTTTTTTCATAGAGCAGTTTGCTAACACTGTTTTCATGGAATCTGCAATGGGATATTCTGGAGTGCATTGAGGCCTATAGTGAAAAAGTAAATATCCTCATGTAAAAACTAGAAGGAAGTTTTCTGGGAAACAGCTTTGTGATATGTGAATTCATCTTACAGAGTTACACTGTTCTCTTCATTGAGAAGTTTGATAACACTCTTTTCGTGGAATCTGCAATAGGGTATTTAGGAACACATTGACGCCTATATTGACAAAGGAAATATCTTCAAATAAAAACCAAAAATAAGCTTACGGTGAAACTCCTTTGTGATGTGTGAATTCATCTCACTGAATAGCACCATTCTTTTCATTGAGAAGTTTGCTAACATTATTTCATTAATCTACAATGGGATATTCGGGAGGACATTGAGGAATATGGTAAAAAAGGAAATATCTTCAGATAAAAACTAGAAAGAAGCTTTCTTAGAACCTGCTTTGTGATGTGTGAACTCATCTCACAGAGTTACACTGCTCTTTGCATGGAACAGGTTGTTTACACTGTTTTCTTGGAATCTGCAATCTGATATTTCTGAGCACATTGAAGCTTATGGTGACAAAGTAAATATCCTCATATGAAAACTAGAAAGAAGCTTTCTGAGAAGCCGCTTTCTGTTGGGTTAATTCATCTCACAAATTTACACGATTCTTTTCATGGAACAGTTTCATAGCCCTGTTTTTGGGGCATCTGAGAAGAGATATTTTGGATCACTTTGAAACCAATGGCGACAAAGGAAATATCCTCAGATAAAAATTACAATGAAGATTTCTGAGAAACTGCTTTTGATGTGTGAATTCATCTAACAGAGTTACACTGTTCTTTCAATTGAGCAGTTTGCTAACACTGTTTTCGTGAAATCTGCAAAGGGATATTTTTGAGTGCTCTGAGACCTATGGTGAATAAGGAAATATCCTAAGACAAAAACTAGAAAGAAGCTTTCTGTGAAACTGCTTTGTGATGTGTGAATTCATCTCATGGAGATACACTGTTGTTTTCATTTACCAGTTTACTAGCACTCTTTTCTAGGATTTTGCAATGGGATATTTCTGAGTTAATTGAAGCTTATAGTGACAAAGGAAATATCCTCATATAAAAACTAGAAAGAAGCATATTGAGAAACCATTTCTTGATGCGTTAATTCATCTCACAGAGTTACATGATACTTTTCATAGATTAGTTTTGTAGCACTGTTTTTGGGGAATCTGGGATGGGACATTTTTGATTGCATTGAAGCCTAGGGTGACAAAGAAATTATCCTCAGATAGAAACTAGAAAGATTTCTGAGAAAGTTCTTTTTGATGTGTGAAATCATCTCACAGATTTACATCTTTCTTTTCATGGAGCAGTTTGATAACACTGCTTTCATGGAATCTGCAATAGGATATTTGGGAGGGCATTGAAGATTATCATGACAAAGGAAATATCCTCAGATAAAAACCAAAGAGAAGCTTTCTGTGAAACTGCTTTGCAATGTGTGAATTCATCTCACTGAGTAACATTGTTATTTTCATTGAGAAGTTTGCTAAACGTTTTTCCTTTAATCTTCAATGGTATATTCTGGAGCACATTCAGGAATATAGTGAAATATGAAATATCCTCAGATAAAAACTAGAAAGAAGCTTTCATAGAAACTACTTTGTGATGTGTGCATTCACCTCATAGAGCTAAACGTTTCTGTTGTGGGAGCACTTTGACAACACTGTTTTTGTGGTTTCTGAGAAGGGATATCTGATAGCACATTGAATCCCATGGTGGCAAAGGAAATATCCTCAGACAATAACCAACAAGAAGCTTTCTGAGAAACTGCTCTCCAATGTTTGAATTCGTCTCACAGATTTACACCTTGTTTTCCATGGAGCAGTTTCCTAACACTATTTTTGTGGAATGTGCAAAGAGATATTCAGGAGCACATTGAGGCAAATGGTGAAAAAGGAAATATCCTAAGACAAAAACTAGAAAGACGCTTTCTGATAAACTGCTTTGTTATTTATGAATTAATCTCACAGAGTTATACCTTTCCTTTCATGGAGCAGTTTGGTAGCACTGTTCTTGGGGAATCTGAGAAGGAAAATTTTGGATCGCATTGAAGCCTATGGTGGCAAAGGAAATATCCTCAGATAAAAGCTAGAAAGAAACTTTCTGAGAAACTTCTTTGTGATGTGGAAATTCATCTCATAGAGTTACACCTTTCTTTTCATTGAAAAGTTTGGTAACACTTTTTTCATGGAATCTGAAAAGCGATATATGGGAGAACATTGAGGCCTATGGTAAAAAAGGAAATATCCTCAGATTAAAAACTAGAAAGAAGCTTTCTGAGAAACTGCTTTGTGATTTGTGAATTCATCTCACATATTTACACCATTATTTCCATGGAGCAGTTTTGTAGCACTGTTTTTAGGGAATCTCAGAAGGGATATTTTGGATCGCGTTGAAGCCTACAGTGACAAAGGAAATATCTTCCGACAAAAACAAGAAAGAAGCTTTCTAAGGAATTTCTTTGTGATGTGTGAATTCATCTCACAGAGTTACACCTTTCTTTTCATGGAGCAGTTTGCAAACACTGGTTTTGTGGAATCTGCAAAGTGATGTATGGGTGCGCTTTGGGGCCTACGGTGTAAAAGGAAATATTCTCAGATAAAAATTGGAAAAAAGTTTTCTGAGAAACTACTTTCAGATGGGTAAATTCATCTCACAGAGATACACTGTTATTTTCATTGATCAGTTTGATAACACTGTTTTTGTGGAATCTGAAATAGGATATTTGGGAGCACATTGAAATCTATGGTGACAAAGGAAATATACTCAGGCAAATACCAAAAGAAGTTTTCTGAGAAACTGATTAGTGATGTGTGAATTCATCTCACAGATTTACACCTTTCTTTTCAAGGAGCAGTTTGTTAACACTGTTTTCGTGGAATCTGCAAAGGGATATTCACGAACGCATTGAGGCCTATGGTGAAAAAGGAAATATCCTCAGACAGAAACTAGAAAGAAGCTTTGTGAAAAACTCGTTGTGATGGGTCAATTCATCTCACAGAATTACACCTTTCCTTTCATTGAGCAGTTTGGTAGCACTGTTTTTGGG
The DNA here is from genome assembly GCF_049350105.2 of Macaca mulatta. Taxonomy (NCBI): domain Eukaryota; kingdom Metazoa; phylum Chordata; class Mammalia; order Primates; family Cercopithecidae; genus Macaca; species Macaca mulatta. The sequence goes on from NC_133413.1 coordinate 56,332,304, forward strand.
GATCTGCACAGAGATTTGTGGGAGCTCATAGAGGCCTATGGTGGAAAAGGAAATATCTTCAGATAAAATCTGGAGAGTAGTTTTCTGAGAAACCGTTTTGTGATGTGTGTATTCACCTCATAGAAATAAACCATATTGTTGATTCAGCAGGTTGTTATCACTTTTGTGGTGTCTGAGAAGGGATATTTGGTAGTGAATTGAGGCTGATGGTGGAAAAGTAAATATGCATAGATAAAACCAGAAAGGGGCTTTCTGAGATATTTCCTTGTGATGAGTGAATTCATCTCCCAGAGGTAAACTATTCTTTTCATTGAGCAGTTTGGTCACCCTGTTTTTCTGGAGTCAACAAAGGGAAATTCAGAGCTCAGAGAAGCCTATGGTGAAAAAGGAAATACCCTCAGATAAAAACTAGAAAGAAGCTTTCTGAGAGACTGTTTTGTAATGGGTGAATTCATCTCACAGTGTTAAATCTTTCTTTTCATTGAACAGTTTGATAACACTGTTTTTGTGGAATATGCAAAGGGATACTCGGGAGTAGATAGAGGCCAAGGTTGAAAAAGGAAATATCTTCAGGTAAACACTGAACAGAAAGTTTCTGATAACTCTTTTGTGAAGTGTGCATTTATTTCATATAGGTAAAGCTTTCTGTTGGGAGAGCAGTTTGGCATAACTGTTTTTGTGGTGTCTGAGAAGGGATATTTGGGAGTGCATGGAAGCTGATAGTGGACATGGAAATATCCTGAGATTCAAACTAGAAAGAAGCTTTCTGACAAATTTCTTTGTGATGGATGAATTCATCACACAGAGTTACACCTTTATTTTCTTTGAGCAGTTTGGTAGCACTGCTTTTATGGAATCTGCAAAGGGATATTAGAGAGCACATAGAGGCATAAGGCAAAAAAAGAAAATTATCCAGGTAGAAACTGTAGAGAAGCTTTCAGAGAAACTCCTTTGTGATGTGTGCATTCATCTCAAAGAGCTAAATGTCTCTGTTGATGGAGGACTTTGTCTTCACTGTTTTTGTGGTTTGTGAGACGGGATATTTGAGAGTGCATTGAAGCCTATGGTGACAAAGGAAATATTCTCAGACAAAAACCAAAAAGATGCTTTCTGAGAAACTGCTTTGTGATGTGTGAATTCATCTCACAGATTTACACCTTTCTTTTCATGGAACATTTTTCTAACACTGTTTTCGTGGAATCTGCAAAGGGATATTCACGAACGCATTGAGGCTATGGTGAAAAAGGAAATATCCTCAGACAAAAACTAGAAAGAAGCTTTCTGAGAAACTGCTTTGTGATTTGTGAATTCATCTCAGAGAGTTACATGATCCTTTCCATGGAACATTTTGCTAACCCTGTTTTTGTGGAATCTGCAAAGAGATATTTGGGAGTGCTTTGAGGCCTATGGTGAAAAAGGAATTATCCTCAGATTAAAACCAGAGAGAAAATTTCAAGAAACTGCTTTGTGATGTGTGAATTCATCTCACAGAGTTACACTATTCTTTTCATTTAGCAATTTGCTTACACAGTTTTCTTGGAATCTGCAATCTGATATTTTGGAGTGCATTGAAGCTAATGGTGACAAAGGAAATATCCTCATATACAAACTAGAAAGCTTTCTGAGAAACTACTTTGTGAAGGGTGAACGCGTCATACAGAGTTACACCTTACTTTTCAGTGAGCAGTTTGGTAGCACTGTTTTTGGGGAATCTAAAAGGGATTTTTTGGATCTCATAGAGATCTATGATGAAAAAGGAAATATCTTCAGATCAAAACTGGAGAGAAGGTTTTTGAATAACTGTTTTGTAATGTGTGTATTCACCTGATAGTGATAAAACCATTTTGTTGATTGAGCAGTTTGTCATCACTGTATTTGTGATGTCTGAGAAGGGATATTAGGGAGTACATTGAGGCTGATGGTGGCAAAGTAAACACGTACAGATAAAAACTAGAAAGGAGCTGTCAGAGAAATTTCTTTGTGATGGGTGAATTCATCAGACACAGTTACACCTTTATTCTCTTTGAGCAGTTTGGTAGCACCACTTTTATGGAATCTGCAAAGGGATATTTGGGAGCTCCTGGAGGCCTACAGTGAAAAAGGAAATAACTTCAGATTAAAACTTTGGAGAAGCTTTTAGAGAAATGGTTGTGTGATGTCTATATTCATCTCATAGTATAACATTTTTGTCGATAGAGAAGTTTGGCATCACTGTTTTTATGGTATCTGAGAGGAGTTATTTGGGATCACATTGAAGCCTATGGTGAAAAAGGAAATATTCTCATATTTAAACTAGAAAGAAGCTTTCTGAGAAACTAGTTTTGGACGGGTGAATTCATCTCACAGAGGTACACTGGTGTTTTCATTGAGCAGTTTGATAACAATGCTTTCGAGGGATCTGCAATAGGATATTTGGGAGTGCATTGAAGGCTATAATGACAAAGGAAATACCTTCAGATAAAAACCAAAACAAAGCTTTCTGAGAAACTGTTTTGTGATTGTGAATTTGTCTCACAGAATTACACTGTTCTTTTCATTGAGAAGTTTGCTAACACTGTTTTCTGGGAATTTGCAATGGGATATACAGGAATGCATTGAAGCTTAGGGTGACAAAGGAAATATCCTCATATAAAAACTAGAAAGAAGCTGTCTGAGAAACCGCTTTGTGATGTGTTAATTCATCTCAAACAGTTACATGATCCTTTTCATGGATCTGTTTGCAGCAGCGTTTTTGGGGTATCTGAGAAGGGATATTTTGGATCGCATTGAAACCTATGGTGACAAAGGAAATATCTTCAGATAAAAACTAGAAAGAAGCTTTCTGAGAAAGTTCTTTGAGATTTGTGAATTCATCTCACAGAGTTACACCTTTCTTTTCATGGAGCAGTTTGCTAACATGGTTTTCGTAGAATCTGCGAAGGGATATTTGGGAGTGCATTGAGGTCTATAGTGAAAAAGGAAATATCATCAGATAAACTAGAAAGAAGCTTTCTGAGAAACTGCTTTGTGACATGTGAGTTCATCTTACAGAGTTGCACCATTCTTTATGTTGAGCATATTGATAACACTGTTTTCATAGAATCGGCAATAGGATATTTTGGAGCACATTGAAGCCAATGGTGACAAAGGAAATATCCTCTGATAAAAATTAGAAAGAAAATTTCTGAGAAACTGCTTTGTGATGTGTGAATTCATCACAGAGAGATACACAATTCTTTCCTTGCAGCAGTTTTTTAACAGAGTTTGCATGAAATCTGCAATCGGATATTTGGGTATGCATTGAAGCCCATGGTTACAAAGGAAATATCCTCAGACAAAAACTAGAAAGAAACTTTCTGAGAAAGTTCTTAGTGATCTGTGAATTCATCTCACAGAGTTACCTCTTTCTTTTCATTTAGCAGTTTGCTGACACTGTTTATGTGGAATCTGCAAAGGGATATTTGCGAGTGCATTGAAATCTATGGTGAAATAGGAAATATCCTCACATAAAAATTAGAAAACATCTCTCTGAGAAACTGCTTAGTGATGTGTGAATCCATCTTACAGAGTTACACTGTTCTTTTCATTGAGCAGTTTGATAACACTGTTTTCATGGAATCTGCAATAGGATATTTCAGAGCACATTGAAGCCTCTGGTGACAAAGGAAATATCCTCAGATAAAAACTAGAAAGAAGCTTCCTGTGAAACTACTTTGTGATGTGTAAATTCATCTCACAGAGTTACATCATTCTATTCATTAAGCAGTTTGATAACACTGTTTTTGTTGGATATGCAATAGGATATTTGGGAGTGTATCAAAGTCTTTGTTGACAAAGAATATATCCTCAGATGGAAACCGAAAGGATTCCTTCTGAGAAACTGCTTTGTGATGTGTGAATTCATCTCACAGATTTACACTGTTCTTTTCATTGAGGAACTTGCTAACACTGTTTACTTGGAATCTGCAATGGGATGTTTCAGAGCACACTGATGCTTATATTGACAAAGGAAATATCCTCAGCAAGAACTAGAAATAAACTTTCTAAGAAAATTATTTGTGATGTGCGAATTCATCTCACAGAATTACGCTGTTCTTTTCATAAAACAGTTTGCTAACACTGTTTTCTATGAGTCCGCAATGGGATATTTCAGAGCACACTTTAAGCTTATGGTAACAAAGGAAATATTCTCATATAAAAACTAGAAAGAAGTTTTCTGAGAATCCATTTTGTGATGTGTGAATTCATCTCTCAGAGTTACACAATTATTTTCTTGGAACAGTTTGGTAGCACTGTTTTTGAGGAATCTGAGAAGGGATATTTTGGATCACATTGAAGCTTATGGTGAGAAAGGAAATATCCTCAGATAAAAACTAAAAAGAACTTTCAGAGAAAATGCTTTCTGATGTGTGAACCTATATCACAGAGTTACTGTGTCCTTTTCAATGTTCAGTTGGCTAACACTGTTTTCGTGCAATCTGCAATAGGATATTTTGGATTGCATTGAAGCTTCTTGGAATGTGCATTTGGATATTTGGGAGTTCATTGAACCCTATGGTGACAAAGGAGATATCTTCAGATTAAAAAAAAAAAAAAACTTTCTGAGAAACTGCTTTGGATGTGTGAATTCATCTCACAGAATTACACCTTTCCTTTCATGGATCAGTTTGGTAGCACTGCTTTTGGGGAATCTAGAAGGGATATTTTGGATTGCATTGAAGCCTATGGTGACAAAGGAAATATCCTCACATAAAAACCAAAAAGAACATTCTGAGAAAATGCTTTCTGATGTGTGAACCTATCTCACAGAGTTACGGTTTCGTTTCCATTGTGCAGTTTGCTAACACTGTTTTCGTACAATCTGCAATAGGATATTTTGGATTGCGTTGAAGCTTATGGTGACAAGGGAAATATCCCCAGAAAATAACCAAAAAGAAGCCTTCTGTGTAACTTCTTTGTGATGTGTGCTTTCATCTCACAGAGTTACACCTTTCTTTTCATTGAGAAGTTTGCTAACACTTTTTTAATGGAATCTTCAATGGGATACTCGGGAGTGCAGTGAGGAATATGGTTAAAAAGGAAATATTCTGTTAAAAATTAGAAGATTTCTGAGAAACTGCTTTGTGATATGTGAATTCATGTCACAGATTTACGCCTTTCTTTTCATGAAGCAGTTTGCTAACACTGCTTTTGTCTAATCTGCAAAGGTATATTTGAGAGCGCATTGAGGCCTATGGTGAAAAAGGAAATATCCTCAGATAAAAACCAGAAAGAAACTTTCTGAGAAACTGTTTTGGAATTTGTGAATTCATCTCACAGAGTTACACCATTCTTTTCATTGAGTAGTTTAGTAGCACTGTTTTTGGGGAATCTGAGAAATGATATTTCGGATCGCATTGAAACCTATTTTGTAAAAGGAAATATCCTCAGATAAAAAACTAGAAAGTAAATTTCTGAGATACTGCTTTGTTATGTGTGTATTCATCTCACAGAATAGCATGATTCTTTTCTTGGAGCAGTTTGCTGAAACCGTTTTTGAGGAATCTGCAAAGGGATACTTGGGAGCTCTTTGAGGCCTATAGTGTAAAAGGAAATATGCTATTAGAAAAACTAGAAGGAAGCTTTCTGAGAAACTGCTTTGTGATGTGTGAATTCAACGCAGAGAGTTACATTGTTCTTTTCATGGGGCAGTATGCTAAAACTGTTTTCTAGGAATCTACAATGGCATACTTTGGAGTGCATTGAAGCTTATTGTGAGAAATGAAATATCCTCAGACACAAAGTAGAAAAAAGCATTCTGAGAAACTGCTTTGTGAAGTGTGAATTCATGTCAGAGAGTTACACTGCTCTTTTCATTGAGGAGTTTGCTAACACTGATTTCTTGGAATCTGCAATGGGATATTTCAGAGTGCATTGAAGTTTATGGTGTCAAAGGAAATACCCTCACATGAAAACTAGAAAAAAGCTTCATGAGAAGCTGCTTTGTGATGTGTTAATTCATCTCACAGAGTTACATGATTCTTTTCATGGATCAGTTTGGTTGCACTATTTTTGGGGAATCTGAGAAGGGATATTTGGGATCGCATTGAAGCATATGGTGACAAACGACACATCCTCAGATAAAAACTAGAAAGAATCAATCTGAGAGAGTTATTTGAGATGAGTGAATTCATCTCACAGACTTACACATTTACTTTCATGGGGCAATTAGCTAACACAGTTTTCCTGGAATCTGCAAAGGGATACAAGGGAGGTCACTGAGGCCTATAGTGAAAAAGGAAATATCCTCATGAAAAACCAAAAAGAAGCTTTCTGAGAAACTGCTTTGTGATGTTTAAATTCATCTAACAGACTTACACCATTCATTTCATTGAGAACTTTGATAACACTTTTTTGTGGAATCTGCAATAAGATATTTGGGAGTGCATTGAAGCCTATGGTGACAAAGGAAACATCCTCAGATAAAAACTAGAAAGGTGTTTTCTGAGACGATTCTTGTGATGTGTGAATTCATCTTACAGAGTTACACCTTTCTTTTCATGGAGCAGTTTGCTACCACTGTTTTTGTGGAATCCGCAAAGTTACATTTGGGTTTGCCTTGAGACCTATGGTGAAAAAGGAAATATTGTCAGATGAAAACTAGAAAGATTTCTGAGAAACTCTTTGTGATGTATGATTTCATAACAGAGAGTTACACTGTTCTTTTCATTGAGCAGTTTGCTAACACTGTATTCTTGGAATATGCAATGGGATATTTTGGAGCACATCGAAGCTTACGGTGACAAAGGAAATATCGTCATGTAAAAACTAAAAAGAAGCTTTCTGAGCAACGGCTTTCAGCTGTGTTAATTCATCTCACAGAGTTACACGATTCTTTTCCTGGAGTAGTTTGCTAGCACAGTTTTCGTGGAATCTGGAAAGGGATATTTGCGAGCGCATTGAGGCCTATGGTGAAAAAGGAAATATCCTCATAGGAAAACCAAAAAGAAGCTTTCTGAGAAACTGCTTTATGATGTGTGAATTCATCTCACAGAGTTACACCATACTTTTCATTGAGCAGATTGTTAACACTGTTTTCATGGAATCTGCAATAGGATATTTGTGAACGCATTGAAGCCCATGAAGACAAAGAAATTATCTTCAGAGAAAAACCAATAAGAATGTTTTGGAGAAACTGCTTTGTGTTATGTGAAATCAATTCACAGAATTTCACTGTTCTTTTCTTTTAGCAGTTTGTTAATACTGTTATCTTGGAATCTGCAATGAGATATTTCGGAGTGCATTGACACTTAGTGTGGAAAATGAAATATTCTCAGACAAAAACTACAAAGATACTTTCTGAGAAACTGCTTTGTGATTTGTGAATTCTTTTCGTGGAGCAAATTGGTAGCACTGTTTTTAGGGAATTTGAGATGGGGTATTTTGGATCACATTGAAGCCTTTGGTGACAAATGAAATATCCTCAGACAAAAACTACAATGAAGTTTTCTGAGAAGTTCTTTTTGATGACTGAATTCATCTCACAGACTTACACTTTTCTTTTCATGGAGCAGTCTGGTAACACTGTTTTCAAGGAATCTGAAAAGGGATATTTGGGATCTCATTGAGGCCAATAGTGAAAAAAGAAATATCCTCAGACAAGAACTAAAAAGAAGCTTTCAGAGAAATTGCTTTGTGATTTATGAATTCATCTCACAGATTTACAGGATTTTTTTCATGGAGCAGTTTGGTAGCACTGTTTTTGGGGAATCTGAGAAGGGATATTGTGGATCACCTTGAAGCCTATGGTGATAAAGGAAAAATCCTCAGATAAAATCTAGAAATAAGCTTTCTGAGACACCACTTTGTAGGGTGTCAATTCATTTCACAGAGTTACACGATTCTTTTCATGGATCAGTTTGGTAGCACTGTTTCTGAGGAATCTGAGAAAGGATATTTTGGATTGCATTGAAACCTATTGTGACAAAGGATATATCCTCAGATAAAATCTAGAATGAAGCTTTTTGAGAAAGTTCTTTGCTATGTGTGAATTCATCTCACACAGTTACACCATTCTATTAATGGAGCAGTGTGATAGCTCTGGATTTGTGGATTCTGCAATAGGATATTCAGGAGCACTTTGAGCCTAGGGTGGCAAAGTAAATATCATCAGATAAAAACCTAAAAGAAGTTTTCTGAGATACCATCTTATGATGTGTTAATTCATCTCATGGAGTTACATGATTCTTTTCATGGATAAGTTTGGTAGCATTGTTTTTGGGAATATGAGAAGGGAAATTTTGGATTGAATTGAAGACTATGGTGGCTAAGGAAATATCCTCAGATAAAAACTATAAATAAGCTTTTAGAGAGAGTTCTTTGTGATGTGTGAATTCATCTTACAGAGTTACACCATTCTATTCATGGAGAAGTTTGCTAACACTGTTTTTGTGGAATCTCAAAAGAATATTTGGGATGCATTGAGGCCTAGTATGAAAAAGGAAATATCCAAAGATAAAAGTTAGAAAGGAACTTTCTGAGAAACTGCTTTGTGATGTGATTTCATCTCAGAGAGTTACATCATTCTTTCAATTGAGTGATTTGATAACACTGTTGTCATGGAATCTGCAATAGGATGTTTGGGAGCGCTTTGAAGCCTATGGTGACAAAGGAAATATCCTCAGATAAAAACCAAAAGGAAGCTTTCTGAGAAACTGCCTTCTAATGTGTCAATTCATTACACAGAGTTACACTGTTCTTTTCATTGTGTTGTTTGCTAACACTGTTTACTTGGAATCTGCAATGGGATGTTTCGGAATGCATTGAAACTTATTGTGAAAAAGTAAATATCCTCAGACAAATACGAGAAAGAAACATTCTGAGAAATTGCTTTGTGATTTTTGAATTTGTCTCACAGAGTTACATGATTCTATTTATGAATCAGTTTGATAGCAACTGTTTCTGGGGAATCTGAGAAGGGATATTTTGGATCACATTGATGCCTATGGTGACAAAGGAAATATCCTCATATAAAAACTAGAAAGAAGCTTTCTGAGAAAGTTCTTTGTGATGTGTGAATTGACCTCACAGGGTTACACTGTACTTTTCATTGACTAGTTTTCTAACACTGTTTTCTTGGAATCTGGAATGGGATATTTTGGAGAGCATTGAGGCTGATGGTGACAAAGGAAATATCATCAGACAAAAACTAGAAGAAAACTTTCTGAGAAACTGCTTGGTGGTTTGTGAATTCATCTCACAGAGTTACACCTTTCTATTCATGGAGCAGTTTGCTAACACTGTTTTCATAGAGTCTGCAAAGGGACATTTTGGAACGCATTGAAGCCTATCGTGAGAAAGGAAATATCCTCTGATTAAAACCAGAGAGAAGCTTTATGAGAAAGTGCTTTGTGATGAGAGAATTCATCTCACAGAGTTTCACTGTTCTTTTCATTGAGCAGTTTTCTAGCACTGCTTTCTTGGAATCTGCAATGGGAAATTTCGGAGAACATTGAACGTTATGGTAACAAAGGAAATAACCACATATAAAAACTAGAAGGAAGCTCTCTCAGAAACTGCTTCATACTGCGTTAATTTGTCTCACAGAGTTACAGGGCTCTTTTCATGGATCAGCTTGGTAACACTGTTTTTGTTTAATTTGAGAAGGGATATTTTGGATAGCATTGAAACCTAGGGTGACAAAGGCAATAACCTCAGATAAATATTAGATAGAAGCTTTCTGAGAAAGTTCTTTGTGATGTTTTAATTCAACTCACAGTTACACCATTCTTTTCATGGTGTAGTTTGCTAACACTCTTTCCACGGAATCTGAAAAGGGATATTTGGGAGCGAATTTAGGATGGTAACGTAAAAGGAAATATCCTCAAAGAAACACCCAAAAGAAGCTCTCTGAGAAACTACTTCTTGATGTGTGAATTCATCTCACAGAGTTACACTGGTTCTTTTCATTGAGCAGTTTGCTAACACTGTTTTGTTGGCATCTGCAATGGTATATTTTGGAGCACATTGAAGCTTATGGTGAAAAAGGAAATATCCTCAGATGAAAACTAGTAAGAAGCTTTCTGAGAAAGTTCTTTGTGATGTGTGAATTCACCTCACAGAGTTACACATTTCTTTTCATGGAGCAGTTTGGTAGCACTATTTTAGGGGAATCTGAGAAGGGATGTTTTGGATCACATTGAAGTCTACAGTGACAAAGGAGAAACTCGGATAAGAATTAGAAAGAAGCATTCTGAGAAATAGTTTTGTGATGTGTGGATTCATCTCACAGATTTACACCTTTCTTTTCATGGAGCAGTTTGCTATCATTGTTTTCATGGAATCTGCAAAGGGATATTCCAGAGCATCTTGAGGCCTGTAGTGAAAAAAGAAATATCCTCAGATAAAAATTAGACAGAAGCTTTCCGAGAAATAGTTTTGTGATGTGTGAATTCATCTTACAGTGCTATGCTGTTATTTTCATTGAGCAGTTTGATAACACTGTTTTTGAGGAATCTGCAATAGGATATTTGGAAGTGCATTGAAGCCTATAGTGACAAAGGAAATATCCTCAGCTAAAAACCAAAAAGAAGCTTTCGGTGAAACTACTTTGCGATGTGTGAATTCATCTCATAGGTTTATACTTTTATTTTCATGGGGCAGTTTACTAACACTATTTTCCTGGAATCTACAAAGGGATATACATTAGCACATTGAGGCCAAATGTGAAAAAGGAAATATCCTCAGACAAAAAAATACAAAAGTTACTGAGAAACTGTTTTGTGATTTGTTAATTTATCTCTTAGAGTTACACGATTCTTTTCATGCAGAAGTTTGGTAGCACTGTTTTTGGGGAATATGAGAAGGGTTAATTTGGATTGCATTGAAGCCTATGGTGATAAAAAAAATCTTCAGATAAAATCTTGAAAGAATCATTCTGAGAAACTTCTTCATGATGTGTGAATTCATATCACAGAGTTACACCATTCTTTTCATTGAGAAGTTTACTAACACTTTTTTCATGGAATGTGTGATGTAATATTCCAGAGCCCATTGAAAAATACGATGAAAAGGAAATATCCTCAGGAAAAAACTAGCAAGAAGCTTTCTGAGAAACAGCTTTGTGATGTGTGATTCATGTCACAAAGTTACACCATTCTGTTCATGGAGCAGTTTGGTAGCCCTGTTTTTGGGGAATCTTAGAAGAGATATTTTGGATTGCATTGAAGCCTATGGTGGCAAAGGAAATATCCCCAGATAAAAGCTAGAAAGAAGCTTTCTGAGAAACTTTTTGTGATGTGTGAATTCATTTCAAATAGTTACACGATTCTTTTCTTTGAACAGTTTGCTAACCCTGTTTTTGTAAAATCTGCAATAGGATATTTGGGCACGCTTTGAAGCATATGGTGACAATGGAAATATCCTCAGACAGAAACCAAAACGAAGCTTTCTGAGAAACTGCTTTGTGAAGTGTGAATTCATCTCACAGATTTACACCTTTCTTTTCATGGAGGAGTTAGCTAACACTGTTTTTGTGGAATCTGCAAAGGGGATATTTGGGATCCCTTTGAAGCCTACGGTGACAAAGGAAATATCCTCAGATAAAAACTAGAAAGAAGCTTTCTGAGAAACTGCTTTTTGATGTGTGAATTGATCTCAGAGAATTACACAGTTCTTTTCATAGAGCAGTTTGCTAACACTGTTTTCTTGGAATCTGCAATGGGATATTTTGCAGCACATTGAAGCTTGTGGTGACAAAGGAAATATCCTCATATAAAAACCAGAAAGAAGCTTTCTCAGAAAGCACTTTGTGATGTGTTAATTCTGCTCACTGAGTTAGAGAGACTGCTTTTTGATGGGTGAATTCATATCACAGAGTTACACCTTTCTTTTGATTGAGCAGTTTAGTAGCAATCTTTTTGAGGAAACTGCAAAGGGATTTTCTGGAGCTCTTAGAGACCTATGGTGAAAAAGGAAGTATCTTCAGATAAAAACTGGAGAGAAGCTGTTTGAGAAATGATTTTCTGATGTGTGTATTCTTCTCATAGAATTTAACCTTTTTGCCAGGCGCGGTGGCTCACGCCTGCACTTTGGGAGGCTGAGGCGGGCGGATCACAAGGTCAGGAGATCAAGACCACGGTGAAACCCCATCTCTACTAAAAATACAAAAAAATTAGCCGGGCGTGGTGGCGGGCATCTGTAGTCCCAGCTACTCGGGAGACTGAGGCAGGAGAATAGCGTGAACCCAGGAGGCGGAGCTTGCAGTGAGCCAAGATCGCGCCACTGCACTCCAGCCTGGGCGACAGAGCAAGACTCCATCTCAAAAAAAAAAAAAAAGAATTTAACCTTTTTGCTGATTGAGTAGTTCATCATCACTATTTTTGTGGTATCTGAGAGTAGTTATTTGGGAGCACATTGAAGTCTATGGTGGAAAAGGAAATATCCTCAGATTTAAACTGGAAAGAAGCTTCCTGAGAAACTACTTTGTGATAGATCAATTCATCTCACAGCATTACATAATTCTTTTCATGGAGCAATTTGTTAGCACTATTGTTGTGGAATCTGCAGAGGGATATTTGGGACTGCATAGAGGCCTAAGGTAGAACAAGAAAATTTTTCAGTTAAAAACAGGAGAGAAGATTTTGGAGAAACTCCTTTGTGATGTGTGCATTCAACTAATAGAGCTAAACGTTTCTCTTGAGGGAGCACTTTGGCATTACTGTTTTTTCCTGGTGTCTTAGAATGGATATTTTGTAGTGCATTGAAGCCTATGGTGGAAAAGGAAATATCCTCATATAAAAACTAGAATGATGCTTTCTGAGAAACTGCTTTGTGATGTGTTAGTTCATCTCGCAGAGTTACAGGATTCTTTTCATGGAGCAGTCTGGTACCACTGCTTTTGGGGAATCTAAAAAGGGGTATTTTGGATCACATTGAAGCCTATGGTGACAAAGGAAATATCCTCAGATTTAAACCAGAAAGAAGCTTTCAGAGAAACTTTTTGTAATGTGTGAATTCATCTTACAGAACAACACCGTTCTTTTCATTGAGCCGTTTGCTAACACTATTTTCGTGGAATCTGCAAAGGGATGTATTGGAGCGCATTGAGGCCTATGGTGAAAAAGGAAATATCCTCAGAATAAATGGAGAAAGAATCTTTCTGAGAAACTTCTTTGTGATTTGTGAATTCACCTGACAGAGTTACACGATCCTTTTCATGGATCAGTTTGGTAGCAGTGTTTAGGGGAATCTGAGAAAGGATATTTTGAATCGCATTGAAGCCTATGGTGACAAAAGAAATATCCTCAGACAAAAACTAGGAAGAAGTTTTCTAGGAAAGTTCTTTGTGATGTGTCAATTCATCTCATTGAGTCACACCTTTCTATTCATGGAACAGCTTGCAAACACTGTTTTTGTGGAATCTGCAAAGGGATATTTCTCAGTGCTCCGAGGTCTATGGTGAATACAGAAATATCCTCATGTGAAAACTAGAAGGAATCTTTCTGAGAAACAGCTTGGTGACGTGTGAATTCATCTCACAGAGTTACATTGTTCTTTTCATATACCAGTGTGTTAACACTCTTTTCTTGGATTCTGCAATGGGATATTTCCTAGCGCATTGAAGCTTATGCTGAGAAAGGAAATATCCTCAGATAAAAACCTGAAAGAAGCATATTGAGAAACTGCTTTTTGATGTGTTAATTCATCTCACAGAGTTGCACAATTCTTTTCATGGATCAGTTTGGTAGCACTGTTTTTGGGGAATCCGAGAAGGGATATTTTTGATCACATTGAAGCCCATGGTGACAAAGGAAACATCCTCAGATAAAAACCAAAAAGAAGCTTTCTGAGAATCTCCTTTGTGATGTGTGAATTTTTCTCACAGAGTTACACCTTTCTTTTCATGGAGGAGTTTGCTGATACTGTTTTCGTGGAACCTGCAAAGGGATATTTGGGAGCACATAGAGGCCAAGGAAATATCCTCAGGAAAAAAAAACTAGAAAGAAGCTTTCTGATAAAGAAGCTTTCTGTGAATTAATGTCACAAATTTACACTGTTGTTTTCATTGATCAGTTTGATAACACTGTTTTTGTGGAATCTGCAACAGAATATTTGGGAGCTCATTGAAGCCTATGGTGACAAATTAAATATCATCAGAATATAACCAAAAAGAAGCTTTATGCGAATCTGCATTGTGATGTGTTAATTCATCTCACAGATTTACACTCATGGAGCAGATTGCTAACACTATTTTCGTGGAATCTGTAAAGGGCTGTTTACAAGTGCATTGAGGAAAAAGGTGAAAAAGGAAATATCCTCAGAGCAAAACTAGAAAGAAGCTTTCTGAGAAAGTTCTTTAAGATGTGTGAATTCATCTCACAGAGTTACACTGTTCTTTTCATTTACCAGTTTGCTACCACTCTTTTCTTGGATTCTACAATGGTATAATTCCTAGTGCATTGGAGCTTATGATGACAAAGGAAATATCCTCATATAAAAATTAGAAAGAAGCATATTGAGAAAACACTTTTTGATGTGTTAATTCATCTCACAGAGTTACACGATTCTTTTCACAGATCAGTTTGGTAGCATTGTTTTTGGGGAATCTGTGAAGGGATGTTTGTGATTGCATTGAAGCCTATGGTGACAAGGGAAATATCCTCAGATAAAAACCAAAAGGAAGCTTTCTGAGAAACTGCTTTGTGGTATGTGAATTCAACTCACAGAGTTACACCTTTCTTTTCATGGAGAAGTTTCCTAACACTATTTTCATGGAATCTGCAAAGGGCTGTTCATGAGTGCATTGAGGCAAACAGTGAAAAAGGAAATATGCTCAGAGAAACACTAGAAAGCTTTCTGAGAAGTTGCTTTGTGATTTGTGAATTCATCTCACAGAGAATTACACGCTTCCTTTCATGGAGCAGTTTGGTAGCACTGCTCTTGGGGAATCTGAGAAGGGATATTTTGGATCGCATTGAAGCCTGTGTTGACAAAGGAAATATCCTCAGATAAAATCTAGAATGAAACTTTCTGAGAAACTTCTTTGTGATGTGTGAATTACACTCACAGAGTTACACTCTTCTTTTCCTTGAGAAGTTTGCTATACTTTTTTCGTGGAATCTGGGATGCAATATTCTGGAGAGCATTGATGAATATGGTGAATAAGGAAATATCTTCAGATTAAAAATAGAAATAAGCTTTCTGAGAAACAACTATGTGGTGTGTGAATTCACCTCACAGAGTTACACCATTCTTTTCATGGAGCAGTTTGGTAGCACTGTTTTGGGGGAATCTGAGAAGGGATATTTTGGACTGTATTGAAGTCTAAGGTGACAAAGGAAATATCCTCAGAAAAAAACCAGAAAGAAGCTTTCTGTGAAACTGCTTTGTGGTGTGTGAATTCATCTCACAAAGTTACATCATTCTTTTAATTGAGCAGTCCGATAACACTGGTTTCTTTTAATCTGCAACAGGATAGTTCAGAGAGCATGGAAGCCTATGGTGACAAAGGAAAAATCCTCAGATAAAAACCAAAAAGAAGCTTTCTGAGTGACTGCATTGTCATATGTGAATTCATCTCACAGAGGTACACCATTCTTTTTATTGAGAAGTTTACTAACTTTTTTTTTTGTTTAATCTGCAATGGGATATTCGGGAACACATTTAGGTATATGGTGAAAAAGGAAAATCCTCAGACTAAAACTGGAAAGAAGGTTTCTGAGAAACAGCTTTGTGATGTGTGGATTCATCTCACAGATCTATACCACTGTTTTCAGGGATCAGTTTGGTAGCACTGTTTTTGGGGAATCTGAGAATGGATATTTTGAATTGCATTGAAGACTGTGGTGACAAAGGAAATATTCTCAGTTGAAAATTAGAAAGAAGCTTAAAGAGAGAGAGTTCTTTGTGATGTGTGAATTCATGTCACAGAGTTACACGTTTCTTTTCATGGAACAGTTCCCTAACACTGTTTTCATGGAATCTGCAATGTTATATTCTGGAGCACATTGAGGCCTAAAGTGAAAAAGGAAATATTCTTAGATAAAAACTAGAAAAAAAGCTTTCTGAGAAACTGCTTTGTGGTTTGTGAATTCATCTCACAAAGTAACACCGTTCTTTCCATTGAGCAGTTTGATAACACTGTTTTCATGGAATTTACAATATTATATTTGGGAGCACATTGAAGCCTGTTGTGACAAAGGAAATATCCTCCTATAAATCCAAAAATATGCTTTCTGAGAAACTCCTTCAGATGTGTGAATTCATCTCACAGAGTTACACAGTTCTTTTCATTGAGCAGTTTGCTAACACGGTTTCCTTGGAATCTGCAATGGGATATTTCAGAGTCTATTGAAGCTTAGGGTGACAAAGGAAATATCCTCAGACAAAAACTAGAAATAAGTTTTCTGAGAAACAACTTTGAGCTGTGTTAATTCATCTCACAGAGTTATATGATTATTTTCATGGATCAGATTGGTAGCATTGTTTTTGAGGAACCTGAGAAGGGATATTTTGGATCATATTGAAGCCTATGGTGACAAATTATAAATCCACAGATAAAAATTAGAAAAAGCTTTCTGAGAAAGTTCTTTGTGATGTGTGATTTTGTCTCAGAGAGTTACACCATGCTTTTAATTGAGCAGTTTGATTACACAGTTTCCATGAAATCTACAAAGGAATATTGTGGAGTGCATTGAGTCATACAGTGAAAAAGGAAATATCTTCAGACAAATGCTAGAAAGAAGCTTTCTGAGAAACTGCTTTGTGACGTGTGAATTCATCTCACAGAGATACACCATTCTTTTCATTGAGAAGTTTACTAACACTGTTTTCGTTTAATCTTCAATGGGATATTTTGGAGAGCATTGAGGAATATGGTGAAAAAGGAAATATCCTCAGATAAAAACTAGAAGGAAGTTTTTGAGAAACAGCTTTGTATTCACAGAGTACCACCACTGTTTTCATGGAGTAGTGTGGTAGCACTGTTTTTGGGGAATTGGAGAAGGGATATTTAGAATGGCATTGAAGCCTATGGTGACAAGGAAATAACCTCGGATAAAAACTAGAAAGAAGCTTTCTGAGAAAGTTCCTTGTGATGTGTGAATTCATATCACAGAGTTACATCTTTCTTTTCATGGAGCAGTTTACTAACACTGTGTTCGTGGAATCTGCAATGGTATATTTGGGAGAGAATTGAGATCTATAGTGAAAAAGGAAATATCCTCAGATAAAAATGAGAATGAAGTTTTCAGATAAACTGTTTTCTGATGTTTTAATTCATCTCTCAGAGTTACACGATTATTTTCGTGGATCAGTTTGGTAGCACTGATTTTGGGGAATCTGAGAAGGGATATTTTGGATCACATTGAAACCGATGGTGACAAAGGAAATATCCTCAGATAAAAACTAGAAAGAAACTTTCTAAGAAAGTTCTTTGTGATGGGTGAATTCATCTCACAGAGTTACACCACTCTTTTCATTGAGCAGTTTTATAACACTGCTTTCATGCAATGCTTTCATGCAAATGCTTTCTGATGTGTGAACCTGTTTCACAGTTACGGTGACCTTTTCATTGTGCAGTTTGCTAACACTGTTTCTGTGCAATCTGCACTAGGATATTTTAGATTGCATTGAAGCTTACGGTGAGAAAGGAAATATTCCCAGATAATAACCAAAAAGAAGCCTTCTGTGAAACTTTTTGTGATGCTTGTTTCTATCTCACAGAGTTACACCTTTCTTTTCATTGAGAAGTTTGCTAACACTTTTGTAATGGAATCTGCAATGGGATACTCAGGAGCACAGTGAGGAATATGGTTAAAAAGGAAATATCCTCAGATAAAAATTAGATAGAAGATTTCTGAGAAACTGCTTTGTGATGTGTGAATTCATGTCACAGATTTACACCTTTCTTTTCATGGAGCAGTTTGCTAACACTGTTTTCATCTAACCCTCAAGGGTATATTTGAGAGTGCATTGAGGCCTATGGTGAAAAAGGAAATATCCTCAGATAAAAACCAGAAAGAAACTTTCTGAGAAACTGCTTTGAGATTTGTGAATTCATCTCACAGAGTTCCACCATTCTTTTCATGGAGCAGTTTAGTAACACTGTTTTTGGGGGATCTGAAAAGGGATATTTTGGATCTCATTAATGCCTATTTTGAAAAAGGAAATATTCTCAAATTAAAAACTAGAAAGAAGCCTTCTGAGATACTGCTTTGTGATGTGTGTATTCATCTCACAGAGTAGTATGATTCTTTTCTTGGAGCAGTTTGCTGAAACTGCTTTCATGGAATCTGCAATAGGATATTTGGGAGCTCATTGAAGAATATGGTGACATAGGAAATATCATCAGACAAAAACCAAAAAGAAGCTTTCTGAGAAACTGCTTTGTGATGTGTGAATTCATCTCACAAATTTACACTTTTCTTTTCATGGAGCAGTTTTCTAATACTGTTTTCGTGGAACCTGCAAATGGATATTCAGGAACACATTGAGGCCTGTGGTGAAAAAGGACAGATCCTCAGACAAAAACTAGAAAAACGCTTTCTGAGAAGTTGCTTTGTGGTGTGTGAATTCATCTCACAGAGTTACACTGTTCTTGTCATTGAGGAGTTTGCTAACATAGTTTTCTTGGAATCTGCAATGACATATTTTGGAGTGCATTGGAGCTCATGCAGAGAAAGGAAATATCCTCATATAAAAACTAGAACAATTCTTTTTGAGAATCTGCTTTGTGATGGGTTAATTCATCTCACAGAGTTACAGGATTCTATTCATGGATGAGTTGGTAGCACTGTTTTTGGGTAATCTGAGAGAGATATTATTGATCACTTTGAAGCCTATGGTGACAAAGGAAATATCCTCAGATCAAAACTAGAAAGAAGCTTTCTGGGAAACTTCTTCATGATGTGTGAATCCATCTCACAGAGTTACACGTTTCTTTTGATGGATCAGGTTGCTAACACTGCTTTTGTGGAATCTGTAAAGTGATATTTGGAGCACATTGGGTCCTAGAGTGAAAAAGGAAATATCCTCACATAAATACTAGAAAGAATCTTTCTGAGAACCTGCTTTTGATGTGCGAATTCATCTCAGAGAATTACAATGTTGTTTTCATTGAGGAGTTTGCTAACACTGTTTTCTAGGAATCTGCAATCGGATATTTCAGAGTGCATTGAAACTTATGGTGACAAAGGAAATATATTCAGAGAAAAACTAGAAAGAAGCTCACTCAGAAACTGGTTTGTGATTTGTGAATTCATCTCACATAGTTACACTGTACTTTTCATTGAACAGCTTGATAACACTGCTTTCTTGGAATCTGCAATAGGATATTTGGGAGCTCATTTAAGTCTATAGTGACAAAGGAAATATCCTCAGGTAAAAGCTGGCAAGAATCATTCTTAGATACTGGTTTGTGATTTGTGAATTCATCTCATAGAGCTCATGAAAGTTTTCATGGATCAGTTTGGCAGCCCTCTTTTTGGGGAATCCGAGAAGGGATAATTTGGATTGAAATTGAAGCCTAGAGTGACAAAGAAAATATCCTCAGATAAAAACTAAAAGAAGCTTTCTGAGAAAGTTCTTTGTGATTAATTCATTGCACAGATGTACACCATTCTTTTGATTGAGCAGTTTGATAACACTGTCTTCCTGGAAACTGCAACAGGATATTTGGGAGCTCATTGAAGCCTATGGTGACAATGTAAATTTCCTCAAAAAAAAAAAAAAAAACCAAAAATAAGCTTTCTGAGAGACTGCTTTGTGTTGTGTGAATTGATCTCACAGAGTTACACTGTTCTTTTCATTGAGTAGTTTGCTAATACTCTTTTCTTGGTATCTGCAATGAGATAGTTTGGATCGCATTGAAGCCTATAGTGACAAAGGAAATATACTCAGACAAAAGCTAGAAAGAAGCTTCCTGAGAATGTGTTATGTGATTTTTGCATTCATCTCACAGAGTTACACCTTTCTTTTCATAGAGAAGTTTGATAGCACTGTTTTTGGGGAATTTAAGAAGGGATATGTTGGATGTCTTTGAAGACTATGATGACAAAGGATATACCCTCAGATAAAAACTAGAGAGAATCTCTCTGAGAAACTTCTTTGTGATGTGTGAGTTCATTTCACAGAGTTACACCTTTCTTTATATGTTGCAGTTTGCTAACACTCTTTCTGTGGAATCTGCAAAGGGATATTTGGGAGCACATTGATTCCTATGGTGAAAAAGGAAATATCCTCAGATAAAAACTACAAAGAAGCTTTCTGAGAAATGGATTTCTGATGTGTTAATTCATCTCAATGAGTTACACAATACTTTGGATTGAGCAGTTTGCGAACACTGTTTTCATGGAATCTGCAAAGGGATATTTCCATGCGCATTGAAACTTTTGGTGACAAAGGAAATATCCTCATATAAAAACTATAAAGAAGCTTTCTGAGGAAATGCTTTCTGATGAGTTAATTCATCTCACAGAGTTACATGGTTCCTTTCAAGGAGCAGTTTGGTAGCACTGTTTTTGGAGAATCTGTGAAGGGATAATTTGGATCATATTGAAGCCTTCGGTGACAAAGCAAATATCCTCAGATAAAAACTAGAAAGAAGCTTTGTGAGAAAGTTCTTTGTGATGTGTGAAATATCACAGACTGACACTTTTCATTTCATGGATCCGATTGCAAAAACTGTTTTCATGGAATCTGCAAATTGATATTTGGGAGCGCATTGAGGCCTATGGTGAAAAATTTAATATCTTCAGATAAGAACCAGAAAGAAGCTGTGTGAGAAACTGCTTTGTGATGTGTGAATTCATCTGACAAAGTCACACCATTCTTTTCATTGAGCAGTTTGCTAATGCTGTTTTCATGGGATGTGCAAAGTTATAAGTTGGGGCATTTTGAAGCTTAAGGTCACAAAGGAAATACCCTCATATATAAATTAGAGAGAAGCTTTCTATTTAAATGCTTTCAGATGTGTTAATTCATCTCACAGAGTTACAAGATTCTTTTCATGAAAGTTTTTTAGCACTGTTTTTGGGGAATCTGAGAAGGGATATTTTGGATTGCATTGAAGCCAATGGTGACAAAGTATATATCCTCAGATAAAAACTAGATAGAAGCTGTCTGAGAAACTTTTTTGTGATGTGTGAATTCACCTCACAGAGTTACACTTTTCTTTTCATGGAACAGTTTTCTAATAGTGTTTTTGTGGAATCTGCTAAGGAATATTTGAGAGCCCATTGAGGCCTCTAGTGAAATGCAGAATATCCTCTGATATAAACTAGAAAGAAGCTTTCTGAGAAACTGCTTTGTGATATGTGAATTCATCTCGCAGAGTTGAGTTACATGGTGCTTTTCATTGAGCAGTTTGATAACACTGTTTTCACGGAATTTGCAATAGGATATTTTGGAGTGCATTGAAGCTTATGGTGACAAATGAAATATCATAATATAAAAACTAGAAAGAAGCTTTCTGAGAAACTGTATTGTGATTTGTGTATCAACTCACAGACTTACACGTTTCTTTTCATGGATCAATTTGGTAGCACTGCTTTCGTGGAATCTGCAAAGGGATAATAGGGAGCACATGGAGGTCTATAGTGAAAAATGGAATATAGTCAGATAAAAATTAGAAAGAAGCTTTCTGAGAAAGTTCTTTGTGATGTGAGAATTCATCAAAAAGAGTTACAGCTCTCTTTTCATGGAGTAGTTTCCTAACACTGTTTTCATGGAATCTACAAAGGGATATTTGGGAGTGCCTTGAGGCCTATGGTGAAAAAGGAAATATCCTCAGATAAAAACCAGAAAGAAGCTTTCTGAGAAACTACTCTGTGTTCTGTCAATTTATCTCACAGAGTTACACTGTTATTTTCATTGCGCAGTTTGCTAACACTGGTTTCTTGGAATCTGAAATGGGATATTTCAGAGTGCATTGAAGTTTTTGGCGACAAAGGAAGTATCCTCAGACAAAAATTAGAAAGAAGCTTTCTGAGAAACTGCTTGGTGATTTTTGAATTCATCTCAGAGTTTCATGATTCTTTTCATGGAGCAGTTTCTTAGCACTATTTTTGGGGATCCTGAGAAGGGATATTTTGGATCACATTGAAGCCTACGGTGACAAAGGAAATATCCTCAGATAAAAACTAGAAAGAGTCTTTCTGAGAAACTGCTTTGTGATGTGTAATTCAACTTACAAAGTCACACTGTTCTTTTCATTGAGCAGTTTCATAACACTGTTTAGTGGCATCTGCAATTGGATATTTTGGAGTGCATTGAAGCCTCTGGTAACAAATAAATATCCTCCGATAAAAAACAAGAAGAAGCTTTCTGGGGAACTGCTTTGTGATATGTGAATTCTTCTCATGAAAGTACACTGTTATTTTCATTGAGCAGTTTGCTAACACTTTTTTCATGGAATCTGCAATGGGATATTTCGGAGAGAGTTGAAGATTACGTTGACAAAGGAAATATCCTCAGACAAAAACTAGAAAGGAGCTTTCTGGGAAACTGTTTTATGATTTGTGAGTTCATCTCATAGAGCTACATGATTCTTTTCATGCAGCAGTTTGGTAGCACGGTTTTTGGAGAATCTGAGAAGGGATATTTTGGATGACATTGAAGCTTATGGTGACAAAGGAAATATCCTCAGATAAAAACTAGAAAGAAGCTTTCTGAGAAAGTTCTTTGTGTTGTGTGAATTCATCTCACTGAGTTAACCCTTTCTTTTCATTTTGTAGTTTCCTAACACTGTTTTCGTGGAATCTGCAAAGGGATATTTAGGAGTGCACTGACTCCTGTGGTGAAATTGAAAATATTCTCAGATGAAAACTAGAAAGCAGCTTTCTGAGAAACTGCTTTATGATGTGTGAATTCATCTCACAGAGTTACGCCGTTCTTTTCATTGAGCAGTTGAAAACACTATTTTCATGGAATCTGCAATAGGATATTTTGGAGTGCACTGAAGCCTCTGGTGACAAAGGAAATATCCACAGATAAATACCAAAAACAACCTTTCTGTGAAACTGCTTTGTGATGTGTGAATTCATCTCAGAAAGTTACATGGTTCTCTTCTTTGAGAAGTTTGCTAACATGTTTTTCGTGGAATCTGCATTGGGATATTCGGGAACACGTAGAGGAATACAGTGAAAAATGAAATATCTTCAAATAAAACTAGTAAGAATCTTATTGAGAAACAGCTTTGTGATGTGTAAATTCATTTCACATAGTTACACTATTTTTTTCATGCAGCAATGTGGTAGCACTGTTGTTGGGGAATCTGCAATAGGATATTTTTGAGCTCATTGAAGAACATGGTGACAAAGGAATTATCCTCCAACAACAAAGTAAAAAAGCTTTTTGAGAAACTGCTTTTTGATGTGTGAATTCATCTCACAGGTTTACACCTTTGTTTTCATGGAGAACCTTGCTAACACTATTTTCGTGGAATCTGCAAAGGGATATGCACGAATGCACTGAGGCCCGTTGTGAAAAGGAAATACCCTCAGAAGAAAACTAGAAATAATTTTTCTGAGAAACTGCTTTGTGTTGTGTGATTTAATCTCACATAGTTACCCTTTTGTTTTCATTGAGGAGCTTGCTAACACTGTTTTCTTGGAATCTGCAACAGGATATTTTGGAGTGCTTTGGAGCTTATGGGGACAAGGAAATATCCTCATATGAAAACAGAAGAATTCTTTCTTAGAAACCACTTTGTGATGGGTTAATTCATCTCACAGAGTTACAGGATTCTTTTCATGGATCACTTTGGTAGCACTGTTTTTGGGAAATCAGAGAAGGGATATTTTCAATTGCTTTGAAGCCTATAGTAACAAAGAAAATATCCTCAGATTAACAGTAGAAAGAATCTTACTGAGAAAATTCTTCATGGTGTGTGAATTCATCTCACAGAGTTGTACATTTCCTTTAATAGAGCAGTTTGCTAACACTGCTTTTGTGGAATCTGGAAAGGGATATTTGGGAGTGCATTGGGTTCTATGGTGAAAAAGGAAATATCTTCACATAAAAACTAGAAAGAAACTTTCTCAGAAACTGCTTTGTGATGTGTAAATTCAGCTCAGAGAGTTACAATATTGTATTCATTCAGCAGTTTGCTAACACTGTTTTCTTGGAATCTGCAATCCGATATTTTGGAGCACATTGAAGCTTATGGTGACAAAGGGAATATCCTCAGATAAAAACTAGAAAGAAGATTTCTAAGAAAGTCCTTTTGTGATGTGTGAATTCATCTCACAGAGTTACACCTTTCTTTTCATGGAGCAGTTTTCTAACACTGTTTTCGTGGAATCTGCAAAGAGATATTTGGGAGCACTTTGAGGCCTATTGTGGGAAAGGAAAGACCCTCAGATAAAAAGTGGAAAGATGCTTTCTGAGAAACTGCTTTGTGATATGTGATTTCATCTCACAACGTTACACCGTATTTTTCATTGAACAGTTTGATAACACTGTTTTCGTGGAATCTGCAATAGGATATTTGGGAGGGCATTGAAGCCTATGGTGACAAAGGAAATATTCTCAGATAAAAGCTGGAAAGAATTTTCTTAGAATCTACTTTGTGATTTGTGAATTCATCTCTTAGAGTTACACGATTGTTTTCATGGATCATTTTGGTAGCCCTGTTTTTGGGGAATCTGAAAAGGGATAATTTGGATTGCATGGAAACCTATGGTCACAAAGGAAATATCCTCAGATAAAGACTAGAAAGAGGATTTCTAGAAAGTTTTTTGTGATCTGTGAATTCATCTCACAGATGTACATGGTTCTTTTCATTGAGCAGTTTCATAACACTGTCTTCCTGGAAACTACAACAGGATATTTGGGAGCTCATTGAAACCTATGGTGACAAAGGAAATATCCTCAGACAAAAAAACAAAAAAAAAAGCTTTCTGAGAGACTGCCTTGTGATGTGTGAATCGATCTCACAGAGTTACACTGTTCTTTTCATTGAACTATTTGCTAATACTGTTTTCTTGATATCTGCAGATGGGATATTTCTGATTGCATTGAAGCTTATGGTGACAAAGGAAACATCCTCAGACAAAAAATAGAAATAAACTTCCTGAGAATCTACTAGGTGATTTTTGAATTCATCTCACAGAGTTACACCTTTCTTTTCATTGAGCAGTTTGGTAGCAATGTTTTGGGGGAATCTGAGAAGGGATATTGTGGATGTCTTTGAAGCATATAGTGACAAAGGATATATCCTCAGATAAAAACTAGAGAGAAGCTTTCTGAGAAACTTCTTTGTGATGTGTGAATTTACTTCACAGAATTACACATTTCTTTCCATGTCGCAGTTTGCTAACACTGTTATCATGGATGTGAAAAGGGATATTTGGGAGTGCATTGAGGCCTATGGTAGAAAAGGATATATCCTCAGATAAGAACTAGAAAGAAGCTTTCTGAGAAATGGCTTTTTGATGTGTTAATTCATCTCAACAAGTTACACAGTACTTCTGATAGAGCAGTTTGGGAACAAAGTTTTCGTGGAATCTGCATAGGGAGATTTTGCAGTGCATTTAAGCTTCCGGTGACAAAGGAAATATCCTCATACAAAATCTAGCAGAAGTTTTCTGAGGAAATGCTTTCTGATGTGTTAATTCATCTCACAGTGTTACACAATTCCTTTCTTGGAGCAGTTTGGTGGCACCACTTTTGGGGAATCTGAGAAGGGATATTTTGGATCGCATTGAAGCCTATGGTGACAAAGTAAATATCCTCAAATAAAAACTAGAAATAAGCTTTCTGAGAAACTTTTTGTGATGTGTGAATTCACCTTACAGAATTACACCTTTCTTTTCTTGGAGTCATTTGCTAACACTGTTTTCGTGGAATCTGCAAAGGGATATTTGGGAGCACCTTGAGGCCTATGATGAAAAACTAAATATCCTCAGATGAAAACTAGAAAGAAGCTTTCTGAGAAACTGCTTTGTGATGTGGGAATTCACCTCACAGACTTACACCATTCCTTTCATTGATCTGTTTGATAACACTCTTTTCATGGAATCTGCGATAGGATATTTGGGAGCGCATTGAAGCATATGGCAACAAAGGACATATCCTCAGATAAAAAACTAACACAAGTTTTCTGAGAAACTACTTTTTGCTTTGTGAGTTCATCTCACAGACTTACACCTTACCTTTCATGGAGTAGTTCGGTAGCACTGTTTTTGGGGAATCTCAGAAGGGATATTTTGAATCGCTTTGAAGCCTATGGTGACAAAGGAAATATCCTAAGATAAAAACTAGAAAGAAGCTTTCTGAGAAACTTCTTGGTGATGTGTTAATTCATCTCACAGAGTTATACCTTTCTTTCCATGGAGTAGTTTGCTAACACTCTTTTCATGGAATATGGAAAAGGATATTTGGGAGCACATTGAGGCCTTTGTTGAAAAAGGAAATATCCTCAGATGTAAACCAGAAAGAAACTTTCTGGGAAAGTGCTTGCTGATGGGTAAATTCATCTCACAGAATTACAGTGTTCTCTCCATTGAGCAGTTTGCTAACACTGTATTCTTGGAATCTGCACTGGGATATTTCAGAGTGCATTTTAGCTTATGGTGACAAAGGAATTATCCTCAGATAATAACTAGAAGGAAGCTTTCTGAGAAACTGCTTTGTGATTTGTGAATTCTTCTCACAGAGTTTCAGGATTCTTTTCATGGAACAGTTTGGTAGCACTGTTTTTGGGGAATCTGAGAAGGGACACTTAGGATGGCATTGAAGTCTATGGTGACAAAATAAATATCCTCAGATAAAAATTAGGTAGAAGCTTTCTGAGAAACTTCTTGTGATGTGTGAATTCATCTCACAGATTTAAACCTTTATTTTCATGGAGAAGTTTACTCACACTGCTTTTGTGGAATCTGCAAAGGGATATTTGGGAGTGCATTGAGACCTATAGTGATAAAGGAAACATCCTCAGGTAAAAACGAGAAAGAAACCTTCTGAGAAATTGCTTTGTGATGTGAAAATTCCTCTCACAAAGTTACACCATACTTTTCAATGAGCAGTTTGCTAACACTGTTTTCTTGGAATCTGCAGTGGGATATTTCAGAGTGCATTGAAGCTTATGCTGACAAAGAAAATATCCTCAGATAAAAACTGGAAAGAAGCATTCTGAGAAACTGCTATTTGATTTGTGAATTCTTCTCACAGAGTTTCACGATACTTTGCATGGTTCAGTTTGGTAGCTCTGTATTTGGGGTATCTGAGAAGGGATAATTTGGATTGCATTGAAGCCTATGGTGACAAAGAAAATATTCTCAGATAAAAACTAGACAAAAGCTTTGTGAGAAACTTCTCTGTGATGTCAGAATTCATCTCACAGAGTTACACTGTTCTACTCATTGATTTTAGTTTGCTAGCACTGTTTTCATGGAATCTGCAATGGGATATTTCAGAGTGCATTGAAGATTATGGTGACAAAGGAAATATCTTCAGACAAAAAGAAGAAAGAATCTTTCTGAGAAACTGCTTTGTGATTTGTGAATTCTTTTCACAGAGTTACATGATTCTCTTCATGGGTCAGTTTGATAGCACTGTTTTTGGGCTATCTGGTAGGGATACTTTGGATTGCATTGAAGCCTATGGTAACAAAGGAAATATCCTCAGATAAAAACTAGGAAGAAGCTTTCTGAGAAACTTCTTTGAGATGTGTGAATTCATCTCACAGTTACACAATTCTTTTCAATGAGCTGTTTTATAACACTGTTTTAGTGGAATGTCAAAGGGACATATGGGAGTGCATTGAAACCTATGACGAAAAAGGATATATCCTCAGATAAAAACTATGGAGAAGCTTTTGAAGAAACTACTTTGTGATGTGTGAGTTCATCTCACAGAATTGCACTGTTCTTTTCATTGAGCAGCTTGCTAAAGCTGTTTTCATGCAATCTGCAATGGATATTTTAGAGCACATTGGAGCTTATGGTGACAAAAGAAATATCCTCAGAGCAAAAGAGGAAAGAAGCTTTCTGAGAAACTGCTTTGTGATTTGTCAATTCTTCTCACAGAGTTACACGATTCTTTTCATGGATCAGTTTTGTAGCACTTTTTTTGGGGAATGTGAGAAGGGATATTTTGGATCTCATTGAAGCATATGGTGACAAAGAAAATGTCTTCAGATACAAACTAGGAAGAAACATTCTGAGAAACTGCTTTGTGATGTGTGAATTCATTTCAAAGAGTTACACAGTTCTTTTCATTGAGCTGTTTGATAGCACTGTTTTTGTGGAATCTGCAAAGGTATATTTGGGTGTGCCTTGAGGCCTAAAAACTATATATCCTCAGATAAAAACTAGAGAGAGGCTTTTTGAGAACATGCTTTGTAATGTGTGAATTAATCCCAAAGAGTTACACTGTTCTTTTCATTGATCTGTTTGATAACACTGTTTTCTTGGAATCTGCAAGGGGATATTTCGGAGTGCAATTTAAGCTTATGGCGTCAGAGGAAATACCCTCATATAAAAACTACAAAGTAACTTTCTGAGAAATTGTGATGTGTGAATTCATCTCTCACAGAGTTACACTCTTCCTTGCATTGATCAGTTTCCTACAACTATTTTCTTAGTACCTGCAATGGGATATTTCAAGTGTTTTGAAGCTTATGGTGATGAAGGAAATTCTCTCGTATAAAAACTAGAAAGAAGCATTCTGAGAAACTGCTTTCTGATGTGTGAATTCATCTCACAGAGTTACACTATTTTTTTTAATGAGTAGTTTCTTAACACTGTTTTCTTGGAATCTGCAATCAGATATTTCAGAGTGAATTGAAGCTTATGGTGACAGAGGGAATATCCTCAGAAAAAACTAGAAAGAATCTTTCTGAGAAACTGCTTTCTGATTTGTGAATGCATCTCATAGAGTCACGAATCTCTTAAAGGAGCAGTTTGGTACCACTGCTTTTGGGGAATCTGAGAAGGAATGTTTTGGATCGTTTTGAAGCCTATGATGACAAAGGAAATACCTTCAGATAAGATATCTCACCTGGAAAGCACAAGGGGGAAGGGAATCCCTTTTCCTAGCCAGGGGAAGTGAGACACACAACACCTGGAAAATCGGGTAAGTCCCACCCCAACAGTGTGCTTTAAGCAAACGGGCACACCAGGAGATTATATCCCACACCTGGCCAGGAGGGTCCCACGCCCATGGAGCCTCCCTCATTGCTAGCACAGCAGTCTGCGATCTAACCGCAAGGCAGCAGTGAGGCTGGGGGAGGGACACTTGCAATTGTTGAGGCTTAAGTAGGTAAACAAAGCCGCTAGGAAGCTCGAACTGGGTGGAGCTCACAGCAGCTCAAGGAAACCTGTCTGTCTCTGTAGACTCCACCTCTGGGGACAGGGCACAGCTAAACAACAACAATAAAAACAACAGAAAAGCAGCAGGAACCTCTGCAGATGCAAACGACTCTGTCTGACAGCCTTGAAGAGAGCAGTGGATATCCCAACACGGAGGTTGGGATCTGAGAAGGGACAGACTGCCTGCTCAAGTGGGTCCCTGACCCCTGAGTAGCATAATTGGGAGACATCCCCCATTAGGGGCAGTCTGACACCACACACCTCACAGGGTGGAGTACACCCCTGAGAGGAAGCTTCCAAA
Organism: Macaca mulatta; assembly: GCF_049350105.2. Lineage (NCBI taxonomy): Eukaryota > Metazoa > Chordata > Mammalia > Primates > Cercopithecidae > Macaca > Macaca mulatta. Next base: position 56,361,875 of record NC_133413.1, read on the forward strand.
GTAAGAATCAGACAGGTACACTCACTGTTCAGCAATATTGTATCTTCTGCAGCCTCTGCTGCTGATACCCAGGCAAACAGGGTCTGGAGTGGACATCAAGCAATCTCCAACGGACCTACAGCTGAGGGTCCTGACTGTTAGAAGGAAAACTATCAAACAGGAAGGACACCTACACCAAAACCCCATCAGTACATCACCATCATCAAAGACCAGAGGCAGATAAAACCACAAAGATGGGGAAAAAGCAGGGCAGAAGAGTTGGAAATTCAAAAAATAAGAGCGCATCTTCCCCAGCAAAGGAGCGTAGCTCATCGCCAGCAATGGATCAAAGCTGGACAGAGAATGACGTTGATGTGATGACAGAAGAAGGCTTCAGTCCATCAAACTTTTCAGAGCTAAAGGAGGAATTACGTACCCAGCGCAAAGAAACTAAAAATCTTGAAAAAAGAGTGGAAAAATTGACAGCTAGAGTAATTAATGCAGAGAAGGTCATAAACGTAATGGCAGAGATGAAAACCATGACACGAGAAATATGTGACAAATGCACAAGCTTCAGTAACCGACTCAATCAACTGGAAGAAAGAGTATCAGCAATTGAGGATCAAATGAATGAAATGAAGCGAGAAGAGAACCAAAAGAAAAAGAAGAAAAAGAAATGAACAAAGCCTGCAAGAAGTATGGGATTATGTAAAAAGAACAAATCTACGTCTGATTGGGGTGCCTGAAAGTGAAGGAGAAAATGGAACCAAGTTGGAAAACACTCTTCAGGATATCATCCAGGAGAACTTCCCCAACCTAGTAGGTCTGGCCAACATTCAAATCCAGGAAATATAGAGAACGCCACAAAGATACTCCTCGAGAAGAGCAACTCCAAGACACATAATTGCCAGATTCACAAAAGTTGAAATGAAGGAAAAAATCTTAAGGGCAGCCAGAAAGAAAGCTCGGGTTACCCACAAGGGAAACCCATCAGACTAACAGCAGATCTCTCGGCAGAAACTCTACAAGCCAGAAGAGAGTGGGGGCCAATATTCAACATTCTTAAAGAAAAGAATTTTAAACCCAGAATTTCATATCCAGCCAAACTAAGTTTCATAAGTGAAGGAGAAATAAAATCCTTTACAGATAAGCAAACGCTTAGAGATTTTGTCACCGCTAGGCCTGCCTTACAAGACATCCTGAAGGAAGCACTAAACATGGAAAGGAACAACTGGTACCAGCCATTGCAAAAACATGCCAAAATGTAAAGACCATCGAGGCTAGGAAGAAACTGCATCAACTAACGAGCAAAATAACCAGTTAATATCATAATGGCAGGATCAAGTTCACACATAACAATATTAACCTTAAATGTAAATGGACTAAATGCTCCAATTAAAAGACACAGACTGGCAAATTGGATAAAGAGTCAAGACCCATCAGTCTCCTGTATTCAGGAGACCCATCTCACAGGCAGAGACATACATAGGCTCAAAATAAAGGGATGGAGGAAGATCCAAGCCAATGGAGAACAAAAAAAAGCAGGGGTTGAAATACTAGTCTCTGATAAAACAGACTTTAAACCATCAAAGATCAAAGGAGACAAAGAGGGCCATTACATAATGGTAAAGGGATCAATTCAACAGGAAGAGCCAACTATCCTAACTATATACGCAACCAGCACAGGAGCACTCAGATTCATAAAACAAGTCCTTAGAGACTTACAAAGAGACTTAGACTCCCATACAATAATAATGGGAGACTTCAACACTCCACTGTCAACATTAGACAGAAAAATGAGACAGAAAGTTAACAAGGATATCCAGGAACTGAACTCATCTGTGCAGCAAGCAGACCTAATAGACATCTATAGAACTCTCCACCCCAAATCAATAGAATATGCATTCTTCTCAGCACCACATCGCACTGATTCCAAAATTGACCACATAATTGGAAGTAAAGCACTCCTCAGGAAATGCACAAGAACAGAAATTATAACAAACTGTCTCTCAGACCACAGTGCAATCAAACTAGAACTCAGGACTAAGAAACTCAATCCAAACCGCTCAACTACATGGAAACTGAACAACCTGCTCCTGAATGAATACTGGGTACATAACGAAATGAAGGCAGAAATAAAGATGTTCTTTGAAACCAATGAGAACAAAGATACAACGTATCAGAATCTCTGGGACACATTTAAAGCAGTGAGTAGAGGGAAATTTATTGCACTAAATGCCCACAAGAGAAAGCTGGAAAGATCTAAATTTGACACTCTAACATCACAATTAAAAGAACTAGAGAAGCAAGAGCAAACACATTCAAAAGCTAGCAGAAGGCAAGAAATAACTAAGATCAGAGCAGAACTGAAAGAGATAGAGACACAAAAAACCCTCCAAAAAGTCAATGAATCCAGGAGTTGGTTTTTTGAAAAGATCAACAAAATTGACAGACCGCTAGCAAGACTAATGAAGAAGAAAAGAGAGAAGAATCAAATAGACACAATAAAAAATGATACAGGGGATATCACCACAGACCCTACAGAAATACAAACTACCATCAGAGTATACTATAAACATCTCTACGCAAATAAACTAGAAAATCTCGAAGAAATGGATAATTTCCTGGACACTTACACTCTTCCAAGACTAAACCAGGAAGAAGTTGAATCCCTGAATAGACCAATAGCAGGCTCTGAAATTGAGGCAATAATTAATAGCCTACCAACCAAAAAAGTCCAGGACCAGATGGATTCACAGCTGAATTCTACCAGAGGTACAAGGAGGAGCTGGTACCATTCCTTCTGAAACTATTCCAATCAATAGAAAAAGAGGGAAACCTCCCTACCTCACTTTATGAGGCCAACATCATCCTGATACCAAAGCCTGGCAGAGACACAACAAAAAAAGAGAATTTTAGGCCAATATCCCTGATGAACATCAATGCAAAAATCCTCAATAAAATATTGGCAAACAGGATTCAGCAACACATCAAAAAGCTTATCCACCATGATCCAGTGGGCTTCATCCCTGCGATGCAAGGCTGGTTTAACATTCGTAAATCAATAAACGTAATCCAGCACATAAACAGAACCAAAGCCAAGAACCACGTGATTATCTCAATAGATGCAGAAAAGGCTTTTGACAAAATTCAACAGCCCTTCATGCTAAAAACGCTCAATAAATTCGGTATTGATGGAACGTACCTCAAAATAATAAGAGCTATTTATGACAAACCCACAACCAATATCATACTGAATGGGCAAAATCTGGAAAAATTCCCTTTGAAAACTGGCACAAGACAGGGATGCCCTCTGTCAACACTCCTATTCAACATAGTGTTGGAAGTTCTGGCTAGGGCAATCAGGCGAGAGAAAGAAATCAAGGGTATTCAGTTAGGAAAAGAAGAAGTCAAATTGTCCCTCCCTGCAGATGACATGATTGTATATTTAGAAAACCCCATTGTCTCAGCCCAAAATCTCCTTAAGCTGATAAGAAACTTCAGCAAAGTCTCAGGATACAAAATTAATGTGCAAAAATCACAAGCATTCTTATACACCAGTAACAGACAAACAGAGAGCCAAATCATGAATGAACTTCCACTCACAATTGCTTCAAAGAGAATAAAATACCTAGGAATCCAAGTTACAAGGGATGTAAAGGACCTCTTCAAGGAGAACTACAAGCCACTGCTCAGTGAAATAAAAGAGGACACAAACAAATGGAAGAACATACCATGCTCATGGATAGGAAGGATCAATATCGTGAAAATGGCCATACTGCCCAAGGTTATTTATAGATTCAATGCCATCCCCATCAAGCTACCAATGAGTTTCTTCACAGAATTGGAAAAAACTGCTTTAAAGTTCATATGGAACCAAAAAAGAGCCTGCATCTCCAAGACAATCCTAAGTCAAAAGAACAAAGCTGGAGGCATCACGCTACCTGACTTCAAACTATACTACAAGGCTACAGTAACCAAAACAGCATGGTACTGGTACCAAAACAGAGATATAGACCAATGGAACAGAACAGAGTCCTCAGAAATAATACCACACATCTACAGCCATCTGATCTTTGACAAACCTGAGAGAAACAAGAAATGGGGAAAGGATTCCCTATTTAATAAATGGTGCTGGGAAAATTGGCTAGCCATAAGTAGAAAGCTGAAACTGGATCCTTTCCTTACTCCTTATACGAAAATTAATTCAAGATGGATTAGAGACTTAAATGTTAGACCTAATACCATAAGAACCCTAGAAGAAAACCTAGGTAGTACCATTCAGGACATAGGCATGGGCAAGGACTTCATGTCTAAAACACCAAAAATAACGGCAGAAAAGCCAAAATTGACAAATGGGATCTAATTAAACTAAAGAGCTTCTGCACAGCAAAAGAAACTACCATCAGAGTGAACAGGCAACCTACAGAATGGAGAAAATTTTTGCAATATACTCATCTGACAAAGGGCTAATATCCAGAACCTACAAAGAACTCAAACAAATTTACAAGAAAAAAACAAGCAACCCCATCAAAAAGTGGGCAAAGGATATGAACAGACATTTCTCAAAAGAAGACATTCATACAGCCAACAGACACATGAAAAAATGCTCATCATCACTGGCCATCAGAGAAATGCAAATCAAAACCACCATGAGATACCATCTCACTCCAGTTAGAATGGCAATCATTCAAAAGTCAGGAAACAACAGGTGCTGGAGAGGATGTGGAGAAATAGGAACACTTTTACACTGTTGGTGGGATTGTAAACTAGTTCAACCATTATAGAAAACAGTGTGACGATTCCTCAAGGATCTAGAACTAGATGTACCATATGACCCAGCCATCCCATTACTGGGTATATACCAAAGGATTATACATCATGCTGCTATAATGTCACATGCACACGTATGTTTATTGCGGCACTATTCACAAGAGCAAAGACTTGGAATCAACCCAAATGTCCATCAGTGACAGACTGGATTAAGAAAATGTGGCACATATACACCATGGAATACTATGCAGCCATAAAAAAGGATGAGTTTGTGTCCTTTGTAGGGACATGGATGCAGCTGGAAACCATCATTCTCAGCAAACTATCACAAGAACAGAAAACCAAACACCGCATGTTCTCACTCATAGGTGGGAACTGAACAATGAGATCACTTGGACTCGGGAAGGGGAACATCACACAACGGGGCCTATCATGGGGAGGGGGTAGGGAGGAGGGATTGCATTGGGAGTTATACCTGATGTAAATGATGAGTTGATGGGTGCTGACGAGTTGATGGGAGCAGCACACCGACATGGCACAAGTATACATATGTAACAAACCTGCACGTTATGCACATGTACCCTAGAACTTAAAGTATAATAATAATAAATAAAAAAACAACAAAAAACAAAAACAAACAAAACAAAAAAGAAAACCAAAAAGAAGCTTTGTGAGAAACTGCTTTGTGATGTGTGAATTTAGCTCGCAGAGTTACACAGTTCTTTTCATTGAGCAGCTTGCTAACACTGTTTTCTTGGAATCTGCAATTGCATATTTTGGAGCACATTGAAGCTTATTGTGACAAAGGAAATATCCTCATATAAAAACTGGAAATACGCTTCCTGAGAAACCGTTTTTGGATGTGTTAATTCATCTCACAGGGTTACATGATTCATTTCATGGATCCGTTTGGTAGCACTGCTTTTGGAGAATATTAGAAGGGATATTTTGGATCGCATTGAAGGCTATGGTGACTAAGGAAATATTATCAGCTAAAAACTAGAAAGAAGCTTTCTGAGAAACTGCTTTGTGATGTGTGAATTCATGCCCCAGTGTTACACTATTCTTTTCATTGAGCAGTTTGCTAACACTGTGTTCTTGGAATCTACAGTCACATATTTGGGAGTGCATTGAAGATTATTGTGAAAAAGGAAATATCCTCAGACAAGAACTAGATAGAAACTTTCTCAGACTGCTTTGTGATGTGTGAATTCATGTCAGAGAGTTACACAGTTCTTTTCATTGAGTCATTTGCTATGTTTTCTTGGAATCTGCAATGGGATATTTCAGAGCGCTTTGAAGCTTTTGGTGACAAAGGAAATCTCCTCTGAGGAAAACTAGAAAGAAGCTTTCTGAGAAACTGCTTAGTGATGTGTTAATTATTCTCACATAGTTACATGATTGTGTTCATGGATTTTATTTGTAGCAATGTTTTTGGGGAATCTGAGAAGAGATACTTTGGATCACTTTGAAGACTATGGTGACTAAGGATATATCCTCAGATAAAAACTAGAAAGAAACATTCTGAGATAGTTCTTCATGGTGTGTGAATTTTTCCCACTGTGTTACACCTTTATTTTCATGGTGCAGTTTGCTAACAGTTTTTGTGGAATCTGCAAAGGGATATATGGGAGTGCGTTGAGGCCTATAGTGAAAAAGTAAATATCCTCAGACAAAACCTAGAAAGAAACTTTCTGAGAAACTGCTTTGTGATGTGTGAATTCATCTCACAGAGTTACACCTTTTATTTTTTCATTGTGCAGTTTGATAACACTGTTTTCATGGAATCTGCAAGAGGATATGTGGGAGTGCATTGAGGCATATGGTGAAAAAGGAAACATCCTCATAGAAAAACTAGAAGGAAGCTTTCAGAGAAACTGCTTTGTGTTGTGTGAATTCATCACACTGAGGTACGTGGTTCTTTTCCTTGAGGGGTTTGCTAACCTTATTTTCTTAGAATCTGCAATGGGATATTTTGAAACGCATTGAAGCTTATGGTGACAAAGGAAATACCCTCATATAAAAACTGCAAAGAAGCTCCCTGGGAAACTGCTTTGAGATGTGTTAATTCGTCTAACAGCATTACACGATTCTTTCCATGGAGCAAGTTGGTAGCACTGCTTTTGGGGAATCTGATAAGGGATATTTTGGATCGCATTGAAGATTATGGTGACAAAGGAAATATCCACATAAAAACTGGAAAGAAGCTTTCTGAGAAACTGCTTTGTGATGTGTTAATTAATCTGACATAATTTTACCTTTCTTTTCATGGAGCCGTTTGTTTACACCGTTTTTGTGGAATCTGCAATGGGATACTATGGAGTGTATTGAAGCTTATTTTCACAAAATAAATATCCTCATAAAAAACTAGAAGGAAGCTTTCTGAGAAACTGCTTTGTGATGTATTAGTTCAGCTCACAGTGTTGCATGATTGTTTTCATGGATCAGTTTGGTAGCACTGTTTCTGAGGAATCCGAGAATGGATATTTTTGATCACATTGATGCCTAGGGTGACAAAGAAAATATCCTGAAGTAATAACTCTAAAGAAGCTTTCTGAGAAACTTCCTTGTGATGTGGGAATTCACCTCACCGTGTTACATCTTTCTTTTCATGGAGCAGTTTGCTAACAGTGGTTTTGTGGAGTCTGCCAAGGGATATTGGGGAGCACTTTGAAGCTAATAGTGACAAAAAAAAATCATCATATAAAAGCTAGAAAGAAGCTTTCTGAGAAACTGCTTTGTGATGTGTTAATTCATCTCACAGAATTACACAGTTCCCTTCATGTATCAGTTTGGTAGTACTGTTTTTGAGGAAACAGAGTAGGGATATTTTTGGTCGCATTGAAGGCTTTGGTGACTAAGGAAATATGCTCAGGTAGAAACTAGAAAGAAGCTTTCTGAGAAAGTTCTTTTTGATATATGAATTCATCTCACCATGTTACACCTTTGTTTCATTGTTCTTTTGGTTGAGCAGTTTGATAACACTGTTTTTGTGGAATCTGCAATAGTATATTTGGGAGCGCATTGATGCCTATGGTGACCAAGGAAATATCCTCAGATAAAAATCAAAAGAAGCTTTCTGAGAAACTGCTTTGTGATGTGTTAATTCATCTCACAGAGTTACACCTTTCTTTTCATGGAGCAGTTTGGTAACACTGTTTTTGGGGAATCTGAGAAAGGATATTTTGGATCACCTTGAAACCTATGGTGACAAAGGAAATGTCCTCAGATAAAAACTAGAGAGAATCTTTCTGAGATACTGTTTTGTGATTTGTAAATTCATATCACAGAGTTTTACGATTGTAACACAGAGTGTTACAACTTTTTTTTATGGAATCTGCAAAGGAACATTCGGGAGCTCCTAGAGGCCTATGGTGAGAAAGGAAATAACTTCAGATAAAACCTGGAAAGAAGCTTTTTGAGAAATAGTTTTTGATGTGTTTATTCAACTCATGGAGTTTAACTTTTTGTTGATTGAGCACTTTGTCATCACTGTTTTTGTGGATTCTGAGAGGATGTATTTGGGAGCACATTGAAGCCTATGGTGAAAAAGGAAATGTCTTCAGATTTAAACTAGAAAGATGCTTTCTGAGAAACTGCTTTGTGATGGCTGAATTTGTCTCACCGAGTTACACCTTTCTTTTCATTGAGCAGTTTGGTAGCACTGTTTTTGTGGAATCTGCAGAGGGATATTTGGGAGCACACAGAGGCCTAAGGTGAAAAAAGAAAGGTCCTCAGGTAAAAACTGGAGAGAAGCTTTCTGAGAAACCATTTTATGATGTGTGCATTCATCTAATAGACCTAAACGTTTCTGTTGAGGGAACACTTTGGCTTCACTGTTTTTGTGGTGTCTGAGAAGGGATGTTTGGGAGCCCATTGAAGCTTATGGTGGGAAAGGAAATATGCTCAGATAAAAACTTGAAAGAAGCATTCTGAGAAACTGCTTTCTAATTGATGAATTCATCTCACAGAGTTACAATTTCCTTTCATGGATCAGTTTGTTAACACTGTTTTTGTGGACCTGAGAATGGATATTTAGGATCACATTCAAACCTATGCTGACAAAGGAAATATACTCAGATAAATACTAGAAACAAGCTTCTTGAGAAACAACTTTGTGACGGGTGAATTTATCTCACAGAATTAAACCTTTCTTTTCAATGCACAGTTTGGTAGCACTGTTTTTGTGGAATTGGCAGAGGGATATTTGGGAGCACAGAGAGGCCTAAGGTGAAATAAGAAAATTCTTCAGGTAAAAACTGGAGAGAAGCTTTCTGAGAAACTCCTTTGTGAGGTGTGCATTCATTTCATAGAGGTAAACGTTTTTGTTGAGGGAGCACTGTGGTAGCACTGTTTTTGTGGTGTCTGAGAAGGGATATTTGAGAGCGCATTGAAGCATATTGTGGAAAAGGAAATATCCTGATATAAAAACTAGAAAGAAGCTTTCTGAGAAACCGCTTTGTAATGTGTTAATTCACCTCACAGAGTTACATGATTAGCAGTTTGGTAGCACTGATTTTCTTGAATCTGAGAAGCGATATTTTGGATTGCATTGAAGCCTATGGTGACAAAGGAAATATCCTCAGATTAAAAGTAGAAGGAAGCTTTCTGATAATGTTCTTTGTGATGTATGAATTCATCTCACAGAGTTATACCTTTATTTCATGGAGCAGTTTGCTAACACTGTTTTTGTGGAATCTGCAGAGTGATATTTCAGAGTGCATTGAGGTCTATAGTGAAAAAGGGAATATCCTCAGATAAAAACTAGAAAGAAGCTTTCTGAGAAACTGCTTCATGATGTGTGAATTCATCTCACAGAATTACAATGTTCTTTTCATTGAGCAGTTTGGTACCAATGTTTTCATGGAATCTTCAATAGGATATTTTGGCGTGCATTGAAGCCTACGGTGACATAGGAAATACCCTCAATTAAAAACCAAAAAGAAGTTTTCTGAGAAACTGCTTTGTGACATCTAAATTCATCTTACAGAGTTGCACTATTCTTTTCATTGATCAGTATGCTACCACTGTTTTCTTGGAATCTGCAATGGGATATTTTGGAGTGCGTTGTTACTTAGGGTGAGAAATTAAATATCCTCAGATAAAAACTAGAAAGAAGCTTTCTGAGAAATCGCTTTGTGATTTGTGATTTCATCTTGTAGAGTTACATGATCCTTTTCATAGAGCAGTTTGGTGGTCCTGTTTTCAGGGAATCTGTGAAGGTATATTCGGGAGCCGTCCAAGGACTACAGTGAAAAAGAAGATAATTTCAGATAAAAACTGGAGAGAAGCTTTTCGAGAAACAGTTTTGTTGTGTATATTCATCTCACAGACTTTAACCTCTTTGTTGATTAAACAGTTTGGAATTACTGTATTTGGGCTATCTGAAAGGAGGTATTTAGGAACACATTGAAGTCTATGGTGAAAAAGGAAATATATTCAGATTTAAACTAGAAATAAAGCTTTCTGAGAAATTCCTTTGTGATGCGTGAACTCATCTCAAAGAGTCACACCTTTCTTTTCATGGAGCAGTTTATTATCACTGTTTTTGTGGAATATGCAGAGGGATATTTGGGAGTGCATAGAGACATAAGGTGAAAAAAGAACATTCTTCAGGTAAAAACTGGATAGAAGTTTTCTGAGAAACTCTTCGTGATGTGTGCATTCATGTCATAAAGCCAAACGTTTCTGTTGAGGGAGCACCTTGATATCACTTTTTTTGTGGTGTTTGAGAAGGGATACTTCAAAGCTCATTGAAGCCTATGGTGGAAAAGTAAATGTCCTCAGATAAAAACTAGGAAAAGCTTTGGAGAAACTGCTTTGTGATGTGTCAATTTATCTCACAGAGTTACATCATTCTTTTCATGGAGCAGTCTCTTAGCACTGCTTTAGTGGCATCTGCAGAGGGATAATTTGCAGCACATAAAGGCCTAAGGTGAAAAAAGAAATTTCTTAAGGTAACAACTGGAGAGAAACTTTCAGAGAAACTCTTTTGTGATGTGTGCATTCACCTCATAGAGCTGAACGTTTCTGTTGAGGGAGCATTTGGCATCACTGTTTTTTGGTGTTGGAGAATGGATATTTAGGAGTGCATTGAAGCCTATGGTGGAAAAGGAAATATCCTCATATAAAAACTAGAAAGAAGCTTTCTTCGAAACTGCTTTGTGATGTGTTAATTCATCTCACAGAGTTACATGATTCTTTCCATGAATCAGTTTGGAAGCACTCTTTTTGGGGAATCTGAGAAGAGATATTTTGGTTCGCATTGAAGCCAATGGTCACAAAGTCAATATCCTCATGTAAAATCTAGAAAGAAGCTTTCTGAGAAAGCTATTTGTGATGTGCAAATTCATCTCACAGAGTTACACCTTTCTTTTCATGGAGCAGTTAGCTAACACTCTTTTCATGGAATCTGCAAAGGGATATTTGGGAGTGCATTCAGGCGTATAGTGAAAAAGGAAATATCCTCAGATAAAAACTAGAAAGAAGCTTTTTCAGAAACAGCTTTGTGACGTGTGAATTCATCTCACAGAGTTACACTGTTCTTTTTATTTAGCAATTTGCTAAAAATGATTTCGTGAAATCTTCAGTAGTGTAGTTTGGAGTGCATTGAGGCCTATGGTGACAGAGGAATTATCCTCAGATAAAAACAAAAAGAAGCTTTCTGACAAACTGCTTTGTGATGTGTGAATTCCTCTCACAGAATTACACCATTGTATACATGGAGCAGTTTGGTAGCACTGTTGTTGGGGAATCTGAGAAGGCATATTTTGGATTGTATTGAAGCCTAGGGTAACAAAGGAAATATACTCAGAGAAAAACCACAAAGAAGATTTCTGAGAAACTTCATTGTGATGTGTGAATTTATCTCATAGAGTTACATGATTCTTTAAATGGAGGAGTTTGCTAACACTGATTTCATGGAATTTGTAAAGGGATATTTGAGAGTGCATTGAGGCCTATGGTGAAAAAGGAAATATTCTCAGATAAAAACGAGAAAGATTTCAGAGAAACTGCTGTGTGATGTGTGAATTCAGCTCAAAATGTTACATTCTTCTTTTCATTGAGGAGTTTGCTAACACTGTTTTCATGTAATCTGCAATAGGATATTTGGGAATGCATTGAAGACTATGATGACAAAGGAAATATCCTCAGATAAAAACCAAAAAGAAGTTTTCTGAGAAACTGTTGTCTGATGAGTGAATCCATCTCACAGAATTACATTGTTCTTTTTCATTGAGCAGTTTGCTAACACAGTTTTCTTGGAATCTTCAATGGGATATTTCATAGCACATTGAAGCTTTTGGTGACAAAGGAAATACCTTCGTATAAAAACTGGAAAAAAAGCTTTCTGAGAAACCGATTTGTGATGTGTTAATTCACCTAACAGGGATACACAATCCTTTTCATGGATCAGTTTGGTAACAGTGTTTTTGGGGAATCAGAGAAGGAACATTTTGGATCTCATTGAAGCCTATGGCGACAAAGGAAATATCCTCAGATAAAAACTAGAAAGAAGGTTTCTGAGAAAGTTCTTCCTGATGTGTTAATTCAGCTCAAAGAGTTACACCTTTATTTTCATAGAACAGTTTGCTAACACTTTTTAACTGGGATCTGCAATTGGATATTTGGGAACGCATTGAGGCCTAAGGTGAAAAAGGAAATATCCTCAGTTAAAAACAAGAAAGAAGCCTTCTGAGAAACTGCTTTGTGATGTTTGAATTCATCTCACAGAATTACACTGTTCTTTTCATTGAGCATTTGCCAACACTGTTTTCTTGGAATCTGCAATGGGATATTTCAGAGTGCATTGAGGAAGATGGAGAAAAAGGAAATATCTTCAGACAAAAAGTGGAACGAAGCTTTATGAGAAACTGCTTTGAGATATGCTAATTCATATCACTGAGTTGCACAATGCTTTTCAAAGATCAGTTTGGTAGCACTGTTTTTGGGGAGCCTGGGAATGGATATATTGGATCACATTGAACTCTATAGTCACAAAGGAAATATCCTCAGATAAAAGCTAGAGAGAAGCTTTCTGAGAAATTGTTTTGTGATGTGTGAATTCACCTCGCACAGTTACAACTTTCTTTTCATGCAGCAGTTTGCTAACACTGTTTTCGTGGAATCTGAAAAGGGATATTTGGGATGGCATTGAGTCCTATGGTGAAAAACTAAATATCCCCAGATAAAAACTAGAAAGAAAGTTTCTGAGAAACTGCTTTGTGATGTGTGAATTCATCTCATAGAGTTAGGCCATTCTTTTCATGGAGTGGTTTGATAACATTGTTGTCATGGAATCTGCAATGATGTATGTTGGAGTGCATTGAAGCCCGTGGTGACAAATGAAATATCCTCAGATAAAAACTATAGAGAACTTTCTGAGAAAACCGCTTGTGATATGTGAATTCATCTCACAGAGTTACACCATTCTTTTCATTGAGCAGATTGCTAACACTGTTGTCTTTAAATCGGCAAAGTGATATTACGGAGCGCATTGAAGTTCACAGTGACAAAGCAAATATCATCAGACGGAAACTAGAAAGAAACTTTCTGAGAAACAGCTTTGTAATTTGTTCATTCATCTCACAGAGTTAGATGATACTTTTCATGGAGCAGTTTGGTGGCACTGTTTTTGGAGAATCCGCAAAGTGATAGTTTGGATCTCATTGAAGCCTATTTGACAAAGGATATATCATCAGATAAAGGTTAGAAAGAAGCTTTCTGAGACACTTCTTTGTGATGCATGAATTTATCTCACAGAGTTACACCTTTCTTTTCATAGAGAAGATTGCTAACACAGTTTTCATGGAATCAGCAAAGAGATATTTGGAAGTACATTGATGTCTATGGTGAAGAAGGAAAAATCCTCAAATAAAAACTAGAAAGAAGCTTTCTGAGAAAGTGCTTTGTGATGTTTGAATTCATCTCTGAGACTTATATTGTTCTTTTCATTGAGCAGTTTGCTAACACCGTGTTTTCGGAATCTGCAAGGGGATACTTCAGACTGCATTAAAGCTTATGGTGGGCCGGGCACAGTGGCTCAAGACTGTAATCCCAGCACTTTGAGAAGCCGAGACGGCCAGATCACGAGGTCAGGAGATCGAGACCATTCTGGCGAACACGGTGAAATCACATCTCTACTAAAAAATACAAAAAAAAAAAAAAACAAAAACTAGCCAGGCGAGGTGGTGGGCACCTGTAGTCCCAGCTACTTGGGAGGCTGAGGCAGGAGAATGGCGTAAACCCGGGAGGCGGAGCTTGCAGTGAGCTGAGATCCGGCCACTGCACTCCAGCCTGGGCGACAGAGCGAGACTCCGTCTCAAAAAAAAAAAAAAAAAAAAAAAAAAAAGCTTATGGTGACAAAGGAAATATCCTCATAAAAAAAACTTGAAAGAAACTTTCTGAGAAACTGCTTTATGATGTGTTAATTCATCTCTCAGAATTACACGATTCTTTTCAAGGAGCAGTTTTGGTAGCACTGATTTTGGGGAAACTGAGAAGGGATATTTTGGATCGCATTGAAACCTACAGTGACAAAGGAAACATCCTCAGATTAAAAGTAGAAAGAATCTTTCTGAGAAACTTCTTTGTGATGTGTGAATTCATCTCACACATTTACACCTTTCTTTTCATGGAGCAGTTTCCTAACAGTCTTTTCATAGAATCTGCAAAGAGATATTTGGGAGTGTATTGAGGCCTACAGTGAAAAAGTAAATATCCTCATATACAAGCTAGGAGGAAGCCTTCTGATAAATGGCTTTGTCATGTGTGAATTCACCACACAGAATTACAGCGTTCCTTTAATTGAGCAGTTTGATAACACTGTTTTCATGGAATCTGCAATAGAATATTTGGGAGTGCATTGAAGCCTATTTTGACACAGGAAATATCCTCAGATAAAAACCAAAAATATGCTTTCTGAGAACATTCATTGTGATATGTGAATTCATCTCACAGAGTTACACTCATCTCTTCATTGAGCATTTTGCCAACACTGTTTTTTTGGAATCTGCAATGTGATATTTTGGAGCACATTGAACCTTATGTTGACAAAGGAAACATCTTCAGACAAAAGCTAGAAAGAAGATTTCTGAGAAACAGTTTTGTGATTTGTGAAATCATCTCACAGTTACACAATACTTTTCATGGAGAAGTTTGGTAGCACAGTTTTTGGGTAATCTGAGAGGGGATATTTTAGATTGTGTGAAAACCTATAGTGACCAAAGAAATATCCTCAGACAAAAAATAGAAAGAAACTTTCTGAGAAACTTCTTTGTGATGTGTGAATTCATCTCACAGAATTACACGATTCTCTTCATGGAGCACTTTTGTAGCATTGCTTTGGGTATCTGAGAAGGAATATTTTGGATCACCTTGAAGACTATGGTGACAAAGTAAATATCCTCAGATAAAAATTAGAAAAATGCTTTCTGAGAAACTGCTTTGTGATGTGTGAATTCATGTCACAGGGTTACATCATTGTTTTCATTGAGCTGTTTGATAACAGTGTTTTCATGGAATCCGTGAAGGGACATGTGGGAGTGCTTTGAGGGATATGGTGAAAAAGGAAATATCCTCAGATAAAAACTAGAAAGAATCTTTCTGAGAATCTGCTTTGTGATAGGTGAATTCACCTCAGAGAGTTACACTGTTATTTTCATTGAGCAATTTGCTATTCTGTTTTGTTGGAATCTGCAATGGGATATTAAAGAGGGCATTGAAGCTTATGGTGACAAAGGAACTATCCTCTGAG
The DNA here is from genome assembly GCF_049350105.2 of Macaca mulatta. Classification (NCBI taxonomy): domain Eukaryota; kingdom Metazoa; phylum Chordata; class Mammalia; order Primates; family Cercopithecidae; genus Macaca; species Macaca mulatta. Next base: position 56,377,383 of record NC_133413.1, read on the forward strand.
AAAAACTAGAAAGAAGCTTTCTGAAAAACTGCTTTATGATTAGGGAATTCATGTCACAGAGTGACATGATTCTTTTCATGGCACAGTTTCGTAGCACTGTTTTTCGTGGATCTGAGTAGGAATATTTTGGATTGTATTGAAGCCTATGGTGACAAAGGAAATATCCTCAGATAAAAACTAGAAAGAAGCTTTTTGAGAAACTGCTTTGTGATGTGTGAATTCATCTCACAGAGTTACACTATACTTTTTAATGAGCAATTTACTATCACTGTTTTCTTGAAACCTATAACTGGATATTTCGGAGCACATTGAGGCCCCTGGTGAAAACGGAATTATGCTCAGATAAAAACTAGAAAGAAGCTTTCTGAGAAAGTTCTTTGTGTTGTGTGATTTCATCTCACAGAGTTACAGCTTCCTTTTCACTGAGCAGTTTGCTAACACTGTTTTCGTGGAATCTGTGAAGGGATATTTGGGAGCGCATTGAGGCCTGCGGTAAAATAGGAAATTTCCTCAGATAAAAACTAGAAAGAAGCTTTCTGAAAAATTGCTTTGCGATGTGTGAATTCATCTCACAGAGTCAGATTGTCCTCTTCATTGATTAGTTTGCTAACACTGTTTTCCTGCTATCTGCAATGGGATATTTCGGAGTGTATTGAAGCTTATGGTGACAAAGGAAATATTCTCAGACAAAAACTAGAAAGAAGCTTTCTGAGAAACTGCTTTGTGGTTTGTGAATTCTTCTCAAAGAGTTAAACAATTCTTTTCATGGAGCAGATTGGTTGCACTGTTTTTGGGGAATCTGAGAATGGATATTTTGGATCGCATTCAATACTATAGTGAGAAAAGAAATATCCTCAGATAGAAACTAGAAAGAAGCTTTCTGAGAAAGTTCTTTTTGATGTGTGAATTCATTTCACACAGTTACACCTTTCTTTTCATGGAGCAGTTGAATAGCACTCTTTTCTTTTAATCTGCAAGGGATACTTGGGAGTGGATTGAAGCCTATGGTGAAAAAGGAAATATCGTCGGATAAACACTAAAAGGATGCTTTCTGAAAAACTGCATTGTGATTTGTGAATCCATCTCACGGTGTTTCACTGCTCTTTCCATTGTGCAGTTTGCTAACACCTTTTCTTGGAACAGGCAATGAGATGTTTCAGAATGCATTGAAGTTTATGGTGACAAAGGAAATATCCTCATATAAAAACAAGAATGAAACTTTCTGAGAAACTGCTTTGTGATTTGTGAATTCATCTCACAGAGTTACACGAATCTTTTCGTGGAGCAGTTTGGTAGCACTGTTTATGGGGAATCTGAGAAGGGATATTTTGGATCACTTCAAAGCTTATGGTGCCAAAGGAATTATCCTCAGATAAAAAGTAGAAAGAAGTTTTCTGAGAAAGTTCTTTGTGATGTGTGATTTCATCTCACAGAGTTACAACTTTCTTTTCATGGAGCAATTTGCTAACAGTGTTTTTGTGGAATCTTCAAAGGGATATTTGGGAGTGCATTGAGGCCTCCGTTGAAAAAGGTAATATTCCCATATAAACACTAGAAAGAAGATTTCAGAGAAAATGATTTGTGATGTGTGATTTCATCTCAGAGTGTTACACTATTGTTTTCATTTAGTACTTAGCTAAAACTGCTTTCTTGGAATCTTCAATGTGATATTTCAGAGCACATTGAAGTTTATGTTGACAAATGAAATATCCTCCTACAAAAACTAGAAAGAAGTTTTCTGAGAAACTGCTTTATGATGTGTTAATTCATCTCACAGAGTCACACAATACTTTTCATGGATCAGTTTGTTCACATTGACTTTGGGGAATCTTATAAGGGATATTTTGGATCACATTGAAGCTTATGGTGACAATGGAAATATCCTCAGACAAAAACTATAAAGAAGATTTCTGAGAAAATTCACTGTGATGTGGGAATTTATCTCAGAGTGTTACACCTTTTACTTTTATGGAGTAGTTTCCTAAAACAGTTTTCGTCGAATCTGCAAAGGTTTATTTGGGAGCGCATTGAGGCCTGTGATGTAAAAGGAAATATCCTCAGATAATAACTAGAAAGAAGCTTTCAGACAAACTGCTTTGTGATGTATGAATTCATCTCACAGAGTTACATTGTTCTTTTCTTTTAGCAGTCTGCTAACACTGTTTTCTTGGAACCAGCAATGGGATAATTGGGAGCACATTGAAGTTTATGGTGTCAATGGAAATATCTTCATATGAAAAATAGAAAGAAACTTTCTGAGAAACTGCTTTTTGATGTGTTAATTCATCTCACAGAGTTACATGATTCTTTTCATGAATCAGTTTGGGAGCACTGTTTTTGGGGAAACCTAGAAGGGATATTTTGTGTCGCATTGAAGCCCTTGGTGACTGAGGATATATCCTCAGATATAAACTACCAAGAATCTTTCTGCATAAGTTCTTTTAGATGTGTGAATTCATGTCACAGGTTTACACCATTCTTTTCATGGAGCTGTTTACTAGCACGGTTTTTGTGGAATCCACAAGGAGAAATTTGGGAGCACATTGTGGCCTAGAGTGAAAAAGGGAATATCCTCACATAAAAAGCACACAGAAGCTTTCTGAAAAACTGCTTTGTGATGTTTGAACTCATCTCACAGAGTTACACTGTTCTTTTCATTGAGCAGAGGGCTAAGACTGTTTCCTTTTAATCTCTAATGGGATATTGTGGAGCACATTGAAGATTATGGTGACAAAGGAAATATCCTCATATCAAAACTAGACTGAACCTTTCTGAGAAACCACTCTGTGTTGTGTTAATTCATCTCACAGAGATACATGATTCTTTTCATGGATCAGTTTGGTAGCACTGTTTTTGTGGGGTATGAGAAGGGATATTTGGGAACACATGGAAGCTGATAGTGGAAAAGGAAATATCCTGAGATAAAAACTAGAAAGAAGTTTTATGTGAAATTTCTTTTTGATGGGTGAGTTCATCACACAGAGTTACACCTTTATTTTATTTGAGCAGTTTGGTAGCACTGTTTTTAAGGAATCTGCAAGGGGATGCTCAGGATCTCCAAGGGCCTATTGTGAAAAAGGAAATAACTTCAGATAAAAACTGGAGAGAACCTTTTCAAGAAACAGTTTTGTGATACGTGTATTCATGTCATAGAGTTTAACCTTTTTGTTGATTGAGCAGTATGTCATCACTGTTTTTGTGGTACCTGAGAAGAGTTATTTGGGAGCACATTGAAGCCTATGGTGTCAAAGGAAATATCCTCAGATAAAAACTAGAAAGAAGCTTTCTGAGAAATTTCTTTGTGACATGTGAATTCATTTCTCAGAGTTACACCTTTCTTTTAATGGAGCAGTTTGCTAACACTGTTTTCGTGGAATCTGCAAAGGGATATTTGGGAGTGAGTTGAGGCCGATCGTAAAAAAGGAAATATCCTCAGAAAAAAATCAAAAAGAAGCTTACTGAGAAACTGCTTCGTGATGTGTATTCATCTCACAAATTTTCACTGTTATTTTCATTGATCAGTTTGCTACTACTGTTTTCTTGGAATCTGTAATCTGATATTTTGGAGTGCATTGAAGCTTAGGGTGACAGAAGAAATATCCTCATATCAAAACTAGACAGAAGGTTTCTAAGGAACTGATTTGTGATGTGCTAATTCATCTCACAGAGTTACACGATTCTTTTCCTGGATCAAGTGGTTAGCACGGTTTTGGGAAATCTGAGAAGGGATATTTTGGATCACATTGAAGAATAGGTTGACAAATGAAATAGTCTCAGATAAGAGTTAGAAAGAAGATTTCCGACAAAGTTCTTTGTGATGCGTGAATTCATCTCACAGAGTTGCACCTTTTCTTTCATGGAGCAGTTTGCTAACACTGTTTTTGTGGAATCTTTAAAGGGATATTTGGGAGTGCATTGAGGCCTAGAGTGGAAAAAACAAATATACTCATATAAAAACTAGAAAGAACCTTTCTGAGAAACGGTTTTATGATGTGTTAATTCATCTCAAAGAGTTACACTGTTCTTTTCATTGAGGAGTTTGATAACACTGTTTTTGAGGAATCTACAATAGGATATTTGGGAGTGCATTGAGGCCTAGAGTGGAAAAAAACAAATATACTCATATAAAAACTAGAAAGAACCTTTCTGAGAAACGGTTTTATGATGTGTGAATTCATCTCAAAGAGTTACACTGTTCTTTTCATTGAGGAGTTTGATAACACTGTTTTTGAGGAATCTACAATAGGATATTTGCGAGAGCATTGAATCCTACGGTGACAAAGGAGATATCTTCAGATAAAAAACAAAAAGAACATTCTGAGAAACTGTTTCGTGATGTGTGAATTCATCTCACAGAGTTACACTTCTTTTCATTGAGCAGTTTGCTAACACTGTTTTCTTGGAATCTGCAATACAATATTTTGGAGTGCATTGAAGGTTATGGTGACAAAGGAAATATCCTCAGAGAAAAAATAGAAGGAAGTTTTCTGAGAAACTGCTTTGTGATGTGTGAATTCATCTCAGAGTTACACGATTAGTTTCACGGAGCAGTTTGGTAGCACTGTTTTTGGGGAATCTGAGAAGGGATATTTTGGATCTAATTGAAGCCTATGGTGACAAAGGAAATATCCTCAGATAAAAACTAGAAAGAAAGTTATTGAGAAAGTTCTTTATGATGTGTCAATTCATCTCACAGAGTTACACGATTCTTTTCATGGATCAGTTTGGTAGCAGTGTTTTTGGGGAATCTGAGAAGGGATATTTTGAGTCACATTGAAGCCCATGGTGACAAAGAAAATATTCTCATATAACAACCTCAAAGAAGCTTTCTGAGAAACTACTTCATGATGCGTTAATTCATCTCACTGAGTTAAAACTTTCTTTTCATGCAGCATTTTGCTTGCACTGTTTTCATGGAATCTGCACAGGAATATTTGGGAGTGCAATGTTGCCTATAGTGAGAAAGGAAATATCCTCAGGTAAAAACTAGAAAGAAGCTTTCTGAGAATCTGCTTTGTGATGTGTGAATTTATCTCACAATGTACAGCATTCTTTTCATTGCCCAGTTAGGTGACACTGTTATCATGGAATCTGAAATAGGATATTTGGGAGTGCATTGAAGCCTATGGTGACAAAAGAAATATCCTCACAGAAAAAGCAAAAAGAAGCTTTCTGAGAAACTTTTTTGTCATTTGTGAATTCATCTCAGAGAGGTACACGATTCTTTTCATGGAGCTGTTTGGTGACACTGTTTTTGGGCAATCTGAGAAGGTATATTTTGAATCACATTGAAGCCAGTGGTGACAAAGGAAATATCCTCAGATAAATTAAAAAAATAAAAAAGAAGCTTTCTGAGAATCTACTTTCTGATGTGTGAATTCATTTCACAGACTTACACTGTTCTTTTCATTGAGGAGTTTTCTAACACTGTTTTCTTGGAATCTGCAATGCCATATTTTGGAGTGCATTGAAGCTTGTGGTGACAGAGTAAATATCATCATATAAAAACCAGAAGGAAGCTTTCTGAGAAACTGCTTTGAGATGTGTTAATTCATCTCACCAGTTGTGCAATTCTTTTCATGGAACAGTTTGGTAGCACTGTGTTTGGGGAATCTGAGAAGGGATATTTTGGATTGCATTGAAGCCTATGTTGACAAAGGAAATATCCTCAGATAAATAATAAAGAAGCTTTCTGAGAAACTGTTTTCTGATGTGTGAATTCATTTCACAGACTTACACTGTTCTTTTCATTGAGGAGTTCGCTAACTCTGTTTTCTTGGAATCTGCAGTATGATATTTCAGAGTGCATTGAAGCTTGTGGTGACAAAGGAAATATCATCTTATTAAAACCAGAAGGAAGCTTGCTGAGAAACTGTTTTGAGATGTGTTAATTTATGTAACACAGTTGCACGATTCTTTTCATGAATCAGTTTGGTAGCACTGTTTTTGGGGAATCTGAGAAGGGATATTTTGGACCTAATTGAAGCCTATGGTGACAATGGAAATATCTTCATATGAAAACTAGAAAGAAGGTTTCTGAGAAAGTTCTTTTTGATATGTCAATTCGTCTCATAGATTTACATGATTCTTTTCATGGAGAAGTGTTCTAACAGTGTTCTCGTGGAATCTGCAAAGGAATTTTGGGGAGTGCTTTGAGGACTACAGTGATAAAGGTAACATCATCAGATAAAAACTAGAAAGAAGCTTTCTGAGAAACTGCTTTGTAATTTGTGAACTCACCTCACAGAGTTACACTGTTCTATTAATTGAGCTGTTTGCTAACACTGTTTTCTTGGATTCTGCAATGGTATATTTCAGAGAGCATTAAAGCTTATAGTGACAAAGGAAAGATTCTCATATAAAAACAAGAAAGAAGGTTTCTGAGAAATTGCTTTGTGATGTGTTAATTCATATCACAGAGTTACACGATTCTTTTCATGGATCAGTTTGGTAGAAATGTTTTTGAAGAATCTGAGAAGGGATATTTTGGATCGCATTGATGTCTGTGGTGACAAAGAAATATAATCATACAAAAACTGGAAAGAAGCTTTCTGAGAAAGCTCTTTGTGATGTGTGAATTTATCTGACAGTGTTATACCTTTCTTTTCATGGACCAGATTGCTAACACTGTTTTTGTGTAATCTGCAAAGGGATATTTGGGAGCGCATTGAGGCTTCTGATGAAAAAGGAAATATCCCAGATAAAAACAACAAAGAAGCTTTTGGAGAAAGTTATTTGTGATGTGTGAATTCATTTCACGGAGTCACACCTTACTTTTCATGCAGCAGTATGCTAGCACTGTTTTCCTGGAATCTGCAAAAGGATATTTGGGAAGGCATTGAGGCCTATGTTGATAAAGGAAATATCCTCAGATAAAAACTAGAAAGAAGTTTTCTGAGGAACTGCTTTCTGTGTGTGTGAATTCAACTCACAGAATTACAGAGTTCTTTTCATTGTGCTGCTTGTTAATACTGTTTTCTTGGAATGTGCAATGGGATATTTCAGAGGGCATTGAAGCTTGTAGTGACAAAGGAAATATTCTCATATAAAAACTAGAAAGAAACTTTCTGAGAAACCACTTTGTGATGTGTTAATTCATCTCACAGTGTTACACGATTGTTTTAATGGATCAGATTTGTAGCACTGCTATTGGGGAATCTGATAAGGGATATTTTGGATCACATTGAAGCCGTTGGTGACTAAGGACATATCCTCAGAAAAAAAACTAGAAAGAAGCTATCTGAGAAAGCTCCTTGGGATGTGTGCATTCATCTCACAAGGTTACACCTTTATTTTTATGGGGAACTTTGCTAACACTGTTTTCGTGGAATCTGCAAAGGCATATTTGGGAGTGCTTTGAGGCCTTTAGTGAAAAAGGAAATATACTCGGATACATACTAGAAGGAAGTTTCCTGAGAAACTGCTTAGTGATGTGTGAATTCATCTCACATTGTTACACCATTCTTTTCAGTGAGCAGTTTCCTAACACTGTTTTTGTTGAATCTGCAAAGGGATACTTCGTAGTGCATTGAAGCTTAAGGTGACAAAAGAAACACCCTCATATAAAAACTAGAAAGAAGCTTTCTGAGAAACTGTTTTATGATATATTAAATCATCTCACACAGATAAACGATTCTTTTCATGGATCATTTTCTTAGCGATTTCGGGAAATCTGTGAACGAATAATTTGGATCTCATTGAAGCCTATGGTGACAAAGGAATTATCCTCAGATAAAACTAGAAAGAAGCTTTCTGAGAAAGTTCTTTGTGATGTGTGGATTCATCTCACGGAGTTACACCTTTCTTTTCATGAAGCAGTTTGCTAACACTGTTTTCATGGAATCTGCAGTAGGATATTTTAGAGTGCATTGAAGCCTCCAGTGAAAAATGATATATCCTCAGATAAAAACAAAAAGAAACTTTCTGAGAAACTGCTTTCTGATGTGTGAATTCATCTCCTTGAAATTTGCAATGGGATATTTCTGAGTGCACTGAAGCTTATGGTGACAAAGGAAATATCTTCAGACAAAAACTAGAAAGAACCTTTCTGAGAAACTGCTTTGCATATTGGGAATTCATCTGATGGAGTTACACCTTTTTTTTCTTGGAGCACTTTACTAACATTGATTTCATGGAATCTGCATAGGGATATTTGTTAGCAACTTGAGGCCTATGGTGAAAGAGGAAATATCCTTAGACAAAAACTAGATGTATGAATTCAACTCACAATGTTACACAATTCCTTTCATGGATTAATTTCTTAGCACTGTTTTTGGGGAATCCAAGAAGGGATACTTTGGATTGCATTGAAGTCTATGGTTACAAAGGAAATATAATCAGATAAAAACTAGAAAGAAACTTGCTGAGAAACTGCTTTCTGATGCGTGAATTTGTCTCACAGAGTTACACTGTTCTTTTCATTGAGCAATTTGCTATCACTGTTTTTGTGGAATCTGCAAAGGTATATTTGGGAGTGCTTTGAAGCTTATGGTGACAAAGGAAATACCCTCATGTATGAAATAGAAAGAAGCTTTCTGAGAAACCACTTTGTGATGTGTGAATTCATCTCACAGGGTTGCACCTTTATTTTCATGGAGCAGTTTGCTAACACTGTTTTCATGGAATCTTTAAAGGGATATTTGGGAGTGCATTGAGGCTTAGAGTGGAAAAAATATATACTTGGATAAAAACTAGAAGGAAGCTTTCTGAGAAACTACTTTGTAATGTGTTAATTCATCTCACAGAGTTACACAATTCTTTTCATGGAGCAGTTTGGTAACATTGTTTTTGGTGAATCTGAGAAGGTATACTTTGGATCGCATTGAAGACTATGGTGTCAAGGGAAATATCCTCAGAAAAAAAGTAGAAAGAGGCTTTCTGAGAAAGGACATTGTGATGTGTGAATTCATCTCACAGCGATACTCCTTTCTTTACATGGAGCAGTTTGCTAAAATTATTTCCGTTGAATCTGCAATGGGATATTTGGGAGTGCATTGAGGCCTATAGTGAAAAAGGAAATATCTTCAGATAAAAACTAGAAAGAAGCTTTCTGAGAAATTGTTTCATGATGTATGAATTCATCTCAGAGAATTACATGGTTCTTTTCATTGAGCAGTTTGATAACACTGTTATCATTTAATCTGCAATAGGATATTTGCTAGCACATTGAGGCCTATGGTGAAAAAGAAAATATCCTGAGAAAAAAACGAGAAACAAGCTTTCTGAGAAATTCCTTTTCGATGTGTGAATTCATCTTACAGATTTACACTGTTTTTTTCATTGAGCAGTTCACTAACACTGTTTTCCTGGAGACTTCAATGGGATATTTTGGAGCACATTGAAGCTTATGGTGACAAAGGAATTATCCTCATATAAATACAACAAAGAAGCTTTCTGAGAAACTGCTTTCTGATGTGTTAATTGATCTCACAGAGTTACACGATTCTTATCATGTATCTGTTTGGTAGCACTGTTTTCGGGTAATCTGCAACAGGATATTTAGGAGTGCATTGAAGCCTATGGTGACAAAGGAAATATCCTCAGATGAAAACAAAAAAAGAAACTTTCTGAGAAACTGCTTTTTGATGTATGAACTTGTCTCAGAGATTTACACCTTTCAATTCATCGTGCAGTTTGCTAACACGTTTTCCCTGAAATCTACAAAGGGATATTTTGGCGTGCATTCAGGCCTGTAGTTGAAAAGAAAATATCCTCAAATAAAAACTGAAAAGAAGCTCTCTGAGAAACTGCTTTGTGATATGTGAATTCGTCTCACAGAGTTACACTGTTCTTCTCATTGAGCAGTTTCTTAACACTGTTTTGTTGGAATCTGCACTGGGATATTTGGGAGCACATTGAAGCTTATGATGACAAAGGAAATATCCTCTGACAAAAACTAGGAAGAAGCTTTCTGAGAAACTGCTTTGTGATGTGTGAATTAATCTCACAGAGTTACACAATTCTACTTATGGAGAAGTTGGGTAGTACTGTTTTTGGGGAATCTGAGAAGGGATATTTTGGATCGCATTGAAGCCTAAAGTGACAAAGGAAAAACTCAGACAAAAACTAGACAGAAGCTTTCTGAGAAACTGCTTTGTGATGTGTGGTTTCATCTTGCAGATTTACACCTTTCTATTCATGGAGCAGTTTGCTAACACTGTTTTTGTGGAATCTGCAAAGGGACATTTGGGAGAGCATGGAAGCTGATGGTGAAAAAGGAAATATCCTGAGATAAAAACTAGAAAGAAGCTTTCAGAGAAATTTATTTCTAATGGGTGAATTCATCACACAGAATTACACCTTTGTTTTCTCTGAGCAGCGTGGTAGCCCTGTTTTTATGGAATTTGCAAAGTTATATTCGGGAGCTCCTAGTGGCTTAGGGTTAAAAAGTAAATACCTTCAGGTAAAATCTGGTGAGAGACTTTTTGAAAAACGGTTTTGTGATGTGTGTATTCATCTCATAGAGTTTAAACTTTTTTTCTGATGGAGCATTTCAGCATTGCTCTTTTTGTGGTACCTGAGAGGAGCTATTTGGGAGTGCATTGAAGCCTCTAGTGACAAAGGAAATGTCCTCAGATAACAACCAAGAAGCAGATTTCTGTGAAACTGTTTTGTGATGTATGAATTCATCTCACAGAATTTTACCATTCTTTTCATTGAGAAGTTTGCTAACAATTTTTAAGTTTTATCTGCAATGGGATATTCGGGAATGTATTGAGGAATATGGTGAAAAAGGAAATATCCTCAGATAAAAATTAAAAAGATGTTTTCTGAGAAACATCTTTGTGATTTGTATATTCATCTCTCAGAGTTACATGATTCTTTTCATGCAGAAGTTTGGTAACAGTGTTATTGGGAAATCTGATAAGGGATAATTTGGATTGCATTGAAGCCTATGGTGACAACGGAAGTATCCTCAGATAAAATCTTGAAAGAGTCATTCTGAGAAACTCCTTTGTGATTTGTGAATTCACCTCACAGGGTTACACCATTCTTTCCATTAGAACTTTGCTAACAATTTTTTCGTGAAATGTGTTATGGGATTTTCCAGAATGCATTGAAAAATATGATGAAAAAGGAAATATCCTCAGATAAAAACTAGAAAGAAGCACTCTGAGAAACAGCTCTGTGGTGTGTGAATTCATCTCACAGAGTTTCACCATTCTGTTAATGGAGCAATTTGCTAACACTGTTTTCGTGGAATCTGCAAAGGGATATTGGGGAACGCATGGTGGTCTGTAGTGAAAAAAGAAATATCCTCAGCTAAAAGCTAGAATGAAGCTCTCTGAGAAACTGCTTTGTAATGTGTTAATTCATCTCACAGAGTTACATGATACTCTTCATGGAGCAGTTTGGGAGCACTGTTTTTGGGGAATCTGAGAAGCAATATTTTGGATCGCATTGAAGTCTGTGGTGACAAAGCTAACATCCTCCTATAAAAACTAGAAAGAAGTTTTCTGAGAAACCACTTTGAGATGTGTTAATTTTTCTCACAGTGTGACATGATTCTTCTCATGGATCAGTTGGTTAGCACTGTTTTTGGGGAATCCGAGAAAGGATATTCTGGATTGCAGAGACTCCTATGGTGACAAAGGAAATATCATCAGATAAAAAAATAGATTGAAGATTTCTGAGAAACTTCTTTGTGATGTCTGAATTCATCTCACAGAGTTACAAATTTCTTTTCATGGAGGAGTTTGCTAACACTGTTATTGTAGAATCTGCAAAGGGATATTTAGGAGCACATTGACCATTGACGTCTATAGTGAAAAGAGAAATATCCTCAGATAAAATAATAAGAAGGTTTCTGAGAAAATGCTTTGAGATGTGTGAATTTATCTCACAGAGTTACACCTTTCTTTTAATGGAGTAGATTGCTAACAGTTTTCGTGGAATCTACAAAGGGATATTTGGGAGTGCATAAAGGCCGAAAATGAAGATGAAAATATCTGCAGATAAAAACTAGAAAGAAGCTTTCTCAGAAACTGCTTTGTGGTGTGTGAATTCATTTCACAGAGTTACACCGTTCTTTTCATGGAACAGTTTTCTAACACTGCTTTCATGGTATCTGCAATAGGATATTTGGGAGGACATTGAAGCCTATGTTGACAGAGAAAATATCCTCAGGTAAAAATCAAAAAGAAGCTTTCTTAGAAACTGCTTTGTGAGGTGTGAATTCATCTCACAGAGCTACACTGTTCTTTTAGAGTAGCTTACTATCACTGTTTTCTTGTAATCTACAATGGTATATTTCAGAGCTCATTTAAGCTTATGGTAAAAAAGGGAATATCCTAAGTGAAAAACTAGAAAGAAGCTTTCTGAGAAACTACTTTGTGATTTCTGAATTCATCCCACAGAGTTCCATGATTCCTTTCATTGAGCAGTTTGGTAGCACTGTTTTTGGAGAATCGAGAAGGGATATTAGATATTGCATTGAAGCCTATGGTGACAAAGGAAATATCCTCAGCTAAAAACTAGAAATAAGCTTTCTGAGAAACTTCTTTGTCATATGTGAATTCATCTCACAGAGTTACACCTTTCTTTTCACTGAGCAGTTTGCTAACACCGTTTTCGTGGAATCTGTAAAGGGATATTTGGGAGCACATTGAGGCCTATGGTGAAAAAAGAAATATCCTCTGATAAAAACTAGACAGATGCCTTCTGAGGAACTTCTTTCTAATTTTACACCATTGTTTTCATTGAGCAGATTGATAACACTGTACTGGTGGAATCTGCAATAGGATATTTGGGAGTGCATTGAAGCCTATGATAACAAAGGAAATACCTTCAGATACAAAACAAAAGAAGCTTTCTGAGTAACTGCTTTGTGATGTGTGAATTCATCTCACAGAGTTACATTGTTCTTTTCATTGAACAGTTTACTAACACTGTTTTCTTGGAATCTGAAATGCGATATTTTAGAGCGCATTGAAGTTTATGGTGACAAAAGAAGTATCCTCAGATAAAAACTAGGAAGAAGCTTTCTGAGAAACTGCTTTGTGATTTGTGAATTCATCTCACAGAGTGACACGATTCTTTTAATGGAGCTGTTTGGTAGCATTGTTTTTGTGGAATCTGAGAAGGGATATTTTGGATGGCATTGAAGACTATAGTGACAAAGGAAAGATCCTCAGAAAAAAAGTAGAAAGAAGCCTTCTGAGAAAGGACATTGTGATGTGTGAATTCATCTCACAGTGCTACACCTTTCTTTACATGGAGCAGTTTGCTAAAATTGTTTTCATTGAATCTGCAATGGGATATTTGGGAGGGCATTCAGGTCTATAGTGAAAAAGGAAATATCCTCAGATAAAAACTAGAAAGAAGCTTTCTGAGAAACTGCTTTATGATGTGTGAATTCATCTCAGAAAATTACACAGTTCTTTTCATTGAGCTTTTTGATATTACTGTTTTTGTTTAATCTACAAGAGGATATTGGGGAGCACATTGAGGCCTATGATTAAAAAGGAAATATCCTGCATTAAAAACTAGTAACAAGATTTCTGAGAAACTCCTTTTTAATGCATGAATTCATCTTACAGATTTACACTGTTCTTTTCATTGAGCAGTTTGCTAATACTGTTTTCCTGGAGTCATCAATGGGATATTTTGGAGCTCATTGAAGCTTATGGTGACAAAGGAAATATCCTCATATAAAAATTAGAAAGAAATTTTCGAAGAAACTACTTTGTGATGTGTTAATTCATCTCACAGAGTTACACTATTCTTTTCATGGATCAGTTTGGTAGCACTATTTTTGGGAAATCTGAGAAAGGATATTTTGGATCTCGCTGAAGCCTATGGTGACAAACGAGATATCCTCAGGTAAAAACTAGAAAGAATCTTTCTGAGAAAGTTCTTTGTGATGTATGTATTCCTGTCACAGATTTACACATTTCTATTTTGGAGCCATTCACTAACACTGTTTTCTTTGAATCTGTGAAAGGATATTTGGGAGTGCATTGATGCCTATACTGTAAAAGGAAATATCCTCAGATAAAAAATAGAAAGAAGATTTCTGAGAAACTGCTTTGTCATGTGTGAATTCATCCTACAGAGATAAACGTTTCATTCATGGAGCAGTTTGCTAACACTGTTTTTGTGCAATCTGCAAAGGGATATTTGGGAGCACATTGAGGCCTATGGTGACAAATTAAATATCCTCACACAAGAACCAAAAAGAAGCTTTCTGAGAAGCTTCTTTGTGATGTGTGAATTCATCTCACAGATTTACACTTTTCTTTTACTGGAGCAGTTTGCTAACACTATTTTTGTGTAATCTGCAAAGGCATATTCGTGAGCACATTGAGGCCTATAGTTATAAAGGAAATATTCTCATACAGAAACTAGAAAGAAGCTTTCTGAGAAACTGCTTTGTGATTTGCGAATTCATCTCACAGAGTTACATGATTCTTTTCATGGAAAGTTTCATAGCTCTGTTTCTGGGGAAACTGAGAAGGGATATTTTGGATCACATTGAAGCCTATGGTGACAATGGTGACAACAGAAATATCCTCAGATAAAAACTAGAAAGAATCTTTCTGAGAAAGTTCTTTGTGATGTGTGAATTCATCTCTGAGAGTTACATCATTCTTTTCATGGAGCAGTTTGCTAACACTGTTTTTGTGGAATCTGCAAAGGGATATTTGGGAGTGCATTGAAACCTTAGGTGTAAAAGGAAATATACACAGATAAAAAGAAAGAAGTTTTCTGAGAAACTGCTTTGTGATGTGTGAATACATCTTACAGTTACACCATAGTTTTCATTGAAAAGTTTGATAACACTTTTTTTTGTAATCTGCAATAGAATATTTGGGAGTCCACTGAAGCCTCTGGAGACAAAGGAAGTGTCCTCAGATACAGGCCAAAAAAAAAAAAATCATTCCGTGAAACTTCTTTGTGATGTGTGAACTCCTCTCACAACATTACGCCATTCATTTCAATGAGAAGTTTGCTAACACTTTTTTCATGGAATCTGCAATGCTATATTTGGGAGTGCATAGAGGAGTATGCTGCAAAAGGACATATTCTCAGATAACAACTAGTAAGAAGATTTCTCAGAAACAGAAATGTGAGGTGTGAAATCATTTCACAGAGTTACACCACTCTTTTCATGGATCATTATGGTAGCACTGTTTCTGAGGAATCTTCAATAGGATATTTTGGAGTGCACTAAAGCCTATGTTGACAAGGGAAATATCCTCAGACAAATACCCAAAAGAAGCTCTCTGAGAAACTGCTTTGTGATGTGTGAATTCATCTCGCTAATATACACCTTCCTTTTCATGGAGCAGTTAGCTAACACTATTTCGTGGAATGTGCAAAGGGCTATTCCTCAGCACATTGAGGCCTATGGTGAAAATGGAAATATCCTGAGACAAATACTAGAAATAAACTTTCTGAGAAACTGCTTTGTGATTTGTGAATTCATCTCACAGAATTACACATTTCTGTTCATGGAGCATTTTGGCTACACTGTTTTTGGGGAATCTGAGAAGAGATATTTTGGAGTGCATTGAAGAATATTTTCACAAAGGAAATATCCTCAGATAAAAATTAGAAAGAAGCTTTCTGAGAAAATTCTTTGTGATGTGTGAATTCATCTCACAGAGTTACACCTTTTTTTCATGGAACAGTTTGCTAACAATGTTTTCGTGGAATCTACAAAGGGACATTTAGGAGAGTTTTGAGGTCTATGGTGAAAAAGGATATATCCACAGAAAAAAACTAGAAAGAAGCTTTCTGAGAAAGTTCTTTGTGATGTTTGAATTCGTCTCATAGATTTACACCTTTCTTTTCATGGAGCAGTTTGCTAACACCATTTTCGTGGAATCTGCATTGGGATATTTGGTAGCTCAATGAAGCCTATGGTGACAAAGGAAATATCCTCAGATAAAAACCAAACAGAAGCTTTCTGAGAAAGCGCTTTGTGATGTGTGAATTCATCTCACAGAGTAACACTTCTTTTCACTGAGCAGTGTGCTAACTCTGTTTTCTTGATATCTTCAATGGGATATTTCAGAGTGCACTGACGCTTATGATGACAAAGGAAATATCCTCAGACAAAAACTAGAAAAAAGCTTTCTGAGAAACTGTTTTTTATTTGTGAATTCATCTCAGAGTTTTACAGGATTTTTTTCATGGATCAGTTTGGTAGCACTGTTTTTGGGAATCTGAGAAGGGATCATCTGAATCGCATTGAATCCTATGGTTGCAGAGAAAACATCCTCAGATAAAAACTAGAAAGAATCCTTCTGAGAAACCTCTTTGTGATGTGTGAATTCATCTCTCAGAGTTACACCATTCTTTTCATTGATAAGTTTGCTAACACTTTTTCCGTGGAATCTGCAATGGGATATTCGGGAGTTCATTGAGGAATATTTTGAAAAAGAAAATATGCCCAGATAAAAACTAGAAAGAATCTTATTGAGAAACAGCTTTGTGATGCGTGAATTCATCTCACGGAGTTACACCATTCTTTTCATGATGCAGTTTGGTAGCACTGTTTTTGGGGATCTGTGAAGGGATATTTTTGATCACATTGAAGCCTATGGTGACAAAGGAAATAACCTCAGATAAAAACTGGAAAGAACCTTTTTGCAAAACTTCTTTGTGATTTATGGATTCATCAAACAGAGTAACACCTTTCTGTTAATGGAGAAATTTGCTAACATTCTTTTTGTGGAATTGGCAAAGGTCTGTTTGGGAGCACATTGAGGTCTATGGTGAAAAAGGAAATATCGTCAGTTAAAAACTAGAAAGAAACTTTCTGAGAAAACGCTTTGTGATGTGCTAATTCATCTCACAGAGTCACACGATTCTTTCCAGAGAACATTTTGGCAGCCCTGTTTTTGGGGAATCTGAAAAAGGATATTTTGGATTGCATTAAAACCTATGGTAAAAAGGAAATATTCTCAGAAAAAAACTAGAAGGAAGTTTTCTGAGAAAGCTCTTTGTGATGTTTGAATTCTTCTCACAGATTTGCACCTTTCTTTTCATGGAGCAGTTTCCTAACACTGTTTTCGTGGAACCTGCGAAGGGATATTTGGAAGTGCATTGAGGCCGATAGTGTGTAAGGAATTATCCTGAGATAAAAATGAGAAGGAAGCTTTCTCAAAAACTGCTTTGTGACGTGTGAATTCATCTTAAAGATTTACACCATTCTTTTCAATGAGCAGGTTGATAACGCTTTTTCATGGAATTTTCAATAGAATATTTGAAATGCATTGAAGATTATGGTGACAATGGAAATATTCTCAGACAAAAACTAAAAAGAAGCTTTCTGGGAAACTGCTTTGTGATGTGTGAATTCATCTTATGTATTTACACGTTTCTTTTCATGGAGCAGTTTGCTAACACTATTTTCGCTGAATCTGCAAAGTGATATTCCCGAGAGTATTAAGGCCTATAGTGAAAAAGGAAATATCCACACGAAAACTTTCTGAGAAACTACTTTGTGATTTGTGAGTTCATCTCCCAGAGTAACATGATTCTTTTCATGGAGCTGTTTGGTAGCCCTGTTTTGGGGGAATCTGAGAAGGGATATTTTGGATCACATTGAAGCCTGTATTGACAAAGGAAATATTCTCAGATAAAAACTAGAAAGAAACTTTCTGAGAAAATTCTTTGTGCTGTGTGGATTCATCTTAAAGTGGTACACCTTTCTTTTGGTGAGAAGTTTGCTAACACTTTTTTCATGGAATCAGCAATGGGATATTCGGGAGAGCATTGATGAATATGGTGAAAAAGGAAATATCCTCAGATTAAAGCTAGAAAGAAGCTTTCTGAAAAACAGCTTTGTGATGTCTGAATTCATCTCACAGGCTTACACCGTTCTTTTCATGGAGAAGTTTGGGAACCCTTTTTTTGGAGAATCTGAGAAGGGATATTTTAGATCGCACTGAAGCCTATGGTGAAAAAGGAAATATCCTCAGATAAAAACTAGAAAGAAGTTTTCCGAGAAACTTCTTTGGAATGTGTGAATTCATCTCACAGAGTTACACTTTCTTTTTTCATAGAGCAGTTTACTAACACTGATTTCATGGAATCTGCAAGAGATATTTGGGAGGGAATTGAGGCTGGTGGTGAAAAAGAAAACATTGTCAGACAAGATCTAGAAAGAAGATCTCTGAAAAACTGCTTTTTGATGTGTGAATTCATCTTACAGAGCCACGCCATTCTCTTCATTGAGCAGTTTGATGACACTGTTTTCATTGAATCTGCAATATTAATTTGGAAGTGCATTGAAGTCTATGGTTACAAAAGAAATATCCTCAGATAAAAACAAAAAAGAAACTTTCTGTGAAACTGCTTTGTGATTGTGAATTCATCTAACAGACTTACACTGTTCTTTTCACTGAGAAATTTGTCAACACTTTGTTCGTGTAATCTGAAAATTGATATTTGGGAACGCTTTGACGAACATGGTGAAAAACGAAATATCCTCAGATAAAAACTAGAGGGAAGCTTTCTAGGAAACAGCTTTGTGATGTGTGAATTCATCTCACAGTGGTACAGCATACTTTTCATGGGGAAGTTTGGTAGCCTTATTGTTGGGGAATCTGATAAGACTTATTTTGGATCACATTGAAACCTATGGTGAAAAAGGAAACATCCTCAGATAAAAACTAGAGAGAGATGTTCTGAGAAACTGTTTTGGGATGTGTGTATTCATCTCACAGAGTTCCATGATTCTTTTCTTGGAGAAGTTTGCTAACTCTGTTTTCCTGGAATAAGCAACAGGATACTTAGGATTGCATTGAAGCCTATGGTGACAAAGGAAATATCCTGAGACGGAAATCGAAAAGAAGCTTTCTGAAAAGGGATTTGTGATGATGAGTTCCTCTCACAGATTTACACATTTCTTTTCATGGAGCAGTTTGCTAATGCTATTTTTGTGGAATCAGCAAAGAGATATTCGTGAATGCATAGAAGCCTATGGTGAACAAGGAAATACCCTCAGACAAATACTAGAAAGAAGCTTTCTGAGAAACTGCTTTGTGATTTCTGAATTCTTCTCACAGAGTTACATGATTCTTTTCATGGATCAGTTAGGTAGCAGTGTTTTGGGGGAATCTGAGATAGGATATTTTGGAATGCTTTGAAGCCTAAGGTGACAAAGGAAATATCCTCAGATAAAAACTAGCAGTTTCTATTTTCCATTCTCTTTATTGAGCATTTTGATAACACTGTTTTCATGGAATCTGCAATATCATATTTGGGAGCACATTGAAGCCTATGGTGACAAAGGAAATATCCTCAGATTAAAATGAAAAAGAAGCCTTCTGTGAAACTGCTTTGTGATGTGTGAATTCATCTAACATACTTACACTGTTTTTTCAAATTGAGAAGTTTGCTCACACTGTTTTCTTGGAACTGCAATAGGGTATATTGGAGCACATTGAATCTTATGGTGACAAAGGAAATATCCTTATATAAAAACCAGAAAGAAGCTTTCTGAGAAATTACTTTGTGATGTGGTAATTCATCTCACAGAGTTACACGATTCTTTTCATGGTTCACTTTGGTAGCACTCTTTTGGGGGAATCTGAGATGGGATATTTGGGATCACACTGAATCCTTTGGTGAAATGGAAATATCTTCAGATAAAAAATAGAAAACAGTTTACTAACACTGTTTTCATGGAATCTGCAAAGGGATATTTGGGAGCACCTGGATGCCTATGGTGAAAAGTTAATATCCTCAGATGAAAACTACAAAGAAGCTTTCTGACACTCTTTTTTGATGTGTGAATTCAACTCATAGAGTTACACTCTTCTTTTCATTGAGCAGTTTGGAAACACTGTTTTCTTGGAATATGCAATGAGATACTTCAGAGTTCATTGAAGCTTATGGTGAGAAAGAAAATATTCTCAGACAGAAACTAGAAAGAAGCTTTCTGAGGAACTGCTTTGTGATTTGTGAATTCATCTCACAGTGTTACACGATTCTTCTCATGGATCAGTTTAGGAGCAGTGTTTTTGGGGAATCTGAGAAGGGATATTTTGGATTGCTATGAAGCCTATAGTGACAAGGAAAGTATCCTCAGATAAAAACCAGAAAGAGCTTTGTGAGAAAGTTCTTTGTGATGTGTGAATTCATCTCACAGAGTTACACCTTTCTATTCATGGAGCAGTTTGTTAACACTGTTTTCATGGAATCTGCAAAGGGATATTTGGGAGCATGTTGAGGACAATGGTAAAAAAGGAAATATCCTGAGACAAAAACTAGGAAGAAGCTTTCTGAGAAATTGCTTTGTGATGTGTGAATTCATCTTACAGAGCCATGCCATTCTCTTTATTGAGCAGTTTGATAACACTGTTTTCGTGGAATCTGCAATATCATATTTGGGAATGCATTGAAGCTTATGGTGACAAAGGAAATATCCTCAGATAAAAGTGAAAAAGAAGCCTTCTGTGAAACTGCTTTGTGATGTGTGAATTCATCTAACATACTTACACAGTTTTTTTGAATTGAGAAGTTTGCTCACACTGTTTTCTGGAAACTGCAATGGGATATATCAGAGCGCATTGAAACTTATGGTGACAAAGGAAGTATCCTCATATAAAAACTAGAAAGAAGTTTTCTGAGAAACTGCTTTGTGATGTGGTAATTCATCTCACAGAGTTACACGATTCTTTTCATGGTTCAATTTGGTAGCACTCTTTTGGGGGAATCTGAGATGAGATATTTGGGATCACGTTGAATCTGTTGGTGAAACGGAAATATCTTCAGATAAAAAAATAGAAAGAAGCCTCCCGAGAAAGTTCTTTGACACGTTTGAACTCATCTCACAGAGTTACACCATTACTTTCATTGAGCAGTTTGATAACACTGTTTTTGTGGTATGGGCAATAGGATATTTGGGAGCACATTAGAGCCTATGGTGAGAAAGGAAATGTCCTCAGATAAAAACCAAAAAGCAGCATTCTGAGGAACTGCTTTGTGATGTGTGAATTCATCTTACAGAGTTACACCTTTCTTTTCATGATGCAGTTATCTAACACTGTTTTCATGGAATGTGCAAAGGGACATATGTGAGCACATTGAGGCCTATGATGAAAAAGAAATATCCTCAGATAAAAACTAGAAAGAAGCTTTCTGAGAAACTTCTTTGTGATATGTGAATTCATGTCACAGATTTACACTGCTCTTTTCATCAAGTAGTTTGCTAACTCTGTTTTCTTGGAATCCACAATGGGATATTTTGGAGAGCAAATTTTTCTTATGGTTACAAAGGAAATACCCTCATATAAAAACGAGAAAGAAGCTTTCTCAGAAACCGCTTTGAGATATGTTAATTCATCTCACACAGTTACACTATACTTTACATGGAGCAGTTTGGTAGCACTGTATTTGGGGAATCTCGGGATTGATATTTTTGATCTAATTCAAGCCTACAAAGGATATATTCTCAGATAAAAACTATAAAGCAGCGTTCTGAGAAAGTTCTTGGTGATGTGTGAATTCATCTCACAGAGCTGCACCTTTCTTTTCATGGAGCAGTTTGCTAACACTGTTTTTGTGGAAACTGCAAAGGGATATTTGCAAGCGTCTTTAGATCTATAGTGAAAAAGGAAATATCCTCAGATGAAAACTATAAAGAAGTTTTCTGAGAAACTGCTTTGTGATGTGTAAATTTATCTCACAGAGTTACAGCTTTCTTTTCATGGAGCAGCTTGCTAACACTGTTTTCGTGGAATTTGCAGAGGGATATTTAGGAGAACATTGAGACCTGTAGTGATAAAGGATATATACTCAGATAAAAACTAGAAAGAAGCTTTCTGAGAAACTGCCTTGTGATGTGTGAATTCATATCACACACTTACACTGTTCTTTTCAATGACCCATTTGATAACACTGTTTTCGTGGAATCTGCAATAGGATATTTAGGAATGCATTGAAAAAAATGGTGACAAAGGATATATCCTCAGATAAAAACCAAAAATAAGCCTTTTGATAAACTGCTTTGTGATGTTTGAATTCATCTCACAGAGTTACACCTTTATTTTTCATGGAGCAGTGTGCTAATGCTGTTTTTGTGGAACCTCGAAAGGGATATTTGGGAGGGCATTGAAGCCTATGATGACAAAGGAAATATCCTCAGAATAAAGCCACAGAGAACTTTCTGAGAAACTGCTTTGTGATGTGTGAATTCTTCTCAGAGAGGTACACTGTTCATTTCATTAAACAGTGTGCTAACACTGTTTTCTTGGAATCTGCAGTGGGATATTTTGGAATGCATTGAAACTTAGGGTGACAAAGGAAATATCCTCAAACAAAAACTAGATAGAATCTTCCTGAGAAACTGCTTTGTGATTAGTGAATTCATATCACAGAGTTACACCTTACTTTTCATGGAGCAGATTGGTAGCACTGTTTTTGGGGTATCTGAGAGGGATATTTTTGATCACATTGAATCCTATAGTGACAAAGGAATTATCATCAGATAAAAACTAGAAAGAAGTTTTCTGAGAGACTACTGTGTGATGTGTGTATTCATCTCACAGAGTAACACCTTTCTTTTCATGGAGCAGTTTCCTAACACTGTTTACATGGAATCTCCAAAGGGATATTTGGGAGCGAGTTGAGGCCTATGTTGAAAAAGGAAATATCCTCAGATAAAAACTGGAAAGAATCTTTCTGATTAACTGCTTTGTGATGTGTGAATGCATCTCACAGAGTTACACCATTCTCTGCATTGAGCAGTTCGATAACACTATTTTTGAGAAATCTGCAGTAGGCTATTTGGGAGCACATTGAAGCCTATGGTGACAAACAAAACAACCTCAGCTTAATCAAAATGAAGCTTTCCGAAAAACTGCTTTCTGATGTGTGAATACGTCTCTGAGATACAACTTTCTTTTAGTGGAGCAGTTTGATAACACTGTCTTCTTGGAATCTGCAAAGGGATATTTGGGAGTGCATTGAGGCCTATGGTGAAATAAGAAATATCTTCAGATAAAAACTAGAAAGAGCCTTCTGAGAACCTGCCTTGTGATGTGTGAATTCATCTACAAAGTTACACCATTCTTTTCATTGAGCAATTTGATAACACTGTTTAGTGGAATCTGCAATAAGGTATTTTCGAGCACATTGAAGCCTCTGGTAACAAATAAATATCCTCAGATAAAAACCAAAAAGAAGCTTTCTGTGAAATCTTTGTGATACGTGAATTCATCTCACAAAGTTACACCATTCTTTTAATTGAGAAGTTTGCTAACACTTTTTTCATGGATCTGCAATGGGATATTTCGGAGAGAATTGAAGCTTATGTTGACAAAGGAAATATCTTCAGACAAAAACTAGAAAGAAGCTTTCTGGGAAACTGCTTTATGATTTGTGAATTCATTTCACAGAGTTACACCATTGTATCATAGAGCAGTTTGGTAGCACTGTTTTTGGGGAATCTGAGGTGGGATATTTTGGATGACATTGAAGCTTATGGTGACAAGGGAAATATCCTCAGATAAAAACTAAAAAGAAGCTTTCTGAGAAACAACTTTGTGATGTGTGAATTCAACTCACTGAGTTAACCCTTTCTTTTCATTTAGTAGTTTGCTAACACTGTTTTCATGGAATCTGCAAAGGGATATTTCGGAGTGCTTTGAGGCCTATGTTGAAATAGGTAATATCCTCAGATGAAAACTAGAAAGCAGCTTTCTGAGAAACTGTTTTATGATGTGTGAATTCATCTCACAGAGTTACACTGTTCTTTTCACTGATCAGTTTGATAACACTGTTTTCGTGGAATCTGCAATAAGATATTTTGGAGCGCATTGAACTCTATGGTGACAAAGGAAATATCCTCAGATAAAAACCAAAAACAACCTTTCTGTGAAACTGCTTTCTGATGTGTGAATTCATCTTTACACCGTCTTTTCATTGAGAAGTTTGCTAACACTTTTTTCGTGGAATCTACATTGGGATATTCAGGAACACATAGAGGAATATGGTGAAAAAAGAAATAGCCTCAGATAAAAACTAGTAAGAATCTTACTGAGAAACAGCTTTGTGATGTGTAAATTCATTTCACAGAGTTACACTATTTTTTTTTCATGCAGCAGTGTGGTAGCACTGTTGTTGAGGAATCTGCAGTTGGATATTTTGGATCGCATTGAAGCCTATGGTGACAAAGGAAATATCCTCCGATAAAAACTGGAAAGAAGCTTTCTGAGAAACTGCATTGTGATGTGTGAATTCATCTCACAGAGGTACACCGTTCCTTGCATTGAGCAGTTTGATAACACTGTTTTTGTGTAATCTCCAATAGGATATTTGGGATCGCATTGAAGCCTATGGTGACAAAGGAAATACCCTCAGATAGAACCAAAAAGAAGCTTTCTGAGAAATTACTTTGTGATGTGTGAATTCATCTCACAGGGTTACACTGTTCTTTTCATTGAGCAGTTTGCCAACACTGTTTGCTTGGATCAGCAATGGGGTATTTCGGAGCACACTGAAGCTTATGGTGACAAAGGAAATATCGTTAGACAAAAACTAGAAAGAACCTTTCTGAGAATGGCTTTGTGATTTCTGAATTCATCTCATAGTGAGCAGTTTGGTAGCATTTTTTTGGGAAATCTGGGAAGGGATATTTTGGATCTCATTGAAGCCCATGATGACAAGGGAAATATCCTGCAATAAAAACAAGAAAGAAGCTTTCTGAGAGACTTCTTTGTCATGTGTGTATTCATCTCACAGAGAAACACCTTTCTTTTCATGGAGCAGTTTGCTAACACTGTTTTCATAGAATCTACAAAAGGATATTTGGGAGTGAGTTGAGGTCTGTGGTGAAAAAGGAAATATCCTCAGATAAAAACTAGAAAGAATCTTTCTGAGACACTCCTTTGTGATGTGTGAATGTATCTCACAGGTTTACACCTTTATTTTCACAGAGCATTTTGCTACCACTATTTTTGTGGAATCTTCAATGGGATTTTCGTGAGTGCATTGAGGCCTATGGTGAAAAAGGATATATCCCCAGAGAAAAACTAGAAAGAACCTTTCTGAGAAACTACTTTGTGGTTTGTGAATTCACTTCACTGAGCAACATGATTCTTTTCATGGAGCAGTTTGGTAGCAATGTTTTTGGGGAATCTGTGAAGGGATATTTTGGATCGCATTGAAGTCTATGGTGACAAAGAAAATATCCTCAAATAACAACTAGAAAGAAGATTTCTGAGAAACTGCTTTGTGATGTGTGTATTCGTCTCACAGAGTAGCATGATTCTTTTCTTATAGAAGCTTCCTGTAACTCTCTTAGTGGAATCTTCAATAGGATATTTGGGAGTGCATTGATAAATATGGTGACAAAGAAAATATCCACAGACAAAAACCAAAAAGCTTTCTGAGAAACTGCTTTGTGATGTGTGAATTCATCTCACAGATTCATAACTTTCTTTTCATGGAGAACTTTGCAAACACTATTTTTGTGGACTCTGCAAAGAAATATGCCCGAGTGCAGTGAGGCCTGGGGTTAAAAGGAAATATCCTCAGACAAAAACTAGAAAGAAGCTTTCTGAGAAATTGTTTTGTGATGTGTGAATTCATCTCACAGAGTTACACTGTTCTTTTCATTGAGGAGTTTGCTAACACAGTTTTACAGGAATCTGTAATGTGATATTTTGGAGTGCATTGGAGCTTATGGTGACAAAGGAAATATCCTCATTTAAAAACTAGAAGAATTCTTTCTGAGAAACCCTTTTGTGATGGGTTAATTCATCTCACAGAGTTACAGTATTCTTTTCATGGATCAGTTTGGTAGCACTGTTTTTGGGGAATCAGAGAAGGGATATAATCGATTGCTTTGAAGCCTATGGTGACAAAAGAAATATCCTCAGATCAATACCAGAAAGAAGCTTACTGAGAAACTTCTTCATGGTGTGTGAATTCTTCTCACATAGTTACACATTTCTTTTAATGGAGCAGTTTGCTAACACTGCTTTTGTGGAATCTGTAAAGGAATATTTGGGATGCATTGGGTCCTATGGTGAAAAAGGAAATACATTTACATAAAAACTAGAAAGAAGCTTTCTCAGAAACGGCTTTGTGATGTGGGAATTCATCTCAGAGAGTTACAATATTGTTTTCATTGAGCGTTTTGCTAACACTGGTTTCTTGGAATCTGCAATCGGATATTTTGGAGTGCATTGAAGCTTAAGGTGACAAAGGGAATATCCTCAGATAAAAACTAGAAAGAAGTTTTCTGAGAAAGTCCTTTGTGATGTGTGAATTCATCTCAAAGAGTTACACCTTCCTTTTCATGGAGCAGTTTACTAACACTGTTGTTGTGGAATGAGCATGGGATATTTCGGAGTCCATTGAAGCTTATTGTTTCAAAGAAAATATCCTCATATAAAAACTAGAAAGAAGCTTTCTGAGAAACTGCTTTGTGATGTGTTAATTCACCTCACAGAGGTACAGGGTTCTTTTCATGGATCAGTTTGGTAGCACTGTTTTGGGGGATTTTGAGAAGGGATATTTAGGATCACCTTGAAGCCAATGGTAAAAAGGAAATATCCTCATATAAAAAGTAGAAAGAACCATTCTGAGAAAGTCCTTTGTGATGTGTGAACTCATCTTACAGTGTTACAACGTAATTTTTGTTGAGCAGTTTGATAACATTGTTTTCAAGGAATTTGCAACAGGATATTTGGGAGTGCATTGAAACCTATGGTGACAAAGGAAATACCGTCAGAGAAAAACTAGAAAGAAGCTTTCTGAGAAACTTCTTCATGATGTGTGAATTTATTACAAGGAGTTACATCTTTCCTTTAATGGAGCAGTTTCCTAACACTGTTTTCGAACAATCTGCACATGGATATTTTTGCACACATTGGAGCCTATGGTTTAAAAGGAAATATCCTTAGACAAAAACTAGAAAGGCACATTCTGAGAAACTGCTATGTGGCATGGGAATTCATCTCAGAGAGATACACCGTTCCTTTCTTTGAACAGTTTGTTAACACTGTTTTCGTGGAATCTGCAAAGGGTTATTTTGGAGAACATTGAAGTTTAAGATGGCAAAGGAAATACCCTCATATAAAAACTGGAAGGAATTTTTCTGAATAAATGCTTTCTGATGTGTTAATTCATCTCACAGAGTTACAAGATTCTTTTAATGGATCAGTTTGTTAGCACTGTGTTCGTGGAATCTACAAGGGGATATTGGGAAGCACATGGAGGCCTATAGAGAAAAAGGGAATATACTCAGATAAAAACCTGAAAGAAGCTTTCTGAGAAGGTTCTTTGTGATGTGTGAATTCGTCACACAGAGTTGCAGCTTTCTTTTCATGGAGCAGTTTACTAACACTGTTTTCGTGTAATCTGCAAAGGGATTTTTGGGAGCACATTGAGGCCTATAGTGAAAAAGGAAATATCTTCAGATAAAAACTAGATAGAAGCTTTCTGAGAAAGTGCTTTGTGATGTGTGAATTCGTCTCACAGAGTTACACTGTTGTTTTCATTGAGTAGTTTGCTAATATTGTTTTCTCGGAATCAGCAAAGGGATATTTCAGAGCGCAATGAAGCTTATGGTGGCAAAAAAATATCCTCATAGAAAAAGTAGAAAGAAGTTTTCTGGAAAACTGCTTTGTGATTCGTGAATTCTTCTCACAGATTTACATGATTATTTTCATGGATCAGTTTGGTAGCACTGTTTTTGTGGTATCTGAGAAGGGATATTTTGGATTGCATTGAAGCCTATAGTGACAAGAGAAATATCCTCTGATAAAAACGAGAAAGATGCTTTCTGATAAAATTATTTGTGATGTGTGAATTCATCTCACTGAAGTACAGCATTCTTATGATGGAGCAGTTCGCTAATACTCTTTTTGTGGAATCTGCAAAGGGATATTTTGGAGCACATTGAGCCCTACAGTTAAAAAGGAAGCATCCTCAGATAAAAACTAGAAACAAGCTTTCTGAGAAACTGCTTTGAGGTGTGTGAATTCATCTCAGAGTGTTACACCGTTCTCTTCATGGAGCAGTTTGCTAACACTGTTTTCAAGGAATCTGCAAAGGGATATATGGGAGTGCACTGAGGCCTATGGTGAGAAAGGAAATATCCTCAGATAAAAACTAGAAAGAAGCTTTCTGAGAAACTTCCTTGTGATGGGTGAATTCAACTCACAAAATTACACTGATCATCTCATTGAGTAGTTTGCTAGCACTGATTTCTTGGAATCTGCAATGGTATATTTTGGAGCTTTGAAGCTTATTATTAAAAATTAAATATCCTCAGATAAATACTAGAAAGAAATTTCTGAGAAACTATGTTATTTGTGAATTTATCTCACAGAGTTACACAATATTTTCAGTGGATCAGTTTGATAGCTGTGTTTTTGGGTTATTCGAGTAGGGATATTTTCAATCATATTGAAGCCTATGGTGACAAAGGAAATATCATCAGAAAGAAAAACAGAAAGAAGCTTTCTGAGAAAGGTTTTTTATATGTGAATACATCTCACAGAGTTACAACATTCTTTTCATGGAAGAGTTTGCTAACACTGTTTTTGAGGAATCTGCAAAGGGATATTTGGGAGCGCATTGAGGCTTATGGTGAAAAAGCAAATATCCTCAGATACAGAGTAGAAAGAAGCTTTCAGAGAAACTGCTTTGTGATGGATGAATTCATCTCACAGAGCTACACCATTCTTTTCTTTGAGCCGTTTGATTACATGGTTTTCATGGAGTCTGCTATAGGATATTTGGCAGTACATTGAACCTATTTTGACAAAGAACATATCCCCATAGAAAAACTAAAAATAAACTTCCTGAGAAACTGCTTTGTGATATGTTAATTCATCTCACAGAGTTAGGCTGTTCTTTTCATGGAGCAGTTTGATAACACGGTTGTTGTGGATCTTCTATAGTGTATGTTGGAGTGCATTGAAGCCTATGGTAACAAAGCAAATATCCTCAGATAAAAACTATAAAGAAACTTTCTGAGAAACTGCCTTGTGATGTGTGAATTCATCTCACAGAGTTACACCGTTCTTTTCATTGAGCAGAATGATAACACTGTTTTCTTTAAATCTGCAAAAGGATATTTCAAAGCGCATTGAAGTTTACAGTAACAAAGTAAATATCCTCAGACAGAAACTAGAAAGAAACTTACTGAGAAACCGATTTGTGATTTGTTAATTCATCTCACAGAGTTAGATGATTCTTTTCAAGGAGCAGTTTTGGTAGCACAGTTTTTGGGGAATCTGAGAAGGGATATTTTGGATCACATTGAAGTCTAGGATGACAAAGGATATATCAATAGATAAAAATTAGAAAGAAGCTTTCTGAGACACTTCTTTGTGATGTGTCAATTTATCTCCCTGAGTTACACTTTTCTTTTCATAGAGAAGTTTGCTAACACAGTTTTTGAGGAATCAGCAAAGGGATATTTGGAAGTGCATTGATGCCTATGGTTAAAAAGGAAAAATCCTCAGATAAAAACTAGAAAGAAGCTTTCTGAGAAAGTGCTTTTCGATGTGTGAATTCATCTCTGAGACTTATACTGTTCTTTTCATTGAGCACTTTGCCAACACCGTTTTTCTGGATTCTACAATGGGATACTTCAGACTGCATTGAAGCTTATGGTGATGAAGGAAATATCCTCATTAAAAAAAACTTGAAACAAACTTTCTGAGAAACCACTTTATGATGTGTTAATTCATCTCTCAGAGTTACATGATTCTTTTCATGGAGCAGTTTGGTAGCAC
This sequence comes from Macaca mulatta, assembly GCF_049350105.2. Classification (NCBI taxonomy): domain Eukaryota; kingdom Metazoa; phylum Chordata; class Mammalia; order Primates; family Cercopithecidae; genus Macaca; species Macaca mulatta. The sequence continues at coordinate 56,407,094 of NC_133413.1, forward strand.
TGATTTTTTTGAAACTGAGAAGGGATATTTTGGATTGCATTGAAACCTACAGTGACAAAGGAAATATCCTCAGATAAAAACTAGAAAGAATCTTTCTGAGGAACTCTTTGTGATGTGTGAATACATCTCACACAGTTACACCTTTCTTTTCATGGAGCAGTTACCTAACACTCTTTTCCTGGAATCTGCAAAGGGATATTTGGGAGTGCCTTGAGGCCTATAGTGAAAAAGTTACATCATTCTTTTCATGGATCAGTGTGGTAGAACTGTTTTAGGGGAATATGAGAAGGGATATATTGGATCACCTTGAAGCCTATCATGACAAAGGAAATATCCTCAGATAAAAACCAGAAAGAAGCTTTCTGAGAAAGTTCTTTTTGATGTGTGATTTCACTTCTCAGTGTTACAGCTTTCTTTTCATGGAAGAGTTTGATAACACTGCTTTTGAGGAATCTGCAAATGGATATTTGGGAGTGAATTGAGTCCAATACTGAAAAAGGAAGTATCCTCAGATAAAAACTAGAAAGAGTCTTTCTGAGAAACTGTGCCATGACGTGTGAATTCGTCATACACAGTTACACCATTCGTTTAATTGAACTTTTTGATAACTGTTTTCGTGGAATCTGCAATAAGGTGTTTTTGAAAGTATTGAAGCCTATGGTGACAAAGGAAATATCCTCAGATAAAAACCAAAAATAAACTTTCTGTAGAACTGCTTTGTGGTATGTGAATTCATCTTATAGAGTTACACCATTCTTTTCATTGAGAAGTTTGCTAACACCTTTTTTTGTGGAATCTACAATGGGATATTCCGGAACACATTGAGGAATATGGTGAAAAGGAAATATCTTCAGTTAAAAACCAGAAAGAATCTATCTGAGAAACAGCTTTGGATGTGTGAATTCATCTCACAGAGTTACACCACTCTTTCCATAAAGCAGTTGGGTAGCACTCTTTTTGGAGAATCTGAGAAGGGATAATTTGAATAGCATTGAAGCATATATTGAAAAGGGAAATATCATCAGCTAAAAACTAGAAAGAAACTTTCTGAGAAACTGCTTTGTGATGTGTGAATTCATCTCACAGATTTCATGACTCTTTTCTTGGAGCAGTTTGCTAAAAGTGTTTCCGTGGAATTTACGATAGGATATTTGGGAGTGTGTTGAAGTCTAAAATGACAAAAGAAATGTCCTCAGACAAAAAACAAAAAGAAGCATTCTGAGAAACATCTTTGGGATATGTGAATTCACCTCACAGATTTACACCTTTCTTTTCATGGAGCACTTTTCTAACACTAATTTCATGTTTTCTACAAAGGGATATTCGGGAGAGAATTGAGGCCTATGGTGAAAAAGGAAATATCCTCAGACAAAAAAAGAAAGAAGCTTTCTGAGAAACTGCATTGTGGTTTGTGAATTCATCTCACAGAGTTACTTGATTCTTTTCATGGAGCAGTTTTGTAGCACTGTTTTTGAGGATTATGAGAAATGATATTTTAGATCATATTGAAGCCCATGGTGAAAAAGGAAATGTCCTGAGATAAAAACTAGAAAGAAACTTTCTGAGAAACTTCTTTGTGATGTGTGAATTCATCTCACAGAATTACGCCTTTATTTTCTTGCAGCAGTTTGCTAACACTGTTTTTGTGAAATCTGCAAAGGGATATTTGGGACCACATTGAGGCCTATGATTTAAAAGGAAATATCCTCAGATAAAAACTAGAAAGAAACTTTCTGAGAAAATACTTTTTGGTGTGTGAATTCACCTCACAGAATTACACTGTTCTTTTCATTGAGCAGTTTTCTAACACTGTTTTCTTGGAATCTGCAATGGGATATTTCAGAGGGCATTGAAGCTTATGGTGACAAAGGAAATATCCTCAGACAAAAACTAGAAAGAAGCTTTCTGAGAAACTGTTGTGTGATTTGTGAATGCATCTCACAGAGTTACAGGATTCATTTAATGGATCAGTTTAGTATCACTGTTTTTGGGGAATCTGAAAAGTTGTAGTAGACATCGCATTGAAGTCTATTTTGAAAATTAAATACCCTCAGATAAAAACAAGAAAGAAGCTTTCTGAGAAAGTTATTTGTGACATGTGAACTCATTTCACAGAGTTACACCCCTCTTTTCATTGAGCAGTTTGATAACACTGTTTCTGTGGAATCTGCAATGATATATTTTGGAGCGTATTGAAGCCTATGGTGACAAAGGAAATATCCTCAGATAAAAACCAAAAAGAAGATTCTGAGAAACTGCTTTGCGTTGTGTGAATTCATCTCTCAGAGTTACACTGTTGTTTTCATTGAGCCGTTTTCTAACAGAATTTTCGTGGAATCTGCAATGGGATATTTCCAAGCGCATTGAAGCTTATGTTGACAAAGGAAACATCCTTAGGCAAAAACTAGAAAGTAGCTTTCTGAGAAACTGCTTTGCAATGATACCTTTCTTTTCATGCATCAGTTTCCTAACACTATTTTCTTGGAATCTACAGAGGGATATTTGGGAGAGAGTTGAGGCCTATGGTGAAAAGGGAAATATCCTCTAAAAAAAACTAGAAAGAAGCTCTCTTAAAATCTACTCTGTGATGTGTGAATTCATCTCACTGAGTTACACCACTCTTTCATGGAGCAGTTTTGTGGCACTGTTTTGGGGGAATCTGAGAAGGGATAATTTAAACTGCCTTGAAGCTTATGGTGACAAAGGAAATATCCTCAGATAACAACTAGAAAGAAGCTTTCTGAGAAAATTGTTTGTGATGGGTGAATTCCGCTCTCAGAGTTATACCTTTCTCTTCCTGGAGCAGTTTACTAACACTGTTTTCGTGGTATCTGCAAAGTGATATTTGGGAGCACATGGAGGCCTACAGTGAAAAAGGAAATATCCTCCAATAAATCTAATAGAAAGATTTCTGTGAAATTGCTTTGTGATGGGTGAATTCACCTCACAGAGTTACACATTAGTTTCCTTATAGCAGTTTGCTAACACTGCTTTTGTGGGATCTGCAATAGGATATTTGGGAGGACATTGAAGCCTATGGTGACAAACGATTTATCCTCAGAAAAATAACCAAAAAGTAGCTTTCTGTGAAACTGCTTTGTGATGTGTGAATTCACCTCACAGAGTTACACCTTTCTTTTCATGGAGCAGTTTGGTAGCACTGTTTATGGGGAATCTGAAGAAAAATATTTTGGATTTCATTGAAGCATATGCTGACAAATTAAATACCCTCAGAAAAAAACTAGAAGGAGGTTTTCTCACAAACTTCTTTGTGATGTGTCTATTCATCTCACAGAGTAGTAACTTTTTTTCATGTAATAGCTTGCAAACACTGTATTGTGGAATATAGAGAGGGATATTTGGGAGTGAGTTGAGGCCTATGGTGGAAAAGGAAATATCCTCATTTAAAAGGTAGACATAAACTTTCTGAGAACCTGCTTTATGATGTGTGAATTCACTTCACAGGGTTACACTGTTCTTTTCATTGAGCAGTTGGCTAGCAGTGTTTTCTTGGAATCTGCAAGGGGATATTTCGGAGCTCATTGAAGCTTATTTTTACAAAGAAAATATCCTCATGTAAAACTAGACAAAAGCTTCCTGAGAAACGACTTTTTGATGTGTTACTTCATCTCACAGAGTGACATGATTGTTTTCATAAATCAGTTTTGTAGAACTGCTTTTGGGGAATCTGTGAAGGGATATTCGTGAGTGCGATGAGCAATATGGTGAAAAAGGAAATATCCTCGTAGAAAAACAAGAAAGAAGCTTTCTGTGAAACTGCTTTGTGATGTGTGAATTCATCTCACAGAGTTACACCATTCTTTTCATTGAGAAGTTAGCTAACATCTTTTCCTTGGAATATGCAATGAGATATTCCAGAGACCATTGAGGAATATAGAGAAAAAAGAAACATCCTCAGATAAAAAGTAGAAAGAAGCTTTCTGAGAAATTACTTTGTGATGTGTGGATTCATGTCACAGAGTTGCAAGATGAATACACACACCACAGAGCAGTTTCTCAGAAAGCTTCTTTCTAGTATTCTGCTGAGGATATTTCCTTTGTCACCATAAGCTTCATGGCACTGAGAAATATCCCATTGCAGATTTCAAGAAAACAGTGTTAACAAGCTGATCAATGAAAAGAAATGTGTAACTCTGTGACTTGCATTCACACATCACAATGCAGGTTATCAGAATACTTCTTTCCAGTTTTTATCTCAGAATATTTCTTTTTCACTGTAGACCTCAACGTGCTCCCAAATACCACTATGCGGATTCCATGAAAACAGTGTTAGCAAACTGCTTCATGAAGACAAAAGTGTAGTTCTGTGAGATGATTTCACACACCACCAAGTAGTTTCTGAGATGGCTTCTCTCCAGGTTTTATCTGAGGATATTTCACTTTTCACCATGGGATTCAATGATATCCAAAATATCACCTCTGAGATTTCACAGAAAAAATGCTAGCAAACTCTTCCATGAACCAGTGGTGTAACTCTGAGAGATGAAATCACACATCCAAAGCAGTTTCTCAGAATGTTTCTTTCTGGTTTTTGTCTGAGGATATTTCCTTTGGCCGAATAGTCTTCAAAGCGATTCGAAGTATCTGTTCTCAGATTTCACAAAATCAGGGCTAGCAAACGCCTCCACGAAATACAGGTGTAATTCAGTGAGTTGAATTCACATATCACAAAGCAGTTTCTCAGAAAGCTTCTTTCCTTTCTCATCTGAGTTTATTTCTGGTCTCAAAGCGCCCCCTTGTGTCTCATTGCAGATTCTGCGTAAACGCTGTTAGCAAGCTTCTCAATGAAAACAGTACTGTAACTCTGTAAGCTGAATTCACCTACAACAAAGCGGTTTCTCAGAGGGCTTCTCTGTAGTTTTTATCTGAGGATATTTCATTATCCACCCTGGGATTCAACGATATGCAAAATATCACTTCTGAGATTCCACAAAATCAGTGTCAGCAAACTCCTCCATGAAAGAGTGATGTCACTGTGAAATGAATTCACACATCTCAAACCAGTTTCTCAGAAAGCTTAATTCTGCTTTTTATCTGAGGATATTTCCTTTGTCCATAGAGTCTTCACAGCGATCCAAATTATCACTTCTCAGATTCCACAGAAACAGTGCTAGCAAACGGCTCCTCGAAACACAGGTGTAACTCTAAGAGATGCAATATCGTGTCATAAAGCAGTTTCTCGGAAGCTTCTTTCTGGTTTTTATCTGAGAAGATGATTTCCTTTGTCACCATAAGCTTCATTGTGCTAAATATCCCATTGCAGATTTCAAGAACAGAATGTTAGCAAACTGATCAATGAAAAGAAAGGTGTAACTCTCTGAGTTGCAGTCACACATCACAATGCAGTTTCTCAGAATGCTTCTTTCCAGTTTTCATCTGAGGATATTTCCTTTGTCAGCATAGGCTTCAATGCGATCCAAAGTATCCCTTTCAGATTCCCCAAAAACAATAGTAAGAGACTGCTCCATGAAACGAAAGTGTAACTCGGTGAGATGAATTCAGATATCAGAAAGCAGTTTCTGAGAAATCTTTTTTCTAGTTTTTATCTGAGGATATTTTCTTTTTCACCATAGCCCTCAATGTGCTCCCAAATATCACTTTGCATATTCCAAGAAAACGTGTTAGCAAACTGCTTCATTGAGAGAAAGGTGTAATTCTGTGTGATGAATTCACACATCACCAAGAAGTTTCTCGGAAAGCTTATTTCTAGGTTTATCTGAGGATATTTCCTTTTTCACTATAGGCCTCAATGCCTTCTGAAATATCACTTTACGTTTTCCATGAAAACTGTGTTAGCAAACTGCCTCATTGAGAGAAAGGTGTAACTCTGTGAGATGAATTCACACGTCACAAGGAAGTTTCTCAGAAAGCTTCTTTCTAGTTTTTATCTGAGGATATTTCCTTTTTCACCATAGGCCTCAAAGTGCTCCGAAATATCACTTTGTAGATTCCACGAAAACAGTGTTAGCAAACTGCTTCATGAAGAGAAATGTGTAACTATGTGCGTTGAATTCACACGTCACAAAGAAGTTTCTCAGAAAGCTTCTTTGTCGTTTTTATTTGAGGATATTTCCTTTGTCATCGTAGGCTTCATTGCAATCCAAAGTATCCCTTCTGAGATTTTCCAAAAGCAGTGGTAACAGACTATTCCTTGAAGTGACATTTTAACATTAACATAAAGCAGTTTCTCAAAAAGCTTCTTTCTAGTTTTTATCTGAGGAAATGTCCTTTTTCACCATAGTACTCTATGCGTTCCCAAATATCACTTTACGCATTCCAGGAAAACTGTGTGAGTAAACTGCTCCATGAAGGGGACACTTTATCTCTGTGAGATGAATTCACACTTCACAAAGTAGGTTCTCAGAAAGCTTCTTTCTAGTTTTTATCTGAGGCATTTCCTTTTTCACCGTCGGACTCAATGCGCTCCCAAATACATCTTGGCCGATTCCACGAAAACGGTGTTAGCAAACTCTTTCATGGAGAGAAAGGTTTAACTCTGCAATATGAATTCACACATCACAAAATAGTTTCTCAGAAAGCTTCTTTCTAGTTTTTATCTGAGACTATTTCCTTTGTCAACATAGGTTTCAATGAGATCCAAAATATCGCTTCACAAATTGTCCAGAAACAGTGGTAACAGACTGCTCCATGAAACGAAAGTGTAACTCTGTGGGAAGAATTCACACATCAATAAACAGTTTCTCAGTAAGCTTCTTTCTGGTTTTCATCTGAGGATATTTCCTTTTACACCCCAGGTCTCAAACCGCTCACAAATATCACGTCACAGATTCCACGAAAACAGTGTTAGCAAACTGCTTCATGAAGAGAAATGTGTAACTGATGAAAGTGTAACTCTGTGAGATCAATTCAGATATCAGAAAGCAGTTTCTCAGAAAGCATCTTTCTAGTTTTTATCTGAGGATATTTCCTATTTCACCATAGCCCTCAATGTTCTCCCAAATATCACTTTGCAGATTCCACGAAAACCTGTTAGCAAAATGCTTCATTGAGAGGAAGGTGGAACTCTGTGAGATGAATTCACACATCACAAAGAAGTTTCTTAGAAAGTTTCTTTCTAGTTTTTATCTGAGGAGATTTCCTTTGTCAACATAGGTTTCAATGTGATCCAAAACATCGCCTCACAAATTCCCCAAAAACAGTGGTAACAGACTGTTACATGAAGTGAAACTTTAACTCTGTGAGATGAATTCACACATCACAAGAAGTTTCTCAGAAAGTTTCTTTCTTGTTTTTACTGAGGATATTTCCTTTTTCACTATAGGCCTCAATGCGTTCCCAAATATCACTTTATGGATTCCACGAAAACTCTGTTAGCAAACTGCCTCATTGAGAGAAAAGTGTACCTCTGTGAGATGAATTCATGCATCACAAAGAAGTTTCTCATATAGATTATTTCTAGATTTTTTCTGACGATATTTCCTTTGTCAACATAGGTTTCAATGCGATCCAAAATATTGCTACATAAATTCCCCAGAAACAGTGGTAACAGATTGTTCCATGAAACAAAAGTATAACTCCGTGAGGAGAATTCACACATCAAGAAGCAGTTTCTGAGAAAGCTTCTTTCTGGTTTTTATCTGAGGATATTTCCTTTTTAACCATAGGCTTCAAAGCGTTCCTAAATATCACTTTGCATATTCCACAAAAACATATTAGCAAACTGCTCCATTGAGAGAAAAGTGAAACTCTGTGAGATGAATTCACACATCACCAAGAAGTTTCTCAGAAAACTTCTTTCTAGTTTTTATCTGAGGAGATTTCCATTGTCAACATAGGTTTCAATGCAATCCAAAATATTGCCTCAAAAATTCCCCAAAAACAGTGTTAACAGATAGCTCCATGAAGTGAAATTTTAACTCTGTGAGATGAATTCACACATCGTAAAGTAGTTTCTCAAAGGTTCTTTCTAGTTTTTATCTGAGGAGATTTCCTTTTTCACCATAGACCTCAATGAGATCCAAAATATCGCTTCACATATTCCCCAGAAACAGTGGTAACAGACTGCTCCATGAATCGAAATTGTAACTCTGTGAGAAGAATTCGCACATCAAAAAGCAGTTTATCAGAAAGATTCTTTCTGGTTTTCATCTGAGGATATTTCCTTTTACACCATAAGTCTCAAAGCGCTCCCAAATATCACTTTGCAGATTCCACGAAAACAGTGTTAGCAAACTGCTTCATGAAGAGAAATGTGTGACTCGGTGAGATGAATTCACATCTCACAAAGAAGTTTCTCTGAAAGCTTCTTTCTCGTTTTTATTTGAGGATATTTCCTTTGTCAGTGTAGGCTTCAATGTTATCCAAAATATCCCTGTCAGATTCACCAAAAACAATGGTAAGAGACTGCTCCATGAAATGAAAGTGTAACTCTGTGAGATGAATTCAGATGTCAGAAAGCAGTTTCTCAGAAAGCTTCTTTCTCGTTTTTATTTGAGGATATGTCCTTTGTCAGCATAGGCTTCAATGCTATCCAAAATATCCCTTTCAGATTCACCAAAAACAATGGTAAGAGACTGCTCCATGAAATGAAAGTGTAACTCTGTGAGATGAATTCAGATGTCAGAAAGCAGTTTCTCAGAAAGCTTCTTTCTCGTTTTTATTTGAGGATATTTCCTTCATCAGCGTAGGCTTCAATGCTATCCAAGATATCCCTTTCAGATTCCCCAAAAACAATGGTAAGAGACTGCTCCATGAAATGAAAGTGTAACTCTGTGAGATGAATTCAGATGTCAGAAAGCAGTTTCTCAGAAAGCATCTTTCTAGTTTTTGTCTGAGGATATTTCCTTTTTCACCATAGCCCTCAATGCACTTCCAAATATCACTTTGCAGATTCCAAGAAAACATGTTAGCAAACTGCTTCATTAAGAGAAACATATAACTCTGTGAGGTGAATTCACACATTACAAAGAAGTTTCTCAGTAGCTTCTTTCCAGTTTTTATCTGAGGAGATATACTTTGTCAACATAAGTTTCAATTCGCTAAGAAATATCCCATTGCAGGCCGGGTGCGGTGGCTCACGCCTGTAATCCCAGCACTTTGGGAGGCCGAGACGGGCGGATCACGAGGTCAGGAGATCGAGACCATCCTGGCTAACACGGTGAAACCCCGTCTCTACTAAAAAATACAAAAAAAAAAAAAAAAAATTAGCCGGGCGAGGTGGCGGGCGCCTATAGTCCCAGCTACTCGGGAGGCTGAGGCAGGAGAATGGCGTGAACCCGGGAGGCGGAGCTTGCAGTGAGCTGAGATCCAGCCACTGCACTCCAGCCTGGGCGACAGAGCGAGACTCCGTCTCAAAAAAAAAAAAAAAAAAAAAAAAAAAAGAAATATCCCATTGCAGATTTCAAAAAAACAGTGTTAGCAAACTGATCAATGAAAAGAAAGGTGCAACACTCTGAGTTGCAGTCACACATCACATTGAAGTTTCTCAGAATGCATCTTTCTCGTTTTTATTTGAAGATACTTCCTTTTTCATCATAGGCTTCAATGCGATCCAAAATATCCCTTTCAGATTACCCAAAAACAATGATAAGACACTGCTCCATGAAACGCAAGTGTAACTCTGTGAGATGAATTCAGATATCAGAAATCAGTTTCTCAGAAAGCGTCTTTCCAGTTTTTATCTGAGGATATTTCCTTTTTCGCCATAGCCCTCAATGTGCTCCCAAATATCACTTTGCAGATACCGCGAAAACAATGTTAGCAAACTGCTTCATTGAGAGAAATTTGTAACTCTGTGAGATGAATTCACACATCACAAAGAAGTTTCTCAGAAAGCTTCTTTCAAGTTTTTATTTGAGGATACTTCCTTTGTCAACATAGGTTTCAATGAGATCTAAAATATCGCATCACAAATTCTCCACAAACAGTGGTAACAGACTGCTCTATGAAGTGAAATTTTAACTCCTTGAGATGAATTCACACATTACAAAGCATTTTCTCAGAAGGCTTCTTTCTGGTTTTTATCTGAAGAGATTTCCTTTTTCACCATAGCCTCAATGCACTCCCAAATATTACTTTGCAGATTCCACGAAAACAGTGTTAGTTAACTGCTTCATGAAGAGAAATGTGTAACTCTGTGAGATGAATTCACAGGTCACAAAGAAGTTTCTGAGAAAGCTTATCTGAGGATATTTCGTTTTTCAACATGGGATTCAATGATATCCAAATTATCACTTCTGAGATTCCACAGAAATAGTGCCAGCAAACTCCTCCACAAAAGAGTGTGTAACACTGTGAGATGAATTCACACATCATAAAGCAGTATGTCAGAAAGTTTCTTTCTGGTTTTTATTTTAGGATATTTCTTTTGTCAATTGAGTCTTCATAGCGATCCAAAATATCACTTTTCAGATCCCACAAAAACAGTGGTAGCAAACGCCTCCATGAAATACAGGTGTAACTCTATGAAATGAATTCATACATCACAAAGCAGTTTCTCAGACAGCTTCATTCTGGTTTTTATCTGAGGATGTTTCCCTTGGCCGTAGAGTCTTCAAAGCGATCCAAAATATCAGTTCTCAGATTCCACAAAAACAGGGCTGTCAAACATCTCCACGAAAGACAGATGTATCTCTGTGAGTTGAATCCACATATCACAAAGCAGTTTCTCAGAAAGCTCCTTTCCTTTTTCTTCTGAATTTATTTGTGGTCTCAAAGCGCCCCCATGTGTCTTATGGCAGATTCTGCCAAAACACTGTTAGCAAGCTTCTCAATGAAAACAATGCTGTAACTCTGTGAGCTGAATTCACCTACAACAGAGCAGTTTCTCAGAAGGCTTCTCTGCAGTTTTTATCTGAGGATATTTCTTTTTCTACCCTTGGATTCAACAATATCCAAGATATCACTTCTGAGATTCCACAAAATCAGTGCTAGCGAATCCCTCCATGAAAGGGTAGTATCACTGTGAAATGAATTCACACATCACAAACAGTTTCTCAGAAAGCTTCATTCTGGTTTTTATCTGAGGATATATCCTTTGTCCATAGAGTCTTCATAGCGATCCAAATTATCACTTCTCTGATTCCAGAAAAACAGTGCTAGCAAACGGCTCCTCGAAACACAGGTGTAACTCTAAGAGATGCATTGTCACAGCACAAAGCAGTTTCTCAGATAGCTTCTTTCTGGTTTTTATCTGAGTATTTTTCCTTTTTCACCATAGGCCTCAACGCGCTCCCAAATATCACATTGCCGATTCCATGAAAACAGTGTTATCCAAGTGCTTCATGAAGAGAAAAGTGTAACTCTGTGAGATTAATTCACACATCACACGGAACTTTCTCAGAAAGCTTCTTTCTCGTTTTTGTTTGAGGATATTTCCTTTGTCAGCATAAGCTTCAATGAGATCTAAAATATCCCTTCTCAGATTCCCCAAAAACAGTGGTAGCAGACTGCCCCATGAAGAGAAATTTTACCTCTGTGGGATGAATTCATACATCATAAAGCACTTTGTCAAAAAGCGTCTTTCTAGTTTTTATCTGAGGATATTTCTTTTTTCACCATAGCCCTCAATGTGCTCCCAAATATCACTTTGCAGATTCCAAGAAAACATGTTAGCAAACTGCTTCATTGAGAGAAAGGGGTAACTCTGTGAGGTGAATTCACACATCACAAAGAAGTTTCTCAGAAAGCTTCTTTCTAGTTTTTATCTGAGCGTAATTCCTTTTTCAGCACTGGCCTTAATGCATTCCCAAATATCACTTTGGAGATTCCACGAAAATAGTGTTAGCAAACTGCTTCCTTGAAAGAAAGGTGTAACTCTGTGAGATGAATTCACAGATTACAAAGATGTTTCTCAGAAAGGTTCTTTCTAGTTTTTATCTGAGGATATTTCCTTTGTCAACATATGTCTCAATGCGATCCAAAATATGGCTTCAAAAATTCTCCAGAAACAGGGGTAACAGATTGCTCCATGAAAAGAAAATGTAACTTTGTGAGAAGAACTCGCACATCAAAAAGCAGTTTCTCAGAAAGCTTCTTTCTAGTTTTTATCTGAGAATATTTCCTTTTTCAACATATGCCTCAAAGTGTTCCCAAATATCACTTTACAGGTTGCACTAAAACAATGTTAGCAAACTGCTTCTTGAAGAGAAAGGTGAAAACTGTGAGATGAATTCACACATACAAAGAATTTTCTCAGAAAGCTTCTTTGTCGTTTTTATTTGAGGATATTTTCCTTGTCAGTGTAGGCTTCAATGCAATTCAAAGTATCCCTTTTCAGATTCCCCAAAAACCATGATAACAGAGTGCTACATGAAACGAAAGTGTAACTCAATCAGATGAATTCTGATATCAGAAAGCAGTGTCTCAGAAAGCTTCTTTGTAGTTTTTATCTGAGGATATTTCCTGCTTTGCCATAGGCCTGAATGTGCTCCTGAATGTCCCTTCATGGATCTGTCCATGACGGAGTTCCAAAGTGTGTAATGTAAAGAAAGTTTTAACTATGTGAGATGAATAAACATATGTATCACAAAGCAGTTTCACAGAAATCTTCTTCCCAGTTTTTGTCTGAGGATATTTCCTTTTTCACCATAGCCGTCCATATGGTGAATGTCCCTTGGCAGCCTTTTCTCGAAAAGTAATTCCCCAATCCTCTATGGGAAGAAAGGTATAATTCTGTGAGTGGAATGCACACGTCACAAATCAGCTCCTTGGAAAGTTTCTCTCCAGTTTCTATCTGAAGATATTTTCGTTTTAACCATAAGCCTCAAAGTGCTCCCAAATATCCCTTCGCAGACTAAACGAAAACAGTGTTAGAATACTGCTCAATGAAAAGAGAAGCTGAACTGTGTGAGTGGAATTCACATGACACAGAGCAGTTGAACGGAAAGTTTCCTTCTGATTTTTATCTGAGGGTATTACTTTTACAGCATATTCTAAAGAGTGTTCCCAAATGTCCTCTGTCAGTTTCCACAGAAGCAGTGATTTCAAACTGCTCAATCCAAGGAATGATTTAACTCTATGAGATGAATGCACACATCACAAAGCAGTTGCTCAGAAAGCTTCTCTCCACTTTTCAAAGGAAGGCATTTCCTTGCTCACCACAGGCCTCTGGGCACCACTTACTATCCCTTCGCAGATTCCTCAAAGACAGAGTTTCCAAACTGGGCAACGTGGAGTAATCTTTGACTCTGTGAAATGAATGCACATATCAGAATGCAGTTTCTTGGAATACTTCTTTCTGGTTTTATTGGAAGATATTTCACTTTTCTCCATGGTCTTCAATGTGCTCTGAAATATCACTTTTTTGGTTTTACAGGAACAGTGTTAAAACACTGCCTTATGCGAAAAGAGATATAACTCGCTGAGTGAAATGCACACACTGCAAAGCAGTTTCTCAGAAAGCTTCTCTCCAGTTTTTATCTGAAGATGTTTTCTTTTTCACCATAGGCAAGAATGTAATCCTGAATATCACTTCGCGGATCCATCCATGATGGAATTTCCATGCTGCGTAATGTAAAGAATGCTTTATCTATGTGAGATGAATAAACATAGCAAAAGCAGATTCACAGAAACTTCTTTCCAGTTTTTATCTGAAGATATTTCCTTTTTCAGCACAGTCCTGAATGTTCTCCCGAATGACCCTTCGAAGGTCCATCCATGACAAAATTTCCAAGCTGTGTAATGTAAAGAGAGCTTTATCTATGTGAGATGAATAAACAGAGAAAAAGCAGATTCACAGAAAGCTACTTTACGGTTTTTATGTTAAGATGTTTCCTTTTTCACCCTAGTCCTGAATGTGCTCCTCAATGTCCCTTTGTGGATCTATCCATGACGGAGTTTCCAAGCTGCGTAATGTAAAGAAAGCTTTATCTATGTGAGATGAATACACATATCACAGATCAGTTTCACAGAATGCTTCTTTCCAGTTTTGTCTGAGGCTGCTTCCCTTTTCACCATAGGCGTCAATATGCTCCCAAATATCTCTTGGTAGCTTTTTCTCTAAAAGGGTTTCCCGATGCTGTATGAACAAAGCTATAACACTGTGACTGGAATGCACACATCAGAAAGCAGTTCCTCGGAAAACTTCTCTCCAGTTTCTATCTGAACATATTTCCTTTCTCACCATAAGCATCAAAGCGCTCCCGAATATCCCTTCGCACGATAAACATAAACAATGTTAGAAGACTGCTCTATGAAAAGAGAAGCTTAAATGAGCGAGAAGAATTCACAGGACACATAGCAGTTTCACAGAAAGCTTCTTTCTGGTTTCTATCTGAGTATATTTCTTTCTCCGTATTGTAAAGAGCGTTCTCAAATATCCTTCCCCAAATTCCACAGAAGCAGTGATTTCAAACTGTTCAATCCAAAGAATGATTTAAATCTATGAGATAAATGCACACTTCACAAAGCAGTTGTTCAGAAAGCTTCTCTCCAGTTTTCATCACAAGACAATTCCTTGCTTACCAAAGGCTTCCGGGACCGACTTAATATCTCTTCGCAGATTCCTCAAAGACAGAGTTTCCAAACTGGGCAATGTACAGTAAGCTTTAACTCGGTAAAATGAATGCACATATCAGAGAGCATTTTCTTGGAATGCTTCTTTCAGGGTTTTATTTGAGGATATTTCACTTTTCGCCATAGTCTTCAAAGCGCTCCGCAATATCACTTTTTTGGTTTTACAGGAAAAGTGTTCAAACACTGTCATATGAGAAAAGAGGTTTAACTCCCTGAGTGGAATGCACACATCACAAAGCAGTTTCTCAGAAAGCTTCTCTCCGGTTTTTATCTGAGCATATTTCTTTTTTCGTCGTAGTCCTGAATGTGCTCCCGAATGTCCCTTCGCGGATTCATCCATGACAGAGTTTGCAAGCTACGTAATATAAAGAAAGCTTTATCTATGTGAGATGAATAAACATAGCAAAAAACAGATTCACAGAAAGTTTCTTTCCAGTTTTTATCTGAAGATATTTCATTTTTCACCATAGGCCTGAATGTGCTCCTGAATGTCCCTTCGCCGATCCATCCATGAGAGTGTTTCCAAGCCGTTTAATGTTAAGGAAGCTTTATCTATGTCAGATGAATTCTCATATCACAGAGGAGTTTCACATAAAGTTTCTTTCCAGTTTTTGTCTGACGCTATTTACCTTTTAACCATAGATGTCAATATGCTCCCGAATATCCCTTGGTACCTATTTCATCAAAAGGATTTCCCCGATGCTCTATGAGAAGAAAGATAAAAACCTGTGAGTGGAATGCACACGTCACAAACAGTTCCTCAGAAAGCTTCTCTCCAGTTTCTATCTGAGCATAATTCCTTTTTCACCGTAAGCCTAAAAGTGCACCCAAATATCCCTTCACACGCTAAACATAAACAGTGTTAGAAAACTGCTCAATGAAAAGGGAAGCGTAAATGAGCGAGAGGAATTCACACGACACATAGCAGTTTCACAGAATGCGTCCTTCTTGTTTTTATCTGAGAATACTTCTTTCTCCATATTCTAAAGATCGTTCCCAAATATGCCTCCTCAGATTCCACAGAAACAGTGATTACAAACTGCTCAATAGAAAGAATGTTTTAACTCTATGAGATGAATACACACATCACACAAAGCAGTTGCTCAGAAAGCTTCTCTCCAGTTTTCACCGGCAGACATTTCTGTGCTCACCACAAGCCACGGGGTGCCACTTAATATCGCTTCACAAATTCCTCAATGATAGAGTTTTAAAATTGTGCAACAAAGAGTAAGGTTTAACTCTGTGAAATGAATGGACACAAAAGAGTAGTTTTTTGGAGCGCATTTTTCTGGGTTTTATTTGAGGATATTTCACTTTTTAACGCAGTCTTTAATGCGGTCTGAAATATCACTTTTTTGGTTTTACAGGAACATAGTTCAAACACTGCCTTATGAGAAAAGGGGTATAACTCCCAGAGTGGAATGCACACATTATAAATAGATTCTCAGAAAGCTTCTCTAAAGTTTTTATCTGAAGATATTTCCTTTTTCTCCATAAGCCTGAATGTGCTCCTGAACATCACTTCGCAAATCCGTCCATGACAGAGTTTCCAAAAGGCGAAATATGAAAAAAGTTTTACCTATGTTTGATGAATAAGCAAAGCAAAAAGCAGATTCACAGAAAGCTTCTTTCCAGTTTTTATCTGAAAATATTTCCTTTTTCACTATAGTCCTAAAGGTGTCCCCGAATATCCCTTTGCAGATCCCTTCATGACAAAGTTTCCAAGCTGTTTAATGTAAGGAAGCTTTATCTATGTGAGATGAATACACATATCACAGAAGAGTTTAACAGAAATGGTTTCCTTGGTGTTGTATGAGAAGGGAGGTATAACACTGTGAGTGGAATGCACACGTCACAAAGCAGTTCCTCAGAAAGCTTCTCTCCAGTTTCTATCTGAACGTATTTACTTTTTCAACGTAAGCCTCAAAGCGTTCCCGAATATCCCTTCGCATGCTAAATATAAACAGTGTTAGAAAGCTGGTCAATGAAAAGAGAAGCTTAACTGAGCGAGAAGAATTCACTTGACACCTAGCAGTTTCACAGTGATTTCAAACTGCTAAATCCAAAGAATGATTTAACTCTCTTAGATGAATTCACACATCACAAAGTAGTTGCTCAGAAATCTTCTCTCCAGTTTTCAATGGAAGACATTTCCTTGCTCACAACACTTCTCTGGGCGCCACTTAATATCCCTTCACAGATTCCTAAAAGACAGAGTTTCCAAACTGGGCAATGTAAAGTAAACTTTAACTCTCTGAAATGAATGCACATATCAGAAAGCAATTTCTTGGAACACTTCTCTCTGGGTTTTATTTGAGGATATTTCACTTTCCACCATAGTCTTCAATGCGTTCCAAAATTTCACCCTTTCTGTTTTACAGGAACCGCGTCAAACACTGCCTTATGAGAAAAGAGGTACCACTACCTGATAGCTTTTTCTTCAAAAGGGATTCCCCAATCCTCTATGAGAAGAAAAGTATAACTCTGTGAGTGAAATACACAGGTCACAGAGCAGCTCCTCGGAAAGCTTCTCTCCAGTTTCTATCTGAAGGTATTTCCGTTTTTCACTATAAGCCTCAAGGTGCTCCCAAGTATCCCTTAGCTGACTAAACTAAAACAGTGTTAGAATACTGCTCAATTAAAATGGAAGCTTAACTGTGCGAGTGGAATTTACATGATCCAGAGCAGTTTCACAGAAAGCTTCCTTCTGTTTTTTATCAGAGGGTATTTCTTTTTCAGCATACTCTTAACAGCATTCCCAATTATCCTTTCTCAGGTTCCACAGAAAGAGTGATTCCAGACTGCTCAATGCAAAGAATGATTTAACTCTATAAGATGAAGACACACATCACAAACCAGTTGCTCAGAAAGCTTCTCTCCAGTTTTCAACGGAAGACATTTCCTTGCTCACCACAGGCCTCTGGTCACCACTTAATATCCCTTGGCAGAATCCTCAAAGACAGACTTTCCAAAGTGGGAAATGTAGAGGAAGCTTTAACTCTCTGAAATGAATGTACATATCAGAGAGCAGTTTCTTGGAATGCTTCTTCCTGGGTTTTATTTCAGGATATTTCACTTTTTGCCATAGTCTTCCATGCGATCCGAAATATTACTTTTTAGCTTTTACAAGAATAGTGTTCAAACACTGCCTTATGAGAAGAAAGGTATAACTCCCTGAGTGGAATGCACACATCACAAAGCAGGTTCTCAAAAATCTTCTCTCCGGTTTTTATCTGAGCATATTTCCTTTTTCAACATAGGCCAGAATGTGACCCCGAATATCCCTTCGCAGATGCATCCATGACGGAGTTGCCAAGCTGTGTAACTCAAAGAAAACTTTATCTATGTGAGATGAATAAACATAGCAAAAAGCAGATTCACAGAAAGCTTCTTTCCAGTTTTTATCTGAAGATATTTCGTTTTTCTCCATATTCCTGAACGTGCTCCCGAATGTCCCATCGTGGACCCGTCCATGACATAGTTTCCAAGCTGTGTAATGTAAAGAAAGTTTTATCTATGTGAGATGAATATACATATCACAGAGCAGTTTCATAGAAAGCTTCTTTCCAGTTTCTGTCTGAGGCTATTTCCCTTCTCACCATAGACATCAACATACTTATGAATATCACTTTTTACCTTTTTCTCCGAAAGGGCTTCCTCGATGCTGTATGAGAAGAGAGGTATAACTCTGTGAGTGGAATGCACACGTCACAAAACAGTTCCTCGGAAAGCTTCTCTTCAGTTTCGGTCTGAACATATTTCCTTTTTCACCATAAACTTCAACACGCTTTCGAATATCCCTTCGCATGCTAAACGTAAACAGGGTTAGAAAACTGCTCAATGAAAAGAGAGGCCTAGCTGAGCGAGAGGAATTAAGATGACACAGAGCAGTTTCACAGGAAGCTTCCTTCTGGATTTTACCTGAGGATATTTCTGTCTCCATATTCTAAGGAGCGTTTCCAAATGTCCTTCCTCAGATTCCACAAAAACAGTGATTTCAAACTGTTCAATCCAAAGAATGATTTAACTCCATGAGATGAATACACACATCACAAAGCAGTTGCTCAGAAACCTTCTCTCCAGTTTTCATCAGAAGACGTTTCCTTGTTCACTACAAGACTCCGGGTGCCACTTATATCCCTTCACAGTTTCCTCAAAGACAGAGTTTCCAAACTGGGCAATGTAGAGTAAGCTTTAACTCTGTGAAATGAATGCACACGTAAGAGAGCAGTTTCTTGGAACGTTTCTTTCTGAGTTTTATTTGAGGATATTTCACTTTTTCCCATAGTCTTCAATGTGCTCTGAAATATCATTTTTTCAGTTTTACAGGAACAGTGTTCAAACACTGCATTATGAGAAAAGAGGTATAACTCCCTGAGTGAAATGCACACATCACAAAGCAGTTTCTCAGAAAGCTTCTCTCCTGTTTTCATCTGAAGATATTTCCTTTTTCACGATTGGCCTGAATGTGCTCCCGAATGTCCCTTCACGAATCCGTGCATGATGGTGTTTGAAAACTACGTAATAGAAAGAAAGTTTTATCTATGTGAGATGAATAAACATATCTATCACAAAGAAGTTTCACAGAAAGCTTCTTTCCTGTTTTTGTCTGAGGATATTTCCTTTTTCACCATAGCCTTCCATATACTCCCGAATATCCCCTGGTAGTTTTTTCTCCAAAAGGAATTTCCTAATCGTCTATGAGAAGAAAAATATAACTCTGTGAGTGGAATACACAAGTCACAAAGCAGCTCCTCGGAAATCTTCTCTCCAGTTTCTATCTGAAGATATTTCCTTTTACACTGTAAGCCTCAAAGCGCTCCTGAATATCCCTTTGAGACTAAACAAAATCAGTGTCAGAATACTGCTCAATGAAAAGAGAAGCTTAACTGTGCGAGTAGAATTCACGTGATGCTGAGCAGTTTCACAAAAAGCTTCCATCGGTTTTCTATCTGAGGTTCTTTCCCTTTCCGGTTATTCTAAACAGTGTTCCCAAATGCACTTTCTCAGATTCCACAGAAACAGTGATTTCAAACTGCTCTATCCAAAGAATGATTTAACTCTATGAGATGAATGCAAACATCACAAAAGTGTTGCTCAGAAAGCTTGTCTCCAATTTTCAATGGAAGACAGTTCCTTGCTCGCCATAGGCCTCCGGCTGCCACTTAATATCCCTTCGCAGAATCCCAAAGACAGACTTTCCAAACTGGGAAATGTAGAGTAAGCTTTCTCTGTGAAATGAATGGACATGTCAGAGGGCAGTTTCTTGGAATGCTGCTCTCTGGGTTTTATTGGATGACATTTCACTATTCACCATAGTCTTCAATGTGCTCCGAATATCACTTTTTGAGTTTCACAGGAACAGTGTTCAAACAGTGCCTTATGAGAAGAAACGTATAACTCAATGATTGGAATCCACACATCACCAAGCAGTTTCTCATAAAGCTTCTCTCCACTTTTAATCTCACGATATTTCCTTTTTCGCCATAGGCCTGAATGTGATCCTAAATATCCCTTCACTGATCCATCCACGACAGAGATTCCAGGTTGTATAATTTAAATAAAGCTTTATATATGTGAGGTGAATAAACATAGGAAAAAGCAGATTCACAGAAAGCTTCTTTCCAGTTTTAATCTGAAGATATTTCCTTTTTCATCATAATCCTGAATGTTCTGCCAAATGTCCCTTCGTGGATCTGTCCATGACAGAATTTCCAAGCTGCGTAATGTAAAGAAAGCTTTATCTATGTGAGATGAATACACATATCATGGAGCAGTTTCATAGAAAGCTTCTTTCCAGTTTTTATCTTCAGCTATTTCCCTTTCCACCATAGGCATCAACATGCTCCCGAATATCACTTGGTACCTTTTTCTCCAAAAGGGTTTCCCTGATGCTGTATGAGATAAGAGGTATAACTCTGTGAGTGGAATGCACACGTCACAAAGCAGTTCCTGGGAAAGTTTCTCTCCAGTTTCTGTCTGAACGTATTTCCTTTTTCACCATAAGCCTCAAAGTGCTCCCGAATATCCAGTTGCAGATTAAACAGAAACAGTGTTAGAATACTGTTCAATGAAAAGGGAAGCTTAATTGTGCAAGCGGAATTCACACAACTCAGAGCAGTTTCACAGAAAACTTCCTTCTAGTTTCTATCTGAGGTCATTTCTTTTTCAGGATATTCTAAAAAGCATTCCCAAATGTCCTTTCTCAGATTCCACAGAAACAGTGATTTCAAACTGCTCAATTCAAAGAATGATTTAACTATAAGAGACAAATACAAACATCATAAAAGAGTTGCTCAGAAAGCTTCTCCAATTTTTGATGGAAGACATTTCCTTGCTCACCACAGGCCTCCAGTTGCCACTTAATATTCCTTTGCAGAATCCTCAAAGACAGACTTTCCAAACTGTGAAATGTAGAGTAAGCTTTAACTCTGTGAAATGAATGGACATGTCAGAGAGCAGTTTCTTGGAATGCTTCTTTCTGGGTTTTATTGGATGACGTTTCACTTTTTGCCATAGTCTTAAATATGCTCTGAATATCCCTTTTTTAGTTTTACACGAATAGTGTTCAAACAGTGCTTTATCAGAAGAAAGGTATAACTCCCCAAGTGGAATTCACTCATCATCAAGCAGTTTCTCATAAAGCTTCTCTCCACTTTCTATCTGACGATATTTCCTTTTTCACCATAGGCCTGTATGTGATTCCAAATATCCCTTTGTGGATCCATCCATGATGGAGTTTCCAAGCTCCGTAATGTAAAAAAGCTTCAACTATGTGAGATGAATACATATATCACAAAGCAGACACTCCAAAAGCTTCTTTCCAGGTTTTCTCTGAAGATATTTCATTTTCACCATTGTCCTGATTGTGCTCCCGAATGTACCTTCATGGATCCATCCATGACAGAGTTTCCAAGCTGCATACTGCAAAGAAAGCTTTATCTATGTGAGATGAATACACATATCACAGTGCAGTTTCATAGAAAGCTTCTTTCCGGTTTTTGTCTGAGGCTATTTCCCTTTTCACCATAGGCATCAACATACTCCCGGATATCCCTTGGTACCTTTTTTCCTAAAGGGGTTTCCCTGATGCTGTATGGGAAGAGAGGAATAACACTGTGAGTGGAATGCGCACGTCATGAAGCAGTTCTTCGGAAAGCTTGTCTCCAGTTTCTATCTGAACATATTTCATTTTTCACCGTAAGCCTCAAAGTGCTTCTGAAACACCCTTCGCACGCTAAACATAAACAGTGTTAGAAAACTGCTCAATGAAAAGAGAAGCTTAACTGAGTGAGAGTAATTCACGTGACACATAGTAGTTTCACAGAAAGCTTCCTTCTGGTTTTTATATGAGGATATTTCTTTCTCCATATTGTAAAGAGCATTGCCAAATGTCCTTCTTCAGATTCCACAGAAACAGTGATTTCAAACTACTTAATCCAAAGAATGATTTACCTCTATGTGATGAATGCACACGTCACAAAGCAGTTGCTCAGAAAGCTTCTCTCCAGTTTTCAACGGAAGACGTTTCCTTGCTCACCACAGGCCTCCGGGTGCCACTTAATATCCCTTGGAAGATTGCTCAAAGACAGAGTTTCCAAAGTGGAAAATGTAGTGTAAGCTTTAGCTCTGTGAAATGAATGCACATTGTCAGAGATTAGTTTCTAGGAGCACTTATTTCTGGGTTTTATTTCACTTTTCTCCATATTCCTATATGCGATCCGAAATATCACCTTTTCGGTTTTACAGGAACAGTGTTCAAACACTGCCTTATGAGAAAAGAGGTATAAATCCCTAACTGGAATGCACATATCACAAAGCAGTTTCTCAGAAAGCTTCTCTCCTGGTTTTATCTGAAGATATTTCCTTTTCCACCATAGTCCTGAAGGTGCTCCAGAATGTAACTTGGTGGATTCGTCCACGACGGTGTTTCCAAGCTACGTAATGCAAAGAAAACTTTATCTAAGTGAGATGAATAAACATAGCAAAAAGAGGATTCACAGAAAACTTCTTTCCAGTTTTTATCTGAAGATATTTCCTTTTTCACCATAGTCCTGAGTGTGCTCCCAAATGTCCCTTCGTGGATGCTTGCATGACAGAGATTCCAAACTGCATAACTTAAAGAAAGCTTTATCTATGTGAGATGAATACACATAGCACAGAGCAGTTTCACAGAAAGCTTCTTTCCAGTTTCTGTCTCTATTTCCCTTTTGACCATAGGTGTTAATGTGCCCCTGAGTATCTCTTGGTATCTTTTTCTTCAAAAGGGTTTCCCTGATACTGTATGAGAAAAGAGGTATAACACTGTGAGTGGAATGCGCATGTCACAAAGCAGTGCCTTGGAAAGCTTCTCTCCAGTTTCGGTCTGAACAAATTTCCTTTTTCACCATAAGCCTCAAAGCACTCCCGAATATCCCTTCACACGCTAAACATAAACAGGGTCAGAAAACTGTTCAATGAAAGAGGGAGGCTTAATGGAGTGAGAGGAATTAAGAAGACACAGAGCAGTTTCACAGGAAGCTTCCTTCTGGATTTTACCTGACGATATTTCTTTCTCCATATTCTAATGAGTATTCCCAAATGTCATTCCTGAGATTCCACAAAAAGAGTGATTTCAAACTGCTGAATCCAAGGAATGGTTTAACTCTAGGAGATTAATACACACATCACAAAGCAGTCACTCAGAAAGCTTCTCTCAGGTTTTCATCAAAAGACTTTTTTTGCTCACCAGAGGCCTCCGGACGCTACTGAATATCTCTTTGCAATTTCTGGAAAGATAGAGTTTCCAAACTGGGCTATGTAGTGTAAGCTTTAACTCTTTGAAATGAATGCACATATCAGAGAACAGTTTCCTGGAATGCTTCTTTCTGGGTTTTATCTGAGGATATTTCACTTTTCGCCATAGTCTTCAATGTGCTCTGAAATATCACTTTTTCATTTTACAGGAACAGTGTTGAAACACTGCCTTATGGGAAAAGAGGTGTAACTCCCTGAATGGAATGTACACATAACAAAGCAGTTTCTCAGACAGCTTCTCTCCAGTTTCTATCCTAACATATTTCCTTTTTCACCGTAAGTCTAAAAGCGCTCCCCCGTATCCCTTCACACGCTAAACATAAACAGTGTTAGAAAACTTCTCAATGAAAAGAGAAGCTTAGCTGAGCGAGAGGAATTCACATGACACAGAGCAGTTTCACAGAAAGCTTCCTTTTGGTTTTTGTCTGAAGATGTTTCCCTTTTCACCATAGTCCTGAATGTGCTCCCGAATGCCCTTCGTGGATACTTCCATGACAGAGTTTCCAAGCTGCATAATGGAAAGAAAGCATTATCTACGTGAAGTGAATAAACATAGCAAAAAGCAGATTCACAGAAAGCTTCTTTCCAGTTTTTATCTGAAGATATTTCCTTTTTCACCATAATCCTGAATGTGCTCCAGAATGTCCCTTCGCGAATCCGTCCATGACAGAATTTCCAACCTGCATAATGTAAAGAAAACTTTATCTATGTGAAATAAATACACATAGCACAGAGCAGTTTCACGGAAAGATTCTTTCCAGTTTCTGTCTGAGGCTATTTCCCTTTTCACTATAGGCGTTAATATGTCCCCGAATATCTCTTGGTACCTTTTTATGCAAAAGGGTTTCCCTGATGCTGTATGAGAAGAGAAGTATAACACTGTGAGTGGAAAACACACTTCACAAAGCAGTTCCTTGGAAAGCTTCTCTCCAGGTTCTATCTGAACATATTTCCTTTTCCTCCGTAAGCCTCAAAGCGCTCCTGAATATCCCTTCACAAGTTAATCATAAACAGTTTTAGAAAATTGCTAAATGAAAAGAGAAGCTTAACTGAAAGAGAGGAATTCACACGACATATATTAGTTTCACAGAAAGCTTCCTTTTTTTATGTGATTATATTTCTTTCTCCATATTCTAAAGAGCGTTCCCAAATGTCCTTCTTCAGATTCCACAGAAACAGTGATTTCAAACTCTTCAATCCAAAGTATGATTTAACTCTATGAGATGAATACACACGTCACAAAGCAGTTGTTCAGAATGTTTCTCTCCAGTTTTCAACAGAAGACGTTTCCTTGCCCATCAAAGGCCTCCGGACGCCACTTACTATCCCTTCACAGATTCCTGAAAGATAGAGTTTCCAAACTGGACAATGTAGAGTAAGCTTTATCTCTGTGAAATGAATGCAAATACCAGAGAACAGTTTCTTGGAACTCTTCTTCTGGGTTTTATTTGAGGATATTTCACTTTTCACCATAGTCTTCAATGCACTCTGAAATATCCCTTTTTCAGTTTTACAGGAACAGTGTTCAAGGACTGCCTTATGAGAAAAGAGGTATAACTCCCTGAGTGGAATGCACACACCACAAAGTAGTTTCTCAGAAAGCTTCTCTCCAGTTTTTATCTGAAGATATTTTCATTTAGACCATAGTCCTGAATATGCTCTCAAATGTCCATTCGGGGATCCGTCCATGACTGAGTTACCAAGCTGTGTAATGTAAAGAAAGGTTTAACTATGTGAGATGAATAAACATAGCAAATAGTAGATTCACAGAAAGCTTCTTTCCAGTTTTCATCTGAAGATATTTATATTTTTACCATAGTCCTGAATCTGCTCCCGAATGTCCTTTCGCAGATCCAACCATGACAGAGTTTCCAAGCTGAGTAATGTAAAGTAACCTTTATCTATTTGAGAGAAAAACATAAATCACAGATCATTTTCACAGAAAACTTCTCTCCAGTTTTTGTCTAAGGCTATTTCCCCTTTCACCATAGGCGTCAATACACTCCCAAATATCCCTTGTTACCTTTTTGTCCAAAAGTATTTTCCTGATGCTGTATGAGGAGAGAGGTATTACACAGTGATTGGAATGCACACGTCACAAAGCAGTTCCTCGAAAAGCTTCTCTCTAGGTTCTATCTGAACATATTTCCTTTTTCACCATAACCCTCAAAGTGCTCCCGAATTTCCCTTCACACGCTAAACACAAACAGCGTTAGAAAGCTGCTCAATGAAAAGAGAAGCTCAACTGAGTGAGAGGAATTCTCCAAGAATATCCCTTCACAGACTAAACAAAAACAGTGTTAGAATACTGTTTCATGAAAAGAGTCTGAACTGTGTGAGTGAAATTCACACGACACAGAGCAATTTTACAGAAAGCTTCCTTCTGGTTTTTATCTGAGGGTATTTCTTTTACAGCATATTCTAAAGAGCGTTCCCAAATGTCCTTTCTCAGGTTCCACAGAAACAGTGATTTCAAACTGCTCAATCCAAGGGATGATTTAACTCTATGAGATGAAGGCACACATCACAAAGCAGTTCCTCAGAAAGCTTCTCTCCACTTTTCAACGGAAGGCATTTCCTTGCTCACCACAGGCCTCTGGGCGCCACTTAATATCCCTTCGCAGATTCCTCAAGGACAGAGTTTCCAAACTGGGCAATGCAGAATAAGCTTTAACTCTGTGAAATGAATACACATATCAGACAGCAGTTTCTTGGAACGCTTCTGTCTGGGTTTTATATGAGGATATTTCACTTTTTGCCATAGTCTTCAATGCACTGCGAAATATCATTTTTTCCATTTTCCAGGAACAGTGTTCAAACACTGCCTTATGAGGAAAGAGGTATAACTCGCTGAGTGAAATGCACACACCACAAAGCAGTTTCTCAGAAAGCTTCTCTCCAGTTTTTATCTGAAGATATTTCCTTTTTTGCCTTAGGCCTGAAGGTACTCCCTAATGTCCCCTCATGGTTCCAACCATGACGAAGTTTCCAAGCTCCGTAATGCAAAGAAAGCTTTATCTATGTGAGATGAACATATAGCAAAAAGCAGACACTCAGAAAGCTTCTTTCCAGTTTTTATCTGAAGATATTTCCTTTTTCTCCATTGTCCAGAATGTTCTCCCAAATGTCCCATTGCGGATCTGTCCATGACAGAGTTTACAAGCTGCGTAATGTAAAGAAAGCTTTATCTATGTGAGAAGAATACACATATCACAGAGTAGTTTCATAGAAAGCTTTTTTCCAGTTTTTGTGTGAGGCTATTTCCCCTTTCACCATAGGCATGAACATGCTCTCGAATATCCCTTGGTACCTTTTTCCCCAAAGGGGTTTCCCCGATGCTGTGTGAGAAGAGACCTATAATACTGTGAGCGAAATGCACATGTCACAAAGCAGTTCCTCGGAAAGCTTCTTTCCAGTTTCTATCTGAACATATTTCCTTTCTCACTGTAAGACTCAAAGCACTTCTGAATACCCCTTCACATGCTAAATGTAAACAGTGTTAGAAAACTTCAATGAAAAGGGAAGCTTAACTGAACAAGAGGAATTCTCATGACACGCAGAAGTTTCACAGAAAGCTTCCTTCTGGTTTTCATCTGAGGATATTTCTTTCTCCACATTCCACAGAGCAATCCCAAATGTCCTTCCTCAGATAACACAAAATCAGTGATTTCAAACTCCTCAATCCAAGGAATGGTTTAACACTATAAGATGAATACACATATCACAAAGCAGTTGCTTAGAAAGCTTATCTCCAGTTTTCATGGGAAGACATTTCCTTGCTCACCACAGACCTCCAGGGCACCACTTAATAGCCCTTCACAGATTCCTCAAAGACAGAGTTTGCAAACTGGGCAATGTAGAGTACACTTTAATTCTGTGAAATGAATGCACATATCAGAGAGCAGTTTCTTGGAATGCTTCTTTCTGGGTTTTATTTGAGGATATTTCATTTTTCACCACAGTCTTCAATCCACTCCGAAATAGCACTTTTTCATTTTTACAAGAACGGTGCTCAAACACTGCCTTATGAGAAAAGAGGTATAATTTCCTGAGTGGAATGCACACATCACAAAGCAATTTCTCAGAAACCTTCCCTCCAGTTTTTATCTGAAGATATTTCCTTTATCTCCATAGGCCTGAATGTGCTCAAGAATGTCCTTTTGTGGATCTGTCCATGAGGGAGTATCCAAACTGCCTAATATAAGGAAAGTTTTATCTCTTTAAGATTAATAAACATATCTATCACAAAGCAGTTTCACAGAAAGGTTCTCTCCTGTTTTTGTCTGAGGATGGTTACTTTTGCATCATAGCCATCCGTACACTCCCAAATGTCCCCTGGTAGCTTTATCTCCAAAAGGGATTCCCCAATCCTCTCTGAGAAGAAAGGTCTAAATCTGAGTGAAATGCACATGTCACAAAGCAGTTCCTCGGAAAGCTTCTCTCCAGTTTCTATCCGATCGTATTTCCCTTTTCACTGTAATCCTCAAAGTGGTCCCGAATATCCCTCCGCAGAGTAAACACAGTGTTAGAATACTGCTCAATGAAAAGAGAAGCTTAACAGTGAGAGTGGAATTCACACGACACAGAGCAGTTTCACAGAAAGCTTCCTTCTGCTTTTTTAATCTGAGGGTATTTCTTTTACAACATATTCTAAAGAGGGTTTCCAAATGTCCTCTCTCAATTTCCACAGAAACAGTGATTTTAAACAGCTCAATCCAAGGAATGATTTAACTTTATGAGATGAATACATACATCACAAAGCAGTTACACAGAAAGTTTCTCTCCAATTTTCAATGGAAGACATCTCCTTGCTCACCACAGGTGTCCGGCACCACTTAATATCCCTTCGTAGATTCCTCAAAGACAGAGTTTCCAAACAGGGCAACGTAGAGTAAGCTTTAGCTCTGTGAAATGAAAGCACATAACAGAGAGAAGTTTCTTGGAACGCTTCTTTCTGGGTTTTATTTGAGGATATTTCACTTTTTTCCATAGTCTTCAAAGCCCTCTGAAATATCACTTTTTCTGTTTTACAGAACACTGTTCAAACACTGCCTCCTGAGAAAAGAGTTATAACTTCCTGAGTGGAATGCACACATCACAAACAAGTTTCTCAGAAAGCTTCTCTCCAGTTTTTATCTGAAGATATTTCCTTTTTCATCATAGGCTTAAATGCGCTTTCGAATATCCTGTGGCAGATCCATCCATGACGGAATTTCAAAACTGCATAATATAAAGAAAGTTTTATCTATGTGAGATGAATAAACATAGAAAAAGCAGATTCACAGAAAATTTCCTTCCAGTTTTTATCTAAAGATATTTCCATTTTCAACATAGTCCTGAATGTGCTCCCAAATATCCCTTTGTGGATTCATCCATGACAGAGTTTCCAAGCTGCGTAATGTAGAGAAAGCTTTATCTATGTGAGATGAATACACATATTACAGAACAGTATCACAGAAAGGGTTTCCCTGATGCTGGTGAGAAGAGAGGTATAACACTGTGAGTGGAATGCACATGTCACAAAGCACTTCTGTGGAAAGCTTTCTCCAGTTTCTATCTGAACATAATTTCTTTTTCACTGTAAGCCTCAAAGTGCTCCTGTATATCCCTTCATATGCTAAACATGAACAATGTTAGAAAACTGCTTAATGAAAAAGAAGCTTAACTGAGTGAGAGTAATTCACATAACACACAGCAGTTTCACAGATAGTTTTCTTCTGGGTTTTATCTGAGGATGTTTCTTTCTCCATATTCTAAGGAGTATTCCCAAATGTCCTTCCTCAGATTCCATAGAAACAGTGATTTCAAACTCTTCAATCCAAAGAATGATTTAACTCTATGAGAATAATACACACATCACAAAGCAGCTGCTCAGAAATCTTCTCTCCAGTTTTCAACGGAAGACATTTCCTTGCTCAAAACAGGCCTCTGGGAGCCACTTAATACCACTTTGCAGATTCCTCAAACACAGAGGTTCCAAACTGGGAAATGTAGAGAAAACTTTTACTCTGTGTAATGAATGCACATATCAGAGAGCAGTTTCTTGAAACGCTTCTTTCTGGGTTTTATTTGAGGATATTTCACTTTCACCATAGTCTTCAATGCGCTCCATAATATCACTTTTTCTGTTTTATAGGAACAGTGTTCAAACACTGCCTTATTAGAAAGGAGGTACAACTCCCTGAGTGGAATGTACATGTCACAAAGCAGTTTCTCAGAAAACTTATCTCCAGTTTTTATCTGAAGATATTTCCTTTTTCACCATAGTCCTGAATGTGCTCCCGAGTGTCCCTTCACAGATCTGTCCATGACAGAGTTTCCAAGCTGCCTAATGTAAAGAAAGATTTATCAATGTGAGATGAATCAACATAGCAAAAAGCAGATTTACAGAAAGTTTCTATCCAGTTTTTATCTGAAGATATTTCCTTTTTCACTATACTCCTGAATGTGCTACCGAATGTCCCTTCATGGATCCGTCCATGACAGAGTTTCCAAGCTGTGTAACACAAAGAAAGTTTTATCAATGTGAGATGAATCAACATAGCAAAAAGCAGATTTACAGAAAGCTTCTTTCTAGTTTTTATCTGAAGATACTTCCTTTTTCACCATACTCCTGAGTGTGCTTCTGAATGCCTTTTCGCGGATCCATCCATGACAGAGTTTCCAAGCTGCGTAAAATAAAGGAAGCTTTATCTATGTCAGATGAATACACATATCACAGAGTAGTTTCACAGAAAGCTTCTCTCCAGTTTTAGTCTGAGTCTATTTCCCTTTTCACCATATTCGTTAATATGCTCCCGAATATCCCTTGGTACCTTTTCCTCCAAAAGGGTTTTCCCGAATCTGTATGAGAAGAGAGGTATAACACTGTGAGTGGAATGCATATGTCACAAAGCAGTTCCTTGGAAAGTTTCTCTCCAGTTTCTATCTGAACATATTTTCTTTTTCACCGTAAGCCTCAGGCGCTCCCAAATATCTCTTTGCACGCTACACATAAACAGTGGTTTAAAATAGCTCAATGAAAAGAGAAGCTTAACTGAGCCAGGGGAATTCACATGACACACAGCAGTTTCACAGAAAGCTCCCTTCTGGTTTTCATCTGAGGATATTTTTTTCTCTATATTCTAAAGAGAGTTCCCAAATGTCCTTCCTCAGATTCCATGGAAACAGTGATTTCAAACTACTCAGTCCAAAGAATAATTTATCTCTATGAGATGAATACACACGTCACAAAGCAGTTGCTCAGGAATTTTCTCTCCAGTTTTCAATGGAAGACATTTCCTTGCTCACCACAGGTCTCCGGGCACCAATTAATATCCCTTCGCAGATTCCTCAAGGGAGAGTTTCCAAAATGGGCAACATAGAGTAAGCTTTATTTCTGTGAAATAAATGCACATATAAGAGAGCATTTTCTTCTAACTATTCTTTCTGGGTTTTAATTGAGGATAGTTCACTTTTTGCCATAGTCTTTAAAGTGCTCTGAAATATTACTTTTTCAGTTTTACAGGAACAGTGTTCAAACACTGCCTTATGATAAAAGAGGTATAACACCCTGAGTGGAATGCACACATCATAAAGCAGTTTCTCAGAGTTTCTCCTCCGTTTTTATCTGAAGATAGTTCCTTTTTCACCATAGGCCTGAGTGTGCTCCCGAATGTCCCTTCGTGGATCTGTCCGTGACGGAGTTTCCTAACTGCGTAATATAAAGAAGGTTTTATGTGAAATCAATAAGCATATCTATCACAAAGCAGTTTCACAGAAGGCTTATATGCCGTTTTTGTCTGACGATATTTCCTTTTTAACCATGGCCATCTGTATACTCCCGAATGTCCCATGGTAGCTTTTTCTCCAAAAGAGATTCCCCAATCCTCTATGAGAAGGAAGGTATAACTCTTTGAGTGGCGTACACACGTCACAAAGGAACTCCTCAGAAAGCTTCTCTCCAGTTTCTATCTGAAGATATTTCCGTTTTCACAATAAGTCTCAAAGTACTCCCGAATATCCCTTCACAGACTACAGAAAAACACTGTTAGAATACTGCTCAATTAGAAGAGAAGCTGAAATGTGTGAGTGAAACTCACACAACATAGAGCAGTCTCACAAAAAACTTCATTCTGTTTTTGATCTGAGGGTATTTCTTTTCCAGCGTATTCTAAAGAGTGTTCCCAAATGTCCTTTCTCAAGTTCCACAGAAACAGTGATTTCAAA
The DNA here is from genome assembly GCF_049350105.2 of Macaca mulatta. NCBI lineage: Eukaryota > Metazoa > Chordata > Mammalia > Primates > Cercopithecidae > Macaca > Macaca mulatta. The sequence goes on from NC_133413.1 coordinate 56,438,594, forward strand.
CTCTTCAATCCAAAGAATGATTTAACTGTATGTATATAATACACACATCACAAAGAAGCTGCTCAGAAAGCTTCTTTCCTGTTTTCAATGGAAGACATTTCCTTGCTCACCACAGGCCTCCAGGAGCCACTTAATATCCCTTTGCAGATTCCTCAAAACCAGAGTTTCCAAACTGGGCAATGTAGAGTCTGCTTTAACTCTGTGAAATGAATGCACATATCAGAGAGTAGTTTCTTGGAATGCTTCCTTCTGGGTTTTATTTGAGGATATTTCAGTTTTTGCCATAGTCTTCAATGCATTCCGTAATATCACATTTTTGGTTTTTCAGTAACACTGTTCAAATACTGTCTTATGAGAAAAGAAGTATAACTCCCTGAGTGGAATGCACACGTCACAAAGCAGTTTCTCAGAAAGCTTCTCTCCAGCTTTCATCTGAAGATATTTCCATTTTCAACATAGGCCTGAATGTACTCCTGAATATCCCTTCACAGATCTGTCCATGACAGAGTTTCCAAGCTGCATAATGTAAAGAAAGCTTTCTCAATGTGAGAGGAATAAACATAGCAAAAAGAAGATTCACAGAAAGCTTCTTTCCAGTTTTTATCTGAAGATATTTCCTTTTTCACCATAGTCCTGAATGTGCTCCCAAATGTCCCTTCACGGATGCTTGCATGACGGAGATTCCAAACTGCATAACTTAAAGAAAGCTTTATCTATGTGAGATGAATACACATAGCACAGAGCAGTTTCACAGAAAGCTTCTTTCCAGTTTCTGTCTCAGACTATTTCCCTTTTCATCATAGACATTAATGTGCCCCTGAATATCTCTTGGTATCTTTTTCTTCAAAAGGGTTTCCCTGATACTGTATGAGAAAAGACCTATAACACTGTGAGTGGAATACACACGTCACAAAGCAGTGCCTTGGAAAGCTTCTCTCCAGTTTCGGCCTGAAAATATTTCCTTTTTCACCATAAGCCTCAAAGTACTCTCGAATATCCCTTAGGAGACGAATCTAAAAGTGTTAGAATACTGCTCAATGAAAACAGATGCTTAGCTGTACGAACAGAATTCACACAACACAGAGCAGTTTTACAGAGTGCCTCCTTCTGGTTTTTATCTGAGGGTCTTTCCTTTCCAGCATATTCTTAAGAACGTTCCCAAATGTCCTTTCTCAGGTTCCACAGAAACAGTGATTTCAGCCTACTCAATCCAAAGAATGATTTAACCCTATGAGATGAATACACACATCACAGAGCAGTTGCTCACAAAGATTCCAGTTTTCAACAGAAGACGTTTCCTTGCTCAATACAGGCCTCCGGGCACCACTTACTACCACTTTGCAGATTCTGGAAAGACAGAGTTTCCAAACTGGGCAATGTAGTGTAAGCTTTAACTCTTTGAAATGAATGCACGTATCAGAGAGCAGTTTCTTGGAACACTTCTTTCTGGGTTTTATTTGAGGATATTTAATTCTTTGCTTTAGTCTTCAATGCGCTCCAAAATATCACTTTTTCTGTTTTACAGGAACAGTGTTCAAACACTGCCTTATGAGAAAAGAAGTATAATTCCCTGAGTGGAATGCACATATCACAAAGCAGTTTCTCAGAAAGCTTCTCTCCAGTTTTTTTCTGAAGATATTTTCTTTTTCACCATAGGCCTGAATGTGATCCTGAATATCTCTTCGCAGATCTGTCCATGAGAAAGTTTCCAAGCTATGTAAGGTAAAGAAACCTTTATCTATGTGAGATGAATAAACACAGCAAAAATCAGATTCATAGAAATTTCTTTAAAGATTTATCTCAAGATATTTCGTTTTTCTCCACAGTCCTGATAGTGCTCCTGAAAGTCCCTTCGCGGTTCCATCCATGACAGAGTTTCTGAGCTGCACAATGTAAAGAAAGCTTTATCTATTTGAGACGAGTACACATAGCACAGAGTAGTTTCACAGAAAGCTTCTTTCCAGTTTTTGTCTCAGGCTATTTCCATTTTCACCATAGGCATCACTATGCCCCTGAATATCCCTTGGTACTTTTTCTCCAAAAGGGTTTCCCCAATACTGTATGAGAAGAGAGGTATAAAACTTTGAGTGGAATGCATACGTCACAAAGCAGTTCCTCGGAAATCTTCTCTCCAGTTTCTATCTGAACATAAATCCTTTTTCACAGTAAGGCTCAAATTGCTCTGGAATATCGCTTCACACGCTAAACACCAACAGTGTTAGAAAACAGCACAATGAAAAGAGAAGCTTAACTGAGCGAGAGAAATTCACATGACAGATAACCGTTTCACAGAAAACTTTCTTCTGATTTTTATCTGAGGATATTTCTTTCTCCATATTCTAAAGAGCGTTCCCAAATGTCCTTCCTCAGATTCCACAGAAACAGTGACTTCACACTGTTCAATCCAAAGAGTGGTTTAAATCTATGAGATGACCACACCCATCACAAAGCAGTTGCTCAGAATGTTTCTCTCCAGTTTTCATCGGGAGATATTTCCTTGCTCACCACAGGCCTCCTGGTGCCACTTAATATCCCTTTGCAGATTCCTCAAAAATAGAGTTTCCCAACTGGGCAATATAGAGAAAGCTTTAATTCTGATAAATCAATGCACATGTCAGAGAACAGTTTCCTGGAATGCTTCTTTCTAGGTTTTACTGGACGATATTTCACGTTTCACCATAGTCTTCACTGTGCCCCGAAATATCACTTTTTGGGTTTTACAGGAACAGTGTTCAAACACTGCCTTATGAGAAAAGAGGTATAACTTACTGAGTGCAATGCACACATCACAAAGAAGTTTCTCAGAAAGCTTCTTTCCTGTTTTTATCTGATGATATTTTCTTTTACACAATAGATTCGAATGTGATTCCAGAATATCCCTTCGAGGACCTGTCCATGATGGAGTTTCCAAGCTGTGCAATGTAAAGAAAGCTTTAACTATGTGAGGTGATTAAACATTGCAAAAGGCAGATTCACAGAAAGCTTCTTCCCAGTGTTTAGCTGAAGATATTTCCTTTTTCATGACAGGCCTGAATATGCTCCAGAATGTGCCTTCGCGTATCCATCCATGACAACGTTTCCTAGCTGCGTAATATAAGCAAAGTTTTATCTATGTGAGATGAATAAACATATCTATCACAAAGCAGTTTCACAGAAACTTGTTTCCAGTTTTTGTCTGGGGATATTTCCTTTTTCACCATTGCTGTCCATATACTCCCGAATGTCCCTTCGGTAGCTTTTTCTCCAAAAGGAATTGCCGAATCCTCTATGAGAAAAACGGTATAAGTCTGTGAGTGGAATGCACACGTCACAAGCAGCTCCTCGGAAAACTTCTCTCCAGTTTCTATATGAAGATACTTCCATTTTCACCATAAACTTCAAAGTGTTCCCGAATATCCCTTCACAGACTAAAGAAAAACAGTGTTAGAACACTGCTCAACGAAAACAGAAGCTTAACTGTGTGAGTGGAATTCACAGGACACAGAGCAATTTCACAGAAAGCTTCCTTCTGGTTTTTATCGGAGGGCATTTCTTTTAGGCATATTCTTAAGAGCGTTCCCAAATGCCCTTTCTCTGGTTCCACAGAAAGAGGGATTTCAAACTGCTGAATCCAAAGAATGATTTAACTCTATGAGATGAATACACACATCACAAAGCAGTTTCTCAGAGAGCTTCCCTCCAGTTTTCAACGGAAGACATTTCCTTGCTCGCCACAGGCCTCCTGTCGCCACTTAATATCCCTTCGCAAAATCCTCAAAGGCAGACTTTCCAAACTGGGAAATATAGAGTAAGCTTTAACTCTCTGAAAGGAATGCACATGTCAGAGAGCAGTTTCTTGGAACGCTCCTCTCTGGGTTTTATTTCAGGATATTTCACCTTTCGCCATAGACTCCCATGTGCTTTGAAATATTACTTTTTCCGTTTTGCAGGTACAGTGTTCAAACACTGCCTTATGAGAAAAGAGGTATAACTCCCTGAGTAGAATGCACACATCACAAAGCAGTTTCTCAGAAAGCGTCTCTCCAGTTTTTTCCTGAAGATATTTCCTTTTTCACCATAGGCCTGAATGTGCTGCAGAATGCCCCTTCACGGATCCTAACATGATGGAGTTTTCAAACTGCATAGTAGAAAGAAAGCTTTAGCTATGTGAGTAGAATAAACATATCTATCACAGAACAGTTTCACAGAAATCTTCTTTCTGGTTTTTGTCTGAGGATATTTCCTTTTTCACCATTGCTGCCCATATACTCCCAAATATCCCCTGGTAGCTTTTTCTCCAAAAGGAATTCCCCAATCCTCTATGAGAAGAAAAGTATAACTCTGTGAGCGGAATGCACACGACACATAGCAGTTTAACAGAAAAATTCCTTTTGGTTTATATCTGAGGATATTTCTTTCTCCATATTTTAAGCAGTGTTTTGGGATATTCTAAAGAGTGTTCCCCCATATTCTTCCTGAGATTTCAGAGAAACAGTACTTTCAAACTGCTCATTCCAAAGAATGATTTAACTCTATGAGATGAAAACACACTTCCCAAAGCAGTTGTTCAGTAAGCTTTTCTCCAGTTTTCAATGGAAGACATTTCCTTGCTCACCTCAGGCCTCCAGGCGCCACTTAATATCCCTTCGCAGATTCCTCAAAGACACAGTTTCCAAACTGGGCAATGTAAAGTAAGCTTTAATTCTGTCAAGTGAATGCACATATCAGAGAGCAGTTTCTTGGAACGGTTCTTTCCGGGTTCTATTTGAGGATAGTTCACTTTTCACCATAGTCTTAAATGTGCTCCAAAATATCACCTTTTCAGTTTTACAGGAACAGTGTTCAAACACTGTCTTATGAGAAAAGAAAAATAACTCCCTGAGTGGAATGCACACATCACAAATCAGTTTCTCAGAAAGCTTCTCTCCGGTTTTTATCTGAAGATATTTCCTTTTTCACCATAGGCCCGAATGTGCTCCTGAATGTCCCTTTGCAGTTCCTCCATGATGGAGTTTCCAAGCTGAGTAATGTAAAGAAAGCTTCATCTATGTGAGATGAATAAACATAGCAAAAAGTACATTTACAGAAAGCTTCTTTCCAGTTTTTTCTGAAGATATTTCCTTTTTTACCATAGTCCTGTATGTGCTCCCGAATGTCCCTTCGTGGATCTGTCCATGACAAAGTTTTCCTGCTGTGTAATGTAAAGAAAGCTTTAACTATGTGAGATGAATACACATATCACAGAGCAGTTTCACAGAAAGATTCTTTCCAGTTTTTATGTGAGGCTATTCTAAAGAACGTTCCCAAATTTCCTTTCTCAGGTTTCACAGAAACAGTGATTTCAAACTGCTAAATCCAAGGTAGATTTAACTCTATGAGATGAATATACACATCACAAAGTAGTTGATCAGAAAACCTGCCTCCAGTTTTCAATGGAAGACATAACCTTGCTCACCAAAGGCATCCGAGCACCACTTAATACCCCTTCGCAGATTCCTCAAAGAGGGAGTTTCCAAACTGGACAATGTAGAGTAGTCTTTAACTCTGTGAAATGAATCACATATCAAAGAGCAGTTTCTTGGAATGTTTCTTTCTGGGTTTTATTTGAGGATATTTCACTTTTCACTGTAGTCCTCAATGCATTCCAAAATATCACTTTTTCCATTTTACAGGAACAGTGTCGAAACACTGCCTTAGGAGAAAAGAGCTATAATTCCCTGAGTGGAATGCACATATCACAAAGCAGTTTCTCAGAAAGCTTCTCTCCGATTTTTATCTGAAGATATTTCCATTTTCACCATAGTCATGAACATGCTCTCGAATGTCCCTTCGTGGATCCATCCATGATGGAGTTTCTAAACTCCATTATATAAAGAAAGTTTTAGCTATGTAAGATGAATAAATATATCTTTCACAAAGCACTTTCACAGAAAGTTTGTTTCCAGTTGTTGTTTGAGCATAATTCCTTTTTCACCATACCCATCCATGTACTCCTGAATGTCCCTCGGTAGCTTTTTCTCCAAAAGGGATTCCCCAATCCTCTATCAGAAGAAAGGTATTACTCTGTGAGTGGAATGTGCACGTCACAAAGCGACTTTCAGAAAGGTTCTCTCCAGTTTCTATCTAAAGATATTTCTGTTTTCACCATAAACCTCAAAACGCTCCCGAATATCCCTTCACAGACTAAACAAAGACAATGGTACAATACTGTTCAATGAAAAGAGAAGCTTAACTGTGCGAGTGGAATTTGCACGAACCAGAGCAGTTTCACAGAAAGCTTACTTCTGATTTTTATCTGAGGGTATTTCTTTTTCAACATATTCTAAAGAGCGTTCCCAAATGTCTTTTCTCAGGTTCCACAGAAACAGTGATTTCAAACTGCACAAGCCAGAGAATTATTTAACTCTATGAGATGAAAACACATATCACAGGCAGTTGCTCAGAAAACTTCCCTACAGTTTTCAATGGGAGAGGTTTCCTTGTTCACCACAGGCCTCCAGGCACCTCTTAATATCCCCTCTCAGATTCCTGAAAGACAGATTTTCCAAATTGGGCAATGTAGAGTAAGTTTTAACTCTGTGAAATGAATCCACATATCAGAGAGTATTTTCTTGGACTGCTTCTTTCTGGATTTTATTTGATGATATTTCACTTTTCTCCGTAGTCTTTAATGCACTCTGAAATATCACTTTTTAGGTTTTACAGGAACAGTGTTCAAACACTGACTTAGGAGAAAAAAGGTATAACTCCCTGAGAGGAATGCACATATCACAAAGCAGTTTCTGAGAAAGCTTCTCTGCAGTTTTTATCTGAAGATATTTCCTTTTTCACCATAGGCCTGAATGTGATCCCAAATATCTCTTCGCGGATCTGTCCATGGCAGAATATGAAAGCTGAGTAATGTAAAGAAAGCTTTATCTATGCGAGATGAATAAACATAGCAAAAAGCAGATTCACAGAAAGCTTCTTTCCAGTTTTTATCTGAAGATATTTCCTTTTCCACCATATCCTGAATGTGCTCCTGAATGTCCCTTTACATATCCATCCATGACAGTGTTTCTAAGCTGTGTAATGTAAAGAAAGCTTTACCTATGTGAGATGAATACATATATCAGAAAGCAGTTTCACAGAAAGCTTCTTTCCAGTTTTTGCCTGAGACTATTTCCCTTTTCACCTTAGGCGTCAATATGCTCCCCAATATCCCTTGGTACCTATTTCTCCAAAAGGGTTTCCCCGATGCTGCATGAGAAGAGAGGTATAACACCATGAGTGGAATGCACACGTCAGAAAGCAGTGCCTCGGAAAGATTCTCTCCAGTTTCTATCTGAACATATTTCCTTTTTCACCATAAGCCTCAAAGCCCTCCCGAATATCCCTTTGTACGCTAAAAATAAACAGTTTTAGAGAACTGCTCAATGAAAAGATAAGGATTACAGAGCGAGAGGAATTCACACGACACATAGCAGTTTCACAGAAAGCTTCTTTCCAATTTTTATCTGAAGATATTACCTTTTTCATCATAGTCCTGAATGTGCACCCGAATGTCCCTTTGTGGATCCGTCCATGACAGAGTTTCAAAGCTACGTAATGTAAAGAAAGCTTTACATATGTGAGGTGAATACCCATATCACAAAGCAGTTTCACAGAAAACTTCCTTCCAGTTTTTGTCTGAGGCTATTTCCATTTTCACCGTAGGCGTCAATATTCTCCCGAATATCCCTTGGTACCTTTTTCTCCAAAAGTGTTCCCCCAATGCCATATGAGAAGAGAGGTATAACACTGTGAGTGGAATGCACACATCACAACAATTCCTCTGAAAGATTCTCTCCAATTTTGATCTGATCATATTTCCTTTTTCACCATAAGCCTCACAGTGCTCCCGAATATCTGTTCATACACTAAACACAAACAGTGTTAGAATGATGCTCAATTTAAAGAGAAGCTTAACTGAGTGAGAAAAATTCACACAAAACATAGCAGTTTCACAGAAAGCTTACTTCTGGTTTTTATCTGAGGGTATTTCTTTTTGAGCATATTCTAAAGAGTGTTCCCAATGTTCCTTCTCAGGTTCCACAGAAACAGTGATTTCAAACTGCTCAATTCAAAGACTGATTTAACTCCATGAGATGAATACACAGGTCACAAAGCAGTTGCTCAGAAAGCGTCTCTCCAGTTTTCAACTGAAGACATTTCCTTGCTCACAACAGACCTCCTGGTGACACTTCATATCCCTTCGCAGATTCCTCAAAGACAGAGTTTCCAAACTGGGCATTGTAGAGTATGCATTAACTCTGTGAAATGAATGCACATATCAGAGAGCAGTTTTTTGGAAGGCTTCTTTCTGGTTTTATTTGAGGATATTTCACTTTTCGCCGTAGTCTTCAATGCGCTCAGAAATATCACTTTTTCGGTTTTACAGGAACAGTGTTCAAACACTACCTTATGAGAAAAGAGGTATAACTCCGTGAGTGGAATCCACGCATCACAAAGTAGTTTCTCAGAAAGCTTCTCTCCACTTTTTATATGAAATGTTTCCTTTTTCACCATAGGCCTGAATGTGATCTCGAATGTCTGTTTGCGGATCCATCCATGACGGAGTTTTCAGGCTACGTAATGTAAGAAAGCTTTATCTATGTGAGATAATAAGCATAGCAAAAGCAGATTCACAGAAAGCTTCTTTCCGTTTTTATCTGAAGATATTACCTTTTTCACCACAGTAATGAATATGCTCCCTAATGTCCCTTCACGGATCCATCCATGACAGAGATTCCAAGCTGCATAATGTAAAGAATGCTTTATCTATGATAGATGAATACACATATCACAGAGCAGTTTCACAGAAAACTTCTTTCCAGTTTTTGTCTGAGGCTACTTCCCTTTTCACCGTAGGCATCAATATGCTCCCGAATATCCCTTGGTGCGTTTTTCTCCAAAAGGGTTTACCTGATGCTCTATGAGAAGAGAGGAATATCACTCTGAGTGGAATGCACACATCACAAAACAGTTCCACGGAAAGCTTCTCTCCAGTTTCTATCTGAACATATATCCTTTTCCCTCCTAAGCCTTAAGGTGCTCCTGAATATCCCTTTGCACACTAAACCTAAACAGTGTTAGAAAACTGCTCAGTGAACAGAGAATCTTAACTGAGTGAGAAGAATTCACACGACATATAACAGTTTCACAGAAAGCTTCCTTCTGGTTTTTAATCGGAGGATTTCCCCGTATTTTAAAGACTGTTCTAAAATGTACTTCCTCAGATTCCACAGAAAAAGTGATTTGAAACTGCTCAATCCAAAGAATGATTTAACTGTATGTGGTGAATACACACATTGCAAAGTAATTGCTCACAAAGCTTCTCTCCAGTTTTCATCAGAAAACATTTCCTTGTTCATCACAGGCCTCCGGGTGCCACTTAATATCCCTTCACAGATTCCTCAAAGACAGAATTCCCAAACTGGGAAATGTAGAGTAAGTTTTAACTCTGAAATGAATACCCACATCAGAGAACAGTTTCCTGGATGCTTCGTTCTGGGTTTTATTTGAGAATAGTTGACTTTTCACCATAGACTTCAATGCGCTCAGAAATATCACATTATTGTTTTTACAGGAACAGTGTTCAAACACTGCCTTATGAGAAACGAGGCATAACTCTATGAGTAGAATGCACACATCACAAAGCAGTTTCTCAGAAAGCTACTATCCAGTTATTATGTGAAGATATCTCCTTTTTCACCATAGGCCTGAATGTGTACCCGAATGTCCCTTCGAGTATCCTTCCGTGACGGAGTTTCCAAGCTTCGTAATGTAAAGAAAACTTTATCTACCTGAGATGAATAAACAAAACTAAAAGCGGATTCACAGAAAGCTTCTTTCCAGTTTTTATCTGAAGGTATTTCCTTTTTCACCCTAGTCCTGAATGTGCACCCACATATCCCTTCACAGATCCGTCCATGACAAAGACTCCAAGCTGCGTAATGTAAAGAGAGATTTATCTATGTGAGATGAATACACATATCACAGAGCAGTTTCACAGAAAGCTTCTTTCCATTGTTTGAGTCTATTTCCCTTTTCACCACTGGCATCAATATGCTCCCGCATATCACTCGGAACCTTTTTCTCCAAAAGGGTTTCCCTGATGCTGTATGAGAAGAGAAGTATAATAGCGGAATGCACACGTCACAAAGCAATTCCTCAGAAGGCTTCTCTCTAGTTTCTCTCTGAACATATTTCCTTTTTCACCATAAGCCTCAAAGTGCTCCTGAATATCCCTTCGCACGCTAAACACCAACGGTGTTAGAAAAGTGCTCAGTGAAAAGAGAGGCTTATCTGAGTGAGAGGAATTAAGACGATACAGAGCAGTTTCACAGAAAGCTTCCTTCTGGTTTTTACCTGAGGATATTTCTTAATCCATATTCTAAAGAGCATTCCCAGATTCCACAGAAACAGTGATTTGAAACTGCTCAATCCAAAGAATGGTTTAACTCTATGAGATTAATACACACATCACAAAGCAGTTGCTCAGAAAGCTTTTCTCTAGTTTTCATTGCAAGACATTTCCTGGCTCACCTCAGGCCTCCGGGCACCACTTAAAATCCCTTCGCAGATTCCTCAAAGACCTAGTTTCCAAACTGAGCAATGTAGAGTAAGCTTTAACTCTGTAAAATGAATGCACATATCAGACAGCATTTTCTTGGAACCCTTCTTTCTGGGATTTATTTGAGGATATTTCACTTTTCGCCATATTCTTGAATGCGCTCCGAAATATCACTTTTAGAGTTTTACAGGAACAGTGTTCAAACACTGCCTTATGAGAAAAGAGGTTTAACACCCTGGCTGAAATGCACACATCACAAAGCAGTTTCTCAGAAAGCTTCTCTCCAGTTTTTATCTGAAGAGATTTTCTTTTTCACAATAGGCCGGAATGTGATCCCGAATATCCCTTTACTGATCCGTCCATGATGGAGTTTCCAAGTTGTGTAATATGAAAAAAACTTTATCTATGCAAGCTGAATAAACATACCAAAAAGCAGATTCACAGAAAACTTCTTTCCAGTTTTTATCTGAAGATATTTCCTTTATCACCATAGGCCTGTATGTGCTCCCAAAAGTCCCATCACGGATCAGTCCATGATAGAGTTTCTGAGCTGCATAATGTAAAGAAAGCTTTATCTATTTGAGACTAGTACACATAGCACAGAGCAGTTTCACAGAAAGCTTCTTTCCAGTTTTTGTCTGAGGATATTTCCTTTTTCACCATAGCCATCAATATACTCCCGAATATCCCTTGGTAGTTTTCTCTCCCAAAGGGATTTCCCAATCCTCTATGAGAAGAAAGGTATAACTCTGTCAGTGGAATGCACATGTCACCTGCAACTCCTTGGAAAGCTTCTCTCCAGTTTCTCTCTGAAGATATTTCCGTTTTGAGAATAAGCCTCAAAGAGTCCCCGAATAACCCTTCACAGACTAAACAGAGTGTTAGAATACTGCTCAATGAAAACAGAGGCTTAACTGTGTGAGTGGAATTCACCCGACACAGAGCAGTTTCAGAGAAAGCTTCCTTCTGATTTATAACTGAAGATATTTCTTTTTCTGCATATTCTGAAGAGCATTCCCAAATGTCCTTTCTCAGGTTTCACAGAAATAGTGATTTTAAACTGCTCAATTCAAACAATGATTTAACTCTATGAGATGATTACACACATCACAAAGCAGTTGCTCAGAAAGCTTCTCTCTGTTTTTAAACAAAGACATTTCCTTGCTCACCACAGGCCTCTGGGCGCCACTTAATATCCCTTCACAGATTCCTCAAAGACAGAGATTTCAAACTGGGTAACATAGAGTATGCTTTAACTCTATCAAGTGAATGCACATATGAGAGAGCAGTTTCTTGAAATGCTTCTTTCTGTGTTTTATTTAAGGATAGTTCACTTTATGCCATAGTCTTCAATGCCCTCCAAATATCACTTTTTCGGTTTTACAGGAACAGTGTTCAAATACTGCCTTATGAGAAAAGAGGTATAACTCCCTGAGTGAAATGCAAATATCACAAAGCAGTTTCTTAGAAAGCTTCTCTCCAGTTTTTATCTGAAGAGATTCCCTTTATCACCATAGGCCTGAAGGTGTCCCGAATGTCCCTTTGCAGATCCGTCCACGACAGAGTTTCCAAATTGCATAATACAAAGAAAGTTTTATCTATGTCAGATAAATACACATATCTATCACAAAGCAGTTTCACAGAAACCTTCTTTCCTGTTTTGGTCTGAGGATATTTCTTTTATCACAGTAGCTGCCCATATACTCCCGAATGTCCCTTTGTAGCTTTTCCTCCAAAACGGATTCCCCAATCCTCTATGAGAAGAAAGGTAAAATTCGAAGATATTTTCATTTTCACCATAAGCCTCAAAGTGCTCCTGAATATCCCTTCGAAGACGAAACACAGTGTTAGAATACGGCTCAATGAAAACAGAAGCTGAACTGCGTGAATGAAATTCAAACAACACCGAGCAGTTTCACAGAAAGCTTCCTTCTGATTTTTTATTGTGGGTATTTCTTTATCAGTATATTATAAAGAGCATTCCCAAATATCATCTCCCAGGTTCCACAGAAGCAGTGATTTCCAACTACTCAATCCAAAGAATGATTTAACTCTATGAGATGAATACACACATCACAAAGCAGTTACTCAGAGGGCTTCTCTCCAGTTTTCATCGGAAGACATTTCCTTGCTTACCATAGGCCTCCGGGCGTCACTTACTATCCCTTTGCAGTTTCCTCAAAGACAGAGTTTCCAAACTGGACAATGTAGAGTAAATTTTAACTCTGTGAAATGAATGCACATATCAGAGAGCACTTTCTTGGAAAACTTCCATCTGGGTTTTATTTGTGGATATTTCCCTTTTTGCCATAATCTTCAAAGTGCTCTTAAATATCATTTTTTTCGGTTTTACAGGAACAGTGTTCAAACACTGCCTTATAAGAAAAGTGGTATAACTCCCTGAGTGGAATGCATACATCATAAAACAGTTTCTCAGAAGGCTTCTCTCCAGTTTTTATCTGAAGATATTTTCTTTTTCACCATAGGCCTGAATGTGATCCCGAATATCCCTTCATGGATCCGTCCATGAGGAAGTTTCCAAGCTGCATAAGGTAAATAAACTTTTATCTAAGTGAGATGAATAAACATAGCAAAAATCAGATTCATGGAAATTTCGTTAAAGATTTATCTGGAGATACTTCCTTTTTCTCCACAGTCCTGAATGTGCTCCTGAATGTGCCTTCATGATTCCATCCATGACAGAGTTTCTGAGCTGCATAATGGAAAAAAAGCTTTATCTATGTGAGATGAGTACACATAGCACAGAGAAATTTCACAGAAAGCTCCCTTACAGTTTTTGTCTGAGGCTATTTCCATTTTCACCATAGGTGTCAATATGCCCCTGAATATCCCTTGGTACTTTTTCTCCAAAGGGGTTTCCCCAATACAGAAAGAGAAAAGAGGTATAACACTTTGAGTGGAATGCTCGCATCTCAAAGCAGTTCCTCGGAAAGCTTCTCTCCAGTTTCTATCTGAACATATTTTCTTTTTCACCATAAGCCTCAAATCACTCCAGAATATCCCTTCACATGCTAAACACCAACAGTGTTAGAAAACTGCTCAATGAAAAGAGAAGCTTAACTGAGTGAGAGTAATTCACATGACACATAACAGTTTCACAGAAAACTTCCTTCTGATTTTTATCTGAGGATATTTCTTTCTCCATATTTTAAGAGTGTTCCCAAATGTCCTTCCTCAAATTATACAGAAACAGTGATTTCAAACTGCTCAATTCAAAGAATGGTTTACCTCTATGAGAAGAATACACACATCACAAAGCAGTTGCTCAGAAAGCTTCTCTCCAGTTTTATTGGAAGACATGTCGTTGTTCACCACAGGCCTCCGGGTGCCACTATATAGCCCTTCGCAGATTCCTCAAAGACACAGTTTCCAAACTGGGCAATGTAAAGTCAGCTTGAACTGTGAAATGAATGTACATATCAGAGAGCCGATTCTTGAAACACTTCTTTCCGGGTTTTATCTGAGAATCTTTCACTTTTCTCCATAGTCTTCAATGCGCTCCGAAATATCACTTTTTCGGTTTTTCAGGAACAGTTTTCAAACACTTCCTTATGAGAAAGGAGGTATAACTCCCTGAGTGGAATGTAGACATCACAAAGCAATTTCTCAGAAAGCTTCCCTTCAGTTTTACCTGAAGATATTTCCTTTTTCACCATAGGCTTGAATTTGCTCCCAAATGTCAATTCGCGGATCCGACCATGATGGAGTTTCCAAACTGAGTAATATAAAGAAAATTTTATCTATGTGAGATGAATAAACATATCTATCACAAAGCATTTACAGAGAAAGCTGCTTTTCAGTTTTTGCCTGAGGATATTTCCTTTTTCACCATAGCCCTCCATAAGGTGAATGTCCCTTGGTAGCTTTTTCTCCAAAAGGGATTTCCCAATCCTCTATGAGAAAATAACTTTGTGAGTGGAATGCACATGTCACAAAGCAGCTCCTTGGAACGCTTCTCTCCAGTTTCTATCTGAAGATATTTCCGTTTTCACCATAAGCCTCAAAGTGCTCCAGAATATCCCTTCTCAGACTAAACATAAACAATGTGGAAAACTGCTCAATGAAAGGAGAAGTTTAAGAAGGGAGAAGAATTCACTCAACACATAGCAGTTTCACAGAAAGCTTCCTTCTGGTTTTTATCTGAGGATATTTATTTCTCCATATTCTAAAGAGCGTTCCCAAATGTCCTTTCTCAGATTCCACCCAAATAGTGATCTCAAACTGCTCAATCCAAAGAATAGTTCAAGTCTATGAGATGAATACACACATCACAAAGCAGTTGCTCACAAAGCTTCTCTCCAGTTTTCATCAGAAGACATTTCCTTGCTCACCACAGGCCTCCCGGCGCCACTTAATATCCCTATACAGATTCCTCAAAGACAGAGTTTCCAAACTGGTCAATGTAGAGTAATCTTTAACTCTGTGAAATGAATGCACATGTCAGAGAGCAGTTTCTTGGAACGCTTCTCTCTGGGTTTTATTTGAGGATATTTCACTTTCTGCCATAGTCTTCAAGGGGCTCCAAAATATCATTTTTTTCGGTGTTACAAGAACAGTGTTCAAACACTGCCTTATGAGAAAAGAGGTATAAATCCCTGAGTGGAATGTACAGATCACAGAGAAGTTTCTCAGAAAGCTTCTCTTCAGTTTTTATCTAAAGGTATTTTCTTTTTCACCATAGGCCTGAATGTGGTCCCGAATGTCCCTTTGCAGATACGTCCATGATGGAGTTTACAAACTGCATAATATAAAGAAAGTTTTATCCTTGTGAAAAGAATAAACATATCTATCACAAAACAGCTTCACAGAAATCTTTCCAGTTTTTGTCTGAGGACCTTTCATTTTTCACCATAGTCTTGAATGTGCTCCCAAATGTCCCTTCGTGGATCCATCCATGACAGAGTTTCCAAGCTGCATAATGTAAAAAAAGCTTTATCTATGTGAGATGAGTACACATAGCACAGAGCAGTTTCACAAAATGCTTGTTTCCAGTTTTTGTCTGAGGCTATTTCCCTTTTCACAATAGGCATCAATATGCTCCCGATTATCCCTTGGTTCCTCTTTCTCCAAAAGGGTTTCTCCGATGCTGTATGAGAAGAAAGGTATAATTCTGTGAGTGGAATGCACACGTCACAAAGCAGCTCCTTGGAAAGCTTCTCTCCAGTTTCTATCTGAAGATATTTCCATTTTCACCATAATCCTCAAAGTGCTCCTGAATATCCCTTAGGAGACTAATCTAAAACAGTGTTAGAATACTGCTCTATGAAAACAGAAGCTTAACTGTACCAGTGAAATTCACAAGACACAGAGCAGTTTCACAGACTACCTCTTTCTGGTTTTTATCTGAGGGTCTTTCTTTTTCAGCATATTCTTAAGAGAGTTCCCAAATGTCCTTTCTCAGGTTCCACCGAAACAGTGATTTCAACCTGTTCAATCCAAAGAATTATTTAACTCTATGAGATGAATACACACATCACAAAGCAGTTGCTCAGAAAGATTCTCTCCAATTTTGAACAGAAGATATTTCCTTGCTCAACATAGGCCTCCGGGTGTCACTTACTACCCCTTTGCAGATTCCTGAAAGACAGAGTTTCCAAACATGACAATGTAGTGTCAGCTTTAACTCTGTGAAATGAATGCACATATCACAGAACAGATTCTTGGAACGCTTCTTTCTCGGTTTTATTTGATTATTATTCACTTTTTGCATAGTCCTCAAGGCGCTACAAAATATCACTTTTTCAGTTTTACGGGAACAGTGTTCAAACACTGCTTTATGGGAAATGAAATATAATTCCCTGAGTGGAATGCACACATCACAAAGCAGTTGCTCAGAAAGCTTCTCTCCAGTTTTTATCTGATGATATTTCATTTTTCACCCTAGGCCCGAATGTGATCCCGAATATCCCTTCGCAGATCCGTCCATGACGGAGTTTCCAGGCTGCGTAATGTAAAGAAAGCTTTATATATGTGTGCTGAATAAACATAGCAAAATGTAGATTCCCAGAAAGCTTCCTTCTAGTTTTTAGCTGAAGATATTTCCTTTTTCACCATAGACCTGAATGTGCTCCTGAATGTCCCTTCGCGGATCCATCCATGAGAGAGTTTCCAAGCTGCGTAATGTAAAGAAAGCTTTATCTATGTGAGACGAATGCACATATCATGGAGCAGTTTCACAGAATGCTTCTTTCCAGTTTTTGTCTGAGACTATTTCCCTTTTCACCGTAGGCGTCAATATACTGATGAGTATCACTTGGTACCTTTTCTCCAGAAGGGTTTCCCCGATGCTGTATGAGAAGACAGGTATAACACTGTGAGTGGAATGCACGCACCACAAAACAGTTCCTAAGAAAGCTTCTCTTCCATTTTCTATTTGAACATATTTCCTTTTTCACTGTGAGCCTCAAAGCACTCCCGAAAATCCCTTCCCACGCTAAACATAAACAGGATTAGAAAACTGCTCAATGAAAAGAGAGGCTTAACTGAGTGAGTGGAATTAAGATGACACAGAGAAGTTTCACAGAGAGCTTCCTTCTGGATTTTACCTGAGGATATTTCTTTCTCCATATTCGAAGCAGCATTCCCAAATGTCCTTCCTCACATTCCACAAAATCAGTGATTTCAAACTGCTCAAACCAAAGAATGGTTTAGCTCTATGAGACGAATACACACATCTGAAAGCTGTTGCTCAGAAAGCATATCTTCAGTTCACATCGGAAGACATTTCCTTGCTCACCACAAACCTCAAGGTGCCACATAATATCCCTTCACAGATTCCTCAACGACAGAGTTTCCAAACTGGGCATCGTAGAGTAAGCTTTAACTCTGTGAAATGAATGCACATATCAGAGAGCAGTTTCTTGGAACACATCTTTCTGGGTTTTATTTAAGGATATTTCACTTTTCACCATAGTCTTCAATGCGCTCTGAAATATCACTTTTTCGGTTTTACAGGAACAGTGTTCAAACACTGCCTTATGAAAAAAGAGGTACAACTCCCTGAGTGGAATGCACACGTCACAAAGCAGTTTCTCAGAAAATTTCTCTCCAGTTTTTATCTGAACATACTTCCTTTTTCACCATTGGCCTGAATGTGCTCCCAAATGTCCCTTCGCGAAACTGACTATGATGGAGTTTCCAAACTGCATAATATAAGGAACGTTTTATCTATGTGAGATGAAGAAATATATCTATCACAAAGCAGTTCCACAGAAATCTTCTTTCCAGTTTTTGTCTGAGGATATATCCTGTTCACCATAGCTGTCCATATACTCCCGAATGTCCCCTGGTAGCTTTTTCTTCAAAAGGTATTCAGCAATCCATTATGAGAAGAAAGGTATAATTCTGTGAGTAGAACGCACACGTCGCAAAGCAGCTCATTGGACAGCCTCTCTTCAGTTTCGGTATGAAGATATTTTCTTTTTCACCATAGGCCTCAAAGCACTCCCAAGTATCCCCTAGCAGACTAAAGTAAAAGAGTGTTAGAATTCTTCTCAATGAAAGGGGAAGCTTAACTGTGTGAGTGGAATTTACATGACATAGAGCAGTTTCACAGAAAGTTTCCTTCTGGCTTTTATCAGAGGGTATTTCTGTTTCAGCACATTCTTAAGAGCGTTTCCAATTGCCCTTTCTCAGGTTCCACAGAAAGAGTGATTTCAAACAGCTCATTCCAAAGAATGATTTAACTCTATGAGATGAATAAACACATCAGAAAGCAGTTGCTCAGAAAGCTTCTCTCCAGGTTTCAATGGAAGACATTTTCTTTCTCGCCACCTGCCTCTGGTCACCACTTAATATCCATTCACAGAATCCTCAAACACCAACTTTCCAAATTGGGAAATGTAGAGTAAGCTTTAACTCTCTGAAATGAATGCAAATGTCAGAGACGAGTTTCTTGGAATGCTTTGTTCTGGGTTTTACTTCAGGATATCTCACTTTTCGTCATAGTCTTCCATGCACTCTGAAATATTACTTTTTCGGTTTTACAGGAACAGTGTACAAACACTGCCGTATGAAGAAAGAGGTATAACTCCCTGAGTGGAATGCGCACATCACAAAGCTGTTTCTCAGAAAGCTTCTATCCAGTTTTTATGGCATGGGACCCTCCTGGCCAGGTGTGGGATATAATCTCCTGGTGTTCCCGTTTGCTAAGATCCTTGGTAGAGCGCAGAATTGGAGTGGGAGTTACCCGATTTTCCAGGTGTTGTGTGTCTCAATTCCCCCAGATAGGAAAAGGGATTCCCTTCCCCCTTGCGCTTCCCAGGTGAGGCGATGCCGTGCCCTACTTCAGCTCTCACTGGTCGGGCTGCAGCAGCTGACCAGCACTGATTGTCAGGCACTCCCTAGTGAGATAAACCCAGTACCTCAGTTGAAAATGCAGAAATCACCTGTCTTCTGTGTCGCTCACGCTGGGAGTTACATAGTCATTAACGTGATCCCAAATGTTCCTTCATGGATCAGTCTACGACAGAGTTTCCAAGCTGTGTAATGTAAAGAAAGCTTTATCTATGGGATATGAATACACATATCACAAAGCAGTTTCATAGAAAGCTTCTTTCCAGTTTTTGTCTGAGGCTTTTTCCCTTTTCACCATGGGCATCAACATGCTCCCAAATATCACTTGGCAACTTTTTCTCCAAAAGGATTTCCCCAATGCTGTTTGAGAAGAGAGGTATAACACTGTGAGTGGAATGCACACATCACAAAGCAGTTCTTCGGAAAGCTTCTCTCCAGTTCCGGTCTGAACATATTTCCTTTTTCACTGTAAGCCTCAAAGCACTCCCGAATATCCTTCACTCAATAAACATAAACAGGATTATAAAACTACTCAATGAAAGGAGATGATTAACTGAGCAAGAGGAATAAAGATGACACATAGCAGTTTCACAGAAAGCTTTCTTCTGGATTTTACCTGAGGATATTTCTTTCTCCATAGTCTAAGAAACATTCCCATATATCCTTCTTCAGATTCCACAAAAACAGTGATTTCAAATTGCTCAATCCAAAGAATGGTTTAACTATATGAGACGAATACACACATCACAATTAGATGCTCAGAAAGCTTCTCTCCATGTTTCATCTTAAGACTTTTCTATGCTCACCAGAAGCCTCTGGGCACCACTTTATATCCCTTCACAGATTATTCAAAGACAGAGTTTCAAAAATGGGCAGCGTAGTGTGAGCTTTAATTCTGTGAAATGAATGGAGATATCAGCAAGCAGTTTCTTGGAACACTTCTTTCTGGGTTTTATTTGAGGATATTTCATTTTTTGCTTCAGTCTTCAATGCGCTCCAAAATATCACTTTTTCGGTTTTACAGGAACAGTGTTCAAACACTGCCTTATGAGAAAAGAGGTGTAACTCCCTGAGCGGAATGCACACATCACAAAGCAGTTTCTCAGAAAGCTCCTCTCCAATTTTTATCAGAAGTTATTTCCTGTTTCACAATAGGCCTGAATGTGCTCCAGAATGTCCCTTCGTGAATCTGTCCATGACAGAGTTGCAAAAATGTGTAATAGAAAGAAAGTTTTATCTGCGTGAGATGAATAAACATATCTATCACAAAGCAGTTTCACAGAAAGCTTCCTTCCAGTTTTTGTCTGAGAATATATCCTTTTTCACCATGGACATCCACATACTTGTGAATGTCCTCTGGTAGCTTTTTCTCCAAAGAAATAATCCTCTATGAGAAGAAAGGTTTAATTCTGTGAGTAGAATGCGCACATCACAAAACAGCTGCTCGGTAAGCTTCTCTTCAGTTTCTATCTGAAGATATTTCCTTTTTCCCCATAAGCCTCAATGTGCTCCCACATATCCCTTCGCAGACTAAAGAAAAACAGTGTTAGTATACTGCTCAATGAAAAGAGAAATTTAACTGTGTGAGCAGAATTCATACAACACAGAGCAGTTTCACAGAAAGCTTCCTTCTGCTTTCTATCTGAGGTTATTTCTTTTTCAGGATATTCTAAACAGCTTTCCCAAATGTCCTTTCTCGGATTCCACAGAAACAGTGATTTCAAACTGCTCAATCCAAAGAATAATTTAACTCTCTTAGATGAATACAAACATCACAAAAGAGTTGCTCAGAAAGCTTCTCTCCAATTTTCAACAGAAGACATTTCTTTGCTCGTCACAGGCCTCCAGTTGCCACTTAATATCTCTTCCCAGAATCCTCAAAAACAGACTTTCCAAACTGTGAAATGTAGAGTAAGCTTCACCTCTGTGAAATGAATGGAACTTCAGAGATCATTTTCTAGGAATGTTTCTTTCTGGGTTTTATTTCACAACATTTCACTTTTCGCCATATTCTTCAATGTGCTCCAAATATCACTTTTTTAGTTTTACAGGAATAGTGTTCAAACAGTGCCTTATGAGAATGAAGGTATAACTCCCTGAGTGGAATGCACACATCACCAAGATGTTTCTCAGAAAGGTTTTCTCCAGTTTCCATCAGAAGACGTTTCCTTGCTCACCACAGGCCTCCAGACGCCACTTAATATCCCTTCGCTAATTCCTCAAACACAGATTTTCCAAACTGGATGATGTAGAATAAGCTTTAACTCTGTGAAACGAATACACATAACAGAGAGCAGTTTCTTGATATGCTTCTTTGGGGGTTTTATTTGAGGATATTTCACTTTTCGCCATAGTCTTCAATGGGCTTCGAGATATCACCTTTTCAGTTTTACAGGACCAATGTTCAAATACTGCCTTATGAGAAAAGAGGTACAACTTCCTGAGTGGAATGCACACATCACAAGGCAGTTTCTCAGAAAGCTTCTCTCCAGTTTTTATTTGAAGATATTTTCATTTTCACCATGGTGCTGAATATACTCCCGCATGTCCCTTTGCAGATCCGTCCATCACAGAGTTTCCAAACTGCATTATATAAAGAAAGTTTTATCTATGTGAGATGAATAAACAAGTCTACCAAAAAGCAGTTTCACAGATACCTTCTTTCCATTTTTTGTTTGAGCATAATTCCTTTTTCACCATACCCGTCCATGTACTCCCGAGTGTCCCTTAGTACCTTTTTCTTCAAAAGTGATTCCCCAATCCTCTTTGAGTAGAAAGGTATAATTCTGTGAGTGGAATGCATATGTCACAAAATAACTCCTCGGAAAGTTTCTCTCTAGTTTCTATCAGAAGATATTTCTGTTTTCACCATAAACCTCAAAACGCTCCCGAATATCCCTTCACAGACTAAACAAAAACAATGGTACAATGCTGCTCAATGAAAAGAGAAGTTTAACTGTGTGAGTGGAATTCGCACCATCCAGAGCAGTTTCACAGAAAGCTTACTTCTGGTTTTTATCTGAAGGTATTTCTTTTTCAACATATTCTAAAGAGTGTTCCCAAACGTCCTTTCTCAGGTTCCACAGAAACAGTGATTTCAAACTGTTCAATCAAAAGAATGATTTAACACTATGAGATGAAAACACATCAGAGGCAGTTGCTCAGAAAGCTTCTGTACAGTTTTCAACGGATTTCCTTGCTCACCACAGGCCTAAAGGCATCACTTAATATCCCTTCACAGATTCCTCAAGGACAGATTTTCCAGACTGTGCAATGTAGAGTAAGCTTTAACTCTGTGAAATGAATGTACATATCAGAGAGCAGTTTTTTGGAACGCTTCTTTCTGGATTTTATTTGAGGATATTTCACTTTTCGCCTTATTTTTCAATGCGCTACAAAATATCACCTTTTCGGTTTTACAGGAACAATGTTCAAACACTGCCTTATAAGAGAAGAGGTATAACATCCTGAGTGGAATGTACACATCACAAAGCGGTTTCTCAGAAAGTTCCTCTCCAGTTTTTATCTGAGGATATTTCCTTTTCACCACAGGGCCGAATGTGATCCTGAATATCACTTTCAGAATCCCTTCATGACGGAATATGAAAGCTACATAATGTAAAGAAAGCTTTATCTGTGTGAGAAGAATAAACATAGCAAAAAGCAGACTTACAGAAACCTTCTATCCAGTTTTTTTTCTGAAAATATTTCCTATTTCACCATAGGCCTGAATGTGCTCTCGAATGTCCCTTTGCGAATCCGTCCATGATGGAGTTTCAAAACTGCATAATAGAAAGAAAGTTTTATCTATGTGAGATGAATAAACATATCTATCACAAAGCACTTTCACAGAAGGCTTCTTTCCAGTTTTTGTCTCAGGATATTTCCTTTTTCGCCATAGACGTCCATATACTCCCGAATGTCCCCTGGTAGCTCTTTCTCCAAAAGGGATTCCCCAATCCTCTATGAGAAGAAAAGCATAAATCTGTGAGTGGAATGCACACGTCACAGAGCAGCTCCTCGGAAATCTTCTCTCCAGTTTCTATCTGAAGATATTTCCGTTTTCACCATAAGCCTCAAAGCGCTCCCGAGTGTCCCTTAGCTGACTAAACTAAAGCAGTGTTAGAATACTGCTCAATGAAAACTGTAGCTTAACTGTGTGAGTAGAATGCACATGGCACAGAGCAGTTTCACAGAAAGCTTCCTTCTGGTTTTTATCGGATGATATTTCTTTTTCAAAATATTCTTCTTTTTTTAAATTTATTTATTATTATTGTACTTTAAGTTGTAGGGTACATGTGCATAACGTGCAGGTTTGTTACATATGTATACTTGTGCCATGTTGGTGTGCTGCACCCATCAACTCATCATTTACATCAGGTATAACTCCCAATGCAATCCCTCCACCCTCCCCCCTCCCCATGATAGGCCCCTGTGTGTGATGTTCCCCTTCCTGAGTCCAAGTGATCTCATTGTTCAGTTCCCACCTATGAGTGAGAACATGTGGTGTTTGGTTTTCTGTTCTTGTGATAGTTTGCTAAGAATGATGGTTTCCAGCTGCATCCATGTCCCTACAAAGGACGCAAACTCATCCTTTTTGATGGCTGCATAGTATTCCATGGTGTATATGTGCCACATTTTCTTAATCCAGTCTGTCACTGATGGACATTTGGGTTGATTCCAAGTCTTTGTTATTGTGAATAGTGCTGCAATAAACATACGTGTGCATGTGTCTTTATAGCAGCATAATTTATAATCCTTTGGGTATATCCCCAGTAATGGGATGGCTGGGTCATATGGTACATCTAGTTCTAGATCCTTGAGGAATCGCCATACTGTTTTCCATAATGGTTGAACTAGTTTACAATCCCACCAACAGTGTAAAAGTGTTCCTATTTCTCCACATCCTCTCCAGCACCTGTTGTTTCCTGACTTTTTAATGATCGCCATTCTAACTGGAGTGAGATGGTATCTCATTGTGGTTTTGATTTGCATTTCTCTGATGGCCAGTGATGATGAGCATTTTTTCATGTGTCTGTTGGCTGTATGAATGTCTTCTTTTGAGAAATGTCTGTTCATATCCTTTGCCCACTTTTTGATGGGGTTGTTTGTTTTTTTCTTGTAAATTTGTTTGAGTTCTTTGTAAGTTCTGGATATTAGCCCTTTGTCAGATGAGTAGATTGCAAAAATTTTCTCCCATTCTGTAGGTTGCCTGTTCACTCTGATGGTAGTTTCTTTTGCTGTGCAGAAGCTCTTTAGTTTAATTAGATCCCATTTGTCAATTTTGGCTTTTGCTGCCGTTGCTTTTGGTGTTTTAGACATGAAGTCTTTGCCCATGCCTATGTCCTGAATGGTACTACCTAGGTTTTCCTCTAGGATTTTTATGGTATTAGGTCTAACATTTAAGTCTCTAATCCATCTTGAATTAATTTTCGTATAAGGAGTAAGGAAAGGATCCAGTTTCAGTTTTCTACTTATGGCTAGCCAATTTTCCCAGCACCATTTATTAAATAGGGAATCCTTTCCCCATTTCTTGTTTCTCTCAGGTTTGTCAAAGATCAGATGGCTGTAGATGTGTGGTATTATTTCTGAGGACTCTGTTCTGTTCCATTGGTCTATATCTCTGTTTTGGTACCAGTACCATGCTGTTTTGGTTACTGTAGCCTTGTAGTATAGTTTGAAGTCAGGTAGCGTGATGCCTCCAGCTTTGTTCTTTTGACTTAGGATTGTCTTGGAGATGCGGGCTCTTTTTTGGTTCCATTTGAACTTTAAAGCAGTTTTTTCCAGTTCTATGAAGAAACTCATTGGTAGCTTGATGGGGATGGCATTGAATCTATAAATAACCTTGGGCAGTATGGCCATTTTCACGATATTGATTCTTCCTATCCATGAGCATGGTATGTTCTTCCATTTGTTTGTGTCCTCTTTGATTTCACTGAGCAGTGGTTTGTAGTTCTCCTTGAAGAGGTCCTTTACATCCCTTGTAAGTTGGATTCCTAGGTATTTGATTATCTTTGAAGCAATTGTGAATGGAAGTTCATTCCTGATTTGGCTCTCTGTTTGTCTGTTACTGGTGTATAAGAAGGCTTGTGATTTTTGCACATTAATTTTGTATCCTGAGACTTTGCTGAAGTTGCTTATCAGCTTAAGGAGATTTTGGGCTGAGACAATGGGGTTTTCTAAATATACAATCATGTCATCTGCACACAGGGACAGTTTGACTTCTTCTTTTCCTAACTGAATACCCTTGATTTCTTTCTCTTGCCTAATTGCCCTAGCCAGAACTTCCAACACTATGTTGAATAGGAGTGGTGAGAGAGGGCATCCCTGTCTTGTGCCAGTTTTCAAAGGGAATTTTTCCAGTTTTTGCCCATTCAGTATGATATTGGCTGTGGGTTTGTCATAAATAGCTCTTATTATTTTGAGGTACGTTCCATCAATACCGAATTTATTGAGCGTTTTTAGCATGAAGGGCTGTTGAATTTTGTCAAAAGCCTTTTCTGCATCTATTGAGATAATCATGTGGTTCTTGTCTTTGGTTCTGTTTATATGCTGGATTATGTTTATTTATTTGCAATTGTTGAAACAGCCTTGCATCCCAGGGATGAAGCCCACTTGATCATGGTGGATAAGCTTTTTGATGTGTTGCTGAATCCGGTTTGCCAGTATTTTATTGAGGATTTTTGCATCGATGTTCATCAGGGATATTGGTCTAAAATTCTCTTTTTTTGTTGTGTCTCTGCCAGGCTTTGGTATCAGGATGATGTTGGCCTCATAAAATGAGTTAGGGAGGATTCCCTCTTTTTCTCTTGATTGGAATAGTTTCAGAAGGAATGGTACCAACTCCTCCTTGTACCTCTGGTAGAATTCAGCTGTGAATCCATCTGGTCCTGGACTTTTTTTGGTTGGTAGGCTATTAATTATTGCCTCAATTTCAGAGCCTGCTATTGGTCTATTCAGGGATTCAGCGTCTTCCTGGTTTAGTCTTGGAAGAGTGTAAGTGTCCAGGAAATTATCCATTTCTTCTAGATTTTCCAGTTTATTTGCATAGAGGTGTTTATAGTATACTCTGATGGTAGTTTGTATTTCTGTGGGGTCGGTGGTGATATCCCCTTTATCATTTTTAATTGCATCGATTTGATTCTTCTCTCTTTTCTTCTTTATTAGTCTTGCTAGTGGTCTGTCAATTTTGTTGATCTTTTCAAAAAACCAACTCCTGGATTCATTGATTTTTTGGAGAGTTTTTTTGTGTCTCTATCTCCTTCAGTTCTGCTGTGATCTTAGTTATTTCTAGCGTTCTGCTAGCTTTTGAATGTGTTTGCTCTTGCTTCTCTAGTTCTTTTAATTGTGATGTTAGAGTGTCAAATTTAGATCTTTCCTGCTTTCTCTTGTGGGCATTTAGTGCTATAAATTTCCCTCTACACACTGCTTTAAATGTTTCCCAGAGATTCTGGTATGTTGTATCTTTGTTCTCATTGGTTTCAAAGAACATCTTTATTTCTGCCTTCATTTCTTTATGTACCCAGTAGTCATTCAGGAGCAGGTTGTTCAGTTTCCATGTAGTTGAGCGGTTTTGATTGAGTTTCTTAGTCCTGAGTTGTAGTTTGATTGCACTGTGGTCTGAGAGACAGTTTGTTATAATTTCTGTTCTTGTACATTTGCTGAGGAGTGCTTTACTTCCAATTACGTGGTCGATTTTGGAGTAAGTACGATGTGGTGCTGAGAAGAATGTATATTCTGTTGATTTGGGGTGGAGAGTTCTATAGATGTCTATTAGGTCTGCTTGCTGCAGAGATGAGTTCAATTCCTGGATATCCTTGTTAACTTTCTGTCTCGTTGATCTGTCTAATGTTGACAGTGGAGTGTTGAAGTCTCCCATTATTATTGTATGGGAGTCTAAGTCTCTTTGTAAGTCTCTAAGGACTTGCTTGATGAATCTGGGTGCTCCTGTATTGGGTGCATATATATTTAGGATAGTTAGCTCTTCCTGTTGAATTGATCCCTTTACCATTATGTAATGGCCTTCTTTGTCTCTTTTGATTTTTGATGGTTTAAAGTCTGTTTTATCAGAGACTAGTATTGCAACCCCCGCTTTCTTTTGTTCTCCATTTGCTTGGTAAATCTTCCTCCATCCCTTTATTTTGAGCCTATGTATGTCTCTGCGTGTGAGATGGGTCTCCTGAATACAGCAGACTGATGGGTCTTGACTCTATCCAGTTTGCCAGTCTGTGTCTTTTCATTGGAGCATTTAGTCCATTTACATTTAAGGTTAAGATTGTTATGTGTGAACTTGATCCTGCCATTATGATATTAACTGGTTATTTTGCTCGTTAGTTGATGCAGTTTCTTCCTAGCCTCGATGGTCTTTACATTTTGGCATGTTTTTGCAATGGCTGGTACCGGTTTTGCCTTTCCATGTTTAGTGCTTCCTTCAGGGTCTCTTGTAAGGCAGGCCTAGTGGTGACAAAATCTCTAAGCATTTGCTTATCTGTAAAGGATTTTATTTCTCCTTCACTTATGAAACTTAGTTTGGCTGGATATGAAATTCTGGGTTGAAAATTCTTTTCTTTAAGAATGTTGAATATTGGCCCCCACTCTCTTCTGGCTTGGAGAGTTTCTGCCGAGAGATCTGCTGTTAGTCTGATGGGCTTCCCTTTGTGGGTAACCCGACCTTTCTCTCTGGCTGCCCTTAAGATTTTTTCCTTCATTTCAACTTTGGTGAATCTGGCAATTATGTGTCTTGGAGTTGCTCTTCTCGAGGAGTATCTTTGTGGCGTTCTCTGTATTTCCTGGATTTGAATGTTGGCCTGCCCTACTAGGTTGGGGAAGTTCTCCTGGATGATATCCTGAAGAGTGTTTTCCAACTTGGTTCCATTTTCCCCCTCACTTTCCAGCACCCCAATCAGACGTAGATTTGGTCTTTTTACATAATCTCATACTTCTTTCAGGCTTTGTTCATTTCTTTTTGTTCTTTTTTCTTTTGGTTTCTCTTCTCACTTCATTTCATTCATTTGATCCTCAATCGCAGATACTCTTTCTTCCAGTTGATCGAGTCGGTTACTGAAGCTTGTGCATTTGTCACGTATTTCTCGTGTCATGGTTTTCATCTCTTTCATTTCGTTTAGGACCTTCTCTGCATTAATTACTCTTGCCATCAATTCTTCCACTTTTTTTCAAGATTTTTAGTTTCTTTGTGCTGGGTACGTAATTCCTCCTTTAGCTCTGAGAAATTTGATGGACTGAAGCCTTCTTCTCTCATCTCGTCAAAGTCATTCTCCATCCAGCTTTGATCCGTTGCTGGCGATGAGCTGCGCTCCTTTGCTGGGGGAGATGCGCTCTTATTTTTTGAATTTCCAGCTTTTCTGCCCTGCTTTTTCCCCATCTTTGTGGTTTTATCTGCCTCTGGTCTTTGATGATGGTGATGTACTGATGGGGTTTTGGTGTAAGTGTCCTTCCTGTTTGATAGTTTTCCTTCTAACAGTCAGGACCCTCAGCTGTAGGTCTGTTGGAGATTGCTTGAGGTCCACTCCAGACCCTGTATGCCTGGGTATCAGCAGCAGAGGCAGCAGAAGATAGAATATTTCTGAACAGCGAGTGTACCTGTCTGATTCTTGCTTTGGAAGCTTCCTCTCAGGGGTGTACTCCACCCTGTGAGGTGTGGGGTGTCAGATTGCCCCTAGTGGGGGATGTCTCCCAGTTAGGCTACTCAGGGGTCAGGGACCCACTTGAGCAGGGAGTGTGTCCCTTCTCAGATCTCAACCTTCGTGTTGGGAGATCCACTGCTCTCTTCAAAGCTGTCAGACAGAGTCGTTTGCGTCTGCAGAGGTTTCGGCTGTGTTTGTTATTGCCCTGTCCCCAGAGGTGGAGTCTACAGAGACAGGCAGGTTTCCTTGAGCTGCCGTGAGCTCCACCCAGTTCGAGCTTCCCAGCAGCTTTGTTTACCTTCTTAAGCCTCAGCTATGGCGGGTGCCCCTCCCCCAGCCTCG
Source organism: Macaca mulatta (assembly GCF_049350105.2). NCBI lineage: Eukaryota > Metazoa > Chordata > Mammalia > Primates > Cercopithecidae > Macaca > Macaca mulatta. The sequence continues at coordinate 56,467,469 of NC_133413.1, forward strand.
CTGCTGCCTTGCCGGTAGATCACAGACTGCTGTGCTAGCAATGAGGGAGGCTCCGTGGTTGTGGGACCCTCCTGGCCAGGTGTGGGATATGATCTCCTGGTTTGCCTGTTTGCTTAAAGCGCAGTATTGGCGTGGGAGTTACCCGATTTTCCACGTGTTGTGTGTCTCAGTTCCCCTGGCTAGGAAAAGGGATTCCCTTCCCCCTTGCGCTTCCCAGGTGAGGCAATGCCTCGCCCTGCTTCAGCTCTCGCTGTTCGGGCTGCAGCAGCTGACCAGCACCGATCGTCCGGCACTCCCCAGTGAGATGAACCCAGTACCTCAGTTGAAAATGCAGAAATCACCGGTCTTCTGTGTCGCTCGCGCTGGGAGTTGGAGACTGGAGCTGTTCCTATTCCGCCATCTTGCTCCACCCCGCCAAAATATTCTTAAGAGCGTTCTCAAGTGTCCTTTCTCAGGTTCCACAGAAAGAGTGATTTCAAACTGCTCAATCCAAAGAATGATTTAACTCTATGAGATGAATATACACATCAGAAAGCAGTTGCTCAGAAAGCCTCTCTCGGATTTTCAATGGAAGATATTTCCTTGCTTGTCACAGGCCTCCAGTTGCCACTTAATATCCCTTCGCAGAATCCTCAAAGACAGACTTTCCAAACCGGGAAATGTAGAGTAGCTTTAACTCTCTGAAAAGAATGCACACACGTCAGAGAGCAATTTCTTGGAACGCTTCTTTCTGGGTTGGATTTCAGGGTATTTTATTTTTCACCATAGTCTTCCATGCACTCCGAAATACTACTTTTTTGGTTTCACAGGAACAATTTTCCAACACTGCCTTATGAGAAAAAAGGTATAAATCCCTGAGTGGAACACATACATCACAAAGCAGTTTCTCAGAAAGTTTCTATACAGTTTTTATCTGAAGATATCTCATTTTCTCCACAGGCCTGAATGTGCTCCCAAATGTCCCTTCGCGGATCCGTCCATGATGGAGTTTCCCAATTGCAAAATATAAGGAAAGTTTTACCTATGTGAGATGAATAAACATATCTATCACAAAGCAGTTTCACAGAAATCTTCTTTCAGGTTTTGTCTGAGGATATTTCCTTTTTCACTGTAGCCTTCCCTATACTCCATAATGTCCCTTGGTAGCTTTTTCTCCAAAAGGAATTCCCCAATCCTCTATGAGAAGAAAGGTATAATTCAGTGAGTGCAATCCACACATCACAAAGTAGCTCCTTGGAAATCATCTCTCCAGTTTCTATCTGAAGATATTTCCTTTTTCACCATAAGTCTCAAAGTGCTCCCGAATATCCCTTCACAGAATAAAGAAAAAAAGTGTTAGAATACTGCTCAATGAAAAGAGAAGCTAAACTATGGTGGCAGAATTCACACAACACAGAACAGTTTCACAGAAAAGTTCCTTCTTCTGGTTTCTATGTGAGGTTATTTCTTTTTCAGAATATTCTAAAGAGCGTTCTCAAATGTCCTTTCTCAGATTCCACAGAAACAGTGATTTCAAACTGGTCAATCCAAAGAATTATTTAACTCTATGAGATGAGAACAGACATCACAAAAGAGTTGCTCAGAAAGCTTCTCTCCAATTTTCAATGGAAGACATTTCCTTGCTCGTCACAGCCCTCTGGTTGCCCCTTAATGTCCCTTCCCGGAATCCTCAAAGACAGACTTTCCAAACTGGGAAATGTAGAATAAGCTTTAACTTTGTGAAATGAGTGGACAAGTTAGAGGGCAGTTTCTTGGAATGCTTCTTTCTGGGTTTTATTTCAAGATATTTCATTTTTTGCCATAGTCTTCCATGTGTTCTGAAGTATTACTTTTTCGGTTTTACAGGAACAGTGTTCAAACACTGCCTTATGAGGAAAAAGGTATAACACCCTGAGTGGAATGCACACACCACAAAGCAGTTTCTCAGAAAGCTTCTATCCAGTTTTTATCTGGAGATATCTCTTTTTTCACCGTAGGCCTGAATGTGCTCCTGAATGTCCCTTTGTGGATCCGTCCATGACGGAGTTTCCAAACTGTGTAATATAAGAAAAGTTTTATCTCTGTGAGATGAATAAATATATCTATCACAAAGCAGTTTCACAGAAATCTTCTTTCCGGTTTTTATCTATGTATATTTCCTTTTTCACCATAGCCGTCCCTATATTCCGTAATGTCTCTTGGTAGCTTTTTCTACAAAAGGGATTCCCCAATCCTCTATGAGAAAAAAGATATAATTCTCTGAGTGGAATGCACATGTCACAAAGCAACTCCTTGGAAAGCTTCTCTCCTGTTTCTCCTCTGAAGATATTCCCTTTTTCACCAGAAGCCTCAAAGCATTCCTGAATATCCCTTCACAGACTAAACAAAAACAGTGTCAGAATGCTCCTCAATGAAAAGAGAAGCTTAACTGTGTGAGTGGAATTCTTGCGACACAGAGCAGTTTCACAGAAAGCTTCCTTGTGGTTTCAATCAGAGATTATTTCTTTTTTCTGGATACTCTAAAGGGCGTTCCCAAATGTCCTTTCTCAGATTCCACAGAAACTGTGATTTCAACCTGCTCAATCCAAAGAATGATTTAACTCTATGAGATGAATACAAACATCACAAAAAGTTGCTCAGAAAGCTTCTCTCCAATTTTTGATCAAAGACAGTTCCTTGCTCACCACAGGCCTCCAGTTGCCACTTAATATCCCTTCGCAGAATTGTCAAAGACAGACTTTCTAAACGGGGAAATGTAGACTAAACTTTAACTCTGTGAAATGAATGGACATTTCAGAGAGCATTTTCTTGAAATGCTTCTTTCTGGGTTTTATTGGACGACATTTCACTTTTCGTCATAGTCTTCAATGCACTCCGAAATATCCCTTTTTCAGTTTCACAGGAGCAGTGTTCAAACAGTATCTTTTGAGAAGAAAGGTATAACTCCCTGAGTGGAATGCACACATGACCACTCAGTTTCTCAGAAAGCTTCTCTCCAATTTTCATCTGACGATATTTCCCTTTTCATCATAGGCCTGAATATGCTCCCAAATATCCCTTCGTGGATCCATCCATGACAGAGTTTCCAAGCTGCATAATGTAAAGAAATCTTTATCTATGTGAGATGAATAAATGTAGCAAAGAGCAGACTCACAGAAAGCTTCTGTCCAGTTTTTATCTGAAGATATTACCATTTTTACCATAGTCCTCTATGTGATCCCGAATGTCTCTTTGCGGATCCGACCATGACAGAGTTTCTGAGCTGCATGATATAAAGAAAGCTTTATCTATGTGAAATGAAAACACAAAGCACAGAGCAGTTTCACAGAAAGATTCTTTCCAGTTTCTCTCTGAGGCTATTTCCCTTTTCACCATAGACGTCAATCTGCTCATGAATATCCCTTGGTACTTTTTTGTCCAAAAGTGTTTCCCCGATGCTGTATGAGAAGAGAGGTATAACACAGTGAGTGGAATGCACACGTCACAAAGCAGTTCCTCGAAAAGCTTCTCTCCAGTTTCTATCTGAACATATTTCCTTTTTCACCTTAACCCTCAAAGCGCTCCTGAATATTCCTTCGCATGCTAAACATAAACAGCATTAGAAAACTGCTAAATGAAAAGAGAAGCTTATCTGAGCGAGAGTAATTCAAACTACACATAGCTGTTACATAGAAAACTTCCTTCTGGTTTTTATCTGTAGATATTTCTTTCTCCATATTCTAAAGAGCGTTCCCAAATGTCCTTCCTCAGATTCCACAGAAACAGTGATTTCAAACTGCTCAATCCAAAGAATGATTTACCTCTATGAGATGAATACACACCTCATGAAGCAGTTGCTCAGAAAGTTTCTCTGAAGTTTTCAATGGTAGGCATTTCCTTGCTCCCCAGAGGGCTCCGGGCGCCACTTAATATCCCTTCCCAGATTCCTCAAAGATAGAGTTTTCAAACTGGGCAATGTATAGTAAACTTAACTCAGAGAAATGAATGCACATATCAGGGACCAGTTTCTTTTAACAATTCTCTCTGGGTTTTATTTGAGGGTATTTCACTTTTCGCCATAATCTTCAATGCACTCCAAAAATAACACATTTTCGGTTTTACAGGAACACTGTTCAAACACTGCCTTATGAGAAAAGAGGTATAACTCCTTGAGTGTAATGCACACATCACAAAGCACTTTCTCAGAAAGCTTCACTCCGGTTTTTATCTGAAGATATTTCAATTTTCACTAGAGTCCTGAATGTGCTCCCGAATGTCCCTTAGCAGATCCGTCCATGACAGAGTTTCCAAACTGTATTATATAAAGAAAGTTTTATCTATGTGAGGTGAATAAATATATCAATCACAAAGCAGTTTCACAGAAAGCTTCTTTCCAGTTTTTGTTTGAGCCTAATTCCTTTTTCACCATAGCCATCCATATACTCCGAAATGTCCCTAGGAGGCTTTTTCCCCAGAAGGGAATCCCCAATCCTCTATGAGAAGAAAGGTATAACTCTGTGAGTGGAATGCAGACGTCACAAAACAACTCCTCGGAAAGCTTCTCTACAGTTTCTATCTGAAGATATTTCCGTTTTCACCATGAACCTCCAAAGACTCTCGAATATCCCTTCACAGACTAAACAAAAACAATGGTACAATACTGCTCAATGAAAAGAGAAGCTTAACTGTGCGAGTGGAATTCACATGATTCAAATGATTCAGAGCAGTTTCACAGAAAGCTTACTTCTGATTTTTATCTGAGGGTATTTCTTTTTCAACATATTCTAAGGAGCGTTGCCACATGTCCTTTATCAGGTCCCACAGAAACAGTGATTTCAAGCTTCTCAACCCAAAGTATGTTTTAACTCTGTGAGATGAAACACATATCACAGGCAGTTGCTCAGAAAGCTTCTCAACACTTTTCAATGGAATAGATTTCCTTTTTCACCACAGGCCTCCGGGCACAACATAATATCCCCTCGCAGATTCCTCAACGACAGATTTTCCAAAGTGGACCATGTAGATTAAGTTTTAACTCTGTGAAATGAATGCACTTATTACGGAGAAGTTTTTGGAACGCTTCTTTCTGGGTTTTATTTGAGGATATTTCAAGTTTTGCCATATTCTTCAGTGGTCTCCGAAATATCACATTTTCGGTTTCACAGGAACAGTGTTCAAACACTGCCTTAGGAGAAAAGTGGTATAACTCTGTGAGTGGAATGCACACATCACAAAGCAGTTTCTCAGAAAGCTTCTCTCCAGTTTTTATCTGAAGATATTTCCTTTTTCTCCATAGGCCTGAATGTGATCTCGAGTATCCCTTCATGGTTCCATTCATGACAGAATGTGCATAATGTAAAGAAAGCTTTATCTGTGTTAGATGAATACACATAGCAAAAAGCTGATTCACAGAAAGCTTCTATCCAGGTTTAATTCGAATATATTTCCTTTTTCACCATAGTACAGTATTTGCTCCCAAATGTCCCTTCGTGGATCTGTCCATGTCAGAGTTTTCCAACTGTGTACTGTAAAGAAAGCTTTATCTATGTGACATGAATACACGTAGCACAGAGCAGTTTCACAGAAAGCTTCTTTACAGTTTCTGTCTGAGTCTATTTCCCTTTTCACCATAGGGGTTAATGTGCCCCCGAATATCTCTTGGTACCTTTTTCTCCAAAAGGGTTTCCCTGATGCTGTATGAGAAGAGAGGTAGAACACTATGAGTAGAATGCCTAAGTCACAAATCAATTCCTCGGAAATCTTCTCTATTATTTCTTTCTGAACATGTTTCCATTTTCACCCTAAGCCTCAAAGAGTTCCCGAATCCCTTCACACGCTAAACATAAACAGTGTTAGAAAATTGCTCAATGAAAAGAGAAGGTTAACTGAGCGAGAGGTATTCACATGACACATAGTAGTTTCACAGAAAGCTTCCTTCTTTTTTTTTATCTGAGGGTATTTCTTTCCCCATATTCTAAAGAGCGTTCCCAAATGTCCTTCCTCAGATTTAACAGAAATAGTGATTTCAAACAGCTCAATGCAACATATGATTTAATGCTATGAAATGAATATGCACATCACAAAGCAGTTGCTCAGAATGATTCTCTCCATTTTTCAACAGAAGACGTTTTCTTGCCCACCACTGGCCTCCGGGCGCTACTAAATATCCCTTCGCAGTTTTCTCAAAGACAGAATTTCCAAACTGGGCAATGTAGAGAAAGCTTTACTTCTGTGAAATGAATGCACATATCTCAGAACAGATTCTTGGAATGCTTCTTTCTGGGTTTTATTTGAGGATATACCACTTTTCACCATAGTCTTCAATGCACTCCAAAATATCACTTTTTTGTCTTACAAGAACAGTGTTCAAACACTATCTTATGAGAAAAGAGGTATAAATCCCTGAGTGGAATGCACACATCACAAAACAGTTTCTCAGAAAGCTTCTCTCCAGTTTCTACCTGAACATATTCCCTTTTTCACCGTAAGCCTCAGAGTGCTGCTGAATATCCCTTCGCATGCTAAACATAAACAATGTTAGAAAACTACTCAATGAAAAGAGAAGCTTAACTGAGTGAGAGGAATTCACATGACACATAGCAGTTTCACAGAAAGCTTCCTTCTGGTTTTTATCTGAAGATATTTCCTTTTTCACCATAGTCCTGAATGTGCTCCCAAATGCCCTTCACGGATCCGTCCACGACAGAGTTTCCAAGCTGTGTAATGTAAAGAAAGCATTGTCTACGTGAAATGAATAAACATAGCAAAAAGCAGATTCACAGAAATCTTCTTTCAAGTTTTTATCCACAGATATTTCCTTTTTCACCATAGAGTTGAATGTGCTCCTGAATGTGCTTTCGTGGATCCGTCCATGACAGAGTTTTGAAGCTGCGTAATGTAAAGAAAGCTTTATCGATGTGAGATGAATACACATAGCACAGAGCAGTTTCACAGAAAACTTCTTTCCAGTTTTTGCCTGAGGCTATTTCCCTTTTCACGATAGGCGTCAATATTCTCCCCAATATCCTTTCGTACCTATTTCTCCAAAAAGGTTTCCCTGATGCTGTATGAGAAGAGAGGTAAACACTGTGAGTGGAATGCACATGTCACAAAGCAGTTCCTCGGATAGCTTCTCTCCAGTTTTGGTCAAAACATATTTCCTTTTTCACCATAAGCCTCAAAGCACTCCTGAATATCCCTTCACTCGCTAAACATAAACAGGGTTAGAAAACTGCTCAATGGAAAGAGAGGCTTAAGTGAGCTAAAGAAGTAAGATGACACAGAGCAGTTTCACAGAAAGCTTCCTTCTGGATTTTACCTGAGGATATTTCTTTCTCCATATTCTAAGGACCGTTCCCAAATGTCCTTCCTCAGATTCCACAAAAACAGTGATTTCAAACTGCTCAATCCAAAGAATGGTTTAACTCTATGAGATGAATGCACACATCACAAAGCAGTTGCTCAGAAAGCTTCTCTCCAGTGTTCATTGGAAGACGTTTCCTTGCTCACCACAAGCCACTGGGCACCACTTAATATCCCTTCACAGATTACTCAAAGAGTGTTTCCAAACTGGGCAACATAGAGTAACCTTTACCTCTGTGAAGTGAATGCACATATCAGAAAGCAGTTTCTTGGAACCCTTCTTTCTGGGTTTTATTTCAGAATAATTCACTTTTGAAACAGTCTTCAATGCGCTCCAAAATATGACGTTTTTGGTTTTACAGGAACAGTGTTCAAACACTGCCTTATGAGAAAAGAGGTTTTACTCCCTGAGTGGAATCCACACATCATAAAGCAGTTTCTCAGAAAGCTTCTTTCCAATTTCTATCTGAAGATATTTCCTTTTTCCTGTAAGCCTCAAAGCACTCCCGAATATCCCTTTGCAGACTAAACAAAAAGTGTTAGAATACTGTTCAATGAAAAGAGAAGCTTAACGGTGAGAGCAGAATTCACTCGACTTAGAGCAGTTTCACAGAAAGTTTCCTTCTGGTTTCTATCTGAGGTTATTTCTTTTTCAGGATATTCTAAAGAGTGTTCCCAAATGCCCTTTCTCAGATTCCACAGAAACAGTGACTTCGAACTCCTCAATTCAAACAATGATTGAACTCTGTGATATGAATACAAACATCAAAAAAGTGTTGCTCAGAACGCTTTGCTCCAATTTTCAACAGAAGACATTTTCTTGCTCGCCACAAGCCTCTGGTTGCCACTTAATATCCCTTCCCAGAATCCTCAAAGACAGACTTTCCAAACTGGGAAATGTAGAGTAAGCTTTAACTCTGTGAAATGAATGGACATGTCAGAGAGCAGTTTCTTGAAATGCTTCTTTCTGGGTTTTATTTGACGACATTTCACTTGTCACCATAGTCTTCAATTTGGTCCAAATATCACTTTTGTAGTTTTACAGGAACAGTGTTCAAAGAGTGCCTTATGACAAGAAAGTTATAACGCCCTGAGTGGAATGCACACATCACCAAGCAGTTTCTCAGAAAACTTCTCCCCAGTTTTTATCTGACGATGTTTCCTTTTTCACCATAGGCCCGAATGTGATCCCAAATATCCCTTCACAGATCCATCCATGATGGAGTTTCCAAGCTGCCTAATGTAAGGAAAACTTTATTTAGGTGAGATGAATAAACCTAGCAAAAAGCAGATTCAGAGAAAGCTTCTTTCCAGTTTTTATCTGAAGATATTTCCTTCTTCACCATAGTCCTGAACGTGATCCCGAATGTCCCTTCGTGGATCTGTCTATGACAGAGTTTCCAGGCTGTGTAGTGGAACGAAAGCTTTATCTATGTGAGATGAATGCACATATCACAGAGCAGTTTCATAGAAAGCTTCTTTCCAGTTTTTGTCTGAGGCTATTTCACCTTTCACCACAGGTATCAACATCCTCCCGATTATCACTTGGTACCTTATTCTCCAAAAGGGTTTACCAGATGCTGTATGAGAAGAAAGGTATAATTCTGTGAGTGGAATGCACACGTCACAAAGCAGTTCCTCAGAAAGCTTCTCTCCAGTTTCGGTCTGAACATATTTCCATTTTCACGAAAAGCCTCAAAGCGCTCCCAAATATCCCTTTTCAGACTAAACGTAAACAGTGTTAGAATACTGTTCCATGAAAAGAGAAGCTTAACTGTGTGAGCTGAATTCACACGACACAGAGAAGTTTCACAGAAAGCTCCGTTCTGGTTTCTATCTGAGGTTATTTCTTTTTCAGGATATTCTAAAGAGTGTTCCCAAATGTCCTTTCTCAGATTCCACAGAAATAGTGATTTCAAACTGCTCAATCCAAGGAATGATTTAACTCTATGAGATGAATACAAATATCACAAAAGAGTTACTCAGAAAGCTTCTCTCCAATTTTCAATGGAAGACATTTCCCTGCTCACCACAGGCCTCTGGTTGTCACTTAATATCCCTTCGCAGAATTCTCAAAGACAGATTTTCCAACCTGGGAAATGTAGAGTACGCTTTAACTCTGTGAAATGAATGGACGTGTCAGAGAGCAGTTTCATGGAATGCTTCTTTCCAGGTTTTATTGGACGACATTTTACTTTCTGACATAGCCTTCAATGGGTTCTGAATATCACTTTTTTAGTTTTACAGGTACAGTGTTCAAACAGTGCCTTATAACAAGAAAGGTATAACTCGCTGAGTGGAATTCACACAGCACCAAGCAGTTTCTCAGAAAGCTTCTCTCCTTTTTTTATCTGATGATATTTTCTTTCTTACCATAGGCCCAAAAGTGATCCAGAATATCCCTTCATGGATCCATCCATGATTCAGTTTCCAAGCCACATAATATAAAGAAAGCTTCATCTATGTGAGATGAAAAAAAATAGCAAAAAGCAGATTCAGAGAAAGCTTCTTTCCAGTTTTTCTCTGAAGATATTCCCTTTTTCACCATAGTCCTGAATGTGCTCCCGAATGTCTATTTGTGGATCCGTCCATGACAGTTTCCAACTGTGTAATGTAAACAAAGCTTTATCTATGTGAGGTGAATACACATATCATACAGCAGTTTCATAGAAAGCTTATTTCCAGTTTTTGTCTGAGGCTATCTCCCGTTTCACCATAGGCATCAACATGCTCATGAATATCACTTGGTACCTTTTTATCCAAAAGGGTTTCCCGATGCTGTATGAGAAGAGAGGTATAACACTGTGAGTGGAAAGTACACGTCAGAAAGCCGTTCCTCAGAAAGTTTCTCTCCAGTTTCGGTATGAACATATTTCCTTTTTTGCCGTAAACCTCATAGTGCTCCCAAATATCCCTTCACATACTAAACATAAACAGGGTTAGAAAACTGCTCAATGGAAAGAGAGGCTTAACTGAGCGAGAGGAATTAAGATGACACAGAGCAGTTTTACAGAAAGATTCCTTCTGGATTTTACCTGTGGATATTTCTTTCTCCATATTCTAAGCAACGTTCTAAAATATCCTGCCTCAGATTCCAGAAAAACAGTGATTTCAAGCTGCTAAATCCAAAGAATGTTTTAACTCTATGAGAAGAATACACACATCACACAGCCGTTGCTCACAAAGCTTGTCTCCAGTTTTCATCGGAACACGTTTCCTTGCTCATCACAAGCCTCCGGGCGTCACTTAATATCCATTCACAGATTCCTCAAAGACAGAGTTTCCAAACTAGGCAATGTAGAGTAAGCTTTAACTCTGTGAAATGAATGCACATATCGGAGAGCAGTCCCTTGGAACGCTTCTCTCTGTGTTTTATTTGAGGATATTTCACTTTTCGCCATAGTCTTCAAAGTGCTCTGAAATATCACTTTTTCGGTTTTACAGGAACAGTGTTCAAACACTGCTTTATGAGAAAAGGTGTATAACGCCCTGAGTGGAATGCACACATCACAAAGTGGTTTCTCAGAAAGCTTCTCTCCAGTTTTTATCTGAAGATATTTCCTTTTTCACCATAGGCCTGAATGTGCTCCCGAATGTCCCTTCGTGAATCCGTCCATGATGAAGATTCCAAATTGCATAATAGAAAGAAAGTTGTATCTATGTGAGATGAATAAACATATCTATCACAAAGATATTTCACAAAAAGCTTCTTTCCAGTTTTTGTTTGAGGATATTTCCTTTTTCACCATAACCCTCCATATACTCCCAAATGTCCCCTGGTAGCTTTTTCTCCAAAAGGGCTTCCACAATCCTCTATGAGAAGAAAAGTATAACTCTGTGAGTGGAATGCACACGTCATAAAACAGCCTTTCGGAAATCTTCTCCCCAGTTTCTATCTGAAGATATTTCTGTTTTCTCCATAAGCCTCAAAGTGCTCTCGAATATCCTTTAGCTGACAAAACTAAAATAGTGTTAGAATACTGCTCAATGAAAACAGAAGCTTAACTGTGTGAGTGGAATTCATGAGACTGAGAGCAGTTTCAGAGAAAGCTTCCTTCTAGTTTTAATCTGAGGGTATTTCTTTTTCAGCATATTCTTAAGAGCATTCCCAAATGTCCTTTCTCAGGTTCCACAGTAAGAATGATTTCAGATTGCTCAGTCCAAAGAATTATTTAACTCTATGAGATGAAAACACATATCACAAAGCAGTTGCTCAGAAATCTTATCTCCAGTTTTCAACAGAAAACCTTTCCTTGCTCGCCAGAGGCCTCCGGTCACCACTTAAATCCCTTCACAGAATCCTCAAAGACAGACTTTCCAAACTGGGAAATATAGACTAAGATTTAACTCTGTGAAATGAATGTACGTGTCACAGAGCACTTTCTTGGAATGCTTCTTTCCGGGTTTTATTTGATGGCATTTCACTTTTCACCATAGTCTTCAACGCGCTCCGAATATCCCTTTTGTAGTTTTACTGGAACAGTGTTCAAACAGTGCCTTATGAGAAAAAAACGTATAACTCCCTGAGTGGAATGCGCACATCACCAAGCAGTTTCTCATAAGGCTTCTCTCCAGTTTTTATCTGATGATATTTCCTTTTTCACCATAGGCCCAAATGTGATCCTGAATATCCCTTCCTGGATCCATCCATGACAGAAGTTCCAAGCTGCATAATGTAAAGAAAGCTTTTTCTATGTGACTGAATAAATATAGCAAAAAGAAGATTCAGAGAAAGCTTCTTTCCTGTTTTAATCTGAAGATATTTCCTTTTTCACCATAGTCCTGAATGTGCTCCCGAATGACCCTTCGTGGATCCATCCATGATAGAGTTTCCAAGCTGCGTAATGTAATGAAAGTTTTATCTATGTGAGATGAATACACATATCACAGAGCAGTTTCGTAGAAAGCTTCTTTCCAGTTTCTGTCTGAGGCTATTTCCTTTTTCACCAGAGCCATGCATATAGTCCCGAATGTCCCTTGGTAGCTTTTTCTCCAAAAGGAATTTTGAGTGGAATGCACAAGTCACAAAGCAGCTCCTCGGAAAGCTTCTCTCCAGTTTCTATCTGAAGATATTTCCTTTTTCACCATAAGGCTCGAAGCGTTCCAGACTATCCCTTTGCAGACTAAACAAAAACAGTGTTAGAATACCACTCAATAAAAAGAGAAGCTTAACTGGGTGAGCGGAATTCATGCAACACAGAGCAGTTTCACAGAAATCTACATTCTGGTTTCTATTTGAGGTTATTTCTTTTTCAGGATATTCTAAAGAGAGTTCCCAAATGTCCTTTCTCAGATTCCACAGAAACAGTGATTTCAAACTGCTTAATCCAAGGAATGATTTAACTATATGAGATGAACACAAACATCACAAAGAGTTGCTCAGAAAATTTCTCTGCAATTTTCAACCTAAAACATTTCCTTCCTTGCCACAGGCCTCCGGTTGCCACTTAATATCCCTTTGCAGAATCCTCAAAGACAGACTTTCCAAACTGGGAAATGTAGAGAAAACTTTAACTCTGTGAAATGAATGTCATGTCAGAGAGCAGTTTCTTGGAATGCTTCTTTCTGGGTTTTATTGGACGACATTTCACTTTTCGCCATAGTGTTCAATGTGCTCCGAATATCCCTTTTGTAGTTTTACAGGAACAGTGTTCAAACAGTGCTTTATGAGAAAAAAGGTATAACTCTCTGAGTGGAATGCACACATTACCAAGCAGTTTCTCAGAAGACTTCTCTCCAGTTTTTATCTGACGATATTTCCTTTTTCACCATAGGCCTGAATGTGATCCCCAATATCCCTTCACGCATCCATCCATGATGAAGTTTCCAAGCTTCGTAATGTACAGTCAACTTTATCTATGTGAGATGAATAAAGATAGCAAAAAGCAGATTCAGAGAAAGCTTCTTTCCAGTTTTTATCTGAAGATATTTCCTTTTTCACCATAGTCCTGAATTTGCTCCCGAATGTCCCTTGTCTGATCCCTGCATGACGGAGATTCCAGACTGCATAATGTAAAGAAAGCTTTATCTATTTGAGATGAATACACATAACACAGAGCAGTTTCACAGAAAGCTTCTTTCCAGTTTCTGTCTGAGGCTATTTCCCTTTTCACCATAGGCATTAATGTGCCCCTGAATAATGCTTGGTATCTTTTTCTCCAAAAGTGTTTCCCTGATGCTGTATGAGAAGAGAGGTATAACACTGTGAGTGGAATGCCCACGTCACAAAGCAGCTCCTCGGAAAGCTTCTCTACAGTTTCTATGTGAACATGTTTCCTTTTTCACGGTAAGCCTCAAAGAGCTCCCGAATATCCCTTCTCACACTAAGTATAAACAGTGTTAGAAAATTGCTCAAGGAAAACAGAAGTTTAACTGAGCAAGAGGAATTCACACGACACATAGTAGTTTCACAGAAAGCTTCCTACTTTTGTTTATCTGATTATATTTGTTTCTCCATATTCTAAAGAGTGTTCTCAAATGTTCTTCCTCAGATTCCACAGAAATAGTGATATTAAACTGCTCAAGTCAAAGTATGATTTAACTCTATGAGATGAACACACACATTACAAAGCAGTTGCTTGGAAAGCTTACCTCCAGTTTTCAACGGAAGTCGTTTCCATTCTCACCAAATGCCTCTGGGTGCCACTTACTATGCCTTCGCAGATTTCTCAAAGATAGAGTTTCCAAACTTGGCAATGTAGAATAAGTATTATTTCTGTGAAATGAATGCACATATCAGAGAGTAGTTTCTTGGAATGCTTCTTTCTGGGTTTTATTTGAGGATATTTCACTTTTCGCCATAGTCTTCCATGCGCTTCGAAATATCACTTTTTGGTTTTACAGGAACAGTGTTAAAACACTGCCTTATGAGAAAAGAGGTATAACGCCCTGAGTGGAATGCACACATCACAAAGTAGTTTCTCAGAAAGCTTCTCTCCAGTTTTTATCTGAAGATATTTCCATTTACCCAGAGTCCTGAATGTGGTCCCGAGTATCCCTACGGAGATCCGTCCATGACAGAGTTACCAAGCTGCGTAATGCAAAGAAAGCTTTATCTATGTGGGATGAATAAACACAGCAAAAAGTAGATTCATGGAAAGCTTATTTCCAGTTTTCATTTGAAAATATTTCCTTTTTCACCATAGTCCTGTATGTGCTCCCAAATGTCCCTTCGCAGATCCTTCCATGACAGAGTTCCCAAGCTGCATACTGTAAAGGAAGCTTTATCAATGTGACATGAATACATATATCACAGAGTAGTTTCACAGAATGCTTCTTTCCTGTTTTTATCTGAGGCTAATTCCCTTTTCACAATAAGCAACAATATGCTCCCGGATATCCCTTGGTAAATTTTTCCCCAAAGGGGTTTTCCTGATGCTGTATGACAAGAGAGGTATGACACTGTAAGTGGAATGTACACATCACAAAGCAGTTCCTCGGAAAGCTTCTTTCCAGTTTCTATCTGAACATATTTAAGTTCTCACCGTAAGCCTCAAAGTGCTCCTGAAAATCCCTTCACACGCTAAACATAAGCAGTGTTAGAATACTGCTCAATGAAAATAGAAGCTTAACTGTGCGAGTGGAATTCACACAACACAGAGAAGTATCACAGAAATCTTCCTTCTGGTTTTTATTTGAAGATATTTCTCTTTTCACCATAGTCCTGAATGTGCTCCCGAATGCCCTTCACAGATGCATCCCTGACAGAGTTTCAAGCTGCATAATGTAAAGAAAGATTTATCTATGTGAGAAGAATAAACAGTAAAAAGTAGATTCATAGAAAACTTCTTTCCATTTTTTATCTGAATATATTTCCTATTTCACCATAGTCCCGAAAGTGATCCTGAATATTTCTTCGTGGATCTGAATGTGCTCCTGAATGTGCTTTCATGGATCCGTCAGTGACAGAGTTTACAAGCTGCACAATGTAAAGAAAGCTTTATTATGTGAGATGAATACACATATCACAGAGCAGTTTCGTAGAAAGCTTCTTTCCGGTTTTTGTCTGGGGCTATTTCTCTTTTCACCATAGGCATCAACATGCTCCCAAATATCCCTTGGTACCTTTTTCTCCAAAAGGGTTTCCCCTATGCTGTATGTGAAGATAAGTATAATACTGTGAGTGGAATGCACACGTCACAAAGGAGTTCCTCGGAAAGCTTCTCTCCATTTTCGGTCTTAACTTACTTCCTGTTTCACTGTAAGCCTCAAGGCACTCCCGAATATCCCTTCACACGCTAAACATAAACAGGGTTAGAAAACTGCACAATGAAAAGAGAGGCTTAATTGAGTGAGAGGAATTAAGATGACACAGAGCAGTTTCACAGAAACCTTCCTTCTGGATTTTACCTGAGGATATTTCTTTCTCAATATTGTAAGGAGCGTTCCAAAATGTCCTTCCTCAGATTCCACTAAAACAGTGATTTCAAACTGCTCAATCCAAAGAATGGTTTAACTTTATGAGATGAATACGCACATCACAAAGCAGTTGCTCAGAAAGCTTCTCTCTAGTTTTCATCGGAAGATGTTTCCTTGCTCACCACAAGCCTCCTGGCGCCACTTAATATCCCTTCTCAAAGAAAGAGTTTCCAAACTGGGCAAGGTAGAGTCAGCTAAATCTCTGTGAAATGAATGCACATATTAGAGAGCAGTTTCTTGGAATGCTTCTTTCTGGGTTTTACTTGAGCATATTTCACTTTTTACCATAGTCTTCAATGCTCTCCAAAATATGACTTTTTTGGTTTACAGGAAGTGTGTTTAAACACTGTCTTATGAGAAAAGAGGTATAACTCCCTGAGTGGATTGCACACATCACAAAGCAGTTTCTCAGGAAGCTTCTCTCCAGTTTTTATCTGAAGATACATCCCATTTCACCGTAGGCCTCAATATGCTCCCGAATGTCCCTTTGCAAATCAGTCCATGATGGAGTTTCAAAACTGTAATAGAAATAAAGTTTTATCTATGTGAGATGAATAAACATATCTATCACAAAGTAGTTTTACAGAAAGCTTCTTTCCAGTTTTTGTCTGAGGATATTTCCTTTTTCACCATAGCCATCCTTATTCTCCCGATTATCCCCTGGTAGCTTTTTCTCTAAAAGGGATTCCCCAATCCTCTATGAGAAGAAAAGTATAACTCTGTGAGTGGAATGCATACGTCACAATGTAGCTCCTCGGAAATCTTTTCTCCAGTTTCTATATGAAGATATTTCTGTTTTCACCATAGGCCTCAAAGCGCTCCTGAATTTCCCTTAGCTGACTAAACCAAAGCAGTGTTAGAATACTGCTCAAAGAAAATAGAAGCTTAACTGTGTGAGTGGAATTCACATGACACAGAGTGGTTTCACAGAAAGCTTCCTTCTGGTTTGGAAAAAGAAATATTGGAGATATTTCTTTTTCAGCATATTCTTAAGAGCATTCCCAAATGTCCTTTCTCAGGTTCCACAGAAAGAATGAATTCAAACTGCTCAATCCAAAGAATGATTTAACTCTATGAGATGAATATACACATCACAAAGCAGTTGCTCAGAAAGCTTCTCTCCAGTTTTCAACGGAAGACATTTCCTTGATCACCACAGCCCTCTGGACGCCACGTAATATCCCTTCACAGTTTACTCAAAGACAGACTTTCCAAACTGGGCAATGTAGTGTAAGTTTTACCTCTGTGAAATGAATGCACATGTCAGGGAACAGTTTCTTTGAAAACTTCTTTTTGGGTTTTATTTCAGGATATTTCACTTTTCGCCATAGTCTTCAATGCATTCTGAAATATTACTTTTCTCGGGTTTCTCGGAAAGCTTCTTTCCACTTTTCAACGGAAGACATTTTCTTGCTCACCAAAGGCCTCCAGCACCCATCACAAAGCAGTTGCTCAGAAAGCTTCCCTGCAGTTTTCATCAGAAGATATTTCCTTACCACAGGCCTCCGTGCGCCACTTAATATCCCTTCGCAGATTCCTCAAAGACAGAGTTTCCAAACTGGGCAATATAGAGTAAGCTTTAATTCTGGGAATTGAATGCATATATCAGAAAGCTGTTTCCTGGAACACTTCTTTCTAGGTTTTACTTGAGGATATTTCACTTTTCACCATAGTCTTCAATGCGCCCCAAAATATCACTTTTTCGGTTTTACAGGAACAGTGTTCAAACACTGCCTGATGAGAAAAGAGGTATAAATCTGTGAGTGGAATGCATGCATCATAAAGCAGTTTCTCAGAAACTTCTCTCCAGTTTTTATCTGAAGATATTTCCTTTTTCAACATAGGCCTGAATGTGAACCCAAATGTCCATTGCAGAAACTCCGTGATGGAGTTTCCAGGCTGCATGATGTAAAGAAAGCTTTATCTATGTGACGTAAATAAACATAACAAAAGCAGATTCACAGAAAGCTTCTTTCCATTTTTTATCTGAAGATATTACATTTTTCACCATAGTCCTGAATATGCTCCCGAATGTCCCTTCACGGATCCATCCATGACAGAGTTTCCAAGCTGCATAATGTGAAGAATGCTTTATCTATATGAGATGAAAACACATTTCACAGAGCAGTTTCACAGAAATTTATTTTCAGTTTTTTTCTGAGGCTATATCCCTTTTCACCATAGCTGTCAATATGCTCCCGAATATCCCTTGTTTCCTTTTTCTCCAAAAAGGTTTCCCCGATACTGTATGGGAAGAGAGGTATAACACTGTGTGTCAATGCACACATCACTAAGCAGTTCCACGGAAAGTTTCTCTCCTGTATCTATCTGAACATATAATCTTTTTCCTCATAAGCATCAAAGCACTCCCGAATATTGCTTTTCATGCTAAACATAAGCAGTGTTAGAAAACTGCTCAATGAAAAGACAAGCTTAACTGAGTGAGAAGAATTCACACGACACATGGCAGTTTCACAGAAATCTTCCTTCTGGTTTTTATATGAGGATATTTCTTTCTCCATATTCTAAAGAGCGTTCCCAAATGTCCTTCCTATTATTCCACAGAAACAGTGATTTCACACTGCTCCATCCAAAGAGTGGTTTAACTCTATGAGGTGCATACAAACATCACAAAAGAGTTGCTCAGAAAGCTTCTCTCCAATTTTCAATGGAAGACATTTCCTTGCACACAACAGGCCTCTGGTTGCTACTTAGTATCCCTTCCCAGAATCCTCAAAGACAGACTTTCCAAACTGGGAAATGTAGAGTGTGCTTTATCTCCATGAAATGAATGGAATGTCTGAGAGCAGTTTCTTGGAATGTTTCTTTCTGGGTTTTATTTGACGACATTTCACTTTTTGCCATTGTCTTCAGTATGCTCCGAATATCACTTTTTTAGTTTTACAGGAACAGTGTTCAACAGTGCCTTATGAGAAGAAAGGTAAAACTTCCTGAGTGGAATGCACACATCACCAAGCAGTTTCTCAGAAACTTTTCTCCAGTTTTCATCAGAAGATGTTTCCTAGCTCACCACAGGCCTCTGGGTGCACTTAATATCCCTTCCCTAATTCCTCAAAGACAGAGTTTCCGCACTGGGTAATGTAGAGTAAGCTTTAACTCTGTGAAATGAATGCACATATCAAAGAGCAGTTTCTTGATATGCTTCTTTCTGGGTTTTATTTGAGGATATTTCCCTTTTTGCCATAGTCTTCAATGGGCTTCAAGATAACACCTTTTCAGTTTTACAGGAAGAGTGGTCAAAAACTGCCTTATGAGAAAAAAAGTATAACTCCCTGAGTGGAATGCACACATCACAAAGCAATTTCTCAGAAAGCTTCTCCCCGGTTTTTATTTGAATATATTTCCATTTTCACCATAGTGCTGAATGTGCTCCCGAATATCCCTTTGCAGATCCGTCCATCACAGAGTTCACAAACTACATTATATACAGAAAGTTTTATCTATGTGAGATGAATTAACATATCTATCACAAAGCAGTTTCACAGAAAGCTTCTTTCCAGTTTTTGTTTGAGCATAATTCTTTTTTCAACATAGCCGTCAATGTACTCCCGAATGTCCCTCAGTAGCTTTTTATCCAAAAGTGATTCCCCAAATCTCTATGAGTAGAAGGGTACAACTCTGTGAGTGGAATGCACACATCACAAAGTAACTCCTCAGAAAGCTTCTCTCCAGTTTCTATCTGAAGTTATTTCTGTTTTCGCCATAAACCTCAAACCGCTCCCGAATACCCCTTCACAGACTAAACAAAAACAATGGTACAATACTGCTCAATAAAAAGAGAAGTTTAACTGTGTGAGTGGAATTCACATGATCCAGAGCGGATTCACAGAAAGCTTACTTCTGGTTTTCATCTGAGGGTATTTCTTTTTCAACATATTCTAAAGAGCGTTCCCAAATGTCCTTTCTCAGGTTCCACAGAAACAGTGATTTCAAACTCTTCAATCCAAAGAATGATTTAACTCCATGAGATGAATACAAACATCACAAAAGAGTTGCTCAGAAATCTTGTCTCCAATTTTCAACGGAAGACATTTCCTTGCTCGCCATAGGCCTCTGGTTGTCAGTTAATATCCCTTCACAGAATACTCAAAGACAGACTTTCCAAACTGGGAAATGTAGACTAAGCTTTAATTCTCTGAAATGAATGCACATGTCAGACTGCAGTTTCTTGGAATGCTTCTTTCTGGATTTTATTTCTGGATATTTCACTTTTCGCTATAGTCTTCCATATACTTTGAAATATTACTTTTTTGGTTTTACAGGAACAGTGTTGAAACACTGCATTATGAGGAAAGAGGTATAACTCCCTGAGTGGAATGCACACATCCAAAGCAGTTTCTCAGAAAGCTTCTCTCCAGTTTTTATCTGAAGATATCTCCTTTTCCACCGTAGGCCTGAATGCGCTCCCCAATGTCCCTCTGCGTATCCGTCCATGACGGAGTTTTCAAATGGTGTAAAATAAGGAAAGTTTTATCTTTGTGAGATGAATAATAATATCTCTCACAAAGCAGTTTCACAGAAATCTTCTTTCCAGTTTTTGTCTGAGGATATTTCCTTTTTCACCATAGCTGTCCCTATACTCCTGAATGTCCCTTGGTAGCTTTTTCTCCAAAAGGGATTCCCCACTTCTCTCTGAGAGAAATATATAATTCTGTGAGTACAATGCACATGTCACAAAGCAGGTCCTCAGTAAGCTTCTCTCAGTTTCTATCTGAAGATATTTCCATTTTCACGATAAGCCTCAAAGTGCTCCCAAAAATCCCTTTGCAAACTAAACACAGTGTTAGAGTACTGCTCAATGAAAAGAAAAGCTGAACTCTGTGATTAAAACACACATTACACAGAGCTGCTTCAGAGAAAACTTCCTTCCAGTTTTTTCTGAGAATTTTTTTTAGCATATTCTTAAGAGAGTTCCCAAATGTCCTTTCTCAGGATCCACAGAAGCAGAGATTTCAAACTGCTCAATACAAAGAATGATTTAACTCTATGAGATGAATACACACATCACAAAGCAGTTGCTCAGAAAGCTTCTTTCCAGTTTTCATTGGAAAACATTTCCTTGCTCACCACAGGTCTCCAGGCGCCACTAATTATCCCTTTGCAGATTCCTCAAAGATAGAGTTTCCAAACTGATCAATGTAGAGGAAGCTTAAACACTGTGAAATGAATGCACATATCAGAGAGCAGCTTCTTCAAATGCTTCTTTCTGCATTTTATTTGAGGATAGTTCACTTTTTGCCATAGTCTTCAATGCGATCTGAAATATCACGTTTTCGGTTTTACAGGAACAGTGTTCAAACACTGCCTTATGAGAAAAGAGGTATAACTCCCTGAGTGGAATGCACATATCATGAAACAGTTTCTCAGAAAGCTTCTCCCCGATTTTTATATGAAGATATTTCCTATTTCTCCATAGGCCTGAATGTGTTCCCCAATGTCCCTTCGCGGATCCGTACATGATGGAGTTTCCAAGCTGTGTAATGTGAAGAAAGCTTTATCTATGTGAGATCAATTGACATAGTACAGAGCAGCTTCACAGAAAGCTTCTTTCCAATTTTTTTCTGAGGCTATTTCCATTTTCACCATAGGCATCAATATGCTCCCGAATATCCCTTGGTTCCTTTTTCTCCAAAAGAGTTTCCCTGATGCTGTATGAGAAGAGAGGTATAGCACTGTGAGTGGAATGTACACATCACAAAGCAGTTCCTCCGATAGCTTCTTTCCAGTGTCTACTTGAGCATATTTCCTTTCTCACTGTGAGACTCACAGCGCTTCCGAATACCCCATCGCATGCTAAACCTAAACAGTGTTAGAAAATTCTTCAGAGAAAAGCGAAGCTTAAGTGAGTGAGACAAGTTCACATGACACATAGCGGTTTCACAGAAAGCTTCCTTCTGGATTTCATCTGAGGATATTTCTTTCTTCATATTCCAAAGAACGATCCCAAACGTCCTTCCTCAGATACGACAGAAACAGTGATTTTAAACTGCTCAATCCAAGGAACGGTTTAACTCTATGAGATGAATACACACATCACAAAGCAGTTGCTCAGAAAGCTTCTCTCCAGTTTTCATTGGAAGACATTTCCTTGTTCACCACAGGCCTCCGGGGCGCCACTTAATATCCCTTCACAGATTCGTAAAGACAGAGTTTTCAAACTGGGCTACATAGAGTAAGCTTCAACTCTGAAAATGAATGCACATGTCAGAGAGCAGTTTCTTGGAATGCTTCTTTCTGGGTTTTATTTGAGGATATTTCACCTTTCGCCATAGTCTTCAATGCACTCCGAAATAACACTTTTTCATTTTTCAGGAATGATGCTCAAACAGTGCCTTATGAGAAAAGAGGTATAATTCCCTGAGAGGAATGCACACTTCATACAACAGTTTCTCAGAAAGCTTCTCTCCAGTTTTTATCTGAAGATATTTCCTTTTTCACCATATGCATGAATGTGTTCAAGAATGTCCCTTTGCGGATCTGTCCATGAGGGAGTATCCAAACTTTATAATATAAGGAAAGTTTTATCTCTTTGAGATTAATAAACATATCCATCACAAACCAGTTTCACAGAAAGGTTCGCTCCAGTTTTTGTCTGAGGATACTTACTTTTCCACCATAGCCATCCATATACTTCTGAATGTCCCTTGGCAGCTTTTTCTCCAAAAGGGATTCCACAGTCCTCTATGAGAAAAAAGGCATAAATTTGTGGGTGAAATGTACATGTCACAAAGCAGTTCCTCAGAAAGTTTCTCTCCAGTTGCTATCCGAACATACATCCTTTTTCACCGTAAGCCTCAAAGCGCACCTGAATATCTCTTTGCAGACTAAACACAGTGTTAGAATATTGCTCCATGAAAAGAGAAGCTTAACATTGTGAGTGGAATTCACACAACATAGAGCAGTTTCACAGGAAGTTTCCTTCTGCTTTTTATCTGAGGGTATTTCTTTTTCCACATGTTCTAAAGAGTGTTCCTAAATGTCCTCTCTCAGGTTCCACAGAGACAGTGATTTCAAACTACTCAATCCAAAGAATGATTTAACTCTATGAAATGAATACACGCATCACAAAGTAGTTGCTCAGAAAGCTTCTCTCCAGTTTTCCTCAGAAGACGTTTCCTTCCTCACTACAAGACTCCAGGCACCACTTAATATACCTTCACAGATTCCTCAAAGACAGAGTTTCCAACTGGGCAATGTAGAGTAAACTTTAACTCGGTGTAATGAATGCACATGTTAGAGAGCAGTTTCTTGGAAAGTTTCTTTCTGGGTTTTATGTCAGGATATTTCACTTTTCGCCATAGTCTTCAATGTGCTCCGAAATATCACTTTTTCAATTTTACAGAAACAGTGTTCAAACACTGCCTTATGAGAAAAGAAGTACAACTCCCTAAGTGGAATGCACACGTCACAAAGCAGTTTCTCAGAAAGCTTCTCTTCAGTTTTCATCTGAAGATATTTCCATTTTCAATATGGGCCTGAATGTACTCCTGAATCTCCCTTCATGGATCCATCCATGACGGAGTTTCCAAACTGTGTAATATAAGGAAAGTTTTATCTATGTGAGATGAATAAACATATCTATCACAAAGCAGTTTCACAGAAAGCTTCTTTCCAGTTTTTCTCTGAGGATATTTCCTTTTTCACCATAGCCATCCACATACTCCCGAATGTCCCTTGTTAGCTTTTTTTCCAAAAGGGATTCCCCACTCCTCTATGAGAAAAAAGGTATAATTCTGTGAGTGGAATGAACACGTCACAAAGCAGTTCATCAGAAACTTTCTATCCAGTTTCTATCTGAAGATATTTTGTTTTTCACCATAAGCCTCAAACGCTCCCAAATATACCTTCACAGACTAAAAAAACAGTGTTAGAATACTGCTCAATGAAAAGAGAAGCTTAACTGTGCAAGCAGAATTCACACAACCCATAGCAGTTTCACAGAAAGCTTCCTTCTGGTTTCTATCGAAGGTTATTTCTTTTTCAGGATATTCTAAAGAGCCTTCCCAAATGTCCTTTCTTGGATTCCACAGAAATAGTGATTTCAAACTGCTCAATTGAAAGAATGATTTAACTCTATGAGATGAATACAAACATCACAGAAAGGATGCTCAGAATGGTTATCTCAAATTTTCAATGGAAGACAGTTCCTGGCTCACCACAGGCCTCCGGTTTCCACTAAATATCCCTTCACAAAATCCTCAAAGACCAACTTTCCAAACGGGGAAACATACAGTTAGCTTAAACACTGTGAAATGAATGGACATGTCAGAGATCAGTTTCTTGGAATGCTTCTTTCTGGGTTTTATTGGACGACATCTCACTTTTTGCCCTAGTCTTCAATGTGCTCTGAATATCACTTTATAGTTTTACAGGAACAGTATTCAAACAGTGCCTTATGAGAATGAAGGTATAACTCCCTGAGTGGAATGCACACATCACCAAGCAGTTTCTCAGAAAGCTTCTCTCCAGTTTTCATCTGATGATATTTCCTTTTTCACCATAGGCCCAAATGTGATCCTGAATATTCTTTCGTGGATACATCCATGACGGAGTTTCCAAGCTGTGAAATGTAAAGAAAGCTTTATCTATGTGAGATGAATAAACATAGCAAAAAGCCGATACACAGAAAGCTTCTTTCCAGTTTTTTCTGAAGATATTTCCTTTTTCACCATAGTCCTGAATGCACTCCAGAATGTCCCTTTGTGGATCCGTTCATGACAAAGTTTCCAAGCTGGGTAATGTAAAGAAAGCTTTATCTATATGAGGTGAATACACATATCAACGAGCAGTTTCATAGAAAGCTTCTTTCCAGTTTTTGTCTGAGGCTATTTCCCTTTTCACCATAGGCATCAACATGCTCCTGAATATCACTAGGTACCTTTTTCTCCAAAAGGGTTTCTCTGATGCTATATGATCAGAGAGTTGTAACACTGTGAGTGGAATGCACACGTCACAAAGCAGTTCCTCGGAAAACGTCTCTCCAGTTTCAGTCTGAACATATTTTGTTTTTCACCATAAGCCTCAAAGGACTCTCGAATATCCCTTCACACGCTAAACATAAATAGGGTTAGGAAACTGCGCAATGAAACAGAGGCTTAATTGAATGAGAGGAATTAAGAAGACAGAGTGCATTTCCAATGAAAGCTTCCTTCTGGATTTTACCTGAGGATATTTCTTTCTCCATATTCTAAGGAGAGTTCCCAAATATACATCCTCAGATTCTACAAAAACAGTGATTTCAAAGTGCTCAATCCAAAGAATGGTTTAACTCTATGAGACGAATACACACATGACAAAGCAGTTGCTCAGAAAGCTTCTCTCCAGTTTTCATCAGAAGACGTTTCAGTGCTCACCACAGGCCTCCGGGCGCCACTTAATATCCCTGCACAGATTACTCAAACACAGAGTTTTCAAACTGGGCAACGTAGAGTGAGTTTTAACTGTGAATTTAATGCACATATCACAGAACAGTTTCTTGGAACGCTTCTTTCTGGGTTTTATTTCAGGATATTTCACTTTTCGTCATAGTCTTCAATGCGCTTTGAAATATCACTTTTTTGGTTTCACAGAAACAGTATTCGCACACTGCCTTATGAGAGAAGAGGTATAACTCCCTGAGTGGAATGCACACATCACAAAGCAGTTTCTCAGAAAGCTTCTATCCAGTTTTTATCTGAAGATATTTCCTTTTTCACCATTGGCCTGAAGGGCTCTGAATGACCCTTCACGAATCCATCCGTAACGGCGTTTCAAAAGTGCGTAATAGAAAGCAAGTTTTACCTATGTTTGATGAATGAACATGTCTATCACAAAGCAGTTTCACAGAAAGCTTCTTTCCTGATTTTGTCTGAGTATATTTCCTTTTTCACCACAGCCGTGCATATACTACCGAATGTCCCCTGGTGGCGTTTTCTCCAAAAGAGATTTCCCAATCCTGTATGAGAAGAAAAGTATAACTCTGTGAGTGGAATGCACACGTCACAAAGCAGCTCCTTGGAAATCTTCTCTCCAGTTTCCATCTGAAGATATTTCCGTTTTCACCATAAGCCTCAAAGTGCTCCGGAGTATCCCTTATCTGACTAAACTAAAACAATGTTAGAATACTGCTCAATGGAAACAGAAGCTTAACTGCATGAGTGGAATTCACAAGACACAGAGCAGTTTCACAGAGAGTTTCCTTCTGGTTTTCATCGGAGGGTATTTCTTTTTCAGCATATTCTTAAGAGTGTTCCCAAATGTCCTTTCTCACGTTCCATAGAAAGAGTGATTTCAAACTGCTCAATCCAAAGAATGATTTAACTCCATGAGATGAATACAAACATCACAAAAGAGTTGCTCAGAAAGCTTCTCTCCAGTTTTCAATGGAAGACATTTCCTTTCTCTTCACAGGCTTCAGGTCGCCACTTAATATCCATAAACAGAATCCTCAAAGACAGACTTTCCAAACTGGGAAATGTAGACTAAGCTTTAACTCTGTGAAATTAATGCACATGTCAGAGAGTAGTTTCCTGGAATGTTTCTTTCTGGGTTTTATTGAACAACATTTCACTTTTTGCCATAGTCTTCAATGTAATCTGAATATCACATTTTTAGTTTTACAGGAACAATATTCAAACAGTGCCTTATGAGAAGAAAGGTACAACTTCCTGAGTGGAATGCATGCATCACCAAGCAGTTTCTCAGAAAGCTTCTCTCCTGTTTTTATCTGACGATATTTCCTTTTTCACCATAGGCCCGAATGTGATCCCGAATATCCCTTCGTGGATTCGTCCATGATGGAGTTTCCAAGCTGCGTAATGTAAAGAAAGCTTTATCTATGTGAGATGAATAAACAAAGAAAAAAGCAGATTCACAGAATGCTTCTTTCCAGTTTTTATCTGAAGATATTTGCTTTTTCACCATAGTCCTGATTGCCTTCCTGAATATCCCTTTGCGGATCCATCCATGACAGAGTTTCCAAGCTGAGAAATGCAGAGAAACATTTATCTATGTGAGATGAATACACATATCTAAGAACAATTTCACAGAAAGGGTTTCCTAGATGCTGTATGAGAAGAGAGGAATAATACTGTGAGTGGAATGCACACGTTACTAAGCAGCACCTCGGAAAGCTTCTTTCCAGTTTCTATCAGAACATATTTCCGTTTTCACCGTAAGCCTCAAAGTGATCCCGAATATCCCTATGCACACTAAACATAAACAGTGTTAGGAAACTGCTCAATGAAAAGTGAAGCTTTAATGGGCGAGTGGAATTCACATGCCACAAAGCAGTTTCACAGGAAGCTTGCTTCCGGTTTTTATCTGAAGTTATTTCTTTTTCAGATTATTCTAAAGAGCGTTCCCAAATTTCCTTTCTCAGGTCCCACAGAAACAGTGATTTCAAACTGCTCAATCCAAAGAATGATTTACCCCTATGAGATGAATACATACATCACAAAGCAACTGCTCAGAAAGCTTCTCTCCAGTTTTCATCGGAAGACGTTTCCTTGCTCACCACAAGCCTCTGGGCACCACTTAATATCCCTTCACAGATTCCTCAAGACAGAGTTTCCAACTGGGCAATGTAGAGTAAACTTTAACTCTGTGCAATGAATGCACATGCTAGAGAGCAGTTTCTTGGAACGATTCAGTCTGGGTTTTATTTGAGGATATTTCACTTTTCACCATAGTCTTCAATGTGTTCTGAAACATCACTTTTTCGGTTTTAGAGAAACAGTGTTCAAACACTGCCTTTTGAAAAAAGAGGTACAACTCCCAAAGTGGAATGCACACGTAACAAAGCTGTTTCTCAGAAAGCTTCACTTCAGCTTTCATCTGAAGATATTTCCATTTTCAATATAGGCCTGAATGTACTCCTGAATCTCCCTTCACAGATCCGTACATGACAGAGTTTCCAAACTGCGTAATATAAGGAAAGTTTTATCTATGTGAGATGAATAAACATATCTGTCAAAAAGCAGTTTCACAGAAATCTTCTTTCCAGTTTTTCTCTGAGGATATTTCCTTTTTCACCATAGCCATCCACATACTCCCGAATGTCCCTTGGTAGCTTTTTCTCCAAAAGGGATTCCCGAATCCTCTATGAGAACAAAGGTATAATTCTGTGAGTGAAATGAACACGTCACAAAGCAGCTCATCGGAAAGCTTCTCTCCAGTTTCTATCTGAAGATATTTTGTTCTTCACCATAAGCCTCAAAGCGCTTCCGAATATCCCTTCACAGACTAAAAAACAGTGTTAGAATACTGCTCAATATAAAGAGAAGCTTAACTGAGCAAGCAGAATTCACGCGACCCAGAGCAGTTTCACAGGAAGTTTCCTTCTGGTTTCTATCTGAGGTTATTTCTTTTCCAGGATAGTCTAAAGAGCGTTCCCAAATGTCCTTTCTCAGATTCCATAGAAACAGTGATTTCAAACTGCCCAACTGAAAGAATGATTTAACTCTATGAGATGAATACAAACATCACAAAAGAGTTGCTCAGCTTCTGTCAAATTTTCAACGGTAGACTTTTGCAAGCTCACCACAGGCCTCCAGTTGCAACTTAATATCCCTTGGCAGAATCCTGAAAGGCAGACTTTCCAAACTGGCAAATGTAGAGTAAACTTTCACTCTGAAATGAATACACATATCAGAAAGCAGTTTATTGGAATGCTTCTTTCTCAATTTTATTGGATGACATTTCACTTTCCACCATAGTCTTCAATGTGCTCCAAATGTCACTTTTTTAGTTTTACAGGAACAGTATTCAAACATTGCCTTATAAGAATGAAGGTAAAACTCCCTTAGTGGAATGCACACATCACCAAGCAGTTTCTCAGAAAGTTTCTCTCCAGTTTTTATCTGATGATGTTTCCTTTTTCACCATAGGCCCCAATGTGATCCCAAATATCCCTTCACGGATCCATCTATGACAGAGTTTTCAAACAGTGTAATGTAAAGAAAGCTTTATCTATGTGAGATGAATAAACATAGCAAAAGCAGATTCACAGAAATCTTCTTTCCAGTTTTTATCTGAAGATATTTCCTTTTCCACCACAGTCCTGAATATGCTCCTGAATGTCCTTTTGTGGATCCGTCCATGACAGAGTTTCCAAGCTGTGAAATGTAAAGAAAGCTTTATCTATGTGAGATGAATACAAATATCACAGAGCAGTTTCATAGAAAGCTTCTTTCCAGTTTTTGTCTGAGGCTATTTCCCTTTTCACCATAGGCATCAATATGCTCCCGAATATCTCTTGGTATCTTTTTCTCCAAAAGGGTTTCCCTGATGCTGTATGAGAAGAGAGGTAAGACACTGAGAGTGGAATGCACACATCACAAAGCAGTTCCTCAGAAAGCTTCTCTCCAGTTTCGGTCTGAACATGTTTCCTTTTTCACCGTAAGCCTCAAAGGGCTCCTGAATATCCCTTCACATGCTAAACATAAACAGGGTTAGAAAACTGCTCAATGAAAAGAGAGGCTTAACTGAGTGAGCGGTATTCACACGACACATAGTAGTTTCACAGACAGCTTCCTTCTTTTTTTTTTATGTGAGAGTATTTCTTTCTCTATATTCTAAAGAGCGTTCCCAAATGTCCTTCCTCAGATTCCACAGAAACAGTGATTTCAAACTGCTCAATCCCAAATATGATTTAATTCTATGAGATGAATACACACATCACAAAGCAGTTGCTCAGAATGATTCTCTCCAGTTTTCAATGGAAGACGTTTCCTTGCTCCACACAGGCCTCCGGGCACCACTTAATAGCCCTTCACAGATTTCTCAAAGACAGAATTTCCAAACTGGGCAATGTTGAGTAAGCTTTACCTTTGTGAAATGAGTGCACATAACTGAGAACAGTTTCTTTGAACGCTTCTTTTCAGGTTTTATTTGAGGATATATCACTTTTCGCCGTCGTCTTCAATGCACTCCAAAATATCACTTTTTCATTTTACAGGAACAGTGTTCAAACACTGCCTTATGAGAAAAGAGGTATAACTCCTTGAGTGGAATGCACACATCACAAACATTTTCTCAGAAAGCTTCTCTTCAGTTTCTACCTGAACATATTTCCTTTTTCTCGGTAAGCCTCAAAGCGCTCCCAAATATCCCTTCGCACGCTAAACATAAACAGTGTTAGAAAACTGCTCAATGAAAAGAGAAGCTTACCTGCACGAGAGAAATTCACACGATGCATAGCAGTTTCACAGAAAGCTTCCTTCTGGTTTTTATCTGAAGAAATTTCCCTTTTCACCATAGTCATGAATGTGCTACCGAATACACTTCGCTGATCCATCCACAACAGAGTTTCCAAGCTGCATAATGTAAAGAAAGCATTATCTACATGAAATCATTAAACATAGCCAAAAGCAGATTCACAGAAAGCTTTTTTCCAGTTTTTATCCAAAGATATTTCCTTTTTCACCATAGTTTTGAATGTGCTCTCGAGTGTCCCTTTGTGGTACCATCCATGACAGAGTTTCCAAGCTGCATAATGTAAAGAAAGCTATATCTATGTAAGATGAATACATACAGCATAGAGCAGTTTCACAGACAGCTTCTATACAGTTTCTGTCTGAGGCTATTTTCCTTTTCACCATAGGCATTAATATGCCCCCGAATATATCTTGGAACCTTTTTCTCCAAAAGGGTTTCCCAGATGCTGTATGAGAAGAGAGGTATAACACTGTGAGTGGAATGCACACGTCACAAAGCAGTTTCTCGGAAAACTTCTCTCCAGTTTCTATCTGAACATATTTCCTTTTTCTCCGTAAGCCTCAAAGCGCTCCCAAATATCCCTTCACACGCTAAAAATAAACACTGTTATAAAATTGCTCAAAGAAAACAGAAGTTTAACTGAGCAAGAGGAATTCACACAACGCATAGAAGTTTCACAGAAAGCTTCCTACTTTTGTTTATCTGATTATATTTCTTTCTCCATATACTAAAGAGCCCTCCCAAATGTCCTTCTTCAGATTCCACAGATATAGTGATATCAAATTGCTCATTTCAAATTATGATTTAACTCTGTGAGAGGAATACACACATCACAAAGCAGTTGCTCAGAAAACATACCTCCAGTTTTCAACAGAAGATGTTTCCTTGCTCACCAAATGCCTCCGGGCGCCACTTACTATCCCTTCGCAGATTTCTCAAAGATAGAGTTTCCAAACTGGACAATGTAAAGTAAGCTCTATCTCTGTGAAATGAATGCACATATCAGAGAGCAGCTTCTTGGAACACTTCTTTCTGGGTTTTCTTTGAGGATATTTCATTTTTTGCCATAGTCTTCAATGTGCTCTGAAATATCACTTTTTGGTTTTACAGGAACAGTGTTCAAACACTGCCCTATGAGAAAAGAGGTGTAACTCCCTGAGTGGAATGCACATATCACAAAGTAGTTTCTCAGAAAGCTTCTCTCCAGTTTTTATCTGAAGATATTTCCATTTTCCCAGAGTCCTGAATGTGCTCCTGAATGTCCCTTCGAGGATCCGTCCATGACAGAATAACCAAGCTGTGTAATATCAAGAAAGCTTTATCTATGTGAGATGAATAAACATAGCAAAAAGTAGATTCACAGAAAGCTTCTTTCCAGTTTTTATCTGAAAATATTTCCTTTTTCACCATAGTCCTGAATGTGCCTCCAAATGTCCCTTCACGGATCCTTCCATGGCAGAATTTCCACGCTTTGTACTGTAAAGGAAGCTTTTTCTATGTGAGATGAATACATATAACATAGAGAAGTTTCACAGAATGCTTCTTTCCTGATTTTATCTGAGGCTATTTCCCTTTTCACAATAAGCATCAATATGCTCCCAGATATCCCTTAGTAAATTTTTCCCCAAAGTGGTTTTCCTGATGCTGTATGAGAAGAGAGGAGTAACACTGTAAGTGGAATGCACACGTTACAAAGTAGTTCCTTGGAAAACTTCTTTCCAGTTTCTAGCTGAACATATTTAATTTTTCACTGTAAGCCTAAAAGCGCTCCTGAAAATCCCTTTGCATGGTGAACAAAAGCAGTGTTAGAATACTGCTCAATGAAAATGGAAGCTTAACGGTGTGAATGGAATTCACACAACACAGAGCAGTTTCACAGAAAGATTCCTTCTGGTTTTTATCTGAAGATATTTCCCTTTTCACCATAGTCCTGAATATGCTCCCAAATGCCCTTCACGGATCTGTCCATGACAGAGTTGCCAAGTTGCATAATGTAAAGAAAGATTTATCTACGTGAGATGAATAAACATAGCAAAAAGCAGATTCACAGAAAGCTTCTTTCCAGTTTTTATCTGAATATATTTCCTTTTTCTCCATAGTCCTGAATGGGCTATCAAATGTCCCTTCACAGATCCATCCATGACGGAGTTTCCAAACTGTGTAATGTAAAGAAAGCTTTAGCTATGTGACAGGAATACACATATCACCAGGAAGTTTCACAGAAAGTTTCTTTTCAGTTTCTGTCTGAGGCTATTTCTCTTTTCACCATAGACATCAACATGCTCCCGAATACCACTTGGACCTTTTTATCCAAAGAGGTTTCCCAATGCTGTATGAGAACAGAGGTATAACACTGTGAGTGGAATGCACACGTCACAAAGCAGTGCCTTGGAAAGCTTCTCTCCAGTTTCGGTCTGAACAAATTTCCTTTTTCACCATAAGCCTCAAAGCTCTCCCGAATATCCCTTCACATGCTAAACATAAACAGGGTTAGAAAACTGCTCAATGGAAAGAGAGGCTTAAGTGAGCGAGATGAATTGAAATGACACAGAACAGTTTCACAGAAAGCTTCCTTCTGGATTTTACCTGAGGATATTTCTTTCTTCATATTCTAAGGAGCATTCCCAAATGTCCTTCCTCAGATTCCAGAAAAACAGAGATTTCCAACTGCTCAATCCAAAGAGTGGTTTAACTCTAGGAGACGAAACACACATCACAAAGCAGTTGCTCACAAAGCTTGTCTCCAGTTTTCATTGGAAGACGTTTCCTTGCTCACCACAAGTCACCGGGCGCCACTTAATATCCCTTCACAGATTCCTAAAAGACAGAGTTTCCTAACTGGGCAAGGTTGAGTAAGCTTTAACTCTGTGAAATGAATGCATGTATCAGACAGTAGTTTCTTGGAACGCTTCTGTCTGGGTTTTATTTGAAGATATTTCACTTTCTGCCATAGTCTTCAAAGTGAAATATCACATTTTCAGTTTTAGAGGAACAGTGTTCAAATACTGCCTTATGAGAAAAGAGGTAGAACTCCCTTAGTGGAATGCACACATCACAAAGCAGTTTCTCAGAAAGTTTCTCTTTAGTTTTTATCTCAAGATATTTCCTTTTTCACCATAGGCCTGAATGTGCTCCCAAATGTCCCTTCACAGGTACGTCCAAGATGGAGTTTACAAACTGCGTAATATAAATAAAATTTTATCTATGTTATATCAATAAACATATCTATCACAGAGCAGTTTCACAGAAATCTTCTTTCCAGTTTTTGTCTGAAGACCTTTCCTTTTTTCCCATATTACTGAATGTGCTCCTGAACGTCCCTTCATGGATCCATCCATGACAGAGTTTCCAAGCTGTGGAATGCAAAGAAAGCTTTACCTATGTGAGAAAAGTACACATAGCACAGAGCAGTTTCACAAAAAGCTTGTTTTCAGTTTTTGACTGAGGCTATTTCCCTTTTCACTATAGGCCTCAATATGCTCCCGGTTTTCCCTTGGTACCTTTTTCTCCAAAAGGGTTCACCCATGCTGTATGAGAAGAAAGGTATAATTCTCTGAGTGGAATGCACATGTCACAAAGCAGATCCTCAGAAAGCTTCTCTCCAGTTTCTATCTGAAGATATTTCCATTTTCACCATAAGCCTCAAAGCGCTCTCGAGTATCACTTAGGAGACTAATCTAAAACAGTATTAGAATACTGCTCAATGAAAACAGAAGCTTAACAGTATGAGTGGAATTCACACAACATAGAGCAGTTTCGCAGAATGCCTCCTTCTGGTTTTTATCTGAGGGTCTTCCTTTTTCAGCATATTCTTAAGAGCGTTCCCAAATATCCTTTCTCAGGTTTCACAGAAACAGTGATTTCAACCTGCTCAATCCAAAGAATGATTTAGCTCTATGAGATGAATACACACATCACAAAGCAGTTGCTCACAAAGCTTCTCTCCAGTTTTCAGCAGAAGACATTTCCTTGCTCAAGAGAGGCCTCCAGGCATCACTTACTACCCCTTTGCAGAATCCACAAAGACAGAGTTTCCAAACTGGACAATGTAAAGTCAGCTTGAACTGTGTGAAATGATTGCACATATCAGAGATCAGAATCTTGGAATGCTCTTTCTGAGTTTTATCTGAAGATATTTCACTTTTCTCCATAGTCTTCAATCTGCTCTGAAATATCACCTTTTCGGTTTTACAGGAAAAGTGTTCAAACATTTCCTTATGAGAAATGAAGTGTAACTCCCTGAGTGGAATGCACACATCACAAAGTAGTTTCTCAGAAAGATTCTCTCTGGTTTTTATCTGAAGATATTTCCTTTTGCACCATAGGCCCGAATTTGCTCCCGAATGTCCATTCACAGATCCGTCCATGATGGAGTTTCCCAACTGCATAATATAAGGAAAGTTTTATCTACGTGAGATGAGTAAACATATATATCACAAAGCATTTACAGAGAAAGCTTCTTTTCAGTTTTTGCCTGAGGATATTTCCTTTTTCACCGTAGCCCTCCATATGGTGAATGGTCCTTGGTAGCTTTTTCTCCAAAAGGGATTTCCCAATCTTCTATAAGAAAAAAAGTATAACTCTGTGAGTGGAATGTACATGTCACAGGGAAGCTCCTCAGAATGCTTCTCTCCTGTTTCTATGTGAAGATATTTCCTTTTACACCATAAGCCTCAAAGCGCTCCAGAATATCCCTTCGCAGACTAAAGATAAACAGTTTTAGAAAACTGCTCAACGAAAAGACATCCTTAACGAGGGAGAGGAATTCACTCAACACATAGCAATTTCATCAAAAGTTTCCTTCTGGTTTTCATCTGAGGATATTTCTTTTTCCATATTCTAAAGAGCGTTCCAAATGTCCTTCCTCAGATTCCACAAAAACAGTGATTTCAAACTGCTCAATCCAAAGAATGGCTTAACTCTATGATATGAATACACACATCACAAATCTGTTGCTCAGAAAACTTCTCTGCAGTTTTCATCGGAAGACATTTCCTTGCTCACCACAGGCCTCTCAGCGCCACTTAATATCCCTTTGCAGATTTCTCAAAGACAGAGTTTCCAAGCTTTGCAATGTAGAGTAATCTTTAACTCTGTGAAATGAATGCACATATCAGACACCAGTTTCTTGGAACGCTTCTGTCTGGGTTTTATTTGAGGATATTTCACTTTCTGCCATAGTTTTCAAGGTGCTCCGAAATATCACATTTTCAGTTTTACAGGAACAGTGTGAAAACACTGCCTTATGAGAAAATAGGTATAACTCCCTGAGTAGAATGCACAGATCACAAAGTAGTTTCTCAGAAAGCTTCTCTGCAGTTTTAATCTAAAGATATTTCCTTTTTCACCATAGGCCTGAATGTGCTCCTGAATGTCCCTTCACAGATACATCCATGATGGAGCTTATAAACTGCATAATATAAAGAAAGTTTTTTCTATGTTATATCAATAAACATATCTATCACAAAAGAGTTTCACAGAAATCTCCTTTCCAGTTTTTGTCTGAGGACTTTCCTTTTTCACCATAGTCCTGAATGTGCTCCTGAATGTCCCTTCATGGATCAATCCATTACAGAGTTTCCAAGCTGTGTAATGAAAAGAAAGCTTTACCCATGTGAGATGAGTACACATAGCACAGAGCAGTTTTACAGAAAGTTTCTTTCCCGTTTTTGTTTGAGTCTATTTTCCTTTCCACCATAGGCCTCAATATGCTCCTCGTTATCCCCTGGTAACTCTTTCTCCAAAAGGGTTTCTCTGATGCTATATGAGATTAAAGGTATAATTCTGCAAGTGGAATGCACATGTCACAAAGCAGCTCCTCAGAAATCTTCTCTCCAGTTTCCATCTGAAGATATTTCTGTTTTCACCATAATCCTCAAAGTGTTCCCAAATATCACTTAGGAGACTAACCTAAAACAGTGTTAGAATACTGCTCAATGAAAACAGAAGCTTAACGGTACGAGAGGAATTCACATGACACAGAGCAGTTTCACAGAAACCCTCCTTCTGGTTTTTATCTGAGGGTCTTTCTTTTTCAGCATATTCCTAAGGGCGTTCCCAAATGTCCTTTCTCAGGTTTCACAGAAACAGAGATTTCAACCTGCTCAATCCACAGAATGATTTAAACCTATGAGATGAATACACACATCACAAAGCAGTTGCTCAGAAAGCTGCTCTCCAGTTTTCAGCAGAAGACATTTCCTTGCACCACACAGGCCTCCAATTGCCACTTACTACCCCTTTGCAGATTCCTGAAAGACAGAGTTTCCAACTGGGCAATGTAGAGTAAGATTTAACTCTGTGAAATGAATGCACATCGCAGAGCAGATTCTTGGAACTCTTCTTTCTTGGTTTTATTTGATTATATTTCACTTATCACCATAGTCTTCAAGGCGCTAGGAAATATCACTTTTTCAGTTTTACAGGAACAATGTTGAAACACTGCCTTATAGGAAAAGAGGTAAAACTCCCTGAGTGGAATGCACACATCACAAAGAAGTTCACAGAAAGCTTCTTTCCAGTTTTCCTCTAAGGCTATTTCCCTTTTCAATGTAGGCATCAATATGCTCCCGAATATCACTTGGTAACTTTTACTCCGAAAGAGTTTCCCCAATGCTGTATGAGAAGAGAGGTATAACACTGTGAGTGGAATGTGCACGTCACAAAGCAGTTTCTAAGAAAGCTTCTCTCCAGTTTCTATCTGAACATATTTCCTTTTTCACCGTAAGCCTCAAAGCGCTCCTGAATATCTCTTCCCATGCTAAACATAAACAGGATTATGAAGCTGCTCAATAAAAAGAGAAGCTTAACTGAGAGAGAGGAATTAAAACGACACAGAACAGTTTCACAGAAAGCTTCATTCCGGATTTTACCTGAGGATATTTCTTTCTCCATATTCTAATGAGTGTTCCCAAATGTCTTTCCTCAGATTCCACAGAAACAGGGATTTCAAACTGCTCAATTCGAAGAATGATTTAAATCTATGAGAGGAATACAAACATAACAAAGGAGTTGCTCAGTAATCTTCTCTCCAATTTTCAACAGAAGACATTTCCTTGCTCACCACAGGCCTCCAGTGCCATTTAATATCCCTTCACAGAATCCTCAAAGTCAGACTTTCCAAACTGGGAAATGTAGAGTAAACTTTAACACTGTGAAATGAATGGACATGTCAGAGAGCAGTTTCTTGGGATGCTTCTTTCTGGGTTTTATTTGCTGGCATTTCACTTTTCACCATAGCCTTCAATGTGCTCCGAATATCACTTATTTAGTTTACAGGCACCGTTTTCAAACAGTGCCGTATGAGAAAAAAGGTATAATTCCCTGAGTGGAATGCACACATCACCAAGCAGTTTCACACAAAGCTTCTCTCCACCTTTTTTCGGATGATATTTCCTTTTCCACCATAGGCCCGAATGTGATCCCGAATATCTCTTAGGGGATCCATCCATGACGGAGTTTCCAAGCTGCATAATGTAAAGAAAGCTTTATCTATGTGAGATGAATAAACATAGCAAAAAACAGATTCAGAGAAAACTTCTTTCCAGTTTTTTTCTGAGGCTATTTCCCTTTTTGCCATAGGTGTCAACATGCTCCCGATTATCATTTGGTACCTATTTCTACAAAAGGGTTTCCCTGATGCTGTAAGAGAAGAAAGGTAAATCTCTGTGAGTGGAATGCACACGTCACAAAACAGCTCCTCTGAAATCTTCTTTCCAGTTTCTATCTGAAGATATTTCAGTTTTCACCATAAGCCTCAAAGCACTCCTGAATATCACTTTGCACACTAAACACAGTGTTAGAGTACTCTTCAATGAAAAAGGAGACTGAACTCTGTGATTAGTATACAAATGATACAGAGTTGTTTCAGAGAAAACTTCCTTCCAGTTTTTATCTGAGGATTTTTTTTTAGCATAGTCTAAAGAGCGTTCCCAAATGTCCTTTCTGAGGATCCACAGAAACAGTGATTTCAAACTGCTCAATACAAAGAATGATTTAACTCTATGAGATGAATACACACATCACAAAGCAGTTGCTCAGAAAGCTTCTTTCCAGTTTTCATCAGAAGACATTTCCTTGCTCACCACAGGTCTCCAAGCGCCACTAAATATCACTTTGCAGATTCCTCAAAGATAGAGTTTCCAAACCGAGCAACGTAGAGTAAGTTTTAACACTGTGAGATGAATGCACATATCAGAGAGCAGCTTCTTCAAATGCTTCTTTCTGCATTTTATTTGAGGATAGTTCACTTTTTGCCATAGTCTTCAATGCGATCTGAAATATCATGTTTTCGGTTTTACAGGAACAGTGTTCAAACACTGCCTTATGAGAAAATAGGTATAACTCCCTGAGTGGAATGCACATATCACGAAACAGTTTCTCAGAAAGCTTCTCCCCGATTTTTATATGAAGATATTTCCTATTTCTCCATAGGCCTGAATGTGCTCCCCAATGTCCCTTCGCGGATCCGTACATGATGGAGTTTCCAAGCTGCGTAATGTAAAGAAACCTTTATCTATGTGAGGTGAATTCACATAGCACAGAGCATTTTCACAGAAAACTTCTTTCCACTTTTTGTCTGAGGCTATTTCCGTTTTTACCATGGGCGTCAATATGCTCCCAAATATTCCTTGGTTCCTTTTTCTCCAAAAGAGTTTCCCCGATGCTGTATGAGAAGAGAGGTATAGCACGGTTAGTGGAATGTACACGTCACAAGCAGTTCCTCGGATAACTTCTCTCCATTGTCTATTTGAGCATATTTCTTTTCTCACTGTGAGACTCAAAGCGCTTCCGAATACCCCTTTGCATGCTAAACCTAAACAGTGTTAGGAAACTCTTCAATGAAAAGGGAAGCTTAAGTGAGTGAGAGGAATTCACACGACACATAGCAGTTTCACAGAGCGCTTCCTTCTGGATTTCATCTGAGGATATTTCATTCTCCTATTCCAAAGAGCGATCCCAAATGTCCTTCCTCAGATATGACGGAAACAGTGATTTCAAACTACTCAATCCAAGGAATGGTTTAACTCTATGAGATGAATACACACATCACAAAGCAGTTGCTCAGAAAGCTTCTGTCCAGTTTTTATCGGAAGATATTTCTTTGCTCACCACAGGCTTCCGCGGCGCCACTTAATATCCCTTTGCAGATTCCTCAAAGAAAGAGTTTCCAAACTGGGCAATGTAGAGTACACTTTAATTCTGTGAAATGAATGCACATATCGGAGAGTAGTTTCTTGGAATGCTTCTTTCTGGGTTTTATTTGAGGATATTTCACTTTTCGCCATAGTCTTCAATGCACTCTGAAACAACACTTTTTTATTTTTACAGGAACGGTGCTCAAACCCTGCCTTATGAGAAAAGAGGTATAATTCCCTGAGTGGAATGCACACATCACAAAGCAGTTTTGCAGAAAGCTTCTTTGTCTCCAGTTTTTATCTGAAGATATTTCCTTTTTCACCATACGCCTGAATGTGCTCAAGAATGTCCCTTTGCGGATATGTCCAAGAGGGAGTATCCAAACTGTGTAATATAAGGGAAGTTTTATCTCTTTGAGATGAATAAACATATCCATCATGAACCAGTTTCACATAAATGTTCTCTCTCCAGTTTGTGTCTGAGGATACTTACTTTTCCACCATAGTCGTCCATATACTCCTGAATGTCCCTTGGTAGCTTTTTCTCCAAAAGGGATTCCCCAATCCTCTATGAGAAAAAAGGCATAAATCTGTGAGTGGAATGCACACGTCACAAAGCAGTTCCTCGGAAATCTTCTCTCCATTTTCTATCCCAACATATTTTCTTCGTCACCCTAAGCCTCAAAGCGCTCCCGAATATCCCTTGGCAGACTAAACACAGTGTTAGAATACTGATCAATAGGAAGACAAGCTGAACTGTGTGAGGGGAATTCACACGAAACTGAGGAGTCTCACATAAAGCTTCCTTTTGTTTTTTATCTGAGGATATTTCTTTTTCAGCACATTCTATAAGCGTTCCCAAATTTCTTTTCTCAGGTTTCACAGAAACAGTGATTTCAAACTCTTCAATCTAAAGAATGATTTAAATGTATGAGAATAGTACACACATCACAAAGCAGCTGCTCAAAAAGCTTCTCTCCAGTTTTCAATGAAAGACATTTCCTTGCTCACCGCATTTCTCTGGGAGCCACTTAATATTCCTTCTCAGAATCCTCAAAGACAGGCTTTCCAAAGTGGGAAATGTAGAGTAACCTTTAAGTCTCTGAAATGAATGCACATGTCAGAGAGAAGTTTCTTGGAATGCTTCTTTCTGGGTTTTATTTCAGGATATTTCACTTTTTGCCATAGTCTTCCATGCACTCCGAAATATTACCTTTCCGGTTTTACAGGAACAGTGTTCAAACACTGCCTTAAGAATAAAGAGGTACAACTCCCTGAGTGGAATGCACACGTCACAAAGCAGTTTCTCAGAAACTTCTCTCTAGTTTTTATCTGAAGATATCGCCTTTTTCACTGTAGGCCTGCGTGTGCTCCCGAAAGTCCCTTCATGGATCCGTCGATGATGGAGTTTGCAAACTGCATAATATAAGGAAAGTTTTATCTATGTGAAATGAATAAACATGTCTATCACAAAGCTGTTTCACAGAAATCTTCTTTCCAGTTTTTGTCTGAGGATATTTCCTTTTTCATCATAGCCATCCCTATACTCCCGAATGTCCCCTGGTAGCTTTTTCTGAAAAAGGGATTCCCCAATCCTCCATGAAAACGAAGGTTTAACTCTGTGAGTGGAATGCACACGTCACAAAGCAGCTTCTCGGAAAGCTTCTCTCCAGTTTTTATCTGAAGTTATTTCCTTTTCCACCATAGTCCTGAATGTAATCCCGAATATCCCATTGCAGATCCATGCATGATGGAGATTCCAAACTGAGTAATGTAAAGAAAGCTTTATTTATGTGAGATTAATAAACCCTGCCAAAAGCAGATTAACAGAAAGCTTCTACCAGTTTCTATCTTATTTCCTTTTTTACCACATTCCTGAATGTGCTCCCGAATGTCCTTTTGCGGATCCACCCTTGACAGAGTTTCCAAGCTGTGCAATGTAATGAAAGCTTTATCTATGTGACATGAACACACATATCACAGAGCAGTTCCACAGAAAGCTTACTTCCAGTTTTTGTCTGAGGCTATTTCCCTTTTCACCATGGGTGTCAATATGCCCCTGAATATCACTTGGCACCTTTTTCTCCAAAAGGGTTTCGCTGATGCTGTATGAGAAGAGAAGTATAACACTGTAAGTGGAATGCACAGGTCATGAAGCAATTCCTCGGAAAGCTTCTCTCCAGTTTCCATCTGAACATATTTCCTTTTTCAGCATAAGCTGAAGCTGTGCCCCAATATCCTCTCATACACTAAACACAAACAGTGTTAGAAAACTGCTGAATGAAAAGAGAAGCTTAACTGAGGGAGAGGATTTCACATGACATACAGCAGTTTCAAAGAAAGCTTCCTTCTGGTTTCTATCAGACGGTATTTCTTTCTCCATATTCTAAAGAGCATTCCCAAATGTCCTTCCTCAGATACCACAGAAACAGTGATTTCAAACTGCACAATACAAAGATTCGTTTAACTCTATGAGATGAATACACACAGCACATCACAAAGCAGTTGCTCAGAAAGCTTCTCTCCAGTTTTCATCGGAAAACATTTCCTTTTTCACGATAGGCCTGAAAGTGATACTGAGTATCCCTTCACGGATCCGTCCATGATGGAGTTTCCAACTGCGTAATTTAAAGAAACTTTTATCTATGTGAGATGAATAAACATAGAAAAAAACAGATTCACAGAACGTTTCTTTTCAGTTTTTATCTGATGATATTTCCTTTTTCACCATATACCTGAATGTGCTCCCGAATGTCCCTTCATGGTTCGTCCATGACAGAGTTTCCAAGCTGAGTAATGTAAAGAAAGCTTCATCTATGTGAGATGAATAAACCTAGCAAAAAGCAGATTCACAGAAAGCTTCTTTCCAGTTTTTATCTGAAGATAGTTCCTTTTTCACCATAGTCCTGTATGTGCTCCCAAATGTCCCTTCATGGATCCATCCATGACTGAGGTTCCAAACTGTGTATTATAAAGAAAGTTGTATCTATGTGAGAAGATTATACATATCTATCAGAAAGCAGTTTCACAGAAAGTTTCTTTCCAGTTTTGGTCTGAGGATATTTTTTTTTCCACAATAGCAGTCCCTATATTCCCGAATGTCCCTTGGTAGCTTTTTCTCCAAAAGGGATTCCTCAGTCCTCTATGAGAAGAAAGGTATAACTCCATGAGTGCAATGCATACATCACAAAGCAGCTCCTCGGAAAGCTTCTCTCCAGTTTCTATCTGAAGATATTTCGGCTTTCACCATAAGCCTCAGAGCATTCCCAAATATCCCTCCTCAGAGTCACCAAAAATAGTGTTAGACTACTGCTCAATGGAAAGAGAAGCTTAATGGTGCAAGTGGAATTCACACAACACAGAGCAGTTTCACAGAAAGCTTTCTTCTGGTTTTTATCTGAGGATATTTCATTTTCAGCATATTCTGAAGAGCATTCCCAAATGTCCTTTCTCAGGTTCCACAGAAAGAGTAATTTCAAACTGCTCAATCCAAAGAATGATTTAACTCTATGAGATGAAAACACGCATCACAGGCAGTTACTCAGAAGGCTTCTCTACAGTTTTCAATGGAAGAGATTTCCTTGCTCACCACAGGCCACAGGGCGCCATTTAGTATCTCCTCCCAGATTCCTCAAAGACAGTTTCCAAACTGTGCAATGTAGAGTAAGATTTAACTCTGTAAAATGAATGCACATTTCAGAGACCAGTTTCTTGGAACACTTCTTTCTGTATTTTATTTGAAGATATTTCACTTTTCTCCATATTCTTCAATGTGCTCCAAAATATCACTTTTTCGGTTTTACAGGAACAGTGTTCAAACACTGCCTTATGAGAAAAGAGGTATAACTCCCTGAGTGGAATGCACACATCACAAAGCAGTTTCTCAGAAAGCTTCTCTTCTTTTTTTATCTGAAGATATTTCCTTTTTCTCCATAGTCCTGTATGTGATCCCAAATATCCCTTCGTGGATCCATCCATGATGTAATTTGAGAGCTGCG
This sequence comes from Macaca mulatta, assembly GCF_049350105.2. Classification (NCBI taxonomy): domain Eukaryota; kingdom Metazoa; phylum Chordata; class Mammalia; order Primates; family Cercopithecidae; genus Macaca; species Macaca mulatta. Next base: position 56,510,559 of record NC_133413.1, read on the forward strand.
TAATGTAAAGAAAGCTTTACCTGTGTGAAATGAATACAAATAGCAAAAAGTAGATTCACAGAAAGCTTCTATTCAATGTATATCTGAATATATTTCCTTTTTCATCAGAGTCCTGAATGTGCTCCCAAATGTCCCTTTGCGTATCTGTCCATGACAGAGCTTCCAAGCTGCGTAATGTAAAGAAAGCTTCATCTATGTTGCACATATCACAGAGCAGTTTCACAGAAAGCTTCTTTCCGGTTTTTGTCTGAGGCTATTTCCCTTTTCATCATAGGCATCTATATGATCCTGGATACCCTTGGTAAATTTTTCCCCAAAGGGTTTTCCCTGATGCTGTATGAGAAGAGAGGTACAACACTGTGAGTGGAATGCACATGTCACAAAGCAGTTCCTGGGAAAGTTCTCTCCAGTTTCTATCTGAAGATATTTCCTTTTTCACTGTAAGTCTCAAAGCATTCCTGAAAATCCCTTCGCACGCTAAACAGAAACAGTGTTACAAAAATGCTCAATGAAAAGAGAAGCCTAACTGAGCGAGAGGAATTCAAACGACACACAGCAGTTTCACAGAAAGCTACCTTCTGGTTTTTATGTGAGGATGTTTCTTTCTCCATATTGTAAAGAGCATTCCCAAATGTCCTTCCTGAGATTCCACAGAAACAGTGATTTCAAACTGCTTAATCCAAAGAATGACTTAACACTATGAGATGAATACACACGTCACAAAGCAGGTCCTCAGAAAGCTTCTCTTCAGTTTTTAATGGAAAATGTTTCCTTGCTCACCACAGGCCTCTGGACGCCACTTAATATTGTTTGGCAGATTCCTCAAAGACAGAGTTTCCAAACTGGGCAATTTAGTGTAAGTTTTAACTCTGTGAAATGAACGCACATTGTCAGAGAATAGTTTCATGGAACGTTTCTTTCTGTTTGTTTTTGTTTTTTGAGGATATTTCACTTTTCTCCATAGTCCTCAATGCGCTCCGAAATATCACTTTTTCAGATTTACAGAACAGTGTTCAAACACTACCTTATGAGAAAAGAGGTATAACTACCCAGTGGAATGCAAACATCACAAAGCAGTTATTCAGAAACTTCTGTCCAGTTTTTATCTGTATATATTTCCTTTTGCACCATAGTCCTGAAGGTGCTCCCAAATGTAACTTGGTGGATTCTTTTATGGCAGTGTTTCCAAGCTACTTAATGTAAAGAAAACTTCATCTATGTGAGATGAATGAACATAGAAAAGAGAAGTTTCAGATAAAGCTTCTTTGCAGTTTTTATCTGAAGATATTTCCTTTTTCACCATAGTTCTATATGTGCTCCGGAATGTCCCTTCGTGGATCCGTCCATGATACAGTTTCCAAATTGTGAAATATAAAGACAGTTTTATCTATGTGAGATGAATAAACATATCTATCCCAAAGCAATTTCACAGAAAGCTTCTTTCGAATTTTTGTCTGAGGATATTTCCTTTTACACCATAGCCGTCTCTATACTCCCGAATGTCCCTTGGTACTTTTTCTCCAAAGGGGATTCCCCAAACCTCTATGAGAAGAAAGCTATAACTCTGTGAGTGGAATGCATATGACACAAAGCAGCTCCTCGGAAAGCTTCTCTCCAGTTTCTATCTGAAGGTATTTCCTTCTTCACCATAACCCTCAAAGAGCTCCCGAATATCCCTTCACGGACTAAACATAAACAGTGTTAGAATACTGCTCAATGAAAACAGAAGCTTAACTGTACGGGTGGAATTCACATGCCACAGAGCAGTTTCACAGAAACCTTCCTTCTGGTTTTTATTGGAGGGTATTTCTTTTACAGCATATTCTAAAGAGCATTCCCAAATGTAATTTCTCAGGTTCCACAGAAAGAGCGACTTCAAACTGCTCAATCCAAAGAATGATTTCACTCTATGAGATGAATACACACTTCACAAAGCAGTTGCTCAGAAAGCTTCTCTCCAATTTTCAATGGAAGACATTTTCTTGCTCACCACAGGCCTCCAATTATCACTTAATATCCCTTCGCAGACTCCTCATAGAGAGACTTTCAAAACTGGGAAATGTAGAGTAAGATTTAACTCTGTGAAATGAATGGACAGGCCATAGAGGAGTTTCTTGGAATGCTTCTTTCTGGGCTTTATTTGATGACATCTCACTTTTCGCCATAGTCTTCAATGTGCTCCGAATATCACTTTTTTAGTTTTACAGGAACAGTGTTCAAACAGTACCTTATGAGAGAAAAGCTATAATTCCCTGAGTGGAATTCACACATCACCAGGCACTTTCTCAGAAAGTTTCTCTCCAGTTTTTATCTGACGATATTTCCTTTTTCACCATAGGCCCGAATATGATCCTGAATATCCCTTCACAGATCCATCCATGATGGAGTTTCCAAGCTGCATAAAGTAAAGAAAGCTTTATTTATGTGAGATGACTAAGCATAACAAAAAGTAGATTCAAAGAAAGTTTCTTTTCAGTTTTAATCTGAAGATATTTCCTTTTTCACCATAATCCTGAATGTGCTCCCAAATGTCCCTTCGTGGATCCGTCCATGACAGAGATTCCAAGCTGTATAATGTAAAGAAAGCTTTATCTATGTGAGAAGAATACACATATCACACAACAGTTTCATAGAAAGCTTCTTTCCAGTTTTTGTCTGTGGCTATTTCTCTTTTCACCATAGGCATCAACATGCTTCCGAATATCACTTGGTACCTTTTTCTTCTAAAGGGTTTCCCTAATGCTATATGAGAAGAGAAGTATAACACTGTGAGTGGAATGCATATGTCACAAAGCAGTTCTTCGGAAAGCTTCTCTCCAGTTTCGGTCTGAACATATTTCCTTTTTGACCATAAGCCTCAAAGCACTCCCGAACAACCCTTCACACAGTAAACATAAAAAGGGTTAGAAAACTTCTCAATGAAAACAGAGTCTTAACTGAGCGAGAGGAATGAAGACGACTCAGAGCAGTTTCACAGAAAGCTTCCTTCTGGATTTTATCTGAGGATATTTCTTCCTCCATATTCTAAGGAGCATTCTGAAATGTTTTTCCTCAGATTCCACAAAACAGTGATTTCAAACTTCTCATTCCAAAGAATGGTTTGAATCTATGAGGTGACTACACACATCACAAAGCATTTGCTCAGAAAGCTTCTCTCCAGTTTTCATTGGAAGACGTTTCCTTGCTCACCACAAGCCACCGTGTGCTTGTGGTGTGCACTTAATATCCCTTCACAAATTCCTCAAAGACAGAATTTCCAAACTAGGTAATGTAGAGTAAGCTTTACCTCTGTGAAATGAATGCACATATCAGAGAAGAGTTTGTTGGAATACTACTTTCTGGGTTTTATTTCAGGATATTTCACTTTTCGCCATAGTCTTCCATGCGCTCCGAAATATTACTTTTTCAGTTTTACAGAAACAATGTTCAAACACTGCCTTATGAGACAAGAGGAATAACTCCCTCAGTGGAATGTACACATCACAAAGCAGTTTCTCAGAAAGCTTCTCTCCACTTTTTATCAGAAGATATTTGCTATTTCACCATAGGTCAGAATGTGCTCCCGAATGTCCTTTCACAAATCCGTCCATGATGGCATTTCAAAACTGTGTAATAGAAAGAAAGTTTTATCTATGTGAGATGAATAAACATATCTATCACAAAGCAGTTTCACAGAAATCTTATTTCCAGTTTTTGTCTGAGGATATTTCCTTTTTCACTTTAGCCATCCATATACTCCCAAATGTCCCTTGGTAGCTTTTTTTCCAAAAGGGATTCCCCAATCCTCTATGAGAAGAAAGGTATAACTCTGTGCGTGGAACGCACACAAAACAAAACAGGTCCTCTGAAAGCTTCTCTCCTGTTTCTATCTGAAGATATTTCTGTTTTCACCATAAGCCTCAAAGCGCTCCCGAGTATTCCTTAGCTGACTAATCTAAAACAGTGTTAGAATACTGCTCAATGAAAACAGAAGCTTAATTGTGCGAGTAGAAGTCACATGACACAGAGCACTTTCACAGAAAGCTTTCTTCTGGTTTTTATCAGAGGGTATTTCTTTTTCAGCATACTCTTTTTTTTTTTTTTTTTTTTTTTTTTTGAGATGGAGTCTCGCTCTGTCGCCCAGGCTGGAGTGCAGTGGCCGGATCTCAGCTCACTGCAAGCTCCGCCCTCCGGGTTTACGCCACTCTCCTGCTTCAGCCTCCCGAGTTGCTGGGACTACAGGTGCCCGCCACCTCGCCCAGCTAGTTTTTTGTATTTTTTAGTAGAGGCAGGGTTTCACCGTGTTAGCCAGGATGGTCTCGATCTCCTGACCTCATGATCCGCCCGTCTCGGCCTCCCAAAGTGCTGGGATTACAGGCTTGAGCCACCGCGCCTGGCTGCATAATCTTAATAGAGTTTCCAAATGTCCTTTCTCAGGTTCCACAGAAAGAGTGATTTTAAACTGCTCAATCCAAAGAATGATTTAACTCTATGAGATGAATACACACATCAAAAAGTAGTTGCTCGGAAAGCTTCTCTCCAGTTTTCAACAGAAGATATTTCTTGGTCGCCACAGGCCTCCGGTCGCCACTTAATATCCATTGGCAGAATCCTCAAAGACAGACTTTCCGAACTGGGAAATGTAGATTAAACTTTAACTCTCTGAAATGAATGTATATGTCAGACGGCAGTTTCTTGGAATGCTTCTTTCCTGGTTTTATTTGACGACATTTCACTTTTCACCATAGTCTTCCATGCGCTTCGTAATATTACTTTTTCGGTTTTACAGGAATAGTGTTCAAACACTGCCTTATGAGAAAAGAAGTATAACTCCCTGAGTGGAATGCACACATCACAGAGCAGTTTTTCAGAAAGCCTCTATCCAGTTTTTATCTGAAGATATCTCCTTTTCCATCTTAGCCCTGAATGTGCTCCCAAATGTCACTTTGTGAATCCATCCATGACAACGTTTCCAAACTGCATAATAGAAGGAAAGTTTTATCTATGTGAGATGAATAAACATATCTATCACAAACCCATTTCACAGAAAGCTTCTTTTCAGTTGTTGTCAGAGGATATTTCCTTTTTCACCATAGCCTTCCCTATACTCTCAAATGTCCCTTGGTAGCTTTTTCTCCAAAAGGGATTCCCCAATCTTCTATGAGAAGAATGTTATAATTCTATGAGTTGAATGCACACGTGGACAACGTGGAGTAAGCTTTACCTCTGTGAATTGAATGCAAATATCTGAGAACAGTTTCTTGGAACGCTTCTTTCTGGGTTTTATTTTAGGATATATCACTTTTCGCCATAGTCTTCAATGCACTCCAAAATATCACTTTTTCGTTTTACAGTAACAGTGTACAAACACTGCCTTGTGAGAAAAGTGGTATAACTCCCAGAGTGGAATGCACACATCACAAAGCAGTTTCTCAGAAAGCTTCTCTAAAGTTTCTACCTGAACTTACTTCCTTTTTCACCGTAAGACTCAAAGCGCTCCCAAATACCCTTCGCATGCTAAACATAAACAGTGCTAGAAAACTGCTCAATAAAAAGAGAAGCTTAACTGAGCGAGAGGAATTCACATGACACATAGCAGTTTCACAGAAAGCTTCCTTCTGGTTTTATCTGAAATATTTCCCTTTTCATCATAGTTCTGAATGTGCTCCCGAATGCCCTTCACATATCCATCCATGACAGACTTTCCAAGCTGCGTAATGCAAAGAAAGCATTATCTACATAAAATTAATAAAAATAGCAAAAAGCAGATTCACAGAATGCTTCTTTCCAGTTTTTATCCGAAGATATTTCCTTTTTCACCATAGTCCTGAATGAGCTCCCGAATATCCCTTCATGGATAGGTCCATGGCAGAGTTTCGAAGCTGCGTAATGTAAAGAAAGCTTTATCTATGTGAGATGAATACACATAGCACAGAGCAGTTTCACAGAAAGCTTCTATCCAGTTTCTGTCTGAGGCTATTTCCCTTTTCACCATAGGCGTTAATATGCCCCTTCTGTGAATATCCCTTCACAGAATCCTCAAAGACAGATTTTCCAAACTGGGAAATGTAGAGTAGGCTTTAACTCTGTGAAATGAATACATGTGTCAGAGAGCAGTTTGCTGGAACGCTTCTTTCTGGGTTTTATTTCAGGATATTTCACTTTTCACCAAACTCATCCATACACTCCGAAATATTACTATTTCGGTTTTACAGGAGGTGTTCAAATACTGCCTTATGAGAAAAGAGGTATAACTCCCTGAGTGGAATGCACTCATCACAAAGCAGTTACTCAGAAAGCTTCTATCATGTTTTTATCTGAAGATTTCTCCTTTTTCCCCGTAGGCCTGAATGTGCTCCAGAATGTGCCTTCGTGGATTCGTCCATGACGGAGTTTCCAAACTGCATAATATAAAGAAAGTTTCATCTATGTGAGATGAATAAACATATCTATAACAAAGCAGTTTCACAGAGATCTTTCCAGTTTTAGTCTGAGGATATTTCCTTTTTCACCATAGTGGTCCATATACTCCCGAATGTCCCCTGGTAGCTTTTTCTCCAAAAGGGTTTCCCCAATCCTCTATGAAAAGAAAGGTATAATTCTCTGAGTGCAATGCACATGTCACAAAGTGGCCCCTAGAAAAGCTTCTCTCCAGTTTCTATCTGAAGATATTTTCTTTTTCACCATAAGCTTCAAAGCACTCCCGAAGATCCCTTCCCAGACTAAACAAAAGAAGTGTTAAAATACTGCTCAATGAAAAGAGAAGCTTAACTGTGTGAACGGAATTCACGTGACACAGAGCAGTTTCACAGAAAGCTTCCTTCTGGTTTCTATCTGAGGTTATTTACTTTTCAGGATAATCTAAAGAGCGTTCCCAAATGTCGTTTCTCAGATTCCACAGAAACAGTGATTTCAAACTGCTCAATCCAAAGAATGATTTCAGTTTATGACATGAATACAAACATCACAAAAGTGTTGCTCAGAAGGCTTCTCTCCAATTTTCAACCAAAGACGTTGCCTTGCTCGCCACAGACCTTCAGTTGCCACTTAACATAACCTCACAGAATCCTGAAAGACATACTTTCCAAACTGGGAAATGTAGAGTAAGCTTTAATGCTGTGAAATGAATGGACATGTCAGAGAGCAGTTGCTTGGAATGCTCCTTTAAGGGTTTTACTGGATGACATTTCACTTTTTGCCATAGTCTTCAATGTGCTCTGAATATCACTTTTTTAGTTTTACAGGAAGTGTTCAAACAGTGTCATATGAGAGAAAAGGTATAACTCCCTGAGTGGAATGCATACATCACCAAGCAGTTTCTCAAAAAGCTTCTCTCCAGTTTCTATCTGACAATATTTCCTTTTTCACCATAGGCCCGAATGTGATCCCAAATATCCCTTTGCAGATCCATCCATGATGGAGTTTCCAAGCTGCATAATGTAATGAAAGCTTTATCTATGTGAGATGAATAAACATAGCAAAAAGCAGATTCACAGAAAGCTTCTTTCCAGTTTTTGTCTGAGGCTATTTCCCTTTTCACCATAGGCATCAACATGCTTATGAATATCACTTAGAACCTTTTTCCCCAAAAGGGTTTCACCAATGCCGTATGAGAAAATAAGTATAACACTGTGAGTGAAATGCACATGTCACAAAGCAGTTCTTCGGAAAGCTTCTCTCCAGTTTTGGTCGGAACATATTTCCTTTTTCACCATAAGTCTCAAAGCCCTCCTGCATATCCCTTCACATGTTAAACATAAACAGAGTTAGAAAACTGTTCAATGAAAAGCGAGGCTTAACTGATTGAGAGGAATTAAGAAGACACAGAGCAGTTTCACTGAAAGCTTCCTTCTCGATTAACCTGGGAATATTTCTTTCACCATATTCTAAGGAGTGTTCCCAAATGTCCTTCCTCAGATTCCACAAAAACAGTGATTACAAACTCCTCATTTCAAACAATAGTTTAACTCTAAGTGATGAATACACACATCACAAAGCAGTTGCTCAGAAAACTTCTTTCCAGTTTTCACCGGAAGACCTTTTCTTGCTCACCACAAGTCTCCAGGTGCCACTTACTATCCCTTTACAGATTCCTCAAAGACAGAGTTTCCAAAGTTGGCAACGTAGAGTAAGCTTTAACTATGTGAAATGAATGCACATATCAGAGAGCAGTTTCTTGGAACGCTTCTTTCTGGGTTTTATTAGAAGATATTTCACATTTCGCAATAGTCTTCAATGCGCTCCAAAATATCACTTTTTCGATTTTACAGGAACAGTGTTCAAACACTGCCTTATGGGAAAAGAGGTACAACTCCCTGAGTGGAATGCACACATCACAAAGCAGTGTCTCAGAAAACTTCTTTCTAGTTTTTATCTGAAGATATTTCCTTTTTCACCATAGGTGTGAATGTGCTCCCGAATGTCCCTTCACGAATCCATCCGTGACGGCGTTTCAAAATTGCATAATAGAAAGAAAGTTCATCTATGTGAAATGAATAAACATATCTATCACAAAGCAGTTTCACAGAAAGCTTCTTTTCAGTTTTAGTCTGAGGATATTTTCTGTTTCACCATAGCAGTCCATATACTCCCGAATGTCCACTGGTAGCTTTTTCTCCAAAAGGGATTCCCCAATTCTTTATGAAAAGAAAAGTATAACTCTGTGAGTGGAATGCACACACCACAAAGCAGCTCCTTGGAAAGCTTCTCTCCAGTTTCTATCTGAAGATATTCCCTTTTTCACTGAAAGCCTCAAAGCGCTCCCGAATATCCCTTAGCTGACGAAACTAAAACTGTTAAAATATTGCTCAATGAAAACAGAAGCTTAACTGTGGGAGTGGAATGCACATGACAGAGAGCAGTTTCACAGATAGCTTCCTTCTGGTTTTTATCGGAGAGTATTTCTTTTTCAATATATCCTGAAGAGCATTCCCAAATGTCTTTTCTCAGGTTCCGCAGAAAGAGTGATTTCAAACTGTTAAATCTAAAGAATGATTTAACTCTATGAGATGAATACACACATCACAAAACAGTTCTTCAGAAAGCTTGTCTCCAGTTTTTAACGGAAGACATTTCCTTGCTCGCCACAGGCCTCTGGTCACCACTTAATATCCTTTCGCAGAATCTTCAAAGACAGACTTTTCAAACTGGGAAATGTAGACTAAGCTTTAGCTCTCGGAAATGAATGCACGTGTCAGAGAGCAGTTTCTTGGAACGCTTCTTTCTGGGTTTTATTTCAGGATATTTCACTTTTTGCCATAGTCTTCCATGCGCTCTGACATATTATTTTTTTTGGTTTTACAGGAGCAGTTTTCAAACACTGCCTTATGAGAAAAGAGGTATAACACCCTGAGTGGAATGCACACATCACAAAGCAGTTTCTCAGTAAGCTTTTCTCCAGTTTTTATCTGAGGATATCTCCTCTTTCACCGTAGGCCTGAATGTGCTCCCGAATGTCCCTTTGCAAATTGGTCCATGACGGAGTTTCCACAGTGCCTAATACAAGGAAAGTTTTATTTATGTGAGATGAATAAATATATCTATCACAAAGCAGTTTCACAGAAATCTTCTTTCGAGTTTTTGTCTTGGATATTTCCTTTTTAACCATACTCCTGAATGTCCTCCAGAGTGTCCATTCACAGTTCTTCCATGATGGAGTTTCCAAGCTGAGTAATGTAAAGAAAGCTTCATCTATGTGGGATGAATAAACATAGCACAAAGCAGATTCACAGAAAGCTTCTTTCCAGTTTTTATCTGAAGATACTTCCTTTCTCATCATAGTCCTGTATGTGCTCCTGAATGTCCCTTCACAGATACGTCCTTGACAGAATTTTCCTGCTGCATAATGTAAAGGAAGCCTTATCTATGTGAGATGAATACACATATCACAGAGAAGTTTCACAGAAACCTTCTTTCCAGTTTTTGTGTAAAGCAATTTCACTTTTCACCATAGGCATCAATATGCTCCCGAATATTTCATGGTACTTTTTCTCCAAAAGTGTTTCCCCGATGCTGTATGAGAAGAGAGGTAAAACAATGTGAGTGGAATGCACATGTCAAAAGCTGTTCCTCGGATATCTTCTCTCCAGTTTGTATCTGAACATACTTCATTTTTCACCGTAAGCTTCAAAGTGTTCCTGAATGTACCTTTGCACGCTAAACAAAAACATTGTTAGAAATCTACTCAATGAAAAGAGATGTTAAATGAGTGTTGGAATTCACATGACACATAGCAGTTTCACAGAAAGCTTCCTTCTGGTTTTTATCTGAGGATATTTCTTTCTCCATATTCTATACAGCATTCCAAAATGTCCTTCATCAGATTCCACAGAAATAGTGATTTCACAGTGCTAAATCCAAAGAATACTTTAACTCTATGAGATGAATACACACATCTCAAAGCAGTTGCTCAGAAAGCTTCTCTCCAGTTTTCACCAGAAGGCATTTCCTTGCTCACCACAGGCCTCAGGTCGCCACTTAATATCCCTTCAAAGAATCATCAATGACAGACTTTCCAAACTGGGACATGTCGAATCAGTTGTAACTCTCTCAAATCAAAGCACAAGTCAGAGAGTAGGTTCTTGGAACGCTTCATTTTGGGTTTTATTTCAGGATATTTCACTTTTCGCCATAGTCTTCCATGTGCTCCGACATATTACTTTTTCGGTTTTACAGAAACAGTGTTCAAAAAGTGTCTTATGAGAAGAATGGTATAACTCCCTGAGTGGAATGCACACATCACCAAGCAGTTTCTCAGAAAGCTTTTCCCCAGTTTTCATCTGACCATACTTCCTTTTTCAACATAGGCCAGAATGTGATCTCAAATATCCTTTCACGGATCCATCCATGACAGAAGTTCCATCTTGCATAATGTAAAGAAAGTTTTATCTATGTGAGAGGAACAATCATAGCCAAAAGAAGATTCACAGAAATCTTCTTTCCAGTTTTTATCTGAAGATATTTCCTTTTTCACCATGGTCCTGAATGTGCTCCCGAATGCCCCTTCATGGATCCATCCATGACAGAGTCTCCAAGCTGCGTAATGTAAAGAAAGCTTTACCTATGTGAGATGAATACACATATCACAGAACAGTTTCATAAAAAGCATTTGTCCAGTTTTTGTCTGGGACTATTTCCCTTTCCACCATAGGCGTCAACATGCTCCTGAATATCACTTGATATCTTTTTCTCCAAAAGGATTTCCCTGATGCTGTATGAGAAGAGAGGTATAACACTGTGAGTGGAATGCACACATCACAAAGCAGTGCCTCGGAAAGCTTCTCTCCAGTTTCGGGCTGAACATATTTCCTTTTCCACCATAAGCCTCAAAGTGCTCCCGAATATCATTTCACACACTACACATAAACAGGCTAAGAAAACTGCTCAATGAATAGAGAGGCTTAACTGAGTGAGAGGAATTTAGACGACACAGAGCAGTTACACAGAAAGCTTCCTTCTGGATTTTGCCTGAGGATATTTCTTTCTCCATATTCTAAGGAGCGTTTCCAAATATACATCCTTCCTCAGATTCCACAAAAACAGTGACTTCAAGCTACTCAATCAAGAATGGTTTAACTGTATGAGACGAATAGACACATCACAAAGCAGTTCTTCAGAAAGTTTCTCTCCAGTTTTCATAGTAACACGTTTCCTTGCTCAATACAAGCCTCCAGGCACCACTTAATATCCCTTCACAGATTCCTCATAGACAAAGTTTCCAAACTGGGCAAAGTAGAGTAAGCTTTAAGTCTGTGAAATGAATGCATGTGTCAGAGAGCAATTTCTTGGAACGCTTCTTTCTGGGTTTTATTTCAGGATATCCCACATTTCACCATAGTCTTTAATGTGCTCCGAAATATCACTTTTTCAGTTTTACATGAACAGTGTCCAAACACTGCCTTAAGAGAAAAGAAGTAAAGCTCCCTGAGTGGAATGTACACATCACAAAACAGTTTCTCAGAAAGCTTCTCTCCAGTTTTTATCTGAAGATATTTCCTGTTTCACCATAGGCCTGAATGTGCTCCCAAAGGTCCCTTCTCTTATCCTTCCATGACGGAGTTTCCAAACTGTATAATATAAAGAAAACTTTATCTATGTGAGGTGAATAAACATATCTATCACAAAGCAGTTTCACAGAAAACTTCTTTCCAGTTTTTATCTGAGGATATTGCCTTTTTCAAGCATAGTCGTCCATATACTCCCAAATGTCCCTTGGTAGCTTTTTCTCCAAAAGGGATTCCCCCATCCTCTATGAGAAGAAAGGTATAACTCTGTGAATGGAATGCGCACATCACAAAGCAGCTCCTCGAAAAGCTTCTCTCCTGTTTCTATCTGAAGACATTTCCGTTTTCATCAAAAACCTCAAAGCGCTCCCGAATATGCCTTTGTAGACTACAGAAAAACAATGTTAGAATACTGCTCAATGAAAATAGAAGCTGAATTGTGCTAGTCTAATTCATATGACACAGAGCAGTTTCACAGAAAGCTTTATTCTGTTTTTTATCTAAGGGTATTTCTTTTTCAGCATATTCTAAAGAGCGTTCCCAAATTTCCTTTCTCAAGTTCCACAGAAACAGTGATTTCATACTGCTGAATCCAAGGAATGATTTAACTCCATGAGATGAATACACACATCGCAAAGCAGTTGCTCAGAAAACTTCTCTCCAGTATTCATCGGTAGGCATTTCCTTGCTCACCACTGGCCTCCATGCACCACTTAATATCCCTTTGCAGATTCCTCAAAGACAGAATTTAAAACCGGGCAATGTAGATTAATATTTAACTCTGTAATGAAGGCAAATATCAGAGAAGAGTTTGTTGCAATGCTTCTTTCTGGGTTTCTTTTGAGGAAATTTTGCTTTTCACCATAGTCTTCAAGGCTCTTCAAAATATCACTTTCTCAGTTTTACAGGAACACTGTTCAAACACTGCCTCATGAGAAAAGAGGTATAACTCCCTGAGGGGAATGCACACATCACAAACCACTTTCTCAGAAAATTTCTCTCCAGTTTTCATCTGAAGATATTTCCTTTTTCACCATAGGCCTGAATGTGCTCCCCAATGTCCCTTCATGGATCGGTCTATGACAGAGTTTCCAAACTGCGAAATATGAAGAAAGTTTTAAACATGTGAGAGGAATAAGTGTATCTACCACTGAGCAGTTTCACAGACAACTTCTTTCCAGCTTTTGTCTGAGAATATTTCCTTTTTCACCATAGCCATCAATATACACCCGAATGTCCCTTGGTAGTTTTCTCTCCCAAAGGGATTTCCCAATCCTCTATGAGAAAAAAGCTATAACTCTGTGAGTGGAATGCATACGTCACAAAGCAGCTCATCGGAAAGGTTATCACCAGTTTCTATCTGAAGATATTTCCATTTTCACCATACGCCTCAAAGTGCTCCCGAATATCCGTTTGCACACTAAACAAAAACAGTGTTAGAATACTGCTCAATGAAAACAGAAGATTAACTGTGTGAGTGGAATTCACACGACACAGAGCAGTTTCACAGAAAGATTCCTTCTTATTTTTATCTGACAGTATTTCTTTCTCTGCATGTTCTAAAGAGCGTTCCCAAATGTCCTTTCTCAGGTTTCACAGAAACAGTGATTTCAAACTGCTCAATCCAAAGAATAGTTTAACTCTATGAGATGAATACACACATCACAAAGAAGTTGCTCTGAAAGCTTCTCTCCAGTTTTCATTGGAAGACATTTCCTTGCTCACCACAGGCCTCCAGGCACCACTGAATATCCCTTCACAGATTCCTCAAAGACAGAGTTTCCAAACAGGGCAATTTAGAGTAAGATTTACCTCTGTGAAATGAATGCACATATCAGAGAGAGAAATTTCTTGGAACGCTTCTTTCTGAGTTTTATTTGAGGATATTTCACTTTTCTCACTAGTCTTAAATGCACACCAAAATATCACTTTTTCTCTCTTACAGGAACAGTGTTCACACACTGCCTTAGGAGAAAAGAGGTATAACTCCCTGTGTGGAATGCACACATCACAAAGCAGTTTCTCAGAAAGCTTCTGTCCAGTTTTTATCTGAAGATATTTCCTTTTTCACCATAGGCCTGAATGTGCTGCAGAATGTCCCTTCACTGATCCGTCCATGATGGAGTTTGCAAGCTGCATAATGTAAAGACTGCTTTGTATGTGTGTGATGAATAAACGTAGCAAAAAGCAGATTCACAGAAAGCTTCTTTCCAGTTTTTATCTGAAGATATTTCCTTTTTCACCATAGTCCTGAATGTGCTCCTGAATGTCCCTTCGCAGATCCGTTCAGGACTGAGTTTCCAAGCTTCGTAATGTAAAGAAAGCTTTATTTATGTGACATGAATACACATATCACTGAGTAGTTTCATAGAAAGCTTCTTTCCAGTTTTTGTCTGAAGCTATTTACCTTTTCACCATAAGCGTCAATATGCTCTTGAATATCACTTGGTACCCTTTTCTCCAAAAGGGTTTCCCCAATGCCGTATGAGAAGAGAGGTATAACACTGTGACTGGAATGCACACGTCACAAAGCAGCTCCTAAGAAAGCTTCCCTCCAGTTTCTGTCAGAACATATTTCCTTTTTCACCGTAAGCCTCAAACCGCTCCCGAATATCACTTCCCATGCTAAACATATACAGGATTAGAAAACAGCTCAATGAAAAGAGAGGCTTAACTGAGCAAGAAGAATTAAGATGACACAGAGCAGTTTCACAGAAAGCTTCATTCCTGGTTTTACCTGAGGATATTTCTTTCTCCTTATTCTAGTGAGCGTTCCTAAATGTCCTTCCTCAGATTCCACAGAAACAGGGATTTCAAACTGCTCCATCCAAAGAACAGTTAAACTCTATGAGATGAACACACACATCACAAAGTAATTGCTCAGAAAGCTTCTCTCCAGTTTTCATTGGAAGACGTTTCTTGCTCACCAGAAGCCTCCAGGCATCACTTAATATCCCTTCACAGATTCCTCAAATGTAGAGTCTCCAAATTGTGCAACGTAGAGTAGGTTTTAACTCTGTGAAATGAATGCACATATCAGAGAGCAGTTTCTTGGAACGCTTGCCTCTGGGTTGCATTTCAGAATATTTCACTTTTCACCATAGTCTTCAATAAGGTCCGAAATAACACTTTTTCGGTTTTACAGGAAGAGTGTTCAAACACTGCCTTATGAGAGAAGAGGCATAACTCCCTGAGTGGAATGCACACATCACAAAGTAGTTTGTCAGAATGCTTCTATCCAGTTTTTATCTGAAAATATCTCCTTTTTCACTGTAGGTCTGAAATTGCTTCCAAATTTCCCTTCGCGGATCTGTCCATGATGGAGTTTCCAAACTGCACAGTATAAGGAAAGTTTTATCTATGTGAGATTAATAGACATATGTATCACAAAGCAGTTTCACAGAAATCTTCTTTCAGTTTTTGTCTGAGCATATTTCCTTTTTCACCATAGCTGTCCATATACTCCCAAATGTCCCCTGGTAGCTTTTTCTCCAAAAGGGATTCCTCGTTCCTCTATGAGAAGTAAAATATAACTCTGTGAGTGGAATGCACACATCACAAAGTAGTTGTTCAGAAATCTTCACTCCAGTTTCTATCTGAAGATATTTCTGTTTTCACAATAAGCCTCAAGTGCTCCCGACTCTACTCTAGCTAACTAAGCTAAAACAGTGTTAGAATACTGCTCAATGAAAACAGAAGCTTAACTGTGTGAGTGGAATTCACAGGACACAGACCAGTTTCACAAAAAGCTTCCTTCTGGTTTTTTTTTTGGAGGGTATTTCTTTTTCAGCATATTCTTAAGAGCGCTCCCAAATGTCCTTTCTCAGGTGCCACAGAAACAGTGATTTCAAACTGCTCAATCCAAAGAATGGTTTAACTCTGTGAGATGAATACACACGTCACAAAGCAGTTTCTCAGAGAGCTTCCCTCCAGTTTTCTTTTTTTTTTTTTTTTTTTTTTTTTTTTGAGACACAGTCTCGCTGTGTCTCCCAGGCTGGAGTGCAGTGGCGTGATCTTGGCTCACTGCAAGCTCCGCCTCCCGGGTTCATGCCATTCTCCCGCCTCAGCCTCCCGAGTAGCTGAGACTACAGGCGCCCGCCACCACGCCCGGCTAGTTTTTTGTATTTTTAGTAGAGACGGGGTTTCACTGTGTTAGCCAGGATAGTCTCGATCTCCTGACCTCGTGATCCACCCGCCTTAGCCTCCCAAAGTGCTGGGATTACAGGCTTGAGCCACCGCGCCCGGCCTTCCCTCCAGTTTTCAATGGAAGACATTTCCTTGTTCATCACAGGCCTCCGGTCGCCACTTAATATCCCTTCCCAGAATCCTCAAAGACAGACTTTCTAAACTGGGAAATGTAGAGTAAGCTTTAACTATCTGAAATGAATGTATATGTCAGAGAGCAGTTTCTTTGAACGCTTCTTTCTGGGTTTTATTTCAGGATATTTCACTTTTTGCCATACTCTTAAATGCGCTCCAAAATATTACTTTTTCAGTTGTACAGGAACAGTGTTCAAACACTGCTTTATGAGGAAAGAGATATAACTCCCTGAGTGGAATGCACACATCACAAAGCAGTTTCTCAGAAAGTTTCTACCCAGTGTTTATCTGAAGATATCTCTTTTTCATCATAGGCCTGAATGTGCTCCCGAATGTCCCTTCACGGATCCGTCCATGATGGAATTTCCAAGCTGCGTAATATAAGGGAAGTTTTATCTGTGTTAGATGAATAAACATATCTATCACAAAGCAGTTTCAAAAAACCTTCTTTCCAGTATTTATCTGAGGATATATCCTTTTTCACCATAGCCATTCATGTAATCCCGTATGTCTCCTAATAGCTTTTTCCCCAAAAGGGATTCCCCAATCCTCTATGAAAAGAAAAGTATAACTCTGTGAGTGCAATGCACACATCCCAAAGCAGCTCCTCGGAAATCTTCTCTCCAGTTCCCATTTGAAGATATTTCTGTTTTCACCATAAGCCTCAATGCGCTCCCAAGTATCCCTTAGCTGACTAAACGAAAACAGTATTATAATACTGCCAAATGAAAACAGATTAACTGTGTGAGTGGAATTCACATGACACAGAGCAGTTTCACAGGAAGCTTCCTTCAGATTTTTATCAGAGGGTATTTTTTTTTCAGCATATTCTTAAGAGTGTTCCAAAATGTCCTTTCTCAGGTTCCACAGAAAGAGTGATTTCAAACTGTTCCTTCCAAAGAATTATTTAACACCATGAGGTAAACACACACCTCACAAAGCCGTTGCTCAGAAAGCTTCTATCCAGTTTTCAACAGAAGGCATTTCCTTGCTCGCCAGAGGCCTCGGGTCGCCACTTGATATCCCTTCGCAGAATCCTCAAAGACCATCTTTCCAAGCTGGGAAATGTAGAGTAAGCTTTAACTCTCTGATATGAAAGGACATGTCCAAGCAGTTTCTAGGAACGCTTCTTTCTGGGTTTTATTTCAGGATATTTCACTTTTCAAGATAGTCTTCCATGCATTCCAAAATAATACATTTTTGGTTTTACAGGAACAGTGTTCAAACACTGCCTTATGAGAAAAGACGTATAACTCCCTTAGTGGAATGCACACATGAAAAAACAGTTTCTCAGAAACCTTCTATCCAGTTTTTATCTGAACATATCTCCTTATTCATCGTAAGCCTCAAAGCGCTCCCAAATATCCCTTCACTGACTAAACAAAAACAGTGTTAGAATACTGCTCAATGAAAAGAGAAGCTTAACTGTGCGAGCAAAATTCACTCGATGCAGTGTAGTTTCACAGAGAGCTTCTTTCTGGTTTCTATCTGAGGTTATTTCTTTTTCCAGATATTCTAAAGAGCGTTCCCAAATGTCCTTTCTCAGATTCCACAGAAAGAGTGATTTCCAACTGCTCAAATCAAAGAATGATTTAACTCTATGAGATGAATACAAACATAACAAAAGAGTTACTCAGAATGCTTCTCTCCAATTTTCAACGGAAGACATTTCCTTGCTTGCCACAGTCCTCCGTTCGCCACTTAATAGCTTCCTTCCTTTTTTTACCTGAGAATACTTCTTTTTTCACCGTAGCCCTCCATATGGTGAATGTCCCTTGGTAGTTTTCTCTCCAAAAGGGATTTCATAACCCTCTATGAGAAAAAAGATATAAATCTGTGAGTGGAATGCGCATGTCACAAAGCAGTTCCTTGGAAAGCTTCTCTCCAGTTTCTATCTGAAGATATTTCCTGTTTCACCTTAAGTCTCAAAGTGCTCCTGAATGTCCCTTCACATGCTAAACATAAACAGGGTTAGAAAACTGCTCAGTGAAAAGAGAGGGTTAACTGAGTGAGGGGAATTAAGATGACACAGAGCAGTTTCACTGAAAGCTACCTCCTGGATTTTACCTCAGGATATTTCTTTCTCCATAATCTAAGGAGCATTCCCAAATGTCATTCCTCAGAATCCACAAAAATAGTGATTTCAAAGTGCTCAATCCAAAGAATGGTTTAACTCTGTGAGACGAATACACACACCACAAAGCAGTTGCTCATAAAGCTTCTCTCCAGTTTTTATCTGAAGAGATTTCCTTTTTCACCATATGCCTGAATGTGCTCAAGAATGTCCCTTAGCGGATCCGTCCATAACGGAGTTTCCAAACTGCATAATATAAAGAAAGTTTTATCTATGCGAGATGAATAAGTATATCTATCACAAAGCAGTTACACAGAAATCTCCTTTCCAGTTTTTGTCTGAGCATATTTCCTTTTTCACCGTAGCTGTCGATATACTCCCGAATGTCCCCTGGTAGCCTTTCCTCCAAAAGGGATTCCCTAACCCTCCATGAAAAGAAAGGTATAACTCGGTGAGTGGAATGCCAACGTCACATAGGACCTCCTCGGAAAGCTCCTCTCCAGTTTCTATCTGAGGATATTTCCGTT
Organism: Macaca mulatta; assembly: GCF_049350105.2. NCBI lineage: Eukaryota > Metazoa > Chordata > Mammalia > Primates > Cercopithecidae > Macaca > Macaca mulatta. The sequence goes on from NC_133413.1 coordinate 56,529,461, forward strand.
TTCACCATAAACCACAAAGCACTACCAAGTACCCCTTCACAGACTAAACAAACACAATGGTACAATACAGCTCAATGAAAAGAGAAGCTTAACTCTGCGAGTGGAATTCACACAATCCAGAACAGTTTCACAGGAAGCTTACTCCTGGTTTTCATCTGAGGGTATTTCTTTTTCAGCATATTCTAAAGAGGGTTCCCAAGTGTTCTTTCACAGATTCCACAGAAACAGGGATTTCCAACTGCTCTATCCAAAGAATGATTTAACTCCATGAGATGAATATACACATCACAAAGCAGTTGCTCAGAAAACTTCTTTCCAGTTTTCAACAGAAGACATTTCCTTGCTCAGAACTCTGGGTGCCACCTAATATCCCTTCTCACATTCCTCAAAGACAAAGTTTCCAAACTGGACAACATAGAGAAAGCTTTGACTCTGTGAAATGAATGCAAATATCACAGAGCAGTTTCTTGGAACGCTTCTTTCTGGGTTTTATTTGAGGATATTTCACTTTTCAACATAGTCTTCAATGTGCTCCGAAATATCACTTTTTCACGTTTTACAGGAATGGTGTTCATAAACAGCCTTATGGAAAAGAAGTATAACTCCCTGAGAGGAATGCACACATCACAAAACAGTTTCTCAGAAATCCTCTCTCCAGTATTTATCTGAAGATATATCCTTTTTCACCATAGGACTGAATGTACACCTGAATTTCCCTTCACAGATACGTCCATGACGGAGTTTCCAAACTGTGTAATATAATGAAAACTTTATCTATGTGAGATGAATAAACATATCTATCACAAAGCAGTTTCACAGAAAGCTTCTTCAGTTTTTGTCTGAGGATATTTCCTTTTTCAGCATAGCTGTCCATATACTCCCCAATGTCCCTTGGTAGCGCTTTCTCCAAAAGGGATTCCCTAATCCTGTATGTAAAGAATGGAATTACTCTGTGAGTGGAATGCACACATCACAAAGCGGCTCCTCGGAAAGCTTCTTTGCAATTCCTATCTGAAGATATTTCCGTTTTCAACATAAACCTCAAAACGCTCCCGAATATGCCTTCGTAGATTAAACAAAAACAGTGTTAGAATACTGCTCAATGAAAAGAGAAGCTGAATTTTGCTAGTCTAATTCATATGACACCGAGTAGTTTCACAGAAAACATCCTTCTGGTTTTTATCTAAGGGTATTTCTTTTTCAGCATATTCTAAAAACCGTTCCCAAATGTCCTTTCTCAGATTCCACAGAAACAGTGATTTCAAACTGCTGAATCCAAGGAATGATTAAACTCTATGAGATGAATGCACACATTAGCTTCATAATGTAAATAAAGTTTTATTTATGTGACACAAATAAACATATCAAAAAGCAGATTCACAGAAAACTTCTTTCCAGTTTTTATCTAAAGATATTTCCTTTTTCACCATAGTCCTGAATGTGCTCTCGAATGTCCCTTCTTGGAAGAATCCATGATGTAGCTTCCAAGCTGCATAATGTAAAGAGAGATTTATCTATGTGAGATGAATGCACATATCACAGAGAAGTTTCATAGAAAGCTTCTTTCCAGTTTTTGTCTGGGACTATTTCTGTTTTCACCATTGGCGTCAATATGCAATCAAATATAGTTTGATACCTTTTTATCCAAAAGGGTTTCCTCAATGATGTATGAGAGGAGAGGTATAACACTGTGCGTGGAATGTACACGTCACAAAGCAGTTCCATTAAAAACTACCCTCCTGTTTCTATCTGAACATATTTCCTTTTTCACTATGAGCCTCAAAGCGCTCTGGAATATCCCTTCGTATGCTAAACATAAACAGTGTTAGAAAACTGCTCAATGAAAATAGAAGCTTAAATGAGCGAGAAGAATTACACGACACATAGCAGTTTCACAGAAAGCTTCCATCTGGTTTTTATCTGAGAATATTTCTTTTGCTATATTTTAAACAGCATTTCAGGATATTCTAAAGAGCATTCCCAAATGTCCTTCCTCAGATTCCACCCAAACAGTGATTTCCAACTGCTCTATCCAAAGAATGATTTAACTCCGTGAGATGAATACACACATCACAAAGCAGTTGCTCAGAAAGCTTCTCTCCAGTTTTCATCGAAGACATTTCCTTGCTCACCACAGTCCTTCTGGCGCCACTTAATATTCCTTCGTGCATTCTCCAAAGACAGAGTTTCCAAACTCGGCAATGTAGAGTAATATTTAACTCAGTGAAATGAATGCACATATCAGAGAACAGTTTCTTGCAACGCTTCTGTCTGGGTTTTATTTGAGGATATTTCACTTTTTGCCATAGTCTTCAATGTGCTCTGAAATATCACTTTTTCAGTTTACAGGAACAGGGTTCAAACACTGCCTTATGACAAAAGAGATATAATACCCTGAGTGCAATACATACATCACAAAGCATTTCTCAGAAAGCTTCTATCCAATTTTTATTTGAAGATATCTCCTTTTCTACCATAGGCCTGAATGTGCTCTCGAACGTCCCTTCACGAATCTGCCCATGACGGCGTTTCCAACCTATATAATAGAAAGAAAGTTTTATTTATGTGAGATGAATAAACATATCTATCACAAACAGTTTCACAGAAAGCTTCTTTCCAGTTTTTGTGTGAGGATATTTCCTTTTTCACCATAGCTGTCCCTATACTACCTAGTGTACCGTGGTAGCTTTTTCTCCAAAAGGGTTTCCCTAACCCTCTATGAGAAGAAAGGTATAATTCTGTGAGTGGAATCCACACGTCACAGAGCAGCTCCTGGTAAAGCTTCTCTCCAGTTTTTAACTGAAGATATTTCCTTTTTCACCATAAGCCTCAAAGCACTCCGGAATATGCCTTCGCAGAATAAACAAAAGCAGTGTTAGAATGCTGCTGATTGAAAAGGGAAGCTTAAGTGTGCGAGCAGAATTCACACCACACAGACAGAGCAGTTTCACAGAAAGCTTCCTTCTTGTTTCTTTCTGAGGTTATTTCTTTTTCAGGATATTCTATAGAGCGTTCCCAAATGTCCTTTCTCAGATTCCACAGAAACAGTGATTTCAAACTGCTCAATCCAAAGAATGATTCAACTCTATGAGATGAATACAAACCTCACAAAGGAGTTGCTCAGAAAGCTTCTCTCCAATTTTCAACGGAAGACATTTCCTTGCTTGCCACCTGCCTCCTATTGCCACTTGATATCCCTTCGCAGAATCCTCCAAAAACAAACAAACAAACAAACAAACAAACAAACAAAAAAACATTTTAAACGGGGAAATGTAGAGTAAGCTTTAACTCTGTGTAATGAATGGACATGTCAGAGAGCAGTTTCTTGCAATGCTTCTCTCTGGCTTTTATTGGACGACATTTCACTTTTCGCCATAGTCTTCAATGTGCTCCGAATATCACTTTTTAGTTTTACAGGAACAGTGTTCGAACAGTGTTCAAACAGTGCCTTATGACAAGAAAGGTATAACTCCCTGAGGGGAATGCACACATCATCAGTTTCTCAGAAAGCTTCTCTCCAGTTTTTATCTGATGATATTTCCTTTTTCACCATAGGCCCAAAGGTGATCACAAATATACCTTCACTGATTCATCCATGACGGAATTTCCAAACTATGTAATGTAAAGAAAGCCTTGTCTATGTGAGATGAATAAACATAGCAAAAGCAGACACACAGAAAGCTTCTTTCCAGTTTGTCTCGGAAGATATTTCCTTTTCACTATAGTCCAGAATGTGCTCCTGAATTTCCCTTCCTGGATCCGTCCAAAACAGAGTTTCCAAGCTGCATAATGTAAAAAAGTTTTATCTATGTCAGGTGAATACACATATCATAGAGCAGTTTCATAGAAAGCTTCTTTCCAGTTTTTGTCTGAGACTATTTCTAGTTTCACCATAGGCATCAACATGTTCCGAATATCACTTGGTATCTTTTTCTCCAAAAGGGTTTCCCCGATGCTGTATTAGAAGAGAGGTATAATACTGTGAGTGGAAAGCACATGTCACAAAGCAGATCCTCGGAAATCTTCTCTCCAGTTTCAATTTGAAGATATTTCTGTTTTCAACGTAAGCCTCAAAGCGCTCCCGAGTATCCCCTAGCTGACTAAACTAAAACAGTGTTAGAATACTGTTCAATGAAAAGAGAAGCTTAACTGAGCCAGAGGAATTCACAGGACACATATCAGTTTCACAGACAGCTTTCTTCTGGTTTTTATGTGAGTATATTTCTTTCTCCATATTGTAAAGAGTATTCCCAAATTCCTTCCTCAGATTCCAGAGAAACAATGATTTCAAACTGCTTAATCCAAAAAAATGATTTAACATTATGAGATGAATACACACGTCACAAAGCAGTTGCTCAGAAAGTTTCTCTCCAGTTTTCAACGGAAGACATTTCCTTGCTCACTACAGGCCTCCGGGAGCCACTAATATCCCTTCTCAGATTCCTCAAAGACAGAGTTTCCAAACTGGGCAATATAGTGTAAACTTTAACTCTGTGAAATGAATACACATTGTCAGAGGGTAGTTTCTCAGAAAGCATGTTTCTGGGTTTTATTTGAGAATATTTCACTTTTCTCCATAGTCCTTTATGCGCTCTGAAATATTCCTTTTTTGGTTTTACAGGAACAGTGTTCAAACAGTGCCTTATGAGGAAACAGGTATGACACCCTGAGTGGAATGCACACATCACAAAATAGTTTCTCAGAAAGCTTCTCTCCAGTTTTTAGCTGATGATATTTCCTTTTTCAATATAGGCCTGAATGCAATCCTGAATATCCCTTCATGGACCCATCCATGATGGAGTTTCCAAGCTATGTAATGTAAAGACAGCTTTATCTATGTGAGATGAGTAAACATAGCAAAAAGCAGATTCACAGAAAGCTTCTTTCCAGTTTTTATCTGAAGATATTTCCTTTTTCACCAGAGTCCTGAATTTGCTCCTGAATGTCCCTTCGTGGATCCCTGCATGACAGCGATTACAAACTGCATAATGAAAGAAAGCTTTATATATGTGAGATGAATATACAGAGCACAGAGCAGTTTCACAGAAAGCTTCTTTCCAGTTTCTGTCTGAGACTAATTCCCTTTTCACCATAGGCATTAATATGCCCCCAAATATCTCTTGGTACCTTTTTCTCCAAAAGGGTTTCCCTGAGGCTGTATGAGAAGAGAGGTATAACACTGTGAGTGGAATGCCCACGTCACAAAGCAGTTCCTCAGAAAGCTTCTCTACAGTTTCTTTCTGAACATGTTTCATTTTTCACCATAAGCCTCAAACCACTCGTGTATATCCCTTCACACTCTAAACATAAGCAGTGTTAGAAAATTGCTCAATGAAAAGAGAAGCTTAACTGAGTGAGAGGTATTCACACAACACATAGTAGTTTCACAGAAAGCTTCCTTCATTTTTTTTATCTGAGGGTATTTCTTTCTCCATATTCTAAAGAGCGTTCCCAAATGCCCTTCCTCAGATTCCACAGAAACAGTGATTTCAAACTGCTCTATCCAAAGTATGATTTAATTCTATGAGATGAATACACACATCACAAAGCAGTTGCTCAGAATGATTCTCTCCAGTTCTCAATGGAAGACGTTTCCTTGCTCACCACAGGCCTCCAGGTGCCACTAAATATCCCTTCGCAGATTTCTCAAAGACAGAATTTCCATACTGAGCAATGTACAGTAAGCTTTGCCTCTGTGAATTGAATGCACATATCCGAGAAGAGTTTCTTGGAACGCTTCTTCATGGGTTTTATTTGAGGATATATCACTTTTCACCATAGTCTTCAATGCACTCTGAAATATCACCTTTTCGTTTTACAGGAAAAGTGTTCAAACCGTGCCTCATGAGAAAAGAGATATAATTCCCTGAGTGGAATGCAGACATCACAAAGCAGTTTCTCAGAAAGCTTCTCTCCAGTTTTCATCTGAAGATATTCCCTTTTTCTCCCTAGACCTGAATGTGATCCCGAATATCCCTTCGTGGATATTTCCATGACCAAATTTGAAAGCTGTGTAATGTAAAGAAAGCTTTATCTGTGTGAAATGAATAAACATAGCAAAAAGTAGATTCACAGAAAGATTCTATCCAGTTTTTATCTGAATATATTTCCTTTTTCACCATTTTCCTGAATGTGCTCCCGAATGTCCCTTCGTAGATCCATCAATGACAGTGTTTCCAAGCTGCGTAATGTAAAGAAAGCTTTATCTATGTGAGATAAATACACATATCACAGAGCAGTTTCATAGAAAACTTCTTTCCAGTTTTTTTCTGAGGCTATTTCCCTTTTCTCCATAGGCATCAACATGCTCCCAAATATCTCTTGCTACCTTTTTCTCCAAAAGGGTTTCCCCGGTTCTGTATGAGAAGAGAGGTATAACACTGTGAGTGAAATATACACATTACAAAGCAGTTCCTCGAAAAGCTTCTCTCCAGTTTCGGTCTGAACATATTTCCTTTTTCACCATAATCCTCAAAGCGCTCCAAAACATAAACAGGGTTAGAAAGCTGCTCAATGAAAATGGAAGATTAACTGAGTGAGAGGAATTCACACGTCACATAGCAGTTTCACAGAAAGCTTCCTTCTGGTTTTTATCTGAGGATATTTCTTTCTCCATACTCTAAAGAGCATTCCCAAATGTCCTTCCTCAGATTCCACAGAAACAGTGATTTCAAACTGCTCAATCCCAAGAATGATTTAACTCTATGAGATGAATACACAAGTTACAAAGCAGTTGATCAGAAAACTTCTTCCCAGTTTCAACGAAAGACATTCCTTGCTCACCACAGGCCTCCATGCCCCACTAAATATCACTTCACAAATTCCTCAAAAACAGAGTTTCCAAACTGGGCAATGTATAGCAAGCTTTAACTCTGTGAACTCAATGCATTTATCAGAAAGCAGTTTCTTATAACATTTCTTTCTCGTTTTTATTTGAGGATAGTTCACTTTTCAACATAGTCTTCAATGCACTCCAAAATATCACTTTTTCAGTTTTACAGGAACATAGTTGAAACACTGTGTTATGAGAATAGAGGTATAACCCTCTGAGTGGAATAAACATATCACAAAGCAGTTTTTCAGACAGCTTCTCTCTGGTTCTTATCTGAAGACATTTCCTTTTTCACCATTGCCCTGAATATGCACCCGAATGTCCCTTCGAGGATCCGTCCGTGATGGAGTTTCCCAGCTGTGAAATGTAAAGAAATCTTTATCTATGTGAGATGAATAAACATAATAAAAACAGATATACAGAAAGCTTTTTCCTGTTTTTATCTGAACATATTTCCTTTTTCACCATAGGCCTGAATGTGCTCCTGAATATTCCTTCGTGGATCTGTCCGTGACGTAGTTCCCAAACTGCATAATATAAAGACAGTTTTATCTATGTGAGATGAACAAACATATCTATCACAAGGCAGTTTCAGAGAAAGCTTGTTTCCAATTATTGTCTGAGGATATTTCCTTTCTCACCATAGCCGTCCATATACTCCCGAATGTCCCTTGGTAGCTTTCTCTCCAAAAGGGATTCCCCAATCCTCTATGAGAAGAAAGATATAACTCTGTAAGTGGAATGGAAACGTCACAAAACAGATACTCGGAAAGCTTCTCTACACTTTCTATCTGAAGATATTTCTGTTTCCACCGTAAGCCTCAAAGGACTCCCGAATATCCCTTCACAGACTAAACAATAATAGTATTAGAATAATGCTCAATAAAAAGAGAAGCTTAACTATGTGAGTGGAAATCACACGAAACAGAGCTCTTTTACAGAAAGATTCCTTCTGGTTTTCATCTGAAGGTATTAATTTTTCAGCATATTCTAAAAAGCGTTCCCAAATGTCCTTTCTCAGGTTCCACAGAAACAGTGATTTCAAACTGCTCAATCCAAAGAATGATGTAACTTTATGAGATGAATAAACACATCACAAAACTGTTGCTCAGAAAACTTCTCTCCAGTTTTGAAGGGAAGACATTTTCTTGCTCACCACAGCCCTCTGGTCGCCACTTAATATCCCTACGCAGATTCCTCAAAGACAGAGTTTTCAAACTAGGAAATGTAGAGTAAACTTTAACTCTGTTACATGAATGCACATATCAGAGAGTAGTTTCCTGGAACAATTCTTTCTGGGTGTTATTTGAGGATATTTCACTTTTTGCCATAGTCTTCAATGCGCTCCGAAACATCACTTTTTCAGTTTTAAATGAACAGTGTTCAAACACTTCCTTATGAGAAAAGCGGTATAACTCCCTTAGCGGAATGCACACATCACCAAGGAGTTTCTCAGACAGCTTCTCTCCAATATTTATCTGAAGAAATTACCTGTTTCAACATAGTCCTGAATGGGCTCCTGAATGTCCCTTTGTGGATCCATCCATGACAGTTTCCACACTGCGTATTGTAAATCAAGGTTTATCGTCATGAGATGAATAAACGTAGCAAAAAGCAAATTCACAGAAAGCTTCTCTCCAGTTTTTATCTGAAGATATTTCCTTTTTTGCCATAGGCCTGAATATGATCGTGAATGTCCCTACATGGATCCATCCATGATGGAGTTTCCAGGCTGAGTAACATAAAGAAAGCTTTATTGATGTGACAAGAATAAACATAGCAAAAAGCAGACTCGCAGAGAGCTTCTTTCTGGTTTTTATCTGAAGATATTTTCTTTTTCACCATAGGCCTGAATGTGCTTCCTAATGTCCCTTCACAAATCCGTCCATGATGGAGTTTCCAAACTGTGTAACATAAAGAAAGTTTTATCTATTTAAGATGAATAAACATATCTATCACAAAGCATTTACACAGAAAGCTTCTTTTCAGTTTTTGCCTGAGGATATTTCCTTTTTCAGCATAGTCCTCCATATGGTGAATGTCCCTTGGTATCTTTTTATCCAAAAGGAATTTCCCAATCCTCTATGAGAAAAAAGGTATAATTCTGTGAGTGGAATGCACACGTCACAAAGCAGCTCCTTGGAAAGCTTCTCTCCAGTTTCGATCTGATGATATTTCCGTTTTCACCATAAGCCTCAAAGCGCTCCAGAATATCCCTTCACAGACTAAACATAAACAGTGTTAGAAAACTGCTAAATGAAAAGAGAAGCTTAACGTGTGAGAGGAATTCACTTGACATATAGCAGATTCACAGAAAGCTTCCTTGTGGTGTTTATCTGAGGTTATTTCTTTCTCTGTATTCGAAACGGTGTTCCCAAATGTGCTTCCTCAGATTCCACAGAAATAGTGATTTCAAATAGCTCAAACAAAAAAAATGGTTTAACTATATGAGATGAATACACACATCACAAAGCCATTGCTCAGAAAGCTTTTCTCCAGTTTTCATCGGAAGACATTTCCTTGCTCACCACAGGCCTCCAGGCGCCACATAATATCCCTTCGCAGATTCCTCAAAGACAGAATTTCCAAACTGGGAAACGTAGTGTAAGCTTTAACTCTGTGAAATGAATGCACATATCAGAGAGCAGTTTCTTGGAACACCTCTGTCTGGGTGTTATTTGAGGATATTTCACTTTTTGCCATAGTCTTCAATGGGCTTTGAAATATCACTTTTTTGGTTTTACAGGAAGAGTGTTCAAAACACAGTCTTATGAGAAAAAAGGTATAACTCCCTGAGTGGAATACACATATCACAAAGCAGTTTCTCAGAAAGCTTCTCTCCAGTTTTTATCTGAAGATATTTCCTTTTTCACCATAGTCCTGAATGTTCTCCCAAATGTCCCTTCATAGAGTGGTCCATGACAAAGTTTCCAAGCTGTGTAAAGTGAAGAAAGCTTTATCTATGTGAGATGAATACACATATCACAGAGCAGTTTCATAGAAAGGTTCTTTCCAGTTTTTTCTGAAGCTATATCCCTGCTCACCGTAGTCGTCAACTTGCTCCCGAATATCACTTGGTACCTTTTTCTCCAAAAGGGTTTCCCCAAAGCTGTATGAGAAGAGGTATAACACTGTGACTGGAATGCACATGTCACAAAGTAGTTTCTCGGAAAGCTTCTCTCCAATTTCGGGCTGAACATATTTCCTTTATCACCATAAACCTCAAAACGCTCCCGAATATCCCTTCACATGCTAAACATAAACAGGGTTAGAAAATTCCTAAATGAAAACAGAGGCTTAATGGAGCGAGAGGAATTAAGACGACACAGAGCAGTTTCACAGAAAGCTTCCTTCTGGATTGTACCTGAGGATATTTCTTTCCCCATATTCTAAGGAGCGTTCCCAAATTTCCTTCCTCAGATTCCACAAAAACAGTGATTTCAAACTGCTCATTCCAAAAAATGGTTTAACACTATGAGATGAATACATACATCAAAAAGCAGTTGCTCAGAAAGCTTCTCTCCAGTTTTCATCAGAAGATGTTTCCTTGCTCACCATAAGCCTCTGGGCGCCACTTAATATCCCTTCACAGATTCCTCAAAGACAGAGTTTCCAAACTGGGAAATGTAGTGTGAGCTTTAACTGTGTGAACGGAATCAACATATCTGAGAGCAGTTTCTTAGAATGCTTCTTTGTGGATTTTATTTTAGGATATTTCACTTTTCACTGTAGTATTCAATGCGCTACAAAATATCACTTTTTCGGTTTTACAGGAACAGTGTTCAAACACTGCCTTATGAGAAAAGAGTTATAAGTCCCTGAGTTGAATGCACATATCACAATGCAGTTTCTCAGAAACATTCTCTCCAGTTTTTATCTGAAGATATCTCCTCTTCCACCACAGGCCTGAATGTGCTGCCGAATGTCCCTTCACGGATCCGTCCTTGACGGAGTTTCCAAACTGCGTAATGTAAGGAAAGTTTTATTGTCATGAGATGAATAAACATATCTATAACAAAGAAGTTTCACAGAAATCATCTTTCCAGTTTTTGTCTAAGGATATTTCATTTCTAACCATAGCCATCCATATACTCCCGAATGTCCCTTGGTAGTTTTTCTCCAAAAGGGATTTCCCAATCCTCTATGAGAAGAAAGGTACAATTCTCTGAGTGGAATCCACATGTCAAAACGCAGCTCCTCTGAAAGCTTCTCTCCAGTTTCAATCTGAAGATATTTCCTTTTTCACCATAAGCCTTGAAGTGCTCCCAAGTATCCCTTCAGAGACTAATCAAAAAAAGTGTTAGAATGCTGCTGATTGAAAAGCAAAGCTTAAATGTGGGAGTAGAATTCACACCACACAGAGCAGTTTCACAGAAATCTTCCTTCTGGTTTCTATCTGAGGTTATTTCTTTTTCAGGATATTCTGAAGACTGTTCTGTAATGTCCTTTCTCAGATTCCACAGAAACAGTGATTTCAAACTGCTCAATCCAAGGAATGATTTAACGCTATGACATGAATAGAAACATCACAAAAAAATTGCTCAGAAATCTTCTCTCCATTTTTCAAAGGAAGACATTTCCTTGCTCCCCACAGGCCACTGGTCGCCTCTTAATATCCCTTCACAGAATCCTCAAAGACAGACTTTCCTAACTGGGAAATGTAGAGTAACCTTTAACTCTGTGAAATGAACGCACATGTCAGAGAGCAGTTTTTTTGAATGCTTCTTTCCGGGTTTTATTGGATGACATTTCACTTTTCACCATAGTCTTCAATGTGTTCCAAATATCACTTTTTTTAGTTTTAAAGGAACAGTGTTCATACAGTGCCTTACAAGAAGAAAAGTATAACTCCCTGAGTGGAATGCACACATCACAAAGCAGTTTCTCAGAAAGCTTCTCTGCAGTTTTTATCTGAAGATATTTCCTATTTCACCATAGGCCTGAAGGTACTCCCAAATGTCCTGTCGCGAATCCGTCCATGACGGTGTTTCAAAACTGCATAATAGAAAGAAAGTTTTATCTATGTGAAATGAATAAACATATCTATCACAAAGCAGTTTCACAAAAAGCTTCTTTCCAGTTTATGTCTCAGGATATTTCCTTTTTCACCATAGCCATCCATATACTCCCCAATGTCCCCTGGTAACTTTTTCTCCAAAAGGGATTCCAATATCCTCTATGAGAAAAAAGGTATAATTCTGTGAGTGCAATGCACACGTCACAAAGCAGCTCCTCGGAAGCCTTCTCTTCAGTTTCTATCTGAAGATATTACCTTCTTCACAGTAAGACTCAAAGCGCTCCTGAGTATCCCTTAGCTGATTAAATTAAAAAAGTGTTAGAATCCTGCTGAATGAAAACAGAAGCTTAACTGTGTGAGTGGATTTCACATGACACAGAGCAGCTTCCCAGAAAGCTTCTTTCTGGTGTTTATTAGATTGTATTTCTTTTTCAGCATTTTCTTAAGAGCATTCCCAAATGTCCTTTCTCAGGTTCCACAGAAAGAGTGATTTCAAACTGCTCTACCCAAAGGATGATTTAAATCTATGAGGTGAATACACACATCACAAAGCAGTTGCTCAGAAAGTTTCTCTCCAGTTTTCAACGGAAGACATTTCCTTGCTCGCCACAGAACTCAGGTCACCATTTAATATCCATTCGCAGAATCCTCAAAGATAGACTTTCCAAAATGGAAAATGTAGAGTAAGTTTTAACTCTCTGAAATGAATGCACATGTCAGAGAGCAGTTTCTTGGAACGCTTCTTTCCGGGTTTTATTTCAGGATATTTCAGTTTTCGCCATAGTCTTCAATGCGTTCCGAAATAACACTTTTTCATTTTTACAGGAACAGTGTTCAAACACTGCCTTATGAGAAAAGATGTATAACGCCCTGAGTGGAATGCACACATCTCAAAGCAGTTTCTAGGAAAGATTCTCTCCTTTTTTTATCTGAAGATATTTCCTCTTTCACCATAGGCCTGAATGTGCTCCCGATTGCCCCTTCGTGAATCCGTCCATGGCCATGTTTCAAAATTGCATAATAGAAAGAAAGTTTTATCTATGTGAGATGAATAAACATATCTATCACAAAGCAGTTTCTCAGAAAGCTTCTTTCCATTTTTTGTCTGAGGATATTTCCTTTTTCACCACAGCCATCCATATAGTCCCAAACATCCCTTGGTAGCTTTTTCTCCAAAAGGGATTCCCAAATCCTATATGACAAGAAAGCTATAACTCTGTGAGCGGAATGTACACGTCACCAAGCAGCTCCTCAGAAAACTTCTCTCCAGTTTCTATCTGAAGATTTTCCTTTTACACCATAAGCCTCAAAGCACTCCCTAATATCCCTTCACAGACTACACAAAAACAATGTTAGCATACTTCTCAATGAAAAGAGAGGCTTAACTGTGTGAGTGGAATTCATGTGACACAGAGCAGTTTCAAAGAAAGCTTTCTTCTTGCTTCAATTTGAGGCTATTTCTTTCTCAGGATATTCTAAAGAGTGGTCCCAAATGTCGTTTCTCAGATTCCACAGAAACAGTTATTTGAAACTGCTCAATTCAAAAAATGATTTAACTCTATGATATGAGCACAAACATCATAAAAGTGTTGCTCTGAAAGCTTCCCTGCAATTTTCAACCTATGTCATTTAATTGCTCGCCACAGGACTCTGGTAGCCACTTAATATCCCTTCGCAGAATCCTCAAAGACAGACTTTCCAAACTGGAAAATGTAGAGTAAGCTTTAGCCATGTGAAATGAATGGACATGTCAGAGAGCAGTTTATTGGAAGCCTTCTTTCTGGGTTTTATTGGATGACATTTCACTTTTCGCCACAGTCTTCAATGTGTTCTGAATATCGCTTTTGTAGTTTTACAAGAGTGTTCAAACAGTGCCTTATGAAAGAAAAAGGTATAATTCCCTGAGTGGAATGCACACAACACAAAGCAGTTTGTCAGAAAGATTCTCTCTAGTTCTTATCTGAAGATATTTCCTATTTCACCATAGGCCTGAATGTGCCCCCAAATGTCCCTCCGTGAATCCATCCATTACGGCATTTCAAAACTGCGTAATAGAAAGAAAGTTTTAACTATGTGAGATAAATGAACATATATATCACAAAGCAGTTTCACAGAAAGCTTCTTTCCCATTTTTGTTTGAGGATATTTCCTTTTTCACCATAGCCATCCATATACTCCGGAATGTCCCCTGGTAGCTTTTTCTCCAAAAGGGATTCCCCAATCCTCTATGAGAAGAAAAGTGTAACTCTGTGAGTGGAATGCACACATCACAAAGCAACTCCTCAGAAATCTTCTCTCCAGTTTCTTTCTGAAGATATTTCCATTTTCACCATAATCCTCAAAGTGCTCCCTAGTATCCCTTAGCTGACTAAACTAAAACAGTGTTAGTATACTGCTCAATTAAAACAGAAGCTTAACTGTGGGAGTGGAATGCACAGGAAAGAGAGCCCTTTCACAGTTAGCTTCCTTCTGGTTTTAATCGGAGGGTATTTCTTTTTCAGCATATCCTTAAGTGCATTACCAAAAGTCCTTTATCAGGTTCCACAGAAAGAGTGATTTCAAACTGCTCAATCCAAAGAATGATTTAACTCTATGAGATGAATACACACGTCACAAAGCAGTTTCTCAGAAAATTTCTCTCCAGTTTTCAATGGAAGACATTTCCTTGTTCATCACGGGCCTCCGGTCTCCACTTAATATCCCTTAACGGAATTCTCAAAGACACACTTTCCAACTGGGAAATGTAAAGTAAACTTTAACTCTCTGAAATGAATGCACATGTCTGAGAGCAGTTTCTAGAAATGCTTCTTTCTGGGTTTTATTTAAGGATATTTCACTTTTCACCATAGTCCTCAATGAGCTCCAAAATATCATTTTTTCGGTTTTACAGGAAGAGTGTTCAAAACTGCCTCATGAGAAAAGAGGTGTAACGCCCTGAGTGCAATGCACACATCACAAAGCAGTTTCTCAGAATGCTTCTATCAAGTTTTTATCTGAAGATACCTCCTTTTTCAACATAGGCCCGAATGTTCTACCAAATGTCCTTTCGCGGATGCATCCATGACGGATTTTCCAAACTGTGTAATATAAGAAAAGTTTTATCAACGTGAGTTGAATAGACATAGCAAAAAGCAGATTCACAGAAAGCTTCTTTCCAGTTTTCATCTGAAGGTATTTCCTTTTTCACCATAGTCCTGAATGTTCTCCCAAATGTCCCTTCATGGATTCGTCCATGACAGTTTCCAAGCTGCGTAAGGTAATGAAAGTTTTATTTCTGTGAGATGAATACACATATCACAGAGCAGTTTCATAGAAAGCTTCTTTCCAGTTTTGGTATGAAGCTATTTCCCTTTTCACCATAGGCATCAACATGCTCCCAAATACCACTTGGTACCTTTTTCTCCAAAGGGTTTTCCCTGATGCTGTATGAGAAGAGAGGTATAACATGGTGAGTGGAATGCACACGTCAAAAAGCAGTTCCTCAGAAAGCATCTCTCCAGTTTTGGTCTGAACATATTTCCTTTTTCACCGTAAGCCTCAAAGCACTCCAAAATATCCATTCACATGCTAAACATAAACAGCCTTAGAAAACTGCTCAATGGAAAGAGAGGCTTAAGTGAGCAAGAGAAATTACGATGACACAGAGCAGTTTCACCAGAAGCTTCCTTCTGGATTTTACCAGAGGATATTTCTTTCTCCATATTCTAAGGAGCGTTCCCAAATGTCCTTCCTCAGGTTCCACAAAAACAGTGATTTCAAACTGCTCAATTCAATGAATGGTTTAAATCTATGAGACTAGTACGCACATCATAAAACAGTTGCTCACAAAGCTTCTCTCCAGTTTTCATAGGAAGACGTTTCCTTGCTCACCAGAAGCCTCCGGGCGCCACTAAATATCCCATCACAGATTCCTCAAAGGCAGAGTTACCAAACCGGGTAATGTAGAGTAAGCTTTATCTCTGTGAAACGAATGCACATATCAGAGAGCAGTTTTTTGGAACGCTTCTTTCTGGGTTTCATTTGTGGATATTTCACTTTTTGCCATAGTTTTCAATGCACTCCAAAATATTACTTTTTCAGTTTTACAGGAACAGGGTTCAAACACTGCCTTATGAGAAAAGAGGTATAACTCCCTCAGTGGAATGCACACGTCACAAAGCATTTTCTCAGAAGGCTTCTCTCCAGTTTTTTAATGAAGATACTTCCTATTTCATCATAGAATGTGCTCCCGAATGTCCCTTTGCAAATCAATCCATGAAGGAGATTTAAAACTGGATAATAGAAATAAAGTTTTATCTAGGTGAGATGAATGAACATATCTGTCACAAAGCAGTTTCACAGAAAGCTTCTTTCCAGTTTTTATCTGAAGTTATTTCCTTTTTTACTATAGTCCTGAATGTGCTCCTGAATGTCCCTTCGCAGATCCGTCCATGATGGAGTTTCCAGGCTGAGTAACATAAAGAAAGCTTTATGTATGTGAGACGAATAAACATAGCAAAAAGTAGACTCACAGAGAACTTCTTTCCGGTTTTTATCTGATGATATTTCCTTTTTCACCATAGGCCTGAATGTGCTCCTGAATGTCCCTTCGGGGATCTGTCCATGACAGAGTTTTCAAGTTGTGTAGTGTAAAGGAACCTTTATCTATGTGAGATGAATACACAAATCCCAGAGCAGTTTCATAGAAAGCTTTTTACCAGTTTTTATCTGAGGTTATTTCCCTTTTCACCTTAGGCATCAACATGCTCCCAAATATCACTTGGTACCTTTTTCTACAAAAAGGTTTCCCTGATGCTGTATGAGAAGAGAGATATAACACTGTGAGTGAAATGCACACGTCACAAGGCAGTTCCACGGAAAGTTTCTCTCCAGTTTCTGTCTGAACATATATGCTTTTTCCTCGTAAGCCTCAAAGCATTCCCGTATATCGCTTTCAATGCTAACCATAAACAGTGTTAGAAAACTGCAAAAGGAAAAGAGAAGCTTACCTGAGTGAGAGGAATTTACACGACACATAGCAGTTTCACAGAAAGCTTCCTTCTGGTTTTTATATGATGATATTTCTTTCTCCATATTCTAAAGAGCATTCCCAAATGTCCTTCTTTTGATTCCACAGAAACAGTGATTTCACACTACTCAATCCACAGAGTGGTCTAAATCTATGAGATGAACACACCCATCACAAAGCAGTTGCTCAGAAACTTTTTCTCCAGTGTTCATCGGAAGATATTTCCTTGCTCACCACAGGCCTCCGGGCACCACTTAATATCCCTTTGCAGATTCCTCAAAGACAGAGTTTCTGAGGTGGGCTATGTAGAGTAAACTTTAACTCTGTGAAATAAATGCACATATCAGAGAGCAGTTTCCTGGAACGCTTCTTTCTAGGTTTTACTTGAGGATATTTCACTTTTCACCATAGTCTTCATGGCACTCCAAAATATCACTTTTTGGGTTTTACAGAAACAGTGTTCAAACACTGCCTTAAGAGAAAAGAGGTGTAATATACTGAATGGAATGCACACATCACAAAGAAGTTTCTCAGAAAGCTTCTTTCCAGTTTTTATCTTAAGGGATTTCCTTTTTCACAATAGACTTGAATGTGATCTCGAATATCCCTTCGCAGACCTGTCCATGACGGAGTTTCTAAGCTGTGCAATGTAAAGAAAGCTTTACCTATATGAGGTGATTAAACATTGCAAAAGGCAGATTCACAGAAAGCTTCTTCCCAGTGTTTATCTGAAGATGTTTCCTTTTTCACCACAGGCCTGAATATGCTTCCGAATGTCCCTTCACAAACGTTCATGATAGCATTTCCTAGTGCGTAATATAAGCAAAGTTTTATCTATGTGAGATGAATAAACATATCTATCACAAAGCAGTTTCACAGAAAGCTTCTTTCTAGTTTTTGTCTGAGGATATTTCCTTTTTCACTATTGCTGTCCATATACTCCCGAATGTCCCTTGGTGGCTTTTTCTCCAAAAGGTATTCCCCAATCCTCTATGAGAAGAAAGGTTTAATTCTGTGAGTGGAATGCCCACGTCACAAAACAGCTCCTCAGAAAGCTTCTCTCCAGTTTCTATCTGAAGATACTTCCTTTTTCACCATAAGCCTCAAAGCGTTCCAGAATATCCCTTCACAGACTAAACAAAAACAGTATTAGAATACTGCTCAATGAAAAGAGAAGTTTAACTGTGCGAGTGGAATTCATGTGACACAGAGCAGTTTCACAAAAAGCTTCCTTCTGGTTTCTATCTGAGGTTATTTCTTTTTCAGGATATTCTAAAGGATGTTCCCAATTGTCCTTTCTCAGATTCCACAGAAACAGTGATTTCAAACTGCTCAATCCAAAGAATGATTTAACTCTATGACCTGAATACAAACATCATAAAGGAGTTGATCAGAAAGCTTCTCTCCAATTTTCAACAGAAGACATTTCCTTGCTCGCCACAGGACTCCGGTTGTCACTTAATATCCCTTCCTGGAATTCTCAAAGACAGACTTTCCAAACTGGGAAATGTAGAGTAAGCTTTAACTCTGTGAAATGAATGGAATGTCAGAGAGCTGTTTCTTGGAATGTTTCTCTCTGGGTTTTATTTGATGACATTTCACCCTTCGCCAAAGTCTTCAATGTGCTCCAAATATCACTTTTTTGTTTTATAGGAACAGTGTTCAAACAGTGCCTTATGAGAAGAAAGGTATAACTCCCTGAGTGGAATGCGCACATCACCAAGCAGGTTTTCAGAAAGCTTTTCTCCAATTTTCATTGGAAGAAGTTTCCTTGCCCACCGCAGGCCTCCAGGCGCCACTTAATATCTCTTCGCTAATTCCTCAAAGACAGAGTTTCCAACTGGGTAATGTAGAGTAAGCTTTAACTCTGTAAAATGAATGCACATATCAGCGAGTAGTTTCTTGGTATGCTTCCTTCTGGGTTTTATATGAGCAGATTTCACTTTTTGCCATAGTCTTCAATGGGCTTCGAGATATCACCTTTTTGGTTTTACAGGAACAGTGTTCAAACACTGCCTTATGAGATAAGTGGTATAACTCCCTGAGTGAAATGCATACATCACAAATCAGTTTCTCAGAAAGCTTCTCTCCGGTTTTTATTTGAAGATATTTTCATTTTCACCATAGTGCTGAATATGCTCCCGAATGTTCCTTTTTGGATCCGTCCATCACAGAGTTTCCAAACTGCATTATATGAAGTTTTATGTATGTGAGATGAATAAATATATCTATCACAAAGCAGTTTCACAGAAAGCTTCTTTCCTGGTTTTGTTTGAGCATAATTCCTTTTTCACCATACCTGTCCATGTACTCCCAAATGTCCCTTAGTACCTTTTTCTCCAAAAGTGATTCCCCAATCCTCTTTGAGTAAAAAGGTAGAACTCCATGAGTGGAATGTGCACGTCACAAAAAACTCCTCGGAAAGCTTCTCTCCAGTTTCTATCTGAAGATATTTCTGTTTTCACCATAAACCTCAAAGCGCACCCGAATATCCCTTCACAGACTAAACAAAAACAATGGTGCAATACTGTTCAATGAAAAGAGAAATTTAACTGTGCAAGTGGAATGCACGTGACACAGAGTGGTTTCACAGAAAGTTTCCTTCTGATTTTTATCGGAGGGTATTTCTTTTTCAGCATATTCTTAAGAGCATTCCCAAATCTCCTTTCTCAGGTTCCACAGAAAGAGTGATTTCAAACTACTCAATCCAATGAATGATTTAACTCTCTGAGATGAATATACACATCACAAAGCAGTTGCTCAGAAAGCTTCTCTCCAATTATAAACGGAAGACATTTCCTTGCTCGCCACAGGCCTCTGGTCACCACTTCATATCCCTTTGCAGAATCCTCAAAGACAGACTTTCCAAACTGGGAAATGTAGAGCAACCTTTACTGTCTGAAATGAATGCACGCATCAGAGAGCAATTTCTTGGAACACTTCTTTCTGGGTTTCATTTCAGGATATTTCACCTTTCACCATAGTCTTCCATGTGCTCCGAAATATTACTTTTTTGGTTTCACAGGAACAGTGTTCCAACACTGCATTATGAGAAAAAACGTATAACTCCCTGAGTGGAATGTACACATCACAAAGCATTTTTTCAGAAATCTTCTATCCACTTTTTATCTGAAGCTATCTCCTTTTTCACCGTAGGACTGAATGTGTCCCCCAATATCCCTTCCTGGATCTGTCAATGACAGAGTCTCCAAACTGCATAATATAAGGAAAGTTTTATGTATGTGAGATGAATAAACATATCTATCATAAAGCAGTTTCACAGAAATCTTCTTTCAAGGTTTTGTCTGAGGATATTTCCTTTTTCACCATAACTGTGCCTATATTCCCAATTTCCCTTGGTAGCTTTTTCTCCAAAAGGGATTTCACAATCCTTTGTGAGAAGAAAGGTATAATTCAGTGAGTAAAATGCACACATCACAAAGTAGCTCCTCAGAAAGCTTCTCTCCAGTTTCTATCTGAAGATACTTCCTTTTTCACCATAAACCTCAAAACGCTCTCGAATATCCCTTTGTAGACTAAACAAAAACAGTGTTAGAATACTGCTCAATGAAAAGAGAAGCTTACCTGTGCGAGTGGAATTCACGTGACACAGAGCAGTTTCACAGAAAGTTTCCTTCTGGTTTCTATTAGAGGATATTTCTTGTTCACCATATTCTAAAAAGCATTCTCAAATGTCCCTTCTCAGATTCCACAGAAACGGTGATTTCAAACTGCTTAATCCAAAGAATGATTTACCTCTATGGGATGAATACAAACATCACAAAAGGGTTGCTCAGGAAGCTTCTCTCCAATTTACAATGGATGACATTTCCTTGCTTGCCACAGGCCTCCGGTCACCACTTAATATCCCTTCGCAGAATCCTCAAAGACAGACTTTCCAAACTGAGAAATGTAGAGTAAGCTTTAACACTGTGAATTCAATGCGCATATTTGAGAACAGTTTCTTGGAACGCTTTTTTCTGGGTTTTATTTCTGGATATTTCACTTTTTGCCATAGTCTTCCATGTGCTCAGAAATATTACTTTTTCGGTTTTACAGGAAGAGTGTTCAAACACTGCCTTATGAGAAATGACGTATAACTCCCTGAGTGGAATGCACACATCACCAAGCAGTTTCTCGGAAAGTTTCTCTCCAGTTTCTACCTGAACATATTTCCTTTTTCACCATAGGCCCGATGGTGATACCAAATATCCCTTTGCGGATCCATCCATGACAGAGTTTCCAATCTGCATAATGTAAAAAAAAATTTTGTCTATGTGAGATGCATAAACATATCTATCACAAAACATTTACACAGAAAGCTTCCTTTCAGTTTTTGCCTGAGAATATTTCCTTTTTCACTGTAGCCCTCCTTATGGTGAATGTCCTCTGGTAGATTTTCCTCCAAAATGGATTTCCCAATACTCTATGAGAAAAAACATATGACTTTGTGATTGGAAAGCACATGTCACAAAGCACCTCCTTGGAAAGGTTCTCTCCAGGTTCTTTCTAAAGATATTTACTTTTTCACCATAAGTCTCAAAGTGCTCCCCAATATCCCTTCACACGCTAAACATAAACAGGGTTAGAAAACTAATCAGTGAAAACAGAGGCTTAACTGAGCGAGGGAAATTAAGATGACATAGAGCAGTTTCACAGATAGCTTCCTTCTGGATTTTACTTGAGGATATTTCTTTCTCCATATTCTAAGGAACGTTCCCAAATGTCCTTCCTCAGATTCCATAGAAACTGTGATTTCAAACTCTTCAATCCAAAGAATGATTTAACTCTATGAGACGAATACACACATCACAAAGCAGTTGCTCAGAAAGTTTCTCTCCAGTTTTCATTGGAAGTAATTTCTTGCTCACCAGAGGCCTCCAGGCACCACTTAATATCCCTTCACAGATTCCTCAAAGACAGAGTTTCCAAACTGGACAATGTAGAGTACGCTTTAATTCTGTGAAATGAATGCACATATCCGAGAGCAGTTTCTACGAACACTTCTTTCTGGGTTTTATTTGAGGATATATCACTTTTTGCCAGAGTCTTCAATGTGCTCCTAAATATCACTTTTTCGTTTTACAGGAACAGTGTTCAAACACTGCCTTATGAGAAAAGAGGTATAACTTCCTGAGTGGAATGCACACATCACAAAGCAGTTTCTCAGAAAGCTTCTCTCCCGTTTTTTTGTGAAGAAATTTCCTTTTTCACCATAGGCCTGAATGCACTTTTGAATATATTGTTGCACATCCATCCATGACATATTTTCCAAACTGGGTAATATAAAGAAAGTTTTATCTATATGAGATGAATAAACATAGCATAAAGCAGATTCACAGAAAGTTTCTTTCCAGTTTTTATCTGAGATATTTCCTTTTTCAACATAGTAATGAAAGTGCTCCCGAATATCCCTTCGTGAATTCATCCATTACAGAGTTTCCAAGCTGTAATGTAGAGAAAGCTTTATCTATGTGAGATGAATACACATATCACAGAACAGTATCACAGAAAGGTTTTTCCCGATGCTGTATGGGAAGAGAGATATAATACTATGAGTGGAATGCACACATCACAAAGCAGTTCCGTGGAAAGCTTCTCTCCAGTTTCTATCTGAACCTATTTTCTTTTTCACCGTAAGACTCAAAGTGCTCCCGTATATCCCTTCATACGCTAAACATGAACAATATTAGAAAACTGCTCAATGAAAAGAGAAACTTAACTGAGTGAGGGGAATTCACAAAACACACAGCAGTTTCACAGAAATCTTCCTTCTGGTTTTTATCTGAGGATGTTTCTTTCTCCATATTATAAGGAGCGTTCCCAAATGTCCTTCCTCAGATTTCATAGAAACAGTGATTTCAAACTCTTCAATCCAAAGAATTATTTAATTCTATGAGAGTAATACACACATCACAAAGCAACTGCTCAGAAAGCTTCTCTCCAGTTTTCAACAAAAGACCTTTCCTTGCTCAAAACAGGCCTCTGGGAGCCACTTAATATTCCTTCGCAGATTCCTCAAAGACGGAGTTTCCAAACTGGGCAATGTAGAATAAACTTTAACTCTATGTAATGAACGCACATATCAGAGAGCAGTTTCTTGGAATGCTTCTTTCTGGGTTTTATTTGAGGATATTTCACTTTTCGTCATAGTCTTCAATATGCTCCACAATATCACTTTTTCAGTTTTACACGAGCAGTGTTCAAACACTGCCTTATTAGAAAAGAGGTACAACTCCCTGAGTGGAATTCACAAGTCACAAAGCAGTTTCTCAGAAAGCTTCTCTCCTCTTTTTTCCAAAGATATTTCCATTTTCAACATAGGCGTGAATGTACTCCCAAATATCCCTTCGCAGATTCGTCCATGACAGAATTTTCAGGCTGTGTAATGTAAAGAAAGCTTTATCAATGTGAGATGAATAAACGTAGCAAAAAGCAGATTCACAGAAAGCTTCTTTCCAGTTCTTATTTGAAGATATTTCCTTTTTCAACATAGTCCTGAATGTGCTTCCGAATGTCCCTTCACAGATTCGTCCATGACAGACTTTCAAAGCTGCGTAACATAAAGAAAGCTTTAGGTATGTGAGATGAATACACATATCACAGAGCAGTGTCACAGAAAACTTCTTTCCAGTTTTAGTCAGAATCTATTTCCCTTTTCACCGTATTCGTTAATATGCCCCCAAATATCCCTTGGTACCTTTTCCTCCAAAAGAGTTTCCCAAATGCTGTCTGAGAAGAGAGGTATAACCCTGTTAGTGGAATGCACACAATCCAAAGCAGTCCTCGAAAAGCTTCTCTCCAGTTTATATCTGAACATATTTACTTTTTTAACATAAGCCTCAAAGTGCTCCTGAATATCCCTTCGCATGCTAAACATAAACAGTGGTTGAAAACAGCTCAATGAAAAGAGAAGCTTATCTGAGTGAGAGGAATTCACATGATACAGAGCAGTTTCACAGAAAGCTCCCTGCTGGATTTTATCTGAGGATATTTCTTTCTCCATATTCTAAAGAGCATTCCCAAATGTCCTTTCTCAGATTTCACAGAAACAGTGATTTCAAACTGCTCAATCCAAAGAATGATTTAACTCCATGAGATGAATACACACGTCACAAAGCAGTTGCTCAGGAAGCTTCTCTCCAGTTTTCAAGGGAAGACATTTCCTTGCTCACAACAGGCCTCCGGGTGCCAATTAATATCCCTTGGCAGATGCCTCAAGGGAGAGTTTCCAAACTGGGCAACGTAAAGTAAGCTTTATTTCTGTGAAATAAATGCACATATAAGAGAGCATTTTTTTGGAATGCTTCTTTCTGGGTTTTAATTGAGGATAGTTCACTTTTCGTCATAGTCTTTAAAGCGCTCCAAAATATCACTTTTTCAGTTTCACAGGAACAGTGTTCAAACACCGCCTTATGAAAAAAGAGGTATAACTGCCTGAGTGGAATGCACACATCACAAAGCAGTTTCACAGAGTTTCTCCTGCGTTTTTTTCTGAAGATATTTCCTTTCTCACCATAGGCCTGAATGTGCTCCAGAATGTCCCTTCATGAATCTGTCCATGAAGGCATTTCAAAACTACGTAATAGAAAGAAAGTTTTATCTATGTGAGGTGGATAAACATATCTATCACAAAGAAATTTCACAGAAAGCTTCTTTCCAGTTTACGTCTGAGGACATTTCCTTTTTCACCATAGCCATCCATATACTCCGGAATGTCCCCTGGTAGCTTTTTCTCCAAAAGGGATTCCTCAATACTCTGAGAAGAAAAATGTAACTCTGTGAGTGGAATGCACACGTCACAAAGCAGCTCCTTGTAAATCTTCTCTCCAGTTTCTATCTGAAGATATTTCCATTTTCACCATAAGCCTCAAATGGCTTCCAAGTATCCATTAGCTGACTAAACTTAAACAGTGTTAGAACACTGCTTAATGAAAACAGAAGCTTAACTGTGGGAGTGGAATTCACAAGATACAGAGTAGTTTCAGAGAAAGCTTCCTTCTGGTTTTTATCAGAGGGTATTTCTTCTTCAGCACATTCTTAAGAGCATTCCCAAATGTCGTTTTTCAGGTTCTACAGAAAGAGTGATTTCAAACCACTCAATCCAAAGAATGATTAAAGTCTATGAGATGAATACACTCATCACAAAGCAGTTGTGCAGAATGCTTCTCTCCCGTTTTCAACATAAGACATTTCCTTGCTCTCCAGAGGTCTCCGGGAGCCACTTAATATCCCTTCGCAGAATCCTCAAAGACAGACATTCCAAAATGAGAAATATCGAGAAAGCTTTATGTCTCTGAAATGAATGCACATGTCAGAGAGCAGCTTCTTGGAATGCTTCTTCTGGGTTTTATTTTAGGATATTTCACTATTTGCCAAGTCTTCCATGTGCTCTGAAATATTGCTTTTTCAGTGTTACATGAACAGTGTTCAAACACTGCCTTATGAGAAAACAGGTATAACTCCCTGAGTGGAATGCACAGATCACAAAGCAGTTTCTCAGAAAGCTTCTCTTCAGTTTTTATCTGAAGATATCTCCTTTTTCTCCATAGGCCTGAATGTGCCCCCAACGACCCTTCATGGATCCGTCCATGATAGAGTTTCCAAAGTGCGTAATATATGGAAAGTTTTATCTAAGTGAGATGAATAAACATATCTATCACAACGCAGTTTCAGAGAAATCTTTTTTCCAGTTTTTGTCTGAGGATATTTCCTTTTTCACTATAGCCGTCTCTATACTCCCGAATGTCCCTTGGTAGCTTTTTCTCCAAAAGGGATTCCCCAATCCTTTATGAGAAGAATGGTATAATTCTGTGAGTGGAATGCACACGTCACAAAGCAGCTCCTCAGAAAGCTTCTCTCCAGTTTCTGTCTGAAGATATTTCCTTTTTCACCATAAGCCTCAAAGTGCTCCCGAATATCCCATCGCAGACTAAACAAAAACAGTGTTAGAATAATGCTCAATGAAAATAGAAGCTTAACTGTGTGAGCAGAATTCATGTAACACAAAGCAGTTTCACAGAAAGCTTCCTTCTGGTTTCTATCTGAGGTTATTTCCTTTTCAAGATATTCTAAAGACCGTTCCCAAATGTCCTTTCTCAGATTCCACAGAAACAGTGATTTGAAACTGCTCAATTCAAAGAAAGATTTAACTCTATAACATGAATACAAACATCACAAAAGAGTTGCTCAGAAAGCTTCTCTCCAATTTTCAATGGAAGACATTTCTTTGCTCGTTGCAGGCCTTCGGTTGCCATTTAATATCCCTTTGCAGAATCCTCAAAGACAGACTTTCCAATCTGGGAAATGTAGAGTATGCTTTAACTCTGTGAAGTGAACGAACATGTGAGAGAGTAGTTTCTTGGAATGCTTCTTTCTGGGTTTTATTGGATGACATTTCACTTTCCGACATAGTCTTCAATGTGTTCCGAATATCAGTTTTTTAGTTTTACAGGCACAATGTTCAACAGTGCCTTATGAAAAAAAGGTATAACTCCCTGAGTGGAATGCACACATCACCAAGCAGTTTCTCAGAGAGCTTTCTCCAGTTTTTATCTGATATTTCCTTTTTCACCACAGGCCAGAATATGATCCCAAATATCCCTTCACAGATCCATCCATGATGGAGGTTCCAAGCTGTGTAATATTCAGAAAGCTTTATCTATGTGAGATGAATAAACATAGGAAAAAAACAGATTCACAGAATGCTTCTTTCCAGTTTTTATCTGAAGATATTTTGTTTTCACCATAGTTCTGAAAGTGCTCCCGAATGTCCCTCCGTGGATGCATCCATGACAGAGGTTCCAAGCTGTGTAATGTAAAGAAAGCTTTATCTATGTGAGATGAATACACATAACACAGAGCAGTTTCACAGAAAGCTTCTTCCCAGATTTTCTCTAAGGCTATTTCCCTTTTCACGATTGGCATCAACATGCTCCTGAATAACACTTGTACGTTTTTCTCCAAAAGGGCTTCCCCGATACTGTATGAGAAGAGAGGTATAACACTGTGAGTGGAATGCACACGTCACAAAGCAGTTCCTCGGAAACATTCTCTCCAGTTTCGGTCTGAACATATTTCCTTTTTCACCGGAAGCCTCAAAGCCCTCCTGAATATCCCTTCACACACTAAACATAAACAGGGTTAGAAAACTGCTCAGTGAAAAGAGAGGCTTAACTGAGTGAGAGGAATTAAGGTGACACAGAGCAGTTTCACAGAAATCTTCCTTCTGGATTTTACCTGAGGATATTTCTTTCTCCATATTCTAAGGAGCGTTCCCAAATGTCCTTCCTCAGATACCACAAAAACAGTGATTTCAAACTGCTCAAAGAATGGTTTAACTCTATAAGATGAATACACACATCACAAAGCAGTTGCTCAGAAAGCTTCTCTCCATTTTTCATCTTAAGACAATTCCTTGCTCATCAGAAGCCTCTGGGCGACACTTAATATGCCTTCACAGATTCCTCAAGACAGAGCTTTCAAACTGGGCAACGTAGAGTAAGCTTTAACTCCACGAAATAAATGCACATATCAGAGATCAGTTTCTTGGAACGCTTCTTTCTGGGTTTTATTTGAGGATATTTCACTTTTCGCCATAGTCTTCAATACGCTCTGAAATATCACTTTTTCGGTTTTACAGGAACAGTGTTCAGACACTGCCTTATGAGAAAAGAGGTATAACTTTCTGAGTGAAATGCACACATCACAAAGCTGTTTCACAGAAATCTTCTCTCCAGTTTTTATCTGAAGATATTTCCTATTTCACTGTAGGCCTGAATGTTCTCCTGAGTGTCCCTTCACAAATCAGTCCATGACGAAGTTTAAAAAATGTGTATTAGAAAGAAAGTTTTATCTATGTGAGATGAATAAGCACATCTATCACAAAGCAGAGTCACAGAAAGCTTCTTTCCAGTTTTTGTCTGAGGATATTTCTTTTTTCACCATAGCCATCCTTATAATCCCAAATGTCCCCTGGTAGCTTTTTCTCCAAAAGTATTCCCCAATCCTCTATGAGAAGAAAAGTATAACTCTGTGAGTGAATGCACATGTCATGAAGCAGCTCCTAAGAAATTTTCTCTCCAGTTTCTATATGAATATTTTTCCATTTCCACGATGAGCCTCAAAGTGCTCCCGAGTATCCCTTAGCTGACTAAACTAAATAGTGTTACAATACTGCTCAATGAAAATAGAAGCTTAACTGTGCAAGTGGAATTCACATGACATAGAGCAGTTTCACTGAAAGCATCCTTCTGGTTTTTGTCGGAGGTTATTTCTTTTTCAGCATATTCTTCAGAGCGTTCCCAAATGTCCTTTCTCAGGTTTCTCAGAAAGAGTGATTTCAAACTGCTCAGTCCAAATTATACTTTAACTCTATGAGATGAATACACACATCACAAAGCTGTTGCTCAGAAAGCTTCTCTCCAGTTTTCAATGGAATACATTTCCTTGCTCCCACAGGCCTCTAGTTGCCACTTAATATCCCTTTGCAGAATCCTCAAAAACAGACTTTCCAAGCTGGGAAATGTAGAGTAAGCTTTAACTCTGTGAAATGAATTGTCATGACAGAGAGCAGTTTTGGAATGCTTCCGTCTGGATTTTATTTGACCACATTTAACTTTTTGCCATAGTCTGCAATGTGCTCTGAATATCACTTTTTTAATTTTTACAGGAACAGTGTTCAAACAGTGCCTTATTAGAAGAAATGTATAACACCCTGAGTGGAGTGCAAACATCACCAAGCAGTTTCTCAGAAAGCTTCTCTCCAGTTTTTATCTGACGATATTTCTTTTTTCGCCATAGGCCTGAATGTGATCCAGAATATCCCTTCGTGGATCCATCTATGACGGAGTTTCCAAGCTGTGTAATATAAAGAAAGCTTTCTCTATGTTAGAGGAATAAACATAGCAAAAAGTAGATTCACAGAAAGCTTCTTTTCAGTTTTTATCTGAAGATATTTCCTTTTTCACAATAATCCTGAATGTGCTCCCAAATGTCCCTTAGTGGATCCGTCCATGACCGAGTTTCGAAGCTGTGTAATGTAAAGAAAGCTTTAGCTATGTGAGAAGAATACACATATCACACAGCAGTTTCATAGAAAGCTTCTTTCCAGTGTTTGTCTGAGGCTATTTCCCTTTTCACCATAGGCATCAACATGCTCCCAAATATCACTTGGTACCTTTTTCTTCAAAAGGGTTTCCCTGATGCTGTATGAGAAGAGAGGTATAACACTCTGAGTGGAATGCACACGTCACAAAGCATTTCCTCGGAAAGCTTCTCTCCAGTTTCGGTTTGAACATATTTCCTCTTTCACCATAAGCCTCAAAGCGCTCCCGAATCTCCCTTGACAGGCTAAACATAAACAGGGTTAGAAAACTGCTCAATGAAAAAAGAGGCCTAACTGAGCGAAAGGAATTAAGACAACACAGCACAGTTTCACAGAAAATTTCCTTCTGGATTTTACCTGAGGATATTTCTTTCTCCATATGCTAATGAGCGTTCCCAAATGTCCTTCCTCAGATTCCACAGAAATAGTGATTCCATACTGCTCAATACAAAGCATGCTTTAACTCTATGAGATGAACACACCCATCACAAAGCAGTTGCTCAGAGGCTTGCCTCCAGTTTTCATCGGAAGATATGACCTTGCTCACCACAGGCCTCCAGGCATCACTTAATATCCCTTTGCAGATTCCACGAAGACAGAGTTTCAGAACTGGGCAATGTAGAGTAAGCTTTAACTCTGGGAAATGAATGCACATATCAGAGAGCTGTTTCCTGGAATGATTCTTTCTAGGTTTTACTTGAGGATATTTCACTTTTTGCCATAGTCTTCAATGTGCTCCAAAATATCACTTTCTCAGTTTTACAGAAATAGTGTTCAAACACTGTCTTAGGAGAAAAGAGGTATAACCCCGTGAGTGGAATGTATGCATCATATAGCAGTTTCTCAGAAACTTCTCTCCAGTTTTTATCTGAAGATATTTCCTTTTTCACCATAGGCCTGAACGTGAACTCAAATGTCCCTTTGCGGATCCAACCGTGACAGGGTTTCCAGGCTGCGTAATGCAAAGAATGCCTTATCTATGTGAGATGAATACACATATCACAGAGCAGTTTCACAGAAAGCTTATTCCCAGTTTTGTTCTGAGGCTTTTCCCTTTTCACCATTGGCATCAATATGCTCCCGAATATCACTTGGTATCTTTTTCTCCAAAAGGGTTTCCCCAATGCTGTATGAGAAGAGAGGTAAAACACTGTGAGTGGAATGCACACTTCACAAAGTGGTTCATGGGAAAATATCTCTCCCATTTCTATCTGAACATATTTCTTTTTTCACCGTAAACCTCAAAGGGCTCCCGAAAATCCTTTCGCACCCTAAACATAAATTGGGTTAGAAAACTGCTCAATAAAAGGAGAGGCTTAACTGAGTGAGAGGAATGAAGACCACACAGAGCAGTTTCACAGAAAACTTCCTTCTGGTTTTTACTTGAGGATATTTCTTTCTCCATATTCCAAAGAGCGATCCCAAATGTCCTTCCTCAGATTCCATAGAAACAGTGATTTCAAACTGCTCAATCCAAAGAATAATTTAACTCCATGAGATAAATACAAACGTCAAAAAGCAGTTGCTCAGAAAGCTTCTCTCCAGTTATCAATGGAAGACATTTCCTTGCTCATGACTGGCCTCTGGACGCCAATTAATATACTTTTGCAGATACCTCAAGAGAGAGTTTCCAAACTGGGCAACGTAAAGTAAGCTTTACCTCTGTGAAATAAACACACATATGAGAGAGCATTGTCTTGTATCGCTTCTTTTTGGGTTTTATTTGAGGATAGTTCACTTTTTGCCATAGTATTTAAAGCACTCCAATATATAACTTTTTCGGTTTTCCAGGAACAGTGTTCAAACATTGCCTTATGAGAAAAGAGGTATAACTACCTGAGAGGAATACACACATTACAAAGCAATTTCTCAGAGTTTCTCTCCTGTTTTTATCTGAAGATATTTCCTTTTTCACCACTGGCCTCAATGTGCTCCCGAATGTGCCTTTGCGGATCCGTCCATGACAGAGTTTCCAACTGCGTAATATAAAAAGATTTTATCTATGTGAAATCAATAAGGATATCTCTCACAAAGCAGTTTCACAGAAAGCTTCTTTCCAGATTTGTCTGATGATATTTCCTTTTTCACCTTAGTGATCCATAAACTCCCGAATATCCCATAGTAGCTTTTTCTCCAAAAGATATTCTCCATTGCTCTATAGGAAGAAAGGTATAACTCTGTGAGTGGATTGCAAAAGTCAAAAAGCAGCCCCTCGGAAAGCTTCTCTCCAGTTTGTTTCAGAAAATATTTCCGTTTTCACCATAAGCCTCAAAGTGATCCCGAATATCCCTTCACAGACTAAAGAAAAGCAGTGTTAGAATAATGCTCAATGAGAAGAGAAGCTGAACTGTGTTAGTGGAATTCACACGACACACAGCAGTCTCACAGAATGCTTCCTTCTGGTTTTTACCTGAGGGTATTTCTTTTTCAACATATTCTAAAGAGCGTTCCCATATGTCCTTTCTCAGATTCCACAGAAACAGTGATTTCAAACTGCTTAATCCAAAGAATGGTTTAACTCTATGAAGAGACTACACACATCACAAAGCAGCTGCTCAGAAAGCTTCTTTCCAGTTTTCAAGCTTCTTTCCAGTTTTCCTTGCTCAAAACAGGCCTATGGGAGGTAAGTAATGTCCCTTTGCAGATTCTTCAAAGACAGAGTTTCCAAACTGGGCCATGTAGAGTAAACTTTAACTCTGTGTAATAAATGCAAATATCAGAGAGCATTTTGTTGGAACAATTCTTTCTGGGTTTTATTTGAGGATATTTCACTATTCCCCATAGTCTTCAATGCACTCCGTAATATCACTTTTTCGGTATTACAGGAACAGTGTTCAAACACTACCTTATGAGAAAAGAGGTACAACTTCCTAAGTGGAATGCTCATGTCACAAAGCAGTTTCTCAAAAAGCTTCTCTCCAGTTTTAATCTGAAGATATTTCCATTTTCATCATAGGCCTGATGTACTCCTGAATCTCCCTTCACAGATCTGTCCATGACGGTATTTCCAAACTGTGTAATATAAGGAAAGTTTTATCTATGTGAGATGAATAAACATATCTATCACAAAGCAGTTTCACAGAAATCTTCTTTTCAATTTATCTCTGAGGATATTTCCTTTTTCACCATAGCGGTCCACATACTTCGGAATGTCCCTTGGTAGCTTTTTCTCCAAAAGGGATTCCCCAATCCTCTATGAGAAGAAAGGTATAATTCTGTGAGTGGAATGCACACGTCACAAAGCAGCTCATTGGAAAGCTTCTATCCAGTTTCTATCTGAAGATATTTTCTTTTTCACCATAAGCCTCTAAGAACTCCTGAATATCCCTTCACAAACTGAAAAACAGTGTTAGAATACTGCTCAATGAAAAGAGAAGCTTAACTGTGCAAGCGGAATTGAAACGACCCAGAGCAGTTTCACAGAAAGTTTCCTTCTGGTTTCTATCTGAGGTTATTTCTTTTTCAGAATATTCTAAAGAGCGTTCCCAAATGTCCTTTCTCAGATTCCACAGAAACAGTGATTTCAAACTGCTCAATCTAAAGAATGATTTAACTCTATGAGATGAATACAAACATCACCAAAAAGATGCTCAGAAAAGTTCTCTCAAATTTTCGGTGGAAGACAGTTCCTTGCTTGCCACAGGCCTCCACTTGCCACTTAATATCCCTTTGCAGAATCCTCAAAGACCACCTTTCCAAAATGGGAAATGTAGAGTTAGC
Source organism: Macaca mulatta (assembly GCF_049350105.2). Taxonomy (NCBI): domain Eukaryota; kingdom Metazoa; phylum Chordata; class Mammalia; order Primates; family Cercopithecidae; genus Macaca; species Macaca mulatta. The sequence continues at coordinate 56,562,144 of NC_133413.1, forward strand.
TTTAACTCTGTGAAATGAATGGACATGTCAGAGAACAGTTTCTTCAAATGCTTCTTTGTGTTTCATTGGATGACATTTCACTTTTCCCCCTAGTCTTCAATGTGCTCCGAATATCACCTTTTCAGTTTTACAGAAACAGTGTTCAAATAGTGCCTTATGAGAATGAAGGTATAACTCCCTGAGTGGAATGCACACATCACCAAGCAGTTTCTCAGAAAGCTTCTCTCCTGTTTTTATCTGACGATATATGTTTTTTCACCATTGGCTTGAATGTGATCCCGAATATCCCTTCACGGATCCATCCATGACGGAGTTTCCATGCTGCATAATGTAAAGGAAGCTTTACCTAAGTGAGATGAATAAACATAGCAAAAAGCAGTTTCACAGAATGCTTCTTTCCAGTTTTATCTGAAGATATTTGCTTTTTCACCATAGTCCTGAATGTGTTCCCAAATATCCCTTCACGGTTCCATCCATGCCGGAGTTTCCAAGCTGTGAAATGCAGAGAAAGTTTTATCTATGTGAGATGAATACATACATCTAAGAACAGTTTCATAGAAAGGGTTTCCCAGATGCTGTATGAGAAGAGAGGTATAACACTGTGGGTGGAATGCACACGTCACAAAGCAGCACCTCGGAAAGCTTCTCTCTAGTTTCTATCAGAACATATTTCCATTTTCACTGTAAGCCTCAAAGTGTTCCCGAATATCCCTACTCATGCTAATCATAAACAGTGTTAGGAAACTGCTCAATGAAAAGTGAAGCTTAACTGAGTGAGTGGAATTCACATGACACAGAGCTGTTTCAGAGGAATTTTGCTTCTGTTTTTTTCTGAATTATTTCTTTTTCAGCATATTCTAAAGAGTGTTCCCAAATTTCCTTTCTCAGGTCCCACAGAAACAGTGATTTCAAACTGCTCAATCCAAAGAATGATTTACCACTATGAGATGAATACACACATCACAAAGCAGCTGCTCAGAAAGCTTCTCTCCAGTTTTCAACGAAAGACATTTCCTTGATCACCACAGGCCCAGGGTGCCACTTAATATCCCTTCACAGATTTCTCAAAGACGGAGTTTCCAAACTGGGCAATGTAGAGTAAGTTTTAACTCTGTGACGTGAATACACACATTAGAGAGCAGTTTCTTGGAAGGCTTCTTTCTGGCTTTTATTTGAGGATATTTCAGTTTTCGCCATAGTCCTCAATACATTCCAAAATATCACTTTTTCAGTTTTACAGGAGCAGTGTTCAAACACTGCCTTATGAGAAAAGAGGTATAACACCCTGAGTGGAATGCACACATCACAAAGCAGTATCTCAGAAATCTCTCCGGTTTTTGTTTGAAGATATTTTGATTTTCCCCTGAGTGTTGAATGTGCTCCCGAATGTCTCTTAGCTGAACCGTCCATGACAGTGTTTCCAAGCTGCATAAGGTAAAGAAAGCTTTATCTATATGAGATGAATGAACATTGCGAAAAGCAGATTCACAGAAATCTTCTTTCCAGTTTCTATCTGAAGATATTTCCTTTTTCTCCATAGTCCTGAATGTGCTCCCAAATGTCCCTTCATGGATCCGTCCATGACAGAGTTTCCAAGCAGCGTAATGTAAAGAAATTTTTACCTATGTGAGATGAATACACCTAGCACAGAGCAGTTTCATAGAAAGCTTCTTTCCAGTTTTTGTCTGAGGCTATTTCCCTTTTCTACATATGCGTCAATGTGATCCCAAATATCCCTTGGTACCTTTATCTCCAAAAGTATTTAAGCAATGCTGTATGAGAAGAGAGGTATAACACTGTGAGTGGAATGCACACGTCACAAAGCAGTTTCTCAGAGAGCTTCTCTTCAGTTTTATCTGAAGAGATTTCTTTTTTCACCATAGGCCTGAATGTGCTCTCGAATGTCCCTTCGCGGAACCAAACATGATGGAGTTTCCAAAGTACATAATATAAATAAAGTTTTATCTATGTGAAATGAATAAATATATCTATCATAAAGTAGTTTCTGAGAAATCTTCTTTCCAGTTTTTGTCTGAGTGTATTTCGTTTTTCACCGTAGCCATCCATATACTCCCGAATGTCCCCTGGTAGCCTTTTTCCAAAAGGGATTCCCTAATCCTCCATGAAAAGAAAGGTATAACTCAGTGAGTGGAATGCGCACGTCACAAAGCAGCTCCTCAGAAAACTTTTCTCCAGTTTCTATCTGAAGATATTTCCGTTTTCACCATAAACCACAAAGCGTGACCGAGTATCCCTTCACAAACAAAACAAACACAATGGTGTAATACAGTTCAATGAAAAGAGAAGCTTAACTCTGCGAGTGGAATTCACACAATCCAGAGCAGTTTCACAGGAAGCTTACTTCTGGTTTTTATCTGAGGGTATTGCTTTTTCAGCATATTCTAAAGAAGATTCCCAAATGTCCTTTCACAGATTCCACAGAAACAGGGATTTCCAACTGTTCATTCCAAAGAATGATTTAACTCCATGAGATGAATACACACATCACAAAACAGTTGCTCAGAAAGCTTCTCTCCAGTTTTCAATGGAAGATATTTCCATGTTCGCCACAGGCCTCTGGTCGCCACTTAATATCCCTTCGAAGATTCCTCAAAGACAGAGTTTCCAAACTGGACAATGTAGAGAAAGCTTTAACTCTGTGAAATGAATGCATATGTCAGAGAGCAGTTTCTTGGAACGCTTCTTTCTGGGTTTTATTTGAGGATATTTCACTTTCACCATAGTCTTCAATGTGCTCTGAAATATCATTTTTTCAGTTTTACAGGAATGGTGTTCATACACAGCCTTATGGAAAAGAGGTATAACTCCCTGAGGGGAATGCACACATCACCAAGCAGTTTCTCAGGAAGCCTCCCTCCAGTTTTTATCTGAAGATATTTCCTTTTTCACCATAGGACTGACTGTGCTCCTGAATTTCCCTTCACGGATCTGTCCATGACGGAGTTTCCAAACTGTGTAATCTAAAGAAAGTTTTATCTATGTGAGATGAATATATATATATTCATATATATATATATATATATATATATATATATATGAAGCAGTTTCACAGAAATCTTCTTTCCAGTTTTTATCTGAGGATATTTCCTTTTTCACAATAACTTTACATATACTCTCGAATGTCCCTTGGTAGATTTTCTCCAAAGGGGATTCCCAAATCCTCTATGAAAAGAAAGGTATAACTCTGTGAGTGAAATGCACACGTCACAAAGCAGCTCCTCTGAAAGCTTCTATACACTTACCATCTGAGGATATTTCCATGTTCACTTTAAGCCTCATAGCGCTCCCGAATATCCCTTCGCAGACTAAACACAGTGTTAGAATACTGCTCAATGGGAAGACAAGCTGAACTGTGTGAGTGGAATTCACACGACTCAGAGTAGTCTCACAGAAAGATTCCTTTTGTTTTTTATCTGAGGTTATTTCTTTTTCAGCATATTCTAAAGAGCATTCCCAAATTTCTTTCTCAGGTTCCACAGAAACAGTGATTTCAAACTCTTCAATCCAAAGAATGATTTAACTGTATGAGAATAATACACACTTCACAAAGCAGCTGCTCAAAAATTTCTCTCTGGTTTTCAATGAAAGACATTTCCTTGCTCACCACAGTTCTCTGGGAGCCACTTAATATCACTTCGCAGAATCCTCAAAGACAGATTTTCCAAACTGGGAAATGTAGAGTAAGCTTTAAGTCTCTGAAATGAATGTACGTGTCAGAGAGCAGTTTCTTGGAACGCTTCTTTCTGTTTTATTTCAGGATATTTCACTTTTCGCCATAGTCTTCCATGCACTCTGAAACATTACTTTTTCAATTTTACAGGAACAGTGTTCAAACACTGCCTTGAGAGAAAGGAGGTACAACTCCCTGAGTGGAATGCACACATCACAAAACAGTTTCTCAGAAAGCTTCTCTCAGTTTTTATCTGAAGATATCTCTTTTTTCACCATAGGCCTGAATGTGCTCCCAAATGTCCATTCGCAGAGCCGTTGATGACGGAGTTTGCAGACTGCATAATATAAGGAAAGTTTTATCTATATGAGATGAATAAACATATCTATCACAAAGCAGTTTCACAGAAATCTTCTTTTCAGTTTTTGTCTGAGGATATTTCCTTTTTCATCATAGCCATCCCTATACTCCCGAATGTCCCTGGTAGCTTTTCCTGCAAAAGGGATACCCCAATCCTCCATGAAAAGAAAGGTTTAACTCTGTGAGTGGAATGCACACAGCACAAAGCAGCTCCTCGGAAAGCTTCTCTCCAGTTTCTATCTGAAGATATTTCCGTTTTCTCCATAAGCCTCAAAGTGCTCCTGAATATCCCATCGCAGACTAAACAAAAACAGTGTTAGAATGCTGCTCAATGAGAAGAGAGGCTTAACTGTGTGAGCAGAATTCCCACGACACAGAGCAGTTTCACAGAAAGCTTTCTTCTGGTTTTTATCGGAGGATATTTCTTTTTCAGCATAGTCTAAAGAGCGTTCCCAAATGTCCTTTTACAGATTCCACGGAAACAGGGATTTCAAACTACTCTATCCAAAGAATGATTTAACTCCGTGAGATGAATGCATACATCACAAAGAAATTGCTCAGAAAGCTTCTCTCCAGTTTTCAATGGAAGACATTTCCTTACTCACCACAGACCTCCGGGTGCCACTCAATATCCCTTCACAGATTCTTCAAGAACAGACTTTTTAAACTGGGAAATGTAGAGTAAGCTTTAACTCTCTGAAACGAATGCACATGTCAGAGAAAAGTTTCTTAAAATGCTTATTTCTGAGTTTTATTTGAGGATATTTCACATTTCTCCATAGTCTTCAATGTGCTCCAAAATATCACTTTTTTGATTTTACAGGATTGTTGTTCATACATTGCTTTAAGGTAAAGAGGTATAAATCCCTGAGGGGAATACACACATCACAAAGCAGTTTCTCGGAAAGCCTCTCTCCAGTTTTTATCTGAAGATATTTCTTTTTTCACCATAGGCCTGAATGTGCTCCTGAATTTTCCTTCACGGATCCATCCATGTCAGAGTTTCCAAACCATGTAATATGAAGAAAGTTTTATCTATGTGAGATGAATAAATATATATATCACAAAGCAGTTTCACAGAAAGCTTCTTTGCAGTTTTTCTCTGAGGATATTTCCTTTTTCACAATAACCATACATATACTTCCAAATGTCCCTTGGTAGATTTTTCTCCAAAAGGGATTCCCAAATCCTCTATGAAAAGAAAGGTATAACACTGTGAGTGAAATGTACCCGTCACAAAGCAGTTCCTTGGAAAGTTTCTCTCCGGTTTCTATCTGAACATGTTTCCTTTTTCACCATAGGCCTCAAAGTGCTCCCGAATATGCCTTCACATGCTAAACATAAAGAGCATTAGAAAACTGCTGAATGAAAAGAGAAGCTTAACTGAGTGAGAGGAATTCACACGACACATAGCAATTTCACAGAAAGCTTCCTTCTGGTTTTTATCTGAGGATAGTTCTTTCTCCATATTCTAAAGAGCATTCCCAAATGTCCTTAATCAGATTCCACAGAAGCAGTGATTTCACACTACTCCATCCAAAGAATGGTTTTACACCATGAGATGAATACACACATCACAAAGCAGTTGCTCAGAAAAATTTCCTCTAATTTTCATCGGGAGACATTTCATTGCTCACCACAAGCCTCTGGACGCGACTTAATATCCCTTCACAAATTCGTGAAAGACAGTTTCTAAACTGGACAACATAGAGAAAGCTTTAACTCTGTGAAATGAATGCACATATCAGAGAACAGTTTCTTGGAATGCTTCTTTCTGGGTTTTATTTGAGGATATTTCACTTTTCGCCATAGTCATCAATGCGCTTCAATATCACATTTTCTGTTTTACAGGAACAGTGTTCAAACACTGCTTTAGTAGAAGAGAGGTGTAATTCCCAGAGTGGAATGCACACATCACAAAACAGTTTCTCAGAAAATTTCTCTGTAGTTATTATCTCAAGATACTTCCTTTTTCACCATAGAGCTGAATGTGCTCCCGAATGTCCCTTTGCGGATCCGTCCATGATGGAGTTTCCCAACTGCATAATATAAGGAAAGTTTTATCTATGTGTGATGAATAAACATATCTACCACAAAGCAGTTTCACAGAAATCTTTTTTCCAGTTTTTGTCTGAGGATATTTCCTTTTTCACCATAGCCATCCCTATACTCCCGAATGTCCCTTGGTAGCTTTTTCTCCAAAAGGGATTCCCCAATCCTCTATGAGAAGAAAGGTATAATTCTGAGCGTGCAATGCACACGTCACAAGGCAGCTGCTCTGAAAGCTTCTCTCCAGTTTGTATCTGAAGATATTTCCTTTTTAATTGTAAGCCTCAAAGTGCTCCCAAATATCCCTTCACAGACTAAACAAAAACAGTGGTAGAATACTGTTCAATGAAAAGTGTAGCTTACCTGTGCAAGCAGACGTGAATGTGCTCCCGAATGTTCCTTCACTGATCCCTCCATGATGGAGTTTCCAAACCATGTAATATAATGAAAGTTTTATCTATGTGAGATGAATAAACATATCTATCACAAAGCAGTTTCACAGAAAGTTTCTTTCCCCTTTTTGTCTGAGGATATTTCCTTTTTCACCATAGCCGTCCATACTTCTGAATGCCCCTTGATAGCTTTTTCTCCAAAAGGGATTCCCCGACCCTCTATGAGAAGAAAGGTGTAACTCGGTGAGTGAAATTCCCACATCACAAAGTAGCTCCTCAGAAAACTTCTCTCCAGTTTCTATCTGAAGATATTTCCGTTTTCACCATAAGCCTCAAAGTGCTCCTGAATATCCCTTCACAGACTAAACAAAAACAGTGTTAAAATACTGTTCAATGAAAAGAGAAGCTTAACTCTGCGAGTGGAATTCACACAACACAGAGCAGTTTCAGAGGTTTCCTTCCGGTTTTTATTTGAGGGTATTTCTTGTTCACCATATTCTAAAGAGCATTCCCAAACGTCCTTTCTCCGGTTCCACATTGATTTCAAACTGCTCAATCCAAAGAATGATTTAACTCTATGAGATGAATGCACACATCACAAAGCAGATTCTCAGAAAGCTTCTCTCCAGTTTTTATCTAAAGATATTTCCTTTTTCACGATACTCCTGAATGTAATCTCGAATATCCCATCGCAGATCCATCCATGATGGAGATTCCAAGCTCAGTAATGTAAAGAAAGCTTTATTTATGTGAGATGAATAAACACAGCAAAAAGCAGATTAACAGAAAGCTTCTTTCCAGTTTCTATCTTAAGTTATTTCCTTTTTACCACATTCCTGCATGTGCTCCCGAATGTCTCTTTGCAGATCTGCCCTTGACAGAGTTTCCAAGCTGCATAATGTAATGAAAGCTTAATCTATGTGACATGAATACACATATCACAGAGCAGTTTCACAGAAAGCTTCTTTCCAGTTATTGTCTGAAGCTATTTCCCTTTTCACCATGGGTGTCAATAAGCTCCTGAATATCACTTGGTGCCTTTTTCTCCAAAAGGGTTTCCCGATGCTGTATGAGAAGAGAGGTATAACACTGTGAGTGGAATGCACAGGTCATGAAGCAATTCCTCAGAAAGCCTCTTTCCAGTTTCTATCTGAACATATTTCCTTTTCACCGTAAGCCTCAAGGTGTTCCCCAATATCCTCTCACACGCAAAACACAAACAGTGTTAGAAAACTGCTGAATGAAAAGAGAAGCTTAACTGAGGGAGAGGATTTCACATGACATACAGCAGTTTCAAAGAAAGCTTCCTTTTGGTTTCTCTCAGAAGGTATTTCTCCATATTCCAAAGAGCATTCCCAAATATCCTTCCTCAGATTCCACAGAAACAGTGATTTCAAACTTCTCAATCGAAAGAATCATTTAACTCTATGAGATGAATACAAACATCAGCTCACAAAGCAGTTGCTCAGAAAGCTTCTCTCCAGTTTTCATCGGAAGACATTTCCTTTTTCATGATAGTCTTGAATGTGATCCCGAGTATCCCTTTGTGGATCCATCCATGACGGAGTTTTCAACTGCATAATGTAAAGAAACTTTTTTCTATGGGAGATGAATAAACATAGCAAAAAACAGAATCACAGAACTCTTCTTTTCAGTTTTTATCTGATGATATTTCCTTTTTCACCATACACCTGAATGTGTTCCTGAATGTCGCTTCGCAGATCTTTCCATGACTAAGGTTCCAAACTGCATATTATAAAGAAAGTTGTATCTATGTGAGAAGATTATACATATCTATCACAAAGCAGTTTCACAGAAAGCTTCTTTCCAGTTTTTGTCTGAGAATATTTTCTTTTTTACCATAGCCGTCCCTATACACCCGAGTGTCCCTTGGTAGCTTTTTCTCCAAAAGGGATTCCCAAATCCTCTATAAGAAGAAAGGTATAACTGTGAGTGCAATACACACGTCACAAACCTGCTCCTCGGAAAGCTTCTCTCCAGTTTCTATCTGAAGATATTTCAGTTTTCACCATAAGCCTCAAAGCACTCCCAAATATCCCTTCACAGAGTCAGAAAAACAGTGTTAGACTACTGCTCAATGAAAAGAGAAGCTTAATGGTGCAAGTGGAATTCACACAACACAGAGTAGTTTCACAGAAAGCTTCCTTCTGGTTTTTATCTGAGGGTATTTCATTTTCAGCATATTCTGAAGAGCACTCCCAAATGTCCTTTCTCAGGTTCACAGAAAGAGTGATTTCAAACTGCTCAATCCAAAGACTGATTCAACTGTATGAGATAAATACAAACATCACAAAGGAGTTGATCAGAAAGCTTCTATCCAATTTTCAATGGAATACATTTCCTGGCTCGCCACCTGCCTCCAGTGGCCACTTGATATCCCTTCCCAGAATCCTCAAAGACAGACTTTCCTAACTGGGAAATATAGAGTAAGCTTTAAGTCTCTAAAATTAATGCACATGTCAGAGAGCAGTTTCTTGGAACAGTTCTTTCTGGGTTTTATTTGACGATATTTCACTTTTCTCCATAGTCCTCAATGCGCTCTGAAATATTACTTATACGGTATTTCAGGCACAGTGTTCCAACACTGTTCTATGACAAAAGAGGTGTAATTCCCTGAATGGAATACACACATCACAAAGCAGATTCTCAGAGCTTCTATCCAGTTTTTATCTGAAGATATCTCCTTTTTCACCGTAAGCCTCAAAGCGCTCCCGAATATCTAGTTGGCAGACTAAACAAAAACAGTGTTAGAATACTGCTCATTGAAAAGAGAAGCTTAACTCTGTGAGCAGAATTTACACGACCCAGGGCAGTTTCACAGAAAGCTTCCTTCTGGTTTCTATCTGAGGTTATTTCTTTTTCAGGATATTCTAAGGAGCATTCCCAAATGTCCTTTCTCAGATTCCACAGAAACAGTGGTTTCAAACTGCTCAATCCAAAGAATGATTTAACTCTATGAGATGAATACACACATCACAAAGCAGTTGTTCAGAAACCTTCTCTCCAGTTTTCAACGTAAGACATTTCCTTGCTCACCACCGGCCTCCAGTTGCCACTTAATATCCCTTCACACAATCCTCAAAGACAGACTTTCCAAACTGGGATATGTAGAGTAAACTTTAGCTCTGTGCGATGAGTGGACATGTCAGAGAGCAGTTTCTTGGAATGCTTCTTTCTGGGTTTTATATGACGACATTTCACTTTTCAGCATAGTCTTCAATGTGGTCCGAATATCACTTTTTAGTTTTACAGGAACAGTGTTCAAACAGTGCCTTATGAGAGGAAAGGTATAACACCCTGAGTGGAGTGCACACATCACCAAGGAGTTTCTCAGAAAGCTTCTCTCCAGTTTTTATCTAACGATATTTCCTTTTTCACCATAATCCGAAATGTGATTCCAAATATCCCTTCGCGGTTCCATCCATGATGGAATTTGCAAGCTACGCAATGTAAAGAAAGCTTTATCTATCTGAGATGAATAAATGTAGCCAAAGGCAGATACACAGAAAACTTCCTTCCAGTTTTTATCTGAAGATATTTCCTTTTTTACCATAGTCCTGAATGTGCTCCTGAATGTCCCTCCACAGATCTGTCCATGATGGAGTTTCCATGCTGAGTAACGCAAAGAAAGCTTTATGTATGTGAGAGGAATAAACATAGCAAAAAGTAGACTCACAGAGGGCTTCTTTCCAGTTTTTATCTGAAGATATTTCCTTTTTCACCATAGGCCTGAATGTGCTCCTCAATGTCCCTTTGCGGATCCGTCCATGACAGAGTTTCCAAGCTGTGTAGTGTAAAGAAAGCTTTATCTATGTAAGATGAATACACATATCACAAAGCAGTTTCATAGAAAGCTTTTTTCCAGTTTTTATTTGAGGTTATTTCCCTTTTCACCATAGGCATCAACATGCTCCCGAATATCACTTGGTACCTTTTTTTACAAAAGGGTTTCCCCGATGCTGTATGAGAAGAGAGATATAGCACTGTGAGTGAAATTCACACGTCATAAAGCATTTCTTTGGAAAGCTTCTCCCCATTTTTGCTCTGAACATACATCGTTTTTCACTGTATGCCTCAAAGCGCTCCTGAATATCTATTTTTACGCTAAGCATAAACAGGGTTAGAAAACTGCTCAATGAAAAAAGAGGCTTAAATGAGCAAGAGGAATTAAGACGACACAGAGTAGTTTCACAGAAAGCTTCCTTCTGGATTTTACCTGAGAATATTTCTTTTTCCATATTCTCAGGAGGGTACCCAAATGTCCTTCCTCAGATTCTACAAAAACAGTGATTTCAAACTGCTCAATAAAAAGAATGGTTGAATTCTATGAGATGAATACATACATCACAAAGTAATTGCTCAGAAAACTTCTCCCCAGTTTTCATCAGAAGACGTTTCCTTGCTCACCAGAAGACTCCAGACGCCACTTAATATCCCTTCACAGATTCCTCAAAGACAGAGTTTCCAAACTGGGCAACATAGAGTAAGCTTTAACTCTGTGAAATGAATGCACATATCAGGGAGCAGTTTCTTGGAACGCTTCTCTCTGTGTTTTTTTTTTTTTTTCTTTTGAGGATATTTCACTCTTCTCCACAGTTCTCAATGTGCTCTGAAATATCACTTTTTCAGTTTTACAGGAACAGTGTTCAAACACTGCCTTATGAGAAAAGAGGTATAACTTCCCAATGGAATGCACATATCACAAAACAGTTTCTCAGAAACTTCTCTCCAATTTTTATCTGAATATATTTCCTTTGTCACCATAGTTTTGAAGGTGCTCCTGAATGTAAGTTGGCAGATTCGTCCATGATGGTGTTTCCAAGCTATGTAATGTAAAGAAAACTTTATCTATGTGAAATGAATGAACATGGAAAAGAAAAGATTCACAGAAAGCTTCTTTCTAGTTTTTATCTGAAGATATTTCCTTTTTCATCATAGTCCTGAACGTGCTCCCGAATGTCCCTTCGTGGATCCGTCCATGATGCAATTTCCAAACTGCGTAACATAAAGAAGGTTTTATCTATGTGAGATGAATAAACATATCTATCCCAAAACAGTTTCACAGAAAGCTTCTTTCCAAGTTTTGTCTGAGGATATTTCCTTTTTCACCATAGCCGTCTTTATACTCCCGAATGTCCCTTGGTAGTTTTTTCTCCAAAAGGGATTCCCCAATCCTCTATGAGAAGAAAGGTATAATTCTGTGAGTGGAATGCACACGTCACAAAGCAGCTCCTAGGAAAGCTTCTCTCCAGTTTCTATCTGAAGATATTTCCTTTTTCACCATAACCCTCAAAGCACTCCAGAATAATCCTTCACAGACTAAACATAAACAGTGTTAGAATACTGCTCAATGAAAACAGAAGCTTAACTATGTGAGTGGAATTCACGTGCCACAGTGCAGTTTCACAGAAAGCTTCCTTCTGGTTTTTATCTGAGGGTATTTCTTTGTCAGGATATTCTAAAGAACGTTCCCAAATGTCCTTTCTCAGGTTCCACAGGAGGAGTGATTTCAAACTGCTCAATCCAAAGAATGATTTAACTCTATGAGATGAAAACACACATCACAAAGCAGTTGCTCAGAAAGCTTCTCTCCAATTTTCAATGAAAGACATTTCCTTGCTCACCACAGACCTCCAATTGCCACTTAATATTCCTTTGCAGAATCCTCATAGAGAGACTTTCCAAACTGGGAAATGTAGAGTAAGACTTAACTCTGTGAAGTGAATGGACATGTCAGAGAGCAGTTTCTTGGAATGCTTCTTTCTGGGCTTTATTTGACAACATTTCACTTTTTGCCATAGTCTTCAATGTGGTCCGAATATCACTTTTTTGTTTTACAGGAATAGTGTTCAAACAGTGCCTTATGAGAGAAAAGTTATAACTCCCTCAGTGGAATGCACACATCACCAGGCACTTTCTCAGAAAATTTCTCTCCAGTTTTTGTGTGACGATATTTCATTTTTCACTGTAGGACTGAATGTGATCCCAAATATCCCTTTGTGGATCCATCCATGACGGAGTTTCCAAGCTGTGTAATATAAAGAAAGCTTTCTCTATGTTAGAGGAATAAACATAGCAAAAAGTAGATTCACAGAAAGCTTCTTTTCAGTTTTTATCTGAAGATATTTCCTTTTTCACAATAATCCTGAATGTGCTCCCAAATGTCCCTTAGTGGATCCGTCCATGACCGAGTTTCGAAGCTGTGTAATGTAAAGAAAGCTTTAGCTATGTGAGAAGAATACACATATCACACAGCAGTTTCATAGAAAGCTTCTTTCCAGTGTTTGTCTGAGGCTATTTCCCTTTTCACCATAGGCATCAACATGCTCCCAAATATCACTTGGTACCTTTTTCTTCAAAAGGGTTTCCCTGATGCTGTATGAGAAGAGAGGTATAACACTCTGAGTGGAATGCACACGTCACAAAGTATTTCCTCGGAAAGCTTCTCTCCAGTTTTGGTCTGAACATATTTCCTCTTTCACCATAAGCCTCAAAGTGCTCCTGAACAACCCTTGACAGGCTAAACATAAACAGGGTTAGAAAACTGCTCAATGAAAAAAGAGGCTTAACTGAGCGAGATTAATTAAGATGACGCAGAGCAGTTTCACACAAAGCTTCCTTCTGGATATTATCTGAGGATATTTCTTTCTCCATATTCTAAGGAGCATTCTGAAATATTTTTCCTCAGATTCCACAAAAACAGTGATTTCAACCTGCTCAATCCAAGGAATGGTTTAACTCTATGGTGTGAATACACACATCACAAAGCATTTGCTCAGAAAGCTTCTCTCCAGTTTTCATTGAGAGACGTTTCCTTGCTCACCACAGGCCCCGTGTGCCACTTAGTATCCCTTCACAGATTCCTCAAAGACAAATTTTCCAAACTAGGCAATGTAGAGTAAGCTTTACCTCTGTGAGGTAAATGTACATATCAGAGAGCAGTTTGTTGGAACGCTTCTTTCTGGATTTTATTTCAGGATATTCACTTTATGCCATAGTCTTCCATGCGCTCCGAAATATTACTTTTTCAGTTTTACAGAAACAATCTTCAAACACTGTCTTATGAGAAAAGAGGTATAACTTCCTGAGTGGAATGCACCCATCACCAATCAGTTTCTCAGAAACTTTCTCTCCAGTTTTTAACTGACGATATTTCCTTTTTCAACATAGGCCCAAATGTGATCCCGAATATCCCTTTGCGGATCCATCCATGACGGAGTTTCCAAGCTGCGTAATGTAAAGAAAGCTTTATCTGCGTGGATGAATGAACATAGCAGAAAGCTGATCCACAGAAAGCTTCTTTCCAGTTTTTATCTGAAGATATTTCCTTTTTCACCATAGTCCTGAATGTGCTCCCAAATGTCCCTTCATGGATCCGTCCATGACAGAGTTTTCAAGTTTCATAATATAAAGAAAGCTTTACCTTTGTGAGATGAATACACATATCGCAGAGCAGTTTCATGGAAAGTTTTTTTCCAGTTTTTGTCTGACGCTATTTCCCTTTTCACCATAGGCATTAACATGCTCCGAAATATCACTTGGTACCTTCTTCTCAAAAAGGGTTTCCCGAATGCTGTATGAGAAGAGAGGTGTAACACTGGGCGTGGAATCCAGACGTCACAAAGCAGTTCCTTGGAAAGCTTCTCTCCGGTTTTTGTCTGAACATATTTTCTTTTTCACCATTGGCCTCAAAGCGCTCCTGAATATCCCTTCACATGCTAAACATAAACAGGGTTAGGAAACTGTTCAATGAAAAGAGAGGCTTATCTGAGAGAGTGGAATTAAGATGACCCAGAGCAGTTTCACACACAGCTTCCTTCTGGATTTTACCTGAGGATAATTCTTTCTCTGTATTCTAAGGAGCGTTCCCAAATGTCCTTCCTCAGATTCCACAAAAACAGTGATTTCTAACTGCTCAATCCAAAGAATGGTTTAACTCTATGAGACGAATACACACATCACAAAGCAGATGCTCAGAAAGCTTTTCTCCAGTTTTCATAGGAAGAAGTTTCCTTGCTCACCACAACCCTTTGGGCAACACTTAATATCCCTTCACAGATTCCTCACAGACAGAGTTTCCAAACTGGGCAATGTAGAGAAAGCTTTTCGGCTGTGAAATGAATGCACATATCAGAGAGCAGTTTCTTGGAACGCTTCTTTCTTGGTTTTATTTCAGGATATTCCACTTTTCACCATAGTCTTCAATGGGCTCTGAAATATCACTTTTTCGGTTTCACAGGAACTGTGTCCAAACACTGCCTCATGAGAAAAGAGGTATAACTCCCTGAGTGGAATACACACATCACAAAGAAGTTTCTCAGAACGCTTCTCTCCAGTTTTTATCTTAAGATATTTCCAATTGCACCATAGGCCTGAATGTGCTCCCGAAGGTCCCTTCGCAGATCCGTCCATGATGGAGTCTCCAAACTCTGTAATGTAAAGAAAGCTTTATCTATGTGAGATGAATAAACATATCTATCACAAAGCAGTTTCACAGAAAGCTTGTTTCCAGTTTTTGTCTGAGCATATTTACTTTTTCTGCAGAGCCATCCATATACTCCCCAATGTCCCTTGGTAGGTTTTTCTCCAAAAGGGATTCCCCAATCCTCTTGAGAAGAAGGTATTGCTCTATGAGTGGAATGCACACGTCACAAAGCATCTCCTCGGAAAGCTTCTCTGCAGTTTCTATCAGAAGACATTTCCGTTTTCAATATAAACCTCAAAGTGCTCCCGAATATGCATTCATAGACTAAACAAAAACAGTGGTGGAATACTGCTCAATGAAAAGAAGAGCTGAATTTGCTAGTCTAATTCATATAACACAGAGCAGTTTCACAGAAAGCTTCCTTCTGGTTTTTGTCTAATGGTATTTCTTTTTCAGCATATTCTAAAAACCGTTCCCAAATGTCTTTTCTCAGATTCCACAGAAACAGTGATTTCAAACTGCTGAATCCAAGGAATGATTAAACTCTATCAGATGAATACACACATTAGCTGCATAATGTAAATAAAGTTTTATTTATGTGGCACAAATAAACATAGCAAGATGCAGATTCACAGAAAACTTCTTTCCAGTTTATATCTGAAAATATTTCCTTTTTCACCATAGTCCTGAATGTGCTCCTGAATGTCTGTTCTCGGAACCATCCATGACATAGTTTCCAAGCTGCATAATGTAAAGAAAGCTTTATCTATGTGAGATGAATGCACATATCACAGAACAGTTTCATAGAAAGCTTCTTTCCAGTTTTTGTCTGAGGCTATTTCCCTTTTCACCATTGGCGTCAATATGCAAACGAATATAGCTTGATACCTTTTCTCCAAAAGGGTTTCCCTGATGATGAATGAGAAGGGAGGTATAACACTGTGTGTGGAATGCACACATCACAAAGCTGTTCCTTTAAAAGCTACCCTATTGTTTCTATCTGAACATATTTCCTTTTTCAACGAAAGCTTCAAAGTACTCCCGAATATTCCTTCATACACTAAACATAAACAGTGTTAGAAAACTGTTCAATGAAAACAGAAGCTTAACTGAGTGAGTGAGAGTCACACGACACATAGCAGTTTCACAGAAAACTTCCTTCTGGTTTTTATCTGAGAATATTTCTTTCTCTATATTTTAAACAGTGTTTCAAGATATTCTAAAGAGCATTCCCAAATGTCCTTTCTCAGATTCCACAGAATCAGGGATTTCAAACTGCTCAATCCAAAGAATGATTTAACTCTATGAGATGAATACAAACATCACGAAAAAGTTGCTCAGAGGCCTGAATGTGCTCAAGAATGTCCCTTTGCAGATCCATCCATGACAGAGTTTTCTTTCTTTTTTTTTTTTTTTTGGTATTTTTTATTTTTTATTTTTATTTTTATTTTTATTTTTTATTATTATTATACTTTGAGTTCTAGGGTACATGTGCATAATGTGCAGGTTTGTTACATATGTATACTTGTGCCATGTTGGTGTGCTGCAGCCATCAACTCGTCAGCACCCATCAACTCCTCATTTACATCAGGTATAACTCCCAATGCAATCCCTCCCTCCTCCCCCCTCCCCATGATAGGCCCCAGTGTGTGATGTTCCCCTTCCCGTTGTGGCACATATACACCATGGAATACTATGCAGCCATAAAAAAGGAAGAGTTTGTGTCCTTTGTAGGGACATGGATGCAGCTGGAAACCATCATTCTTAGCAAACTATCACAAGAACATGACAGAGTTTTCAAACTGTGAGATATAAGGAAAGTTTTATCTATGTGTGATGAGTAAACATATCTATCACAAAGCAGTTTCACAGAAATATTCTTTCCAGTTTTTGTCTGAGGATATTTCCTATTTCACCATTGCTGACCATATGTTCCTGAATGTCCCTTGGTAGTTTTTTCTCCAAAAGGGTTTCCCCCATCCTCTATGAGAAGAAAGGTATAATGCTGTGAGTGGAATGCACACGTCACAAAATAGCTCCTCGGAAAGCTTCTCTCTAGTTTCAATCTGAAGATATTTCCTTTTTCACCATAATCCTCAAAGTGCTCCCGAATATCCTTTCACAGACTAAACAAAAACAGTGTTAGAATACTGCTCAACTGTGTGAGCGGAAATCATGAGAAGCTTAACTGTGTGAGCGGAAATCATGAGACACAGAGCAGTTTCACAGAAAGCTTCCTTCTGGTTTCTATCTGACGTTATTTCTTTTTCAGGATGTTCTAAAGAGCGTTCCCGAATGTCCTTTCTTAGATTCCACAGGAACAGTGATTTCAACCTGCTCAATCCAAGAAATGATTTAACTCTATGAGATAAATACAAGCATCACAAGAAAATTGCTCTGAAAGCTTCTCTGCTTCTCTCAATTTTCAATGGAAGACATTTCCTTGCTCGCCACAGGCCTCGGGTTGCCACTTAATATCCCTTTCCAGAATCCTCAAAGACAGATTTCCAAAATGGGAAAAGTGGAGTACGCTTTAACTCTGTGAAATAAATGGTCATGTCAGAGAGCAATTTCTTGGAATGCTACCTTCTGGGATTTATTTGACGACATTTCACTTTTTGCTATAGTCTTCAATGTGCTCCAAATATCACTTTTTTATTTGTACAGGAACAGTGTTCAAACAGTGACTTATGAGGAAAAAGGTATAACTACCTGAGTGCAATGCACACATCTGCAAAAAGTTTCTCAGAAAGCTTCTCTCCAGTTTTTAACTGATGATATTTCCTTTTTCACCATAGGCTCAACTGTGATCCCATATATCCCTTTGCAGATCCATCCATGACTGAGTTTCCAAACTATGTAAGGTAAAGAAAGCTTTATCTATGTGATATGAATACACATATCACAGAGCAGTTTCATAGAAAGCTTCTTTCCAATTTCTCTCTGAGGCTATTTCCCTTTTCACCGTGGGCATGAACATGCTCCCGAATACCACTTGGCACCTTTTTTTCCAAAAGGGTTTCCCGATGTTGTTTGAGAAGAGAGGTATAACACTGTGAGTGGAATGCACACATCACAAAGGAGTTCCTCAGAAAGTTTCTCTCCAGTTCCGGTCTGAACATATTTCCTTTTTCACCATAAGCCTCAAAGCACTCCCGAATATCCTTCACATGTTGAATACACTTCCTTCTGGATTTTACCTGAGGATATTTCATTCTCCATATTCTAAGGAGGGTTCCCAAATATCCTTCCTCAGATTCCACGAAAACAGTGATTTCAAACTGCTCAATCCAAAGAATGGTTTAACTATATAAGACGAATACACACATCTCAGAGCAGTTGCTCAGAAAGTTTTTCTCCATGTTTCATCTTAAGACGTTTCCTTGCTCACCACCAGCCTCCGGGCGCCACTTCATATACCTTCATAGATTACTCAAAGGCAGAGTTTCAAAAATGGGCAATGTAGTGTGAGCTTTAACTCAGCGAACAGACTGTAGATATCAGAGAGCAGTTTCTTGGAACACTTCTTTCTGTTTTTTTTTTTTTTTGAGAATATTTCACTTTTTGCCATAGTCTTCAATGCACTCCAAAATATCACTTTTTCGGTTTTACAGGAACAGTGTTCAAACATTGCCTTATGAGAAAAGAGGTACAACTCCTTGAGTGGAATGCACACATCATAAAGCAGTTTCTCAGAAAGCTTCTCTCCAGTTTTTATTTGAAGATATTTCCTTTTTCATCATAGGCCTGAATGTGCTCCCGAATATCCCTTCAGGAATCCGTCCATGACGGCGTTTCAAAACCACATAATAGAAAGAAAGTTTTATCTATGTGAGATGAATAAACATATCCATCACAAAGCAGTTTCACGGAAATCTTCTTTCCAGTTTTTGTCTGAGGATATTTCCTTTTTCACCTTAACCGTCCATATACTCCCAAAAGTCCCTTGGTAGCTTTTTTTCGAAACTGGATACCCCAATCTTCTAGGAGAAGAAATGTATAAGTCTGTGAGTGGAATGCACACAACAAAAAGCAGCTCCTCAGAAAGCTTCTCTCCTGTTTCTATCTGAAGATATTTCCATTTTCACCATAAGCCTCAAAGCGCTCCCGAGTATTCCTTAGCTTACTAATCTAAAACAGTATTGGAATACTGCTCAATGAAAACAGAAGCTTAACTGTGCAAGTGGAATTCACATGACACAGAGCAGTTTCACAGAAAGCTTCCTTCTTGTTTTTATCGGAGCGTATTTCTTTTTCAGCATATTCTTAAGAGCGTTTCCAAATGTCCTTTCTCAGGTTCCACAGAAAGAGTGATTTCGAACTGATCAATCCAAAGAATGATTTAACTCTATGAGATGAATATACACATCACAAAGCAGTTGCTCAGAAAGCTTCTCTCCAGTTTTCAACAGAAGACATTTCCTTGCTCGTCACAGGCCTCCGGTCGCCACTTAATATCCATTTGCAGAATCCTCAAAGACAGACTTTCCAAACTAGGAAATGTAGAGTAAACTTTAACTCTCTGAGGTGAATGTACATGTCAGATAGTAGTTTCTTGGAATGCTTCTTTCTTGGTTTTATTTCAGTTTTTGCCATAGTCTTCCATATGCTCCAAAATATTACTTTTTCGGTTTTGTAGGAACAGTGTTCAAACACTGCCCTATGAGAAAAGAGGTATAACTCCCTGAGTGGAATGCACACATCACAAAGCAGTTTCTCAGTTAGCTTCTCTCCAGTTTTTATCTGAAGATATCTGCTTTTTCACCGTAGGCCTGAATGTGCTCCCGAATGTCCCTTCGTGGATCCATCCATGACGGAGTTTCCAATCTGCATACTGTAAAGAAAGCTTTATCTATGTGAGGTGAATACATATATCACAGAGTAGTTTCACGGAATGCTTATTTCCTGTTTTTGTCTGAGGCTATTTCTCTTTTCACAATAGGCATCAATATGCTCCTGGATATCCCTTGATAAATTTTTCCCCAAAGGGATTTCCCTGATGCTGTATGAGAAGGGGGGTATAACACTGTAAGTGGAATGCACACGTCATGAAGCAGTTCCTCTGAAAACTTCTCTCCAGTTTCTCTCTGAACATGTTTCCTTTTTCACCATAAGCCTCAAAGTGCTCCCGAAAATCCCTGCGCACGGTAAACATTAACAGTGCTGGAAAACTGCTCAATGAAAAGAGATGCTTAACTGTACGAGTGGAATTCACACAACATAGAGCAGTTTCACAGAAAACTTCCTTCTATTTTTTTTCTGAAGATATTTCCCTTTTCACCATAGTCCTGAATGTGCTTTTGAATGCCCTTCGCGGATCTGTCCATGACAGAGTTTCCAAGCTGCGTAATGTAAATAAAGCTTTATCTACGTGAGTTGAATAAATGTAGCAAAAAGCAGATTCACAGAAAGCTTCTTTCCAGTTTTTATCTGAATATATTTCTTTTTTCACCATAGTCCTGAATGTGCTCCCAAGTGTCCCTTCGCGGATCCGTCCATTACAGGTTTTCCAAGCTGCATAATGTAAGGAAAGCTTTAACTATGTGACATGAATACACATATCACCAAGCAGTTTCACAGAAAACTTCTTTCCAGTTTTATTCTGAGGCTACTTCCCTTTTCACAATAGGCATCAATATGTTCCCCAATATCCCTTCGTACCTATTTCTCCAAAAGGGTTTCCCTGATGCTGTATGAGAAGAGAGGTGTAACACTGTGAGTGGAACGCACACGTCACAAAGCAATTCCACGGAAAGCTTCTCTCCAGTTTCAGTCTGAACATATTTCCTTTTTCACCGTAAGTCTCAAAGCACTCCCATATATCCCTTCACACGCTAAACATAAACAGGGTTAGAAAATTGCTCAATGAAAAGAGAGGCTGAACTGAGTGAGAGGAATTAAAAAGATACAGAGCAGTTTCACAGAAAGCTTCCTTCTAGATTTTACCTGAAGATATTTCTTTCTCCATATTCTAAGAAGCGTTCCCAAATGCCTTTCCTCAGATTCCACAAAAAAAGTGATTTCAAACAGCTTAATGCAAGGAATGGTTTAACTCTATGAGACGAATGCAAACATCACAAAGCAGTTTCTCACAAAGGTTCTCTCCAGTTTTCATCAGAAGACGTTTCCTTGCTCATCACAAGCTTGCAGGCGATACTTAATATGCCTTCACATATTCCTCAAAGACAGAGTTTCCAAACTAGGCAACGTAGAGTAAGCTTTAATTCTGTGAAATGAACACAGATATCAGAAAGCAGTTTCTTGGAACACTTCTCTCTGTGTTTTATTTGAGGATATTTCATTTTTCATCATAGTCCTCAACGCACTCTGAAATATCACATTTTTGGTTTTACAGGAATTGTGTTCCAACACTGCCTTATGAGAAAAGAGGTATAACTCCCTGAGTTGAATGCACACATCACAAACAGTTTCTCAGAAAGCTTCTCTCCATTTTCATCTGAATATATTTTCTATTTCACCATAGGCCTGAATGTGCTCCCGAATGACCCTTCACAAATCCGTCCATGACAGTGTTTCAAAATTTCTTATAAGAAAGAAAGTTTTATCTATGTGAGATGAATAAACATATCTGTCACAAAGCAGTATCACAGAAATCTTCTTCCCATTTTTTGCTTCAGGGTATTTCCTTTTTCAATGTAGCCATCCATATAATCCCGAATGTCCCCTGGTGGCTTCTTCTCCAAAAGGGATTCCCCAATTCTTTATGAGAAGAAAAGTATAACTCTGTGAGTGGAATGCACAGGTCACAAAGCAGCTCCACGGAAATCTTCTCTCAAGTTTCCATCTGAAGATATTTTCATTTTCACCATAAGCCTCAAAGCCCTCCCGAGTTTCCCCTAGCTGACTAAACCAAAACAGTGTTAGAATACTGCTCAATGAAAACAGAAGCTTAACTGTGTGAGTGGAATTCACATGACACAGAGCAGTTTCACAGAAAGCTTCCTTCTGGTTTTTATCGGAGGGTATTTCTTTTTCAGCATATTCTTAAGAGAGTTCCCAAATGTCCTTTCTCAGGTTCCACAGAAAGAGTGATTTCATACTGCTCAATCCAAAGAATGATTTAACTCTATGAGATGAATACACACATCACAAAGCAGTTGCTCAGAAAGCTTTTGTGCAGTTTTTAACGGAAGACATTTTTTTTCTCACCACAGGTATCTGGTCACCACTTAATATCCCTTTGCAGATTCCTCAAAGACAGACTTTAAAAACTAGGAAATGTAGAGTAAGCTTTATCTCTTTGAAATGAATGCACATGTCAAAAAGCAGTTTCTTGGAACGCTTCTTTCTGGCTTTTATTTCAAAATATTTCACTTTTCATCATAGTCTTCCATGCAGTTTGAAATGTTACATTTTCGGTTTTACAGGAACTGTGTTGAAACACTGCCTTATGAGAAAAGAGGTATAACGCCCTGAGTGGAATGTGCACATCACAAAGCAGTTTATCAGAAACCTTCGATCCAGTTTTTATCTGAAGATATCTCTTTTTTCATTGTAAGCTTCAAAGCACTCCCGAATATCCTTTTGTAGACTAAACAAAAACAGTGTTAGAATACTGCTCAATGAAAAGAAAAGCTTAACGGTGACAGCGGAATTCACGCGACACAGAGCAGTTTCACAGAAAACTTCCTTCTGGTTTCTATCTGAGGTTATTTCTTTTTCAGGATATTCTGACGAGTGTTTCCAAATGTCCTTTCTCAGATTCCACAGAAAGAGTGATTTCAAACTGGTCAATCCAAAGAATGGTTTAACCCTATGAGATGAATACAGACATCACAAAGCAGTTGCTCAGAAAGCTTCTCTCCAGTTTTCAACGGAAGAAATTTCCTTGCTTGCCACAGGCCTCAGGTCGCCACTTAATATCCCTTCGCAGAATCCTCAAAGACTGATTTCCAAACTAGGAAATGTAGAGTAAGCTTTAATGCTCTGAAATGAATGCAGATATCAGAGAGCTGTTTCTTGTAACGCTTCTTTCTGGGTTTTATTTTAGGATATTTCACTGTTCGCTATATTCTATCATGCGCTCCGAAATATTACTTTTTCAGTTTTACAACAACAGTGTTCAAACACTGCCTTATGAGAAAAGAGGCATAACTCCCTGAGTGCAATGCACACATCACAAAGCAGTTTCTTAGAAAGCTTCTATCCAGTTTTTATCTGAAGGTATTTCCTTTTTCACGATAGGTGTGAATGTGGTCCCGAATGTCGCTTCGCAAATCCGTCCATGATGGAGGTTCAAAACTGCGTAATAGAAAGAAAGTTTTATCTATGCGAGATAAATAAACATATCTATCACAAAGCAGTTACACAGAAAGCTTCTTTCCAGTTTTTGTCTGACGATATTTCCTTTTTCACCATAGCTGTCCCTATACTCCTGAATGTCCCTTGATAGCTGTTTCTCCAAAAGTTATTCCCCAATCATCTATGAGAAGAAAGGTATAATTCGGTGAGTGGAATACACACATCACAAAGTAGCTCCTCAGAAAGCTTCTCTCCAATTTCTATCTCAAGATATTTCCTTTTCACCATAAGCCTCAAAGCGTTCCCGAATATCCCTTCAAGGACTAAACAAAAGCAGTGTCAGAATACTGCTCAATGAAAAGAGAAGTTTAATTGTGTGAGCAGAATTCACGCAACACGGAGCAGTTTCACAGAAAGCTTCCTTATGGTTTCTATCTGAGGTTATTTATTTTTCAGGATATTTTAAAGACTGTTCCCAAATGTCCTTTCTCAGATTCCACAGAAAGAGGGATTTCAAACTGCTGAATCCAAAGAATGATTTAACTCTATGAGATGAATACAAACATCACAAAAGAGTTGCTCAGAAATCTTCTCTCCAATTTTCAATGGAAGACATTTCCTTGCTCGCCTCAGGCCTCTGGTCACCACTTCATATCCCTTCACTGAATCCTCAAAGACAGACTTTCCAAACTGGGAAATGTAGAGTAAACTTTAACTCTATGAAATGAATGCATATGTTAGACAGCAGTTTCTTGGAATGCTTCTTTCTGTGTTTTATTTCAGGATATTTCACTTTTCACCATAGTCTTCCATGCACTCCAAAATATTACTTTTTCAGTTTTATAGGAACGGTGTTCAATCACTGCCTTATGAGGAAAGAGGTATAACTCCCTGAGTGGAATGCACACATCCAAAGCAATTTCTCAGAGAACTTCTATCCAGTTTTTTTCTGAAGATATCTCCTTTTCCACCATAGGCCTGAATGTGCTCCCGAATGTCCCTTTGCGGATCCTTCCATAATGGAGTTTTCAAATGGTGTAAAATAAGGAAAGTTTTATCTTTGTGAGATGAATAATAATATCTCTCACAAAGCAGTTTCACAGAAATATTCTTTCCAGTTTTTCTCTGAGGATATTTCCTTTTTCACCATAGCTGTCCCTATACTCCTGAATGTCCCTTGGTAGCTTTTTCTCCTAAAGGGATTCCCCACTCTTTTCTGAGAAGAAAGGTATAATTCTGTGAGTGCAATGCACACGTCACAAAGTAGCTCCTTGGTAACTTTCTCCCAATTTCTTCTGAAGATATTTCCTTTTCCATTATAAGTCTCAAAGAGCTCCCCAATATCCCTTCGCAGACTAAACAAAAAAGGGGTTCAAATACTGTTCAATGAAAAGAGAAGCTTAACTGTGTGAGCAGAATTCACACAACAGAGAGGAGTTTAACAGAAAGCTTCCTTCTGGTTTTTATCTAAGGTTTTTTTTTCAGGATATTCTAAAGAGAGTTCCAAAATGTCCTTTCTCAGATTCCACAGAAAGAGTGATTTCAAACTGCTGAATCCAAAGAATGATTTAACTCTATGAGATGAATCCAAAATCACAAAAGAGTTGCTCGGAAAACTTCCCTATGGTTTTCAATGGAAGACATTTCCTTGCTTGCCACAGGAATCCAGTTGCCACTTAATATCCCTTCCCAGAATCCTCAAAGATAGACTTTCCAAACTGGGAAATGTAGAGTAAGCTTCAACTCTGTGTAATGAATGGAAATGTCAGAGAGCAGTTTCTTGTAATGCTACTTTCTGGGTTTTATTTGATGACATTTCACTTTTCGCCATAATCTTCAATGTGTTCCGAATATCACTTTTTTAGTTTTACAGGAACAGTGTTCAAACAGTGCCTTATGAGAAAAAAGGTATAACTCCCTGAGTGGAATGCACATATCATCAATCAGTTTCTCAGAAACTTCTCTCCAGTTTTTATCTGATGATATTTCCTTTTCACCATAGGCCTGAATGTGTTCCCGAAGATCCCTTTGTGGATCCATCCATGACAGAGTTTCCAAGCTGTATAATGTAAAGAAAGCTTTATCTATGTGAGATGAATAAACATAGCAAAAGCAGATTCACAGAAAGCTTCTTTCCAGTTTTTATCTGAAGATATTTCCTTTTTCACCATAGTCCTGAATGTGTTCCCGAATGTCCCTTCATGGATCCGTCCATGACAGAGTTTCCAAGTTGTGTAATGTAAAGAAAGCTTTATTTATGTGAGATGAATACACATATCAAAGAGCAGTTTCATAGAAAGTTTCTTTACAGTTTTTTTCTGAGGCTATTTCCCTTTTCACCACAGGCATCATTATGCTCCCGAATATCACTTGGTACCTTTTTCTCCAAAAGAATTTCCCTGATGCTGTATGAGAAGAGAGGTTTAACACTGTGAATGGAATGCACACGTCACAAAGCAGTTCCTCGGAAAGCTTCTCTCCAGTTTCGGGCTGAACATGTTTCCTTTTTCGCCGTAAGCCTCAAATCGCTCCCGAATATCCCTTCACACCCTAAACATAAACAGTGTTACAAAATTGCTCAATGAAAAGAGAGGCTTAACTGAGCGAGAGGAAATAAGAAGATACACAGCAGTTTCACAGTAAGCTTTCTTCTGGATTTTACCTGAGGATATTTCTTTCTCCATATTCTAAGGAGCGTTCCCAAATGTTATTCCTCAGATTCCACGGAAATAGTGATTTCAAAGTGCTCAATCCAAAGAATGGTTTAACTCTATGACGTGAATACACACATCACAAACCAGTTGCTCAGAAAACTTCTCTCCAGTTTCCATCTGAAGACGTTTCCTTGCTCACCCCAAGCCTCCGGGCGCCACTAAATATACCTTCACAGATTCCTCAAAGACAGAGTTTCCACACTGGGCAACATAGAATAAGCTTTAACTCTGTGAAATGAAGGCACATATCAAAGAGGAGTTTTTGAAATGCTTCTTTCTGGATTTTTTTTTTTTTTGGAGGATATTTCATTTTCCACCATAGTCTTCAATGCGCTACGAAATATCACTTTTTCAGTTTTACAGGAACAGTGTTCAAACAATGCCTTATGAGAAAAGAGATATAACTCCTTGAGTGGAATGCACACATCACAAAACAGTTTCTTAGTAAGTTTCTCTCCAGTTTTTATCTGAAGATATTTCCTATTTCAACATAGGCCTGAATGTGCTCCCGAATGTCCCTTCACAAATCTGTCCATGATGGTGTTTCAAAACTGGGTAAGAGAAAGAAAATTTTATCTATGTGAGATGAATTAGGATATCTATCACAAAGCAGTTTCACTGAAAACTTCCTTCCAGTTTTTGTGTGAGGATATTTGCTTTTTCACCATAGCCGTCCCTATACTCCCAAATGTTCCCTGGTAGCTTTTTCTCCAAAAGGGATTTCCCAATCCTCTATGAGGAGAAAAGTATACCTCTGTGATTGGAATGCACACGTCACAAAGCTGCTCCTCGGAAATCTTCTCTCCAGTTTCTATCTGAGGATATTTCCATTTTCACCATAATCCTTCAAAGTGCTCCCAACTATCCCTTAGTTGACTAAACAAAAAAAGTGTTAGAATACTGCTCAGTGAAAACAGAAGCTTAACTATGCGAGTGGAATTCACATGACACGGAGCAGTTTCAGAGAAAGTTTCCTTCTGGCTTTTATCTAAGGGTATTTCTCTTTCAGCATATTCTAAAAACCATTCCCAAATGTCCTTAAGGAATGATTTAACTCTATAGGATGAATACACACAATACCTGCATAATGTAAATAAAGATTTATTTATGTGACACGAATAAACATAGCAAAGAGCAGATTCACAGAAAATTTCCTTCCAGTTTTTATCTGAAGATATTTCCTTTTTCACCATATTCCTGAATGTGCTCCTGAATGTCCCTTCTCGGAACCATCCACAACATAGTTTCCAAGCTGCGTAATGTAAAGAAAGCTTTATCTAGGTGAGATGAATACACATATCACAGAGCAGTTTCACAGAAAGCTTTTTTCCAATTTTTGTCTGAGTCTATTTCCTTTTTCACCATTGGCATCAATATGCAAACGAATATGCTTGATACCTTTTCCTCCAAAAGGGTTTCCCTGATGATTAATGAGAAGAGAAGTATAACACTGTGAGTGGAATGCACACGTCACAAAGCAGTTCCTTTAAACCCTACCATCCTACTTCTATCTGAACATATTTCTTTTTCCCCGTAAGCCTCAAAGCGCTTCCTAATATCCCTTCATATGCTAAACATAAACAGTGTTAGAAAACTTCTCAACAAAAAGAGAAGCTTAACTGAGTGAGAGGAATTCACACGACACATAGCAGCTTCTCAGAAAACTTCCTTCTGGTTTTTAGGTGAGGATATTTCTTTCTCCATATTTTAAACAGCATTTCAGGATATTCTAAAGAACATTTCCAAATATTCTTCCTGAGATTCCACAGAAACAGTATTTTCAAACTGCTCAATCCAAAGAATGATTTAACTCTCTGAGATGAATACGCACTTCACAAAGCAGTTGTTCAGAAAGCTTCTCTCCAGTATTCAACAGAAGACATTTCCTTGCTCATCACAGGCCTCCGGATGCCATTAATATCCCTTCGCATATTCCTCAAAGACAGAGTTTCCAAACTGGGCCATGTAGAGTAAGCTTTAATTCTGTCAAGTGAATGCACATATCAGAGTGCAGTTTCTTGGAATCATTCTTTTTGTGTTTTATTTGAGGATAGTTCACTTTTCACCGTAGTCTTAAATGTGCTCCAAAATATCACTTTTTCAGTTTTACAGGAACAGTGTTCAAACACTGCCTTATAAGAAAAGAGTAATAACTCCCTGAGTGGAATGCACATATCACAAATCAGTTTCTCACAAAGCTTCTCTCCAGTTTTTATCTGAAGATATTTCCTTTTTCACCATAGACCTGAATGAGCTCTCGAATGTCCCTTCGTGGTTCATCCATGACAGAGTTTCCAAGCTGAGTAATGTAAAGAAAGCTTCATCTATGTGAGATGAATAAACATAGTAAAAATAGATTCACAGAAAGCTTCTTTCCAGTTTTTACCTGAAGATAGTTCCTTTTTCACCATAGTCCTGTATGTGATCCCGAATGTCCCTTTGTGGATCCGTCCATGACAGAGTTTTCCTGTTGTGTAATGTAAAGAAAGCTTTATCTATGTGAGATGAATACACATATCACAGAGCAGTTTCACAGAAAGCTTCTTTCTAGTTTTTGTGTAAGGCTATATCTCTTTTCACCATAGGCGTCAATATACTCCCGAATATACCATGGTACCTTTTTCTCCAAAAGGGTTTCCCCGATGCTATATGAGAAGAGAGCTATAACACTGTGAATGGAATGCACACGTCAAAAGCTGTTCCTCGGAAAGCTTCTCTCCAGTTTGTATCTGAACATACTTCCTTTTTCATCATAATCTTCAAAGCGCTTCTGAATATACCTTGCACGCTAAACATAAACAGGGTTAGAAAACTGTTCAATGAAAAGAGATGCTTAAATGAGTGAGAGGAATTTACATGTACACATAACAGTTTCACAGAAAGCTTCTTTCTGGTTTTTATCTGAGGATATTTCTTTCTCCATATTCTACAGGGAATTCCAAAATATCCTTCATCAGATTCCACAGAAATAGTGATTTCAAAGTGCTCAATCTAAAGAATGCTTTAACTCTATGAGATGAATACACACATCACAAAGCAGTTACTCAGGAAGCTTCTCTCCAGTTTTCACGGGAAAGCATTTCCTTGCTCACCACAGGCCTCCGGGTGCCACTTAATACCCCTTCGCAGATTCCTCAAAGACAGAGTTTTCGAACCGGACAATGTAGAGTAAACTTGAACTCTGTGAAATGAATGCACACATCAGAGAGCAGTTTCTTGCAACGCTGCTTTCTGGATTTTACTTGAAGATATTTCACTTTTTGCCATAATCCACACTGCGCTCCAAAATATCACTTTTTTCGTTTTACAGGAATAGTGTTCAAACACTGCCTTAAAAGAAAAGAGGTATAACTCCCTGAGTGGAATGCACACATCATAAAGCAGTTTCTCAGAAAACTTCTCTCCAATTTTTATCTGAAGAGATTTCCTTTTTCAACATAGGCCTGAATTTGATTCCGAATATCCCACCATGCATCTGTGCACGATGGAGTTTCCAGGCTACGTTATGTAAAGAAAACTTTATCTATGTGAGACGAATAAACATAGCAAAAGCAGATTCACAGAACACTTCTTTCCAGTTTTTATCTGAAGATATTTCCTTTTTCACCATATTCCTGAATGTGCTCCCGAATGTCCCATCACGCACCGATCCATGACAGAGTTTCCAAACTGCGTGCTGTAAACAAAGTTTTATCTTTGTGAGATGAATATACATATCTATTACAAAGCAATTTCACAGAAAGCTTCTTTGCAGTTTTTGTCTGAGGATATTTCCTTTCTCACCATAGCTGACCATATACTCTGGAATGTTCCTTGGTAGCTTTTTCTCAAAAAGGGATTCCCCAATCCTCTATGAGAAGAAAGGTATAACTTTGTGAGTGGAATGCACACGTCACAAAGGAGGTCCTCGGAAAGCTTCTCTCCAGTTTCTATCTGAAGTTATTTTGGTGTTCACCATAAGTCTCAAAGAGCTCCCAAATATCTCTTCACAGACTAAACAAAAACCGTGTTCGAATACTGCTCAGTGAAAAGAGAATCTTAACTGTGCAAGTGGAATTCACACGACACAGAGCAGTTTCACAGAAAGCTTCCTTCTGGTATTTGTCTGAGGGTATTTCTTTTTCAGCATATTCTGAAGAGCATTCTCAAATGTCTTTCCTCAGGTTCCACAGAAACAGTGATTTAAAACTGCTCAATCTAAAGAATGACTTAAGTCTAAGGGATGAAAACACACATCACAGTCAGTTGCTCAGAAAACTTCTCTACAGTTTTCAACGTAAGAGATTTCCTTGCTCACCACAGGCCTCCGGGCGCCACATAATATCCCTTCGCAGATTCCTCAAAGACAGATTTTCCAAACTAGGCAATGTAGAGTAAGCTTTAACTGTGTGAAATGAATGCACATATCAGAGAGCAGTTTCTTGAAACACTTCTTTCTGTATTTTATTTGAAGATATTTCACTTTTCACCATATTCTTCAATGCACTCAAAAATATCATTTTTTAAGTTTTACAGGAACAGTGTTCAAACATTGCCTTATGAGAAAGAGGTACAAATCCCTGTGTGGAATGCACACATCACAAAGCAGTTTCTTAGAAAGCTTCTCTTCAGTTTTTATCTGAGGATATTTCCTTCTTCACCGTAGGCCTGTATGTGATCCCAAATATCCCTTCGCCGATCCCTTCATTATGGAATTTGAAAGCTGGGTAATGTAAAGAAAGCTTTAGCTATGTGAAATGAATAAACATAGCAAAAATCAAAATCACAGAAAGCTTCTTTCCAGTTTTTATTTGAAGATATTTCTTTTTTCACCATAGTCCTGAGTATGCTCCCAAATGTTTCTTTGCAGATCTGTCCTTGACAGAGTTTCCAAGCTGCATAATGTAATGAAAGCTTTACCTCTGTAGGTGAATGCACATATCACAAAGCAGTTTCACAGAAAGCTTCTTTCCAGTTTTTGCCTGAGGCTATTTCCCTTTTCACCTTAGGTGTCAATATGCTCCCCAATATCCCTTGGTTCCTATTTCTCCAAAATGATTTCCCCGATGTTGTATGAGAAGAGAGGTATAACCCTTTGAGTGGAATGCACACATCACAAAGCAGTGCCTCGGAAAGCTTCTTTACAGTTTCTGTCTGAACATATTTCCTTTTTCACCGCAGGCCTCAAAGCCCTCCTGAATATCCCTTCGCACGTTAAACATAAACAGTTTTAGAAAACTGCTCAATGAAAAGAGAAGCTTAACTGAGCGAGAGGAATTCACATGACACATTGCAGTTTCACAGAAAGCTTCCTTATGGTTTTTATCTGAAGATATTTCCGTTTTCACCATCGTCCTGAATGTACTCCCAAATGCCCTTCCTGTATCTGTCCATGACAGAGTTTCCAAGCTGCATAATGTAAAGAAAGCTTTATCTACGTGAGACGAATAAACATAGCAAAAAGCAGATTCACAGAAAGCTTCTTTCTGGTTTTTATTTGAAGATATTTCCTTTTTCACCATCGTCCTGAATGTACTCCCAAATGTCCCTTTACAAATCCGTCCATGACACAATTTCAAAGCTCTGTAATGTAAAGAAAGCTTTACCTATGTGAGGTGAATACAAATATCACAAAGCAGTTTCCCAGAAAGCTTCTTTCCAGTTTTTGTCTGAGACTATTTCCATTTTCACCGTAGGTGTGAATATTCTCCCCAATATCCCTTGGTACCTTTTTCTAAAAAAGTGTTTCCCAATGCCATATGAGAAGAAAGGCATAACACTGTGAGTGGAATGCATACATCACAACAGTTCCTCGGAAAGCTTCTCTCCAGTTTCGATCTGATCATATTTCCTTTTTCACCATAAGCCTCAAAACGCACCCAAATATCCGTTGGCACACTAAACAAAAACAGTGTTAGGAAAGTGCTCAATGAAAAGAGAAGCTTAACTGAGTGAGAAGAATTCACCGGAAACATAGCAGTTTCACAGAAAGCTTACTTCTGGTTTATATCTGAAGGTATTTATTTTACAGCATATTCTAAACAGCATTCCCAAATGTCCCTTCTCAGGTTCCACAAAACAGTGATTTCAAACAGCTCAATTCAAAGACTGATTTAACACCATGAGATGAATACACAGGTTACAAAGCAGTTGCTCAGAAAGCTTCTCTTCAGTTTTCATCGAAAGATATTTCCTTGCTCACCACAGGCCTCCCGACGTCACTAAATATCCCTTTGCAGATTCCTCAAAGACAGAGTTTCCAAACGGGGCAAAGTAGAGTAAACTTTAACTCTGTGAAATGAATGCACATATCAGAGAGCAGTTTCTTGAAAGGTTTCTTTCTGGGTTTTATTTGAGGATATTTCACTTTTCACCATAGTCTTCAATGCACTCCGAAATATCACTTTTTCAGTTTTACAAGAACAGTGTTCAAACATTGTCTTATGAGAAAAGAGGTTTAACTCCCTGAGTGGAATGCACACATGACCAAGCAGTTTCTCAGAAAGCTTCTCTCTAGTTTCCATGTGATGATATTTCCCTTTTCATCATAGGCCTGAATGTGCTCCCGAATATCCCTTCGTGGATCCATCCATGACAGTTTCCAAGCTTCGTAATGTAAAGAAATCTTTTTCTATGTGAGACAAATAAGCATAGCAAAAAACAGACTCACAGAAAGATTCTTTCCAGTTTTTATCTGAAGATATTACCATTTTTACCATAGTCCAGAATGTGCTCCTGAATGTCCCTTCGTCGATGTGACCATGACAGTGTTTCCAAGCTGCGTAATATAAAGAAAGCTTTATCTATGTGAAGTGAAAATACGTAGCACAGAGCAGTTTCACAGAAAGATTCTTTCCAGTTTCTGTCTGAGGCTACTTCCCTTTGCACCATAGGCAATAATATGCTCCCGAATATCCCCTGGTACAGTTTTCTCCAAAAGGGTTTACCCAATGCTGTATGAGAAGAGAGGTATATCGCTGTGACTGTAATGCACATGTCACAAAGCAGTTCCACGGAAAGCTTCTCTCAAGTTTATATCTGAGCATATATCGTTTTTCTCCCTCAGCCTCAAGTGCTCCTGAATATCTATTTGCACACTAAACATAAACAGTGTTAGAAAACTGCTCAGTGAACAGAGAATCTTAACTGAGTGAGAGGAATTCACACGACATATGGCAGTTTCACAGAAAACTTCCTTCTGGCTTTTATCAGAGGATTTCTCCATACTCTAAAGACCATTCTCAAATGTACTTTCTCAGATTCTACAGAAAGAGTGATTTGAAACTGCTCAACCCAAAAAAAAATTTAACTCTATGAGATGAATACACACATCACAAAGAAATTGCTCAGATAGCTTCTCTCCAGTTTTCGTTGGAAGACATTTCCTTGTTCATCACAGGCCTCTGGGCACCACTTAATATCCCTTCAGAGATTCCTCAAAGACAGAATTTCCAAACTGCAAAATGTAGAGTCAGCTTTAACTCTGTGAAATGAATACACACATCAGAGAGCAGCTTCTTGGACTGCTTC
Organism: Macaca mulatta; assembly: GCF_049350105.2. NCBI lineage: Eukaryota > Metazoa > Chordata > Mammalia > Primates > Cercopithecidae > Macaca > Macaca mulatta. The sequence continues at coordinate 56,595,567 of NC_133413.1, forward strand.
GTTCTGGGTTTTGTTTGAGGATAGTTGACTTTTCTCCATAGTCTTCAACGCACTCTGAAATATCACCGTTTTCGTTTTACAAGAACAGTGTTCAAACATTGCCTTATGAGAAAAGAGGCATAACTCCTTGAGTGGAATGCACACATCACAAAGCAGTTTCTCAGAAAGCTTCTATCCAGTTTTTATCTGAAGATATCTCCATTTTCACCATAGGCCTGAAGGTGCTCCTGAATGTCCCTTCACGGATCCATCCATGACAGAGTTTCCAAGCTGTGTAATGTAAAGAAAGCTTTATCTATCTGTGATGAATACAATTATCACAGAGCAGTTTCATAGAAAGCTTCTTTCCAGTTTTTGTCTGAGGCCATTTCCCTTTTCGCCATAGGTGTCAACACGCTCCCGAATATCATTTGGTACTTATTTCTACAAAATGGTTTCCCCGATGCTGTATGAGAAGAAAGGTGTATCTCTGTGAGTGGAATGCACACATCACAATGCAGCTCCTCTGAAATCTTCTTTCCAGTTTCTATCTGAAGATATTTCCGTTTTCACCATAAGCCTCAAAGCACCCCAAATATCCCTTTGCACACTAAACACAGGGTTAGAGTACTGCTCAATGAAAAGAGAAGCTGAACTCTGTGATAAGAATACACATGACACAGAGCTGTTCCAGAGAAAACTTCCTTTCAGTTTTTATCTGAGGATTTTTTTTTAGCATATTCTTAAGAGCGTTCCCAAATGTCCTTTCTGAGGATCCACAGAAACAGTGACTTCAAACTGCTCAATGTAAAGAATGATTTAACTCTATGAGATGAATACACACATCACAAAGCAGTTGCTCAGAAAGCTTCTGTCCAGCTTTCATCAGAAGACATCTCCTTGCTCACCACAGGTCTCCGGGCACCACTAAATATCCCTTTGCAGATTCCTCAAATATAGAGTTTCCAAACTGAGCAACATAGAGTAAGTTTTAACTCTGTGAAATGAATGCACATATCAGAGAACAGCTTCTTCGAAAGCTTCTTTCTGGACTTTATTTGAGGATAGTTCACTTTTTGCCATAGTCTTCAATGCGATCTGAAATATCACGTTTTCGGTTTTACAGGAACAGTGTTCAAACACTGCCTTATGAGAAAAGAGGTATAACTCCCTGAGTGGAATGCACATATCACAAAACAGTTTCTCAGAAAGCTTCTCCCCAGTTTTTATCTGAAGATATTTCTTATTTCTCCATAGGCCAGAATGTGCTCCTGAATGTCCCTTCGCAGATCCGTACATGATGGAGTTTCCACGCTGCGTAATTTAAAGAAAGCTTTATCTATGTAAGGTGAATTAACATAGCACAGAACAGTTTCACAGAAAGCTTCTTTCCAGTTTTTGTCTGAGGCTATTTCCGTTTTCACCATAGGCATCAATATGTTCCCGAATATCCCTTGGTTTCTTTTTGTCCAAAAGAGTTTCCCCAATAAGAGAGGTATAGCACTGTGAGTGGAATGTACACGTCACAAAGCAGTTCCTTGGATAGCTTCTCTCCAGTGTCTATCTGTGCATATTTCTTTCTCACTGTGAGACTCAAAGCGCTTCTGAATACCCCTTCACACGCTAAACCTAAACAGTGTTAGAAAACTCTTCAATGAAAAGGGAAGCTTAAGTGAGCAAGAGGAATTCACATGACCCATAGCTCTTTCACAGAAAGCTTCCTTCTGGATTTCATCTGAGGATATTTCTTTCTCCATATTCCAAAGAACGATCCCAAATGTCCTTCCTCAGATAGCACAGAAACAATGATTTCGAACTACTCAATCCAAGGAATGGTTTAACTCTATGAGATGAATACACACATCACAAAGCAGTCGCTCAGAAAGCTTCTCTCCAGTTTTCATCGGAAGACATTTCCTTGCTCACCACAGGCCTCCGGGGCGCCACTTAATATCCCTTCGCAGATTCCTCAAAGACAGAGTTTCCAAACTGGACAATGTAGAGTACGCTTTAATTCTGTGAAATGAATGTACATATCAGACAGCAGTTTCTTGGAATGCTTCTTTCTGGGTTTTATTTGAGGATATTTCACTTTTCGCCATAGTTTTCAATGCACTCCGAAATAACACTTTTTAATTTTACAGGAACAGTGCTCAAAAACTGCCTTATGAGAAAAGAGGTAAAATTCCCTGAGTGGAATGCACACATCACAAAGCAGTTTCACAGAAAGCTTCTCTCCAGTTTTTATCTGAAGATATTTCCTTTCTCACCATACACCTGAATGTGCTCAAGAATGTCCCTTTGTGGATCTATCCATGAGGGAGTATCCAAACTGCATAAAGAAGGAAAGTTTTATCTCTTTGAGATGAAAAAACATATTCATCACAAACCAGTTTCACAGAAAGGTTCTCTCCAATTTTTGTCTGAGGATACTTACTTTTCCACCATAGCCATCCGTATAATCCTGAATGTCCCTTGGTAGCTTTTTCTTGAAAAGGGATTCCCGAAACCTCTATGAGAAAAAAGACATAAATCTGTGAGTGGAATGCACACATCATAAAGCAGTTCCTCAGAAAGCTTCTCTCCAGTTTCTGTCCCAACATATTTCCTTTTTCAGTGTAAGCCTCAAAGTGCTCTGAATATCCCTTTGCAGACTAAACACAGTGTTAGAATACTGCTGCCTGAAAAGAGAAGCTTAACTGTGCAAGTGGAATTCACACGACATAGAACAGTTTCACAGAAAGCTTCCTTCTGCTTTTTATCTGAGGGTATTTCTTTTTCAGCATATTCTAGTGTTCTCAAATGTCCTCTCTTCAGTTCCATAGAAACAGTGATTTCAAACTGCTCCATCCAAAGAGTGATTAACTCTATAAAATGAATACACACATCACAAAGCAGTTGCTCAGAAAACTTCTCTCCAGTTTTCATCAGAAGACGTTTCCTTGCTCGTCTCAAGCCTCCAGGAGCCACTTAATATCCCTTCACAGATTCCTCAAAGACAGAGTTTTCAAACTGGGTGATGTACAGTAAGCTTTAACTCTGTGAAAAGAATGTACATGTCAGAGAGCAGTTTCTTGGAATTCTTCTTTCTGGGTTTTATTTGAGGATATTTCACTTTTCGCCATAGTCTTCAATGCACTCCAAAATAACACTTTTTCATTTTTACAGGAACCATGCTCAAACATTGCCTTATGAGAAAAGAGGTATAATTCCTTGAGTAGACTGCACACATCACAAACCAATTTCTCAGAAAGCTTCTCTCCAGTTTTTATCTGAAGATATTTCATTTTTCACCATATGCTTGAATGTGTTTAAGTATGTCCCTTTGCGGATCTGTCCATGAGGGGGTATTCAAACTGCGTAATATAAGGAAAATCTCTCAGTGATGAATAAACATATCCATCACAAACCAGTTTCACAGAAATTTTCTCTCCAGTTTTTGTCTGAGGATACTTACTTTTCCACCATAGCTATCCATATACTCCCGAGTGTCCCTTGGTAGCTTTTTCTCCAAAAGGGATTCCCCAATCCTCTATGAGAAAAAAGACATAAATTTGTGAGTGAAATGCACATGTAACAAAGCAGTTCCACGGAAATCTTCTCTCCAGTTTCCATCCGAACATATATCTTTATTCACTGTAAGCCTCAAAGTGTTCCTGAATATCCCTTCGCAGACTAAACACAGTGTTAGAATACTGCTCCATGAAAAGAGAAGCTTAACTGTGTGAGCGAAATTCACACGACATAGAATAGTTTCACAGAAAGCTTCCTTCTGCTTTTTATCTGAGGGTATTTCTTTTTCCGCATATTCTAAAGAACATTCCTAAATGTCCTCTCTCAAGTCCACAGAAACAGTGATTTCAAACTGCTAAATTGAAAGAATGATTTAACTCTATGAAATGAATACCCACATCACAAACCAGTTACTCAGAAAGCTTCTCTCCAGTTTTCATAGGAAGACGTTTCCTTGCTCACCACAAGCCTCCGGGTGCCACTTAATATCCCTTCACAGATTCCTCAAAGACAGAGTTTCCAAACTGGGCAATGTAAAGTAAACTTTACCTCTGTGTAATGAATGCACATGTTAGAGAGCACTTTCTTAGAACGCTTCTTCTGGGTTTTATTTGAGGATATTTCACTTTTCGCCATAGTCTTCAATGTGCTCCGAAATATCACTTTTTCGGTTTTACAGAAACAGTGTTCAAACACTGCCTTATGAGAAAAGACTTGTAACTCCCTGAGTGGAATGCACACATCACAAAGAAGTTTCTCAGAAAACTTCTCTCCAGTTTTTATCTGAGGATATTTCCTTTTTCACTGTAGGCCTGAATGTGCTCCCGAATGTCCCTTTGTGGATCCATCCATGACGGAGTTTGCAAGCTATGTTAAGTAAAGGAAACTTTATTTATGTGAGATGAATAAAAAGAGCAAAAAGCAGATTCACAGAAATCTTCTTTCCAGTGTTTATCCAAAGATTTTTCCTTTTTCACCATAGTACTGAATGTGCTCCCGAAAATCTTTTCGAGGACCCGTCCAGGAAAGAATTTACAAGCTGCATAATGTAAAGAAAGCTTTATGTATGTGAGATGAATACACATATCACAGAGCAGTTTCCCAGAAAGCTTCTTCCCAGTTTTTGTCTGAGGCTTTTTCCCTTTTCACCATTGGCATCAATATGCTCCCGAATATCACTTGGTATCTTTTTGTCCAAAAGGGTTTCCCTGGTGCTGTATGAGAAGAGAGGTAAAACACTGTGAGTGGAATGCACAAGTCATGAAACAGTTCTTCGGAAAACATCTCTCCCATGTCTATCTGAACATATTTCCTTTTTCACTGTAAACCTCAAAGGTCTCCCAAAAAACCCTTCACACCCTAAACATAAACAGGGTTAGAAAACTGCTCAATGAAAAGAGAGGCTAAACTGAGTGAAAGGAATTAAGACAACACAGAGCAGTTTCACAGAAAGCTTCCTTCTGGTTTTTACTTGAGGATATTTCTTTCTCCGTATTCCAAAGAATGATTCCAAATATCCTTCCTCAGATTCCATAGAAACAGTGATTTCAAACTGCTCAATCTAAAAAAATGATTTAACGCCATGAGATGAATACACACGTCAAAAAGCATGTGCTCAGAAAGCTTCTCTCCAATTCTCAACGGAAGACATTTCCTTGCTCAGCAAAGGCTTCTGGTCGCCAATTAATATTCTTTCGCAAATTCCTCAAGAGAGAGTTTCCAAACTAGGCAACATAGAGTAAGCTTTATCTCTGTGAAATAAATGCACATATAAGAGAGCATTTTCTTGGATCACTTCTTTCTAGGTTTTATTTGAGGATAGTTCACTTTTTACCATAGTCTTTAAAGCGCTCCAAAATATAACTTTTTCGGTTTTACAGGAACAGTGTTCAAACACTGCCTTATGAGAAAAGAGGTATAACTACCTGAGAGGAATGCACACATTACAAAGCAGTTTCTCAGAGTTTCTCACCTGTTTTTATCTGAAGATATTTCCTTTTTCACCACAGACCTGAATGTGCTCCCGAATGTCCCTTCGCAGATCCATCCATGACGGAGTTTCCAACTGCGTTATATAAAAAGTTTTTATCTATGTCAGATCAATAAAGATATCTACCACAAAGCAGTTTCACAGAAAGCTTCTTTCCAGATTTGTCTGATGATATTTCCTTTTTCACCATCGTGATCCATAAACTCCCGAATGTCCCATGGTAGCTTTTTCTCCAAAAGAGATTCCCCATTGCTCTATGAGAAGAAAGGTAAAACTCTGTGAGTGGATTGCACATGTCACAAAGCATCTCCTCGGAAAGCTTGTCTCCAGTTTGTATCAGAAAATATTTCCGTTTTCACCATAAGCCTCAAAGTGATCCCAAATATCCCTTCACAGACTAAAGAAAAACAGTGTTAGAATACTGCTCAATGAGAAGAGAAGCTGAACTGTGTTAGTGGAATTCACATGACACACAGCAGTCTCACAGAATGCTTCCTTCTGGTTTTTACCTGAGGGTATTTCTTTTTTAGCATATTCTAAAGAGCATTCCCATATGTCCTTTCCCATGTTTCACAGAAACTGTGATTTCAAACTGCTTAATCCAAAGAATGGTTTAACTGTATGAGAAGAATACACACATCACAAAGCAGCTGCTCAGAAAACTTCTTTCCAGTTTTCAAGCTTCTTTCCAGTTTTCCTTGCTCAAAATAAGCCTACTGGAACCAAGTAATGTCCATTTGCAGATTCCTCAAAGACAGAGTTTCCAAAGTGGGCAATGTAGAGTAAACTTTAACTCTGTATAATAAATGCAAATATCAGAGAGCAGTTTATTAGAACGATTCTTTCTGGGTTTTATTTGAGGATATTTCACTATTCGCCATAGTCTTCAATGCGCTCTGTAATATCACTTTTTTTGGTTTTACAGGAACAGTGTTCAAACACTGTCTTATGAGAAAAGAGGTACAACTCCCTAAGTGGAATGCACACGTCACAAAGCAGTTTCTCAGAAAGCTTCACTCCAGTTTTAATCTGAAGATATTTCCATTTTCAACATAGGAATGAATGTACTCCTGAATCTCCCTTGATGGATCCGTCCATGATGGAGTTTCTAAACTGTATAATATAAGGAAAGTTTTAACTAAGTGAGATGAATAAACATATTTATCACAAAGCAGTCTCACAGAAATCTTCTTTCCAGTTTTTGTCTGAGGATATTTCCTTTTTCACCATAGCCATCCACTTACTCTCAAATGTCCCTTGGTAGCTTTTTCTCCAAAAGGGATTCCCCAAACCTCTATGAGAAGAAAGGTATAATTCTGTCAGTGGAATGCACACGTCACACAGCAGCTCATCGGAAAGCTTCCATCCAGGTTCTATCTGAATATTTTCTTTTTCACCATAAGCCTCAAAGTGCTCCCAAATATCCCTTCACAGACTAAACTAAAACAGTGTTAGAATACTACTCAATGAAAAGAGAAGTTTAATTGTGCAAATAGAATTCATGCTACCCAGAACAGTTTCACAGAAAGCTCCCTTCTGTTTTCTATCTGAGGTTATTTCTTTTTCAGGATATTCTAAAGAGTGTTCCCAAATGTCCTTTCTCAGATTCCACAGAAACAGTGATTTCAAACTGCCCAATTGAAATAATGATTTAACTCTATGAGATGAATAGAAACATCACAAAAAGGATGCTCAGAAAGGTTCTCTTAAATTTTCGATGGAAGACAGTTCTTTGCTCACCACAGGCCTCCAGTTGCCACTTAATATCCCTTCACAGAATCCTCAAAGACCCACTTTCCAAACTGGGAAATGTAGAGTTAGTTTTAACTCTGTGAAATGAACGGACATTTCAGAGAGTAGCTTCTTAGAATGCTTCTTTCTGGGTTTTATTTGACGACATTTCACTTTTCATCTTAGTCTTCAATGTGCTCCAATTATCACTTTTTTAGTTTTACAGGAACAGTATTAAAACTGTGCCTTATGAGAATGAAGGTGTAACTCCCTGAGTGAAATACACACATCACCAAGCACTTTCTCAAAAACTTCTCTCCAATTTTTATCTAATGATATTTCCTTTTTCACCATAGGCCCTAATGTGATCCCGAATATTCCTTCACGGATCCATCCATGATGGAGTTTCCAAGCTGTGGAACGTAAAGAAAGCTTTATCTATGTGAGATGAATAAACATAGCAAAAAGCAGATCCACAGAAAGCTTCTTTCCAGTTTTTTTCCTGAAGATATTTCCCTTTTCACCATAGTCCTGAACGTGCTCCTGAATGTCCCTTTGTGGATCCGTCCATGACAGAGTTTCCAAGCTGCATAATGTAAAGAAAGCTTTATCTATGTGAGGTGAATACACATATCAAAGAGCAGTTTCAGAGAAAGATTCTTTCGAGTTTTTGTTTGAGGCTATTTCCCTTTTCACCATAGACATCAACATGCTCCTGAATATTACTTGGCACCTTTTCTTCCAAAAAGGTTTCTCCGATGCTGTATGAGAAGAGAGGTAAACCCTGTGAGTGCAATGCACACATCACAAAGCAGTTCCTCATAAAGCTTCTCTCCAGTTTCTGTCTGAACATATTTCCTTTTTCACCATAAGCTGCAAAGCACTCCCGAATATCCCTTCACACCCTAAACATAAACAGGGTTACAAAACTGCTCAATGACAACAGAGGCGTACTGAGCGAGAGGAATTAAGAAGAAAGAGCAGTTTCACAGAAAGCTTCCTTCTGGATTTTACCTGAGGATAATTCTTTCTCCATATTCTAAGGAGCGTTCCCAAATGTCCTTCCTCAGATTCCACAAAAACAGTGATTTCAATCTGCTCAATCCAATGAATGGTTTAACAATATGAGATGAATACACACATGACAAAGCAGTTGCTCAGAAAGCTTCTCTCCAGTTTTCATCGGAAGATGTTTCCTTCTCACCACAAGCCTCCGGGGGCCACTTAATATCCCTTCACAGATTCCTAAAAGACAGAGTTTCCAAACTGGGCAACGTAGAGTAAACTTTATCTCTGTGAAATGAATGCACATATCAGAGAGCAGTTTCTTGGAACGCTTCTTTCTGGTTTTATTTGAGGATATTTCACTTTTTGCGATAGTCTTCAATACGCTCCAAAATATCACATTTTTGGTTTTACAGGAACAGTATTCAAACCCTGCCTTATGAGAGAAGAGGTATAACTCCCTGAGTGGAATGCACAAAGCAGTTTCTCAGAAAGCTTCTATCAAGTTTTTTTCTGAAGATATTCCCTTTTTCACCATTGGCCTGAAGGTGCTCTGAATGACCCTTCACGAATCCGTCCATGAGGGCATTTCAAAACTGCGTAATAGAAAGTTTTTTCTATGTTAGATGAATGAACATAATCTATCACAAAGCAGTTTCAGAGAAAGCTTCTTTCCTGATTTTGTCTGAGTATATTTCCTTTTTCACCATAGTCGTCCATATACTCCCGAATGTCCCCTGGTAGCTTTTCCTTCAAAAGAGATTCCCCAATCCTCTCTGAGAAGAAAAGTATAACTATGTGAGTGGAATGCACATGTCACAAAGTAGCTCCACGGAAATCTTCTATCTGATGATATTTTCGTTTTCACCATAAGCCTCAAAGTGATTCTGAGTATCCCTTTACTGACTAAACTAAAACAATGTTAGAATATTGCTCAATGAAAACAGAAGCTTAACTGTGTGAGTGGAATTCACATGATACAGAGCAGTTTCACAGTAAGTTTCTTTCTGGTTTTTATCGGAGGGTATTTCTTTTTCAGCATATTCTTAAGAGCATTCCCCAATGTCCTTTCTTATGGTCCACAGAAAGAGGGATTTCAAAATGCTCAATCTAAAGAATGATTTAACTCTATGAGATGAATACATACATCACAAAGCAGTTGCTCAGAAAGCTTCTCTCCAGTTTTCAACAGAAGACATTTCCTGGCTTGCCACAGGCCTCCGGTCGCTTCTTAATATCCCTTCACAGAATCCTCAAAGACAGACTTTCCAACCTGGGAAATGTAGAGTAAGCGTTAAGTCTGTGAAATGAATGGACATGTCAGAGATCAGTTTCCTGGAATGCTTCTTTCTGGGTTTTATTGAAAAACATTTCACTTTTCATCATAGTCTTCAATGTACTCCGAATATCACATTTTTAGTTTTATAGGAACAGTGTTCCAAAAGGCCCTTATGAGAAGAAAGGTATAACTTCCTGAGTGGAATGCACACATCACCAAGAAGTTTCTCAGAAAGCTTCTCTCCAGTATTTATCTGACGATATTTCCTTTTTCACCATAGGCCCGAATGTGATCCCGAATATCCCTTCGCGGATCCGTCCATCATGGAGTTTCCATGCTGCATAATGTAAAGAAAGCTCTATCTATGTGAGATGAATAAACAGCAAAAAGCAGATTCACAGAATGCTTCTTTCCAGTTTTTATCTGAAGATATTTGCTTTTTCACCATGGTCCTGAATGTGTTCCCGAATATCCCTTCGGGGATCCATCCAAGACAGAGTTTCCAAGCCGTGAAATGCAGAGAAAGATTTATCTACATGAGATGAATACACATATCTAAGAACAGTTTCACAGAAAGGGATTCTTAGATACTGTATCAGAAGAGAGGTATAACACTGTGGGTGGAATGCACACGTCCCAAAGCAGCACCTCGGAAAGCTTCTCTACAGTTTCTAGCAGAACATATTTCCATTTTCACCATAAGCCTCAAAGTGTTCCCGAATATCCCCACTCACGCTAATCATAAATAGTGTTAGGAAACTGCTCAATGAAAAGTGAAGCTTAACTGGGTGAGTGGAATTCACTCGACACAGAGCAGTTTCACAGGAAGCTTGCTTCTGGTTTTATCTGAAGGTATGTCTTTTTCAGCATATTCTAAAGAGCGTTCACAAATTTCCTTTCTCAGGTCCCACAGAAACAGTGATTTCAAACTGCTCAATCCAAAGAATGATTTACCCCTACAAGATGAATCCACACATCACAAAGCAGCTGCTCAGAAAGCTTCTCTCCAGTTTTCAATGGAAGGCATTTCCTTGCTCAACACAGGCCTCAGGGCGCAACTTAATATCCCTTCGCAGATTCCTCAAAGATGGAGTTTCCAAACTGGGCAATGTAGAATAAGTTTTAACTCTGTGACATGAATACACATATCAGAGAGCAGTTTCTTGGAATGGTTATTTCTGGGTTTTATGTGAGGATATTTCACTTTTGGCCGTAGTCTTCAATGCGCTCTAAAATATCACTTTTTCGGTTTACAGGAACAGTGTTTATAATACTGCCTTATCAGAAAAGAGGTATAACTCCCTGAGTGGAATGCACACATCACAAAGCAGTTTCTCAGAAATCTTCTTTCCGGTTTTTGTTTGAAGATATTTTGATTTTCCCCATAATGTTAAATGTGCTCCCAAAAGTCCCTTCGCCGATCCATCCATGACAGTGTTTTCAAGATGCATAAGGTAAAGAAAGCTTTATCTATGTGAGATGAATGAACATTGCAAAAAGCATATCCACAGAAACCTTCTTTCCAGTTTCTATCTGAAGATATTTCCTTTTTCACCACAGTCCTGAATGTGCTCTCAAATGTCCCTTCATGGATCCATCCATGACCGAGTTTCGAAGCAGCATAATGTAAAGAAAGTTTTATCTATGTGAGATGAATACAAATATCACAGAGCAGTTTCACAGAAAGCTTCTTTCCAGTTTTTGTCTGACGCTATTTCCCTTTTCTACATATACGGCAATATGCTCCCAAATATCACTTGGTACCTTTTTCTCCAAAAGGGTTTAACCAATGATGTATGAGAAGAGAGATATAACACTGTGAGTGGAATGCACACGTCACAAAGCAGTTTCTCAGAAAGCTTCTCTTCAGTTTTTATCTGAAGAGATTTCCTTTTGCACCGTAGGCCTGAATGTGCTCTGGAATGTCCCTTCGCAGAACCGTCCATGATGGAGTTTCCAAATTGCATAATATAAAGAAAGTTTTATCTATGTGAGATGAATAAATATATCTATCACAAAGCTGTTTCACAGAAATCTTCTTTTGAGCTGCTGCTCAAAAAGCTTCTCTCCAGTTTTCAACAAAAGACATTTCCTTTCTCACCACTGTTCTCCGGGAGCCACTTAATATCCCTTTGCACAATCCTTAAAGACAGACTTTCCAAAGTGAGAAATGTAGAGTAAGTTTTAACTCTCTCAAATGAATGCACATGTCAGAGAGCAGTTTCTTGGAATGCTTCTCTCTGGGTTTTATTTCAGGTTATTTCACTTTTTGCCATAGTCTTCATGCGCTCCGAAATATGACTTTTTTGGTTTTACAGGAAAAGTGTTCAAACACTGACTTATGAGAAAACAGGTACGACCCCCTGAGTGGAATGCACACATCACAAAGAAGTTTCTCAGAAAGCTTCTCTCCAGTTTTTATTTGAAGGTAGCTCCTTTTTCACCATAGGCCTGAATGTGCTCTGGAATGTCCTCTCGGATCCGTCCATGACGGAGTTTCCAAATGGCATACTATAAGGAAAGTTGAAAGTTTTATCTATGTGAGATGCGTAAACATATCTATCACAAAGCAGTTTCACAGAAATCTTCTATCCAGTTTTTGTCTGAGTATATTTCCTTTATCACCGTAGCCGTCCATATATTCCCGAATGTTCCCTGGTAGCCTTTTCTCCAAATGGGATTCCCTAATCCTCCATGAAAAGAAAGGTTTAACTCGGTGAGTAGAATGCCCACGTCACAAAGCACCGACTCAGAAACCTTCTCTCCAGTTTCTATCTGAAGGTATTTCCATTTTCACCATAAACCACAAAGGGCTATCGAGTATCCCTTCGCAGACTAAACAAACACAATGGTACAATACAATTCAATGAAAAAGGAAGTTTAACAGTGCGAGCGGAATTCACACAATCCAGAGCAGTTTCACAGGAAGCTTACTTCTGGTTCTTATCTGAGGGTATTTCATTTTCAGCATATTCTAAAGAGGGTTCCCAAATGTCCTTTCACAGATTCCATAGAAACAGGGATTTCCAACTGCTTTATCCAAAGAATGATTTAACTCCATGAGACGAATACACACATCACAAAGCAGTTGCTCAGAAAGCTTCTCTCCAGTTTTCAAGGGAAGACATTTCCTTGCTCACTACAGACCTCCGGGCGCCACCTAATATCCCTTTGCAGATTCCTCAAAGACAGAGGGTCCAAACTGGACAATGCAGAGAAAGCTTTGACTCTGTGAAATGAATGCAAATATCAGAGAGTAGTTTCTTGGAACGCTTCTTTCTGGGTTTTATTTGAGGATATTTCACTTTTCGCCATAGTCTTCAATGCGCTCCAAAATATTACTATTTCAGTTTTACAGGAATGGTATTCACACACAGCCTTATGGAAAACAGGTATAACTCCCTGAGGGGAATGCACACATCACAAAGCAGTTTCTTAGAAATCCTATCTCCAGTTTTTATCTGAAGATACTTCCTTTTTCATCATAGGATTGAATATGCTCCTGAATTTCCCTTCGCAGATCCGTCCATGATGGAGATTCCAAACTGCGTAATCTAAAGAAAGTTTTATCTATGAGAAATGAATAAATATATATATATCACAAAGCTGTATCACAGAAAACTTCTTTCCAGTTTTTCTCTGAGGATATTTCCTTTTTCACAATAACCATACATATACTCCTGAATGTCCCTTGGTAGCTTTTTCTCCAAAAGGGATTCCCAAATCTTCTATGAATAGAAAGGTATACCTCTGTCAGTGAAATGCATACATCACAAATCAGCTCCTCTGAAAGCTTCTCTCCAGTTTCTATCTGAAGATATTTCTGTTTTCACCTTAAGCCTCATAGCGCTCCCAAATATCCCTTCGCAGACTAAACACAGTGTTAGAATACTGCTCAATGGGAAGACAAGTTGAACTGTGTGAGTGGAATTCACACGACACAGAGTAGTCTCACAGAAAGCTTCCTTTTGTTTTTTATCTGAGGGTATTTCTTTTTCAGCATATTCTAAAGAGCGTTCCCAAAATTCCTTTCTCAAGTTCCACAGAAACAGTGATTTCAAACTCTTCAATCCAAAGAATGATTTAACTGTATGAGAATAATACACGCATCACAGAGCAGCTGTTCAAAAAGCTTCTCTCCAGTTTTCAACAAAAGACATTTCCTTTCTCACCACTGTTCTCCGGGAGCCTCTTAATATCCCTTCGCAGAATCCTTAAAGACAGACTTTCCAAAGTGGGAAATGTAGAGTAAGTTTTAACTCTCTGAAATGAATGCACATGTCAGAGAGCAGTTTCTTGGAATGCTTCCTTCTGGGTTTTATTTCAGGATATTTCACTTTTCCCAAGAGTCTTCCATGCACTCCAAAATAGGACTTTTTCGGTTTTACAGGAACAGTGTTCAAACACTGACTTATGAGAAAACAGGTACAACTCCCTGAGTGGAATGCACACATCACAAAGAAGTTTCTCAGAAAGCTTCTCTCCAGTTTTTATCTGAAGATATCTCCTTTTTCACCGTAGGCCTGAATGTGCTCTGGAATATCCCTTCTCGGATCCATCCATGACGGAGTTTCCAAATGGCATAATATAAGGAATGTTGAAAGTTTTATCTATGTGAGATGAATAAACATATCTATCACAAAGCTGTTTCACAGAAATCTTGTTTCCAGTTTTTTTTTTTTTTTGAGACGGAGTCTCGCTCTGTCGCCCAGGCTGGAGTGCAGTGGCACAATCTCGGCTCACTGCAAGCTCCGCCTCCCGGGTTCACGCCATTCTCCTGCCTCAGCCTCCCGAGCAGCTGGGACTACAGGCGCCCGCCCCTGCGCCCGGCTAATTTTTTTTCTATTTTTAGTAGAGACGGGGTTTCACCATGGTCTCGATCTCCTGACCTTGTGATCCGCCCACCTCGGCCTCCCAAAGTGCTGGGATTACAGGCGTGAGCCACCACGCCCGGCCGTTTCCAGTTTTTGTCTGAGTATATTTCCTTTTTCATCATAGCCGTCCCTATACTCCCGAATGTCCCCCGGTAGCTTTTTCTCCGAAAGGGATTCCCCAATCCTCCATGAAAAGAAAGATTTAGCTCTGTGAGTGGAATGCCCACGTCACAAAACAGCTCCTCGGAAAGCTTCTCTCCAGTTTCTGTCTGAAGATATTTCCTTTTTCACCATAAGCCTCAAAACACTCCCGAATATCCCTTCGCAGACTAAACAAAAACAGTGTTAGAATACTGCTCAATGAGAAGAGAAGCTTAACGGTGCAAGCAGAATTCGTGTGACACAGAGTAGTTTCACAGAAAACTTTCTTCTTGTTTTTATCGGAGGGTATTTCTTTTTCAGCATATTCTAAAGAGCATTCCCAAATGTCCTTTCACAGATTCCACAGAAATAGGGATTTCAAACTACTGTATCGAAAGAATGATTTAACTCCATGAGGTGAATACACACATCACTCAGAAGTTGCTCAGAAAGCTTCTCTCCCGTTTTCAATGGAAGACATTTCCTTACTCACCACAGACCTCCGGGCACCACTTCATATCCCTTCACAGATTCTTCAAAGACAGACTTTCCAAACTGGGAAATGTAGAGTAAGCTTTAACTCTCTGTAATGAATGCACATGTCAGAGAACAGTTTCTCGGAATGCTTCTTTCTGGGTTTTATTTGAGGACATTTCACTTTTCGCCATAGTCTTCAATGCACTCCAAAATATCACTTTTTTGGTTTTACAGGAATGGTGTTCATACACTGCCTTATGATAAAGAGGTATAACTCCCTGAGGAGAATACACACATCACAAAGCAGTTTCTCCGAAAGCCTCTCTCCAGTGTTTATCTGAAGATATTTCCTTTTTCACCATAGGCCTGAATGTGCTCCTGAATTTCCCTTCGCAGATCTCCATGACAGAGTTTCCAAACTGCGTAATCTAAAGAAAGTTTTATCTATGTGAGATGAATAAATGTATATATCACAAAGCAGTTTCACAGAAAGCTTCTTTCCAGTTTTTCTCTGAGTATATTTCCTTTTTCACAATAGCCATACATATACTCCCGAATGTCCTTTGGTAGCTTTTTCTCCAAAAGGGATTCTCAAATCCTCTATGAAAAGAAAGGTATAACTCTGTGAGTGAAATGTACCTGTCACAAAGCAGTTCCTCGGAAGCTTCTCTTTGGTGTCTAGCTGAACATATTTCCTTTTTCACCATAAGCCTCAAAGCGCTCTCGAATATGCCTTCACATGCTAAGCATAAACAGTGTTAGAAAACTGTTGAATGAAAGAGAAGCTTAACTCAGTGAGATGAATTCACACGACACATAGCAATTTCACAGAAAGCTTCCTTCTGGTTTTTATCTGAGGATGTTTCTTTCTCCTTATTCTAAAGGGCGTTCCCAAGTATCCTTCCTCAGATTTAACAGAAACAGTGATTTCAAACTGCTCAATCCAAAGAATGGTTTAACTCTATGAGATGAATACACACATCACAAATCAGTTGCTCACAAAGCTTCTCTCCAGTTTTCAACAGAAGATATTTCCTTTTTCAACATAGACCTGAATGTGCTTATGAATGTCCATTTGCGTATCCATTCATGACAGAGTTTTCAAACTGTGTAATATAAGGAATGTTTTATCTGTGTGGGATGAATAAACATAGCAACATGCAGATTCACAGAAAGCTTCTTTCTAGTTTTTTTCTGAAGATATTTGCTTTTTCACCATTGTACTGAATGTACTCCCGAACCACCCTTTGGGAATCCGTCCATGACAGAGTTTCCAAGATGTGTTATGTGAAGAAAACTTTATATTTGTGAGATGAATGCACATATCACAGAACAGTTTCACCAAAAGGGTTTTCCCAATGTTGTATGGAAAGAGGTACAACACTGTGAGTGGAATACACACATCAAAAGCTGTTCCTCTGAAAGCTTCTCTCCAGTTTCTATCTGAACATACTTCTGTTTTCACCGTAAGCTTCAAAGCGCTCCTGAATATCCCTTAGCATGCTAAACATAAACAGTGTTAGAAAACTGCTCAATGAAAAGAAGCTTAACGGCATGAGAGGAATTCACAAGACACATAGCAGTTCCACCGAAAGGATCCTTCTGCTTTTTATCTGAGGATATTTCTTTCTCCGTATTCTATAAAGCATTCCAAAATGTCCTCCTAGAGATTCCACAGAAATAGTGATTTCAAAGTGCTCAATCCAAATAATGCTTTAACTCCATGAGATGAATACACATATCACAAAGCAGTTGCTCAGAAAGTTTCTCTCCAGTTTTCATCAAAAGACATTTCCTTGCTCACCACAGTCCTCCGGATGACACTTAATACCCATTCACAGATTCCTCAAAGACAGAGTTTTCAAACTGGCAATGTAGAGTAAGCTTTAACTCTCTGAAATGAAGTCACATATCAGAGAGCAGTTTCTTGGAATGCTTCTTTCTGGGTTTTATTTGAGGATATTTCACTTTTCACCATAGTCTTCAATGTGTTCCAAAATATCACTTTTTCGGTTTTACAGGAACAGTGTTCAAACACTGCTTTATGAGAAAAGAGGTATAACTCCCTGAGTGGAAGGCACACATCACAAAGCAATTTCTCAGAAAACTTCTCTCCATTTTTTATCTGAAGATATTTCCTTTTTCAACGTAGGCCTGAATGTTCTCCCGAATGTCCCTTTGTGGATAAGTCCATGACAGAGTTTCCAAACTGTGTAATATAAAGAACGTTTTATCTATGTGTGATGAATAAATATATCTATCACAAAGCAGTTTCACAGAAAGCTTTTTTCCAGTATTTGTCTGAGGACATATCCTTTTTCACCATACCCATGCATATGCTCCTGAATGCCCCTTGGTAGCTTTTTCTCCAAAAGGGATTTCCCAATCCTCTATGAGAAGTAAGGTATAACTCTGTGAGTGGAATGCACACGTCACAAAGTAGTTTCTTGGAAAGCTTGTCTCTAGTTTCTATCTGAACATATTTCCTTTTTCACTGTAAGTTTCAAAGCACTCCCGAATATGCCTTCACACGCTAAACATAAACAGTGATAGAAGACTGCTCAATGAAAAGAGAAGCTTAACAGAGTGAGGGCAATTCACACGCCACCTAGCAGTTTCACAGAAAACTTTCTTTTGGATTTATCTGATGATAGTTCTTTATCTACATTCTAAAAAGCATTCCCAAATGTCCTTAATCAGTTTTCATAGAAGCAGTGGTTTCAAACTGCTCCATCCAAAGAATGGTTTTACACAATGAGATGAATATACACATCAAAAGCAGTGCTCAGAAAGCTTCTCTCTAGTTTTCATGGGAAGACATTTCATTGCTCATCACAGGCCTCCGGGTGCCGCTTGATATCCCTTCACCAATTCGTGAAAGACAGAATTTCCAAACTGGGCAAAGTAGAGAAAGCTTTAACTCTGTGAAATGAATACACATGTCAGAGAGCAGTTTCTTGGAATGCTTCTTTCTGGGTTTTATTTGACGATATTTCACTTTTTGCCATAGTCTTCAATGTACTTCAATGTCACATTGTCTGCTTTACAGGAACAGTGTTCAAACACCTCCTTAGGAGAAAAGAGGTGTAGTTCCCATAGTGGAATGCACACATCACAATGCAGTTTTTCAGAAAACTTCTCTCCATTTATTATCTCAAGATATTTCCTTTTTCACCATAGACCTGAATGTGCTCCCGAATGTCCATTCATGGATCCGTCCATGATGGAGTTTCCAAACTGCATAATATAAGGAAAGTTTTACCTATGTGAGATGAATAAACATATCTATCACGAAGCAGTTTCACAGAAATTTTCTTTCCAGTTTTTATCTGAGGATATTTCCTTTTTCACCATGGCTGTCCCTGTACTCCCGAATGTCACTTGATAGCCTTTTCTCCAAAAGGCATTCCCCAATCCTCTATGAGAAGAAAGGTATAATTCTGGGAGTGGAATGCATACGTCACAAGGCAGATCCTCGGAAAGCTTCTCTCCAGTTTCTCTCTGAAGATATTTCCTTTTTCACCGTAAAGCGCTCCTGAATATCCCTTCGCAGACTAAACAAAAACAGTGTTAGAGTACTGCTCAATGAAAAGAGAAGCTTAACTGTGTGAGTGGAATTCACACGACAAAGATCAGTTTCACAGAAGGCTTCTTTCTGGTTTTTACCTGAGGGTATTTCTTGTTCACCATATTCCAAAGGGCGTTCCCAAATATCCTTTCTCACTTTCCACAGAAACAGTGATTTCAAACTGCTCAATCCAAAGAGTGATTTTACTCTACGATATGAATGCACACATCACAAAGCAGTTTCTCAGAAAGCTTCTTTCCAGTTTTTATCTGAAGTTATTTCCTTTTACACCATAGTCCTGAATGAGATCCCGAATATCCCATCACGGATCCAACCATGACAGAGTTTCCAAGCTGAGTAATATAAAGAAAGCTTTATCTATGTTAGATGATTAAACACAGCAAAAAGCAGATTAACAGAAAGCTTCTTTCCAGTTTCTATCCTGAGTTATTTCCTTTTTCACCACATTCCTGAATGTGATCCCAAAAGTCCCTTTGTGGATTCGTCTTTGACAGAGTTTCCAAGCTACATAATGTAATGAAACCTTTATCTATGTGACATGAATACTCATATCACAAAGCAGTTTCACAGAAAGCTTCTTTCCAGTTATTGTCTGAGGCTATTTCCCTTTTCACCGTAGGCGTCAATACACCCCCATATATCCCTTGGTGCCTTTTTCTAAAAAATGTTTCTCCTTATTCTAAAGAGCGTTCCCAAGTATCCTTCCTCAGATTTAACAGAAACAGTGATTTCAAACTGCTCAATCCAAAGAATGGTTTAACTCTATGAGATGAATACACACGTCACAAAGCAGTTGCTCACAAAGCTTCTCTCCAGTTTTCAGCAGAAGATCGATGCTGTATGAGAAGAAAGGTGTAAAACTGTGAGTGGAATGTACACGTCACAAACTAGTTCCTCAGACAGCTTCTCTCCAGTTTCGGTCTGAACATACTTCTTTTTTCACCGTACGCCTCAAAGAACTCCCCAATATCCCTTCACATGCTAAACATAAACAGGGTAGAAAACTGCTCAATGAAAACAGAGGTTTAACTGAGCAAGAGGAATTAAGATGACACAATGCAGTTTCACAGAAAGCTTCCTTCTGGATTTTACATGAGGATATTTATTTCTCCATATTCCAAGAAACGTTCCTAAATGTCCTTCCTCAGATTCCACAAAAACTTCTTTCAATCTCCTCAATCCAAAGAACGGTTTAAGTCTATGAGACGAATGCAAACATCACAAAGCAGTTGCTCAGAAAGCTTCTCTCAAGTTTTCATCAGAAGACGTTTCCTTGCTCACCACAAGCCTCCAGGCGCCACTTAATATCCCTTCCCAGATTCTTCAAATACAGAGTTTTCAAACGGGGCAATGTAGAGTAAGCTTTAACTCTGAGAAATGAATGCACATATCAGAGAGCAACTTCTTGGAACGCTTCTTTCAGGGTTTTATTTGAGGGCATTTCACTTTTCGCAACAGTCTTCAATGCACTCCGAAATATCACTTTTTGGTTTTACAGAACAGTGCTCAAACACTGCCTTATGAGAAAGGAGATATAACTCCCTGAGTGGAATGCATATGTCACAAAGCAGTTTCTCAGAAAACTTCTCTCCAGTTTTTATTTGAAGATATTTCTTATTTCATCATAGACCAGAATGTGCTCCTGAATGTCCCTTCGCGAATCCGTCCATGACGGAGTTTCCAAACTGCATAATAAAAGGAAAGTTTTATCTATGTGAGAAGAATAAACGTATCTATCACAAAGCAGTTTCACTGAAATCTTCTTTCCAGTTTTTGTCTGAGGATATTTCCTTTTTCACCATGACCGTCCATATACTCCTAAATATCCCCTGGTAGTTATTTCTCCAAGAGAGATTCCCCAATCCTCTATGAGAAGAAAGGTTTAATTGTGTGAATGGAACGCACACATCACCAGCAGTTTCTCAGAAAGCTTCTTTCCACGTTTATTGGACGATATTTCCATTATCAACATAGGCCCAAATGTAATCCCGAAAATCCCTTCGCGGATCCATCCATGAGGGAGTTTCCAAGCGGAGTAATGTAAACAAAGCTTTATCTACATGAGATGAATAAACATAGCAAAAAGCAGACTCACAGAAAGCTTCTTTCCAGTTTTTACCTGAAGATATTTCTTTTTCACCATAGTCCTGAATGTGATCCCGAATGTCCCTTCGTGGATCTGTCTATGACAGAGTTTCCTGGCTGTGTAGTGTAAAGAAAGCTTTATCCATGTGAGATGAATACATATATCACAGAGCAGTTTCATAGAAAGCTTCTTTCCAGTTTTTTCTGAGGCTTCTTTCCTTTTTACCACAGGCACCAACATGCTCCCAAATACCACTTGGTACCTTTTTCTCCAAAAGGGTTTCCCTGATGCTGTATGAGTAGAGAGGTATAAAACTGTGAGTGGAATGCACACGTCACAAAGCAGATCCTCGGAAATCTTCTCTCCAGTTTCGGTCTGAACATATTTCCTTTTTCACCATAAGCCTCAAAGCACTCCCGAATAATCCCTCACATGCTTCACATAAACAGGGTTAGAAAACTGCTCAATGAAAAGAGAGGCTCAATTGAGTGAGAGGAATTAACATGACACAGAGCAGTTTCAGAGAAAGCTTCCTCCTGGATTTTACCTGAGGGTATTTCCTCCTCCATATTCTAAGAAGCGTTCCCAAATATCCACCCTCAGATTTCACAAAAACAGTGATTTCAATGTGCTCAATCCAAAGAATGTTTTAACTCTATGAGATGAATACACACATCACAAAGTAGTTGCTCAGAAACTTCTCTCTAGTTTTCATCGGAAGTCGTTTCCTTCCTCACCACAAGCCTCCGGGCGCCACTTAATATCCCTTCACAGAATCCTCAAAGAGAGAATTTCCAAACTGGGGCAACGTAGAGTAAGCTTTAACTCTGTGCAGTGAATGCACATATCAGAAAGTAGTTTCTTGGAACGCTTCCTTCTGGGTTTTATTTGAGGATACTTCACTTTTCGCCATAGTGTTCAATGCGCTCCATAATATCACTTTTTCGGTTTTACAGGAACAGCGTTCAAACACTGCCTTATGAAAAAAGAGGTATAACTCCCTGAGTGGAATGCACACATCACAAAGCAGTTTCTGAGAAAGCTCCTCTCCAATTTTTATCTGAAATAATTTCCTATTTAACCATTGGCCTGAATGTGCTCCCGAATGTCCCTTCGTGAATCCATCCATGACGGAGTTTCAAAACTGTGTAATAGAAAGAAAGTTTTACCTATGTGAGATGAATAAACATATCTATCACAAAGCAGTTTCACAGAAAGTTTCTTTCCAGTTTTTGTCTGAGGATATTCCTTTTTCACCATAAATGTCCACATACTCGCGAATGTCCCCTGGTAGCTTTTTCTCCAAAAAGGTTTCCCCAATCCTCTATTAGAAGAAAAGTGTAACTCTGTGAATGGAATGCACACGGCAAAAAGCAGCTCCTCAGAAAGCTTCTCTCCAGTTTCTATCTGAAGATATTTCCATTTCACCATAATCCTCGAAGCACTCTCGAGTACCCCTTAGCTGACTAAACTAAAACAATGTTAGAATACTGCTCAATTAAAACAGAAGCTTAACTGTGTGAGTGGAATTAACATGACATAGAGCAGTTTCACAGAAAGCTTCCTTCTGGTTTTTATAGGAGGGTATTTCTTTTTCAGCATATTCTTAAGAGCGTTCCCAAATGTCCTTTCTCAGGTTCCACAGTAAGAGTGATTTCAGACTGCTAAGTCTAAAGAATGATTTAACTCTATGAGATGAATACACACATCACAAAGCAGTTGCTCAGAAAGCTTCTCTCCAGTTTTCAATGAAAGCCATTTCCTTTCTCGCCACAGGCCTGCATTCGCCACTTAATATCCCTTCACAGAATTCTCAGAGACAGACTTTCCAAACTGGGAAATGTAGAGTAAGCTTTAACTCTCTGAAATGAATGCACATGCCAGAAAGGAGTTTCTTGGAATGTTTCTATCTGGGTTTTATTTCAGGATATTTCACTTTTTGCCATAGTCTTCCAGTACTCAGAAATATTACTTTTTCGGTTTACAGGAACAGTGTTAAAACACTGCCTTATGAGAAAAGGGGTATAACTCCCTGAGTGAAATGCACACATCATAAAGCACTTTCTTAGAAAGCTTCTATCCAGTTTTTATCTGAAGATATCTCCTTTTTCACCATATTCCTGAATGTTCTCCTGAATGTCCCTTCGCAAATACTTCTATGATGGCGTTTGAAAACTGCATAATAGAAAGAAAGTTTTATCTATGTCAGATGAGTAAACATATCTGTCATGAAACAGTTTCACGGAAAGCTTCTTTCCAGTTTTTGTCTGAGGATATTTCCTTTTTCACCATAGCCGTCCATATATTCACGAATGTTCCTTGGTAGTTTTTTCTCCTAAAGGGATTCCCCTATCCTCTATGAAAAGAAAAGTGTAACTCTGTGAGTGTAATGCATGCGTCACAATGCAGCTCCTCGGAAACCTTCTCTCCAGTTTCTATCTGAAGATATTTCCATTTTCACCATAAGCCTCAAAGTGCTCCCAAGTATCTCTTAGTTGACTAAACTAAGACAGTGTTAGAATACTGCTCAATGAAAACAGAAACTTAACTCTGCGAGTGATTTCACATGAAACAGAGCAGTTTCAAAGAAAGCTTCCTTCTGGTTTTTATCGGAGGGTATTTCTTTTTCAGCACATTCTTAAGAGTGTTCCCAAATGTCCTTTCTCAGATTCCACAGAAAGAGTGATTTGGAACTGCTCAATCCAAAGAATGATTTAACTCTATGAGATGAATACACACATCACAAAGCAGTTGCTCAGATAGCTTCTCTCCAGTATTCAACGGAAGACATTTCCTTGCTCACCAGAGGCCTCCAGTCGCCACTTAATATCCATTTACAGAATCCTCAAAGACAGACTTTCCAACCTGGGAAATATAGAGTAAGCATTACATTCTGAAATGAATGTACATGTCAGATAGCAGTTTCTTGGAATGCTTGTTTCCCAGTTTTATTTCACAACATTTCATTTTTCACTATAGTCTTCCATGCGCTCTGAAATATTACTTTTTTGGTTTTACAGGAACAGTTTTCAAACACTGCCTTATGAGAAAAGAAGTATAACTCCCTGAGTGGAAGGCACACATCACAAAGCAGATTCTCACAAAGCCTCTATCTAATTTTTATCCAAAGATATCTCCTTTTCCACCATAAGCCTGAATGTGCTCCCAAAGGTCCCTTCACGAATCCGTCCATGACAACATTTCCAAACTGCATAATAGAAGGAAAGTTTTATCCATGTGAGATGAATAAACATATCTATCACAAACCCGTTTCACAGAAAGCTTCTTTCCAGTTGTTGTCTGAGGATATTTCCTTTTTCACCATAGCCGTCCCTATACTCCCGAATGTCACTGGGTAGCTTTTTCCACAAAATGGATTCCCCAATCTTCTATGAAAAGAAAGGTATAATTCTGTGAGTCGAATGCACACGTCACAAGCAGCTCCACGGAAAGCTTCTCTCCAGTTTCTATCTGAGGATATTTCCTTTTTCACCATAAGCCTCAAAGTGCTCCTGAATATCACTTCTCAGACTAAACAAAAACAGTGTTAGAATACTGCTCAATGAAAAGAGAAGCTTAACTGTGTGAACAAAATTCACGTGACACAGAGCAGCTTCACCAAAAGCTTCCTTATGGTTTGTATCTGAGGTTATTTCTTTTTCAGGATATTCTAAAAAGCGTTCCCAAATGTCCTTTCTCAGGTTCCACAGAAACAGTGATTGCAAACTGCTCAATCCAAAAAATGATTTAACTCTATGAGATGAATACAAACATGACAAAAGAGTGGCTCAGAAAGCTTCTCTCCAATTTTCAAAGGAAGGCATTTCATTACTCACCACAGGCCTCAGGTTGTCACTTAATAACGCTTCGCAGAATCCTCAAAGACAGACTTTCCAAAATGGGAAATATAGAGTAAGCTTCATTTCTGTGAAATGAATGAATATATCAGAGAGCAGTTTCTTGGAATGTTTCTTTCTGGGTTTTACTGGATGACATTTCACTTTTAGCCATAGTCTTCAATGTTCTCTGAATATCACTTTTGCAGTTTTACAGGAACAGTTTTGAAACAGTGCCTTATGTGAAAAAATGTATAACTCCCTGAGTGGAATGAACACATCACCAAGCATTTTCTCAGAAAGCTTCTCTCCAGTTTTTATCAGATGATATTTCCTTTTTCACCATAGGCACAAGAATGATTTAACTCTATGTGATGAATACACACATCACAAAGTAGTTGCTCAGAAAGTTTCTCTCCAGTTTTCAACGGAAGACATTTCCTTGCTCGCCACAAGCCCTCATGGTCACCACTTAATATCCCTTTGCAGAATCCTCAAAGACAGACTTTCCAAACTGGGAAATGTAGAGTAAGCTTTAACTCTCTGAAATGAATGCACATGTCAGACAGCAGTTTCTTGGAATGCTTCTTTCTGGGTTTTATTTGAGGATATTTCACTTTTCTCCATAGTCTTCAATGCACTCCGAAATTCACTTTTTTGGTTTTACAGGAACAATGTTCAAACACTACCTTATGAGAAAAGAGGTATAACTCCCTGAGTGAAAGGCACACATCACCAAGCAGTTTCTCTGAAAGCTTCTCTCCAGTTTTTACCTGAAGATATTTCCATTTTCACCAGAGTCCTGAATGTGTTCCCAAATGTCCCTTCAGGGTTCCGTCCACGACAGAGTTACCAAGCTGCATAATGTAAAGAAAGCTTTATCTGTGTGAGATGAATAAACACAGCAAAAAGCAGATTCACGGAAAGCTTCTTTCCAGTTTTCATCTGAAAATATTTCCTTTTTCACCATAGTCATGAATGTGCTCCCAAATGTACCTCCGTTGTCCTTCGATGTCAGAGTTTCCAAGCTGCATACTATAAAGGAAGCTTTATCTATGTGAGATGAATACATATATCACAGAGCTGTTTCACAGAATGCTTCTTTCCTGTTTTTATCTGAGGCTATTTCGCTTTTCACAGGAGGAATCAATATGCTCCCGGATATCCGTTGGTAAATTTTTCTCCAAAGGGGTTTCCCTGATACTGTGTGAGAAGAGAGGTATAGCACTGTAAGTGGAATGCACACGTCACAAAGCAGTTCCTCAGAAAGCTTCTCTCCAGTTTCTATCTGAACATATTTCCTTTTTCACCGTAAGCCTCAAAGTGCTCCTGAAAATCCCTTCACACTCTAAACATAAGCAGTATCAGAATACAGCTCAATGTAAATAGAAGCTTAACTGTGTAGCGGAATTCACACAACACAGAGCAGTTTCACAGAAAGCTTCCTTCTGGTTTTTATCTGAAGATATTTCCCTTTTCACCATAGTGCTGAATGTGCTCATGAATGCCCTTCATGGATCCATCCATGACAGAGTGTGCAAGCTGCGTAATGCAAAAAAAGATTTATCCAAGTGAGAGGAATAAACATAGCAAAAAGCAGCTTCACAGAAAGCTTCTTTCCAATTTTTATTTGAATATATTTCCTTTTCACCATAGTCCTGAATGTGCTCCCAAATATCCCTTCATGGATCCGTCCATGACAGAGTTTCCAAGCTGCGTAATGTAAAGAAAGCTTTAACTATGTAACATGAATACACATATCACCAAACAATTTCACAGAAAAATAATTTCCAGATTTTGCCTGAGGCTATTTCCCTTTTCATCATAGGCGTCGATATTCTCCCCACTATCCCTTCATACCTATTTCTCCAAAAGAGTTTCCCCGATGCTGTATTAGAAGAGAGGTGTAACACTGTGAGTGGAATGCACACGTCACAGAGTAATTCCTCGGAAAGCTTCTCTCTAGTTTCGGTCAGAACATATTTCCTTTTTCACCATAAGCCTCAAAGCGCTCCCGAATGTCCCTTCACACGCTAAATATAAACAGTGTTAGAAAACCGCTCAATGAAAAGAGAGGCTTAAGTGAGTGAGAGGAATTAAGATGACACAGAGCAGTTTCACTGAAAGCTTCCTTCTCAATTTTACCTGAGGATATTTCCTCCTCCATATTCTAAGGAGCGTTCCCAAATGTCCATCCTCAGATTCCACAAAAACAGTGATTTCAAAGTGCTCGATCCAAAGAATGGTTTAACTCTATGAGATGAATAAATACATCACAAAGCAGTTGCTCATTAACTTCTCTCCAGTTTTCATTGGAAGTTGTTTCCTTGCTCACCACAAGCCTCCGGGCGCCACTTAATACCCCTTCACAGATTCCTCAAAGAGAGAGTTTACAAACTGGGCAACATAGAGTAAGCTTTAACTCTGTGAAGTGAATGCACATATCAGAGAACAGTTTCTTGGAACACTTCTTTCTGGGTTTTATTTGAGGATATTTCACTTTAGGCCATTGTGTTCAATGCGCTCTGTAATATCACTTTTTTGCTTTCCCAGGAACAGTGTTCAAACTGTGCCTTATGAGAAAAGAGGTATAACTCCCTGAGTGGAATGTACACATCACCAAGCAGTTTCTCAGAAAACTTCTCTCCAGTTTTTATCTGATGATATTTCCTTTTTCACCATAGGCCCGAATGTGATATGGAATATCCCTTCGCGGATCCATCCATGACGGAGTTTCCAAGCTGCATAATTTAAAGAAAGTTTTATCTATGTGAGCTGCATATACATATCTATCACAAAACCTTTACACAGAAAGCTTCCTTTCAGTTTTTGCCTGAGAATATTTCCTTTTTCATCGTAGCCCCCCATATGGTGAATGTCCCTTGGTAGTTTTTTCTCCAAAAGGGAGTTCATAATCCTCTATGAGAAAAACTTATAACTCTGTGAGTGGTATGCACACGTCAAAAAGCAACTGCCTGGAAAGCTTCTCTCCAGTTTCTATCTGAAGATATTTCCTGTTTCACCATAAGTCTCAAAGTACTCCCGCATATCCCTTCACATGCTAAACATAAACAGGATTAGAAAACTGCTTAGTGAAAAGAGAAGCTTACTGAGGGAGGGGAATTAAGATGACACAGAGCAGTTTCACAGAAAGGTTCCTTCTGGATTTTACCTGAGGATATTTCTTTCTCCGTATTCTAAGGAATGTTCCCAAATGTCCTTACTCAGATTCCACAAAAACAGTGATTTCAAACTGCTGAATCCAAAGAATGGTTTAACTATATGAGACGAATATACACATCCCAAAGTAGTTGCTCAGAAAGTTTCTCTCCAGTTCTCAATGGAAGTCGTTTCCTTGCTCACCACAAGCCTCCAGGCAGTACTTAACATCCCTTCACATATTCCTCAAAGACAGACTTTCCAAACTGGGCAACACAGAGTAAGCAGCTCCTCGGAAATCTTCTCTCCACTTTCTATATGAAGACATTTCCTTTTTCACCATAAGCCTCAAAGGGCTCCCAAGTATCCCTTAGCTGACTAAACTAAAACAGTGTTAGAATACTACCCAATGAAAACAGAAGCTTAACTGAGAGTGGAATTCACATGATACAGAACAGTTTCACAGAAAGTTTCCTTCTGGTTTTTATGGGATGGTATTTCCTTTTCAACATATTCTTAAGAGCCTTAAGAGTGATTTCAAACTGCTCAATCCAAAGAATGATTTAATTCTATGATATGAATACACACATCACAAAGCAGTTACTCAGAAAGCTTCTCTCCACTTTTCAACAGAAGACATTTCCTGCTTGCCACAGGCCTCCGGTGGCCACTTAATATCCCTTTGCAGAATCCTGAAAGACACACTTTCCAAAGTGGAAAATGTAGAGTAAGCTTTAACTGTCTGAAATGAATGTATATGTCAGAAAACAGTTTCTTGGAACACTTCTTTCTGTGTTTTATTTCAGGATACTTCACTTTTCGCCATAGTCTTCCATGCACTCCGAAATATTACTTTTTCAGTTTTACAGGAAAGGTGTTCAAACACTGCCTTACGAGAAAAGAGGTAAAACTCCCTGAGTGGAATTCATACATCACAAAGAAGTTTCTCAGAAAGCTTCTATCCAGTTTTCATCTGAAGATATCTCCTCTTTCACTGTAGGCCTGAATGTGCTCCCGAATGTCCCTTCATGGATCTGTCCATGACGGAGTTTCCAAACTGCGTAATATAAGAAAAGTTTTAACTATGTGAGATGAATTAATATATCTAACACAAAGCAGTTTCACAGAAATCTTCTTTCCAGTTTTTGTCTGAGGATATTTCCTTTTACACCATAGCCGTCCCTATACTCCCGAATGTCTCTTGGTAGCTTTTTCTCCAAATGGATTCCGGAATCCTCTATGAGAAGAAAGGTATAATTCTGTGAGTGGAATGCACACGTCACAAAGCAGCTCCTCACAATGCTTGTCTCCAGTTTCTATCTGAAGATATTTCCTTTTTCACCATAAACCTCAAAGCGCTCCCGAATGTCTCTTCACAGACTAAACAAAAACAGTGTTATAATACTGCTCAATGAAAAGAGAAGCTTAACTGTGTCTGCGGAATTCACGTGACACAGAGCAGTTTCACAGAAAGCTTCCTTCTGGTTTCTATCTGAGGTAATTTCTTTCTCAGGACATTATAAAGAGCGCTCCCAAATGTCCTTTCTCAGATTCCACAGAAACAGTGATTTCAAACTGCCCAATCCAAAGAATGATTTAACTCTATGAGATGAATACAAACATCACAAAGAGTTGTGCCAAAAGCTTCTGTCCAATTTTCCTTGCTCAACACAGGCCTCTGGTTGAAACTTAATATCCCTAATCAGAATCCTCAAAGACCAACTTTCAAACTGGGAAATGTAAAGTAAGCTTTAATGCTGTGAAAAGAATGGACATGTCAGAGAGCAGTTTCTTGGAATGCTTCTTTCTGTTTTTTATTGGAGGACATTTCACTTTTTGCCATAGTCTTCAATGTGGTCCAAATATCACTTTTTTAGTTTTACAGGAACACTGTTCAAACTGTGCCTTATGAGAAGAAAGTTATAACTCCCTGAGTGGAATGCACACATCACCAAGCTGTTTCTCAGAAAGCTTCTCTCCACTTTTTATCTGATCATATTTCCTTTTTCACCATAGGCCCGAATGTGATCCCAAATATCCCTTCGTGGATCCATCCGTGTGGGAGTTTCCAAGCTGCATAATGTAAAGAAAGCTTTATCTATGTGAGATGAATAAACATAGCAAAAAGCAGATTCAAAGAAAGCTTCTTTCCAGTTTTTATCTGAAGATATTTCCTTTTTCACCATGGTCCTGAATGTGCACCCGAATGTCCCTTGGTGGATCCATCCATGACAGTTTCCAAACTGCGTAATATAAAGAAAGCTTTATATATGTGAGATGATTACACATATCACAGAGCAGTTTCATGGAAAACTTCTTTCCAGTTTTTGTCTGAGGCTATTTCTGTTTTCACCTTTGGCGTCAATATGCTAATGAATATAGCTTGATTCTTTTTTCTCCAAAAGTGTTTCATGATTATGTATGAGAAGAGAGGGATAACACTGTGAGTGGAATGCACCCACCACAAACAATTCCTCAGAATGCTTCTCTCCAGTTTCGATCTGAACATATTTCCTTTTTCACCGTAAGCCTCAATGTGCTCCCGAATACCCCTTCGCACAGTAAACACAAAGAGTGTTAGAAAACTGCTCAATGAAAAGAGAAGCTTAACTGAGTGAGAGGAATTCACATGACACATAGCAGTTTCACAGAAAGCTTCCTTCTGGTTTTTATATGAAGATATTTCTTTCTCTTGTTCTAAAGAGCATCCCCAAATGTACTTCCTCAGATTCCACAGAAACAGTGATTTCAAACTGCTCAATCCAAACAATGGTTTAACTCAATGAGATGAATAAACACATCTCATAGATGAATACACAAAGCAGTTGCTCAGAAAGCTTCTCTCCAGTTTTCATCAGAGTACATGTCGTTGCTCACTAAGAGCCTCTGGGCATCACTAAATATCCCTCAGCATATTCCTCAAAGACAAAGATTCCGAACTGGACAATGTAGAGTAAACTTTAATACTGTAAAATGAATGCACGTATCAGAGAGCAGATTCGTGGAATGCTTCTTTCTGGGTTTTATCTGAGGATATTTCACTTTTCGCCATAGTCTTCAATGCACCAAGAAATGTCACATTTTCGGTATTACAGGAACAGTGTCCAAACACTGCCTTATGAGAAAAGAGGTATGATTCACTCAGGGGAATGCACACATCACAAAGCAGTTTCTCAGAAAGCTTCTTTCCAGTTTTTATCTGAAGATATTTCCTCTTACCATAGTCCTGAATGTGCTCCCGAATGTCCCTTTGCAGATCCATCCATGACAGAATTTCCAAGCTGAGTAATGTATAGAAAGTTTTACCTATGTGAGATGAATACATATATCACAGAGCAGTTTCACAGAAAGCTTGTTTCCAGTTTTTGTCTGAGGCTATTTCCCTTTTCACCAAAGGGGTCAATATGCTCCCGGATATCCCTTGGTACCTTTTTCTCCAAAAGTGTTTTCTTGAAGCTCTATGAGATGAGAGGTATAACACTGTGAGTGGAATGCACACGTCACAAAGCAGTTCCTTGGAATGTTTCTCTCCAGTTTCTATCTGAATATATTTCCTTTTGCACCATAAGCTGCAAAGCGCTCCCAAATATCCCTTCACACACAAAACATAAACAGAGTTAACTGAGTGAGAAGCTTAACTGAGTGAGAGGAATTCATAAGACACATAGCAGTTTCACAGAAAGATTCCTTCTGGTTTTTATCTGAGGATGTTTCTTTCTCCATATTCTAAACAGCATTCCCAAATGTCCTTCCTCAGATTCCACAGAAATAGTGATTTCAAACTGCTTAATCCAAAGAATGGTTTAACTCTATGACATGAATACAGACATCACAAAGCAGTTTCTCAGAAAGCTTTTCTCCAGTTTTTATCTGAAGATATTTCCTTTTTCACCATATGCCTTAATTGCTCCCGAATGTCCCTTCGTGGATCAGTCCATAACGAAGTTTCCAAACTGCATAATATAAGGAAGGTTTTATCTATGTGAGATGAATAAACATAGCAAAAAGCAGATTTACAGAAAGCTTCTTTCCAGTTTTTATCTGAAGATATTTCCTTTTTCAACATAGGCCTGAATATGCTCACGAATGTCCGTTCGCGGATCCGTTCATGATGGATTTTTGAAACTGCGTAATATAATGAATGTTTTATCCTGTGAGATGAATAAACATAGCAAAAATCAGATTCACAGAAAGCTTCTTTCCAGTTTTTTACTGAAGACATTTGCTTTTTCACCATAGTCCTGAATGAGTTTCTGGACCACCCTTTGGGGATCTGTCCATGACAGAGTTTCCAAGCTGCATCATGTGAAGAAAGTTTTATCTATGAGAGATGAATACACATATCACAGAACAGTTTCACCGAAAGGGTTTCCCTAATGCTGTATGAGAAGAAAGGTACAACATTGTGATTTTAATGCACACATCAAAACTGTTCCTCGGAAAGCTTCTCTCCATTTTCTATCTGAACATACTTCCGTTTACACTGTAAGCTTCAAAGTGCTCCTGAATATCCCTTCGCATGCTAAACATAAACAATGTTAGAAAACTGCTCAATGAAAAAGAAAGCTTAACTGCGCGAGAGGAATTCATAAGACACATAGCAGTTTCACAGGAATGTTCCTTCTGATTTTTATCTGAGGATATTTCTTTCTCCATATTCTGTAGAGAATTCCAAAATGTCCTTCCTCAGATTCCACAGAAATAGTGATTTCAAACTGCTCAATCCAAAGAATGTTTTAACTCTATGAGATGAATACACACATCACAAAGCAGTTGCTGAGAAAGCTTCTCTCCAGTTTTCATCGGAAGAGATTTCCTTGCTCACCACAATCCTCTGGGTGCCACTTAATACCCATTCACAGATTCCTCAAAGGCAGAGTTTTCAAACTGGGAAATGTAGAGTAAGCTTTAACTCTCTGAAATGAAGTCACATATCAGAGAGCAGTTTTTGGAACGCTTCTTTCTGGGTTTTATTGAGGATATTTCACTTTTCGCCATAGTCTTCAATGCGCTCCGAAATTCACTTTTTCAGGTTTACAGGAATGGTGTTCATACACTGCCTTGTGGAAAAGAGTTAAAACTCCCTGAGTGGAATGCACACATCGCAAAGCAGTTTCTCAGAAAGCTTCTCTCCAATTTTATCTGGAAAAATTTCCTTTTTCACCACAGGCCTGAATGCGCTTTCCAATATCCCTTCACAGATCCATCCATGACGGAGTCTCCAAACTGTGTAAAATAAAGAAAGTTTCATCTATGTGAGATGAATAAACACAGCAAAAAGCAGATTCACAGAAAACTTCTTTCCAGTTTTTATCTGAAGATATTTCCTTTTTCACCATAGTCCTGAATGTGCTCCCAAATATCCCTTCGCGGATTCATCCATGACAGATATTCCAAGTTGTGAAATGTAGAGAAAGATTTATCTATGTGAGATGAATACACATATCTAAGAACAGTTTCACAGAAAGGGTTTCCTAGATGCTGTATGAGAAGAGAGGTATAACACTGTGAGTGGAATGCACACATCACAAAGCAGCACCTCGGAATGTTTTTCTCCAGTACCTATCAGAACATATTTCGTTTGTCACCGTAAGCCTCAAAGTGTTCCCAAATATCCCTACGCATGCTAAACATAAACAGTGTTAGGAAACTTCTCAATGAAAAATGAAGCTTAACTGGGCAAGTGGAATTCATGTGACACAGAGCAGTTTCACAGGAAGCTTCCTTCTGGTTTTTATCGGAAGGTATTTATTTTTCAGCATATTCTGAAGAGCGTTCCCAAATTTCCTTTCTCAGGTTCCACAGAAAGAGTGATTTCAAACTGCTCAATCCAAAGAATGATTTTACTCTACGAGATGAATACATACATCACAAAGTAGTTGCTCAGAAAACTTCTCTCTAGTTTTCAACGGAAGACATTTCCTTGCTCGCCACAGGCCTCCGGTTGCCACTTAATATCCATTCGCAAAATATTCAAAGACAGACTTTCCAAATTGGGAAATGTAGAGTACGCTTTCACTCTCTGAAATGAATGCACATGTCAGAGAGCAGTTTGTTGGAACGTTTTTCTCTGTGTTTTATTTGAGGATATTTCACTTTTCACCATAGTCTTCAATGGGCTTTGAAATATTACTTTTTCTGTTTTACAGGGACAGAGTTCAAACACTGCCTCATGAGAAAAGAGGAATGACTACCTGAGTGGAATGCAAACATCATAAAGCAGTTTCTTAGAAAGCTTCTATCCAATTTTTATCTGAAGATATCTCCTTTTTCACTGTAGGCCTGAATGTGCTCCTGAATGTCCCTTCGTGGATACATCCATGATGGAGTTTTCAAACTGTGTAATATAAGGGAAGTTTTATCTATGTGAGATGAATAAACATATCTATCTCAAAGCAGTTTTACAGAAAGCTTCTTTACAGTTTTTGTCTGAGGATATTTCCTTTTCCACCATAGCCATCTATATACTCCCAAATTTCCCCTGGTAGATTTTCCTCCAAAAGGGATTCCCCAATCCTCTATAAGAAGAAAGATATATCTCTGTGAGTGGAATGCACACGTCACAAAGCAGCTCCTCGGGAAGCTTCTCTCCAGTTTCTATCTAAAGATATTTCCTTTTTCAACATAAGTCTCAAAGCGCTCCCGAATATCCCTTTGCAGACTAAACAAGAACAGTCTTAGAATACGGCTCAATGAAAAAGAAACTTAACTGTGAGAGCAGAAATCACGAGACACAGAGCAGTTTCACAGAAAGCTTCTTTCTGGTTTCTAACTGAGGTTATTTATTTTCCCAGATATTCTAAAAAACATTCCCAAATGTCATTTCTCAGATTCCACAGAAACAGTGATTTCAAACTGTTCAATCCAAAGAATGATTTAACTCTATGAGATGAGTACAAACATCACAAAAAGTTGCTCAGAAATCTTCCCTCCAATTTTCGATGGAAGACATTTCCTTGATCACCACAGGCCTCTGGTTGCCACTTAATATCCCTTCACAGAATCCTCAAAGACAGACTTTCCAAACTACGAAATGTAGAGTAAGTTTTAACTCTGTGAAATGAATGAACATATCAGAGAGCAGTTTCTGGGAATGCTTCCTTCCGGGTTTTATTTGATGACATTTCACTTTTCGCCATAGTCTTCACAGTGCTCTGAATATAATTTTTTTTGTTATACAGAAACAGTGTTCAAACAGTGTCTTATGAGAAGAAAGGTATAACTCCCTGAGTGGAATGCACACATCACCAAGTATTTTTTCAGAAAGCTTCTCTCCACTTTTTATCTGATGATATTTCCCTTTTCACCATAGGCCCAAAAGTGATCCCAAATATCCCTTCGCGGGTCCATCCATGACGGAGTTTCAAAGCTGTGTAATGTAAAGAAATCTTTATCTATGTGAGATGAATGCACATATCACAGAGCAGTTTCATAGAGAACTTCTTTCCGGTTTTTGTCTGAGTCTATTTACCTTTTCACCATAGGCATCAACATGCTCCTGAATATCACTTGGTACGTTTTCCTCCAAAAGGGTTTCCCCGATGCTGTATGAGAAAAGAGGTATAACACTGTGAGTGGAATGCACACGTCACAAAGCAGCTCCTCAGAAATCGCTCCAGTTTCTATCTCATGATATTTCCATTTTCACCATAAGCCTCAAAGCACTGCCGAGTATCCCTTAGCTGTCTAAACTAAAGCAGTGTTAGAACACTGCTCAATGAAAACAGAAGCTTAACCTTGCGAGTGGATTCACATGACACAGAGCAGTTCAACAGAAAACTTCCTTCTGGTTTTTATCAGAGGGTATTTCTTTTTCAGCATATTCTTAAGAGCATTCCCAAATGTCCTTTCTCGGGTTCCACAGAAAGAGCGATTTCAAACTGCTGAATCCAAAGAATGATTTAACTCTATGAGATGAATACACACATCACAAAGGAGTTGCTCAGAACGCTTCTCTCCAGTTTTCAATGGAAGACATTTCCTTGCTCACCACAGGCCTCTGGTCACCACTTAATATCCATTCGCAGAATCCTCAAAAAGAGACTTTCCAAACTGGAAAATGTAGGGTAAGCTTTAACTATCTGAAATGAATACACATGTCAGAGAGCAGTTTCTTGGAATGCTTCCTTCTGGGTTTTAATTCAGGATATTTAACTTTTCTCTATAGTCTTCCATGCACTCTGAAATATTACTTTTTTGGTTTTACAGGAACAGTGTTCAAACACTGCCTTATGAGAAGAGAGGTATAGCTCCCTGAGTGGAATGCACACATCACAAAGCAGTTTCTAAGAAAGCTACTCTCTAGTTTTTACCTGAAGATATTTCCTACTCCTCCATAGGCCTGAAAGTGCTCTCTAATGTTCCTTCATGGATCCGTCCATGACGTAGTTTCCAAATGGCTTAATAGAAACAAAGTTTTATCTATGTGAGATGAATAAACGTATCTATCACAAAGCAGTTTCACAGAAATCTTCTTTCCAGTTTTTGTCTGAGAATATTTCCTTTTTCACCATAGCCTTCCCTATACTCCTGAATGTCCCTTTGGTAGCTTTTCCTAAAAAAAGGGATTCCGCAGTCCTCTATGAGAAGAAAGGTATAATTTTGTTAGTGGAATGCACACGTCACAAAGCAGCTCCTCAGAAAGCTTCTCTCCATTTTCTGTCTGAAGATATTTCCTTTTTCACCGTAAGCCTCAAACTACTCCAGAATAAAAAATATTCTTTTTCAGATTCCCCAAAAAGAGTGGTAACAGACTGCTCCAGAAAAAGAAACTGTAACTCTTTGAAACGAATTCACATATAACAGGACAGTCTCAGAAACCTTCTTTCTTGTTTTCATCTGAGGATATTTAATTTTTCACCATATGCCTCAGTGCACCCCCAAATATCACTTTGCAGATTAGAGGAACATGGTGTTAGCAAACTCCTTCATGAAGAGAAAGGGGTAATTCTATGAGGTGAATTCACACATCTCAAAGAAGGTTATCAGAAAGCTTCTTTGTAGTTTTTATTTGAGGATATGTCCTTTGTCCGCGTAGGCTTCAATCTGATAAAATTATCACTTATCCAGTTCCCAAAACACTGGTAATAGACTGCTCCATGAAAAGAAAGTGTAATTCTGTGAGACGAATTCACACATCAGAGAACAGTTTCTCAGAAACATTCTACCTAGTTTTCATCTGAGGATATTTCCTTTTTCACCATATACCTCAGTGCACTCCCAAATATCACATTGCAGATAACAGGAACACAGTGTTAGCAAACTCCTTCATAAAAAGAAAGGTGTAATTCTGTGACATGAATTCAAAATAATAAAGACGTTTCTCAGAAATCTTCTTTCTCGTTTTTATTTGAGGATATTTCCTTTGTCAGCATAGGCTTCGAAGCAATCCAAAATATCATTTCTGCGATTCCCCAAAAACACTGGTAACAGACTGCTCCATGAAACGAATGTTTAACTCTGTGAGATGAATTCACACATCAGAAATCAGTTTCTCAGAAAGCTTCTTTCTGGTTTTCATCTCAGGATATTTCCTTTTGCACCTTATTCCTCTATGCACTCCCAAATATCCTTTTGCAGATTCCACGAGAACCGTGGTAGCAAACTGTTTCATGAAGAGGAAGGTGTATCTCATTGGGATGAATTCACACATCACAGAGAAGTTTCCCAGAAAGGTTATTTTCTAACTTTCATTTGAGGATACTTTCTTTTTCTTCTTAGGCTTCAATTTGATAAAAAAAAAAAATCCCTTTTCAGATTCCCCAAAAAGAGTGGTAACAGACTGCTCCAGGAAAAGAAACTGTAACTCAGTGAGACGAATTCACACATCACAGAACAGTTTCTCAGAAACCTTCTTTCTAGTTTTCATCGGAGGATATTTCCTTTTTCACCATATGCCTCAGTGTACTCCCAAATATCACTTTGCAGATTACAGAAACACAGTGTTACCAAACTCCTTCATGAAGAGAAAGGTAAAATTCTGTGAGGTGAATTCACACATCACAAAGAAGTTTCTCAGAAAGCTTCTTCCTAGTTTTTATTAAAGGATATTTCCTTTGTCCGCAAAGGTTTTAATGTGATAAAATATCACATCTCAGATTCCCCAAAAACAGTGGAAACAGACTGCTCCAGGAAAATAAAGTATTACTCTGTGAGACGAATTCACACATCAGAGAACAGTTTCTCAGAAATCTTCTTTCTAGTTTTCATCTGAGGATATTTCCTTTTTCACTATATGCCTCAGTGCACTCCCAAATATCACTTTGCAGATTACACGAACACAGTGTTAGCAAACTCCTTCATGAAGAGAAAGGTGTAATTCTGTGAAGTGAATTCACACATAATAAAGATGTTTCTCAGAAAACTTCTTTCTCGTTTTTATTTGAGGATAGTTCCTTTGTCAGCATAGGCTTCAATGAGATCCAAAATATCATTTCTGAGATTCCCCAAAAACACTGGTAACAGACTGCTCCATCAAACGAGTGTTTAACTCTGTGAGATGAATTCACACATCAGAAATCAGTTTCTCAGAAAGCTTCTTTCTGGTTTTCATCTCAGGATATTTCCTTTTCCACATAATGCCTCTATGTGCTCCCAAATATCCTTTTGAATATTCCACGAAAACCGTGATAGCAAACTGTTTCATGAAGAGGAACGTATATCTCATTGGGATGAATTCACACATTACAGAGTGGTTTCCCAGAAAGGTTCATTCTAACTTTCATTTGAGGATATTTTCTTTTTCTTCTAAGGCATCAATGCCATAAAAAATTTCCCTTTTCAGATTCCCCAAAAAGAGTGGTAGCAGATTGCTCTAGGAAAATAAAATGTAACACTAGAGATGAATTCACACATCGAGAACAGTTTCTCAGAAATCTTCTTTCTAGTTTTCATCTGAGGATATTTCCTTTTTCACCATATGCCTCAGTGCACTCCCAAATATCACTTTACAGATTACAGTAACACAGTGTTAGCAAACTCCTTCATGAAAAGAAAGGTGTAATTCTGTGAGGTGAATTCACACATCACAAAGAAGTTTCTCAGAAAGCTTTCTTGTTTTTTTTATTTCAGGATATGACTTTTTTCCGTGTAGGCTTCAATGCGATAAAATCATCACTTGTCAGGTTCCCCAAAAACAGTGGTAACAGACTGCTCCATGAATAGAAAGTGTAACTCTTGAGACGAATTCACACATCAGAGAACAGTTTCTCAGAAATCTTCTTTCTACTTTTCATCTGTGGATATTTCCTTTTTCAGCATATGCCTCAGTGCAATCCCAAATATCTCTTTGCTGATTACACGAACACAGTGTTAGCAAACTCCTTCATGAAAAAAAGGTGTATTTCTGTGAAGTGAAATCACACTAAATAAAGGTGTTTCTCAGAGAACTTCTTTCTCGTTTTTATTTGAGGATGTTTCCTTTGTCAGCTTAGACTTCAATGCGATCCAATATATCATTTCTGAGATTCCCCAAAAACGCTGGTATGGGACTGCTCCATGAAACGAACGTTTAACTGTGTGTGATGAATTGACACATCAGAAATCAGTTTCTCAGAAAGTTTCTTTCTGGTTTTCATCTGTGGATATTTCATTTTGCACCTTATGCCTCTATGCGCTCCCAAATATCCTTTTGCAGATTACACAAAGTCAGTGATAGCAAACTGTTTGATGAAGATAAAGTGTATTTCATTGGCATGAATTCACACATCACAGAGAAGTTTCCCAGAAATATTTTTTCTAACTTTCATTTGAGGATACTTCCTTTGTCTTCTTAGGTTTCAATGAGTTAAAAAAAATCCCTTTTAGATTCCCCAAAAAGAGTGGTAACAGACTGCTCCAGGAAAAGAAAGTGTAACTCTGTGAGACGAATTCACACAACAGAGAACAGTTTCTCAGAAACGTACTTTCTAATATTCATCTGAGGATATTTCCGTTTTCACCATATGCCGCAGAACACTCCCTAATATCACTTTGCAGATTACAGGAACACAGTGTTAGCAAAATAATTCATGAAGTCAAAGGTGTAATTTGTGACTTGAATTCACACATCACACTAAGTTTCCCAGAAAGCTTCTTTGCAGTTTTTATTTGTGGATATGTCCTTTGTTCACATACGCTTCAATGTGATAAAAATATCACTTCTCAGATTCCACAAAAACAGTGGTAATAGACTACTGCAGGGAAAGAAAGTGTAACTCTGTGAGAAGAATTCACACATCAGAGAATAGTTTCTTAGAAACCTTCTTCCTAG
This sequence comes from Macaca mulatta, assembly GCF_049350105.2. NCBI lineage: Eukaryota > Metazoa > Chordata > Mammalia > Primates > Cercopithecidae > Macaca > Macaca mulatta. The sequence goes on from NC_133413.1 coordinate 56,635,476, forward strand.
TTTTCATCTGAGGATATTCCCTTTTTCACCATATGCCTCTTTGTACTCCCAAATATCACTTTGCAGATTACAGGAATACAGTGTTAGCAAACTCCCTCATGAAGAGAAAGGTGTAATTCTGTGACTTTAATTCACACAACACAAAGAAGTTTCTCAGAAAGCTTCTTTCTCGTTTTTATTTAAGGATATTGCCTTTTTCCACGTAGGCTTCAATGTGATAAAAATATCATTCCTCAGGTTCATCAAAAACAGTGGTAATAGACTGCTCCAAAAATGGAAAGTGTAACTCTGTGAGATGAAAGCATACATCAGAGAACAGTTTCTCAGAAATTTTTCCAGTTTTCATTTGAGGATATTTCCTTTTTCACCTTATGCCTCAGTGTACTCCCAAATATCACTTTGCAGATTACAGGAACACAGTGTTAGCAAACTCCTTCATGAAGAAAAAGGTGTAATTCCGTGAGTTGAATTCACACTACACAAACAAGTTTCCCAGAAAGCGTCTCTCTAGTTTTTATTTGAGGATATTTCCTTTGTCTGCGTAGGCTTCAATGCGATAAAAATATCACTTCTCAGGTTCCCCAAAACAGTGGTAATAGACTGCTCCATGAATAGAAAGTGTAACTTTGTGAGACGAATTCACACATCAGGGAACCGTTTCTCAGAAACCTTCTTTCTACTTTTCATCTCAGGATATTTCTTTTCTTTTTTTTTAATTTTTTAAATTTATTATTATTATTATATTTTAAGTTCTAGGGTACATGTGCATAATGTGCAGGTTTGTTACATATGTATACTTGTGCCATGTTGCTGTGTTGTCCCCATCAACTCGTCAGCACCCATCAACTCGTCGTTTACATCAGGTATAACTCCCAATGCAATCCCTCCTCCCTCCCCCTCCCCATGATAGGCCCTGGTGTGTGATGTTCCCCTTCCAGAGTCCAAGTGATCTCATTGTTCAGTTCCCACCTATGAGTGAGAACATGCGGTGTTTGGTTTTCTGTTCTTGTGATAGTTTGCTAAAAATGATGGTTTCCAGCTGCATCCATGTCCCTACAAAGGACACAAACTCATCCTTTTTCATGGCTGCCTAGTATTCCATGGTGTATATGTGCCACATTTTCTTAATCCAGTCTGTCACTGATGGACATTTGGGTTGATTCCAAGTCTTTGCTATTGTGAATAGTGCTGCAATAAACATACGAGTGCAAGTGTCTTTATAGCAGCATGATTTAGAATCCTTTGGTTATATACCCAGTAATGGGATGGCTGGATCTTATGGTACTTCTAGTTCTAGATCCTTGAGGAATTGTCATACTGTTTTCCATAATGGTTGAACTAGTTTACAATTCCACCAACAGTGTAAAAGAGTTCATATTTCTCCACATCCTCTCCAGTGCCTGTTGTTTCCTGATTTTTTTAATGACTGCCATTCTAACTGGTGTGAGATGGTATCTCATTGTGGTTTTGATTTGCATTTCTCTGATGGCCAGTGATGATGAGCATTCTTTCATGTGTCTGTTGGCTGTATGCATGTCTTCTTTTGAGAAATGTCTGTTCATATACTTTGCCCACTTTTGGATGGGGTTGTTTGTTTTTTTCTTGTAAATTTGTTTGAGTTATTTGTAGGTTCTGGATATTAGCCCTTTGTCAGATGAGTAGATTGCAAATATTTTCTCCCATTCTGTAGGTTGCCTGTTCACTCTGATGGTAGTTTCTTTTGCTGTGCAGGAGCTCTTTAGTTTAATGAGATCCCATTTGCCAATTTTGGCTTTTACTGCCGTTGTTTTTGGTGTTTTAGACATGAAGTCTTTGCCCATGTCTATGTCCTGAATGGTACTAGCTAGGCTTTCCTCTAGGGCTTTCATGGTATTAGGTCTAACATTTAAGTCTCTAATCTATCTTGAATTAATTTTCGTATAAGGAATAAGGAAAGGATCCAGTTTCAGCTTTCTACTTATGGCTAGCCAATTTTCCCAGCACCATTTATTAAATAGGGAATCCTTTCCCCATTTCTTGTTTCTCTTAGGTTTGTCAAAGATCAGATGGCTGTAGATGTGTGGTATTATTTCTGAGGACTCTGTTCTGTTCCATTGGTCTATATCTCTGTTTTGGTACCAGTAGCATGCTGTTTTGATTACTGTAGCCTTGTAGTATAGTTTGAAGTCAGGTAGCGTGATGCCTCCAGCTTTGTTCTTTTGACTTAAGATTGTCTTGGAGATGCGGGCTCTTTTTTGGTTCCATATGAACTTTAAAGCAGTTTTTTCCAATTCTGAGAAGAAACTCATTGGTAGCTTGATGGGGATGGCATTGAATCTATAAATAACCTTGGGCAGTATGGCCATTTTCATGATGTTGATTCTTCCTATCCATGAACATGGGATGTTCTTCCATTTGTTTGTGTCCTCTTTTATTTCACTGAGCAGTGGTTTGTAGTTCTCCTTGAAGAGGTCCTTGACATCCCTTGTAAGTTGGATTCCTATGTATTTTATTCTCTTTGAAGCAATTGTGAATGGAAGTTCATTCATGATTTGGCTCTCTGTTTGTCTGTTACTGGTGTATAAGAATGCTTGTGATTTTTGAACATTAATTTTGTATCCTGAGACTTTGCTAAAGTTGCTTATCAGCTTAAGGAGATTCATATCCAGCCAAACTAAGTTTCATAAGTGAAGGAGAAATAAAATCCTTTACAGATAAGCAAATGCTTAGAGATTTTGTCACCACCAGGCCTGCCTTACAAGAGACCCTGAAGGAAGCACTAAACATGGAAAGGAACAACCTGTACCAGCCATTGCAAAAACATGCCAAAATGTAAAGACCATTTAGGCTAGGAAGAAACTGCATCAACTAACGAGCAAAATAACCAGTTAATATCATAATGGCAGGATCATGTTCACACATAACAATATTAACCTTAAATGAAAATGGACTAAATGCTCCAATTAAAAGACACAGACTGGCAAACTTGATAAAGAGTCAAGACCCATAAGTCTGCTGTATTCAGGAGACCCATCTCACACGCAGAGACATACATAGGCTCAAAATAAAGGGATGGAGGAAGACCTACCAAGCAAATGGAGAACAAAAAAAAGCAGGGGTTGCAATACTAGTCTCTGATAAAACAGACTTTAAACCATCAAAGATCAAAAGAGACAAAGAAGGCCATTAAATAATGGTAAAAGGATCAATTCAACAGGAATAACTAACTATCCTAAATATATATGCACCCAATACAGGAGCACCCAGATTCATAAAGCAAGTCCTTAGAGACTTACAAAGAGACTTAGACTCCCATACAATAATAATGGGAGACTTCAACACTCCACTGTCAACATTAGACAGATCAACGAGACAGAAAGTTAACAAGGATATCCAGGAATTGAACTCATCTCAGCAGCAAGCAGACCTAATAGACATCTATAGAACTCTCCACCCGAAATCAACAGAATGTACATTCTTCTCAGCACCACATCGTACTTACTCCAAAATTGACCACGTAATTGGAAGTAAGGCACTCCTCAGCAAATGTACAAGAACAGAAATTATAACAAACTGTCTCTCAGACCACAGTGCAATCAAACTAGAACTCAGGACTAAGAAACTCAATCAAAACCGCTCAACTACATGGAAACTGAACAACCTGCTCCTGAATGACTACTGGGTACATAACGAAATGAAGGCAGAAATAAAGATGTTCTTTGAAACCAATGAGAACAAAGATACAACATACCAGAATCTCTGGGACACATTTAAAGCAGTGTGTAGAGGGAAATTTATAGCACTAAATGCCCACAAGAGAAAGCAGGAAAGATCTAAAATTGACACTCTAATATCACAATTAAAAGAACTAGAGAAGCAAGAGCAAACATATTCAAAAGCTAGCAGAAGGCAAGAAATAACTAAGATCAGAGCAGAACTGAAGGAGACAGAGACACAAAAAACCCTCCAAAAAAATCAATGAATCCAGGAGTTGTTTTTTTTTTTCAAAATTGACAGACCGCTAGCAAGACTAATAAAGAAGAAAAGAGAGAAGAATCAAATAGATGCAATAAAAAAAATGATAAAGGGGATATCACCACCGACCCCACAGAATTACAAACTACCATCAGAGAGTACTATAAACACCTCTACCCAAATAAACTGGAAAATCTAGAAGAAATGGATAATTTCCTGGACACTTACACTCTTCCAAGACTAAACGAGGAAGAAGTTGAATCCCTGAATAGACCAATAGCAGGCTCTGAAATTGAGGCAATAATTAACAGCCTACCAACCAAAAAATGTCCAGGACCAGATGGATTCACAGCTGAATTCTACCAGAGGTACAAGGAGGAGCTGGTACCATTTCTAAACTATTCCAATCAATAGAAAATGAGGGAATCCTCCCTAACTCATTTTATGAGGCCAACATCATCCTGATGCCAAAGCCTGGCAGAGACACAACAAAAAAAGAGAATTTTAGACCAGTATCCCTGATGAACATCGATGCAAAAATCCTCAATAAAGTACTGGCAAACCGGATTCAGCAGCACATCAAGAAGCTTATCCACCATGATCAAGTGGGCTTCATCCCTGGGATGCAAGGCTGGTTCAACATTCGCAAATCAATAAACATAATCCAGCATATAAACAGAACCAAAGACAAGAACCACATGATTTTCTCAATAGATGCAGAAAAGGCTTTTGACAAAATTCAACAGCCCTTCATACTAAAAACGCTCAATAAGTTCAGTATTGATGGAACGTACCTCAAAATAGTAAGAGCTATTTATGACAAACCCACAGCCAATATCATACTGAATGAGCAAATACTGGAAGACTTCCCTTTGAAAACTGGCGCAAGAGAGGGATGCCCTCTTTCACCACTAGTATTCAACATAGTGTTGGAAGTTCTGGCTAGGGCAATCAGGCAAGAGAAAGAAATCAAGGGTATTCAGTTAGGAAAAGAAGAAGTCAAATTGTCCCTCTTTGCAGATATTTCTTTTTTTACAATAGGCCTCAGTGCACTCCCAAATATCACTTTGCAGATTACATGAACACAGTGTTAGCAAATTCCTTCATGAAGAGAGGTGTAATTCTGTGAGTTGAATTCACACATAATAAAGATGTTTCTCAGAAAGCTTCTTTCTCGTTTTTATTTGAGGATATTTCCTTTGTCAGCTTAGACTTCAATGTGATCCAAAATATCACTTCTGAGATTCCCCAAAAACACTGGTAACAGACTGCTCCATGAAATGAGTGTTTAACTCTGTGAGATGAATTCTCACACCAGAAATCAGTTTCTCCGAAAGCTTCTTTCTGGTTTTCATCTGAGGATATTTCCTTTTTTACCTTATGCCTCCATGCGCTCCCAAATATCCTTTTGCATATTACACGAAGACAGTGATAGCAAACTGTTTCATGAAGAGGAAGGTGTATTTCATTGGGATGAATTCACACATCACAGAGAAGTTTCTGAGAAGGCTTTTTTCTAACTTTCATTTGAGGATACTTCCTTTGTCTTCTTAGTTTTCAATGAGATAAAAAATATCTCTTTTAGATTCCCCAAAAAGAGTGGTAACAGACTGCTCCAGGAAAAGAAAGTGTAACTCTGTGAGACAAATTCACACATCTCACAAATTCAACTGTTCTCACACAGAGAACAGTTTCTCAGAAACCTTTTTTCCACTATTCATCTGAGAATATTTAATTTTTCATATATGCCTCAGTGCACTCCCAAATATCACTTTGCAGATTACAGGAACACAGTGTTAGCAAACTGCTTCATGAAGAGAAAGGTGTAATTCTGTGAGGTGAATTCACACGTCACAAAGCAGTTTCTCAGAATGCTTCTCTCTAGTTTTTATTTGAGGATATTTCCTTTCTCCATGTAGGCTTCAATGCGATAAAAATATCACTTCTCAGATTCCACAAAAACAGTGGTAACAGACTGCTGCAGGAAAAGAAAGTGTAACTCTGTGAGAAGAATTCACACATCAGAGAACAGTTTCTCAGAAAACTTTCTAGTTTTCATCTGAGGATATTTCCTTTTTCACCATATGCCTCTTTGTACTCACAAATATCACTTTGCAGATTACAGGAACACAGTGTTAGAAAACTCCTTCATGAAGAGAAAGATGTAATTCTGTGACTTTAATTCACACAACAGAAAGAAGTTTCTCAGAAAGATTCTTTCTCGATTTTATTTGAGGATATTTCCTTTGTCCACGTAGGCTTCAATGCAATAAGAATATCACTTCTCAGGTTGCCCAAAAACAGTGGTAACAGACTGCTGCAGGAAAAGAAAGTGTAACTCTGTGAGAAGAATTCACACATCAGAGAACAGTTTCTCAGAAATCTTCTTTCTAGTTTTCATCTGAGGATATTTCCTTTTTCACCATATGCCTCAGTGCACTCCCAAATATCAGTTGCAGATAACACAAACACAGTGTTAGAACACTCCTTCATGAAGAGAAAAGTGTAATTCTGTGAGGTGAATTTACACATCACAAAGAAGTTTATCAGATAGTTTCTTTCTAGTTTTTATTTGAGGATATTTCCTTTGTCCGCCTAGGCTTCAATCCGATAAAAATACCACTTCTCAGATCCCCCAAACACAGTGGTAAGAGACTGCTGCAGGAAAAGAAAGTGTAACTCTGTGATACGAATTCACACATCAGAAAACAGTTTCTCAGAAACCTTCTTTCTAGTTTCCATCTGAGGACATTTCCTTTTTCAACATATGCCTCAGTGCACTCCCAAATATCACTTTGCAGATTACAGGAAAAGAGTGTTAGCAAACTCCTTCATGAAGAGAAAGGTGTAATTCTGTGAGATGAATTCACACATCACAAAGAAGTTTCTCAGAAAGCTTCTTTCTCATTTTTATTTGAGGACATTTCCTTCATCCGCATTGGCTGCAATGTGATAAAAATGTTGTTTCTCAGGTTCCCCAAAAACAGTGGTAAAGGACTACTCCATGAATAGAAGGTGTAACTCTGTGAGCCGAATTCACACAACAGAGAACAGTTTCTCAGAAAACTTCTTTCTAGTTTTCATCTGAGGATATTTCCTTTCTTACCATATGCCTCAGTGCACTCCAAAATATCACTTTGCAGATTACAGGAAGACAGTGTCAACAAACTCCTTCATGAAGAGAAACGTGTAATTCTGTGAAGTGTATTCACACATCACAAAGAAGTTTCTCAGAAATCTTCTTTCTCGTTTTTATTTGAGGATATTTCCTTTGTTCAAGTAGGCTTCAATGCGATACTGAGATTCCCCAAAAACGCTGGTAACTGACTGCTCCATGAAACGAGTGTTTAACTCTCTGTGATGAATTCACACATCAGAAATCAGTTTCTCAGAAAGCTTCTTTCTGGTTTTCGTCGGAGGATATTTCCTTTTCCACATAATGCCTCTATGCGCTCCCAAATGTCCTTTTGCAGATTCCACGAAAACCATGGTAGCAAACTGTTTCATGAAGAGGAAGGTGTAATTCTATGAGCTGAATTCACACATCACAAGGAAGTTTTTCAGAAAACTTCTTTCTAGTTTTTATTTGAGGGTATTTTGTTCTTCCACATAGGCTTCAATCCGATAAAAATACCACTTCACACATTCATCAAAAACAATGGTAACAGACTGCTGCAGGAAAAGAAAGTGTAACTCTGTGAGTCGAATTCACACATCAGAGAACAGTTTCTGAGAACCCTTCTTTCTAGTTTGCATGTGAGGATATTTCCTTTTTCATCATATGCCTCAGTGCACTCCCAAATATATCTTTGCAGATTACAAGAACACAGTGTTAGCAAACTCCTTCATGAAGAGAAAAGTGTAATTCTGTGAGGTGAATTCACTCATAATAAAGATATATCTCAGAAAGCTTCTTTCTCGTTTTTATTTGAGGATATTTGCTTTGTTCAAGTAGGCTTCAATGCGATCCAAAATATCATTTCTGAGATGCCTCAAAAACACTGGTAACAGACTGCTCCATGAAACGAACGTTTAATTCTTTGAGACGAATTCACACATCAGAAATCAGTTTCTCAGAAAGCTTCTTTCTGGTTTTCATCTCAGGATATTTCCTTTTGTACCTTATGCCTCTCTGCACTCCCAAATATCCTTTAGCATATTCCACAAAGACAGTGGTAGCAAACCATTTCATGAAAAGGAAGGTGTATTTCATTGGGATGAATTCACACATCACAGAGAAGTTTCCCAGAATGCTTTTTTCTAACTTTCATTTGAGGATACTTCCTTTGTCTTCTTAGGCTTCAATGCGATAAAAATTATCCCTTTTCAGATTCCCCAAAAAGAATGGTAATAGACTGCTCCAGGAAAAGAAAGTGTGTAACTCTGTGAGACGAATTCACACATCAGAGAACAGTTTCTCAGAAACCTTCTTTCTACTATTCATCTGAGGATATTTCCTTTTTCACCATATACCTCAGTGCACTCCCAAATATCACTTTGCAGATTACAGGAACACAGTGTTAGCAAACTCCTTCATGAGGAGAAAGGTGTAAATCTGTGAGTTGAAATCACACATCACAAAGAAGTTTCTCAGAAAGTTTTTTTCCAGTTATCATTTGAGGCTATTTCCTTTGTCTGCGTAGCCTTCAATGCGATAAAAATATCACTTCTCAGGTTCCCCAAAAACAGTGGTAACAGACTGCTCCACGAAAACAAAGTGTAACTCTTTGAGACGAATTCACACATCAGAGAACGATTTCTCAGAAACCTTCTTTGTAGATTTCATCTGAGGATATTTCCTTTTTCTCCATATGCCTCAGTGCACTCCCAATTATCACTTTGCAGATTACAGGAACACAATGTTAGCAAACTCCTTCATGAAGAGAAAGGTGTAATTCTGTTAGGTGAATTCACATATAATAAGGAGATTTCCCAGAAAGCTTCTTTCTCCTTTTTATTTGAAGATATTTCCTTTGTCAACATAGGCTTCAATGCGATCCAAAATATCATTTCTCAGATTCCCCAAAAACACTGGTAACAGACTGCTCCATGAAACGAATATTTAACTGTGTGAGATGAATTCACACATCAGAAATCAGTTTCTGAGAAAGCTTCTTTCTGGTTTTCATCTCAGGATATTTCCTTTTTTACCTTATCCCTCTATGCGCTGCCAAATATCTTTTTGCAGATTCCACGAAAAACATGGTAGCAAACCGATTCATGAAGAGGAAGGTGTATCTCATTGGGATGAATTCACACATCACAGAGATGTTTCCCAGAAAGCTTTTTTCTAACTTTCATTTGAGGATACTTTCTTTTTCATCTTAGGCTTCAAAGCGATAAAAAATTTCCCTTTTCAGATTCCCCAAAAAGAGTGGTAACAGACTGCTCCAGTAAAAGAAAGTGGAACTCTGAGACAAATTCACACTTCACAGAACAGTTTCTCAGAACTGTTCTTTCTAGTTTTCATCTGTGGATATTTCCTTTTTCACCATATGTCTAAGGCATTCCCATATATCACTTTGCAGTTTACAGGAACACAATGTTAGCAAACTCCTTCATGAAGACAAAGGTGTAATTGTGTGAGGGGAATTCACACTAAATAAAGATATTAGTCACAAAGCTTCTTTCTCGTTTTTATTTGAGGATATTTTCTTTGTGAGCATAGGCTTCAGGGCAATCCAAAATATCATTTCTGAGATTCCCCAAAAACACTGATAACAGACTGCTACATGAAACGAATGTTAAACTCTGTGAGATGAATTCACACATCAGAAATCAGTTTGTCAGAAAGCTGCTTTCTGGTTTTCATCTGCGGATATTTCCTTTTTTACCTTATGCCTGTATGCGCTCCTCAATATCCTTTTGCAGATTCCACGAAGACAGTGGTAGCAAACTGTTTCATGAAGAGGAAAGTGTATTTTATTGGGATGAATTCACACATCATGGAGAAGCTTCCCAGAAAGCTTTTTTCTAACTTTCTTTTGAGGATGCTTCCTTTGTCTTCTTAGGCTTCAATACGATAAAATATATCCTCTTTCAGGTTACCCAAAAACAGTGGTAACAGACTGCTGCAGGAAAAGAAAGTGTTACTCTGTGAGACGAATTCACACATCAGAGAACCGTTTCTCAGAAACCTTCTTTCCACTATTCATCTGAGGATATTTCCTTTTTCACCATATGCCTCAGTTCACTCCCAAATATCACTTTGTAGATTACAGGAACACAGTGTTAGCAAACTCCTTCATGAAGAGAAAGGTGTACTTCTGTGAGGTGAATTCACCCATCACAAAGAAGTTTCTCAGAAAACTTCTTTCTACTTTGTTTTTGAGGATATATCCTTTGTCTGCGTAGGCTTCAATGCGATAGAAAATATCACTTCTCAGACTCCCCAAAAACAGTGGTAACACACTGCTGTAGGAAGAGAAAGTGTAACTCTGTGAGACGAATTCACACCTCAGAGAACAGTTTCTCAGAAATCTTCTTTCTACTTTTCATAGGAGGATATTTCTTTTTTCACCATATGCCTCTGTGTACTCCCAAATATCACTTTGCAGATTACACGAACACAATGTTAGCAAACTCCTTCATGAAGAGAAAGGTGTAATTCTGTGAGGTGAATTCACTGATAATAAAAATGTTTCTCAGAAAGCTTCTTTCTCGTTTTTACTTTAAGATATTTCCTTTATTCAAGTAGGCTTCAATGCGATCCAAAAATCGTTTCTGAGATTCCCCAAAAACACTGTTAACAGACTTCTCCATGAAACGAATGTTTACCTCTGTGAGATGAATCCACACATCAGAGATCAGTTTCTCAGAAATCTTCTTTCTGGTTTTCATCTGAAGATATTTCCTTTTTTACCTTATGCCTCTATGTGCTCCCAAATATCCTTTTGCAGAATCCCGAAAGACAGTGGTAGCAAACTGTTTCATGAAGAGGAAGGTGTATTTCATTGGGATGAATTCACACATCACAGAGAATTTTCCCAGAAACCTTTTTCCTAACTTTCATTTGAGGATACTTCCTTTGTCTTCTTAGGCTTCAAAACGATAAAAGAATAACCCTTTTCATATTCCCCAACAAGAGTGGTAACAGACTGCTTCATTAAAAGAAAGTGTAACCCTGTGAGTCGAATTCACACATCAGAGAACAGTCTCTCAGAAACCTTCTTTCTAGTTTTAACAGATAACACAAATAAATCACAGATAACAGAAATACATCACAGATAACACAAACTAATGGAAAGACATTTCACACTTTTTTTCTGGAATTCTTTTCTAGTTTTCATCTGGGGATATTTCCTTTGTCACTATAGGCTTCAAAGCAATCCAAAATATCCCCTCGCACATTCCACAAGAACAGTACTAGCACACTGCTCCATGAAAGAGTGGTGTAACTCCATGAGATGAATTCACACAAACAAACCAGTTTCTCAGAAAGCTTGTTTCTAGTTTGTATCTGAGTCAATATAGTCCCAATGCCCTCCCGAATATCCCACTGCAGATTCCGCAAAAACAGCAAACTGCTCCATAAAAGAGTGGTGTGACTCTGTGAGATGAATTTTCACCTCACAAACAGTCTTTCCAAAGGCTTCTCTCCAGTTTTTATCTGAGATTAATTCCTTTTCACTATAGTACTCAATGCGCTCACAATATCCCATTGCAGATTCCATGACAACAGTGTTAGGAAACCGCTCTATGAAAAGAAAGGTGTAACTCTGAGAGAGGAATTCACACAACACAAAGCCATTTCTCAGAAAGCTGCCTTCTAGCTTTATCTGATTATAGTGCCTTTGTCACCATAGGCTTCAAAGTGATCCAAAATATCCCTTCCCAGATACCACAAATAAAGTGCTAGCAAACTGCTCCATGAAAGAGTGATGTAACACTGTGAGATGAATTCACACCCACAAAGCAGTTTCTCAGAAAGCTTCTTTCTACTTTTCATCAGATGATATTTCCATTTTCACTATACTCCTCAACGTGCTCCAGAATATTCCACTGCAGATTCTGCAAAACCAGTGTTAGCAAACTGCTCAGTTAAAAGAGTAATGTGACTCTGAGTGAAGAATTCATACATCACAAAGCAGTTTCTCAGAAAACTTCTTTCTAGTTTTTATCTGAGGATATTTCCTTTGTCACCATAGGCTCCAAGTCATCCAAAATATATCCCCTCTCAGATTCCACAAAAACATGCTCGCAATCTGCTCCATGAAAGAGTAGTGTAGCTCTGTGACATGAATTTGCACATCACAAAGCAGTTTCTCAGAAAGCTTCTTTCTAGTTTTTATCTGATGCTATATCCTTTTTCACCATGGGCTTCAATGCAATCCAAAGTATCCCTTGTCAGATTCCACAGAAGCAGTGCTAACAAACTCCTCCAGTTAAATAATGCTGTAGCTCTGTGAGATGAATTCACACATCAAAAAGCCGTATCTCAGAAAGCTCTTTTCTAGTTTTTATCTGAGGATATTTCCTTTGTCACCATGGCCCTCAAAGCAATCAAAAATATCCTTTCTCAGATTCCACAAGAAGTGCTAGCACACAGCTCCATGAAAGAGTGATGTAACTCTGTGTGATGAAATCCCACATCACAAAGCAGCTTCTCAGAAAGCTCGTTTCCAGTTTTTATCTGAGGATATTTCCTTTGTCACAATTGTATTCAAAGCGATGAGAAATGTCCCTTCTCAGATTCCACCAAAACTGTGCTAGCAAACGGCTCCATGAAAGATTGGTGTAACTTTGCGAGATGAATTCACACAGCACAAAGCAGTTTCTCAGAATGCTTCTTTCAAGTTTTTATCTGAGGACATTTTCCTTTTCACCCTTGGCCTCAATGCCCTGCCAAATATCCCATTGCAGATTCCACTAAAATAGTGTTAGCAAACCGCTCAATGAAAGAGAGGTGTAACTCTCTGAGATGAATTTACACATCACAAAGCAGTTTCTCCGAAAGCTTCTTTCCTGTTTTTAATCTGAGGATATTTCCTACTTAAACACAGGCCTCAATGTGCTCCCGTATATCTCATTGCAGATTCCGCAAACACATGTTAGCAAACTTCTCAATGAAAACCACTGTGCAACTCTGTGAGATAAATTCACGCTTCACAAAGCAGTCTCTCAGAAAGTTTCTTTCTAGTTTTAATCTGAGTTTATTTCCTTGTCACCATAGGCTTCAAAGTGATCCAAAACATCCCTTCACATATTCCACAAGAACAGTGCTAGCAAACTGCTCCATGAAAGAGCGGTGTAACTCTGTGAGATGAATTCATGCACAAGGCACTTTCTCAGAAAGCTTGTTTCTAGTTTGTATCTGAGGATATTTCCTTTTTCAACATAGTCCTCAATACCTTCCCTAATATCCCACTGCAGATTCCACGAAAACAGTGTAAGCAAACTGCTGAATAGAAGAGTGGTGTAACTCTGTGAGATGAATTTGTGCCTGACAAAACAGTTTCTCCGAAGGCTTCTCTCCAGTTTTTATCTGAGTATATTTCCTTTTTCACCATAGCACTCAACGCACTCGCAATAGTCCATTGCAGATTCCACGACAACTGTGTTAGGAAACTGCTCCGTGAAAAGAAAGGTGTAACTCTGAGAGAGGAATTCACACAGCACAAAGCAGTTTCTCAGAAAGCTCCTTTCTAGCTTTATGTGATTATATTGCCTTTGTCACCATAGGCTTCAAAGTGATCCAAAATACCTCTTCTCAGTTTCCACAAAAAACAGTGCTAGCAAACTGCTCCACGAAAGATTGATATAACTCTGTGAGATGAATTCACACTCACAAAGCAGTTTCTCAGAAAGCTTCTTTGTACTTTTCATCAGATGATATTTCCATTTTCACCATACTCCTCAATGCGATCCAGAATATTCCACTGGAGATTCTGTGAAATCAGTGTTAGCAAACTGCTCAGTGAAAGAGTGGTGTAACTCTGTGAGTAGAATTCACATGTCACAAAGCAGTTTCTCAGGAAGCTTGTTTCCAGTTTTTATCTGAAGATATTTCCCTTGTCACCATAAGCTCCAAGCCATACAAAATATCCCTTCTCAGATTCCACAAAAACAGTGCTGGCAATCTGCTCCATGAAAGAGTAGAATTAATCCAGGTGTCCATCAATGGTAGATTGGATTTTAAAAAGTGGTACATATATATACCATGGAATACTATGCAGCATGAAAAGTATGAAATCATATTCTTTGCAGCAATAGAGATGGAGCCAAAGGTCATAATTCTAAGCAAATTAACACAGGAAAAGAAAATGAAATATTGCATGTTCTCAGTTACAAATGGAAGCTAAACAACACATGGACATAAATATGGGAACAATAGACACTGTGGACTATTAGAGGCTGGAGGGAGGAAGTAGGTTGAAAAACTGCCTTTTTGGTACTATGTTCACTACCTGAGTGATGGAATTCATACCCCAAACCTTAACATCCTACAACAGTCCCATGTAACAAATCTGCACAAGTATCCCCTGTATCTGATATAAGAGTTGAAATTTATTGTGTATTTCAAAATAACTAAAAGAGAGGATTTTCAATGTTGTCATCACAAAGATTCAAGAAACTTTGGGTGACAGATATGCTAATTATCATGATTTGATAATTCTATAATGTACATATTTATCAAAACATCACAATTCACCCCATAATATATATCATTATTATTTATCAACTAAAAATTTAATAAAACTTTTAAATTTGGTGCCAGGACAACAGGATATGCACATGATAAAAGAGGGAAGTTTTATGTGTGCAGGTGCTCACGCCTGTAATCCCAGCACTTTGTGAGGCCGAAGTGGGGAGATCACGAGGTCAGGAGATTGAGACCATCTTGGCCAACATGGTGAAACCTTGTCTCTAATAAAATACAAAAAATTAGCCAGGTGTGGTGGCACGTGTCTGTAATACCAGTTACTTGGGAGGCTGAGGCCGGGGAATCACTTGAATCCAGGAGGTGGAGGTTGCAGTGAGCTGAGATCGCACCGCTACACTCCAGTCTGGCAACAGAGTAAGGATCTGTCTCAAAAAAAAAAAGTAAAGTTGCACCCTTAACACTATATATATACAAAAATTAAATTTAAATGAATCAAAAACTTAAATATAAATAAAACAATGAAACTCTTAGAATAAAACATAGGGTAAGTCATGACTTCAGACTTGATTTCTTATATAGGGCAACAAAAACAGAGCAATGAATTATAAATTAATTAATGAAGTACTAAGATTAAAAACTTTTGTGCATTAAATAACACTATAAGGAGAGTAAAAAGACAACCAATACAATGGGAGAAATATTTCCTGAATTAAATGTTTTTAAACCATTTCTATTATTTTTTTAAATCACTTAAGCCAAGCGTGAAAGGGTCTCCCTTAATGTGCAGACCAACAGAATGTAGGAGTATGCATACTGTGGCAATATGTATTTACCTGAGACCAGAAACATGACAAAGACACAGTCTTGTCCTCATACAACTAGATGCTCTTTGTAGTCTATAAGACAAGAAAAATAACTAAAAATACAAAAATTTTTGGAAAGTAAAAAATAAAACTATCATCATTCACAGAGGACATGATTAGGTTTACATAAAATTTAAAATATTCATGGAAAAACTATTAGAATTAACAAATAAATTTATCAGGATACTTGATACAAAGCCAATACAAAAAAATTTGGTAAGGCATGGTTGTTCATGCCAGTAATCCCAACATTTTGGGAGGCGAGGCAGGAAGGTTACTTAAGCCCAGGATTTTGAGAACAGCCTAGGCAACTTAGGGAGACCCTGTTTCTATAAGAAATAATAATAATAATTTAAAAATTAATTACATTTTCCTGTTATTATTATTATTATTTACGTTCTAGGGTACATGTGCATAATGTGCGGGTTTGTTACATATGTATACTTGTGCCATGTTGGCGTGCTGCACCCATCAACTCGTCAGCACCCATCAACTTGTCATTTACATCAGGTATAACTCCCAAAGCAATCCCTCCCCCCTCCCCCCTCCCCATGATAGGCCCCAGTGTATGATGTTCCCCTTCCAGAGTCCAAGTGATCTCATTGTTCAGTTCCCACCTATGAGTGAGAACATGCGGTGTTTGGTTTTCTGTTCTTGCGATAGTTCACTGAGAATGATGGTTTCCAGCTGCATCCATGTCCCTACAAAGGACACAAACTCATCCTTTTTTATGGCCGCATAGTATACCATGGTGTATATGTGCCACATTTTCTTAATCCAGTCTGTCACTGATGGACATTTGGGTTGATTCCAAGTCTTTGCTATTGTGAATAGTGCCACAATAAACATACGTGTGCATGTGTCTTTATAGCAGCATGATTTAGAATCCTTTGGGTATATCCCCAGTAATGGGATGGCTGGGTCATATGGTACTTCTAGTTCTAGATCCTTGAGGAATTGTCATACTGTTTTCCATAATGGTTGAACTAGTTTACAATTCCACCAACAGGGTAAAAGTGTTCCTATTTCTCCACATCCTCTCCAGCGTCTGTTGTTTCCTGACTTTTTAATAATTGTCATTCTAATTGGTGTGAGATGGTATCTCATTGTGGTTTTGATTTGTATTTCTCTGATGACCAGTGATGATGAGCATTTTTTCATGTGTCTGTTGGCTGTATGAATGTCTTCTTTTATGAAGTGTCTGTTCATATCCATTGCCCACTTTATGATGGGGTTGTTTGTTTTTTTCTTGTAAATTTGTTTGAGTTCTTTGTAGGTTCTGGATATTAGCCCTTTGTCAGATGAGTAGATTGCAAACATTTTCTCCCATTCTGTAGATTGCCTGTTCACTCTGATGGTAGTTTCTTTTGCTGTGCAGGAGCTCTTTAGTTTAATGAGATCCCATTTGTCAATTTTGGCTTTTGTTGCTGTTGCTTTTGGTGTTTTAGACATGAAGTCCTTGCCCATGCCTATGTCCTGAATGGTATTACCTAGGTTTTCTTCTAGGTTTTTTAGGTTTTAGGTCTAACATTTAAGTCTCTAATCTATCTTGAATTAATTTTCGTATAGGGAGTAAGGAAAGGATCCAGTTTCAGCTTTCTACTTATGGCTAGCCAATTTTCCCAGCACCATTTATTTAATAGGGAATCCTTTCCCCATTTCTTGTTTCTCTCAGGTTTGTCAAAGATCACATGGCTGTAGATGTGTGATATTATGTCTGAGGCCTCTGTTCTGTTCCATTGGTCTATATCTCTGTTTTGGTACCAGGACCATGCTGTTTTGGTTACTGTAGCCTTGTAGTATAGTTTGAAGTCAGGTAGCGTGATGCCTCTAGCTTTGTTCTTTTGACTTAGGATTGTCTTGGCAATGCGGGCTCTTTTTTGGTTCCATATGAACTTTAAAGCAGTTTTTTCCAATTCTGTGAAGAAACTCCTTGGTAGCTTGACGGGGATGGCATTGAATCTATAAATAACCTTGGGCAGTATGGCCATTTTCACGATATTGATTCTTCCTATCCATGAGCATGGTGTGTTCTTCCATTTGTTTGTGTCCTCTTTTATTTCACTGAGCAGTGGTTTGTAGTTCTCCTTGAAGAGGTCCTTTACATCCCTTGTAACTTGGATTCCTAGGTATTTTATTCTCTTTGAAGCAATTGTGAATGGAAGTTCATTCATGATTTGGTTCTCTGTTTGTCTGTTACTGGTGTATATGAATGCTTGTGATTTTTGCACATTAATTTTGTATCTTGAGACTTTGCTGAAGTTTTTTTATCAGCTTAAGGAGATTTTGGGCTGAGACAATGGGGTTTTCTAAATATACAATCATGTCATCTGCAAACAGGGACAATTTGACTTCTTCTTTTCCTAACTGAATACCCTTGATTTCTTTCTCTTGCCTGATTGCCTAGCCAGAAATTCCAACACTATGTTGAATAGGAGTGGTGAGAGAGGGTAGCCCTGTCTTGTGCCAGTTTTCAGAGGGAATTTTTCCAGTTTTTGCCCATTCAGTATGATATTGGCTGTGGGTTTGTCAGAAATAGCTCTTATTATTTTGAGATACGTTCCATCAATACCGAATTTATTGAGCGTTTTTAGCATGAAGGGCTGTTGAATTTTGTCAAAAGCCTTTTCTGCATCTATTGAGAAAATCATGTGGTTTTTGTCTTTGGTTCTGTTTATATGTTGGATTACATTTATTGATTTGCATATGTTGAACCAGCCTTGCATCCCGGGGATGAAGCCCACTTGATCATGGTGGATAAGCTTTTTGATGTGTTGCTGGATCCGGTTTGCCAGTATTTTATTGAGGATTTTTACGTTGATGTTCATCAGGGATATTGGTCTAAAATTCTCTTTTTTTTGTTGTATCTCTGCCAGACTTTGGTGTCAGGATGATGTTGGCCTCATAAAATGAGTTAGGGAGGATTCCCTCTTTCTCTAGTGATTGGAATAGTTTCAGAAGGAATGGTACCAGCTCCTCCTTGTACGTCTGGTAGAATTCAGCTGTGAATCCATCTGGTCCTGGACTGTTTTTCGTTAATTACATTTTTCTATACTAATAATAAAAAACTGATAAATTAAAATCTTGAAAATTATATATTTTTAAATGGCATCACAAAACATCAGATGCTTTGACCTAACTCTAACAAGTTGATATGCAAAACTTCTAAATAAATGCATAATAATCCTGCAAAGGAACTTTTTAAATACATAAATACGTGAAAAGATATACCTAGTTCACGATTTGGAATAATCAGTAACCTTTTAAAAACATTCTCTATAATTTAACTATATATTCAATGCAACAAATATTTCAATGAACTTGTTTGCTTATTTGTCCTCTTGTTTTTGTTTTCACAGTATGTGTGTGTATATATATGTGTGTGTGTGTGTGTGTGTGTGTGTGTGTGTGTGTATATATAGATATATATATTTTGAGACAGAGTCTCACTCTATTGCCCAGGCTGGAGTGCAGTGGTGCCATCTCGGTTCACTGCAAGCTCCACCTCCTGGGTTCATGCCCTTCTCCTACCTCAGCCCCCTGAGTAGCTGGGACTACAGGTGCCCGCCACCTCGCCCAGCTATTTTTTTGTATTTTTAGTAGAGATAGGGTTTCACCTTGTTAGACAGGATGGTCTCAATCTCCTGACCTCATGATCCGCCCGCCTCGGCCTCCCAAATTGCTGGGGTGAGAGACATGAGTCACCACACCCGACCTATATATTTTAAAAGAAATTGGCTGGACGATCCTGAAGAACAAAATTTTAGGATTTATATTACTATATTCCGTAATTTATTTTATAGCATGACTTACGAAAATTGTGAAATACTTGTACAAGAACAAACAACAAGCAGAACAACATAGTCCAAACACAAAAATACACATGTATAAATGTATAATTTATGACAAACGGCACCGCAAAACACTGAAAATTCATAGGCTTTTTAATAAATGAAGCAAGATCAAATGAATAGCAAATGTAAATCAATTATATACTGAAAACTAATTGCCTCTATGTTACTGCCCTACAGTGTGATAGTTAATATCCTCTCAAAGGGTTAATCTTCACAACGTGAGCAAGATGGACTACCAAAATGTTCCAGCTCTTAGTTGCCTCACTCTCATAGCCAGAACAATGAATAAACAACTACATTTTAATGAAAGTAACTGAAGGAGAGTGCTAGTTTGTGAGACCCTGAGCCTTGAACCCTGGCTCCACAACCACTCCAAGCCACTGCAGTTTGAGCCCAGCGCTACTGCAGCAGCTTACATGTTATGTCTAATCAGAGGGATTCTGTCAGCTGAGTCCCCTCATTGTGGGAAAAATTAAAAATAGGAGGACCCCAAAAGCCCTTGACACTAAGGACATAAACAAACTGTGCCATCACTACTGCTGTGCTACTACAAACTTCAACAGTCTAAGCCACTGAGGCACCTGCAATTATTGCAGACATATTAAACTCAGCTCAGGAAGCTGCACAGAGACTATACTACACCTATCTGGAAACAGAGTCACCATACTCTTCTCTACTGGCACACTAAAATCCAACTACAGGTGATAGTTGTCCTCTACAAAAACCACTTTGGAAAGTTTGGAGATAAGTGTTCCACCAGATACACAGGCATCAATATAGAGACACAAGAAACATGAAAAGGCAAAGAAATATGATACCACCAAAGGAACAAAACACTGTAGCAATGGACTCCAGTAAAAAGAAAATTAACAAGTTGCCAAAAAATAAAAATAAAAACAATGATGCTGAGAAGACTCAGAAAACTACAAGAAAATACAGCATAGACAATTCAATAAAATCAGGAGAATAATTCCCAAAACAAATGAGCAATTCAACAGAAGATAACAATCAAATAGAAATCTTGTAGCTGAAGAATTCAGTGAATAATTTTCAATTTACAATAGAGAGATTCAATAGCAGACTTGGCCAAGCAGAAGAAAGAATCTGTTGACAGGTTGTTTGAAATAAGTCAGAGAAAAACAAAAGAAGGATTAAAAAAAAGTACAGAAATATAAACAATATATTTATATTATGAGAATTCTAGAAGGAGAAGAGAAAGAAAAGGGCAGAGGAAATCTACTTAATAAAATAATAGCTGAAAACTTTCAAAATGTGAAGAGAGATACAGGTATCCAAATCCAAAGGCTCAAAATCCCCCACGTAAATTCAACTCAAGAAGATCCTCCCTGAGGCATAATAATGTCAAATTGTCAAAAGTCCAAGACAAAAAGTCTCTAGGTCTTTAGACTATTTGGCATGAGGAAATGGTGAAAATAGTGGGAAAATACATCCAATCCCTCAACACTTTTCAGGAGAAGTAATGTCCTTAGAGAACAACTGGGATTCTGTTTCAAAAGGAAGAGAAACCAAACATCAGAAGTGGTTTAAGGCCAAAAATAATATCACTGCTAATAAAAAAAAATTGATTCCAGAAGTCATAGTGAAATAATCTTGGGAATAGGAGGGGGTAGATACAGTGACCGATTAGGAGATATATGATTATTGATATTATGACCCTAACAGAACTAGAATTTTTATGTTTTAAAAATAATGTAATTAAATAATGCCAGAGCACCTCTTGCAGTCAAAGCACTATACTAGGTGAACTGAAGGACAAAGTTGACTTAAACATCACTCTACTATCAATCCATAAAATAATGGAAGAGAGAAAACACAATACCAACACAAAGGAAAATTTGCTTGTTATAATAGTGGCACACACTGATATTGAGAATACAAAAGACAAAGATTCTATCAGATTGATTCATATGAAAGATCATTAAGAAGTATAGGACAATTGAGAAAGTGCTGAAGCAAAGTGGAAATGAGAGGTAGTTATTTTATATGGAGGACTTTTGATTATCAAAGACAGGATGTGTGTTTGGGAGTCATGTAGTACAATGAAAGTATAAAAGGTCGATTGGATTGAGTGAAGGAATTTGGTAAAAATGGTGTTTGCTCTTTATTACCTAAAGTCTGCAGTATACAATGGAGAATGTATGGGTCATGGGAAGGAATTTTAAGCAGAAATTGGATAGAGTCAGCCTTGACTTGGGAAGATAAATATGGATACAATAAGGAATATAGACACAATGAGGGAGAAACAGGAACCTAGGGAGTTACTTTCTCATTAATCAAAAGAGAAGTAATGAACGCAAGAATATGGCAGATCAAACCAGAATCTCTCTTGGATCATAGACAGCATTACTATTTCTGTGCTAACAACTCAAAATAGTCTGAACTTAGAAGGCAAAAAATACCAACTAATTATCTTTGTACTAATTTTTCCCTCAGTGGATTTCTGTGTGTGTGTGTGTGTGTGTGTGTGTGTGTGTATAAAAGTTTTTATTTTTTCTTCACCTTTTTTTTGCTTGCATTTTTTATTGTGGTAAAAATCACATAATAAACTAACAATCTTAACCATTTTTAAGAGTACAGTTCAATAGTGTTAAGTATATTTACATTATTGTGCAACTGAACCCTAGAATTTTTTTATCGTATAACACCAAGACTCTGTACCCACTAAACACTAATAATTCCCTCTTTCTCTTCTCTCCAGCCCTTGCTAACTACATTTCTGCTGTTTCTTTTCTACAATTTGACTATTTTAAATACTGCATAAAACCTAATATAAAAATGAAAAAATGACTTGAATAGAAAATTCTCCAAAGAAGATATATGAATAGCCAATAAATACTTGAAAAGATGCTCATCTTCACTAATCATCAGGAAAATGCAAATCAAAACAATGAGACATCAACTCATACTCACTAGAATGGCCACTATCAAAATAGAAGAATGTAAGTGTTGAGCATGTGGAGAGCCCTTGTGCTCTGGTGATGGGAATGTAAAATGGCGCAGAGAGCAAGCAGTAAGGAGATACTACTAAAATTAAAAATACAATTAGAATATGATTCAGTAACCCCACTTCTGGATATATATCCAAACAGAATTCAAAGCAGGATCTTAAAGATAAATTTTCACCCATGTTCATGAAAGCATCATTTATAATAGACAAGGGGTAGAGTGGAAACAATCCAAATGTCTATTGACAATGAATGGTAAAGGAAAAACGGCATATACAAAATGGAGTATTATGAAATCTTTTTTTTTTTTAAAGAATATTGTGTCACATGCCACAACACAGGTGAACCATTAGGGCATTATGCTAAGCAAAATATGCCAGATGCAAAAGGACAAATACTCTGTATGAGTCCCCTCAGTCTATTTCTAACTATAGTCAGGAAAACCAGGCTCTGTAGCATGTCCTGGTAGTACTATCAGGTCTACTTTATCATCATAAAGGAAGGGAGCCTCTCAGGAAACACTACTTCTCTGGCTAGAAGGGACAATATAATACGTTTTATAAGGAAAACGTAGAATTTTCTTCACTTTCTGCCAAAAGAGCTGAAACACATGCAAGTCTCTCTTCACAGACTGTATCTGTTCACCATTAGTTATAGACTGAGAAGGAGAATCTTGGTGGATTGGAAGAAAGTTGCTGCCATTATCTGTAGGCATGCACACTGCCAATAAACAGAGTTGTACCACAGAGTCTAATTTGTCTATTTGAGATGTCTTCTCCTTCATTTTTTGAAGCCTCAATTGTAACAGTTGTGAAACTACATCAGGATTTATACAAACATATTAAAACAGAAGAGTTGCTGAGAACAGTTTCATGGTCACATGTGAAAACTTAATGGTACAAAATCAATGCATTCATGGCTCTTGAGGGAAGCAGAATTAACATCATCCCCAAAACAGGTTCCTCTCTGTTCAGGATATTTTCCTTCCCATCCTTTCATAACACATCTGCTCCCCTGAGCTAAGGAGTTAAGATGTTTCTCTGCAGATGCAGTAAAGAGGAATAAAGACTTACTAAGACTTAATGACCCTTGAGTCCATGTATCCTCCCAGAGGATTCTGAAGACTAGGCTCAGGGATTCTAGGACATGCCTAGGCATAGGGATGCTCTCACTCAGTATAAAGTTTTCTCCACGTTACCAGGCAGGCTTGTTGCTCAGAGGCTTGAATAGGAACCTAATCGCCATCTTCAAGAACCTGGGCTCATGCTACAATTCTGCTCCAAGTGAGGTCTGGGAGAAGAAATATTAGAGAGATAAGAATGCTTGTGCAGGAGAAGTGAGAAGACACAGAGGAGAGGAGAGCAAATGACGATAGAAGAAGCCAGATTTTTCCACTTTTCTGAGGAATTATCCCAAGCACCATTGCACCATTCTCTTCACAGAGGAACACAACAGAGCATATGGGATTGGAATAGACATCCATAAGTGAGTGCAATGGTGTACCAATTAGTAATGCACAGAATTTCTGTCTCTGTTTTTTTTTTTTCTCTCTCTCTCTCCCCTCACTCTCCACGCCCCCCCTTACAAACACACACATACACACACACTCTCACAGAGTACACTGTTCACAGCCGAAACACCACAAATCCAGTCATATACTAACATGGCAATACTTGTAGTCAATAAGACAAAAGGATGTTATTGCAGACTTCATTTATATGTGTGTATTTAAGGTGGTGGGGGTATCACTTATGTCAATATTCAAATAAAATTACATAGGTATTAACATATTTGGTCTGTACAGTTTTATTCTCTATTTCCCTCATTGTCAGAGTAAATTTAATATTGCCAACTTTAACTTGGTTCCCTGTATCCCTCCTACTTTATGGAACCATACCCAAGCCATTTTTATTGTAAGCACAGTACCCCTGCTAGATCAGCTAGATCAATTGGACTGAACCGTCAATGGCACAGTTATGGAAGAGCCTGAATGAAGGTCTTTATCCACTTTGTCCATTTATCAACTGCTTTGGTCTCACCAAGCTTGGGAAAGCTGTAAGAATAAGGACAGAAAATTGTTTCCTTTCTAAATGGCAGTATTGGGTAATATTTGTATCCATAAAAATCTAGAGATAAATATTAATGTCTGACTCCATGCCATTTCTTTACTTTGGCCTCTTCTGATCCATCCATCCTTTATTTAATCTTATGTCCAACTGTGACATAATTTGGACTTATTACAATGAAATAACTTATTTCTACTAACAGGTGAATTAGTTTACCTATCTTGCATTAAATAAAGAAAATATTTGGGAGTGTTAATAAAATAAGTAAGTATAATTTGTTGAGGATACACTATGCACTAGCACCTATACAAACATTGCTCTTATTTATCATTAAAATAAACCACATTAGTTATAATTTATCATGTCATTTTTACAGGAGAAAAAACCTAATCTATCTGGTTAAAGAATCTGTCCAAGAGTCTCAAGCAAGTAAATGGTTTAGCAGGTTTTCAAGCCATGTCTGAATAGTTTTAAGGTCCACAGAAGACCTCTATAATATTCTACTACAGTCAGAAAAAAAAAAAAATCTAACAAAGTAAAAAAAATAATC
Source organism: Macaca mulatta (assembly GCF_049350105.2). Lineage (NCBI taxonomy): Eukaryota > Metazoa > Chordata > Mammalia > Primates > Cercopithecidae > Macaca > Macaca mulatta. The sequence continues at coordinate 56,660,332 of NC_133413.1, forward strand.
TGAAGTTCAAAATGTGAACTTTGGTGAGCACAATAAGGGAGAAATTGCTAATTATTATGAATTTGTCTTTTCAGATGGACTCCAGTGGGGATCTTTGTCAATGTGCATATCTAAAGAAGAATAAACTTAATAATTTGTCCTCAAAAAACGATCTTGAGGTTATTGGCCATACATTGTCTGCTACTGTGGCATAAAGTTATGACAGAAAGAAGGCAAGAACTCAGGTAAAACTGTGAGAGGGTGGATGTGGTAGCAGCTTTGAATTGTACTGTCAGAGAAGTGTCCCCTTTGCCACCTCCCTGGGAATGTTTTTCTCAGTTGGTAAAGTATCATGTTGAGACAACCACCCTTAAGATTGGGCTGACTCTGGATTGTAAATCTCACAACACATCATCCTAGCTATTTCCTCAGACTCTTCCAGGTGAAATCACAAAAACCACAGCCCTCTGGTTTTTCAGCCTGGCATCTTTTCCTCAATACTGGCAAATATTATGTTCTTTTTTTCAATTTTCTCTCAGCTCCTCGGGGACAAAGAGATGTTCTTGTTCTTCTCATATAGAATGGGGAATTATTAACCCCTTTGCCTGTGGGCCTCTGCTGTAAAATAACTACCTGGCAAAGTCATAGGACAACTGGTGTATGCAGCCACATAAATAATAAAACATGATTTCTCTCTCTACTCCTATCTCTCCAAACTTCTCTCCCTTTCTCTCTCTCTCTGTCACACACACTCACACACAAACAAAAGCACACTTATTACAAACTCCAACTATGATTCAATTGAATACTGAACAACTGGGAACCGACATTCATGTGGCAGTTTTGAGCATATTACAATGATTACCTCTGGTTCTCAACTCTTAGTTGCAGTTATTTTCTTCATAGAAATAAGGCCAATACATGCAGAAATATTATACAATCCAGGTTACACTAGTTGCTACAGAATTGTACAGTGTCTTTAGGGACACAAAGATGAAATAAGGAAATTTTCCTTGTTATTGTCAAGGAAGCAATGAAAAGTCCTTAAAAACATTTTAATTTCAATATTAAAATATGCTAAATATTTATCTGTTTACACCTGAAGCTAGACACAATTTTGGGACATGGGATTTTTTTTTAAAATATTACTCATCGATGTTATAGATTGTAAGGAAGATAAACATAATTTGGCAGATACATGCAAGGCATTTTATTGGAAGGATATCAGGGAATCAGAATGACAGGATATTGGAGAAACCAGATTGTTCATGAAGATTTAGAAACATCAAAACTAGCAATTAATCCATAACAGAAATGCACTGGTCAGTTTAGCTGAGTTAGAACCAGGAAAGTTCTAACAGAGACTGATTAACTACACTTAATGTGATGTCACTGTATAAGATCCTTATGCTTATATTATAACAAAACATAGAAAGTGGCAGACAGTAGTACTTCTCCTTTGTACTAGGAATCTGTCATTTCTGGAAATTATTAAGATACTCAAAGAGTTTTAGTTTCTCTGAATTATATCCACAATATTTATATTATTAGACATTAGAGCAAAATTTAAATGTTTAATATTAAAATAACATTAACAAACTATTATACAAAAACATATTTGATACTTTTTGTTAAAATCACTACTTTTCAAAACATTAGTTGTAAGAATGGCATCATTTTCCTTTGCAAATATTTTTATTGTCTAAATTAAGATAATAGAGCTGAAATCTCATAAATCATTTACAATTTCATTTAATCTATTATGGTAACATCTCATCCAACCTCTGGAAAATTTCACTACGTACTTATGAGAGAATGAGAGTGAGAATGGCTACAAATTTTTTATCATAAATATAGTTTTGAGATTTTGAGCTTCTGGAAAGGTACTTAGAAAACCCCAAAGATCTCAAAACCACACTTTGAAGAACACATGGGATGGTGATTTTCCAAAAAGTAAAGAAGGGTTACTTAGGGAAGTAATGGAAGGGAATGCCTTAATATAAATATGCATTGCATTATGAAGTTTTTCCAGTTCTTTCAAATATCTCAAAGATTACAAAACATAAAGCCATGAGCAATATTGCCTATGATGGATCTCAGAACAATAATCTGTGTTGAGAGGCTTCCTCCATTACCCTCTGGAAAAAAGTGAATCTCAAGTGTTTGTAAATTAACCACCTATACCATTACTTCTAGCACACTGATAAGAGTTTTTCTGTTGCTTCAGGAACTTGACAAAGGAGGACCTTAAAGAAATTGAGATCCTTCTTACTTAGGAATTCAGTGACACTTGCTGGGAGGATGCCTTCTATCAATGACACCCACTTCTATCCCCACTTCTTTCTCCTGCTAGGAATACCAGGACTGGAAACTTTACGTATGTGGATTGCTTTCCCATTCTGTATTGTGTACCTGATTGCCATTGTGGGGAATATGACCATTCTCTTTGTGATCAAAACCGAACACAGTCTACATCAGCCCATGTTCTACTTACTGGCCATGTTGTCTATGATTGATCTGGGTCTGTCCACATCCACTAACCCCAAAATGCTAGGAATCTTCTGGTTCAAACTCCAAGAGATGAGCTTTGGGAGCTGCCTTCTTCAGATGTTCTCTATTCACATGTTTACAGGCATGGAGACTGTTCTGTTGGTGGTCATGGCTTATGACCACTTTGTTGCCATCTGCAACCCTGTCCAGTACACCATGATCCTCACTAATAAAACCATCAGTATCCTAGCTTCTGTGGTTGTTGGAAGAAATTTAGTTCTTGTAACCCCATTTGTGTTACTCATTCTGCATCTGCCATTCTGTGGGCATAACATCATACCTCACACATACTGTGAGCACATGGGTCTGGCCCGGTTGGCCTGTGGACCTATCAAGATCAACATAATCTATGGGCTCATGGTGATTTCTTATATTATTGTGGATGTGATCCTAATTTCTTCTTCCTATGTGCTTATCCTTCGAGCTGTTTTTCGCCTTCTTTCTCAAGATGTCTGACTGAAGGCCTTCCATACCTGTGGTTCTCATGTCTGTGTTATGCTGTGCTTTTACATACCAGCATTTTGTTCTTTTATGACACATCGTTTTGGCCAAAACGTTCCCCGCTATACCCATATTCTTTTGGCTAACCTGTATGTGGTTGTCCCACCTGACCTTAACCCAGTCATTTATGGAGTCAGGACCAAGCAGATCCGAGAGCAAGTTGTGAAAATATTTGTACAGAAAGAATAATTATGCAATACAGTTTGGATAAATATATCTATATACCACCCAAATTATGATCATCTGAGCTTCCTTTTTAATCTTCTGTAACTGTTGGTCATGCTTGTCAGATTTTTTCATTTTGACTGGAAGGGCTTTAGTGTTGACAGATAATGCAAAGTTAAACTTTGCTGCCTGTTTCCCCCACTTCTCTCCAGGTACCTGGAAAAAGGCTAATTAATGGTAACTATGCTGAAGGTTGAGGTGGCTTTGGAGTAAAACTGATTGTAAACAAGGGTGATAGATAGCTCCAATTTTTCCATATGTCTTCTCTCTAGGTAAATTTAGATCCTGAAGGACACTGATCAAATAAATCTCATTTATAGATGAACAAAATAAACTGTAATCCAGCAGTAGTTTCTGTCACATATTTTTCTATTCTTTACAGAATCCAAACTTTTGTCTTCTCCAAAATCTTTGACTCTCATGTTTATTTCAATGCTCTCTCAGTCTTGCTGTTACTACCATTTTTGCTCCTTTTCTTCTTTCACATTCCTGCTCTGTCTCTTTTTGTGATGGTTAATACTGAGTGCCAACTTGATTTGATTGAAGGATATAAAGTATTGATCCTGGTTGTGTCTGTGAGGGTGTTGTCAAAAGAGATTAACATTTGAGTCAGTGGGCTGGGAAAGGCAGACCCACCTTCAATCTGGGTGGGAAACATCTAATCAGCTGCCAATGCAGCTAGAATATTAAGCAGGCAGAAAAATGTGAAAAGATTAGACTGGCCTAGCCTCCCAACCTACATCCTTCTCCAGTGCTGGATGCTTCCTGTCCTCAAACATCAGACTCCAAGTTCCTCAGTTTTGGGATTCGGAGTGGCTCTCGATGCTCTTCAGCTTGCAGATGGCCTATTGTGGGACTTTGTGATCATGTGAGTTAATACTTAATAAACTCCCCTTTGTGTGTGTGTGTGTGTGTGTGTGTGTGTGTGTGTGTACACACACATATATATTTCCTACTAGTTCAGTCCCTCTAGAGAACCCTGACTAATACACTTTTCTTTTACATTCATTCTCTAATAAAGTAAGTCTTTGTGAATTTAGGGATGTGAGAGACTACAGTGTGGGTATTGCAGAGACATGTTTTCTCACTTGAAGCAAAGTCATCTCAGATTTGACTTTTCGTATGTGTCGTATGTCTAATTCTAATTCCAAATTCTATCTGACAATTTCCCTTCAGATAAAATGTATAAAACTTGTAAGACCTTATATAACTTAGAAAAACAATTAGGCTCATGCTATGATAAGCACACGGCCAGACTTGATATCAACCTCAAAATAATCTTATTATAATTTATTAATCCTGTAGTTCTCCAATATTTAGTCCCATTTTCAAACTCCAGATGTGACTGGAGAATGTGGTTTGCATTAAAATAGATAAAAGAGGCGCTGAACTGAAATTTGTGACTTATCAGTATACTCATGCTTCAAAATCAGAAGTTTCCCTCATGTTCTATAATTTAGAACCACTGTGCAGTTTGGATGACAATATACAAAATACTCAAAAGTACACAGATAACAATTTTAGGAAATGGGGGTGGATATAGCCGAGTAGACAAGAAAAGCAACATCACCTATTCAATATCTGTGAATCTGGACAGTTCTTGATCTTAACACTGGCTAATCATAATTCCTGAATCCTATAGTATTTTGTGTATTTTCTTTAGGTCTGTGTGCATGGGTTATAATTTGACTTTTGCAGCTTCTGTTTCATGTACCTAAAATTTTATGGGAATATAGAGTTTTAAATGTGGAAATACATTGAAACTTGATCTATTCCCTTTGTTTAACAAATAAAAAAACTGAGGTCTAAGGAAAGCAGGTATTTGTGTGCATAAAATATACCCATCTTTAGCATCATCTTCATGTGACAAGTGAAGGAAGATCACTCAGATAAATCATTTTGACTACAAATTCTTTACTCTCGCAGGATATTTAAGTAGGAAATATTTTATTTATATGTAAGAGGCTTCAACATGGGTCCCAAGTGGAGATCAAGTAAAATGGGAGGTAGAACACATAGCCTGGGGTTGGTGTTGGTAATGAGAAGAGGGAGACCGCAGAAATTGAGTGCAGGTGCAAGTAGTATAGAGTTAAAGATTAGCTGAAATCAGCACAATCTTCATCGCTGTGGTCCACAGTACTGAGTGGTAAGCACAGACCAGCATCCAGACCATCAATAGCTGTACAATATATAAACATGCAAAATAAAGAAAAAGTTTTTTCTTCTCTCAGTGATATGAAAAGATCTGTGACATGTATAGTGCAACTTTCTGGTTGAATATATTGACGGGAGTCAGAAAATTTTAATATAAGCATAATAGTTCCCACAGTGTGGATGGGAGTGCACCATAATGCTGGCCCTGAAATGGTTCATAATCAAACTGGACCACCACACTTAAACATGGTTGAGCAGAATCACTGTCCTAAGATCCCTTCTCTGGACAGTAGTTTTCTTTCACGAAGTCAGAGAAGATGGGACCAGAAGGGTGTTGACATGCTGAAGAAAAAAGACACAAAAGATAAATATAATTGAGAAAATGGTGACAACAGAAATGTCAACCTGAAATAATAGATAGGATGAGAATCTGGTGTAAGTGTTTATTCAAATGCAAAGCTAAATATGGCCATATGGGAAACACAGAATCCAAAGAAATGAGGTCAATGCTCCAAAGTTGAAAAGTTAAGGCTTTACTTACATAGGCAGAAAACAAAGAAATTCAGCAGAATTAAAAATTTCCCCATAAAAAGTTGATTTATGAGTTACAGCAAATTGATTAGTTACAGCTTGTTTTCTTTTTCCAATTTAAATGAATATTTTTAGTATTTTATCTTTGACAATGTAATAGTCATGAGCTCTTTGTGTAACATGAGGAAGAAGGAAGTTAACCAATAACGAAAATCAAAAGTAAAGAGGGAAAGGGTCTTCTCTGGCACTCGTTAGTCTTTTACAATATTCTAAAATACAATGTAGGTAATGGAAAAAGGCTAATTTATTATCAGGGCAACAAATACTACAACTTCCTAGGTTACAGCTATCTGTTAGTGACTCAGGCCCCATAATCTCATTCTTTTAAGGCTCAAAATCATTTAAAGTTTCTACAGCTTTTGTCTTGAATTACATATTTTAATTTAAAAAGACATCAATGCTAGAGTTAATTATGTTCTCCTGGTATTGAATATTCGGAGACATTGCCATTTTTCATAAACCTTGATCACCCTGTCAAACAATTCTTCTCCTTGGGAACTCTTTATGCATCACAGGGTATTTTACAGAATACGGAAACTAACCTGGCTCATAGACCATTACAGGAGAGTAAGTGTGAGAATACTAGAGTTGTTTATCTTTAACTTTATGTTACCCACCAGCACTTTGGGAAGAGACGATTCAGTGTAACTGAAAATAAACTTCAATTTGGATACAATATCTTCTTGAATATGTTCCAACATTGCTCCATTCACAAAGTCAAACCAATATTTCATGGAACAGTTTACTAACACTGTTTTCGTTTAATCTGCAATGGGATATTGTGAGCACATTGAGTGCTATGGTGAGAAAGGAAATATCCTCAGATACAAACTAGAAGCAGCTTTCTGAGAAACTACTTTGTGATGTGCGAATTCATCTCACAAAGTTACATGACTCTTTCATGGAGCAGATTGCTAGCACTGTTCTTGTGGGATATGCGAAGGGATGTTTTGGATCGCTTCAAAGCCTATGGTGACAAAGAAAATATCCTCAGATAAGAACTAGAAATAAGCTTTCTAAGAGACAGCTTCATGAAGTGTGAATTTATCTCACAGAGTTGCACAGTGGTTTTCATTGAGAAGTTTGCTAACATGTTTTTGTGGAATCTGCAATGAGATATACGGGAGCGCTTTGAGGCCTGTGTTTAAATAGAAATATCCTCGGATTAAAAACAGGAAAGAAGCTTTCTGAGAAACTGCTTTGTGCTGTGTGAATTCAGCTCACAAAGTTAAACCAATCTTTCATGGAATGGTGTACTAACAATGTTTTTGTTTCATCTGTAATGGGATACTGTGAGTGCATTGAGTGCTATGGTGAAAAAGGAAATATCCTCGGATAAAAACTGAAGAGAAGACTTTGGAGAAACTGCTTTGTGATGCATAAGTTCATCTCAGAGTTACACTTCTCTTTCATTGGGCAGTTTGATAACACTATTTTCGTGGAATCTGCAATGTGATATTCGACAGGGCGTTGAGGCTGATGGTGAAAAGGGAAATATCCTCAGATAGAAACTTGAAAGAAGCTTTCTGAGAAACTGCTTTTTGATGTGTGAATAAATCTCACAGAGTTACACTGTTCTTTTCATTGAGCAGTCTGCTAACACTGTTTTCCTGGAATCCATAAAGGGACATTTCACAGCCTGTTGAAGCTTATGGTGACAAAGGAAATATCCTCAGAGAAAAGCTAGAAACAAGGCTTCTGATAATCTACTTTCTGAAGTATGAATTCTTCTCACAGAGTTACACTTTTCTTTCATGGAGCAGTTTGTTAGCACTGTTTTTTTGGGGAACCTGTGAAGGGATATTTTGGATCCAATTGAAGCCTAAGGTGACAAGGAAATATCCTCAGATAAAAACAAAAAAGAAACGTTCTGAGAAACTGCTTTGTGATGTGTGAATACATCTCACATAGTTATAGTGTTCTTTACATGGAACAGTTTGCTAACACTGTGTTCATGGATAATGTAATAGGATGTTTGGGAGGGCATTGAAGCCTATGGTGACAAAGGAAACATACTCAGATAAAACCCGAAAAGAAGCCTTCTGAGAAACTGTTTTGCATTGTGTGAATACATGCCACAGAGTTACACTGTTCTTTTCATTGAACAGCCTGCTAACACTGTTATGTTGGAATTTGTAAAGGGATATTTTGCAGTGCATTGAAACTTACAGTGACAAAGGAAATATTCTCAGAAAGAAACTAGAAAGAAGGTTTCTGAGAATCTGCTGTCTGATGTGTGAATTCATCTCACAGAGTAACACTTTTTTCTTCATGAAGCAATTTACTAATGCTGTTCTCGTGGAACCTACAAAGTGATACTTGGGAGCACATTGAGGTCTATGGTGAAAAAGGAAATATCCTCAGATAAAAACTAGAAAGAAGTTTTCTAAGAAACTGCATTGTGATGTGTGAATGCATCTCACAGATTTACACTGTTCTTTCCATGGAACAGTTCGCTAACAATGTTTTCTTGGAATCTGCAATGGGATATTTCACAGTACAATGCAGTTTATGGTGACAAAGGAAATAGCCTCAGATAAAAACCGAAAAGAAGCTTTCTGAGAAACTGCTATGGATGTGTGAATTCACCTCACAGATTTACACGGTTCTTTTCATGGATCAGTTTGGTAGTACTATTTTCTGTGAATCTGAGAAGGAATATTTTGGATCACATTGAAGCTCATGGTGACAAGGAAATATCCTCAGATAAAAACTGGAAAGAAGATTTCTGAGAACGTTCTTGGTGATGTGTGAATTCATCTCACAGAATTACACTGTTCTTATCATGGAGCAGTTTGATAACACTGTTTTTGTGAAATCTGCAATGGGATATTTCAGAGCACTTTGAGGCCTAGAGTGAAAGAGGAAATATCTTCAGATAAAAACTAGAAGGAAGCTTTTTGAGAAACTGCTTTTGTGATGCGTGAATTCATTTCACAGAGTCACACCGTTCTTTTCATTGAGCATTCTGCTAACATTGTTTTCGTGCAATCTGCCAAGGGATATTTGGAAGCGCATTGAAGCCTATGGTGACAAAGGAAATATTCTCAGATAAAAACTGAAAAGAAGCTTTCTGAGAAACTGCTTTGGATGTGTGAATTCATCTCACAGAGTTACACTGTTCTTTTCATACAGCAGTCTGCTAACACTGTTTTCGTGGAAACTGCAATACGATGTTTTGGAGCACATTGAAGCATATGGGGACAAAGGAAATATCCTTAGATAAATAGCAAAGAGACGTTTTCTTAGAATCCGCTTTGGATGTGTGAATTCATCTCAGAGAGATACACCTTACCTTATGTGGAGCAGTCTGCTAACACTGTTTTCGTGCAATCTGCCAAGGGATATTTGGGAGCACTTTGAGGCCTATAGTGATAAAGGAAATATGTTCAGATAAAAACTAGGAAGAAGCTTTCTGAGAAACTCCTTTGTGATGTGTGAAGACACTTCACAGAGTTACAATGTTCTTTTCCTTGAGCAGTCTGCTAACACTGTCTTCTTGAAATCTGTAAAGGGATATTTTGCAGCGCATTGAAACTTATGGTGACAAAAGAAATATCCTCAGAGAAAAACTAGAAACAAGGTTTCTGAGAGTCTGCTATCTGATGTGAGAATTCACCTACAGAGTTACACTTTCCTATCATGGAGCAATGTGTCAGCATTTTTTCCGTGGAACCTAAGAAGGGATATTTTTGATCACATCAAGGCCTACGCTGACAAAGGAAATATCATGACATAAAAACTAGAAAGAAGCTTTCTGAGAAGCTTTTTTTGTGATTTGTGAATTCATCTCACAGAGTTATACCTTTGTCTTCATGAACCAGTATGCTAACGTTGTTTCCGTGGAATATGAAAAGGGATATCTGGGAGCGATTTGAGGCCTATGGTGAAAACGGAAATATCCTCAGAGAAAAACTAGAAAGAAGATTTCTGAGAAACTGCTTTGTGACGTTTGAATTGATCTCAAGAGTTACTGCATTCTTGTCATACAGACTTCTGCTAACACTGTTTTTGTGGAAATTGCAATAGAATGTTTGGGAGCGCATAGAAGCTTCTGGTGACAAAGGAAATATCCTCAGATAAAAAGCAAACAGAAGTCTTCAGAGAAACTGTTTTGTGACGTGTGAATACATCTCACAGAGATACAGCTTTCTAAGAAACTCCTTTTTGATGTGTGAAGACATTTCACGGAGTTACAATGTTCTTTTCATTAAGCAGTCTGCTAACACAGTCTTCTTGGAATCTGTAAAGGGATATTTTGCAGCGCATTGAAACTTATGGTAACAAAAGAAATATCCTCAGAGAAAAACTAGAAAGAAGGTTTTTGAGACTCTGCTATCTGATGTGAGAATTCACCTACAGAGTTACACTTTCCTATCACGGAGCAGTGTCTAAGCACTCTTTCCATGGAACCTGAGAAGGGATATTTTTGATCTCTTCAAAGCCTACTCTGACAAAGGATATATCCCCACATAAAAACTAGAAAGAAGCTCTCTGAGGAATTGCTTTGTGATGTTTGAATTGATCTTACAGAGTTACTGCGTGCTTTTCATACAGCCGTTTGCTAACACTGTTTTCATGGAAAATGCAATAGGATGTTTGGGAGCCCATAGAAGCCTCTGGTGACAAAGGAAATATCCTCAGATAAAAACCAAACAGAAGTCTTCAGAGAAACTGTTTTGTGATGTTTGAATACATCTCAGAGAGATACAGTGTTTGTTTCAGAAAGCAGTCTGCTAACACTGTTATCTTGGAAGCTGTAACGGGATACTTTGCAGCACACTGAAACTTCGGGTGACAAAAGAAATATCCTCAAAGAAAAACTAGAAAGAATGGTTCTGAGAGTCTGAAGTCTGATGGGAGAATTCATCTCACAGAGTTACACTTTCCTCTTCTGCAGCAGTGTATTAGCAACTTTTATGGGGAATCTGGAATGGGATATTATGGATGGCCTTGAAGCCTACGCTGACAAAGGAAATATCCCCACATCAAAACTAGAAAGAAGCTTTCTGAGAGACTTCTTTGTGATTTGTGAATTTGCCTCACTGTGTTTCACCTTTCTCTTCATGAAGCTGTTTGCTAACATTGTTTTCGTGGAGTCTGAAAAGGAATATTTGGGAGTGGATTGAGGCCTATGGTGGAATCAGAAATATCTTCAGACAAAAACTTTGAAGGAAGATTTCTGAGAAACTGCATTGTGATGTGTGAATGCATCTCACAGAGTTTCACTGTTCTCTTCATAGAGCAGTTTGCTAACATTGTTTTCTAGGACTCTGCAATGGGATATTTCTTAGCACATTGTAGCTTACGGTGACAAAGGAAATATCCTCAGATAGATACTAGAATGAAGTTTTCTGAGAAACTGTTTTGTGATGGGTTAATTCATCTCCCAGAGTTACACCATTCTTTTCATTGAGCAGTCTGCTACCACTGTTTACTTGGAAATCTGTAATGGGATATTTCTTAGTGCAATGAAGTTAAATGGTGACAAAGAAAATATCCCCAGTTAAAAACTAGAAAGAAACATTCTGAGAAATAGCTTTGTGAAGGATTAATTCACCTCACAGAGTTACACCGTTCTTTTCATTAAGCAGTCTGCTAACACTGTTTTTGTGGAGTCTGCATTAGGATACCTGGGAGCGCAGTGATGACAATTGTGACAGAGGAAATATCATCAGATAAAAACCCAAAAGAACCTTTCTGAGGAACAGCTTAGGATGTGTGAATTCATCTCACAGATTTACACGGTTCTTTTCAGGGATCACTTTGTTAGAACTATTTTATATGAATCTTTGAAGGGATATTTTGGATCACATGGAAGACTATGGTCACAAGGAACTATCCCCAGAAAAAAACTGGAAAGAAGCTTTCTGAGAACGTTCTTTGAAATACGGGAATTCATCTCACAGAGTTACACCATGATTTTCATGGAGCAGTTTGCTAACACTGTTTTCGTGCAATCTGCCAAGGTATATTTGGGAGCGCTTTGAGGCTTATAGTGATAGAGGAAATATGCTCAGATAAAAACTAGAAAAAAGCTTTCTGAGAAACCCCTTTGTGGTGTGTGAAGACATTTCACGGAGTTACAATGTTCTTTTCATTGAGCAATCTGCTAACCCTGTCTTCTTGGAATCTGTAAAGGGATATATTGCAGTGTATTGAAACTTCGGGTGACAAAAGAAATATCCTCAGAGAAAAACTAGAAAGAAGGTTTCTGAGAGTCTACTGTCTGATGGGACAATTCATCTCACAGAGTTACACATTTCTCTTCTGTAGCAGTGTGTTAGCACTCTTTATGGGGATTCTGAGATGGTATATTACAGATAGCCTTGAAGCCTACACTGACACAGGAAATATCCTCACATCAAAACTAGAAAGAAACTTTCTGACAGACTTCTTTGTGATTTGTGAATTCGTCTCACGGTGTTACACCTTTCTCTTCATGAAGCTGTTTGCTAACATTGTTTTCGTGGAATCTGAAAAGGGATATTTGGGAGTGGATTGAGGCCTATGGTGGAATCGAAAATATCTTCAGACAAAAACTTGACGGAAAGCTTCTGAAAACTGCATTGTGATGTGTGAATGCATCTCACAGAGTTACACTGTTCCTTTCAAGGATCAGTTTGCTAAAATTGTTTTCTGGGACTCTGCAATGGGATATTTCTTAGCTCATTGGAGCTTCCAGTGACAAAGGAAATATCCTCAGATAAATACTAGAATGAAGTTTTCTGAGAAACTGTTTTGTGATGGGTTAATTCATCTCCCAGAGTTACACCATTCTTTTCTTTTATTTATTTATTTATTTATTTATTTATTTATTTATTTATTTATTGTTATTATACTTTAAATTGTAGGGTACATGTGCATAACGTGCAGGTTTGTTACATATGTATACTTGTGCCATGTTGCTGTGCTGCACCCATCAACTCGTCATTTACATCAGGTATAACTCCCAATGCAATCCCTCCACCCTCCCCCCTCCCCATGATAGGCCCCGGTGTGTGATGTTCCCCTTCCTGAGTCCAAGTGATCTCATTGTTCAGTTCCCACCTATGAGTGAGAACATGCGGTGTTTGGTTTTCTGTTCCTGTGATAGTTTGCTAAGAATGATGGTTTCCAGCTGCATCCATGTCCCTACAAAGGACACAAACTCATCCTTTTTTATGGCCGCATAGTATTCCATGGTGTATATGTGCCACATTTTCTTAATCCAATCTGTCACTGATGGACATTTGGGTTGATTCCAAGTCTTTGCTATTGTGAATAGTGCTGCAATAAACATACGTGTGCATGTGTCTTTATAGCAGCATAATTTATAATCCTTTGGGTATATACCCAGTAATGGGATGGCTGGGTCATATGGTACATCTAGTTCTAGATCCTTGAGGAATCGCCTTACTCCTTATATGAAAATGAATTCAAGATGGATTAGAGACTTAAATGTTAGACCTAATACCATAAAAATCCTAGAGGAAAACATAGGTAGTACCATTCAGGACATAGGCATGGGCAAAGACTTCATGTCTAAAACACCGAAAGCAATGGCAGCAAAAGCCAAAAATTGACAAATGGGATCTAATTAAACTAAAGAGCTTCTGCACAGCAAAAGAAACTACCATCAGAGTGAACAGGCAACCTACAGAATGGGAGAAAATTTTTGCAATCTAATCATCAGACAAAGGGCTAATATCCAGAACCTACAAAGAACTCAAACAAAGTTACAAGAAAAAAACAAACAACCCCATCAAAAAGTGGGCAAAGGATATGAACAGACATTTCTCAAAAGAAGACATTCATACAGCCAACAGACACATGAAAAAAGGCTCATCATCACTGGCCATCAGAGAAATGCAAATCAAAACCACAATGAGATACCATCTCACACCAGTTAGAATGGCGATCATTAAAAAGTCAGGAAACAACAGGTGCTGGAGAGGATGTGGAGAAATAGGAACACTTTTACACTGTTGGTGGAATTGTAAACTAGTTCAACCATTATGGAATACACCATTCTTTTCATTGAGCAGTCTGCTGCCAGTGTTTACTTGGAAATCTGTAATGGGATATTTCTTAGTGCAATGAAGTTAACAAGTGACACAGGAATTATCCCCAGATAAAAACTAGAAAGAAGCTTTCTGAGAAACTGCTTTGTGATGGATTAATTCACCTCACTGAGTTACAACGTTCTTTTCATTGAGCAGTCTGCTAACACTGTTTTCATGGAATCTGCGTTAGGATATTTGGGAGCACAGTGAAGCCTATAGTGACAGAGGAAATATCGTCAGATAAAAACCCAAAAGAAGCTTTCCGAGAAAGAGCTCTGGATGTGTGAATTCATCTCACAGATTTACACGGTTCTTTTCAGGGAACACTTTGTTAGAACTATCTTATGTGAATCTGAAAATGCTTATTTTGGATCACTTGGAAGACTATGGTCACAAGGAACTATCCCCAGAAAAAACTGGAAAGAAGCTTTTGAGAACTTTCTTTGAAATACAGGAATTCATCTCACTGAGTTACACCTTGATTTTCATGGAGCAGTTTGTTCACCTTGTGTTCATGCAATCTGCCATGTTATATTTGGGAGCACTTTGAGGCCTATAGTGATAAAGGAAATATGCTCAGATAGAAACTAGAAAGAAGCTTTCTGAGAAACCCCTTTGTGGTGTGTGAAGACATTTCACGGAGTTACAATGTTCTTTTCATTGAGCAGTCTGCTAACCCTGTCTTGTTGTAATCTGTAAATGGATATATTGCAGTGTATTTAAACTTCGGGTGACAAAAGAAATATCCTCAAAGAAAAACTAGAAAGAAGGTTTCTGGGAGTCTGCTCTCTGATGGGAGAATTCATCTCACAGAGTTACACTTTCACCATCTGCAACAGTGTGTTAGCACTCTTCATGGGGAATCTGAGATGGGATATTGTGGATGGCCTTGAAGCCTACGCTGACAAAGGAAATATCCTCACATCAAAACTAGAAAGAAGCTTTCTGAGAGACTTCTTTGTGATTCGTGAATTCCTCTCACTGTGTTACACCTTTCTATTCATGACGCTGTTTGCCTACATTGTTTTCGTGGACTCTGAAAAGGGATATTTGGGAGTGGATTGAGGCCTATGGTGGAATCGGAAATATCTTCAGACAAAAACTTGAAGGAAGTATTCTGAGAAACTGAATTGTGATGTGTGAATGCATCTCACACAGTTACACTGTTCCTTTCATGGAACAGTTTGCTAACATTGTTTTCTGGGACCCTGCAATGGGATATTTCTTAGCGCATTGGAGCTCACGGTGACAAAGGAAATATCCTCAGATAGATACTAGAATGAAGTTTTCTGAGAAACTGTTTTGTGATGGGTTAATTCATCTCCCAGAGTTACACAGTTCTTTTAATTGAGCAGTCTGCTACCACTGTTTACTTGGAAATCTGTAATGGGATATTTCTAGTGCAATGAAGTTAACAAGTGACACAGGAATTATCCCCAGATAAAAACTAGAAAGAAGCTTTCTGAGAAACTGCTTTGTGATGGATTAATTCACCTCAGTGAGATACACCATTGTTTTCATTGAGCAGTCTGCTAACACTGTTTATGTGGAATCTGTGTTAGGATATTTGGGAGCACAGTGAAACCTATGGTGACAGAGTAAATATCATCAGATAAAAACCCAAAAGAAGCTTTCTGAGAAACAGCTTTGGATGTGTGAATTCATCTCACAGATTTACACGGTTCTTTTCAGGGATCATTTTGTTGGAACTATCTTATGTGATACTCAGAAGGGATATTTTGGATCACATGGAAGAATATGGTCACAAGGAACTATCCCCAGAAAAAAACTGGAAAGAAGCTTTCTGAGAACGTTCTTTGAAATACGGGAATTCATCTCAGAGAGTTACACCGTGATTTTCATGGAGCAGTTTGCTAACACTGTTTTTGTGCAATCTGCCAAGGTATATCTGGGAGCACGTTGAGACTTATAGTGATAAAGGAAATATACTGAGAAATCAGTTTCTCAGAAAGCTTCTTTCTGGTTTTCATCTGAGGATGTTTCATTTTTTACCTTATGCCTCTATGCAGTCCCAAATATCCTTTTTCAGTTTCCACGAACAGAGTAATAGCAAACTGTTTCATGAAGAGGAAGGTGTATTTCATTGGCATGAATTCACACATCACAGAGAAGTTACCCAGAAAGCTTTTCTCTAACTTTCATTTGAGAATACTTCCTTTGTCTTCTTAGGCTTCAATGCGATGAAAAATATCCCTTTAGATTCCCCAAAAAGACTGGCAACAGACTGCTCCAGGAAAAGAAAGTGTAGCTCTGTGAGATGAAATCACACATCAGAGAACAGTTTCTCAGAAACTTTCTTTCTACTATTCATCTGAGGATATATCCGTTTTCACCATATGCCTCAGTGCACTTCCAAATATCACCTTGCAGATTACACGAACACAGTGTTAGCAAACTCCTTCATGAAGAGAAAGGTGTAATTCTGTGAGGTGAATCTACACATTACAAAGAAGTTTCTCAGAAAGCTTCTTTCTAGTTTTTATTTGAGGATATTTCCTTTGTCCGCGTAGGCTTCAATGTGATAAAAATATCACTTCTCAGATTCCCCAAAAACTGTGGTAACAGACCGTTGCAATAAAGAAAGTATAACTCTGTGAGATGAATTCACACATCAGAGAACAGTTTCTCAGAAACCTTCTTTCTAGTTTTCATCTGAGGACATTTCCTTTTTCACCATATGCCTCAGTGCACTCCCAAATATCACTTTGCAGATTACAGGAAAACGGTGTTAGCAAACTCTTTCATGAAGAGAAAGCTGTAATTCTGTGAGGTGAATTCACACATGACAAAAAAGTTTCTCAGAAAGCTTCTTTCTCGTTTTCATTTGAGGATATATCCTTTGTTCACGAAGGCTTCAATGCAATAAAAATATCACTTCTCAGGATCCCCAAAAACAGTGGTAACAGACTGTTCCTTGAATAGAAAGTGTAACTCTGTGAGAAGAATTCACATATCAGAGAACAGTTACTCAGAAACCTTTCTAGTTTTCATCTGAGGATATTTCCTTTTGCAATTATGCCACTAAGCCCTCCCAAATATCCTTTTGCAGATTCCATGGAAACCGTGGTAGTAAACTGTTTCATGAAGAGAAAGGTGTATCTCATTGGAATGAATTCACACATCACAGAAAAGTTTCCGAGAAAGCTTTTTTGAAACTTTCATTTGAAGATAATTCCTTTGTGACTCAGGCTTCAAAGCAATAAAAAGTATCCTTTTTCATATTCCCCAAAAAGAGTGGTAACAGACTGCTCCAGGAAAAGAAAATATAACTCTGTGAAATGAATTCACACATCAGAGAACATTTTCTCAGAAACCTTCTTTCTAGTTTTCATCGGAGGATATTTCCTTTCTTACCATATGTCTCAGTGAACTCCGAAATATCACTTTACAGATTACAGGAACACAGTGTTAGCAAACTCCTTCACGAAGAGAAAGGTGTAACTCTGTGAGGTGAATTCACTCATCACAAGGAAGTTTCTCAGAAAGTTTCTTTCTCATTTTTATTTGAGGATATTTCCTTTGTCCGTGTAGGCTTCAAAGTGGTAAAAATATCACTTCTCAGATTCCCCAAAAACAGTGGTAACAGACAGCTCCAGGAAAAGAAAGTGTAATTCTGTGAGACAAATTCACACATCAGAAAACAGTTTCTCAGAAACCTTCTTTCTAGTTTTCATCTGAGGATATTTTCTTTTTCACCATATGCCTCAGTGCACTCCCAAATATCACTTTGCAGATTACAGGAACACAGTGTCAGCAAACTCCTTCATGAAAAGAAAGGTGTAATTTTGTGAGGTGAATTCACACATCACAAAGAAGTTTCTGGGAAAGCTTCTTTCTTGTTTTTATTTGAGGATATTTCCTTTTTCAGCATAGGCTTCAACGTGATCCAAAATATCATTTCCGATATTCTCCAAAAACAATGGTAACAGACTGCTCCATGAAACCACTGTTTAATTCTGAGAGATGAATTCACACATCAGAAATCAGTTTCTCAGAAAGCTTCTTTCTGGTTTTCATTTGAGGATATTTCCTTTTGCACCTTATTCCTCTATGCACTCCCAAATATCCTTTTGCAGATTCCACGAAAATGGTGGTAGCAAACTGTTTCATGAAGAGGAAGGTGTATTTCGTTGGGATGAATTCACATATCACAGAGAAGTTTCCCAGAAACCTTTTTCCTAACTATCATTTGAAGATAATTCCTTTGTGACTCAGGCTTCAAAGGATAAAAAATATCCTTTTTCATATTCTCCAAAAAGAGTGGTAACAGACTGCTCCAGGAAAAGAAAGTGTAACTCTGTGAGACGAATTCACACATCAGAGAACAGTTCTCAGAAACCTTCTTTCTAGTTTTCATCTGAGGATATTTCCTTTTTCACCATAGGCCTCAGTGCACTCCCAAATATTACTTTGTAGATTACAGGAACACAGGGTTAGCAAACTCCTTCATGAATACAAAGGTGTAACTCTGTGAGGTGAATTCTCACAAAATAAAGATGTTTCCCAGAAAACTTCTTTCTAGTTTTTATTTGAGGATATGTCCTTTGTCCACGTAGGCTTCAATGCGATAAAAATATCATTTCTCAGATTCCCCAAAAACAGCGGTAACGGATTGCTGCAGGGAAAGAAAATGTAACTCTGTGAGACGAATTCACACAGCAGAGAACAGTTCTCAGAAATCTTCTTTCTAGTTTTTGTCTGAGGATATTTCCTTTTCCACCAAATGCCTCAGTGCACTCCCAAATATGACTTTGCAGATTACATGAACACAGGGTTAGCAAACTCCTTCATGAAGAGAAAGGTGTAATTCTGTGAGGTGAATTCACAAAAGATGTTTCTCAGAAAGTTTCTTTCTAGTTTTTATTTGAGGATATTTCTTTTGTCCTTGTAGTCTTCAATGCGATAAAAATATCACTTCTCAGATTCCCCAAAAACAGTGGTAACAGACTGCTCCATGAAAAGAAAGTGTAACTCTGTGAGAAGAATTCACATATCAGAGAACAGTTACTCAGAAACCTTCTTTCTAGTTTTCATCTGAGGATATTTCCTTTTTCACCATATGCCTCAGTGCACTCCCAAATATCACTTTGCAGATTACAGGAACACAGTGTTAGCAAACTCCTTCACGAAGAGAAAGATGTAATTCTGTGAGGTTAATTCACACAAAACAAAGAAGTTTCTCAGAAAGCTTCTTTCTCGTTTTTATTTGAGGATATTTCCTTTGTCCGTGTAGGCTTCAATGCGACAAAAAATATCTCTTCTCAGATTCCCCAAAAACAGTGGTAACACACTGCTCCAGGAAAAGAAATTGTATCTCTGTGAGACAAATTCACACATCAGAGAACAGTTTCTCAGAAGCCTTCTTTCTAGTTTTCATCTGAGGATGTTTACTTTTTCACCATATGCCTCAGTGCACTCCCAAATATCACTTTGCAGATTACACAAACACAGTGTTAGCAAACTCCTTCATGAAGAGAAACGTGTAATTCTATGAGGTGAATTCACTCATAATAAAGATGTTTCTCGGAAAGCGTCTTTCTCATTTTTATTTGAGGATATTTCCTTCATTCAAGTAGGCTTCAATGTGATCCAAAATATCATTTCTGAGCGTCCCCAAAAACACTAGTAACAGATTGGTCCATGAAACGAATGTTTAACTCTTTGAGATGAATTCACACATCAGAAATCAGTTTCTCAGAAAGCTTCTTTCTGGTTTCCATCTGTGGATATTTTCTTTTGCACCTTATGTGTCTATGCGCTCCCAAATATCCTTTTGCAGATTCCACGAAGACAGTGATAGCAAAGTGTTTCATGAAGAGGAATGTGTATTTCATTGGGATGAATTCACACATCACAGAGAAGTTTCCCAGAAAGCTTTTTTGTAACTTTCATTTGAGGATAGTTCCTTTGTCTTCTTAGGCTTCAATGCGATAATTTTAGGATATTTCACTTTTCGCTATAGTCTACCATGCTCTTTGAAATATCACTTTTTCGGTTTTACAGGAACAGTGTTCAAACACTGCCTTATAAGAAAAGAGGTATAACTCCCTGAGTGCAATGCACACATCACAAACAAATTTCTCAGAAAGCTTCTATCCAGTTTTTATCTGAAGGTATTTCCTTTTTCACGATAGGCCTGAATATGCTCCCGAATGTCCCTTTGTGAATCTGTCCATGATGCAGTTTCAAAACTGTGTAATAGAAAGAATGTTTTATCTATGTGAGATGAATAGACATATCTATCACAAAGGCATTTCACAGAAAGCTACTTTCCAGTTTTTTTCTGAGGATACTTCCTTTTTCACCATAGCCGTCCATATACTTCCGAATGTCCCATGGTAGCAGTCTCTTCAAATGGGATTCCCCAATCCTCTATAAGAAGAAAAGTATAACTCTGTGAGTGGAATGCACACATCACAAAGCAGCTCCTCGGAAATCTTCTCTCCAGTATCTGTCTGAGGACATTTCCGTTTTCACTGTAAGCCTCAAAGTGCTCCCATGTATCCCTTAGCTGACTAACTTGAAACAGTGTTAGAATACTGCTCAATGAAAAGAGAAGCTTAACTGTGCATATGGAATTCACATGACCTAGGGCAGTTTCACAGAAAGTTTCCAAGTTTCCTTCTGGTTTTTATCAGAGGATATTACTTTTTTAGCGTATTCTTAAAAGTGTTCCCAAATGTCCTTTATGAGGATCCCGAGAAACAGTGATTTCAAACTACACAACCCAAAGAATGATTTAACTCTATGGGATGAATACACACATCACAAAGCAGTTGCATCGTAATCTTCTCTCCAGTTTCATCGGAAGATGTTTCCTTTCTCACCACAAGCCTCCGGGCGCCACTTAATATCCCTTCACAGATTCCACAAAGACTGAGTTTCCACACTGATCAACGTAGTTAAGTTTTAACTCTTTGAAATGAATCCACAGGTCTGAGAGCAGTATCTTGGAATGCTTCTTTCTGGGTTTTATTTCAGGATATTTCACTTTTCGCCATAGACTTCAATGTGCTTCAAAATATCACTTTTTCAGTTTTACAGGAACAGTGTTCAAACACTGCCTTATGAGAAAAGAGGTATAACTCCCTGAGTGGAATGCACACATCACAAAGCAGTTTCTCAGAAAGATTCTCTCCAGTTTTTATCTGGAGATATTTCCTATATCCCCACAGTCCTGAATGGGCTCCCGAATGTCCCTTCGCGAATCCATCCATGACGCACTTTCAAAACTGGGTAATAGAAAGAAAATTTATCTATATTAGATGAATAGACATATCTATCACTAAGCAGTTTCACAGAGAGCTTCTTTCCAGTTTTTGTCTGAGGATACTTCCCTTTTCACCATAGCCGTCCATATTCTCCCAAATGCCCCCTGGTAGCATTTTCTCCCAACGGGATTCCCCAATCCTCTATGAGAAAAAAGGTATAAACCTGTGAGTGGAATGCGCACGTCATAAAGCAGCTGCTCGGAAATCCTCTCTCCAATATATATCTGAAGATATTTCCATTTTCTCCATAATCCTTAAGGCACTCCCGAGTATCACTTAGGTGACCAAACTAAAACAGTGTTAGAATACTGCTCAATGAAAGCAGAGGCTTAACTGTGCAAGTGGACTTCATGTGACCTAGAGCAGTTTCACAGAAAGTTTCCTTCTGGTTTTTATTGGAGGGTATTTCTTTTTCAGCATATTCTTAAGAGCATTCCCAAATGTCCTTTCTCAGGTTCCACAGAAAAAGTGATTTCAAACTGCTCAATCCAAAGAATGATTTAACTCTATGAGAAGAATACACACATCACAAAGCAGTTGCTCTGAAAGCTTCTGTCCAGTTTTCATCAGAAGACGTTTCTTTTCTCACCACAAGCTTCCAGGCTCCACTTAGTATCCCTTCACAGGTTCCTCAAAGACAGAGTTTCCAAACTGGGCAACGTAGTGTAAGCTTTAACTCACTGAAATGAATGCACACATCTGAGAGTAGTTTTTGGAACACTTCTTTCTGGGTTT
This sequence comes from Macaca mulatta, assembly GCF_049350105.2. Taxonomy (NCBI): domain Eukaryota; kingdom Metazoa; phylum Chordata; class Mammalia; order Primates; family Cercopithecidae; genus Macaca; species Macaca mulatta. Next base: position 56,682,404 of record NC_133413.1, read on the forward strand.
TATTTCAGGATATTTCACTTTTTGCCATAGTCTTCAAAGCACTGCAAAATATCACTTTTTCAGTTTTACAGAAACAGTATTCAAACACTGCCTTATCAGAAAAGTGGTATAACTCCCTGAGTGGAATGCACGGATCACAAAGCAGTTTCAAAGAAAGATTCTCTTCAGTTTTTATATGGAGAAATTTCCTATTTCTCCACTGGCCTAAATGTGCTCCCAAAAGTCCCTTCGCGAATCCATCCATGATGCAGTTTCAAAACTGCCTAATAGAAAGTCTTGTCTATGTGAGATGAATAGACATATCTATCACAAAGCAGTTTCAGAGAAAGCTTCTTTCCAGTTTTTGTCTGAGGATACTTCCTTTTTCACATAGAAGTCCATATACTCCCGAATGTCCCCTAGTAGCATTTTCTTAAAAACGGGATTCCTAAATCCTCTTTGAGAAGAAAGGTATAACTCTGAGTGGAATGCATACATCACAAAGCAGCTCCTTGGAAATCTTCTCTCCAGTATCTATCTGAAGATATTTCTGTTTTCACCATAAGCCTCAAAGAGCTCCCGTGTACCCCTTAGCTGACTAACTTGAAACTGTGTTAGAATACTGCTCAATGAGAACACAAACTTAACTGTGTATGTGGAACTCACGTGACCTAGGGCAGTTTCACAGAAAGTTTCCAAGTTTCCTTCTGGTTTTTAAGGAGGGTATTACTTTCTTTAGCATATTCTTAAGAGTGTTGCCAAATGTACTTTATGAGGATCCACAGAAACAGTGATTTCAAACTGCTCAATCCAAAGAATGATTTAACTCTATGAAATGAACACACACATCACAAAGCAGTTGCTACAAAAGCTTCTCTCCAGTTTTCATTGGAAGACATTTCCTTTCTCACCACTAGCCTCTGGGCACCACTGAAAATCCCTTCAAATGTTTCTCAAAGACAGAGTTTCCAAACTAGGCAACGTAGTGTAAGCGTTAACTCTCTGAAATGAATCCACACGCTGAGAGTAGTTTCTTGGAACTCTTCTTTATGGGTTTTATTTCAGCATATTTCATTTTTTGCCGTATCCTTCAATGCACTGCAAATTATCACTTTTTCAGTTTTACAGGAACAGTGTTCAAACACTGCCTTATGAGAAAAGAGGTATAACTCCCTGAGTGGAATGCACACATCACAAAGCAGTTTCTCAGAAAGCTTCTCTCCAGTTTTTATCTGAAGATATCTCCTATTTCCCCACAGGCCTGAATGTGGTCCCGAATGTCCCTTCATGAATCCATCCATGACGCAGTTTCAAAACTGCGTAATTGAAAGAAAGTTTATCTATGTGAGATGAATAGACATATCTGTCACAAAGCAGTTTCACAGAAATCTTCTTTCAAGTTTTTGTCTGAGGATATTTCCTTTTTCACTGTAGACGTCCATATACTCCCGGATGCCCCCTGGTAGCTTTTTCTCCAACTGGATTCCCCAATCCTCTCTGAAAAGGAAAGCATAACTCTGTCAGTGGAATGCACACGTCACAAACTAGCTCCTCGGAAATCTTTCACAGTAAGCCTCAAAGCGCGCCCGAGTATCCCTTTTCTGACTAACCTAAAACAGTGTTAGAATTCTGCTCAATGAAAACAGAAGCTTAACAGTGCGAGTGGAAATCACGTGACCTAGAGCAGTTTCACAGAAAGTTTCCTTCTGGTTTTTATCGCAGGGTGTTACTTTTTCAGCATATTTTTTAGAACATTCCCAACTGCTCAATCCAAAGAATGATTTAAATCTATGAGATAAATACACACATCACAAAGCAGTTGCTCCAAAATCTTCTCTCTAGTTTTTCATCAGAAGACGTTTCCTTTCTCACCACAAGCCTCCAGATGCCACTTCATATCCCTTCACAGATTCCTCAAAGACAGAGATGACAAACTGGGCAACGTAGTGTAAGTTTTAACTCTCTGATATGAATGCACTCATCAGAGAGCAGTTTCATGCAATGCTTCCTTCTGGGTTTTATTTCTCGATTTTCACTTTTCATCATTGTCTTCAATGCTTTGCAAAACATGACTTTTTCAGATTTACAGGAACAGTGTTCAAACATTGCCTTATGGGAAAAGAGGTAAAACTCTCTGAGTGGAATGCACACATCACAAGGCAGTTTCTCAGAAAGCTTCCCTCCAGTTCTTATCTGAAGATATCTCCTTTTTCCTCCCAGGCCTGAATGTGCTTTCGAATATCCCTTCACAAATCCGTCCATGATGCAATTTCAAAACTGTGTCAAAGAAAGAAAGATTTATCTATGTGAGATGAATTGACATATCTATCACAAAGCAGTTTCACAAAGAGCTTCTTTCCAGTTTTTGTCTGAGGATATTTCCTTTGTCACCATAGCCATCCATATACTCCTGAATGTCACCTGGTAGCTTTTTCTCCAGACGAGATTCCCCAATCCTCTATGAGAAGAAAAGTATAACTCTGAGTGGAATGCACATGTCACAAAGCAGCTCCTCGGAAATCTCTCTGGTATCTATCTGAATATATTTCTCTTTTCACTGTAAGCCTCAAAGCACTCCCTAGTATCCCTTAGCTGACTAACCTAAAACAGTGTGAGAATACTACTCAATAAAAACAGAAGCTTAACTGTGGGAAGTGGTCTTCCCGTGACCTAGAGCAGTTTCACAGAAAGTTTCCTTCTGGTTTTTATCGGAGGGTATTTCTTGTTCAGCATATTCTTAAGAGCGTTCCCAAATGTCCTTTCTCATGTTTCACAGAAACAGTGATTTCAAGCTGCTTGATCCAAAGAATGATTTAACTCTCTGAGATGAATACACACATCACAAAGTAGTTGCTCCGAAAGCTTCTCTCCAGTTTTCCTCGGAAGACGTTTCCTTTCTCACCACAGTCCTCCATGCACCACTTTATATCCCTTCTCAGATTCCTCAAAGACAGAGTTTCCAAACTGGGCAACGTATTGTAAGCTTTAACACCCTGAAATGAATGTACACGTCAGAGAGCAGTTTCGTGCAATGTTTCTTTCTGTGTTTTATTTCCGAATTTTCACTTTTCACCAGTCTTCAATGTGCTGCAAAATATCACTTTTTCGGATTTACAGGAACAGTTTTCAAACACTGCCTTATGAGAAAAGAGGTACAATTCCCTGAGTGGAATGCACACATCACAAAGCAGTTTCTCAGAAAGATTCTCTCCAGTTTTTATCTGAAGATATCTCCTATTTCCCCACCCTCCTGAATGTGTTCCCGAATGTCCCTTCGCGAATCCATCCACGATGCAGTTTCAAAACTGCATAACAGAAAGAAAGTTCTATATATGTGAGATGAATAGACATATCTATCAAAAAGCAGTTTCACCGAGCTACTTTCCATTTTTGTCTGAGGATATTTCCTTTTTCACCATAGCCCTCCGTATACTCCCAAATGTCCCCTGGTAGCTTTTTCTCCAAACGGGATTCCCCAATTCTCTATGAGAAGAAAAGTATAACTCTGTGAGTGGGATGTACACCTCACAAAGCAGCTTCTCAAAAATCTTCTCTCCAGTATCTAACTGAAGATATTTCTGTTTTCAAGTAAGCCTCAAAGCACTCCCGAGTATCCCTTAGCTGACTAACCTAAAACAGTATTAGAATACTGCTCAATGGAAGCAGAAACTTAACTGTGTGAGTGGACTTCACATGACCTAGGGCAGTTTCACAGAAATTTTTCTTCTAGTTTTTATCGCAGGGTATTTATTTTTCAGCATATTCTTAAGAGCGTTTCCAATTGTCCTTTCTCAGGTTCCACAGAAACAGTGATTTCAAACTGCTCAATCCAAAGAATGATTAAGCTCTATGAGATGAATACACACGTAACAAAGCAGTTGCTCTGAAAACTTCTCTCCAGTTTTCATCGAAAGACGTTTCCTTTCTCACCACAAGCCTCCAGGCGCCACTTAATATCCTTTCACAGACTCCACAAAGACAGTGTTTCCAAACTGGGCAATGTAATGTAAGGTTTAACTCTCTGAAAGGAATGCACACGTCAGAGAGCAGTTTCTTGGAATGCTTCTTTCTGGGTTTTATTTCAGGATATTTCACTTTTCTCCGTAGTGTTCAATGTGCTGCAAAATATTACTTTTTCAGCTTTACAGGAACAGTGTTCAAACACTGCCTTATGAGAAAAGAGGTATAACTCCCTGAGTGGAATACATACATCACAAAGTTGTGTCTCAGAAAGCTACTCTCCTGTTTTTATCTGAAGATATTTCATACTTCCTCACAGGCCTGAATGTGCTCCCGAATGTCCCTTCACGAATCTGTCCATGACTCAGTTTCAAAACTGCATAATAGAAATAAAGTTTTATCATGTTAGATGAATAGACATACCTATCACAAACTCCCTGAGTGGAATGCACACATCACAAAGTAGTTTCTCAGAAAGTTTCTATCCAGTTTTTATCTGAAGATATTTACTTTTTCAACTTAGGCCTGAATGTGCTCCTGAATGTCCCTTCGCAAATCTGTCCATGACGGAGTTTCAAAACTGTGTAATAGAAAGAAAGTTTTATCTATGTGAGATGAATAAATGTATCTATCATAAAGCAGTTTCACAGAAAGCTTCTTTCCAGTTTTTGTCTGAGGATATTTCCTTTTTCACCATAGCTGTCCATATACTCCCGAATGTCCTGTGGTAGCTTTTTCTCCAAAAGGGATTTCCCAATCGTCTATGAGAAGAAAAGTGTAACTCTGTGAGTGGCATGCATACATCACAAAGCAGCTCCTCGGAAATCTTCTCTCCAGTTTCTATCTGAAGATATTTCCATTTTCTACTGGAGCCTCAAAGCGCTCCCGAGTATCTCTTAGCTGACTAATCTAAAACAGTGTTAGAATACTGCTCAATGAAAACAGAAGCTTAACTGTGGGAGTGGAATTCACATGACATACTGCAGTTTCAGAGAAAGCTTCCTTCTGGTTTTTTTCGGAAGGTATTTCTTTTTCAGCATATTCTTAAGACCGTTCCCAAATGTCCTTTCTCAGGTTCCACAGAGAGAGTGATTTCAAACTGCTCCATCCAAAGAATGATTTAACTCTATGAGACAAATACATACATCACAAATCCGTTGCTCAGAATGCTCTCTCCAGTTTTCATTGGAAGACATTTCCTTGCTTGACACAGGCTTCCAGTCGCCACTTAATATCCGTTCGCAGAATCCTCAAAGACAGACTTTCAAAACTGGGAAATGTAGAGTAAGCTTTAATTCTCTGAAATGAATGCACATGTCAGAGAGCAGTTTCCTGGAATGCTTCTTTATGGGTTCTATTTCAGAATATTTCTCCTTGCACCATAGTCTTCCATGCACTTTGAAATATTACTTTTTCGGTTTTACAGGAGCCATGTTCAAACACTGTCTTATGAGAAAAGAGGTAAAACTCCCTGAGTAGAATGCACACATCACAAAGCAGTTTCTCAGAAAGCTTCTATACGGTTTTCATCTGAGGATAGCTCCTTTTTCACCGTAGGCCTGAATGTGCTCCCGAACGTCCCTTCTTGGATCCGCCCAGGACAGAATTTCCAAACTGCGTAATATAAGGTAAGTTTTATCTATGTGAGATGAATAAACATATCTATCACAAAGCAGTTTCAAAGAAAGCTTCTTTCCAGTTTTTGTCTGAGGATATTTCCTTTTTCACCATAGCCGTCCATATACTCCCGAATATCCCTTGGTAGCTTTTTCTCAAAAAGGGTTTCTCAAATCCTCTATGAGAAGAAAGGTAAAATTCCGTGAGTGGAATGCACTCGTCACAAAGCAGCTTCTGGGAAAGCTTCTCTCCAGTTTCTATCTGAAGATATTTCCGTTTTCACCATAAGCCTCAAAGTGCTCCCGAGTATCCTGACACAGACTAAACAAAAACAGTGTTAGAATACTGCTCAATGAAAAGAGAAGCTTACCTGTGCGAGTGGAATTCACGTGACACAGAGCAGTTTCACAGAAAGCTTCCTTCTGGTTTTTATCTGAGGATATTTCTTTCTCCATATTGTAAAGAGCATTCCCAAATGTCCTTTCTCAGATTCCACAGAAACAGTGATTTCAAACTGCTCAATCCAAAGAATGATTTAACTCTATGAGATGAATACACATATCACAAAGCAGTTGCTCAGAATGCTTCTCTTCAATTTTCAACAGAAGACATTTCCTTGCTCGCCACAGGCCTCCAGTTGCCACTTAATATCCCTTCGCAGAATCCTCAAAGACAGACTTTCCAAACTGGGAAATGTAGAGTAAGCTTTAACTCTGTGAAATGAATGGACATGTCAGAGAGCAGTTTCTTGAAATGCTTCTTTCTGGGTTTTATTGGATGACATTTCACTTTTCACCATAGTTTTCAATGTGCTCCGAATATCGCTTTTTTAGTTTTACAGGAACAGTGTTCAAAGTGTGCCTTATGAGAAGAAAGGTGTAATTCCCTGAGTGGAATGCACACATCACCAAGCAGTTTCTCAGAAAGTTTCTCTCCAGTTTCTATTTGATGATATTTCCTTTTGCACCACAGGCCCGAATGTGATCCCAAATATCCCTTTGTGGATCCACCCATGATGGAGTTTGCAAGCTGCGTAATGTAAAGAAAGCTTTATCTATGTGAGTTGAATACACATAGCCAAAAACAGATTCCCAGAAAGCTTCTTTCCAGAGCTTATCTGAAGATATTTCCTTTTCCACCTTAGAGCTGAATGTGCTCCTGTATGTCCCTTTGTGGATCCTTCCATGACAGAGTTTCCAAGTTGTGTAATGTAAAGACAGCTTTATCTATGTGAGATGGATACATATATCACAGAGCAGTTTCATAGAAAGCTTTCTTCCAGTTTTTGTCTGAGGCTCTTTCCCTTTACACCATAGGCATCAACATGCTCCCAAACAACACTTGGTACCTTTTTCTCCAAAAGGTTTCCCAGATGCTGTATGAGAAGAGAGGTATAACACTGTGAGTGGAATGCACACGTTACAAAGCAGTTCCTCGGAAAGCTTCTCTCCAGTTTCAATCTGAACATATTTCCTGTTTCACTGTAAGTCTCACAGCGCTCCCGAATATCCCTTCACATGTTAAACATAAACAGGGTTAGATAGCTGCTCAATGAAAAGAGAGGCTTAACTGACTGAGAGGAATTACAATGACACAGAGCAGTTTCACAGAAAGCTTCCTTCTGGATTTTACTTGAGGATATTTCTTTCTCCATGTTCTAAGGAGCGTTCCCAAATGTCCTTCCTCAGATTCCACAAAAACAGTGATTTTAAACAGCTCAATCCAAAGAATGGTTGAACTCTATGAGTGGAATACACACATCACAAAGCAGTTGCTCAGAAAGCTTCTCTCCCGTTTTCATCAGACGATGATACCTTGCTCACCACAGGTCTCGGGCGTCACTAAATATCCCTTTGCAGATTCCTCAAAGACAGAATTTTCAAGCTGGGCAACGTAGAGAAAGCTTTAACTCTGTGAAATGAATGCACATATCAGAGAGTAGTTTCTTGGAACCCTTCTTTCTGGGTTTTATTTGAGGATATTTCACTTTTCGCCATAGTCTTCAATGGTCTCCAAAATATCACCTTTTCGGTTTTACCAGAACAGTGTTCAAACACTGTCTTATGAAAAAAGAGGTATAACTCCCTGACTGGAATGCACAGATCACACAGCAGTTTCTAAGAAAGCGTCTCTCAATGTTTTATCTGAAGATATTTCCTTTTTCATCATGGGCGTGTATGTGCTCCCGAATATCCCTTCAGTGATCCGTCCATGATGGAGTTTCCAAACTGCGTAACATATAGAAAGTTTTATCCATGTGAGATGAATAAACATATCTATCACAAAGTAGTTTCATGGAAAGCTTCTTTCCAGTTTTTGTCTGAGGATAATTCCTTTTTCACCATAGCTGTCCATATACTCCCGAATGTCCCTTGGTAGCTTTTTATCCAAAAGAGATTCCCCAATCCTCTATGAGAAAAAGGTATAACCCTGAGGGTGGAATACACAAGTCACAAAGCAGCTCCTTGGAAATCTTTTCTCCAGTTTCTATCTGAGATATTTCCATTTTCATCATAAGCCTCAAAGAGCTCCCAAATATCACTTTGCAGACTAAACACAGTGTTAAAATACTGTTCAATGAAAAGAAAAACTTAACTCTGTGAGTGGAATTCACACGACTGAGAGCAGTTTCACAGAAAGCTTCCTAATGGTTTTCATCTGAGGGTATTTCTTTTTCAGCATATACTAAAGACCATTCCCAAATGGCCTTTCTTAAGTTCCAAAGAAACAGTGATTTCAAACTGTTCATTACAAAGAATGATTTAACTGTATGAGATGAATACACACATTACAAAACAGTTGCTCAGAAAGCTTCTCTCCAGTTTTCAACAGAAGACATTTCCTTGCTCACCACAAGCCTCCGGGTGACACTTAATATCCCTTTGCAGATTCCTCAAAAACAGAGTTTCCAAACTGGGCAATGTAGATTAAGATTTAACACTGTGAAATGAATGTACATGTCAGAGAGCAGTTTCTTAGAACGCTTCTTTCTGGGTTTTATTTGAGGATAGTTCGATTTTTGCCATAGCCTTCAATGCACTCAGAAATATCACTTTTTTGGTTTTACAGGAAACATGTTCAAACACTGCCTTATGAGAAAAGAGGTATAACTCCCTGAGTGCAACGTACACATCACAAAGCAGTTCCTCAGAATGCTTCTCTCCAGTTTTTATCTGAAGCTATTTCCATTTTCACCATAGTCCTGAATGTGCTCCCAAATTTCCCTTATAGGATCTGCCTATGACAGAGTTTCCAACCTGTGTAATATAAAGAAAGCTTTATCTATGTGAGATGAATAAACCTAGCAAAAACCAGATTCACAGAAAGCTTCTTTCCAGTTTTTATCTGAAGATATTTCCATTTTCACCATAGTACTGAATGTGCTCTCAAATGTGCCTTTGCGGATCCATCTATGACGGAGTTTCCAAGCTGTGTAATGTAAAGAAAGCTTTATCTATGTGAGATGAATAAACATGGCAAAAACTAGATTCACAGAAAGCTTCTTTCCAGTTTCTATCAGAACATATTTCTTTTTTCACCATAAGCCTCACAGCGCTGCCAAATATCCCTTTGCATGCTAAAAATAAACAGCGTTAGAAAACTGCTCAGTGAAAAGAGAAGTTTAATTGAGCAAGGGTATTTAACACGATGCACAACAGTTTCACAGAAAGTGTCCTTCTGGTTTTTATTGGAAGATATTTCTTTGTCCATATTCAAAAGTGCGTTCCCAAGTATCCTTCCTCAGATACCACAAAAGCAGTGATTTCAAACTGCTCAATCCAAAGAATGGTTTAACTCTACCAGACGAATACAAACGTCACAAAGCAGTTGCTCAGAAAACTTCTCTCCAGTTATCATTGGAAGACATTTCCTTGCTCACCACAAACCTCTGGACGCCACTTAATATCCCTTCGCAGAATCCTCAAAGACAGAGTTTCCAAACTGGGCAACGTAGAGTAAGCTTTAACTCTGTGAAATGAATGCACATATCAGAGAGCAGTTTCTTGGAACGCTTCTTTCTGGGTTTTATTTGAGGATATTTCACTTTTCGCCATAGTCTTCAAGGCAATCTGAAATATCACTTTTTTGATTTTACAAGAACAGTGTTCAAACACTGCCTTATGAGAAAAGAGGTATGACTTCCTGAGTGGAACGCACACATCACAAAGCAGTTTCTCAGAAAACTTCTCTCCAGTTTTTATCTGAAGAGATTTTCTTTCTCACCATAGGCCTGAATGTGCTCCCAAATGTCCTGTCATGGATACGTCCATGACGGAGTTTCCAAACTGCGTAATATAAAGAAAGTTTTTTATCTGACCATATTTCCTTTTTCACCATGGGCCTGAATGTGATCATGAATATTCCTTCGTGGATCCATCCATGACAGAGTTTCCAAGCTGCAAAATGAAGAGAAACATTTATCTATATCAGAAGAATACACATATATAAGAACAGTTTCACAGAATGGGTTTCCTCGATGCTGTATGAGAAGAGAGGTAAAACACTGTGAGTGGAATGCACATGTCACAAACAGCATCTCAGAAAGCCTCTCTCCAGTTTCTATTAGAACATATTTCCTTTTTCACCCTAAGCCTCAAGGTGCTCCCATATATCCGTTCATACGTTAAACACGAAAAATGTTAGAAAACTGCTCAATGAAAAGAGAAGCTTAACTGAGCGAGAGGAATTCACACGACACACAGCAGTTTCACAAAAAACGTCCTTCTGGTTTTTGTCTGAGGATATTACTTTCTCCATATTCTAAAGATCATTCCCAAATGTCCCTCCTCAGATGCCACAGAAGCAGTGAATTCAAACTGCTAAATCCAAAGAATGATTTAACTCTATGAGATGAATACACACATCACACAGCAGTTGCTCAGAAAACTTCTCTGCAATTTTCATCGAAAGATATTTCCTTGATCACCACAGGCAAATGGGCACCACTTAATATCCCTTCGCAGATTCCTCAAATCTGCAGATTTCAAATTGGGAAATGTATAGTAAGTTTTAACTCTGTGATATGAATACACATATCAGAGAGCATTTTCTTGGAACACTTCTTTCTGGGTTTTATTTGAGGATATTTCACCTTTCACCATAGACCTCAGTGTGCTCCGAAATGTCACTTTTTCGGTTTTATAGGAGCAGTGTTCAAACACTGCCTTATGAGAAAAGAGGTACAACTCCCTGAGTGGAATGCACACATCACAAAGCACTTTCTCAGAAAGCCTCTCTCCAGTTTTTATCTAAAGATATTTCCTTTTTCAACATAAGCCTGAAGGTGCTCCTGAATTTCCCTTAGTGAATCCATCCATGACGGAGTTTCCAAATTGCATAATATAAAGAAAGTTTTATCTATGTGGGAGGATAAATATGTATATCACAAGGCAGTTTCACAGAAAGCTTCTTTCCAGTTTTTGTCTGAGGATATTTCCTTTTTCACAATAACCATACATATACTTCCAAATGTCCCTTCATAGCTTTTTCTCCAAAAGAGATTCCCAAATCCTCTATGAAAATAAAGGTATAACTCTGTGAGTGAAATGTACACGTCACAAAGCAGCTCCTCTGAAAGCTTCTCTCCAGTTTCTATCTGAAGATATTTCCGTTTTCACCATAAGCCTCGTAGCACTCCCGAATATCCCTTCGCAGTCTCAACAAAGCAGTTTCAAAGAAAGCTTCCTTCTGTTTTTTTTCTGTGGGTATTTCTTTTTCAGCATATTCTAATGAGTGTTCCCAAATGTCCTTTCTCAAGTTCCACAGAAACAATGATTTCAAACTCTTCAATCCAAAGAATGGTTTAACTCTATGAGGATAATACACACATCACAAAGCAGCTGCTCAAAAAACTTCTCTCCAGTTTTCAATTGAAGGCATTTCCTTGCTCACCACAGGCCTCCGAGAGCCACATAATATCTCATCGCAGATTCCTCCAAGACAGAGTTTCCAAACTGAGCAAAGTAGAGTAAGCGTTAACTCTATGAAATGAATGCACATATCAGAGAGCAGTTTCTTGGAACGATTCTTTCTGAGTTTTATTTGAGAATATTTCACTTTTTGCCATAGTCTTCAATGCACTCCAAAATATGAGTTTTTCGGTTTTACAGGAACAGAGTCCAAACACTGCCTTATGAGAAAAGTGGTATAACTCCCTGAGTGGATGCACACGTCACAAAGGAGTTTCTCAGAAAGCTTCTCTCCAGTTTTTATCTGAAGATATTTCCATTTTCAGCATAGGCCTGAATGTACTCCGAATATCCCTTTGCAGATCCTTCAATGACAGTTTCCAAGCTGCATAATGTAAAGAAAGTTTTATCTATGTGAGATGAATAAACATAGCAAAAAACAAATTCACAGAAAGCTTCTTTCCAGTTTTTATCTGAAGATATTTCCTTTTTCACTAGAGTCCAGATTATTCTCCCGAATATCCCTTCTCAGATCCGTCCATGACAGAGTTTCCAAGCTGCATAATGTAAAGAAAGCTTTATCTATGTGAGAAGAATACACATATCACAGAGCAGTTTCACAGAAAGCTTCTTTCCAGTTTTAGTCTGAGGCTATTTCCCTTTTCATCATATTCTTCAATTTGCCCCTGAATATCCCTTGGTACCTTTTCCTCCAAAAGGGTTCCCTGATGCTGTATGGGAAGAGAGGTATAACACTGTGAGTGGAATGCACACGTCATGAAGCAGTTCCTCTTAAAGCTTCTCTCCAGTTTCTATCTGAACATATTTCCTTTTTTGCCATAAGTCTCAAAGCGCTTCCGAATATCCCTTCAAACGCTAAACATAAACAGTGATAGTGAACTGCTGAATGACAAGAGAACCTTAACCGAGCAAGAGGAATTCACATGACACATAGCAGTTTCACAGAAAGCTTCCTTCTGGTTTCTATCTGAGGATATTTCTTTCTCCATATTCTAAGGAGCGTTCCCAAATGTCCTGCCTCAGATTCCATAGAAACAGTGATTTCAAACTGCTCAATCCAAAGAATGATTTAACTCTATGGGATGAATATACACATCACAAAGCAGTTGCTCAGAAAGCTTCTCTCTAGTTTCCACGGAAGACATTTCCTTGCTCACCACAGGCCTCCAGGGGCCAATTAATATTCCTTCACAGATTCCTCAAGAGAGTTTCCAAACTAGGCAACATAGAGTAAACTTTATCTCTGTGAAATAATGCACATATAAGAGAGCATTTTCATAGAATGCTTCTTTCTGGATTTTATTTGAGGATAGTTTACTTTTGGCCATACTCTTTAAAGTGATCCGAAATATCACTTTTTCGGTTTTAGAGGAACAATGTTCAAACACTGACTTATGAGAAAGAGGTATAACTACCTGAGTGAAATGCACACATTGCACAGTAGTATCTCAAAGTTTCTCTCCTGTTTTTATCTGAAGATATTTCCTTTATCATCATAGTCCAGAATTTGCTTCTGAATGTCCCTTCGCAGATCAGTCCATGACGGAGAGTCCGAGCTGTGTAATGTAAAGAAAGCTTTATCTATGTGAGATGAAGAAACATTGGAAAAAGCAGATTCACACAATGCTTGTTTCCAGTTTTTATCTGAAGATATTTCCTTTTTCAACAGAGTCCTGAATGTGCTCGCAAATGTCCCTTCACCGGTCAGTCCATGACTTAGTTTCCAAGTTGTATAACACAAAAAAAGCTTTATGTATGTGAGATTAATACACATAGCAAAAAACAGGTTCACAGAAAGTTTCTTTGCCCTTTTTATCTGACGATGTTTCCTTTTTTATCCTAGTCCTGAATATGCTCCTGAATGCCCCTTCGCGGAATCGTCCATGACAGAGTTTCCAAGGTGCGTAATGTAAAGAAAGCTTTATCTGTGAGAGATGAATACACATAGCATAGAGCAGTTTCACAGAAAGCTTTTTTTCTCTTTTTGTCTGAGGCTATTTCCCTTTTCACCATAGGCATCAATATGCTCCTGAATATCACTTGGTACCTTTTTCTCCAAAAGGGCTTCCACTATGCCGTATGAGAACAGAGGTATAACACTGTGAGTGGAATGCACACGTCGCAAAGCATCTCCTCAGAAAGCTTCCCTCCGGTTTGTATCTGAACATATTCCCTTTTTCACTGTAAGCCTCAAAGCGCTCTTGAATTTCCCTTCGCACACTAAAGAAAAACAGTGTTAGAAAACTGCTCAATCAAAAGAGAAGCTTAACTGAACGAGAGGAATTCACACCACACATAGCAGTTTCACAGAAAGCTTCCTTCTGGTTTTTATCTGGGGATATTTCTTTCTTCATATTCTAAAGAGCATTCCCAAATGTCCTTTCTCAGGTTCCACAGAAAAAGTGATTTCAAACTGCTCTATTCAAAGAATTATTTAACTCTATGAGCAAAATCCACACATTACAACGCAGTTGTTCAGAAAGCTTCTCTCCAGTTTTCAACGGAATACATTTCCTTGCTCGCCACAGGCCTCCACTCGCGACTTAATATCCCTTCACAGAACCCTCAAAGACAGACTTTCCAAATGGGGAATGTAGAGTAAGCTTTACCTCTCTGTAATGAATGCACATGTCAGAGAGCAGTTTCTTGGATTGCTTCTTTCTGGGTTTTATTTCAGGATATTTCACTGTTCGCCATAGTCTTCCATGTGCTCTGAAATATTACTTTTTCGGTTTTACAGGAAGACTGCTAAAGCACTGTCTTATGAGAAAACAGGTATAATTCCCTGCGGAGAATGCACACATCTCAAAGCAGTTTCTCAGAAAGCTTCTTTCCAGTTTTTGTCTGAGAATATTTCCTTTTTCACCATAGCCATCCATATACTCCCGAATGTCATTTGGTGGCTTTTTCTCCAAGGAGGTTCACCAATTCTCTAAGCAAAGAAAAGTATAACTCTGTGAGTGGAATGCACACATCACAAAGCAGTCCCTTGGAAATCTTCTTTCCAGTTTTTGTCTGAAGATATTTCCGTTTTCACCAAAAGCCTCAAAGTGCTAACTAATATCCCTTCGCAGATAAAACAAAAACAGTGTTAGAATACTGCTCAATGAAAAGAAAAGCTGAACTATGTGAGTGGAATTCACGTGACCTAGAGCAGTTTCTCAGAAAGCTTCTTTCTGGTTTTTTTTCTGAGGGTAATACTTTTAGAGCTTATTCTAAAGAGCGTTCCCAAATATCCTTTCTCACTTTCCACAGAAACAGTGATTTCAAACTGCTCAATCCAGGAAATGATTTAACTCTATGAGATGAATGCACACATCACAAAGCAGTTGCTCAGCAGGCTTCTCTCCAGTTTTCAAAGAAAGACATTTCCTTGCTCACAACAGGCCTTATGGCGCCACTTAATATCCCTTCACAGATTCCTCAAAGACAGAGTTTCCAAACTGGGCAATGTAGAATAAGCTTTATCTCTGTGAAATGAATGCACACACAAGAGAGCAGCTTCTTGGACCGCTTCTTTCTGGGTTTTATTTGAGGATACTTCAATTTTCATCATAATCTTCAATGTGCTCCGAAATATCACTTTTTTGGTTTTACAGGAAACGTGTTCAAACACTGCCTTATGACAAAAGAGGTAAAACTCCCTGAGTCAAATGCACATATCACAAAGCCGTTTCTCAGAATGCTTCTCACCAGTTTTTATCTGAAGATATTTCGATTTTCAAAATAGTCCTGAATGTGCTCCAAAATGTCCCTTCAAGGCTCCATCGATGACAGAGTTTCCAAGATGTGTAATGTAAAGAAGGCTTTATCTACGTGAGACGAATAAACATAGCAAAAAGCAGATTCACAGATATCTTCCTTACAGCTTTTTTCTGAAGATATTTCCTTTTTCACCATAGTGATCCATATACTCCCGAATGTCCCTTGGCAGCTTTTTCTCCAAAAGGGATTCCCCAATCCTTTATGAGAAGAGAGGTATAGTACTGTGAGTGGAATGCAAAGGTCACAAAGCAGTTCCTCAGAAAGCCTCTCTCCATTTTCTATCTGAACATATTTCCTTTTACATCGTAAGCCTCAAAGCACTCCCAAATATCCTATCACACGCTAAACATAAACAGTATTAGAAAAGTGCTCAATGAAAAGAGAAGCTTAACTGAGTGAATAGAATTCATATGACATATAGCAGTTTCACAGAAAGCTTCCTTCTGGTTTTTTTCTGAGGATATTTCTTTCTCCAAATTCTAAAGAGCGTTCCCAAATGTCCTTCCTCAGATTCCACAGAAACAGTGATTTCAAACTGCTCCTTCCAAATGATGATTTAACTCTGTGAGATGAATACACCCATCACAAAGCAGTTGCTCAGAAAGATTCTCTCCCGTTTTCAGAGGAATACATTTCCTTGTTCACCAGAGGCCTCTGGGCGCCACTTAATATAACTTCGCAGATTCCTCAAAGAGACACTTTCCAAACTGGGCAATGTAGATTAAGCTTTAACTCTGTGAAGTGAATACACATATCAGAGAGTAGTTTCTTGGAACGCTTCTTTCTGGGTTTTATTTGAGGATAGACCGCTTTTCCCCATAGTCTTCAATGCACTTTGAAATATAACCTTTTTGGTTTTACAGGAAGAGTGTTCAAATACTGCCTTATGAGAAAAGAGGTATAACTCCCTGAGTGGAATGCACACATCACAAAGCAGTTTCTCAGAAAACTTCTCTCTGGCTTTTATCTGAAGATATTTCCATTTTCACCATAGGCCTGAGTGTGCTCCTGGACGTCCTTTCGTGGTTCTGTCAATGACGGAGTTTCCAAGCTGCATAATGTAAAGAAAGCTTTATCTATGTGAGATGAATAAACATAGCAAAAAGCAGATTCACAGAAAGCTTCTTTCCAGTTTTTATATGAAGATATTTCCTTTTTCACCATAGTCCAGAATTTTCTCCTGAATGTCCCTTCACAGATCCGTCCATGGCAGAGGTTGCAAGCTGTGCAATGTAAAGAAAGCTTTATCTATGTGAGATGAATACACATAGCACAGAGCAGTTTCACAGAAATCTTCTTTCCAGCTTTTCTCTGAGGCTATTTCTCTTTTCACCATATTCATCAATATGCTCCCAAATATCCCTTGGTACCTTTTTGTCCAAAAGGGTTTCCCCGATGCTGTATGAGACGAGAGGTATAACACTGTGAGTGGAATGCACACATCACAAAGCAGTTCCTTGGAAAGCTTCTCTCCAGTTTCTATCTGAACATATTTTCTTTTTCACTGTAAGCCTCAAAGCGCTCTCGAATATCCCTTCGCATGCTAAACATAAACTGTATTTGAAAACTGCTCAATGAAAAGAGAAGCTTAACTGAGCAAGAGGAATTCACAAGACACAGCATTTTCACAGAAAGCTTCCTTCTGGATTTTATCTGAGGATATTTCTTTCTCCGTATTCTAAGGATCGTTCCCAAATGTCCTTCCTCAGATTCAACATGATCAGTGATTTCAAACTGCTCAATCTAAAGAATGGTTTAACTCTATGAGAAGAATGCACACATCACAAAGCAGTTGCTCAGAAAGCTTCTCTCCAGTTTTCATTATAAGACGTTCCCTTGTTCACCACAAGCCAGCGGGCGCCACTTAATATCCCTTCACAGATTCCTCAAAAACAGAGTTTCCAAACCGGGAAACATAGAGTAAGCTTTAACTCTGTGAAATGAATGCACATATCAGAGAGCAGTTTCTTGGAACAATTCTCTCTGAGTTTTATTTGAGGATATTTCACTTTTCACCAGTCTTCAATGCGCTCCGAAATATCACATTTTCAATTTTACAGGAACAGTGTTCAAATACTGCCTTATGAGAAAGGAGGTATAACTCCCTCAGTGGAATGCACGCATCACAAATCAGTTTCTAAGAAAGCTTCTCCGCAGTTTTTATCTGAAGATATTTCCTATTTCACCATAGGCCTGAATGTGCTCCTGAACGTCCCTTCATGAATCCATCCAGGCAACGTTTTAAAAATGCGTAATGGAAAGAAAGTTTTATCTATGTGAGATGAATAAACATGTCTATCACAAAGCATTTTCCCAGAAAGCTTCTTTCCAGTTTATGTCTGAGGATATTTCCTTTTTCACCATAGCCATCCATATACTGCTGAATGTCCCCTGGTAACTCTTTCTCCAAAAGACATTTCCCATTCCTGTATGAGAAAAAAAGTATAACTCTGTGAATGAAATGCACACGTCACAAAGCAGCTCCTCGGAGATCTTCTCTCCAGTTTCTATCTGAAGATATTTCCATTTTAACCATAAGCCCCAATGCACTCCCAAGTATCCTTTAGCTGACAAAACTAAAACAGTGTTAGAATACTGCTCAATGAAAACAGAAGCTTAACTGTGCAAGGGGAATTCACATGACACAGAGCAGTTTCATAAAAGCTTCCTTCTGATTTTTATCGCAGGATATTTCTTTTTCGGCATATTCTTAAGAGCATTCCCAAATGTCTTTTCTCAGATTCCACAGAGACAGTGATTTCAAACTGCTCAATCCAAAGAATAATATAACTCTATGAAATGAATCCACACATCACAAATCAGTTGCTCAGAAAGCTTCTCTCCAGTTTTCAAAGGAAGACATTTCCTTGCTCGTCACAGGCATCCAGTTGCCACTTAATACCCCTTTGCAGAATCTTCAAAGACAGACTGCTAATATCACTTTTTTAGTTTTATAGGAACAGTGTTCAAACAGTGCCTTATGAGAGGAAAGTTATAACTCCCTGAGTGGAATGCAAACATCACCAAGCAGTCTCTCCGGAAGCTTCTCTCCAGTTTTTATCTGATGATATTTCCTTTTTCACCATAGATCCGAATGTGATCCCGAATATCCTTTTGTGGATCCATCCATGACGGAGTTTCCAAGCTGCATAATGGAAAGAAAGCTTTATCTATGTGAGATGAATAAACACAGAAAAAAAGCAGACTCTCAGAAAGCTTCTTTCCAGTTTTTATCTGAAGATAGTTCCTTTTTCACCATAGTCCAGAATGTTCTCCCGAATGTCCCTTCGCGGATCCATCCATGACAGGATTTGCAAGCTGTGTAATGTAAAGTATGCTTTATCTATGTGAGATGAATGCACATATCACAGAGCAGTTTCATAGAAAGCTTCTTTCCAGTTTTTGTCTGAGGCTCTTTCTATTTTCACTATAGGCGTCAATATGCTCCCAGATATCCCTTGGTACCTTGTTCTCCAAAAGGGTTTACCCGATGCTGTATGAGAAGAGACGTACAATACTGTGAGTAAAATGCACATGTCACAAAGCAGATCCTCGGAAAGCTTCTCTCCAGTTTCTATCTGAACATATTTCCTTTCTCCCTGCAAGACTCAAAGAGCTTCCGAATATCCCTTCGCACGCTAAATATAAACAGTGTTAGAAAACTCTTCAATGCAAAGGGAAGCTTAACTGAGCGAGAGGAATTCACATGATACATAGCAGTTTCCTAGAAACCTTCCTTCTAGTTTTCATCTGAGGATATTTCTTTCTCCATATTCCAAAGAATGATCCCAAATGTCCTTGCTGAGATACCACAGAAACAGTGATTTCAAACTGCTCAATCCAAGGAATGATTTAACTTTATGAGATGAATACACACATCACAAAGCAGTTGCTCAGAAAGCTTCTCTCCAGTTTTCAATGGAAGACATTTCCTTGCTCACCACAGGCTTCCGGCACCACTTAATATCCCCTCGTAGATTCCTCAAAGACAGAGTTTCCAAACTGAACAACGTACAGTAAGCTTTATTTCTGTGAAATGAAAGCACATATCACAGAGCAGTTTCTTGGAACACTTCTTTCTGGGTTTTATTTGAGGATGTTTCATTTCTCGCTATACTCTTCAAAACGTTCCGAATTGTCATATTTTCTGTTTTATAGGAACAGTGTTCAAACACTACCTTATGAGAAAAGAGTTATAAATCCCTGAGTGGAATGCACACATCACAAAGAAGTTTCTCAGAAAGCTTCTCTCCAGTTTTTATCTGAAGGTATTTCCTTTTTCACTATAGGCCTGAATGTGCTCCCGAATGTCCCTTCGTGGATCCGTCCATGACGGAGTTTCCAAGCTGCATAATGTAAAGAAAGCTTTATCAATGTGAGATGAATAAACATAGCAAAAAACAGATTCACAGAAAGCTTGTATTCAGTTTTTCTCTGAATATATTTCCACTTTCACCATAGTCCTGAATGTGCTCCCAAGTGTCCCTTCGTGGATATGTCCATGTCAGAGTTTCCAAGCTGCGTAATGTACAGAAAGCTTTATCTATGTGAGATGAATAAACATAACAAGAAGCAGAATCACAGAAAGCTTCTTTCCAGTTTTTATCTGAAGGTATTTACCTTTTAGTCATACTACTGAATGTGCTCCCGAATGTCCCTTTACAAATCTGTCCATGACAGTTTTCAACCTACGTAACGTAAAGGAAGCTTTATGTATGTGAGATGAATACACATATCACAGAGCCGTTTCACAGAAAGCTTCTTTCCAGTTTTTTCTGAAGACATTTCCCTTTTCACCATAGGCATCAATATGCTCCTGAATACCCCTTTGTACCTTTTTCTCCTACAGGATTTCCCCAATGCTGTATGAGTAGGGAGGTATAACACTGTGAGTGAAATGCACACGTCACAAAGCAGTTACCCAGAAAGCTTCTCTCCAGTTTCTATCTGAACATATTTCCTTTTTCCACGTAAGCCTCAAAGCGCTCCTGAATATCCCTTTGCATGCTAAAGTAAAACAGCGTTAGAAAACTGCTCAATGAAAAGAGAGGCTTAACTGAGCAAGAGGAATTCACACAACACAGAGGAGTTTCACAGAAAGCTTCCATCTGGATTTTACCTGAGGAGATTTCTTTCTCCATATTCTAAAGAGCGTTCCCAAATGTCCTTTCTGAGATTCCACAGGAACAGTGATTTCAAACAGCTCAATCCAAAGAATGATTTAACACTCTGAGCAACATAGCAACCTCATGAAAGTGTTGCTCAGAAAGCTTTTCTTCATTTTCAAGGGAAGACATTTCCTTGCTTGCCACAGGCCTCGGGTTGCCACTTAATATCCCTTCGCAGAATCCCAAAAGACAGACTTTCCAACCTCGGAAATGAAGAGTAAGCTTTATCTCTGTGAAATGAATGAACATGTCAGAGAGCAGTTTCTTGGAATGCTTCTTTCCAGGTTTTATTTGACGACATTTCACTTTTCACCTTAGTCTTCAATGTGCTCTGATTATCACTTTTTTAGTTTTACAGGAACAGTGTTGAAACAGTGTCTTATGAGGAGAAAGGTATAACACCCTGAGTGGAATGCACACATCACTAAGCAGTTTCTCAGAAAGCTTCTCTCCAGTTTTTATCAGACGATATTTCCTTTTTCACCATTGGCTCGAATGTGATCCCAAATATCCCTTCGCGGATCATCCATGACGGAGTTTCCAAGCTGCGTAATGTAAAGAAAGCTTTATCTATGTGAGGCGAATAAACATAGTGAAAAGCAGATTCACAGAATGATTCTTTCCAGTATTTTTCTGAATACATTTCCTTTTTTAACATAGTCATGAATGTGCTCCCGAATGCCCCTTCGTGGATCCATCCCTGTCAGAGTTTCCAAGCTGCTTAATGTAAAGAAAGCTTTATCTATGTGAGATGAATACACATATCACAGAAGCGTATCACATAAAGGGTTGCCCCGATGCTGTATGAGAAGAGAGTTATAACACTTTCAGTGGAATGCACACATCACAAAGCAGTTCCACGGAAAGCTTCTCTCCAGTTTCTATCTCAACATATTTTGTTTTTCACCATAAGCCTCAAAGTGCTGACGTATATCCCTTTATACGCTAAACATGAACAATGTTAGAAAACTGCTCAATGAAAAGAGAAGCTTAACTGAGCGAGAGGAATTCACACGACACACAGCAGTTTCACAGAAAGATTCCTTCTGGTTTTTATCTGAGGATATTTCTTTCTCCATATTCTAAAGATCGTTCCCAATTGTTCCTCCTCAGATTCCACAGAAGCAGTGAATTCAAACTGCTCAATACAAAGAATGATTTAACTGTATGAGATGAATACACACATCACAAAGCAGTTGCTCAGAAAGTTTCTCTGCAGTTTTCATCAAAAGACATTTCCTTGCCCACCACAGGTGAATGGGCACCACTTAATATCCCTTCACAGATTCCTGAAAGACAGAATTTGCAAACAGGGACACGTAGAGAAAGCTTTACCTCTGTGAAATGAATGTCCATATCCGAGAGCAGTTTCTTAGTACGCTTCTTTGTGGGTTTTATTTGAGGATATATCACTTTTAGCCATGGTCTTCAATGCACTGCAAAATATCACTTTTTCTTTTTACAGGAACAGTGTTCAAACACTGCCTTATGAGAAAAGAGGTATAACTCTCTGAGTGGAATACACACATCACAAAGCAGTTTCTCAGAAAGCTTCTCTCCAGTTTTTATCAGAATATATTACCTTTTTCACAATAGGCCTGAATGCACTTTCAAATATCCCATCGCGGACCTGTCCATGATGGAGTTTCCAACTGCATAATAAAAATAAAGTTTTATCTATGTGAGATGAATAAATAGAGCAAAAAGCAGATTCACAGAAAACTTCTTTCCAGTTTTTATCTGAAGATATTTCCTTTTTCACCATAGTCTTGAATGTGCTCCCTAATATCCCTTCGTGGATCCATCCATGACAGGGTTTCCAAGCTGTGAAATGTAGAGGAAGATTTATCTATGTGAGATTAATACACATATCTAAGAACAGTTTCACAGAAAGGGTTTCTTAGATGCTGTATGAGAAGAGAACTATAACACTGTGAGTGGAATGCACACGACACAAAGCAGCACTTCAGAAAGCTTCTCTCCAGTTTCTATCAGAACATATTTCCTTTTTCACTGTAAGTCTCAAAGTGTTCCTGAGTATCCCTACGCATGCTAAACATAAACAGCGTTAGGAAACTGCTCAATGAAACATGAAGTTTAACTAAGCGATGGAATTCACATGACACACAGCAGTTTCACAGGAAGCTTGCTTCTGGGTTTTATCTGAAGGTATTTGTTTTACAGCATATTCTAAAGAGCATTCCCAAATTTAATATCTCATGTTCCACAGAAACAGTGATTTCAATCTGCTCAATTGAAAGAATGATTTAACTCTGTGAGATGAATACACCCATCACAAAGCAGTTGCTCAGAAAGCTTCTCTCCAGTTTTCAAGGGAAGACATTTCCTTGCTCACCACAGGCCTCTGGGTGCCACTTAATATCCCTTCGCAGATACCTCAAAGATGCAGTTTCCAAATTGGGCAATGTAGAGTAAGTTTTAACTCTGTGATATGAAAACACATATCAGAGAGCAGGTTCTTGGAAGGCTTCTTTCTGGGATTTATTTGAGGATATTTCACTTTTCTTCGTAGTCCTCAATGTGCTCCAAAATATCACTTTTTTGGTTTTACAGGAACAGTGTCCCAATACTGCCTTATGAGAAAAGAGGTATAACTCCCTGAGTGGAATGCACACATCACAAAGCAGTTTCTCAGAAAGTTTCTCTCCGGTTTTTGTCTGAAGATACTTCGATTTTCCCCATAGTCCTGAATGTGTTCCTGAAGGTCCCTTTGTCAATCCATCCATGACAGTGTTTCCAAGCTGTGTAAAGTAAAGAAAGTTTAAACTATGTGAGAAGAATAAACATTGCAAAGAGTAGACCCACAGAAATCTTCTTTCCAGTTTTTATCTTAAGATATTTCTTCTTTCACCATAGTCCTGAAAGTGTTCCCGAACGTCCCTCCGCGGATCCATCCATGACAGTTTCCAAGCAGCATAATGTAAAGAAAGCTTTATCTATGTGAGATGAATACACATACCACAGAAGAGTTTTACAGAAAGCTTCTTTCCAGTTTTTTTCTGAGGCTTTCTCCTTTCTCCATATGCATCAATATGCTACCAAATATCCCTTTGTACCTTTTTCTCCAAAAGGGTTTCCCCGATGCTGTATGAGAAGAGAGATATAACACTGTGAGTGGAATGCACACATCACAAAGCAGTGTTTCGGAAAGCTTCTCTCCAGTTTCGGTCTGAACATATTTCCTTTTTCACTGTAAGCCTCAAAGCACTCGTGAATGTCCCTTCACACGCTAAACATAAACAGAGTTAGAAAACTGCTCAATGAAAAGAGAGGTGAAACTGAGTGAGAGGAATTAAAAAGACACAGAGGAGTTTCACAGAAAACTTCCTTCTGGATTTTACCTGAGGATATTTCTTTGTCCATATTATAAAGAGCCTTCCCAAATGTCTTTGCTCAGATTGCACAAAAACAGTGATTTCAAACTGCTCAATCCAAACAATAGTTTAATTCTATGAGACCAATACACACATCACGAAGCAGTTGCTCAGAAATCTTCTCTCCAGTTTTCATCGGAAGATGTTTCCTTGCTCACCACAAGCCTCTGGGCACCACTTAATATCCCTTCACAGATTCCTCAAAGACAGAGTTTCCAAACTCGGCAATGAAGAGTAAGCTTTAACTCTGTGAAATGAATGCACATATCAGAGAGCAGTTTCTTGGAACTCTTCCTTCTGTGTTTCATTTGAGGATATTTCACTTTTGGCCATAGTCTCCAATGCACTCTGAAATACCACGTTTTCAGTTTTACAGGAACAGTGTTCAAACACTGCCTTACTAGAAAAGAGGTAAAAATCCCTTAGTCGAATGCACACATCACAAAGCAGGTTCTCAGAAACCTTCGATCCAGTTTTTATCTGAATATACTTCCTTTCTCACCATAGGCCTGAATGTGCTCGTGAATGTCCTTTCGCAAATCCGTCCATGATGGATTCAAAACTGTGTAATTGAAAGAAAGTTTTATCTATATGAGATGAATAAACTTATCTATCACAAAGCAGTTTCACAGAAAGCTTCCTTCCAGTTTTTGTCAGAGAATATTTCCTTTTTCACCATAGCCGTCTTTATACTCCCGAATGTCCCCTGGAAGCTTTTTCTCCAAAAGGGATTCTGCAATCCTCTATTAGAAGAAAGGTATATTTCTGTGTGCGGAATGCACATGTCACAAAGCTGCTCTTTGGAAAGCTTCTCCCCAGTTTCTATCTGAAGATATTTCCTTTTACACCATAAGCCTCAAAGTGCTCCTGAATATCCCTTCACAGACTAAACAAAAACAGTGTTAGAATACTGCTCAATGAAAAAAGAAGCTTAACTGTGTGAGTGGAATTCACACAAAATAGTGTAGTTTCACAGAAAGCTTCCTTCTGATTTCTATCTGAGGTTATTTCTTTTTCAGGATATTCAAAAGAGAGTTTCCAAATGTCCTTTCTCAGATTCAACAGAAACAGTGATTTCAAACTGCTCAATCCAAATAATGATTTAACTCTATGAGATGAATACAAGCATCAAAAAAGAGTTGCTCAGAAAGATTCTCTCCAATTTTCGATGGAAGACATTTCCTTGCTCGCCACAGGTCTCCAGTTGCCACTTAATATCCCTTCACAGAATCCCAAAAGACAGACTTTCCAAACTGGGAAATATGGAGTAAGCTTTAACTCTGTGAAATGAATGGACATGTCAGAGAGCAGTTTCTTGGAATGCTTCTTTCTGGGTGTTATTGGATGACATTTCACTTTTCTCCATAGTCTTCAATGTGCTCCGAATATTACTTTTTTAGTTTTACAGAGCAGTATTCAAACAGTGCCTTATGAGAAAAGAGGTAAAACTCCCTTAGTGAAATGCACACATCATGAAGCAGTTTCTCAGAAACCTTCTCTCCACTTTTTATCTGACGATATTTCCTTTTTCACCAAGCCCAGAATGTGATCCCAAATATCCCTTCATGGATCCATCCATGACAGAGTTTCCAAGCTGCGTAATGTAAAGAAAGTTTTATCTATGTGAGATGCATAAACATAGCAAAAAGCAGATTCCCAGAAAACTTCTTTCCAGTTTTTCTCTGAAGATATTTCCTTTTTCACCATAGTCCTGAATGGGCTCCTGAATGTTCCTTCGGGGACCCATCCATGACAGAGTTTCCAAGCTATGGTAATGTAAAGGAAGCTTTATATATGTGAGATGAATACACAAATCACAGAGCAGTTTCATAGAGAGATTCTTTCAAGTTTTTGTCTGAGGCTATTTCCCATTTCACCCTAGGCATTAACATGCTCCAGAATATCACTTGGTACATTCTTCTTCAAAAGGGTTTCACCTATGCTGCATGAGAAGAGATGTATAACACCGTGAGTGGAATGCACATGTCACAAAGCAGTTCCTCGGAAAGCTGCTCTCCAGTATCGATCTGAACATATTTCTTTTTCACCGTAAGCCTCAAAGCACTCCCGAATATCCTTCACAGGCTAAACACAAACAGGGATAGAAATCTGCTCAATGAAAAGAGAGGCTTAACTGAGCAAGAGGAATTAAGATGACACAGAACAGTTCCACAGAATGCTTCCTTCTGGATTTTACCTGAGGATATTTCTTTCTATATATTCTAAAGAGTGTTCCCAAATGTCCTTTCTCAGATTTCACAGAAACAGTGATTTCAAACTGCTCAATCCAAAGAATGGTTTAAATCTATGAACTGAATGCACACATCACAAAGCAGTTGATCAGAAAACTTATCTCCAGTTTTCATCGGAAGTCACTTTCTAGCTCACCACAAGCCTCCAAGTGCCACTTAATATCCCTTCACAGACTTCTCAAAGAAAGACTTTGCAAACTGAGCAAAGTAGAGTAAGCTTTAACTCTGTGAAATGAATGCACATCTCATAAAGCGGTTTCTTTAACACTTCTTTCTTGGTTTTATTTGAGGATATTTCACTTTTCATCATAGTTTTCAATGCACCAAGAAATATCACTTTTTCGGTTTTACAGGAACAGTGTTCAAACACTGCGTTATGAGAAAAGAGGTAAAACTCCCTGAGTGGAATGCACACATTACAAAGCAGTTTCTCAGAAAGCTTCTCTCCAGTTTTTATTTGAAGATATTTCCTTTCTCACCATTGGTCTGAATGTGCTCTCGAATGTCCCTTCACGAATCCATCCATGATAACATTTCAAAACTGAGTAATAGAAAGAAAGTTTATCTATGTGAGATTAATAAACATATCTATCACAAAGCAGTTTCACAGAAAGCTTATTTTCAGTTTTTGTCTGAGTATATTTCTTTTTCCACCATAGCCGTCCATGTACTCCTGAATGTCCCCTGGTAGCTTTTTCTCCAAAAGGGATTTCCCAATCCTCTATGAGAAGAAAAGTATACCTGTGAGTGGAATGCACACGTCACAAAGCAGCTCCTCGGAAATCTTCTCTCCAGTTTCCATCTGAAGATATTTCTGTTTTGACCATAAGCCTCAAAGCGCTCCTGAGTATCCCTTAGTTGACTAAACTAAAACAGTGTTAGAATACTGCTCAATGAAAACAAAATATTAACTGTGAGAATGGAATTCAGGTGACCCAGAGCAGTTTCACAGAAAGCTTCCTTATGGTTTTTATCACTCGTTAGTTCTTTTTCAGTATATTCTTAAGAGCATTCCCAAATGTCCTTTCTCATGTTCCACAGAAAAGTGATATCAAACTGCTCAATCCAAAGAATGATTTAACTCTATGAGATGCATACACACATCACAAAGCAGTTGCTCAGAAAGCTTCTCTCCAGTTTTCAGCGTAAGACTTTTCCTTGCTGGACATTGGTCTCTGATTGCCACTTAATATCCTTTCGCAAAATCCACAAAGACAGACTTTCCAAAGTGGGAAATATAGAGGAAGCTTTAATACTCAGAAATTAGTGCACATGTCAGAGAGCAGTTTCGTGGAATGTTTCTTTCTGGGTTTTATTTCAGGATATTTCACTTTTCACCATAGTCTCCCATGTGCTTCAAAATATTACTTTTTCCATTTTACAGGAACAGTGTTCAAACACTGCCTTATGAGAAAAGAGGTATAACTCCCTGAGTGGAATGCACACATCACAAAGCAGTTTCTCAGAAAACTTCCATCCAGTTTTTATCTGAAGATATCTCCTTTTTCACCGTAGGCCTGAATGTGCTACCGAATATCCCTTTGGGGATCCGTCCATGACAGCGTTTCCAAACTACATGATATAAGGAAAGTTTTATCTATGTGAGATGAATAAACATATCTATCACAAAGCAGTTCACAGAAATCTTCTTTCCAGTTTCTGTCTGAGGATATTTCCTTTTACACCATAGCCATCCATATACTTCCAAATGTCCTTTGGTAACTTTTTCTCCAAAAGGCAATCCCCAATACTCTATGAGAAGAAAGGTATAATTCTGTGATTGGAATGCACACGTCACAAAACAGCTCCTCGGAATGCTTCTTTCCAGTTTCTGTCTGAAGATATTTCCTTTTTCACAGTAAGCCTCAAAGCACTCCTGAATATCCCTTAGCAGATTAAACAAAAACAGTATTAGAATACTGGTGAATGAAAAGAAAAGCTTAACTGTGTGAGCGGAATTCACGCGACACAGAGTAGTTTCACAGAATGCTTCCTTCTGGTTTCTCTCTGAGGTTATTTCTGTTTCAGGATATTCTAAAGAGCATTTCTAAATGTCCTTTCTCAGATTCCACAGAAACAGTGATTTCAAACTGTTCAATCCAAAGAATGATTTAACTCTATGTGGTGAATTCAAACATCACAGAAGAGTTGCTCAGAAAGCTTCTCTCCATTTTTCAATGGATGACATTTCCTTGCTCGCCACACGCCTCTGGTTGCCACTTAATATCCCTCTGCAGAATCATCAAAGACAGTCTTTCCAAACTGGGAAATATAGAGTAAGCTTTAACTCTGTGAAATGAAAGGACATGTCAGAGAGCAGTTTCTTCTAATGCTTCTTTCCGGGTTTTATTTGATGATTTTCACTTTTCACCATATTCTTCAATGTGCTCCGAATGTCACTTTTTTAGTTTTACAGGAATAGTATTCAAACAGTGCCTTATGAGAAAAAAGGTAAAACTCCCTGAGTGGAATGCACACACCACCAAGAAGTTTCTCAGAAAGCTTCTCCCCAGGTTTTATCTGACGATATTTCCTTTTCACCATAGGCCTGAATATGATCCCGAATATCCCTTCACGGATTCATCCATGACAGAGTTTCCAAGCTGCATAATGTAAACAAAGCGTTATCTATGTGAAATGAATAAACATAGCAAAAAACAGATTCACAGAAAGCTGCCTTTCAGTTTTTATCTGAAGATATTTCCTTTTACACTATAGTCCTGAACGTGCTCCCGAATGTCCCTTCGAGGATCCGTCCATGAGAGAGTTTCCAAGCTGCATAATGTAAAGAAAGCTTTATTTATGGGAGATGAATACACATATCAAAGAGCAGTTTCAAAGAAAGCTTCTTTCCATTTTTTTTGGAGTTATTTCCCTTATCACCATAGGATTCAACATGCTCCCGAATGTCACTTGGTACCTTCTTCTCCAAAAGGTTTTCCCCAATGCTGTATGAGAAGAGAGGTATAACACTGTGAGTGGAATGCACACGTCACAAAGCAGTTCCTCAGAAAGCTTCTCTCCAGTTTCGGTCTCAACATATTTCCTTTTTCAGCATAACCTCAAAGTGCTCCGGAATATCCCTTCACACGCTAAACATAAACAGGGTTAGACAACTGCGCAATGAAAAGTGAGGTTTAACTGAGTGAGAGGAATTAAGATCAAACAGAGTAGATTCACACAAGCTTCCTGCTGGATTTCACCTGAGGATATTTCTTTCTCCATATTTTAAGGAGCATTCCTAAATGTCCTTCCTCAGATTCCACAAACATAGTGATTTCAAAGTGCTCAATCCAAAGAATGGTTTAACTCTATGAGACGAATACACCATCACAAAGCAATTGCTCAGAAAGCTTCTCTCCAATTTTCATTGGAAGACGTTTCCTTGCTCACCACAAGCCTCTGGGTGCCACTTAATATCAATTCACAGGTTCCTCAAAGACAGAGTTTCCAAACTGGGCAACGTAGAGTAAGCTTTAACTCTGTGAAATGAATGCACATATCAGAGAGCAGTTTCTCAGAACACTTCTTTCTGGGCTTTATTGAGGATATTTCACTTTTCACCATAGTCTTTCATGCGTTCGTACATATTACTTTTTCGGTTTTACAGGAACAGTGTTCAAACACTGCCTTATAAGAAAAGAGGTATAACTCCCTGAGTAGAGTGCACACATCACCTAGAAGTTTCTCAGAAAACTTCTATCCCGTTTTTATCTGAAGACATCTCCTTTTCTACTGTAGGCCTGAATGTGCTCCTGAGTGTCCCTTTGCGAATCTATCCATGACGACATTGCAAAACTTTGTAAAAGAAGAAAAGTTTTATCTATGTGAGATGAATAAACATATCTATCACAAACCAGTTTCACAGAAAGCTTCTTTCCAGTTTTTGTCTGATGATATTTCCTTTTCCACCATAGCCGTCCATATACTGTCGAATGTCCCATGGTAGCTTTTTCTACAAAAGGAATTCCCCAATCCTCTATGAGAAGAAAAGTATAACTCTGTGTGTGGAATGCACACGTCACAAAGCAGCTCCTCAGAAGTATTCCCTCCAGTTTCTATCTGAAGATATTTCCATTTTCAACATAAGCCTCATAGTGCTCCAAAGTATCCCTTAGCTGGCTAAACTAAAACAGTGTTAGAATACTGCTCAATGAACATGGAAGCTTAACTGTTTGAGTGGCATTCACGTGACACAGAGCACTTTCACAGAAAGCTTCCTACTCCTTTTTATCGGAGGGTATTTCTTTTTCAGCACATTCTTAAAAGCGTTCTCAAATGTCCTTTCTCAGGTTCCACAGAAAGAGTGATTTCAAACTGCTCAATCCAAAGAATCCACACATCACAAAGCAGTTGCTCAGAAAGCATCTCTCCAGTTTTCAACGGAAGACATTTCCTTACTCACCACAGTACCTGGTCGCCACTTAATATGCCTTTGCAGAATCTTCAAAGACAGACTTTTCAAACTGGGAATTGTAGAGTAAGCTTTATCTCTCTGAAATGAATGCATACGTCAGACAGCAGTTTCTTGGAATGCTTCTTTCTGGGTTTTATTTCAGGATGTTTCACTTTTCGCTTTAGTCTTCCATGCACTCTGAAATATTACATTTTTGGTTTTATAGGAACAGAGTTCAAACACTGCGTTATGAGACAAGAGGTATAACTCCCTGAGTGGAATGCGCACATCACAAAGCAGTTTCTCAGATAGCTTCTGTGCACTTTTCACCTGAACATATCTCCTTTATCATCATGGGCCTGAATAAGCTCCCAAATGCTCCTTTGTGGATCCATCCATGACGGAGTTTCCAAACTGCATAAAGGAAAGTTTTATCTATGTGAGATGAACAAAGGTATCTATCACAAAACAGTTTCACAGAAATATTCTATCAACTTTTTGTCTGAGGATGTTTCTTTTTCCACCATAGCCGTCCCTATAGTCTCGAAAGTCCCTTGGTAGCTTTTTCTCCAAAAGGCATTCCCCAATCCTCTATGAGAAGAAAGGTATAATTCTGTGAGTGAAATGCACACATCACAAATCAGTCCCTCGGAAAGCTTCTCTCCAGTTTCTATCTGTTCATATTTTCTTTCTCACTGTAAGACTCAAAGCATTTCTGAATATCCCTTCACATGGTAAACATAAACAGTGTTAGAAAACCCTTCAATGAAAAGGGGAGCTTAACTGAGCGAGAGGAGTTCATATGACACATAGCAGTTTCACAGAAAGCTTCCTTCTGTTTTTCATCTGAGGATATTTCTTTCTCCATATTCCAAAGGGCGATCCCAAATGTCCTTCCTGAGATACCACAGAAGCAGTTATTTCGAACTGTTCAATCCAAGGAATGGTTTAACTCTATGAGATGAATTCACACATCACAAAGCAGTTGCTCAGAAAGCTTCTCTCCGGTTATCATAGGAAGACTTTTCCTTGCTCACCACAGGCCTCTGGGGCACCACTAAACATCCCTTCACATATTACTCAAAGACAGAGTTTGCAAACTGGGCAATGTAGACTACGCTTTATTTCTGTGAAGTGAATGCACATATCAGAGAGCAGTTTCCTGGATCACTTCTTTCAGGGTTTTATTTCAGGCTATTTCACTTTTCGCCACACTCTTCAATGCGCTGCAAAATATCACTTTTTCAGTTTTATAGGAATTCTGTTCAAACACTGCCTTATGAGAAAATAGGTATAACACCGTGTGTGGAATCCATTTTTTTTCAGCATATTCTTAAGAGCATTCCCAAATGTCTTTTCTCGGGCTCCACAGAAACAGTGATTTCAAACTGCTCAATCCAAAGAAAGATTTAACTCTATGAGATGAATACACACAACACAATGCAGTTGCTCCGAAACTTTCTACCCAGTTTTCATGGGAAGATGTTTCCTTTCTCACCACAAGCCTCCGGGCGCCACTTAATATCCCTTCACAGATTCCTTAAAGATAGAGTTTCCAAACTGGGCAATGAAGTGTAAGCTTTAACTCTCTGAAATGAATGCACACGTCAGAGAGCAGTAACTTGGAACGCTTCTTTCTGGGTTTTATTTCAGGATATTTCATTTTTCTTCCTAGTCTTCAACGAGCTGCAAAATATCACTTTTTTGGCTTTTCAGGAACAGTGTTCAAACACTGCCTTATGGGAAGAGGTATAACTCCCTGAGTGGAATGCACACATCACAAAACAGTTTCTCACAAAGCTTCTCTTCAGTTTTTAGCTGAAGATATCTTCTATTTCCCCACAGGCCTGAATGTGCTCCTGAATGTCCCTTTGCAGATCTATCTATGATGCCGTTTCAAAACTCCATAATAGAAAGAAAGTTTTATCTATGTGAGATGAATAGACATATCTATCACAAAGCAGTTACACAGAAAGCTTCTTTCCAGTTTTTGTCTGAATATATTTCCTTTTATACCATAGCTGTCCATACACTCCCGAATGTCCCCTGGTAGCTTTTTCTCCAAAAGGGATTCCGCAATCCTATATGAGAGAAAAGTATAACACTGTGAGTGAAATGCACACATCACAAAGGAGCTCCTTGGAAATCTTCTCTCCAGCATCTATCTGAAGATATTTCCGTTTTCAACATAAGCCTCAAAGTGTTGCCGAGTATCCCTTAGCTGACTAACCTAAAACAGTGTTAGACTACTGCTCAATGAAATCAGAAGCTAAACTGTGCATGTGGAATTCACGAGACCTAGAGCAGTTTCACAGAAAGTTTCCTTCCGATTTTTATCGGAGGGTATTTCTTTTTCAGCATATTCTTAAGAGCGTTCCCAAATGTCCTTTCTCAGGTTCCACAGAAACAGTGATTTCAAACTGCTCAATCCAAAGAATGATTTAACTCTATAAGATGAATGCACAGATCACAAAGCAGTTGCTCTGAAAGCTTCTCTCCAGTTTTCATCGGAAGATGTTTCCTTTCTCACCACAAGCCTCCGGGCACCTCTTAATATCCCTTCACAGATTCCTCAAAGACAGAGTTTCCAAACTGGGCAACGTAGTATAAGCTTTAACTCTCTGAAATGAATGCACACGTCAGAGAGTAGTTTCTTGGACTGTTTCTTTCTGGATTTCATTTCGGGACATTTCACTTTTTGCTGTAGTCTTCAATGTGCTGCAAAATATCACATTTTCAGTTTTACAGGAACAGTGTTCAAACACTGCCTTATGAGAAAAGAGGTATAACTCCCTGAGTGGAATGCACACATCACAAAGCAGTTTCCCTGAAAGATTCTCTCCATTTTTATCTGAAGATATTTCCTATTTCCCCACAGGCCTGAATATGTTCCCGAATGTCCCTTCATGAATCCATCCATGACTCAGTTTCAAAACGGTGTAATAGAAAGAACCTTTTGGCTATGTGAAACGAATAGACATATCTATCACAAAGCAGTTTCACAGTAAGCTTCTTTCCAGTTTTTGTCTGAGGATATTTCCTTTTTCACCTTTGCCGTCCATGTACTCCCGACTCAACCCTGGTAGTTTTTTCTCCAAACTGGACTCCTCAATCCTCCCTGAGAAGAAAATTATAACTCTATGACTGGAATGCACAAGTCACAAAGCAGCTCCTCTGAAATCTTCTCTCCAGTATCTATGTGAAGATATTTCCTTTTTCACCATAAGCCTCAAAGCGCTCCTGAGTATCCCTTAGCTGACTAACCTAAAACAGTGTTAGAACACTGCTCAAAGAAAACAGAAGCTTAACTGTGCAAGTGGAATTCACAAGACCTAGAGTAGTTTCACAGAAAATTTCCTTCTAGTTTTTATTGGAGGTTATTTCTTTTTCAGCATATTCTTATGAGCATTCCCAAATGTTCTTTCTCTGGTTAAACAGAAACAGTGATTTCAAGCTGCTCAAAGAAAGAATGATTTAACTCTATGAGATGAATACACATATCACAAAGCAGTTGCTCTGAAAGCTTCTCTCCAGTTTTCATCGGAAGACGTTTCCTTTCTCACCACAAGTCTCTGGGTGCCACTTAATATCACCTCACAGATTCCTCAAAGACAGAACTTCCAAACTGGGCATCGTAGTGTAAGCTTTAATTCTCTGAAGTGAATGCACAAGTCAGAGAGCAGTTTCTTGCAACGTTTCTTTCTGGGTTTTATTTCCGGATTTTCACTTTTTGCCATAGTCTTCAATGTGCTGCAAAATATCACTTTTTCAGCTTTTCAGGGACAGTGTTGAAACACTGCCTTATGAGAAAAGAGGTATATCTCCCTGAGTGGAATGCACACATCACAAAGCAGTTTCTCAGAAAGCTTCTCTCCAGTTTTTAGCTGAAGATATTTCCTATTTCCCAACAGGCCTGAATATGCTCCCGAATGTCCCTCCACGAATCTGTCCAAGACGTAGTTTCAAAACTGCGTAATAGAAAGAAAGTTTTATCTATGTGAGATGAATAGTAGTATCTATCACAAGGCAGTTACACAGAAAGCTTCTTTCCAGTTTTTGTCTGAATATATTTCCTTTTTTACCATAGCTGTCCTTATACTCCCGAATGTCCCCTAGTAGCCTTTTCTCCAACAGGGATTCCCAATCCTCTATGAGAAGAAAGGTATAATTCTGTGAGTGGAATGCACACGTCACAAAGAAGCTCCTCAGAAAGCTTCTCCCTAGTGTTTATCTGAGGATATTTCCGTTTTCACCATAAGCCTCAAAGCACTCCCGAATATCCTTTCGCAGACTAAACACAGTGTTAGAATACTGCTCAATGAAAAGAGAAGCTTAACTGTGTGAATGGAAATCACAGGATCGAGAGCAGTTTCACAGAATGCTTCCTTGTGGTTTTTATCTGAGGGTATTTCCTTTTCAGCATATTCTAAAGAGTGTTCCTAAATGTCCTCTCTCAGGCTCCACAGAAACAATGAATTCAAAATACTCAATCCAAAGAATGATTTAACTCTATGAGATGAATCCACACAGCACAAAGCAGTTGCTCAGAAAGCTTCTCTCCAGTTTTCAACGAAGAAATTTTCTTGCTCACCACAGGCCCCTGGGTGCCACTTAATATCTCTTCGCAGATTCCTCAAAGACAGAGTTTCCAAACTGGGAAATGTAGAGTAAGCTTTAATTCTGTGAAATAAACTCACAAATCAGAGAGCTGC
Source organism: Macaca mulatta (assembly GCF_049350105.2). Taxonomy (NCBI): domain Eukaryota; kingdom Metazoa; phylum Chordata; class Mammalia; order Primates; family Cercopithecidae; genus Macaca; species Macaca mulatta. The sequence continues at coordinate 56,717,578 of NC_133413.1, forward strand.
TTCTTGGAATGCTTCTTTTGGGTTTTATTTGAGGATAGTTCAATTTTCACCATAGTCTTCTATGCACTCTGAAATATCACTTTTTCAGTTTTACAGGAAACGTGTTCAAACACTGCATTATGAGAAAAAATGTATAACTCCCTGAGTGGAACGCACACATCACAACGCAGTTTCTCACAAGGTATCTTTCCAGTTTTTATCTGAAATATTTCCATTTTCAAAATAGTCTTGAATGTGCTTCCGAATGTCCCTTTGCAGATCCATCCATGATAGAGTTTCCAAGCTGTGTAATGTAAAGAAAGTTTTATCTATGTGAGATGAATAAAAATAGCAAAAAGCAGATTCACAGAAAGCTTCTTTCCAGTTTTCCTCTGAGGCTATTTCCTTTTTCACCATAGCTGTCCATATACAGCTGAATGTCTCTTGGTATTTTTTTCTCCAAAAGGCATTCCCCAGACCTTTATGAGAAGAGGGGTATAACACTGTGAGTGAAATGCACAGGTCTCAAAGCAGTTCCTCGGAAAGCCTCTCTCCAGTTTCTATCTGAACATATCTCCTTTATCACGGTAAGCCTCAAAGCACTCCCAAATATCCCTTTGCTCGCTAAACATAAAGAGTGTTAGAAAAGTGCTCCAGGAAAAGAGAAGCTTAACTGAGCAAAAGGAATTCAAGTGACACATAGCAGTTTCCAGAAAGCTTCCTTCTGGTTTATATCAGAGGATATTTATTTCTCCATATTCTAAAGAGCGTTCCCAAATGTCTTTCTTCAGATTCCACAGAAACAGTTATTTCAAACTGCTCAATCCAAAGAATGATTTAACTCTATGAGATGAATACACACATCACAAAGCAGTTGCTCAGAAGGCTTCTCTGCGGTTTTCATCGAAAGACATTTCTTTGCTCACCACAGGTGAATGGGTACCACTTACTATCCCTTTGCAGATTCTTGAAAGACAGAATTTGCAAACTGGGCAATGTAGTGTAAGCTTTACCTCTGTCAAATGATTGCACATATCTGAGAGCAATTTCTTGGTACGCTTCTTTCTGGGTTTTATTTGCGGATATATCACTTTTCACCATAGTCTTCAATGTGCTCCAAAATATCACTTTTTTGTTTTACTGGAACAGTGTTCAACCACTGCCTTATGAGAAAAGAGGCATAACACCCTGAGTGGAATACACATCAAAAAGCAGTTTCTCAGAATGCTTCTCTCCAGTTTTTATCTGAAGATATTTTCTTTTTCAACATAGGCCTGAAAGTTCTTTTGATTATCCCATCGTGGATCCGTCGATAATGCAGTTTCCAAACTGTGTAACATAAAGAAAGTTTTATCTATATGAGATGAATAAACACAGCAAAAAGCAGATTCACAGAAAGCGTCTTTCCAGTTTTTATCTGAAGATATTTCCTTTTTCACCATAGTCCTGAATGTACTCCTGAATATCCCTTCGCGGATCCATCCATGACAGAGTTTCCAAGCTGTGAAATGTAGAGAAAGATTTATCTATGTCAGATGAATACACATATCTAAAAATAGTTTCACAGAATGGGTTTTCTAGATGCTGTATGAGAAGAGAGGTAGAACACTATGAGTGGCATGCACATGTCACAAAGCAGCACCTCGGAAAACCTCTCACCAGTTTCTATCAGAACATATTTCCTTTTTCATCATAAGACTCAAAGTGTTCCCAAATATCCCTATGCACGCTAAACATAAACAGTGTTAGGAAACTGCTCAACGAAAAGTGAAGTTTAACTGGGGGAGTGGAATTCACACAACACAGAGAACTTTCACAGGAAGCTTCCTTCTGGTTTTTATCTGAGGATATTTCTTTCTCCATATTCTAAAGAGCATTCCCAAATATCCTTCCTCAGATTCCACAGAAACAGTGATTTTAAACTGCTCCTTACAAAGGATGATTAACTCTATGAGATGATTACACCTGTCACAAAGCAGTTGCTCAGAAAGATTCTCTCCAGTTTTCAAAAGATGACATTTCCTTGCTCAACACAGGCCTCCAGGCACCACTTAATATAACTTCACAGATTCCTCAAAGAGAGACTTTCCAAACTGGGCAATGTAGAGTAAGCTTTAACACTGTGACGTTAATACACATATCAGAGAGCAGTTTCTTGGAACGCTTCTTTCTGGGTTTTATTTGAGGACAGGACACTTTTCCCCATAGTCTTCATTGCACTCTGAAATATAACATTTTTGGTTTTACAGGAACAATGTTCAAACACTGCCTTATGAGAAAAGAGGTATAACTCCTTGAGTGGAATGCACACATCAGAAAGCATTTTCTCAGAAAACTTGTCTCCAGGTTTATCTGAAGATCTTTCCTTTTTCACCATAGGCCTGAATATGCTCCCAAATGTCCCTTCGTGATTCCATCCATGACGGAGATTCCAAGCTGCGTAATGTAAAGAAAGCTTTATCTATGTGAGATGAATAAGCATAGCATAAACAAATTCACAGAAAGCTTCTTTCTAGTTTTTATCTGAAGATATTTCCTTTTTTACCATAGTCCAGAAATTTCTCCCGAATGTCCCTTCACGGATCCATCCATGACAGATTTTGCAAGCTGCGTAATATAAAGAAAGCTTTATCAATGTGAGATGAATACACATAGCACAGAACAGTTTCACAGAAAGCTTCTTTCCAGCTTTTCCTTGAGGCTATTTCCCTTTTCACCATATCCATCAATATGCTCCCAAATATCCCTTATATGTTTTTGTCCAAAAGGGTTTCCCCAATGCTCTATGGGAAGAGAGGTGTAACATTGTGAATGGAATGCACACATCACAATGCAGTTTCTCAGAAAGCTTCTCTCTAGTTTTTATGGGAATATATTTCCTTTTTCGCAATAGGCCTGAATGCTCTTTCAAATATCCCATCACGGATCTGTCCGTGACAGAGTTTCCAACTGCGTAATATAAACAAAGTTTTATCTATGTGAGATGAATAAATAGAGCAAAAAGCAGATTCACAGAAAGCTTCTTTCTAGTTTTTATCTGAAGATATTTCCTTTTTTGCCATAGTCCTGAATGTGCTCCCGAATATCCCTTCGTGGATCCATCCATGACAGGGTTTCCAAGCTGTGAAATGCAGAGAAAGATTTTTCTATGTGAGATGAATATACATATCTAAGAACAGTTTCACAGAAAGGGTTTCTTAGATGCTGAATGAGAAGTATAACACTGTGAGTGGAATGCACACGTCACAAAGCAGCACTTCGGAAATCTTCTCTCCAGTTTCTATCAGAACATATTTCCTTTTTCAATGTAAGCCTCAAAGTGTTCCCGAATATTCCTATGCACGCTAAACATAAACAGCGTTAGGAAATTGCTCAATGAAAAGTGAAGCTTAACTGGGCGAGTGGAATTCACACGACACAGAGCAGTTTCACAAGAAGCTTGCTTCTGGGTTTTATCTGAAGATATTTGTTTTTCAGCATATTCTAAAGAGCGTTCCCAAATTTCCTTTCTCAGGTTCCACAGAAACAGTGATTTCAAACTGCTCAATAGAAAGAATGATTTAACTCTATGAGATGAATACACACATCACAAAGCAGTTGCTCAGAAAGCTTCTCTCACGTTTTCAAGGGAAGACATTTCCTTGCTCACCACAGGCCTCTGGGTGCCACTTAATATCCCTTCGCAGATACCTCAAAGATGCAGTTTCCAAATTGGGCAATGTAGAGTGAGTTTTAACTCTGTGATATGAAAACACATATTGGAGAGCAGTTTCTTGGAAGGCTTCTTTCTAGGTTTTATTTGATAATATTTCACTTTTTGCTGTAGTCCTCAATGCGCTCCAAAATATCACTTTTTTGGTTTTACAGGAACAGGGTCCACACACTGCCTTATGAGAAAAGAGGTATAACTCCCTGAGTGGAATGAACACATCACAAAGTAGTTTCTCAGAAAGCTTCTCTCCGGTTTTTGTCTGAAGATATTTCGATTTTCTCCGTAGTCCTGAATGTGCTCCTGAAGGTCCCTTCGTCAATCCGTCCACGACAATGTTTCCAAGCTGTGTAAGGTAAAGAAAGCTTTATCTATGTGAGATGAATAAACATTGCAAAAAGCAGATCCACAGAAATCTTCTTTCCAGTTTTTATCTTAAGATATTTCTTCTTTCACCATAGTCTTGAATGTGCTCCTGAATGTCCCTTTGTCGATCTGTCTATGACAGTGTTTCCAAGGTGCATAAGGTAAAGAAAGCTTTAAATATGTGAGATGAATAAACATTGCAAGAAGCAGATCCACAGAAATCTTCTTTCCAGTTTTTATCTTAAGATATTTCTTCTTTCACCATAGTCCTGAATGTGTTCCCGAAGGTTCCTCCGCGGATCCATCCATGACAGAGTTTCCAAGCAGTGTAATGTAAAGAAAGCTTTATCTATGTGATATGAATACACATAGCACAGAACAGTTTCACAGAAACCTTCTTTCCAGTTTTTTTCTGAGGCTATTTCTCCTTTCTCCATATGTGTCAATATGCTACCAAATATCCCTTGGTACCTTTTTCTCCAAAAGGGTTTTCCCGATGCTGTAGGAGAAGAGAAGTATAACACTGTGAGTGGAGTGCACACGTCACAAAGCAGTTCCTCGGAAAGCTTCTCTCCAGTTTTGGTCTGAACCTATTTCCTTTTTCACTGTAAGCCTCAAAGCGCTCCTTTATATCCCTTCACACGCTAAACATAAACAGGGTCAGAAAACTACTCAATGAAAAGAGAGGTGAAACTGAGTGAGAGGAATTAAAAAGACACAGAGCAGTTTCACAGAAAGCTTCCTTCTGGATTTTACCTGAGGATATTTCTTTCTCCATATTCTAAGGAGCCTTCCCAAATGTCCTTGCTCAGATTGCACAAAAACAGTGATTTCAAACTGCTCAATCCAAACAACAGTTTAACTCTATGAGACCAATACACACATCATGAAGCAGTTGCTCAGAAATCTTCTCTCCAGTTTTCATCGGAAGACGTTACCTTGCTCACCACAAGCCTCTGGGCACCACTTAATATCCCTTCACAGATTCCTCAAAGACAGAGTTTCCAAACTGGACAACGTGGTGTAAGCTTTAGCTCTCTGACATAAATGCACACGTCAGAGAGCAGTTTCTTGGAATGCTTCTTTCTGGGTTTCATTTCAGGATATTTCACTTTCCGCCATAGTCTTCAATGTGCTGCCAAACATCACTTTTTCAGTTTTTACAGGAACAGTGTTCAAGCACTGCTTTATGAGAAAAGTAGTATAACTCCCTGAGTGGGATGCACACATCAGACAGCAGTTTCTCAGAGAGTTTCTCTCCAGTTTTTAGCTGAAGGTATCTCCGTTTTCATCATACGTGTGAATGTGCTCTCTAATGTCCCTTCACAAATCCATCCATGACACAGTTTCAAAACTGTGAAAAAGAAAGAGAGGTTTATGTTTGTGAGATGAATAGACATATCTGTCACAAAGCAGTTTCACAGAAAGATTGCTTACATTTTTTCTCTGAGCATATTTCCTTTTTCACCGTAGCCATCCATATTCCCTGAATGCCCCCTGGTAGCTTTCTCTACAAACAGGATTCCCCAATCCTCTCTGAGAAGGAAAGTATAACTCTGTGAGTGGAATGCACACATCACAAAGCAGCTCCTCGGAGATCTTCTCTCCAGTATCTATCTGAAGATATTTCCGTTTTCACCGTAAGCCTCAAAGCACTCCCGAGTTTCCCTTTGCTGACTAACCAAAAACAGTGTTAGAATACTGCCCAATAAAAATAGAAACTTAACTGTGTGAGTGAAATTCACATGACATAGAGCAGTTTCTCGGAAAGTTTCCTTCTGGTTTTTGTCGGAGGGTATGTCTTTTTCAGCATATTCTTAAGAGCGTTCCCAAATGTCCTTTCTCAGGTTCCATAGGATCAGTGATTTCAAACTGCTCAATTCAAAGAATAACTTAACTCCATGAGATGAATACACACATAACAAAGCAGTTGCTCTGAAAGCTTCTCTCCAGTTTTCACCAGAAGACGTTTCCTTTCTCACAAGAAACCTCCGTGTGCCATGTAATATCCCTTCACAGATTCCTAAAAGACAGACTTTCCAAACTGGGCAACGTAGTATAAGCTTTAACTCTCTGAAATGAATACATACATCAGAGACCACTTTCTTGGAACACTTCCTTCTGGGTTTTATTTCAGGATATTTCACTTTTCACCATAGTCTTCAATATGCTGCAAAGTATCACTTTTTCAGTTTTACAGGAACAGTGTTCAAACACTGCCTTATAATAAAGGGGTATAACTCCCTGAGTGGAATGCACACATCACAAAGCAGTTTCATGGAAAGCTTCTCTCCAGTTTTTATCTGGAGATATTTCCTATTTCCAAACAGGTCTTAATTTGCTCTGGAATATCCCTTCACGAATCTGTACATGACGCAGTTTCAAATGTACGTAATAGAAAGAAAGTTTTATCTATGTGAGATGAATAGACATATCTATCACAAAGCAGTTTCACAGAAAGCTTCTTTCCAGTTTTTGTCTGACGATATTTCATTTTTCTCCATAGAAGTCCATATATTCCTGAATGTCCCCTGGTAGCTTTTTCTGCAAACGGGATCCCCGATCCTCCATGAGAAGAAAAGTATAACTCTGTGAGTGGAGTGCAAACGTCACAAAGCAGCTCCTCGGAAAACATCTCTCCAGGATTTCTCTGAAGATGTTTCCATTTTCACCATAAGCCTCAAAGCGCTCCCGAGTATCCCTTAGCTGAGCAACCTAAAACAGTGTTAGAATACTGCTCAATGAAAACAGAAGCTTAACTGTGTGAGTGGACTTCACATGACCTAGAGCAGTTTCACAGAAAGTTTCCTTCTTTTATTTATTGGAGGGTATTTCTATTTCAGCATATTCTTAAGAGCATTCCCAAATGTCCTTTCTCAGATTTCACAGAAACAGTGATTTCAAACTGCTCAATCCAAAGAATGATTTAAATCTATGAGATGAATACACATATCACAAAGCTGTTGCTCTAAAAGCTTCTCTCCTGTTTTCATCGGAAGACGTTTCCTTTCTCACAACAAGCCTCCGGGTGCCACTTGGTATCCCTTCACAGATTTTTAGGAGACAGAGTTTCCACAGTGGGCAATGTAGTATAAGCTTTAACTCTCTGAAATGAATGCGCACGTCAGAGATCAGTTGCTTGGAACGCTTCTTTCCGGGTTTTATTTCAGGATATTTCACTTTTCGCCATAGTCTTCGATGTGCTCTAAAATATCACATTTTCAGTTTTACAGGAACAGTGTTCAAACACTGCCTTATGAGAAAAGAGGCATAATTCCCTGAGTGGAATGCACATATCACAGCAACTTCTCAGAAAGCTACTCTCCAGTTTTTATCTGAAGATATATCCTATTTCCCTACAGGCTGAATGTGCTCCCGAATGTCCCTTCGCGAATCCGTCCAAGACACAGTTTCCAAACTGCATAATAGAAAGAAAGTTTTATCTATGTGAGATGAATAGACATATCTATCACAAAGCTTTTTCACAGAAACTTCTTTCCACTCTTTGTCTGAGGATATTTCCTTATTCACCATAGCCGTCCGTATACTCGTGCATGCCCCTGGTAGCTTTTTCTCCATGTGGGATTCCCCAATCCTCTCTGAGAAGAAAAGTGTAACTCTGTGAGTGGAATGCACACATCACAAAGCAGCTCCTTGGAAATCTTCTCTCCAGTATCTATCCGAAGATATTTCCGTTTTCACGGAAGCCTCAAAGTGTTCCCAAGTATCCCTTAGCTGACTAACTAAAAACAGTGTTAGAATACTGCTCAATGAAAACAGAAGCCTAACTGTGTGAGTGTACTTCACGTGACCTAGAGCAGTTTCACAGAAAGTTTCCTTCTGGTTTTTATGGGAGGGTATTTTTTTTTCAGTATATTCTTAAGAGCATTCCCAAATGTCCTTTCTCAGGTTCCACAGAAACAGTGATTTCAAACTGCTCAATACGAAGAATGATTTAACTCTATGAGATGAATACACACATCACAAAGTAGTTGCTCCGAAAGCTTCTCTCCAGTTTTTATCAGAAGACGTTTCCTTTCCCACAACAGGCCTCCAGGTGCCACTTAATATCCCTTCACAGATTCCACAAAGACAGAGTTTCCATACTGGGCAATGTAGTGTAAGATTACCTCTATGAAATTAATGTACATGTCAAGGAGCAGTTTCTTGGAACACATCTTTCTGGGTTTCATTTGAGGATATTTCACTTTCTGCCATAGTCTTCAAAGTGCTGCAAAATATCACTTTTTCAGTTTTACAGGAAGAGTGTTCAAACACTGTCTTATGAGAAAAGAGGTATAACTCCCTAAGTGGAATGCACACATCGAAAAGCAGTTCCTCAGAAAGCTTCCCTCTAGTTTTTATCTCAAGATATCTGCTATTTCCCCACGTGTCTGAATGTGCTCCCAAATGTCCCTTCGCGAATTCGTCCATGACGCAGTTTCAAAACTGCGTAATAGAAAGAAAAGTTTATCTATGTGAGATGAATAGACATATCTATCACTAAGCAGTTTCACAGAGAGCTTGTTTCCAGTATTTGTCTAAGGATATTTCGTTTTTCACCATAGCCATCCATATACTCCAGAATGCCCCCTAGTAGTTTTCTCTCCAAAAGGGATTCCCCAAAACTCTCTGAGAAGAAAAATATAACTCTGTGAGTGGAAAGCACACGTCACAAAACAGCTCCTCGGAAATCTTCTCCCCAGTACCTATCTGAAGATATTTCCGTTTTCACCTTAAACCTCAAAGTGCTCCCGTGTATCCCTTAGCTGACTAACCTAAAACAGTGTTAGAATACTGCTCAATGAAAACAGAAGCTTTGTGTGCATGTGGACTTCATGTGACCCAGAGCAGTTTCACAGAAAGATTCTTTCTAGTTTTTATCAGAGGGTATTTCTTTTTCAGCATATTCTTAAGAGCATTCCCAAATGTCCTTTCTCAGGTTTCACAGAAACAGTGATTTCAAACTGCTCAATCCACAGAATGATTTAATTCTATGAGATGAATACACACATCACAAAGCTGTTGCTCCAAAAGCTTCTCTCCTGTTTTCATCGGAAGACGTTTCCCTTCTCACCACAAGCCTCCAGGCGCCACTTAATATTCCTTCACAGATTCCTCAAAGACAGAGCTTCCAAACTGGGTAACGTAGTGCAAGCTTTAACTCTCTGAAATTAATGCACACGTCAGAGAGCAGTTTCTTGGAATGCTTCTTTCTGGGTTTTATATCAGGATATTTCACCTTTTGCCATAGTCTTCAATGTGCTGCAAAGTTTCACTTTTCCAGTTTTACAGGAACAGTGTTCAAACACTGCCTAATGAGAAAAGAGGTATAACTCCCTGAGTGGAATGCACACATCACAAGCTGTTTCTCAGAAAGCTTCTCTCCAGTTTTTTTCTGAAGATATCTCCTATTTCCCCACAGGCCTGAATGTATTCCTGAATGTCCCTTCGCAAATCGGTATGGACGCAGTTTCAAAACTGCGTAATAGAAAGAAAGTTTTATATATGAGAGATGAATGGACATATCTATCACAAACCAGTTTCACAGAAAGCTTCTTTCCAGTTTTTGTCTGAGGATATTTTCTTTTTCATCATCCCGTCCATATTCCCCCGAATGTCCCGTGGTAGCTTTTTCTCCAAGCAGGATTTCTCAATCCTCTATGAGAAGAAAAGTGTTACTCTGTGAGTGGAATGCACAAGTCACAAAGCTGCTCCTCAGAAATGTTCTCTCTAGTATCTATCTGAAGATATTTCCATTTTCACTGTAAGCCTCAAAGTGCTCCCGAGTATCCCTTAGCTGACTAACCTGAAACACTGTTAGAATACTGCTCAATGAAAATAGACACTGAATTGTGTGAGTGTAAATCACGTGACCTAGGGTAGTTTCACAGAAAATATCCCTCTGGTTTTTATTGGAGGGTATTACTTTTTCAGCCTATACTTAAGAGCGTTCCCAAATGTCCTTTCTCAGATTCCACAGAAACAGTGATTTCAAACTGCTCAATCCAAAGAATGATTTAACTCTATGAGATGAATACACACATCACAAAGCAGTTGCTGCGAAATCTTCTCTCCAGTTTTCATCAGAAGTCATTTCTTTCTCACCACAATCCTCTGGGTGCCACCTAATATCACTTCACAGATTCCTCATAGACAGTTTCCAAACTGGGCAACGTAGTGTAAGCTTTAACTTTCTGAAATGAATGCACACGTCAGAAAGAAGGTTCTTGGAATGCTTCTTTCTGAGTTTTATTTCAGGATATTTCACTTTTCTCCATAGTCTTCAATGCCTTGCAAAATATCACTTTTTCAGTTTTACAGGAATAGTGTTTAAACACTGCCTTATGAGAAAAGAGGTATAACTCCCTGAGTGGAATGCACAAATCACAAAGCAGTTTCTCAGGAAGCTTCTCTCCAGTTTTTATCTAAAGATATGTCCTATTTCCCCACAGGCCTGAATGTGCTCCCGAATTTCCCTTCGCAAATCCGTCCAGGATGGAGTTTCAAAACTGCGTAATATAAAGAAAGTTTTATCTATGTGAGATGAATAAACATATCTATCACAAAGCAGTTTGACAGAAATCTTCTTTCCAGTTTTTGTCTGAGGATATTTCCAATTTCACCATAGTCATCCACATACTCCCGAATGTCCCTTGGTAGCTTTTTCTCCAAAAGAGGTTCCCCAATTCTCTAAGTGAAGAAAAGAATATCTCTGTGAGTGGTATACATATGTTACAAAGCAACTCTTTGGAAAGCTTCTCTGAACTTTCCATCCGAAGGTATTTCCTTTTTCACCATAAGCCTCAAAGCGCTCCCGAATATCACTTCACACACTAAAAAAAAAAAACCTGTTAGAATACTGCTCAATGAAAAGAGAAGCTTAACTGTGTGAGCAGAATTCACATGACAGAGAGCAGTTTCACAGAAAGCTTCCTTCTGGTTTCTATCTGCAGTTGTTGCTTTTTCAGCATGTTCTAAAGAGCGTTTCCAAATGTCCTTCTTCAGATTCCACAAAAACAGTGATTTAAAGGTGCTCAATACAAAGAATGATTTAACTCTATGCGATGAATACAAACATCACAAAAGAGTGGCTCAGAAAGCTTCTCTCCAATTTTCGGCAGAAGAGATTTCCTTGCTCGCCACAGGCCTATGGTTGCCACTTAATATCCCTTCGCAGAATCCTTAAAGACAGACTTTCCAAACTGGGAAATGTAGAGTAAGCTTTAACTCTGTGAAATGAATGGACATGTCAGAGAGCAGTTTCTTGGAATGCTTCTTTCTGGGTTTTATTGGATGACATTTCACTTTTTGCGATAGTCTTCAATGTGCTCCTAGTATCACTTTTTTAGTTTTACAGGAACATTGTTCAAACAGTGCCTTATGAGAAGAAAGTTATAACTCCCTGAGTGGAATGAAAACATCATAAAGTAGTTTCTCAGAAAGCTTCTCTCCAGGATTTATCTGATGATATTTCCTTTTTCACCATAGGCCTGAATGTGATCCCTAATATCCGTTCATGGATCAATCCATGATGGAGTTTCCATGCTGCATAATGTAAAGAAAGCTTTATCTATGTGAGACGAATAAACATAGCAAAAAACAGATTCACAGAACGTTTCTTACCAGTTTTTATCTGAAGATATTTCCTTTTTCACCATAGTCCTGAATTTGCTCCCGAATGTCCCTTTGTGGATCAATCCATGACAGAGTTTCCAAGCTGAGTAATGTAAAGAAAGCTTTATCTATGTGAGATGAATACACATATCACAGAGCAGTTTCATAGAAAGCTTCTTTCCAGTTTTTGTCTGAGGCTATTTCCCATTTCACCATAGGCATCAATATGCTCCCGAATATCACTTGGTAACTTTTTCTCCAAAAGGGTTACCCCGATGCTGTATGAGAAGAAATGTATAACACTGTCAGTGAAATGCACACATCAGAAAGCAGTTTCTCAGAAAGCTTGCCTCCAGTTTCGGTCTGAACATATTTCCTTTTTCATCGTAAACCTCAAAGTGCTCCCGAATATCTCTTCAGATGCTAAACATAAACAGCGTTAGAAAACTGCTCAATGAAAAGAGAGGCTTAACTGAGCGAGAGGAATTAAAGTGACTCAGAGCAGTTTCACAGAAAGCTTCCTTCTGGAATTTACCAGAGGATATTTCTTTCTCCATATTCTAAGGTGCATTCCCAAATGTCCTTCCTCAGATTCCACAAAAACAGTGACCTCATACTGCTCATTCAAAAATGGTTTAATTCTGTGAGATGAATACTCACATCACAAAGCAGTTGCTGAGAAAGATTCTCTCCAGTTTTCATCGGAAGACGTTTCTTTGCTCACCACTAGCCTCCGGACGCCACTTAATATACCTTCTCAGATTCCACAAAGACAGAGGTTCCAAACTGGGCAACATAGAGTAAGCTTTACTTCTGTGAAATGAATGCATATATCATCCTCTGTGAAATGAATGCATATATCAGAGAGCAGTTTCTTGGAATGCTTCTGTCTGGGTTTTATTTGAGGATATTTCACTTTTTGCCATAGTCTTCAATGTGCTCCGACGTATCATATTTTTGGTTTTACATGAACAGTGTTCAAACACTGCCATATGAGAAAAAGAGATAAAACTCGCTGAGTGAAATGCACAAACCACAAAGCAGTTTCTCAGAAAGTTTCTCTCCAGTTTTTATCTGAAGATATTTCCTATTTCACCATAGGCATGAATGCGATTCCGAATATCCTTTCGCGGATCCATCCATGACGGAGTTTCTATGCTGCGTAATGTAAAGAAAGCTTTATCTATGTGAGATTAATAAACATAGCAAAACGTCAATTCACAAAAACTTCTTTCCAGTTTTTATCTGAAGATATTTCCTTTTTCAGCACAGTCCTGAATGTGCTCACAAATGTCCCTTCACGGATCCATCCATGAGAGAGTTTCCAAGCTGCATAATGTAAAGAAAGCTTTATCTATGTGAGATGAATACACATACCAGAAATCAGTTTCACAGAAAGGTTCTTTCCAGTTTTTATCTGAGGCTATTTCCTTTTTCACCATAGGTGTCAATATGCTCCCGAATATTCTTGGTACCGTTTTATCCAAAATGTTTTCCTGATGCTGTATGAGAAGAGAGGTATAACACTCTGAGTAGAATGCACACATCACAAAGCAGTTCCTCGGGAAGCTTCTCTTCATTTTCTATCTGAAGATATTTCCTTTTTCACTCCCGAATATCACATCATACGCTAAACATTAACAGTATGAAAACTGATCAATGCAAGAGAAACTTAACTGAGAGAGAGGAATTCACAGGACAGACAGCAGGTTCACAGAAATCGTCCTTCTTGTTTTTATCTGAGGATATTTAGTTTTCCATATTCTAAAGAGCATTCCCAAATGTCCTTCCTCAGATTCCATAGAAAGTGTTTTTCAAACAGATCAATCCAAAGAATGGTTTATCTCTATGAGATGAATACACACATCACAAAGCAGTTGCTCACAAATCTTCTCTCCAGTTTTTAACAGAAGACATTTCTTTGCTCACCACAGACCTCTGGGAGCCACTTAATATCCCTTCGCAGATTCCTCAAAGATAGCGTTTCCAAACTGGGCAATGTAGAGTAAGCTTTAATTCTGTGAAATGAATGCATATATCAGAGAGCAGTTCCTTGGAACGCTTCCTTCTGGGTTTTATTTGAGGAGTGTTCTCTTTTCACCATAGTCTTCAATGTGCTATGAAATATCATGTTTTCGGTTTTACAGGAACAGTGTTGAAACACTGCCTTATGAGAAAAAAGGTATATCTCCCTGAGTGGAAAGCACACATCACATAGCAGTTTCTCAGAAAGCTTCTCCCCAATTTTTATATGAAGAGATTTCCGTTTTCACCATAGGCCTGAAGGTACTCCCAAATGTCCCTTTGCAGATCTGTTCTTGACGGAGTTTCCAAACTGCATAATATAAAGAAAGTCTCATCTATGTGTGATGAATAAATATATCTTTCACAAAACATTTTCTCAGAAAGCTTCTTCCCCGTTTTTGTCGGAGGGCAATTCCTTTTTCAACATAGCCATCTATATACTCCTGAATGTCCGTTGGTAGCTTTTTCTCCAGAAGAGATTCCCCAATCCTTTATGAGAGGAAAGGTATAACTCTGTGAGTGGAATGCACACATCACAAAGCAGCTCCTTAGAAAGCTTCTCTCTACTGTTTATCTGAAGATATTTCCTTTTTCACTATAAGACTCAAAGCGCCCCCGAGTATCCCTTCGCAGACTAAACACAGTGTTAGAATACTGCTCAATGAAAAGAGAAGCTTAAGTGTGTGAGTAGAAATCACATGACTGAGAGCAATTTCACAGAAAGCTTCCTTGTGGTTTTTTTTTTTTTTTTTTTTTTTTTGAGACGGAGTCTCGCTCTGTCGCCCAGGCTGGAGTGCAGTGGCGCGATCTCGGCTCACTGCAAGCTCCGCCTCCCGGGTTCACGCCATTCTCCTGCCTCAGCCTCCCGAGTAGCTGGGACTACAGGCGCCCACAACCGCGCCCAGCTAATTTTTTGTATTTTTAGTAGAGACGGGGTTTCACCGTGGTCTCGATCTCCTGACCTTGTGATCCGCCCGCCTCGGCCTCCCAAAGTGCTGGGATTACAGGCATGAGCCACCGCGCCCGGCCTATTCCTTGTGGTTTTTATCTGAGGGTATTTCATTTTCAGCATATTCTAAAGACCGTTCCCAAATGTCCTTTCTCAGGCTCCACAGAAACAATGAATTCAAACTGCTCAATCCAAAGAATGATTTAACTCTATGAGATGAATCCACACACCACAAAGCAGTTGCTCAGAAAGCTTCTCTCCAGTTTTCAATGGAAGAAATTTTCTTGCTCACCACAGGCCCCCAGGCACCACTTAATATATCTTCGCAGATTCCTCAAAGACAGAATTTTTAAACTGGGCAATGTAGGGTAAGCTTTAATTCTGTGAAAAGAATGTGCACATCAGAGAGCTCCTCCTTGGAATGCTTCTTTCTGGGTTTTATTTGAGGATAGATCAATTTTCACCATAGTCTTTAATGCGTTCCGAAATATCACTTTTTCAGTTTTACAGCAAACGTGTTCAAACACTGCATTATGAGAAAAGAGGTATAACTCTCTGAGTGGAATGCACACATCTCAAAGCAGTTTCTCACAAAGCTTCTCTCCAATTTTTATCTGAGGTAATTCCATTTTCAAAATAGCCTTGAATGTGCTCCCAAATGTCCCTTTGCGAATCAATCCATGACAGAGTTTCCAAGCTGCGCAATGCAAAGAAAGTTTTATCTATGGGAGATGAATAAAAATAGCAAAAAGCAAATTCACAGAAAGCTTCTTTTCAGTTTTTCTCTGAGGATATTTCCTTTTTCACCATAGCCATCCATATACACCCGAATGTCCCTTGGTATCTTTTCCTCCAAAAGACATTCCCCAATCCTTTATGAAAAGAGAGGTATAACACTGTAAGTGAAATGCACAGGTCCCAAAGCAGTTCCTCGAAAAGCCTCTCTCCAGTTTCTATCTGAACATGTTCCCTTTTTCAAAGTAAGCCTCAAAGCACTCCCAAATATACCTTCACTCACTAAACATAAAGAGTGTTAGAAAAGTGCTCCATGAAAAGAGAAGCTTAACTGAGTGAAAGGAATTCACATGAGACATAGCAGTTTCACAGAAAGCTTCCTTCTGGTTTTTATCAGATGATATTTCTTTCTCCATATTCTAAAGAGCATTCCCAAATTTCCATCCTCAGATTCCACAGAAACAGTGATTTCAAACAGCTCAATCCAAAGAATGATTTAACTATATTTGATGAATAAACATGTCACAAAGCTGTTGTTCAGAAAGCTTCTCTCCAGTTTTCAATGGAAGACATTTCCTTGCTCACCACAGGCCTCCAGGCACCACTTAATATAACTTCGCAGATTCTTCAAAGACAGTGTTTCCAAACTGGGCCATGTAGAGTAAGCTTTAACTCTGTGAAATGAATGCACATATCAGACAGCCGTTTCTTTGAAGGCTTCTTTCTGGGTTTTATTTGAGGACAGTTCACTTTTCCCCATAGTTTTCAATGCACTACAAAATATAACATTCTCAGTTTTACAGGAACAGTGTTCAAACACTGCCTTCTGAGAAAGGAGTTATAACTCCCTGACTGGAATGCAGACATCACAAAGCAGTTTCTCAGAAAACTTCTCTCCGGTTTTTTTCTGAAGATAATTTCTTTTTCATCATTGGCCTAAATGTGCTCCCGAATGTCCCTTCATGGTTCCGTCCATGACAGAGTTTCCAAGCTCCATAATATAAAGAAAGCTTTATCTATGTGAGATGAATAAACAGAGCAAAAAGCAGACTCTCAGAAAGCTCCTTTCAGTTTTTATCTGAAGATATTTCCTTTTTCACCATAGTCCTGTATGTGCTCCCGAATGTCCCTTTGTGGATCCGTCCATGACAGAGTTTCCAAGCTACATAATGTAAAGAAAGCTTTATCTATGTGAGATGAATACACATAGCACAGAGCAGTTTCAAAGAAAGCTTTTTTCCAGTTTTTGTCTGAGGCTCTTTCCCTTTTCACCATAGGTGTCAATATGCTCCCGGATATCCCTTGGTACCTTATTTTCCAAAATGGTTTCCCCGAAGATGTATGAGAAGAGATGTACAATACTGTGAGTAAAATGCATACGTCACAAAGCAGTTCCTCAGAGATCTTCTCTCGAGTTTCTATCTGAACATATTTCCTTTCTCACTGCAAGACTCAAAGTGCTTCCGAACATCCTTTCGTACACTAAACATAAACAGTGTTAGAAAACTCTTCAATGAAAAGGGAAGCTTAACTAAAGGAGAGGAATTCACACGACACATAGCAGTTTCACAGAAAGCTTCCTTCTGGTTTTCATCTGAGGATAATTCTTTCTCCATATTCCAAAGAATGATGGAAATGTCCTTCCTGAGATACCACAGAAACAGTGATTTCAAACTGCTCAATCCAAGGAATGATTTTACTCTATGAGACGAACACACACATCACAAAGCAGTTGCTCTGAAAGCTTCTCTCTTGTTTTCATGGGAAGACATTTCCTTGTTCACCACAGGCCTCTGGGGCACCACTTAATATCCCTTGGCATATTCCTCAAAGACAGAGTTTGCAAACTGGGCAATGTACAGTATGCTTTAATTCTGTGAAGTGAATGCACATATCAGAGAGCAGTTTCTTGGAATGCTTCTTTCTGGATTTTACTTGAGGATAGTTCACTTTTCGCCATAATCTTCAATGCACTCCGAAATATCACTTTTTCGGTTTTACAGCAACAGTGTTCAAACACTGCCTGGTGAGAAAAGAAGTATAATTCCCTGAGTGTAATGCACAGATCACAAAGCAGTTTCTCAGAAAGCCTCTCTGCAGCAATCATCTGAAGATATTTCCATTTTCATCATAGTCCTGAATGCGCTCTCGAATGTTCCTTCTCGGATCCGTCCATGACAGAGTTTCCAAGCTGTGTAATGTAAAGAAAGCATTATCTATGTGATATGAATATACATATCACAGATTAGTTTCACAGAAAGCTTCTTTCCAGTTTTTGTCTGAGGCTATTTCCTTTTTCACCATAGGCATCATATGCTTCCGAATATCCCTTGCTATCTTTTTCTCCAAAATGTTTTCCCGATGCTGTATGAGAACAGAGGTATAACACTCTGAGTGGAATGCACACATCACAAAGCAGTTACTTGGAATGTTTCTCTCCATTTTCTATCTGAAGATATTTCCTTTTTCACTGTAAGTCTGAAAGCGCTCCTGAATATCCCTTTGCACGCTGAACATAAACAGCATGAAAACTGGTCAATGAAAGAGAAGCTTAACTGAGTGAGAGGAATTCACACGACACATAGCAGTTTCAAAGAAAGCGTCCTTCTTGTTTTTGTCTGAGAATATTTAGTTCTCCATATTCTAAAGAGCATTCCCAAATGTCTGTACTCAGATTCCACAGAAACAGTGATTTCACACTGCTCAATCCAAAGAATGGTTTAACTCTATGAGATGAATACACACATCAACTCACAAAGCAGTTGCTCAGAAAGCTTCTCTCCAGTTTTCAAAGGAAGACATTTCCTTGCCCACCACAGACCTCTGGGAGCCACTTAATATCCCTTCACAGATTCCTCGAAGTCAGAGTTTCCAAACAGGGCAATGAAGGATAAGCTTTAATTCTGTGAAATGAATACACTTATCAGAGAGCTGTTTCTTGGAATGCTTCTTTCTGGTTTTTATTTGAGGATACTTCACTTTTTGCCATATTCTTCAATGCACTCCGAAATAACTTTTTCATTTTTACAGGAGCAGTGCTCAAACACTGCCTTATGAGAAAAGAGATATAACTCCCTGAGTGAAATGCACACATCACAAAGCAGTTTCTCAGAAAACTTCTCTCCAGTTGTTTCTTTTTCTTTTTTTTTTTTTTTTTTTTTTTTTTTGAGACGGAGTCTCGCTGTGTCTCCCAGGCTGGAGTGCAGTGGCGTGTGATCTTGACTCACTGCAAGCTCTGCCTCCCGGGTTCACATGATTCTCCTGCCTCAGCCTCTGAAGTAGCTGGGACTATAGGCGCCTGCCACCACGCCCTGCTAGTTTTTGTATTTTTTTTAGTAGAGACGGGGTTTCACCATGTTAGCCAGGATAGTCTCGATCTCCTGACCTCATGATCCACCCGCCTCGGCCTCCCAAAGTGCTGGGATTACAGTCTTGAGCCACCGCGCCCGGCCAGTTTTTATCTGAAGATATTTCCTTTTTCACCATAGGCCTAAGTGTGCTCAAGAATGTCCTTTTGCAGATCTATACATGAGGGAGTATACAAACTGCGTAATATAAGGAAAATTTTATCTCTTTGAGATTAATAAACATATCTATGACAAAGCAGTTTTACAGAAAGGTTCTCTCCAGTTTTTGTCTGAGGATGTTTACTTTTCCACCATAGCCGTCCATATACTCCCAAGTGTCCCTTGGTATCTTTTTCTCCAAAAGGGATTCCCCAATACTCTATGAGAAGAAAGGTATAAATCTGTGAGTGAAATGCATACGTCACAAAGCAGTTCCTCGGAAAGCTTCTCTCCAATTTCTATCTGAATATATTTGCCGAATATCCCTTTACAAAGTAAACACAGTGTCAGAATACTGCTCAATGAAAAGAGAAGCTTAACTGTGCGAGTGGAATTCACATGACATAGAGTAGTTTCACAGAAAGCTTCCCTCTGATTTTTATCAGAGGGTATTTCTTTTTCAGCATATTCTAAGGAGTGTTCCCAAATGTCTTCTCTCAGATTTCATGGAAACAGTGATTTCAAACTGCTCAATCCAAAAAATGATTTATCTTTTATCTTTTTTTTTTTTTTTTTTTTTTTTTGAGACAGAGTCTCGCTCTGCCGCCCAGGCTGGAGTGCAGTGGCTGGATCTCAGCTCACTGCAAGCTCCGCCTCCCGGGTTCACACCATTCTCCTGCCTCAGCCTCCCGAGTAGTTGGGACTACAGGTGCCCGCCACCGCGCCCGGCTAGTTTTTTTGTATTTTTTTTTTTAGTAGAGACGGGTTTTCACCGTGTTAGCCAGGATGGTCTCAATCTCCTGACCTCGTGATCCACCCGTCTCGGCCTCCCAAAGTGCTGGGATTACAGGCTTGAGCCACCGCGCCCGGCCAAAATGATTTATCTTTATGTAATGAATACACACATCACAAAGCAGTTTCTCAGAAAGCTTCTCCCCAGTTTTCAACGGAAGACATTTCCTTGATCACCAGAGGCCTCTGGCGCCACTTAATATCCCTTTGTAGATTCCTCAAAGACAGAGTTTCCAAACTGGGCAACGTAGAGAAAGCTTTAGCTCTGTTGAATGAAAGCACATATCACAGAGCAGTTTCTTGGAACGTTTCTCTCTGGGTTTTATTTGAGGATATTTCACTTTCCGCCATAGTCTTCAAAGTGCTCCGAAATATTACTTCTTCTCTTTTACAGGAACAGTGTTCAAACACTGCCTTATGAGAAAAGAGATATAACTCCCTGGGTGGAATGCACACATCACAAAGAAGTTTCTCACAAAACTTCTCCCCAGTTTTTATCTGAAGATATTTCCTTTTTACCATAGGTAAGAATGTGATCCCGAATATCCCTTTGGGGCTCCATCCATGACGAAGTTTCCAAGCCGTGTAGTGTAAAGAAATTTTACCTGTGTGAGATGAATAAACATAGTAGAAAGCAGATTCACAGAAAGCTTCTATTCAGTTTTTATCTGAATATATATCCATTTTCACCATAGTCCTGAATGTGCTCCCTAATATCCCTTTGTGGATATGTCCATGACAGAGTTTCCAAGCTGTGTAATGTAACGAAATCTTTATCTATGTGAGATGAATAAACATAACAAGAAGCTGATTCACAGAAAGCTTCTTTCCAGTTTTTATCTGAAGATATTTCCTTTTTCATCATACTACTGAATATACTCCCGAATGTACCATGGCGGATCCTTCCATGACAGAGTTTCCAAGCTGTGTACTCTAAGGAAAGCTTTATCTATGTAAGATGAATACATATGTCACAGAGCAGTTTCACAGAATGCTTCCTTCCAGTTTTGTCTGAGGCTGTTTCCCTTTTCACAATAGGCATCAATATGCTCCCAGATATCACTTGGTACCTTTTTCTCCAAAAGTGTTTCCCTGATGCTGTATGAGAAGACAGGTATAACACTGTGAGTGGAATGCTCACGTCACAAAGCAGTTCCTCGGAAAGCTTCTCTCCAGTTTCGATCTGAACATATTTCCTTTTTCACCGTAAGTCTCAAAGTGCTCCCGTATATCCCTTCATACGGTATACATGAGCAATGTTAGAAAACTGCTCAATGAAAAGAGAAGCTTAATTGAGCGAGAGGAATTCAAATGACATACAGTAGTTTCACAGAAAGCTTCCTTCTGGTTTTTATCGGAGGATATTTCTTTCTCCATATTCCAAAGATCATTCCCAAATGTCCCTCCTCATATTGCACAGAAGCAGTGAATTCAAACTGCTCAATCCAAAGAATGATTTAACTCTATGATATGAATACACACATCACAAAGCAGTTGCTCAGAAAATCATCTGCAGTTTTCATCGAAAGACATTTCCTTGCTCACCACAGGTGAACGGGCACCACTTAATATCCCTTCACAGATTCCCAAAAGACAGAATTTACAAACTGGGCAATGTAGAATAAGCTTTACCTCTGTGAAATCGATGCATATATCCGAGATATGTTTCTTGGTACGCTTCTTTCTGGGCTTTATTGGAGGATATATCACTTTTCACCGTAGTCTTCAATGCACTCCAAAATATCACTTTTTTGTTTTACAGAAAGCATTCAAACACTGCCTTATGGGAAAAGAGGTATAACACCCTGAGTTGCATACACACATCAAAAAGCAGTTTCTCAGAATGCTTCTACCAGTTTTTATCTGAATATATTTCCTTTTTCAACATAGGCCTGAAAACACTTTTGATTATCCTGTTGTGGATCCGTTGATGATGGAGTTTCCAAACTGTAACATAAAGAAATTTTATCTATGTGAAATGAATAAACACAGCAAAAAGCAGATTCACAGAAAGCTTCTTTCCAGTTTTTATCTGAAGATATTTCTTTTTTCACCATAGTCCTGAATGTGCTCCCAAATATCCCTTCACGGGTCCATCCATGACAGAGTTTCCAAGCTGCGAAATGTAGAGAAAGATTTATCTATGTCAGATGAATACACATATCTAAAAACAGTTTCACAGAATGGGTTTCCTAGATGTTGTATGAGAAGAGAGGTATAACACTGTGAGTGGAATGCACGTGTCACAAAACAGCACCTTGGAAAGCCTCTCTCCAGTTTCTATCAGAACATATTTCCTTTTTCACCATAAGCCTCAAAGTGTTCCCGAATATCCCTATGCACGGTAAACATAAACAGTGTTAGGAAACTGCTCAATGAAAGTGAAACTTAACTGGGGGAGTGGAATTCACACGACACAGAGAAGTTTCACAGGAAGCTTGCTTCTGGTTTTTATATGAAGGTATTTCTTTTTCAGCATATTCTAAAGAGCATTCTCAAATTTCCTTTCTCAGGTTCCACAGAAACAGTGATTTCAAACTGCTCAATCCAAAGAATGATTTAACTCTACGAGATGAATACACACATCACAAAGCAGTCGCTCAGAACGATTCTTTCCAGTTTTCAATAGAAGACATTTCCTTGCTCACCACAGGCCTTTGGGCGCCACTTAATATAACTTCACAGATTCCTCAAAGAGAGACTTTCCAAACTGGGCAATGTAGAGTAAGTTTTAACTCTGTGACATGAATACACATATCAGAGGGCATTTTCTTGGAACGTTTCTTTCTGGGTTTTATTTGAGGATATTTCACTTTTTGCCATAGTCCTCAATGCGCTCCGAAATATCACTTTTTTGGTCTTACAGGAACAGTGTTCGAACACTGCCTTTGAGCAAAGAGGTATAACCCCTGAGTGGAATGCACACATCACAAAGCACTTTCTCAGAAAGCCTCTCTCCAGTTTTTATCTAAAGATATTTCCTTTTTCGCCATAGGTCTGAATGTGCTCCTGAATTTTCCTTCATGGATCTGTCCTTGACGGAGTTTCCAAACTGCATAATATAAAGAAAGTTTTATCTATGTGAGAGAATAAATATGTATATCACAAAGCAGTTTCACATAAAGCTTCTTTCCAGTTTTTGTCTTAGGATATTTCCTTTTTCACAATAACCATACATATACTCCTGAATTTCCCTTGGTAGCTTTTTCTCCAAAAGGGATTCCCAAATCCTCTATGAAAAGAAAGGTATAAATCTTTGAGTGAAATGTACACATGACAAAGCAGCTCCTCTGAAAGCTTCTCTCAAGTTTCTATCTGAAGATATTTCCGTTTTCACCATAAGCCTCATAGCGCTTCCGAATATCCCTTCGCAGACTAAACAGAGCAGTCTCACAGAAAACTTCCTTCTGTTTTTTATCTGAGGGTATTTTTTTCAGCATATTCTAAAAAGTGTTCCCAAATGTCCTTTCTCAGGTTGCACAGGAACAGTGATTTCAAACTCTTCAATCCAAAGGATGATTTAACTCTATGAGATGAATGCACACAACACAAAGCAGCTGCTCAAAAAGATTCTCTCAAGGTTTCAATGGAAGGGATTTCCTAGCTCACCACAGGTCTCCAGGAGCCACATAATATCCCATCGCAAATTCTTCAAAGACAGAGTTTCCAAACTGGGCAACATAGAGTGAGCTTTAACTCTGTGAAATGAATGCACATATCAGAGAGCAGTTTCTTGGAACGATACTTTCTGAGTTTTATCTGAGGACATTTCACTTTTCACCATAGTCCTCAATGCGCTCCATAATATCACTTTTTTGGTTTTACAGGAACAGAGTTCAAACACCACCTTACTAGAAAAGCGTATAACTCCTTGAGTGGAATGCTTACGTCACAAAGCAGTTTCTCAGAAAGCTTCTCTCCAGTTTTTATCTGAAGATATTTCCATTTTCAGAATAGGCCTGAATGTACTCCAAAATGTCCCTTCACAGATCAGTCCATGACAGATTTTCCAAGCTGTGTAATGTAAGGAAAGCTTTATCTTTGTGAGACGAATAAACATAGCAAAAAGCAGATTCACAGAGATCTTCCTTCCAGCTTTTGTCTGAGGATATTTCTTTTTTCACCATAGCCATCCATGCACTCCTGATGTCCCTTGGCAGCTTTTTCTCCAAAAGGGATTCCCCAGTCCTTTATTAGAAGAGAGGTATAACACTGTGAGTAAAATGCACAGGTCACAAAGCAGTTCCTCAGAAAACCTCTCTCCGGTTTCTATCTGAACATATTTCCTTTTACATCATAAGCCTCAAAGCACTCCCAAATATCCCTTTGCTCGCTAAATGTAAACAGTGTTAGAAAAGTGCTCAATGAAAAGAGAAGCTTAACTGAGTGAGCGGAATTTTCATGACACACAGCAGTTTCACAGAAAGCTTCCTTCTAGTTTTTATCTGAGGATATTTCTTTCTCCATATTCTAAAGAGCATTCCCAAATGTCCTTCCTCAGATTCCGCAGAAACAGTGATTTCAAACTGCTCCTTCCAAAGGATGATTTAACTTTATGAGGTGAATACACCCGTCACAAAGCAGTTGCTCAGAAAGCTTCTCTCCAGTTTTCAACGGAAGACATTTCCTTGCTCACCACAGGCCTCTGGGCGCCACTTAATATAACTTCGCAGATTCCTCAAAGAGAGACTTTCCAAACTGGACAATGTAGAGTAAGCTTTAACTCTGTGAAGTGAATACACATATCAGAGAGGAATTTCTTGCAACGCTTCTTTCTGGGTTTTGTTTGAAGATAGACCACTTTTCTCTATAGTCTTCAATGCACTTCGAAATATAACTTTTTTGATTTTACAGGAACAGTGTTCAAACATTGCCTTATGAGAAAAGAGGTATAACTCCCTGAGTGGAATGCACACATCACAAAGCAGTTTCTCAGAAAACTTGTCTCCAGGTTTATCTGAAGATCT
Source organism: Macaca mulatta (assembly GCF_049350105.2). Taxonomy (NCBI): domain Eukaryota; kingdom Metazoa; phylum Chordata; class Mammalia; order Primates; family Cercopithecidae; genus Macaca; species Macaca mulatta. The sequence goes on from NC_133413.1 coordinate 56,742,223, forward strand.
TTCCTTTTTCATCATAGGCCTGATTGTGCTCCCGAATGTCTCTTTGTGATTCTGTCCATGATGGAGTTTCCAAGCGGTGTAATATAAAGAAAGCTTTATCTATGTGAGATGAATAAGCATAGCATAAAACAGATTCACAGAAAGCTTCTTTCCAGGTTTTCTCTGAAGATATTTCCTTTTTCACCACAGTCCAGAAATTTCTCCTGAATGTCCCTTCACGGATCCATCCATGACAGATTTTGCAAGCTGCGTAATGTAAAGAAAGCTTTATCAATGTGAGATGAATACACATAGCACAGAACAGTTTCACAGAAAGCTTCTTTCCAGCTTTTCCTTGAGGCTATTTCCCTTTTCACCATATTCATCAATATGCTCCCAAATATCCCTTGTTGTGTTTTTGTCCAAAAGGGTTTGCCCGATGCTGTATGAGAAGAGAGGTATAACATTGCGAATGGAATGCACAAGTCACTAAGCAGTTCCTCGGAAAGCTTCTCTCCAGTTTCTATCTGAACATATTTCCTTTTTCACCATAAGCCTCAAAGCCCTCTTGAATACCCCTTCACACGCTACACATAAACCGTGTTTTAAAACTGCTCATTGAAAAGAGAAGCTTAATTGAGTGAGAGGAATTCACAAGACACAGAGCATTTTCACAGAAAACTTCCTTCTGGTTTTTACCCGACGATATTTCTTTCTCCATATTCTAAAGAGCGTTCCCAATGTCCTTCCTCAGATTCCACAGGAGCAGTGATTTCAAACTGCTCTATCCAAAGAATAGTTTACCTCTATGAGATGAATACACAGATCACAAAGCAGTTGCTCAGAAAGCTTCTCTCCGGTTTTCAACGGAAGACATTTCCTTGCTCACCACAGGCCTTGGGCGCCACTAAATATCCCTTCATAGATGCCTCAAAGACAGAATTTCCAAGCTGGTCAATGTAGAGTAATCTTTACCTCTGTGAAATGATTACATATATGAAAAAGCAATTTCTTGGAATGCTTCTTCCTGGGTTTTATTTGAGGATATTTCACTTTTCGCTATAGTCTTTAAGGATCTCCAAAATATCATTTTTTTGGTTTTATAGGAACAGTATTCAAACACTGCCTTATTAGAAAAGAGGTATAATTCCCTGAGTGGAATGCACACGTCAAACAGCAATTTCTAAGAAAGTTTCTCTCAATTTTTTGTCTGAAGATATTTCCTTTTTCACCATAGGCCTGAATGTGCTCTCGAATGTCCCTTCGCCAATCCGTCCATGATTGAATTTCCAAACTGTGTAACATAAAGAAAGTTTTATCTATGTGAGATGAATAAACATATCTATCACAAAGCAGTTTCACACAAAGCTTCTTTCCAGTTTTTCTCTGAGGATATTTCCTTTTTCATGATAGCCGTCCATATACTCTTGAATGTCCCTTGGTGGCTTTTTCTCCAAAAGAATTTCACCAATCCTCTAAGCGAAGAAATGTATATCTCTGTGAGTGGAATGCACACGTCACAAAGCAGCTCCTCAGAAAGCTTCTTCCCTGTTTCTGTCTGAAGATATTTCCGTTTTCACCATAAGCCTCAAAGTGCTAACGAATATCACTTCGCAGACTAAACAAAAACAGTGTTAGAATACTGCTCAATGAAAAGAGAAATTGAACTGTGTGAGTGGAATTCACATGACCGAGAGCAGTTTCACAGAAAGCTTCCTTCTGGTTATTATCTGAGGGTATTTCTTTTTCAGCATATGCTAAAGATTGTTTCCAAATGGCCTTTCTCAAGTTCCAAAGAAACAGTGATTTCAAACTGCTCAATCCAAAGAATGATTTAACTCTATAAGATGAGTGCACACATCACAAAGCAGTTGCTCAGAAAGCTTCTCTCCAGTTTTCAACAGAAGACATTTCCTTGCTCATCACAGGCCTCCAGGTGACACTTAATATCCCTTCGCAGATTCCTCAGAAACAGAGTTTCCAAACTGGGCAATGTAGATTAAGATTTATTTCTGTGAAATGAATGCACATATGAGACAGCAGCTTCTTGGAACGCTTCTTTCTGGGTTTTACTTGAGAATAGTTCAATTTTCGCCATAGTCTTCTATGCGCTCTGAAATATCACCTTTTCGGTTTTACAGGAACCATGGTCAAACACTGCCTTATGAAAAAAGTGGTATAACTCCCTGAGTGCAATGTACACATCACAAAGCAGTTTCTCAGAAAGTTTCTCTGCAGTAATTATCTGAAGATATTTCCATTATCACCATACTCCTGAATGTGCTCCCAAATGTCCCCTCACAGATCCGTCCATGACAGAGTTTCCAAGCTGCATAATGTAAAGAAAGCTTTATCTATGTGAGATGAATCCACATATCACAGATTAGTTTCACAGAAAGCTTCTTTCCAGTTTTTGTCTGAGGCTATTTTCCGTTTCACCATAGGCATCAATATGCTCCCGAATATCCCTTGCTACCTTTTTGTCCAAAATGTGTTCATGATGTTGTATGAGTAGAGAAGTATAACACTTTGAGTGGAATGCACACATCACAAAGCAGTTCCTCGGAAAGCTTCTCTCCATTTTCTATCTGAAAATACTTCCTTTTTCACTGTAAGGCTGAAAGCGCTCCTTAATATCCCTTCGCATGCTAAACATAAACAGTATGAAAACTGGGCAATGCAAGAGAAGCTTAACTGAGCAAGAGTTATTCACAAGACATACAGAAGTTTCACAGAAAATGTCCTTCTTGTTTTTATCTGAGGATATTTAGTCTTCCATATTCTAAAGAGCATTCTCAAATGACCTTCCTCAGATTCCAAGCAAACAGTGATTTCAAAGGGCTCAATCCAAAGAATGGTTTAACTCTATGAGATGAACCCACAGGCCACAAAGCAGTTGCTCAGAAAACTTCTCTCCAGTTTTCAAAGGAAGACATTTTCTTGCTCACCACAGTCGTCTGGGAGCCACTAAATATCCCTTCACAGATTCCTAAGAGGCAGAGTTTCCAAACTGGGCAATGTACAGTAAGCTTTATTTCTCCGAAATGAATGCACATATCACAGAGCAGTTTCTTGGAATGTTTCTTTCTGGGTTTTATTTGAGGAGAGTTCTCTTTTCGCCATAGTCTTCAATGCAGTACGAAATATCACATTTTCAATTTTACAAGAACTGTGTTGAAACACTGCCTTATGAGAAAAGAGGTATATCTCCCTGAGTGGAATGCACACATCACAAAGTAGTTTCTCAGAAAGCTTCTCTCCAACTTTTATATGAAGAGATTTCCGTTTTCACCATAGGCCTGAAAGTGCTCCCGAATGTCCCTTTGCAGATCTGTCCTTGATGGAGTTTCCAAACTGCGTAATATAAAGAAAGTTTTATCTATGTGAGATGAATAAACATATGTATCACAAAGCAGTTTCCCAGAAAACTTCTTTCCGTTTTTGTCTGAGGATAATTCCTTTTTCACAATAGCCTTCTGTATACTCCTGAATGTTCCTTGGTAGCTTTTTCTCCAGACGGGATACCTCAATCCTCTATGAGAAGAAAAGTATGACTCTGTGAGTGGAATGCACACGTCACCAAGCAGCTCCTCACAAAGCTTCTCTCTAGTACCTATTTGAAAACATTTCTGTTTTCACCATAAGCTTCAAAGCACTCCCGAATATCCCTTTGCAGACTAAACACAGTGTTAGACTACTGCTCAATGAAACGAGAAGCTTAACTGTGCGAGTTGAAGTCACATGACCGAGAGCAGTTTCACAGAAAGCTTCCTTCTGGTTTTCACTTGAGGATATTTCATTCTCCATATTCCAAAGAGTGTTCCCAAATGTCCTTCCTCAGATACCATAGAAACAGTGATTTCAAACTGCTCAATCCAAAGAATGGTTTAATTCTATGAGGTGAATACACACGTCACAAAGCAGTTGTTCAGAAAGCTGCTCTCCAGTTTTCAAAGGAAGACATTTTCTTGGTCACCACAGTCCTCTGGGAGCGACTTAATATCCCTTCACAGATTCCTAAAAGACAGAGTTTCCAAACTGGGTAATGTAGAGTAAGCTTTAATTCTGTGAAATGAATGCACATATCAGAGAGCAGTTTTTTGGAACAGTTCTTTCTGGGTTTTATTTGAGGAGAGTTCTCTTTTCATCGTAGTCTTCAATGTGCTACAAAATATCATGTTTTTGGTTTTACAGGAACAGTGTTGAAACACTGCCTTATGAGAAAAGAGGTATATCTCCCTGAGTGGAATGCACACATCACAAAGTAGTTTCTCAGAAAGCTTCTCTCCAATTTTTATATGAAGAGATTTCCGTTTTCACCATAGGCCTGAAAGTGCTCCCAAATATCCCTTTGTGGATCTGTTCTTGACGGAGTTTCCAAACTGCATAATATAAAGAAAGTTTTATCTATGTGAGATGAATAAACATATCTATCACAAAGCAGTTTCCCAGAAAGCTTCTTTCCCGTTTTTGTCTGAGGATAATTCCTTTTTCACAATAGCCATCTATATACTCCTAAATGTCCCTTGGTAGCTTTTTCTCCGAAAGGGATTCCCCAATCCTCTATGAGAAGAAAGGTATAACTCTGTGAATGGAATTCACACGTCACAAAGTAGCTCCTCAGAAAGTTTCTCTCTAGTGTCTATTTGAAGATATTTCCGTTTTCACCATAAGCCTCAAAGCACTCCCGAATATCCCTTCGCAGACTAAACACAGTGTTAGAATACTGCTCAAGGAAAAGAGAAGCTTAACTGGGTGAGTGGAAATCACATGACTCAGAGCAGTTTCACGGAAAGCTTACTTCTGGTTTTCATCTGAGGATATTTCTTTCTCCATAATCCAAAGAGTGTTCCCAAATGTACTTCCTCAGATACCACAGAAACAGTGATTTCAAACTGTTCAATCCAAGGAATGGTTCAACTCTATGAGATGAATCCACACATCACAAAGCAGTTGCTCAGAAAGCTTCTCTCCAGTTTTCATCGGAAGACATTTCCTTACTCACCACGGGTTTCCGGGGCACCACTTAATATCCCTTCGCATATTCCTCAAAGACAGAGTTTGCAAACTGGGTAATGTAGAGTATGCTTTAATTCTGTGAAGTGAATGCACATATCAGAAAGCAGTTTCTTGGAACGTTTCTTTCTGGGTTTTACTTGAGGATACCTCACTTTTCACCATAGTCTTCAATGTACTGCAAAATATCACTTTTTCGGTTTTACAGGAACAGTGTTTAAACACTGCCTTATGAGAAAGGATGTATAACTCCCTGAGTGGAATGCACACATCACAAAGCAGTTTCTCAGAAAGCTTCTGTGCAGTAATTATCTGAAGATATTTCCATTTTCATCATAGTCCTGAAGGTGCTCCCCAATGTCCCTTCTCGGATCCGTCCATGACAGAGTTTCCAAGCTGCGTAATGTAAAGAAAGCTTTATCTATGTGAGATGAATAAGCATAGCAAAAAACAGATTCACAGAAAGCTTCTCTTCAGTTTTTATCTGAACATACTTCCTTTTTTACCATAGTCCTGAATGCCCTCCCGAATGTCCCTTCGTGGTTCCGTCCATTACAGAGTTTCCAAGCTTCGTAATGTAAAGAAAACTTTATTTATGTGAGATGAATACACATATTTCAGAGCAGTTTCATAGAGAGCTTCTTTCCAGTTTCTGTCTGAAGCTATTTCCCTTTTCACCATAGGCATCAACATGCTTGCGAATATCACTTGGTTAGTATTTCTCCAAAAGGGTTTCCCCAATGCTGTGTGAGAAGAGAGGTATAACACTTTGAGTGGAATGCACACGTAACAAAGTAGTTCCTCAGAAAGCTTCTCTCCAGTTTCGGTCTGAACATATTTCCTTTTTCACCATAGGCCTCAAAGTGCTCCCGAATATCCCTTCACATGCTAAACATAAACAGGGTTAGAAAACTGCTCAATGAAAAGAGAGACTTAACTAAGTGAGAGGAATTAAGATGACATGGAGTAGTTTCAAAGAAAGCTTCCTTCTGGATTTTACCTGAGGATATTTCTTTCTCCATATTCTAAGGAGCATTCAGGAATGTCCTTCCGCAGATTCCACGAAATCGTTGATTTCAAACAGCTCAATCCAAAGAATGGTTGAACTCTATGAGATGAATGCACACATCACAAAGCAGTTGCTCAGAAAGCTTCTCTCCAGTTTTCATCGGAAGACGTTTCCTTGCTCACCACAAGTCACTGGGTGCCACTTAATATCCATTCACAGATTCTTCAAAGATAGAGTTCCCAAACTGGGCAATGTAGAGTAAGCTTTAACTCTGTGAAATGAATGCACATACCAGAGAGGAATTTCTTGGAACGCTTCTTTCTGGGTTTTATTTGAGGATATTTCACTTTTTGCCATAGTTTTCAATGCGCTCTGAAATATCACTTTTTCGGTTTCACAAGAACAGTGTTCAAACACTGCCTTATGAGTAAAGAGGTAAATCTCGCTGAGTGGAATGCACACGTCACAAAGCAGTTTCTCAGAAAGCTTCTCTCCAGTTTTTATTTGAAGATATTTCTTTTTTCACCATACGCCTGAATGTGCTCCCGAATGTCCCTTTGTGACTCCGTCCATGTCGGCGTTTCAAAACTGCGTAATAGAAGGAGTTTTATCTATGTGAGATGAATAAACATATCTATCACAAAGCAGTTTCACAGAAACCTTTTTTCCAGTTTTTGTCTTAGGATATTTCCTTTTTCACCATATTCGACCATATACTCCCAAAAGTCCCGTGGTAGCTTTTTCTCCAAAAGGGATTCCCCAATCCTCTATGAGAAGAAAAGTGTAACTGTGCAAGGAATGCACATGTCACAAAGCAGCTCTTCTAAAATATTCTCTCTAGTTTCTTATCCGAAGATATTTCCGTTTTCATCATAAGCCTCAAAGTGCTCCTGAGTATCCCCTAGCTGACTAAAATAAAACAGTGTTAGAATACTACTCAATGAAAATAGAAGCTTATCTCAACAATCGGAATTTACATGACACAAAGCAGTTTCACAGAAAGCTTCTTTCTGGTTTTTATCAGAGAGTATTTCTTTTTCAGAATATTCTTTAGAACATCTCCAAATGTCCTTTCTCAGGTTCCACACAAAGAGTTATTTCAAACTGCTCAATCCAAGGAATGATTTAACTCTATGAGATGAATACACACATCACAAAGCAGTGGCTCTGAAAGCTTCTCTTCAGTTTTCACCAAAAGATATTTCCTTGCTTGCCACAGGCCTCCAGTTGCCACTTAATATCCCTTTGCAGAATCCTCAAAAACAGACTTTTCAAACTGGGAAATGTAGAGTAATCTTTAACCCTCTAAATGAATGCACATGTCAGAGAGCAGTTTCTTGAAATGCTTATTTCTGGGTTTTATTTCAGGATATTTCACTTTTTGCCATAGTCTTCCATGCGCTCTGAAATATTACATTTTCATTTTTACAGGAAGAGTTTTCAAACACTGCCTTAGGAGAAAAGTGGTATAACTCCCTGAGTGGAATGCACACATCACAAAGCAGTTTCTAAGAAAGCTTCTATCCAGTTTATGTCTGCTGATATCTCCTTTTTCTCCCTAGACCTGAATGTGATCCCAAATGTCCCTTCGTGGATCCATCCATGACAATTCCAACCTGCGTAATATAAGGAAAGATTCATCTGTGTGAGTTGAATAAACATACCTATCACAAAACAGTTTCACAGAAATCTTCTTTGCAGTTTTTGCCTGAGGATATTTCTTTTTCACCATAGCCATCCATAAACTCCCAAATATCCCTTGGTAGATTTTTCTCCAAAAGAGTTTCCTAAATCCTCTATGAGAAGAAAGGTACAATTCTGTGAGTGGAATGCACATGTCACAAAGCATCTCCTCGGAAAGCTTCTCTCTGGTATCTATCTGAAGATATTTCCTTTTTCACCATAAGCCTCAAAGCGATCCCGAATATCCACTTGCAGACTAAACAAAAACAGTGTTAGAATACTGCTCAATGAAAACAGAAGCTTAACTGTGCGAATGGAATTCACATGACACAGAGCAGTGTCACAGAAAGCTTCCTTCAGGTTTCTATCTGAGGTTATTTTTTTTCTGGATATTCTAAAGTGCATTCCCAAATGTCCTTTCTCAGATTCAACAAGAAGTGTGATTTCAAACTGCTCAATCCAAAGAATGGTTTAACTCTATGAGACGAATACAAACATCACAAAAGAGTTGCTCAGAAAGCTTCTCTCCAATAGTCAATGGAAGACATTTCCTTGCTCGCCACAGACTTCCTGTTGTTACTTAATATCCCTTCCTAGAATCCTCAAAGATAGACTTTCCAAACTGGGAAATGTAGAGTAAGCTTTAACTCTGTGAAATGAATGGACATGTCAGAGAGTAGTTTCTTGGAACACTTCTTTCTGGGTTTTATTGGACCACATTTCACTTTTTGCCATAGTCTTCAACGTGCTCCAAACATCACTTTTTTACTTTTACAGAAAAAGTGTTCAAACAGTGCCTTATGAGAAGAAAGGTACAAATCCCTGAGTGGAATGCACACATCACCAAGCAGTTTCTCACAAAGCTTCTCTGCAGTTTTTATCTGACGTTATTTCCTTTTTCACCATAGGCCAGAATGTGATCCCGAGTATCCCTTCACGGATCCGTCCATGACAGAGGTCCCAAGCAATGTAATGTAAAGAAAGCTTTACCTATGTGAGAAGAATACACATATCACAGAGCAGTTTCACAGAAAGTTTCTTTCCAGTTTTAGTCTGAGGCTATTTCCCTTTTCACCATGTTCATCAATATGCCTCCGAATATCCCTTGGTACCTTTTCCTCCAAAAGGGCTTCCCTGATGCTGTATGAGAAGAGAGGTATAACACTTTGAGTGGAATGCATACGTCACAAAGCAGTTCCTCTTAAACCTTCTCTCCAGTTTCTATCTGAACATATTTCCTTTTTCACCTTAAGTCTCGAGTGCTTCCAAATATCCCTTCAGTCGCTAAACATAAACAGTGTTAGAGAACTGGTCAATGAAAAGAGAACCTTAACTGAGCGAGAAGAATTCACACGATACATAGCAGTTTCACAGAAATCTTCCTTCTGGTTTTTATCTGAGGATATTTCTTTCTCCATATTCTAAGGAGCATTCTCAAATGTCCTAACTCAGATTCCATAGAAACAGTGATTTCAAAATGCTCAATCAAAAGAATGATTTAACTCTATGAGATGAATGCACACGTCACAAAGCAGTTGCTCAGAAAGCTTCTCTCCAGTTTTCAACGGAAGACATTTCCTTGCTCACACAGGCCTCTGGGTGCCAATTAATATCCCTTCGCAGATTCCTCAAGAGAGACTTTCCAAACTGGGCAGCATAGATTAAGCTTTATCTGTGAAATAAATGCACATATAAGAGAGCAATTTCTTAGAACAATTCCTTCTGGATTTTATTTGAGGATAGTTCACTTTTGGCCATAGTCTTTAAAGTGCTCCAAAATATCACTTTTTCGGTTTTACAGGCACAGTGTTCAAACACTGCCTTATGAGAAGAGATATAACTACCTGAGTGGAATGCACACGTTACAAAGTAGTTTCTCAGAGTTTCTCTCCTGTTTTTATCTGAAGATATTTCCTTTTTCACCATAGGCCTGAATATGCTCCCAAGTGTCCCTTTGCGGATCCATCCATGATGGAGATTCTTAACTGCGTAATATAAAAAGGTTTTATCTATGTGAAATCAATAAACATATCTATCACAAAGCAGTTGCACAGAAAATTTCTTTCCAGTTTTTGTCTGATGATATTTCATTTTTAATTATAGCCATCTATATACTCCCAAATGTCTCATGGTAGCTTTTTCTCCAAAAGGGATTCCCCAATCCTCTATGAGAAGAAAGGTAAAATTCTTTGAGTGGAGTGCACATGTCACAAAGCAGCTCCTCAGAAAGCTTCTTTCCTGTTTCTATCTGAAGATATTTCCGTTTTCACCATAAACCTCAAAGTACTTCTAAATATCCCTTTACACACTAAAGAAAAACAGTGTTAGAATACTGCTCAATGAGAAAAGAAGCTGAACTCTGTAGTGGAATTCAAACGACACAGAGCAGTCCCACAGAAAGCTTCCTTCAGTTTTTTATCTGAGGATATTTCTTTTTCAGCATATTCTAATGAGTATTCCCAAATATCCTTTCTCAGATTCCACAGAAACAGTGATTTCAAACTCTTCAATTCAAAGAATGATTTAACTCTATGAGAATAATACACACAACACAAAGCAGCTGCTCAGAAAGCTTCTTTCCAGTTTTCAACGTTAGACATTTCCTTCCTCACCATAGGCCTCCAGGAGCCTCTTAATATCCCTTTGCAGATTCCTGAAAGACAGAGTTTCCAAACTGGGCAATGTAGAGTCTGCTTTAACATTGTGAAATGAATGCACATATCAGAAAATAGTTTCTTGGAATGCTTCTTTCTGGGTTTTATTTGAGGAGAGTTCTCTTTTCGCCATAGTGTTCAATGCACTCCATAATATCACTTTTTCGGTTTTACAGGAACAGTGTTCAAACACTGCCTTATGAGAAAAGAGGTAAAACTCGTTGAGTGAAATGCACACACCACAAAACAGTTTCTCAGAGAGCTTCTCTCCAGTTTTTATCTGAAGATATTTCCTTTTTCACCATAGGCATGAATGTGATCCTGAATATCCCTTTGTGGATCCGTCCATGACGGAGTTTCCATGCTGCGTAATGTAAAGAAAGCTTTGTCTATGTGAGATGAATAACCATAGCAAAAAGTGGATTCACAGAAACTTATTTCCGGTTTTTATCTGAAGATATTTGCTTTTTCAGCAGTTATGAATGTGCTCCTGAAGGTCCCTACACGGATCCATCCATAACAGAGTTTCTAAGCTGCACAATGTAAAGAAAGCTGTATCTGTGTGAGGTGAATACACATATCATAAATCAGTTTCACAGAAAGCTTCTTTCCAGTTTTTATCTAAGGCTATTTCCTTTTTCATCATAGGCGTCAATATGCTCCCAAATATCCCTTGCTATCTTTTTCTCCAAAATGTTTTCCCATTGCTGTATGAGAAGACAGGTATAACACTCTGAGTAGAATGCACACATCACAAAGCAGTTCCTCGGAAAGCTTCTCTCCATTTTCTATCTGAAGATATTTCCTTTTTCTTTGTAAGCCTGACAGCACTCCCGAACATCACATGACACACAGCAGTTTCACAGAAAGCGTCCTTCTTGTTTTCCTCTGAGGATATTTAGTTCTCCATATTCTAAAGAGCGTTCCCAAATGTGCTTCCTCAGATTCCACAGAAACATTGATTTCAAACTGTTCAATCCAAAGAATGGTTTTACTCTATGAGATGAATACACACATCACAAAGCAGTTGCTCAGAAAGCTTCTCTCCAGTTTTCAAAGGAAGACATTTCCTTGCTCACCACAGACCTCTGGGAGCCACTTAATATACCTTCACAGATTCCTCAAAGACAGAGTTTCCAAACTGGGCAATGTAGAGTAAGCTTTAATTCTGTGAAAGGAATGCACATGTTAGAGAGCAGTTTCTTGGAATGATTCTTTCTGGGTTTTATTTGAAGATACTTCATTTTTTGCCATAGTCTTCAATGCATTCTGAAATAACTTTTTCATTTTTACAGGAATGGTGCTCAAACACTGCCTTATTAGAAAAGAGGTATAATTTTCTGAGTGGAAAGCACACATCACAAAGCAGTTTCTCAGAAAGCTTCTCTCCAATTTTTATCTGAAGATATTTCCTTTTTCACCATAGGCTTGAATGTGCTCAAGAACGTCCTTTTGCGGACCTGTCCATGAGGGAGTATACAAACTGCGTAATGTAAGGAAAGTTTTATCTCTTTGATTTGAATAAACATATCTATCACAAAGCAATTTCACAGAAAGATTCTCTCCAGTTTTTGTCTGAGGATGTTTACTTTTCCACCATAGCCGTCCATATACTCCCAAATGTCCCTTGGTAGCTTTTTCTCCAAGTTTCCCCAATTCTCTATGAGAAGAAAGGTATAAATATGTGAATGGAATGCATACGTCACAAAGCAGTTCCTCGGAATACTTCTCTCCACTTTCTATCCGAATATATTAGTTTTTTCACCGTAAGCCTCAAAGCGGTTCGAATATCTCTTTGCAGAGTAAACACAGTGTTAGAATATTGCTCAATGAAAAGAGAAGCTTAACTGTGGGAGTGGAATTCACGTGACATAGAGCAGTTTCACAGAAAGCTTCCTTCTGATTTTTATCAGAGGGTATTTCTTTTTCAGCATATTTTAGAGTGTTCCCAAATGTGCTCTCCCAGGTTCCACAGAAACAGTGATTTCAAACTGCTCAATCTAAAGAATTATTTATCTTTATGGGATGAATACACATATCACAAAGCAGTTGCTCAGAAAGCTTCTCCCAGTTTTCAATGGAAGACATTTCCTTGCTCACCACAGGCCTCCGGTGCCACTTAATATCCCTGCGTAGATTCCTCAAAGACAGAGTTTCCAAACTGGGCAACATAGGGAAAGCTTTAGCTCTGTTAAATGAAAGCACATATCACAGAGTAGTTTCTTGGAATGCTTCTTTCTGTGTTTTATTCGAGGATATTTCACTTTTCGCATTGTCTTCAAAGCACTCTGAAATATCACTTTTTCTGTTTTACAGGAACAGTGTTGAAACACTGTCTTATGAGAAAAGAGTTATAATTCCCTGAGTGGAATGCACACACCACAAAGAAGTTTCTCAGAAAGCTTCTCTCCAGTTTTTATCTGATGATATTTCCTTTTTTACCATAGGCAAGAATGTGATCCCAAATATTCCTTCGCGGATCCATCCATGACAGAATTTCCAAGCTGCGTAATGCAACGAAAGCTTTATCTATGTGAGATGAATAAACAAAACAAGAAACAGATTCACAGAAAGCTTCTTTCCAGTTTTTATCTGAAGATATTCCTTTTTCATACTACTGAATATGTTCCCGAACGTGCTTTGTGAATCCATCCATGACAAAGTTTCCAAGCTGTGTAATGTAAAGGAAGGTTTATCTATGTGAGATGAATACATACATCACTGAGCAGTTTCACAGAAATCTTCTTTCCAGTTTTTGTCTGTAGATATTTCCCTTTTCACCACACGCATCAATATGCTCCTGAATAGTCCTATGTACCTTTTTCTACTAAAGGATTTCCCCAATGCTGTATGAGAAGAGAGGTATAACACTGTGAGTGGAATGCTCATGTCACAAAGCAGTTCCGCAGAAAGCTTCTCTCCAGTTTCTCTCTGAACATATTTTCTTTTTCACCGTACGCTTGAAGGTGCTCCCGTATATTCCTTCATACGCTAAACATGAGCAAAGTTAGAAAACTGCTCAATGAACAGAGAAGCTTAACTGAGCGAGAAGAATTCACACGACACACAGCAGTTTCACAGAAAGCTTCCTTCTGGTTGTTATTTCAGGATATTACATTCTCCGTATTCTAAAGATCATTCCCAAATGTCCCTCCTCAGATTCCACAGAAGCAGTGTATTCAAACTGCTCAATCCAAAGAATAATTTAACTCTATGAGATGAATACACACATCACAAAGCAGTTGCTAAGAAAGTTTCTCTGCAGTTTTCATCGAAAGACATTTCCTTCCTCACCACAGGCGAACGGGCACCACTTAATATCCCTTCGCAGATCCTGAAAGACAATATTGGCAAACTGGGCAATGTAGAGTAAGCTTTACCTCTGTGAAATCAATGCACATATCCGAGAGCAGTTTCTTGGTATGCTTCATTCAGGGTTTTATTTGAGGATATATCACTTTTCACCATAGTCTTCAATGCACTCCAAAATATCACTTCTTCATTTTAAAGGAACAGTGTTCAAACACTGCCTTATGAGAAAAGAGTTATAACACCCTGAGTAGAATCCACACAATAAAAAGCAGTTTCTCAGAAAGCTTCTCTCCAGTTTTTATCTGAATATATTTCCTTTTTCGCAATAGTCCAGAATGCGCTTTTGAATATCCCGTCGTGGATCCGTTCATGATGGAGTTTCCAAACTGTGCAACATAAAGAAAGTTTTATCTATGTGAGATGAATAAACACAGCAAAAAGCAGATTCACAGAAAACTTCTTTCCAGTTTTTATCTGAAGATATTTCCTTTTTCACCATAGTCCTGAATGTGCTCCCAAATATCCCTTCACGGATCCATCCATGACAGGGTTTCCAAGCTGCAAAAAGTAGAGAAAGATTTATCTATGTCAGATGAATACACATATCTAAGAACAGTTTCACAGAATGGGTTTCCTAGATGCTGTATGAGAGGAGAGGTATAACACTGTGAGTGGAATGCACACGTCACAAACAGCACCTCGGAAAGCCTCTCTCCAGTTTCTGTCAGAACGTATTTCCTTTTTTACCGTAAGCCTCAAGGTGCTCCCATATATCCCTTCGTATGCTAAACATGAACAATGTTAGTAAACTGCTCAATGAAAAGAGAAGCTTCACTGAGCAAGAGGAATTCACACGACACACAGCAGTTTCACAGAAAGCTTCCTTCTGGTTTTTATCTGAGGATATTACTTTCTCCATATTCTAAAGATCATTCCCAAATTTCCCTCCTCAGATTCCACAGAAGTAGTGAATTCAAACTGCAAATCCAAAGAATAATTTAATTCAATGAGATGAATACACACATCACACAGCAGTTGCTCAGAAAGCTTCTCTGCAGTTTTCATCAAAGGACATTTCCTTGCTCACCACAGGCAAAAGGGCACCACTTAATATCCCTTCGCAGATTCCTCAAATCTGCAGATTTCAAATTGGGAAATGTAGAGTAAGTTTTAACTCTGTGACGTGAATACACATATCAGAGAGCATTTTCTTGGAACACTTCTTTCTGGGTTTTATTTGAGGATATTTCACCTTTCGCTGTAGTCCTCAATGTGTTCTGAAATATCACTTTTTTGGTTTTACAGGAGCAGTGTTCAAACACTGCCTTATGATCAAAGAGGTATAACCCCTGAGTGGAATACACACATCACAAAGCACTTTCTCAGAAAGCCTCTCTCCAGTGTTTATCTAAAGATATTTCCTTTTTCACCATAGGCCTAAATGTGCTCCTGAATTTTCCTTCATGAATCCATCTATGATGGAGTTTCCAAACTGCATAATATAAAAAAGTTTTATCTATGTGGGAGGATAAATATGTATATCATAAAGCAGTTTCACAGAAAGCTTCTTTCCAGTTTTTGTCTGAGGATATTTCCTTTTTCACAATAACCATACATATACTCCCCAATGTCCCTTGGTAGCTTTTTCTCCAAAAGGGATTCCCAAATCCTCTATGAAAAGGAAGGTATAAATCTGTGAGTGAAATGTACACATCACAAAGCTTCTGTCCAGTTTCTATCTGAAGATATTTCCATTTTCACCATAAGCCTCATAGCACTCCCAAATATCCCTTCTCAGACTAAACAGAGCAGACTCACAGAAAGCTTCCTTCTGTTTTTTATCTGAGGGTATTTCTTTTTCAGTATATTCTAATGAGTGTTCCCAAATGTCCTTTCTCAGTTTCCACAGAAACAGTGACTTCAAACTGTTCAATCCAAAGGATGGTTTAACTCTATGAGGATAATAGACACATCACAAAGCAGTTGCTCCAAACGCTTCTCTCCAGTTTTCAATGGAAGGCATCTCCTTGCTCACCACAGGCCTCCAAGAGCCACACAATATCCCATTGCAGATTCCTCAAAGACAAAGTTTCCAAACTAGGCAACATAGAGTAAGCTTTAACTCTGTGAAATGAATGCACTTATCAGAGAGCAGTTTCTTGAAACGAATCTTTCTGAATTTTATTTGAGAATATTTCACTTTCGCCATAGTCTTCAATGCGCTCCACAATATCACTTTTTCAGTTTTATGGGAACAGATTTCAAACAGTGCCTTATGAGAAAAGCGGTATAATTCCCTGAGTGGAATGCACCCCTCACAAAGCAGTTTCTCAGAAAACTTCTCTCCAGTTTTTATCTGAAGATATTTCTGTTTTAAGCACAGGCCTGAATGTACTCTGAATATCCCTTTGCAGATCCGTCAATGACACAGTTTCCAAGCTGCATAATGTAAAGAAAGCTTTATCTATGTGAGATGAATAAACATAGCAAAAAGCAAATTCACAGAAAGCTTCTTTCCAGTTTTTATCTGAAGATATTTCCTTTTGCACTATAGTCCAGAATATTCTCCCGAATGTCCCTTTGTGGATCCGTCCATGACAGAGTTTCCAACCTGTGTAATGTAAAGAAAGCTATATCTATGTGAGAAGAATACACATATCACAGAGCAGTTTTACAGAAAGCTTCTTTCATGTTTTAGTCTGAGGCTATTTCCCTTTACATCATATTCGTCAATTTGCCCCTGAATATCCCTTGGTACCTTTTCCTCCAAAAAGATTTCCCCAATGCTGTATGAGAAAAGAGGTATAACACTGTGAGTGGAATGCACACGTCATGAAGCAGTTCCTCTTAAAGTTTCTTTCCAGTTTCTATCTGAGCATATTTCTTTTTTCACCATAAGTCTCAAAGTGCTTCCGAATATCCCTTCAAACGCTAAACATAAACAGTGATAGTCAACTGCTGAATGACAAGAGAAACTTAACTGAGCAAGAGGAATTCACATGACACATAGCAGTTTCACAGAAAGCTTCCTTCTGGTTTCTATCTGAGGATATTTCTTTCTCCATATTCTAAAGAGTGTTCCCAAATGTCCTTTTTAGTTTCCACAGAAACAGTGATTTCAAACTGCTCAAACCAAAGAATGATTTAACTCTATGAGATGAATATACACATCACAAAGCAGTTGCTCAAAAAGCTTCTCTCCAGTATCCACGGAAGACATTTCCTTGCTCACCACAGGCCTCTGGGGGCCAATTAGTATCCCTTCACAGATTCCTCAAGAGAGAGTTTCCAAACTAGGCAACGTAGAGTAAACTTTATCTCTGTGAAATAAATGCACATATAAGAGAGCATTTTCTTAGAATGCTTCTTACTGGATTTTATTTGAGGATAGTTTACTTTTGGCCATACTTTTTAAAGTGATCCGAAATATCACTTTTTCGGTTTTAGAGGAACAATGTTCAAGCACTGCCTTATGAGAAAAGAGGTATAACTACCTGAGTGGAATGCACACAGCACAAGGTACTTTCTCAGAGTTTCTCTCTTGTTTTTATCTGAAGATATTTCCTTTTTCACCATAGTTCTGAATGTGTTCCCGAATGTCCCTTCGCGGATCCGTCCATGACAGACTTTCTGAGCTGCGTAATGGAAAGAAATCTTTATCTATGCGAGGTGAATAAACATAGCAAAAAGCAGATTCACACAATGCTTGTTTCCAGTTTTTATCTGAAGATATTTCCTTTTTCACCACAGTCCCGAATGTGCTCACGAATGTCCCTTCGCCAGTCAGTCCGTGATTTAGTTTCCAAATTGCATAACATAAAAAAGCTTTATGTATGTGAGATTAGTACACATAGCAAAAAGCATGTTCACAGAAAGTTTCTTTGCTATTTTTATCTGATGATATTTCCTTTTTTATCCTAGTCCTGAATATGCTCCTGAATGCCACTTCACGGAATCGTCCATGACAGAGTTTCCAAGCTGCGTAATGTAAAGAAAGCTTTATCTGTGTGAGATGAATACACATAATATAGAGCAGTTTCACAGAAAGCTTTTTTTCTCTTTTTCTCTGAGACTATTAACCTTTTCAACATAGGCATCAACATGCTCCCGAATATACCTTGGTAACTTTTCTCCAAAAGGGCTTCCCCGATGCCGTATGAGAACAGAGGTATAACACTGTGAGTGGAATGCACACTTCACAAAGGATTTCCTCAGAAAGCCTCTCTCCAGTTTGTATCTGAACATATTTCCTTTTTCACTGTAAGCCTCAAAGCGCTCCTGAATATTCTTTTGCACGCTAAAGAAAAACAGTGTTAGAAACCTGCTCAATCAAAAGAGAAGCTTAACTGAGCAAGAGGAATTCACACGACACATAGCAGATTCACAGAAAGCTTCCTTCTGGTTTTTATCTGAGGATATTTCTTTCTCCATATTCTAAAGAGGATTCCCAAATGTCCTTTCTCAGGTTCCACAGAAAGAGTATTTCAAACTGCTCAATCCAAAGAATGATTTAACTCTATGAGAAAAATCCACACATTACAACGCAGTTGTTCAGAATGCTTCTCTCCAGTTTTCAATGGAAGACATTTCCTTGCCTGCCACAGCACTCCAGTCGCGACTTAATATCCCTTCGAGGAATCCTCAAAGACAGACTTTCCAAACTTGGAAATGTAGAGTAAGCTTTACCTCTCTGTAATGAATGCACATGTCAGAGAGCAGTTTCTTGGAGTGCTTCTTTCTGGGATTTATTTCAGGATATTTCACTGTTCACCATAGTCTTCCATGTGCTCTGAAATATTACTTTTTTGGTTTTACAGGAAGACTGCTAAAGCACTGTCTTATGAGAAAACAGGTATAATTCCCTGCGTGGAATGTACACATCTCAAAGCAGTTTCTCAGAAAGCTTCTATCGACTTTTTATCTGAAGATATTTCCTTTTCCAGCATAGGCCTGAATCTACTCCCAAATGTCCCTTCATGGATGGGTCCATGACGGAGTTTCCAAACTGCCTAATATAAGGAAAGTTTTATCTATGTGAGATAAATAAACATATCTCTCACAAAACAGTTTCACTGAAATCTTCATTCCTGTTTTTGTCTGAGGATATATTTTTTTCACCATAGCCGTCCATATATTCCTGAATGTCCTTTAGTAGCTTTTTCTCCAAAAGGGATTCTCCAATCCTTTATGAGTAGAAAGGTATAATTCTGTGAGTGGAATGTACACGTCACAAAACAGTTCCTTGGAAAGCTTCTATCCAGTTTCTATCTGAAGATATTTCCTTTTTCACCATAAGCCTCAAAAGCTACCGAATATCCCTTCGCAGACTAAACAAAAACAGTGTTAAACTACTGCTCAATGAAAAGTGAAGCTTATCTGGGCAAGCGAAATTCACGTGACATAGAACAGTTTCACAGAAAGCTTCCTTCTGGTTTCTATCTGAGATTATTGCTTTCTGAGGGTATTCCAAAAAGCCTTCCCAAATGTTTTTTCTCAGATACAACAGAAACAGTGATTTCAAACTGCTCAATCCAAAGAATGATTTAACTCTATGAGATGAATACAAACATCACAAAAGAGTTGCTCAGGGATCTTCTCTCCAATTTTCAATGGAAGATATTTTCTTGCTCGCCACTGGCCTCCGGTTGCCACTTACTATCCCATCACAGAATCCTCAAAGGCAGACTTTCCAAACTGGGAAATGCAGAGTAAGCTTTAACACTGTGAAATGAATGGACATGTCAGAGAGCAGTTTCATGGAATGCTTCTTTCTGGGTTTTATTTGATGAAATTTCAGTTTTCACCATAGTCTTCAATGTGCTCAGAATATCACTTTTTTAGATTTACAGGAACAGTGTTCAAACAGTGCCTTAGGAGAAGAAAGGTATAACTCCCTGAGTGGAATGCACACATCACAAGCAGTTTCTCAGAAAACTTCTCTCCAGTTTTTATCTGATGATATTTCCTTTTTCACCATAGGCCCGAATGTGATCCCTAATATCCCTTCGTGGATCCATCCATGATGGATGTTCCGAGCTGCATAATGTAAAGAAAACTTTATCTGTGTGAGATGAATAAACATAGCAAAAAGCAGATTCACAGAAAGCTTCTATCCAGCTTTTATCTGAAGATATTTCCTTTTTCACCATAGTCTTGGATGTGCTCCTGAATGTCATTTCGTGGATCCGTCCATGACAGAGTTTCCAAGCTGCGCAATGTAAAGAAAGCTTTATGTATGTCAGAGGAATACACATATCACAGAGCAGTCTCATAGAAAATTTCTTTCCAGTTTTTATCTGAGGCTATTTCCCTTTTCACCATAGGCATCAACATGCTCCTGAATATCACTTGGTGCCTTTTTCTCCAAAAGAATTTCCCTGATGCTGTATGAGAAGAGAGTTATAACACTGTGAGTGGAATGTACGGGTCACAAAGCAGTTCTTCGGAAAGCTTCTCTTCGGTTTCGGTCTGAACATATTTCCTATGTCACCGTATGCCTCAAAGCGCTCCTGAAAATCCCTTCGCACGCTAAACATAAACAGTGTTAGAAAACTGCTCAATGAAAAATGAAGCATATTTGAGTGAGAGGAATTCACAGGACACATAACAGTTTCAAAGAAAGCTTCCTTCTGGTTCTTATGTGAGGATATTTTTTTCTCCATATTATGAAGAGTGTTCCCAAATGTCCTTCCGCAGATTCCACAGGAACAGTGATTTCAAACTGCTTAATCCAAAGGATGATTTATCTCTATGTGATGAATACACATCACAAAGCAGTTGCTCAGAAAGATTCTCTCCAGTTTTCAACGGAAGATTTTCCTTGCTCACCACAGGCCTCCGGGCTCCACTTAATATCCCTTGGCAGATTCCTCAAAGACAGAGTTTCCAAACTGGGCAATTTAGTGTAAGCTTTAAATCTGTGAAATGAATGCACATTGATAGAGAGCAGTTTCCTGGAATGCTTCTTTCTGGATTTTATTTGAGGATATTTGACTTTTCTCCATAGTCCTTAATGCGTTCTGAAATATCACTTTTTAAGTTTTAGAGGAACAGTGTTCAAACACTGCCTTATGAGAAAAAGGTGTAACTCCGGGAGTGGAATGCACACATCACAAAGCATTTTCTCAGAAAGCTTCTCTCCAGTTTTTATTTGAATATATTTCCTTTTCCACCACAGTCCTGAAGGTGCTCCCGAATGTAACTTAGCGGATCCGTCCATAACGGTGTTTCCAAGCTACGTAATGTAAAGAAAACGTTATCTATGTGAGATGAATAAAAATAGCAAAAAGCAGATTCACAGAAAGCTTCTTTCCAGTTTTTATCTGAAGATATTTCCTTTTTCACCATAGTCCTGAATATCCAGGAATTGAACTCATCTCTGCAGCAAGCAGACCTAATAAACATCTATAGAACTCTCCACCCCAAATCAACAGAACATACATTCTTCTCAGCACCACATCGTACTTACTCCAAAATTGACCACGTAATTGGAAGTAAAGCACTCCTCAGCAAATGTACAAGAACAGAAATTATAACAAACTGTCTCTCAGACCACAGTGCAATCAAACTAGAACTCAAGACTAAGAAACTCAATCAAAACCGCTCAACTACATGGAAACTGAACAACCTGCTCCTGAATGACTACTGGGTACATAACGAAATGAAGGCAGAAATAAAGATGTTCTTTGAAACCAATGAGAACAAAGATACAACATACCAGAATCTCTGGGACACATTTAAAGCAGTGTGTACAGGGAAATTTATAGCACTAAATGCCCACAAGAGAAAGTAGGAAAGATCTAAAATTGACACTCTAACCTCGCAATTAAAAGAACTAGAGAGGCAAGAGCAAACACATTCAAAAGCTAGCAGAAGGCAAGAAATAAGTAAGATCAGAGCAAAAGTGAAGGAGATAGAGACACAAAAAACCCTCCAAAAAATCAATGAATCCAGGAGTTGGTTTTTTGAAAAGATCAACAAAATTGACAGACCGCTAGCAAGACTAATAAAGAAGAAAAGAGAGAAGAATCAAATAGATGCAATTAAAAATGATAAAGGGGATATCACTACCGACCCCACAGAAATACAAACTACCATCAGAGAATACTATAAACACCTCTATGCAAATAAACTGGAAAATCTAGAAGAAATGGATAATTTCCTGGACACTTACACTCTTCCAAGACTAAACCAGGAAGAAGTTGAATCCCTGAATAGACCAATAGCAGGCTCTGAAATTGAGGCAATAATTAATAGCCTACCAACCAAAAAAAGTCCAGGACCAGATGGATTCACAGCTGAATTCTACCAGAGGTACAAGGAGGAGTTGGTACCATTCCTTCTGAAACTATTCCAATCAATAGAAAAAGAGGGAATCCTCCCTAACTCATTTTATGAGGCCAACACCATCCTGATACCAAAGCCTGGCGGAGACACAACAAAAAAAGAGAATTTTAGACCAATATCCCTGATGAACATCGATGCAAAAATCCTCAATAAAATACTGGCAAACCGGATTCAGCAACACATCAAAAAGCTTATCCACCATGATCAAGTGGGCTTCATCCCTGAGATGCAAGGCTGGTTCAACATTCGCAAATCAATAAACATAATCCAGCATATAAACAGAACCAAAGACAAGAACCACATGATTATCTCAATAGATGCAGAAAAGGCTTTTGACAAAATTCAACAGCCCTTCATGCTAAAAACGCTCAATAAATTCGGTATTGATGGAACGTATCTCAAAATAATAAGAGCTATCTATGACAAACCCACAGCCAATATCATACTGAACGGGCAAAAACTGGAAAAATTCCCTTTGAAAACTGGCACAAGACAGGGATGCCCTCTCTCACCACTCCTATTCAACATAGTGTTGGAAGTTCTGGCTAGGGCAATCAGGCAAGAGAAAGAAATCAAAGGGTATTCAGTTAGGAAAAGAAGAAGTCAAATTGTCCCTCTGCAGATGACATGATTGTATATTTAGAAAACCCCATTGTCTCAGCCCAAAATCTCCTTAAGCTGATAAGCAACTTCAGCAAAGTCTCAGGATACAAAATTAATGTGCAAAAATCACAAGCATTCTTATACACCAGTAACAGACAAACAGAGAGCCAAATCAGGAATGAACTTCCATTCACAATTGCTTCAAAGAGAATAAAATACCTAGGAATCCAACTTACAAGGGATGTCAAGGACCTCTTCAAGGAGAACTACAAACCACTCCTCAGTGAAATCAAAGAGGACACAAACAAATGGAAGAACATACCATGCTCATGGATAGGAAGATTCAATATTGTGAAAATGGCCACACTACCCAAGATAATTTATAGATTCAATGCCATCCCCATCAAGTTACCAAGGAGTTTCTTCACAGAACTGGAAAAAACTGCTTTAAAGTTCATATGGAACCAAAAAAGAGCCCGCATCTCCAAGACAATCCTAAGTCAAAAGAACAAAGCTGGAGGCATCACGCTACCTGACTTCAAACTATACTACAAGGCTACAGTAACCAAAACAGCATGGTCCTGGTACCAAAACAGAGATATAGACTAATGGAACAGAACAGAGTCCTCAGAAATAATACCACACATCTACAGCCATCTGATCTTTGACAAACCTGAGAGAAACAAGAAATGGGGAAAGGATTCCCTATTTAATAAATGGTGCTGGGAAAACGAAAATTAATTCAAGATGGGTTAGAGACGTAAATGTTTGACCTAATACCATAAAAATCCTAGAGGAAAACCTAGGTAGTACCATTCAGGACATAGGCATGGACAAAGACTTCATGTCTAAAACACCAAAAGCAACGGCAGGAAAAGCCAAAATTGACAAGTGGGATCTCATTAAACTAAAGAGCTTCTGCACAGCAAAAGAAACTACCATCAGAGTGAACAGGCAACCTACAGAATGGTAGAAAATTTTTGCAATCTACTCATCTGACAAAGGGCTAATATCCAGAACCTACAAATAACTCAAACAAATTTACAAGAAAAAAACAAACAACCCCATCAAAAAGTGGGCAAAGGATATGAACAGACATTTCTCAAAAGAAGACATTCATACAGCCAACAGACACATGAAAAAATGCTCATCATCACTGGCCATCAGAGAAATGGAAATCAAAACCACAATGAGATACCATCTCACACCAGTTAAAATGGCGATCATTAAAAAGTCAGGAAACGACAGGTGCTGGAGAGGATGTGGAGAAATAGGAACACTTTTACACTGTTGGTGGGATTGTAAACTAGTTAAACCATTATGGAAAACAGTATGGCGATTCCTCAAGGATCTAGAACTAGATGTACCATATGACCCGGCCATCCCATTACTGGGTATATACCCAAAGGATTATAAATTATGCTGCTATAAAGACACATGCACACATATGTTTGTTGCAGCACTATTCACAATAACGAAGACTTGGAATCAACCCAAATGTCCATCAGTGACAGATTGGATTAAGAAAATGTGGCACATATACACCATGGAATACTAGGCAGCCATAAAAAAGGATGAGTTTGTGTCCTTTGTAGGGACATGGATGCAGCTGGAAACCATCATTCTTAGCAAACTATCACAAGAACAGAAAACCAAACACCGCATGTTCTCACTCATAGGTGGGGACTGAACAATGAGATCACTTGGACTCGGGAAGGGGAACATCACACACCGGAGCCTATCATGGGGAGGGGGGAGGGGGGAGGGGGAGGGATTGCAATGGGAGTTATACCTGATGTATATGACGAGTTGATGGGTGCAGCACACCAACAAGGCACAAGTATACATATGTAACAAACCTGCACGTTATGCACATGTACCCTACAACTTAAAGTATAATAATAATAAATAAATTAAAAAAAAAGAAAAGTGTTCAATGAAAAGAGAAGCTTAACTGAGTGAACGGAATTCACACGACACATAGCAGTTTCACAGAAAGTTTCCTTCTGGTTTCTATCTGAGGATATTTCTTTCTCCAAATTCTAAAGAGCGTTCCCAAATGACCTTCCTCAGATTCCACAGAAACAGTGATTTCAAACTGCTCTTTCCAAAGGATGATTTAACTCTATGAGATGAATACACCTGTCACAAAGCAGCTGCTCACAAAGATTCTCTTCAGTTTTCAAAGGAAGACATTTCCTTGCTCAACACAGGCCTCCAGGCGCCACTTAATATAACTTTGCAGATTCCTCAAAGAGAGACTTTCCAAACTGGGCAATGTAGAGTAAGCTTTAACTCTGTGAAGTGAATACTCATATCAGAGAGTTGTTTCCTGGAACGCTTCTTTCTGGGTTTTATTTGAGGACAGATCACTTTTCCCCATATTCTTCAATGCACTTCGAAATATAATCTTTTTGGTTTAACAGGAAGAGTGTTCAAACATTGCGTTATGAGAAAAGAGGTATAACTCCCTGAGTGGAATGCAGACATCACAAAGCAGTTTCTCAGAAAACTTCTCTCCAGCTTTTATCTGAAGATATTTCCATTTTCACCATAGGCCTGAAGGTGCTCCCAGATGTCCTTTCATGTTTCTGTCCATGATGGAGTTTCCAAGCTGTGTAATGTAAAGAAAGCTTTATCTATGTGAGATGAATAAACATAGCAAAAAACAGATTTACAGAGAGCTTCTTTCCAGTTTTTATCTGAAGATATTTCCTTTTTCACCATAGTCCAGAATTTTCTCCCGAATATCACTTCACGGATCTGTCCATGGCAGAGTTTGCAAGCTGCGTAATTAAAGAAAGCTTTATCTCTGTGAGATGAATACACATAGCACAGAGCAGTTTCACAGAAATCTTCTATCCAGCTTTACTTTGAGGCTATTTCTCTTTTCACCATATTCGTCAATATGCTCCCAAGTATCCCTTGGTACCTTTTTGTCCAAAAGGGTTTCCCCTATGCTGTATGAGAAGAGAGGTATAACACTGTGAGTGGAATGCACACGTCACAAAGCAGTTCCTCGGAAAGCTTCTCTCCAGTTTCTATCTGAACATATTTCCTTTTTCACTGTAAGCCTCAAAGCACTCTCGAATATCCCTTCGTATGTTAAACATAAACCATGTTTGAAAACTGCTCAATGAAATGAGAAGCTTAACTGAGCAAGAGGAATCCACAAGACACAGAGCATTTTCACAGAAAGCTTCCATCTGAATTTTACCTTAGGATATTTCTTTCTCCATATTCTAAGGATCATTCCCAAATGTCCTTCCTCAGATTACACGAAAACAGTGATTTAAAACTGCTCAATATAAAGAATGGTTTAACTCTATGAGAAGAATACACACATCACAAAGCAGTTGCTCAGAAAGCTTCTCTCCAGTTTTCATCTGGAGACGTTTCCTTGCTCACCACAAGTCCCCAGGTGCCACTTAATATCCCTTCAAAGATTCCTCAAAGACAGAGTTTCCAAACTGGGCAACATAGAGTAAGCTTTAACTCTGTGAAATGAATGCACATATCAGAAAGCAGTTTCCTGGAACAATTCTCTCTGAGTTTTATTTGAGGATATTTCACTTTTTGCCATAGTCTTCAATGCGCTCCGAAATATCACGTTTTCAATTTTACAGGAACAGTGTTCAAACACTGTCTTATGAGAAAAGAGGTATAACTCCTTGAGTGGAATGCACACATCACAAAGTAGTTTCTCAGAAAGCTTCTCTCCAGTTTTTATCTGAAGATATTTCCTATATCAACATAGGCCTGAATGTGCTCCCGAATGTCCCTTCATGAATATGTCCATGACGGCGTTTCAAAACTGAGTAAGAGAAACAAAGTTTTATCTATGTGAGATGAATAAACAAATCTATCACAAAGCAGTTTCACTTAAAGCTTCTTTCCAGGTTTTCTGTGAGTATATTTCCTTTTTCATCAAAGCCGTCCCTATACTCCCAAATGTCCCCTGGTAGCTTTTTCTCCAAAAGGGATTCCCCAATCCTCTATGAGGAGAAAAGTATAACGGTGATTGGAATGCCCACGTCACAAAGCTGCTCCTCGGAAACCTTCTCTACACTTTCTATCTGAAGATATTTAAATTTTCACTGTAATCCTCAGAGTACTCCTGAG
Source organism: Macaca mulatta (assembly GCF_049350105.2). Lineage (NCBI taxonomy): Eukaryota > Metazoa > Chordata > Mammalia > Primates > Cercopithecidae > Macaca > Macaca mulatta. The sequence continues at coordinate 56,768,947 of NC_133413.1, forward strand.
TATCCCTTAGTTGACAAAACTACAAAAGTGTTAGAATACTGCTCAATGAAAACAGAAGCTTAACTATGTGAGTGGAATTCACTTGACACAGAGCAGTTTCACAGAATGCTTCCTTCTGGTTTTTATCTAAGGGTATTTCTTTTTCAGCATATTCTAAAAACCGTTCACAAATGTCCTTTCTCAGTTTCCACAGAAACAGTGATTTCAAACTGCTGAATCCAAGGAATGATTTAACTCTATAGGATGAATACACACATTAGCTGCATAATATAAATAAAGTTTTATTTATGTGACATGAGTAAACACAGCAAAGAACACATTCACCGAAAACTTCTTTCCAGTTTCTATCTGAAGATATTTCCTTTTTCACCATATTCCTGAATGTGCTCCAGAATGTCCCTTCTCGGAACCATCCATGACGTAGTTTCCAAGCTGTGTAATGTAAAGAAATCTTTATCTATATGAGATGAATACACATATCACAGAGCGTTTTCACAGAAAGCTTCTTTCCAGTTTTTGTCTGAAGCTATTTCCTTTTTCACCATTGGCGTCAATATGCAAATGAATATAGCTTGATACCTTTTTCTCCAAAAGGGTTTCCTCGATGATGTTTGAGAAGAGAAGTATAACACTGTGTGTGGAATGCACAAGTCACAAAGCAGTTCCTTTAAAACTTACCCTCCTGCTCCTATCTGAACATATTTCCTTTTTCACTGTAAGCCTCAAAGTGCTTCCGATTATCCCTTCATAAGCTAACCATAAACAATGTTAGAAAACTGCTCAATGAAAAGAGAAGTGTTGGGGTTCGTGCCGGGGGTGGTGGAGAATGAAAGAACACACAAAAGACAAAGACACACAGAGAACATGGCGGCCGCACTCAGAGCCTCCGCCTCACTTTATTTATACTGCATAAACCCCATGTCAGCAGAAAGAATGCAATGCAAAACAAACTTTCTTTTCCCACATGTAACCTTCTACTCAGTTCCTTGTTTCTATGCTCTTCCTTATCTGCCCCCCTTCTTGGCGCCTACGGGAGTTCATTAAAAGTTCAATTGGATATACTGTCCTTGAGCCCTATCTATTCTCAGCATACTGTTTTCAAAGGCCCCTGCATTTCCCCCTTTTTGTTTTGTTTTGCCTCAATCCTAAAAAGGTAGCCTATATTTGTTCCTGTGTTTTCTTTTGTTTTTGGAAGCGACGGAGAGAGCATCGGATCACCAAAAGAAGTAGATTCAATTCGAGTGCCCAAAACAATATACTTCCAGAGATTGTAGAAATCCATGTTTTCATCTGGGTCCATGGGTTAAAGGCAGCAAGGCGCTGACCCAGCTCTTGCAGGATTACGGTTCCGGACAACACATGTAATTGTTGTTGAAATGCTTCGGAAATGTTCTGAGTGAGCTCTTGGATGTCCAAACTAATATTTTTATGGCCTACTAATAATTTTCAGATTACAGTCCTATTTTGAGAGATGTTAAAAGGCACAGGCGTTACCAAAAATTGAGTGGAGTTCCAATCACATTGTAATGTTATCCGAGTACTGAGTACAGTGAGCTGATCTCCAAGCCATGTCAATGCTTGCTCCATGTTGTCCAATCTTTCAGCAAGTTGAGAATAAATGTTCCGTTGTTGAAGCCATAACTGGTGAGATTGCTCGTGCCATTGCTGCACAAATTCAGCATTTTGTATGCTATGATGAAGAGCGAGTCCTGCTACGGTCGCAGTGGAGGCGATGGCAACAAGACTCATCACCGAGGCAATTATAAGTCCAAGGGCATGGCGGGTTCACTGGAGAGAAGTCCAAATATAAGTTTCAAGAGGTGATGCCCCCCACAGTCACGTAAGGTTAACAGGTAGCCAAATTTCCTTACGAGCCCTGAGGATATAAATATCTACAGTAAAGTTGTGCCACCAGGAATGATTGAGGCAAGACAAAAATGTACACATATCTGTACAATTAACAATCCCCGTATCATTATCCCATGTCAAATTCCCTGCTAATAATAGGTAGGGCTCATGGACACAAGCAATAATATATCAGGAGGTATTTTGATATAACTGAATATGAAAGGAGTTAGTTGGGTTAGAAAGATTAAGGGACATATTTCCCACAAAAGTGCTAATGGCATCACCTGCAGCTAACAACTTCCAAAGATGACTCTGTACTTCAGGCCTCCTTCATGCCATACCAAGGTTTCATTACTGTTAGCAGCAATACTTTTATTTACCCAGTGTCATTTCAAAGGTATGTGACTAAATTTTATTTGAAAATAACCATGCACACTCCAATCAGTTATTTACATTCCATTGTATTCTAATAAAATCCGGGGTTTAGTTCCCCGATATTGTTGTCAATCCAGCACCTCAATATTAGGAGAAACCTCTAGAATAGGACAAAAAAGTAAAGAACTAGGAATAGTTCCATTACTATATACAGTATGATTATATTAAAAACTTCTAGGTACAATAATAACAGTATTAGCAGCCACATGACTATGATTATAACGAACAGCCCAGGCTTCATGCGATTTTCGGAGACAATGAGAACTATTTCCCATACATTTTGGAACTCCTTCCACTCCAAATTGATATGTGTTGTTTATAATTCCCGTTTCCCGTTCTATATTGTCCTTGTCTATGTAGGGGGACAGCATCCAAGTAGTGTCATTGGTGAAAACCTTAATTTCCGCCTCCCCCCAGGCAACTCCCTGATACAAGGGCGGAAAGGGAATATAAGTCCAATATTCATACAAAGCCTCACTAAGAGAAATAAGTCTCCCACCGAGGCACATCCAACAAAGGAAGAAATGCATGCTGAATCCAGTTTTCTTTTCAACAGGGTTTCAATCATCTTGTAGGAAACCACTCAGGTCCGCTCCCTGTAAGGACAAGAGCATAGCCCCATCCCTGTTTTAGAACTTGCCCTTGAACATACTTACCTTCTTCATTAGGATACCAAAGCTTTAAACTGTTAGCAGGGACTATCACCGAGGGAGGTGAGGAAAGATGGGTTACGGCAGCAGACTCTTGCAATTGTCTCCATTGATTCAAAAAAATTAAGGTAAAAAGAACCTTCAAAATCTGGTTTCAAGATCTGGTTTCTGGGGGCTCATTTCCCCCTTTTTGTTTTGTTTTAATAGTTAAGTTTTTAAAGTTAAATTTGCACGCTCAATGATGGCTTGACCTTGACTGTTGCCCGGGATACCGATGATATGTTGAATATTGTATTGCTGTAAGAAAACTTGTAATTTACGAGAGACATAGGCAGGGGCATGATTAGTTTTAAGTATAAGAGGAATGCCCATGATGGCGAAACAAGTTAAGAGATGAGTAATAATAGAAATGAGAAAAGGTATCAATGGTATGATGAACATACTTTAATCGTCCAAAAGAAGGGACACCTCGTGGATTAACCCCAGGATGGAAGGATGGAATGCTCAAAGGAGCACAGGAAGGACAAGCTCGAATAAGAGAAAGAACTTGTTTATAAGTTAAATGAAACCATTGTTGAAGGCCAGAACTATTAGTGTGATGTAGAGTATATTTTTGTTCTGCAGCATGTAGGTGGCCTATTAAAAGTGAATCAATCTGAGTATTACCATGAACTAATGGTCCAGGAAGTTGAGAATGAGAACAAACATGAGTGATGAATAAAGGAGCTCAACGTTGGCTCAAAGTAGAAGATAACAAGGAAAAGAGTTTTTGAAGAGAAGAAGCAGCACAAAGAGGTAAAGTGGCCTGAGAAATGTAAGAAGTAACATAAACGGCGTATTGAGAATCACTAACAATGTTACAACCAGTAGTAGGGAAATCAAGTAAGACCATGAGAATAGCAAACAGTTCTCCCTGTTGCACCAAGGGATAAGGATAAACTGTAACTCGAGATTGATGAACACTCCAATATCCAGCCTTATCATTGCTACTAGCATCAGTAAAAAAGGTAGGACCTTGAACAGGAAATACAGAAATTGGTGAGAAAGGCAACACAGGATGTTGCCTAAAAAATGAAAAGATCGGAGTCTTAGGATATTGGGTAGAAAATTGTCCAACAAAAGAAACGCAAGCAACTTGCCAAGAATCAGAAGTTGCAAGAAGATAAGTGATCTGATTATGAGTGAATTGAGAGATAATTAAGGAAGGATCTCCTCCCCAAAGTTGTCGACAGTGATGCCGTCCTTTGATGATCAGTTCAGCTAAATGATCGATATAAGTAGCCAAGCGTTTAGATATTTTATTGGACAAAAAGATCCATTTTAGTGGTCAACTAGTTTGATGAATCATTCCTGTGGGAGAAGGTAAAGTATGAAATAAACAAAAGGAAGGGCCTTTTGAAGTTGCTCTTCAACAAGCTGGAGTTCCTGTAAAGCCAAAGGAGTTAAATGGCGTGAGTTGTCCAAGTGACTGTCTCCTTCTAGAATAGAAAAAATATGTTATAACTGATATGTTGGTATTCCTAAAACAGGGCGCATCCAATTAATGTCTTCTAGAAGCTTTTGAAAATCATTTAATGTTTTTAAATGATCACGTCAAATTTGAATTTTTGGGGGTCGAATATTTTGTGCCCCCAAGGTATAACCTAAATATTGAATAAGAAAATCTAGTTAAATTTTTTCTGTGGCAATATTAAGTGAGTAGAAAGAAAGCTGAGTTTGTAATGATACAAAAGCATCTTGCTGCTTTTCTCTGGTTTTAACTTTGTGGGATAAGGGCAGGATTAGGAAGACCAGGCTGTAAACTTTCCCTAGGTTGAATGTAAACATTTATAGTTTTAAGAACAAGACAAAGACGGGAATTCCATGCAGAAGTACGTGGCTTTAGATTCCTCTGGGCCATTTGTTTTTTGACTTACTCTTTTAAAATCCTAAGTATTTCTTTAGATAATGGCCACTGTTTCACCTAAAGAGGAGTGGTCGTTTCACACTTTAATTATAAAACTTGAGGCTGGTGAACAGTGGCTATGAGTTTAAAGGATTGTAGCCCATTTTGAACATCATATTTTTGACAGCTGAGGAAATATGAAAAATGTTTTAAAAAGCACCAAATTGTTATGAAAGACTTTGTCCCCAAAGATTAATATTGATAGGAATAATATAAAAAACACTTGACCTTGTTGACCTTTAGGACCAATACAGGTTAAAGGTTCTACGTTTTGATAAACCACAGAAGCAGCACCCAAGCCAGTGAGTATAACTGAAACTTGTCTTTTTTCCCATTGTATAGGCCAATAATTTAAACAAATGATAGACATATTTACCCCCGTATCAATTAACTCTTTTAAAACTATTCCATTAATGTGCAATGAACATAAGGGCTTTTGATTAGAAACTAAAGTTTCCCAAAAAACAGTTTTTTCTGTGCTACCAAACCCTCTCTATTGAGAATACGTTCCCCTGCCTCTAGGCGTATAAATTGTGAAACTTGTACCAAAATAAGAATTTTATTAGTAATATCATGTCCTTTTGGCAAAGGGCCACACACTCTAATAGCTAATTTATATTCTCCTCCATTAGGAGACAAAGTATAAGGCTGAGTAATAGCTAAGTCAGCAGCGGCGCTCTGCTTAGTTGCCGCATAAAGCTGAGAAACTGGGGTAACGTGTGGGATCCTTAAGGAGGACTTGAATTTATTCCTTAATGTTGTAGGCCATTGCTCACTGAATATTGTAGTAGACTTGTATTGTAATTGTCGGGGCCCCAAGCCTGTGGGCCCCGGCTCCCGTTTCCCAGGAGAGGAGACAGTAAATTTCCACTTTTATCAGTTTTGGAACGACATTTATTTGTCCAATGTCGACCTTTACCACAACATTTGTACACCTCTGAAGGCAGCTTTCTGCCTTGAGGGATAAAAGTGTTCAATTTTTATGACATTCTTTTTTGAAATGTCTAGGTTTACCACACTGAAAGCAAACACCTTGTTTGTTATTTCCTTTTAAGGCTTTAGACAAAGCTCCAGCAAATAATTGAGCATTATAAATAGCCCCTCCAACACTAACACAAGTTTTAATATATTTATCTAAATTGGCCCCATTGGCCTTTAACGATTTTAACAATTTTTAACAGTCAGTATAAGCATTTTTAAAAGACAATGTTTGTAACAAAATTTTTGAAGCAAGGCCAGTACCCACAATTTTGAAGACAGCATCCTGAAGATGGGCTACGAAATCTGGATATAGTTCATTTGTGCCCTGTAAAATCTTCACAGAGGAAAGGGAACATTTTCCTGTTATCTCTACCTTATTTCAGGCCCTTAAAAACAAAGTCTTGATTTGAGTAAGGGCAACATCATTTAAACCAGCCTGAGCATTAAGAGTAGCATATTGGCCCGTGCCTGTGAGTTGTTCCTCAGTGGGTCCAGGGGGATAACACATAACATTTTTCCTAGCCTGTACATGTGCCTTGTTCATTTACCAGCTGTGCAATTGTAACCACTGAGAACGATCAAGAAAAGCCTTCCCCAAAGTCTTCCAGTCTATAGGAATTATCAAATTTTCTGATGAAAAAATATCAAGAAGACCAAGGATAAAAGGAGATTGAGGTCCATAGTTAGAAATGGCAGCTTTCATTTCTTTTTTAAAAATTTAATTTGTAAGGCATTAAATTGGACATTATTGCCACCATTTGAAAACTGAGCATTAGGAGCAAAAGAAGCACAAATAATTGGAAACAAATCCAGCTCCTTAAAATTTTTTTTAATTAAAAGTATATATAATATATAATAATACTCATATCTCCAAATATAAAGAATCTCAACATATTAATAAGAAAAGGCAAATAACCCAACCAAAAGTAGCAGAACAAAGAAATGACAATAATCCTATATGTCTAACATCATTACTCACTAGGAAATATGTATATTAATACCAAATTGAGAATCATTACATACACAATACAATGGTTAAAATTTAAAAACACAGAAAATATCAGGAGGTAGTTAATGTGTTAAGCAGCTCGAATACTCAACTTCTGTTTGGAGTGTAAATTGGTGGAACCTATGCAACCCTATAACATAACAATTTCCTAGCTGGGGTGATTAATACTATATTAATATTAATAGTTAATATTAATGTGCTTATTTATTGACTATTGAAATACTCATAATATTTTAACAAACAACAAGATATACATATACACTGGTTTTGACATATTAAACAGGTGTTTAGTATAAATTTAAAGTATGTCTGATGTGAACAGGGCTTCAACTTTGCCAAACAAAGGTAAAGATAAGGAAGCCAGGGGGTTGGAGGCTCTGGAAAATCCTCTTTTAACAGGGCAGAAGGAAAAGAAACAGGGAAAGCTCGCAAAGGTGAATTAGAAGAATATATCTATAATATTTGTTGAAGCATTTCCATAATACACTGCATGTCAGAATTTCCCTTAGAAGAAGGAAGGGCTGGCTTTTTCTCTTCTCCCCCTTTTGCTACCCCCCCCATCCTCTGTTATCCTGGCACAAATGGGCTCCATTTCAGATTTATTTATTTATTTTTCCAAATCCTCAGTTACCTTTCCTCCTGTGGCTACATTACCACACTCTGAATCAGTCTCAAGTAACTCTAATGTCTGAGTGATAGAGTCACACAAGGTCCACAATTTTAAGGCATAATATCCCCTAACTGGAGAGCTCTAAGCAGAGTTTTTACTACCTGTAACCATTCTCTGCGATTCAGCTGCACTTTAGTCTGATACTGAAACCAGTAACAATGTTGTTCAACATGGGCAAACAATCACTTCAAAGTCTTTTTCTTTCACTTCTACTCCTATAGACAGCAACAGTCCTTGAAACAGCCGTAAATATTCTGAGGCCAGAGAGATGGAATTCCCCATAATGAAAGCTTAAGAAGGTTCCCCTTAACAATATCTGGGCCTTGCCTGCCCCTAGGGGGTTCCCCTTCTTGTTCTCTCCTACTCACCTGTGCTGACCCTGCTCGCTGTGCCACTTGTTGGGGTCCGTGCCGGGGGTGGTGGAGAATGAAAGAACACACAAAAGACAAAGACACACAGAGAACATGGTGGCCGCACTCAGAGCCTCCGCCTCACTTTATACTCCATAAACCCCATGTCAGCAGAAAGAATGCAATGCAAAACAAACTTTCTTTTCCCACATGTAACCTTCTACTCAGTTCCTTGTTTCTATGCTCTTCCTTATCTGCCCGCCTTCTTGGCGCCTATGGAAGTTCATTAAAAGTTCAATTGGAGATACTGTCCTTGAGCCCTATCTATTCTCAGCATACTGTTTTCAAAGGCCCCTGCAGAGAAGCTTAACTGAGTGTGAGGAATTCACATGACACATAGCAGTTTCTCAGAAAGCTTCCTTCTGGTTTTTATGTGAGGATATTTCTTTCCCCATATTTTAAAAAGCGTTTCAGGATATTCTAAAGAGCATTCCCAAATATTCTTCCTGAGATTCCACAGAAACAGGATTTTCAAACTATTCAATCCAAAGAATGATTTAACTCTATGAGATGAAAACACACTTCACAAAACAGTTGTTCAGAAAGCTTCTCTCCAGTTTTCAATGGAAGACATTTCCGTGCTCACCACAGGCCTCTGGGAGCCACTAATATGCCTTCGCAGATTCCTCAAAAACAGAATTTCCAAACTGAGTAATGTAGAGTAAGCTTTAATTCTGTCAAGTGAATGCACATATCAGAGAGCAGTTTCTTGGAATGGTTCTTTCTGGGTTTTATTAGAGGATAGTTCACTTTTCACCATAGTCTTCGATGTGCTCTGAAATATCACTTTTTCAGTTTTACAGGAACACTGTTCAAACACTGACTTATAAGAAAAGAGGAAAAACTCCCTGAGTGGAATGCACATATCACAAATCAGTTTCTCAGAAAGCTTCTCTCCAGTTTTTATCTGAAGATATTTCCTTTTTCACCATAGGTGTGAATGTGCTCCCGAATGTCCCTTTGCAGTTCATCCATGACGGAGTTTCCAAGCTGAGTAATGTAAAGAAAGCTTCATCTATGTGAGATGAATAAACATAGTAAAAAATCAGATTCACAGAAAGCTTCTTTCTAGTTTTTATCTGAAGATATTTCCTTTTTCACCATAGTCCTGTATGTGCTCCCGAATGTCCCTTTGTGGATCCATCCATGACAGAGTTTTCCTGCTGCGTAATGTAAAGAAAGCTTTATCTATGTGAGATGAATACACATATCACAGAACAGTATCACATAAATGGTTTCCCCGATGCTGTATGAGAAGACAGTTATAATACTGTGAGTGGAATGCACACGTCACAAAGCAGTTCCACGGAAAGCTTCTCTCCAGTTTCTATCTCAACATATTTTCTTTTTCATCATGAGCCTCAAAGTGCTGACGTATATCCCTTTATACGCTAAACATGAACAATGTTAGAAAACTGCTCAACGAAAAGAGAAGCTTAACTAAATGAGAGGAATTCACACAACACACAGCAATTTCACAGAAAGATTCCTTCTGGTTTTTATCTGAGGATATTTCTTTCTCCATATTCTAAAGATCGTTCCCAATTGTCCCTCCTCAGATTCCACAGAAGCAGTGAATTCAAACTGCTTACTCCAAAGAATGATTTAACTCTATGAGATGAATACACACATCACAAAGCAGTTGCTCAGAAAGTTTCTTTGCAGTTTTCATCGAAAGACATTTCCTTGCCCACCACAGGTGAATGGGCACCACTTAATATCCCTTCACAGATTCCTGAAAGACAGAATTTGCAAACGGGGCAATGTAGAGTAAGCTTTATCTGAGTGAAATGAATGTCCATATCCGAGAGAAGTTTCTTGGTACGTTTTTTTCTGGGTTTTATTTGAGGATATATCACTTTTAGCCATAGTCTTCAAAGTGCTCCAAAATATCACTTTTTCGTTTTACAGGAACAGTGTTCAAACACTGTCTTATCAGAAAAGAGGTATAAATCTCTGAGTGGAATACAAACATCACAAAGCAGTTTCTCAGAAAGTTTCTCCCCAGTTTTTATCAGAATATATTTCCTTTTTTGCAATAGGCCTGAATGCTCTTTCAAATATCCCATCGGGGATCCGTCCATGATGGAGTTTCCAACTGTGTAAAGTAAACAGAGTTTTATCTATGTGAGATGTATAAACAGAGGAAAAAGCAGATTCACAGAAAGCATCTTTCTAGTTTTTATCTGAAGATATTCCCTTTTTCACCATAGTCCTGAATGTGCCCCCGAATATCCCTTCACCGATCCATTCATGACAGGGTTTCCAAGCTGCAAAATGTAGAGAAAGATTTATCTGTGTGAGATGAATACACATATCTAAGAACAGTTTCACAGAAAGGGTTTCCTAGATGCTGTATGAGAAGAGAGGTATAACACTGTGAGTGGAATGCACACATCACAAAGCAGCACTTCGGAAAGCTACTCTCCAGTTTCTATCAGGACATACTTCCTTTTTCACTGTAAGCCTCAAATTGTTCCCAAATATCCCTACTCACGCTAACCATAAGCAGTGTTAGGAAACTGACGAATGAGAAGTGAAGCTTAACTGGGTGAGTGGAATTCACACGACACAGAGCAGTTTCACAAGAAGCTTGCATCTGGATTTTATCTGAAGGTATTAGTTTTTCAGCATATTTTAAAGAGTGTTCCCAAATTTCCTTTCTCAGGTTCCACAGAAAGAGTGATTTCAAACTGCTCAATAGAAAGAATGATTTAATTCTATGAGATGAATACACACATCACAAAACAGTTGCTCAGAAAGCTTTTCTCCAGTTTTCAAGGGAAGACATTTCCTTGCTCACCACAGGCTTCTGGGCGCCACTTATTATACCTTCACAGATTCCTCAAAGATGCAGTTTCCAAATTGGGCAATGTAGAGTAAGTTTTAACTCTGTGATATGAAAACACATATCAGATTGCAGGTTCTTGGAAGGCTTCTTTCTGGGTTTTATTTGAGGATATTTTGCTTTTTGCCGTAGTCCTCAATGCGCTCCGAAATATCACTTTTTCGGTTTTACAAGAACAGTGTCCACACACTGCCTTAAGAGAAAAGAGGTATAGCTCCCTGAGTGGAATGCACACATCACAAAGTAGTTTCTCAGAAAGCTTCTCTCTGGTTTTTGTCAGAAGGTATTTCGATTTTCCCTGTAGTCCTGAATGTGCTCCCAAAGATCCTTTTGTCGATCCATCCATGACAGTGTTTCCAAGCTGCGTAAGGTAAAGAAAGCTTTATCTATGTGAGATGAATAAACATTGCAAAAAGGGATCCACAGAAATCTTCTTTCCAGTTTTTATCTGAAGATATTTATTTTTTACCATAGTCTTGAATGTGCTCCAGAATGTCCCTTCATGGATCCGTCCATGACAGAGTTTCCAAGCAGCATAATACAAAGAAAGCTTTATCTATGTGAAGTGAATACACATAGCACAGAACAGTTTCACAGAAAGCTTCTTTCCAGTTTTTTTCTGTGGCTATTTCTCCTTTCTCCATATGCGTCAATATGCTACAAACATTCCTTGGTACCTTTTTCTCCAAAAGGTTTTCCCAGATGCTCTATGAGAAGAGAAGTATAACACTGTGAGTGGAATGCACACTTCACAAAGCAATTCCTCGGAAATCTTCTCTCCAGTTTCGGTCTGAACATATTTCCTTTTTCACCATAAGCCTCAAAGCACTCCCGAATATCCCTTCACATGCTAAACATAAAAGGGTCAGAAAACTGTTCAATTAAAAGAGAGGTGAAACTGAGCAAGAGGAATTAAAAAGACACAGAGGAGTTTCACAGAAAACTTCCTTCTGGGTTTTACCTGAGGATACTTCTTTCTCCATATTCTAAGGAGCTTTCCCAAAGGTCCTTCCTCAGATTGCACAAAAACAGTGATTATAAACTGCTCAATTCAAACAATAGTTTAATTCTTTGAGACCAATACACACATCACAAAGCAGTTGCTCAGAAAACTTCTCTCCAGTGTTCAATGGAAGACTTTTCCTTGTTCACCACAAGCCTCTGGGCACCACTTTATATCCCCTCACAGATTCCTCAAAGACAGAGTTTCCAAACTGGGTAACGAAGAGTAAGCTTTAATTCTGTGAAATGAATGCACATATCAGAGAGCACTTTCTTGGAATGCTTCCTTCTGGGTTTTATTTGAGGATATTTCACTTTTGGTCCTAGTCTTCAATGCGCTCTGAAATATTACTTTTTCAGTTTTACAGGAACTGTTTTCAAACACTGCTTTATGAGAAAAGAGATAAAAGTCCCTGAGTCGAATGTACACATCACAAAGCAGTTTCTCAGAAAACTTCTATCCAGTTTTTATCTGAATATACTACCGTTTTCACCACAGGCCTGAATGTGCTCCTGAATGTCCTTTCCTGAATCTGTCCATGATGGAGTTTCCAAACTGCATGATATAAAGAAAGTTTTATCTATGTGAGATGAATAAACATATCTATCACAAAGCAGTTTCACAGAAATGTTCTTTTCAGTTTCTGTCTGAGGATATTTCCTTTTCACCATAGCTATCCATACACTCCCGAATGTCCCCTGGTGGATTTTTCTCCAAAAGGCAATCCCCAGTCCTCTATGAGAAGAAAGGTATAATTCTGTGAGTGGAATGCACACGTCACAAAACAGCTCCTCGGAAAGCTTCTTTCCATTTTCTGTCTGAAGATATTTCCTTTTTCACAGTAAGCCTCAAAGTGCTCCCGATTATCCCTTAGCAGACTAAACAAAAACAATGATAGAATACTGCTCAATGAAAAGAGAAGCTAAACTGTGCGAGTAGAATTCACGTGACACAGAGCAGTTTCACAGAAAGCTTCCTTCTGGTTTCTATCTGAGGTTATTTCTTTTTCAGGATGTTCTAAAGAGCGTTTCTAAATGTCCTGTCTCAGATTCCACAGAAACAGTGATTTCAAACTACTCAATCTAGAGAATGATTTAACTCTATTAGATGAATATAAACATCACAAAAGAGTTGCTCAGAGAGCTTCTCTCCATTTTTCAATGGAAGACATTTCCTTGCTCGCCACAGGCCTCTGGTCACCACTTAATATCCCTTCGCAGAATCCTCAAAGACAGACTTTCCAAACTGGGAAATGTAGAGTAAGCATTAACTCTGTGAAATGAAGGGACATGTCAGAGAGCAGTTTCTTGGAATGCTTTTTTCCGGGTTTTGTTTGACGATTTTCACTTGTCTCCATAGTCTTCAATGTGCTCTGAATATCATTTTTTTAGTTTTACAGGAACAGTGTTCAAAGAGTGCCTTATGAGAAAAAAGGTGTAACTCTCTGATGTGGAATGCACACACCCACAAGCAGTTTCTCAGAAAGGTTCTTCCCAGGTTTATCTGATGATATTTCCTTTTTCACCATAGGCCAGAATGTGATCCCGAATATCCCTTCATGGGTCCATCCATGACGGAGTTTCCAGCTGAGTAATGTAAAGAAAGCTTTATCTATGTGTGATGAATAAACATAGCAAAAAGCAGATTCACAGAAAACTTCTATCCAGTTTTTATCTGAAGATATTTCCTTTTTCACCATAGTCCTGAAAGTGCTCCTGAATGTCCCATCAAGGATCCGTCCATGAGAAAGATTCCAAGCTGTGTAATGTAAAGAAAGCTTTATTTATGGGAGATGAATACACATATCATAGAGCAATTTCATAGAAAGCTTCTTTCCAGGTTCTGTTTGAGGCTATTTCCCTTTTCACCACAGGCATCAACATGGTCCTGAATATTACATAGTAAGTATTTCTCCAAAAGTGTATCCCCGATGCTGTATGATAAGAGAGGTATAACACTGTGAGTGGAATGCACACGTCACAAAGCAGTTCCTCGGAAAGCTTCTCTCCAGTTTCGATCTAAACATATTTTCTTTTTCCCCATAACCTAAAAGCACTCCCGAATATCCCTTGGCATGCTAAACATAAACAGAGTTAGAAAACTGCACAATGAAAAGTGAGGTTTAACTGAGTGAGAGGAATTAAGACGAAACAGAGTAGATTCACAGAAAGCTTCCTTCTGGATTTTACCTGAGGATATTTCTTTCTCCATATTTTAAGGAGCATTCCCAAATGTCCTTGCTCAGATTGCACAAAAAATATCAATTCACAGGTTCCTCAAAGACAGAGTTTCTAAACTGGGCAACGTAGAGTAAGCTTTAACTCTGTGAAATGAATGCACATATCAGAGAGCAGTTTCTTGGAACACTTCTTTCTGGGCTTTATTTGAGGATATTTCACTTTTCATCATAGTATTTCATGTGTTCATACATATTACTTTTTCAGTTTTACAGGAACAGTATTCAAACACTGCCTTATGAGAAAAGAAGTATAACTCCCTGAGTGGAATGCACACATCACCCAAAAGTTTCTCAGAAAACTTCTATCCAGTTTTATCTGAAGATATCTCCTTTTCCACCATAGGCCTGAATGTGCTCCTGAGTGTTGCTTCGTGAGTCCATCTCTGAGGGCATTGCAAAACTTTGTAAAAGAAGGAAAGTTTTATCTATGTGAGATGAATAAACATACCTATCACAAAGCAGTTTCACAGAAAGCTTCTTTCTAGTTTTTCTCTGATGATATTTCCTTTTCCACCATAACCATCTATATACTGTTGAATGTCCCATGGTAGTTTTTTCTCTAAAGGGATTCCCCAATCCTCTATGAGAAGTAAAGTATAACTCTGTGAGTGGAATGCATATGTCACAAAGCAGCTCCTCCGAAATATTCCCTCCAGTTTCTATCTGAAGATATTTTCATTTTCAACATAAGCCTCAAAACGCTCCAGAGTATCCCTTAACTGGCTAAACTAAAACAGTGTTAGAATACGGCTCAATGAAAACGGAAGCTTAACTGTGTGAGTGGCATTCATGGGACACAGAGCACTTTCACAGAAAACTGCTTTCTGGTTTTTATCGGAAGGTATTTTTTTTTTTCAGCGCATTCATAAGAACGTTCCCAAATATCCTTTCTCAGGTTCCACAGAAACAGTGATTTCAAACTGCTCAATCCAAGGAATGACTTAACTCTATTAGATGAATTATACACACATCAAAAAGCAGTTGCATCAAATGCTTTTCTCCAGTTTTCAATGAAAGATGTTTCCTTTCTCACCACAAGCCTCCAGGTGCCACTTAATATCCCTTCACAGATTCCTTAAAGACAGAGTTTTGAAACTGAGCAACATAGTGTAAGCTTTAACACTCTGAAATGAATGCACATGTCAGATATCAGTTTCTTGGAACGCTTCTTTCTGGGTTTTATTTCAGGATATTTCACTTTTTGCCACAGTCTTCAAAGTGCTGCAAAGTATGCCTTTTTCAGTTTTATAAGAACAGTGTTCAAATGTTGACTTATCAGGAAAGAGTTATATCTCCCTGAGTGGAATGCACACATCACAAAGCAGTTTCTCAGAAAGCTTCCCTCCAGTTTTTATCTGAAGATATCTCCTATTTCCCCACAGGCCTGAATGTGCTCCTGAATGTCCCCTCGTGAATCTGTCTATGATGCAGTTTCAAAACTGCGTAATAGAAAGAAAGTTTTATCTATGTGAGATGAGTAGACATATTTATCACTAAGGAGTTTCACAGAAAGCTTCTTTACAATTTTTTCTAAGGATATTTTCTTTTTCACCATACCCGTCCGTATACTCCCAAATGTCCCCTGGTAGCTTTTTCTCCAGACAGGATATCCCAATCCTCTATGAGAAGAAAAGTATAACACTGTAAGTGGAATGCACATGTCACAAAGCAGCTCCGTGGAAATCTTCTCTCTAGTATCTATCAGAAGACGTTTCTGCTTCACTGTAAGCCTCAAAGCGCTCCCGAGTAACCCTTAGCTGACTAACCTAAAACAGTGTGAGAGTACTGCTCAAAGAAAACAGAAGCTTAACTGTGCAAAGTGGACTTCACGTGACCTAGAGTAGTTTCAGAGAAAGTTTCCTTCTGTTTTTTATTGGTGGGTATTTCTTGTTCAGCATATTATTAAGAGCATTCCCAAATGTCCTTTCTCAGGTTCCACAGAAACAGATATTTCAAACTGCTCAATCCAAATAATGATTTAACTCTATGAGATGAACACACACATCACAACGCAGTTGCTCTGAAAGCTTCTCTCCAGTTTTCACCAGAGGAAGTTTCCTTTCTCACCACAAGCCTCCAGGCGCCACTTAATATCCCTTCACACATTCCTCAGAAACAGAGTTTCAAAACTGGGTAATGTAGTGTAAGCTTTAACTCTCTGAAATGAATGCACACGTCAAAGAGCAGTTTCCTAGAATGCTTCTTTCTGGGTTTTACTTCAGGATATTTAGTTTTCCTCCATAGTCTTCAATGTGCTGTAAAATATCACTTTTTCAGTTTTACAGGAACAGTGTTCAAACACTGCTTTATGAGAAAAGAGTTATAACTCCCTGAGTGGAATGCAGACATCACAAAGCAGTTTCTCAGAAAGCTTCTATCCAGTTTTTGTCTGAAGATGTTTCCTATTTTCCCACAGGCCTGAATGTGCTCCCAAATGTCCCTTCACCAATCCGTCCATGATGCAGTTTCAAGACTGCGTAATAGAAAGTAAGTTTTATCTATGTGAGATGAATAGACATATCTATCACAAAGCAGTTTCTAAGAAAGCTTCTTTCCAGTTTTTGTCTGGGGATATTTCCTCAGACACTTTTCTAGGTCACGTGGACTTCACGTGACCTAGAGTAGTTTCACAGAAAGTTTCCTTCTGGTTTTTATCACAGGGTATTTCTTTTTCAGCATATTCTTAAGAGCTTTCCCAAATGTCCTTTCTCAGGTTCCACAGAAACAGTGATTTCAAACTGCTTAATCCAAAGAATGACGAAACTCTATGAGATGCATACACACATCACAAAGTCATTGCTCCGAAAGCTTCTGTCCAGTTCTCATCGGAAGATGTCACCTTTCTCACCACAAACCTCCTGACACCACTTAATATCCCTTCCCAGGTTCCTCAAAGACAGAGTTTTCAAACTAGGCAACAGAGTGTAAGCATAAACTCTATGAAATGAAGGCACATGTCAGAGAGCAGTTTCTTGAAACGCTTCTTTCTGGGTTTTATTATCGGATATTTCATTTTATGCCATAGTCTTTAATGCGATGCAAAATATCACTTTTTCAGTTTTACAGGAACAGTGTTCAAACACTACCTTATGAGAAAAGAGGTACAAGTACCTGAGTGGAAAACACATATCAAAAAGCAGTTTCTCAGAAAGTTTTCTCCAGTTTTTATCTGAAGATATTTAATATTTATCCGTAGGCCTGAAAGTGCTATCGAATATCCTTTCACGAATCCTTCCATGACGCAGTTTCAAACCTGTGTCATTGAAAGAAAGTTTTATCTATGTGAGATGAATAGACATATCTATCACAAAGCAGTTTCACAGAAAGTTTCTTTCCAGTTTTTGTCTGAGGTTATTTACTTTTTCACCATAGCCATCCGTATACTCCCGAATGTTCCCTGGTAGCTTTTTCTCCAAGCGGGATTCCCCCATCCTCTATGAGAGGAAAGGTGTAACTCTGTGAGTGGAATGCACACCTCACAAAGCAGCTCCTCAGAAATCTTCTCTCCAGTATCTATCTGAAGATATTTCCGTTTTCGCCATAAGCCTCCAAGCGCTTCCGAGTATCACTTAGCTGACTAACGTAAAACAGTGTTAGAATACTGCTCAATGAAAACAGAAACTTAACTGTGTAGGTGGAATTCACATGACCTAGAGTAGTCTGACAGAAAGTTTCCTTCTGGTATTTATCAGAGGGTATTTCTTTTTCAGCATATTCTTAAGAGTGTTCCCAAATGTCCTTTCTCAGTTTTCACAGAAACAGTGACTTCAAACTGCTCAATCCAAATAATGATTTAACTCTATGAGATGAATACACACATCACAAAGCAGATGCTCCGAGTGATTATCTGTAGTATTCATCAGAAGGCGCTTCCTTTCTCACTCAAGCATCTGGGTGCCACTTAATATCCCTTCACAGATTCTTCAAAGACAGAGTTTTCAAACTGGGCAACGTAGTGTAAGCTTTAACACTCTGAAATGAATGCACACGTCAGAGAGCAGTTTCTTGGAATGCCTCTTTCTGGGTTTCATTTCAGTATATTTCACTTACCCATAGTCTTCAATGCGTTGCAAAACAACACTTTTTCAGTTCTCAGGAACAGTGTTCAAACACTGCCTTATGAGAAGAGAGGTATAAATCCCTGAGTGGAATGCACACATCACAAAGCAGTTTCTCAGAAAGCTTCTATCCAACTTTTACCTGCAGATATTTCCTATTACCCCACAGGCCTGAATGTGCTCCCAAATGTCCCTTCGTGAATCCGTCCATGATGCAGTTTCAAAACTGCGTAAAAGAAAGGAAGTTTTATCTATGTGAGACGAATAGTCATATCTGTCACAAAGCAGTTTCACAGAAAGCTTCTTAACAATTTTTGTCTGAGGGTATTTCCTTTTTCACTATTGCTGTCCATATACTCCTGAATGTCCCCTGGTAGCTTTTTCTCAAAACAGGATTCGCCAATCCTCTATGAGAAGAAAAGCATAACTCTGTGAGTGGGATGCACACATCACAAAGCAGCTCCTCGGAAATCTTCACTCCAGTATCTATCTGAAGATATTTTCGTTTTCACCGTAAGAATCAAAGCACTCCCGAGTATCCCTTAGCTGACTACCCCTAAAACAGTGTTAGAATACTGCTCAATGAAACAGAAGCTTAACTGTGTGAGTGGAATTCACGTGACCTAGAGCAGTTTCACAGAAAGTTTCCTTCTGTTTTTATCGGAGGATGTTTCTTTTTCAGCATATTCTTAAGAGCGTTCCCAAATGTCCTTTCTCAGTTCCACAGAAACAGTGATTTCAAACTGCTCAATCCAATGAGTGATTTAACTCTGTGAGATGAATACACGCATAACAAAGCAGTTGCTCTGAACGGTTCTGTCCAGTTTTCATCAGAAGACGTTTCCTTTCTCACAACAAGCCTCTGGGCGCCACTTAATATCCCTTCTCAGATTCCTCAAAGACAGAGTTTCCAAACTGGGCAACGTAGTGAAAGCTTTAACTCTCTGAAATGAACGCACACGTCAGAGAGCAGTTTCTTGGAATGCTTCTTTCTGGGATTCATATCAGGATATTTCCATAGTCTTCAATGCACTGCAAAATATCACTTTTTCAGTTTTACAGGAACAGTGTTCAAACACTGCCTTATTAGAAAACAGATATATCTCCCAGACTGGAATGCACACATCACAAATCAGTTTCTCAGACACCTTCTCTCCAGTTTTTTTCTGAAGATATGCCCTATTTCCCCACAGGCCTGAATGTGCTCTCGAGTGTGCCTTTGTGAATCCATCCACGATGCAGTTTCAAAACTGCATAATAGAAAGAAAGCTTTATCTATGTGAGATGAATAGACATATCTATCACAAAGCAGTTTCACATAAAGCTTCTTTCCAGTTTTTGTCTGAGGATGTTTCCTTTTTCATCATAGCCATCCATATACTCCCAAAGGGCCCCTGGTAGCTTTTTATTAAAGCGAGATTCTCCAATCTTCTATGAGAAGAAAAGTATAACTCTGTGAGTGAAATGCTCATGTCAAAAAGCAGTTCCTCGGAAATCTTCTCTTCAGCATCTATCTGAAGATATTTCCGTTTTCACCATAAGCCTCAAAGCGCTCCCGAGTATCCCTTAGCTGACTAACATAAAACAGTGTTAGAATACTGCTCAAAGAAAACAGAAGCTTAACTGTGTGAGTGGACTTCATGTGAGCTAGAGCAGTTTCACAGAAAGTTTTCTTACGTTTTTTATCCTAGGGTATTACTTTTTCAACATATTCTTTAGAGTGTTCCCAAATGTCCTTTCTCAGGTTCCACAGCAAAAGCGATTTCAAACTGCTCAATCCAAAGAATGATTCAACTCTATGAGATGAATACACACATCACAAAGCAGTTGCTCCGAAAGCTTCTCTCCAGTCTTCATTGGAAGACGTTTCCTTTCTCAACACAAGCCTCCGGGCACCAATTAATATCCCTTCACAGATTCCTCAAAGACAGAGTTTCCAAACCAGTAACATAGTGTAAGCTTTAAGTCTCTGAAGTGAATGCACACGTCAGAGAGCAGTTTCTTGGAACGTTTCTTTCTGCGTTTTATTTCAAGATGTTTCACTTTTCGCCATAGTCTTCAATGCACTTCAAACTATCACTTTTTCAGTTTTACAGAAACAGGGTTCAAACACTGCCTTATGAGAAAAGAGGCATAACTGCCTGAGTGGAATGCACACGTCACAAAGCAGTGTCTCAGAAAGCTTCCCTCCTATCGTTATCAGAAGATATCTCCTATTTCCCCACAGGCCTGAATGTGGTCCCAAATGTCCCTTCGTGAATCTGTCCATGATGCCATTTCAAAACCACGTAATAGAAAGAAAGTTTTATCTATCTGAGAAGAATAGACATATCTATCACAAAGCCGTTTCAAAGAAATGGTAGCTATTTCTCCAGACTGGATTCCCCAATCCTCTATGAGAAGGAAACTATAACTGTGTGAGTGGAATGCACATGTCACAAAGCAGCTCCTCAGAAATCTCTCCAGTGTCTATCTGAAGATATTTGCATTTTCACCGTAAACCTCAAAGCGCTCCTGAGGATCCCTTAGCTGATTAACCTAAAACAGTGTGAGAATACTGCTCAATGAAAACAGAAGCTTAACTGTGCGAGTGGACTTCACGTGAGCTAGAGTAGTTTCACAGAAAGTTTCTTTCTGGTTTTTATGGGAGGGTATTTGTTTTTCACCATATTCTTAAGAGCGTTCCCAAATGTTCTTTCTCAGGTTCCACAGAAACAGTGATTTCAAACTGATCAATCCAAAGAATGATTTATCTCTATGAGATGAATACACACATCACACAGCAGTTTCTCCAAAAGCTTCTCTCCAGTTTTCATCAGAAGACATTTCCTTTCTCACCACAAGCCTCTGGGCACGACTTAATATCCTTTCACAGATTCCTCAAAGACAGTTTCCAAACTGGGAAACGTAGTGTAAGCTTTAACTCTCTGAAATGAATGCACACGTCAGAGGGCAGTTTCTTGAAACACTTGTTTCTGGTTTTCATTTCAGGATATTTCCCTTTTCCCCATAGTCTTCAATGTGCTGCAAAATATCACTTTTTCAGTTTTATAGGAACAGTGTTCAAACACTGCCTTAAGAGAAAAGAGGTATAACTCCCTGAGTGGAATGCATACATCACAAAGCACTTTCTCAGAAAGCTTCCCTCCAGTTTTTATCTGAAGATATGTGGTATATCCACACAGGCCTGAATGTGCTCCTGAATGTCCCTTCGTGAATCCGTCCACGATGCAGTTTCAAAACTGTGTAATAGAAAGTTTTATCTATGTGAGATGAATAGACATATCTATCACAAAGCAGTTTCATAGAAACTTTCTTTCCATTTTTTGTCTGAGGATATTTCCTTTTTCACCAGAGTCGTCCATATACTCCCGAATGTCCCCTGGTAGGTTTTTCTCCAAACGGGATTAACCAATCCTCTATGGGAAGAAAAATATAACTCTATGAGTGGAATGCACACGTCACAAAGCACTCCTCAGAAATCTTCTCTCCAGTATCTATCTGAAGATATTTCCGTTTTCATCATAAGCCTCAAAGGGCTCCCGAGTATCCCTTAACTGACTCAACTAAAACAGTGTTAGAATTCTGCTGAATGAAAACAGAAGCTTAACTGTGGGAGTGGACTTCACGTGACCTTGAGCAGTTTCAAAGAAAGTTTCCTTCTGGTTTTTATCGGAAGGTATTTATTTTTCAGCATATTTTTAAGGGAGTTCCCAAATGTCCTTTCTCAGGTTCCATAGAAACAGTGATTTGAAACTGTTCAATCCCAATATGATTTAACTCTGTGAAAAGAATGCACTCACCACAAAGCAGTTGCTCTGAAAGCTTCTCTCCAGTTTTCATGGAAAGACATTTCCTTTCTCACCACAAGCCTCCGTTCGTCACTTAATATCCCTTCACAGATACCCAAAGACTGAGTTTCCAAACTAGACAACGTGGTGTAAGCTTTAGCTCTCTGACATAAATGCACACGTCAGAGAGCAGTTTCTTGGAATGCTTCTTTCTGGGTTTTATTTCAGGATATTTCAGTTTTCGCCATAGTCTTCAATGCACTGAATAATATCACTTTTTCAGTTTTACAGGAACAGTGTTCAAACACTGCCTTATGAGAAAAGAAGTATAACTCCCTGATTGGAATGCACACATCACAAAGCAGTTTCTCAGAAATCTTCTCTCCCGTTTTTATCTGCAGATATTTCCTATTTCCAGACAGGCCTGAATGTGTTCTCAAATGTCCCTTCGTGAATGCGTCCCTGACGCACTTTCAAAACATTGTAATAGAAAGAAAGTTTTATCTCTGTAAGATGAATAGACATATCTATCACAAAGCAGTTTCACAGAAAGCTTCTTTCCAGTTTTTGTATGAGGATACTTCCCTTTTCATCATAGCTGTTCATATACCCCTGAATGTCCCCTGAGAGCGTTTTCTCTAAACGGGATTCCCCAATCCTCTATGAGAAGAAAGGTATAACTCTGTGAGTGGAATGCACACCTCACAAAGCAGCTCCTCAGAAATCTTCTCTCCAGTATCTATCTGAAGATATTTCCGTTTTCACGGTAAGCCTCAAAGTTCTCCCGAGTATCCCTTAGCTGACTAACCTAAAACAGTATTAGAATACTGCCCAATGAAAACAGGAACTTAACTGTGCGAGTGGACTTCATGTGACCTAGAGGAGTTACACAGAAAGATTCCTTCTGGTTTTTATTGGAGGGTATTTCTTTTTAAGCATATTCCTAAGAGCGTTCCAACACGTCCTTTCTCAGGATCCACAGAAACAGTGATTTCAAACTGCTCAATGCAAAGAATGATTTAACTCTACGAGATGAATACACACATCACAAAGCAGTTGCTCTGAAATCTTCTCTATAGTTTTTCATCTGAAGACGTATGTTTTCTCACCACAAGCAACAGGGAGCAACTTAATATCCCTTCACAGATTCATCAAAGACAGAATTCCCAAACTAGGCAACGTAGTGTAAGCTTTAACTCTCTGAAATGAATGCACACCTCAGAGAGCAGTTTCTTGGAACGCTTCTTTCTGGGTTTCATTTCAGGATATTTCACTTTTCGCCATAGTCTTCAATGTGCAGCAAAATATCACTTTTTCAGTTTTATAGGAACAGTGTTCAAACACTGCCTTAAGAGAAAAGAGGTATAACTCCCTGAGTGGAATGCATACATCACAAAGCACTTTCTCAGAAAGCTTCCCTCCAATTTTTATCTGAAGATATGTGGTATTTCCCCACAGACCTGAATGTGCTCCCGAATGTCCCTTTGCGAATCCGTCCACGATGCAGTTTCAAAACTGTGTAATAGAAAGTTTTATCTATGTGAGATGAATAGATATATCTATCACAAATCAGTTTCACAGAAAGCTTCTGGCCTGTTTTTGTCTGAGGAGATTTCCTTTTCACCATAGCCGTCCTTATATTCCCCAAAGTCCCCTGGTAGCATTTTCTCCAAACGTGATTTCCCAATCCTCTATGAGAAGAAAAGTGTAACTCTTTGAGTGGAATGCACACGTCACAAAGCAGCTCCTCAGAAATCTTCTCTCCAATATCCATCTGAAGATATGTCCGTTTTCACCGTAAGCCTCAAAATGCTTCTGAGTATCCCTTAGCTGACTAACCTAAAACAGTGTTAGAATACTGCAAAATGAAGATAGAAGCTTAACACTGTGAGTGGACTTCACATGACCTAGAGCAGTATCACAGAATGTTTTCTTCTGGTGTTTATCGGAGGGTATTACTTTTTCAGCATATTCTTAAGAGCGTTCTCAAATGTTCTTTCTCAGTTTCCATAGAAACAGTGATTTCAAACTGCTCAATCCAAAGAATGATTTAATTCTAAGAGATGAATACAGACATCACACAGCAGTTGCTCCGAAATCTTCTGTCCAGTTTTCATCAGAAGACGTTTCCTTTCTCACCACAAGCCTCCATTCGTCACTTAATATCCCTTCACAGATACCCAAAGACTGAGTTTCCAAACTGGACAACGTGGTGTAAGCTTTAACTCTCTGAAATGAATGCACATGTCAGAGAGCAGTTTCTTGGAACGTTTCTTTCTGGGTTTTATTTTCAGATTTTCACTTTTCACCATAGTCTTCAATGTGCTGCAAAATATCACTTTTTCAGTTTTACAGGAACAGTGTTCAAACATTGCCTTAAGATAAAAGAGGTATAACTCCCTGAGTGGAATACACATATCACAAAGTAGTTTCTCAGAAAACTTCTCTCCAGTTTTTTGGGTTTTTTTTTTTTTTGAGATGGAGTCTCGCTCTGTCGCCCAGGCTGGAGTGCAGTGGCCGGATCTCAGCTCACTCCAAGCTCCACCTCCCGGGTTCACGCCATTCTCCTGCCTCAGCCTCCCGAGTAGCTGGGACTACAGGCGCCTGCCACCTCACCTGGCTAGTTTTTTGTATTTTTAGTAGAGACGGGATTTCACCATGTTAGCCAGGATGGTCTCGATCTCCTGACCTCGTGATCCGCCCGTCTCGGCCTCCCAAAGTGCTGGGATTACAGGCTTGAGCCACCACGCCCGGCCTCTCCAGTTTTTATATGAGGATATCTCCTATTTCCCCACAGGCCTGAATATGCTCCCTAATCTCCCATCGCGAATCCGTACATGATGCAGTTTCAAAACTACGTAACAGAAAGAAAGTTTTATCTCTGTGAGATGAATAGACATATATATATCACAAAGCAGTTTCCAGAAAGCTTCTTTCCAGTTTTTGTCTGAGGATATTTCCTTCTAACCGCAGCCATCCAGATACTCCAAAATGTCCCCTGGTAGCTTTTTCTCCAAATGGGATTCCCCAGTCCTCTATGAGAAGAAAACTATAACTCTGTGAGTGGAATGTACACATCACAAAGCAGCTTCTCGGAAATTTACTCTCCAGTATCTATCTGAAGATATATCCGTTTTCACCATAAGCCTCAAAGCGCTCCCGAGTATCCCCTAGCTGACTAACGTAAAACAATGTTAGAATACTTAGAATACTGCTCAATGAAAACAGAAGCTTAACTGTGTGATTGTAATTCACATGACATAGAGCAGTTTCAAAGAAAGTTTCCTTCTGGTTTTTATCAGAGGGTATTTCTTTTTCAGCATATTCTTAAGAGCGTTCCCAAATGTCCTGTCTCAGGTTCCACAGAGTTCCCAAATGTCCTGTCTCAGGTTCCACAGAAACAGTGATTTCAAACTGCTGAATCCAAATAATGATTTAACCCTATGAGATGAATACACACATCACAAAGCAGATGTTCCGAAAGCTTCTCTCCAGTTTTCATCAGAAGACGTTTCCTTTCTCACCACAAGCCTCTGGGCGCCACTTAATATCCCTTCACAGATTCCTCAAAGACAGAGTTTCCAAACTAGGCAATGTAATGTAAGCTTTAACTCTCTGATATGAATGCACACGTCAGAGAGCAGTTTCTTGGAACGCTTCTTTCTGGGTTGTATTTCAGAATATTTCACTTTTCACCATAGTGTCCAATGCAGTGGAAAATATCACTTTTTCAGTTTTACAGGAACAGTGTTCAAACACTGCCTTATGAGAAAAGATGTATACCTCTCTGAGTGGAAGGCACACATCACAAAGCACTTTCTCAGAAAGCTTCTCTCCAGTTTTTATCTGAAGATATGTCCTATTTGCCCACAGGCCTGAATGAGCTCCCGAATGTCCCTTCATGAATCCTTCCATGATGCAGTTTCAAATTTGTGTAGTAGAAAGAATGTTTTATCTATGTGAGATGAATAGACATATCTATCACAAAACAGTTTCACAGAAAGCTTCTTTCCTGTTTTTGTCTGAGTATATTTCCTTTTTCACCAGAGCCGTCTGTATACTCCCGAATGTCCCCTGGTAGCTTTTTGTCCAAATGGGATTCCCCAGTGCTCTATGAGAAGAAAAATATAACTCTGTGAGTGAAATGCACACGTCCCAAAGCAGCTCCTCAGAAATCTTCTCTCCAGTATCTATCTGAAGATATTTCTGTTTTCACGGTAAGCCTCAAAGCGCTCCCGTGTATCCCTTAGCTGACTAACCTAAAACGGTGTTAGAATACTCCTCAATGAAAACAGAAGCTTAACTGTGCGAGTGGAGTTCAGGTGACCTAGAGCAGTTTCACAGAAAATTTCCTTGTGGTTTTTAACGGAAGGTCTTTCCTTTTCAGCATATTCTTAAGAGCGATCCCAAATGTCCTTTCCCAGGTTCCACAGAAACAGTGATTTCAAACTGCTTAATCCAAAGAATGATTTAACTCTATACCATGAATATACATCTCACAAAGTAGTTGCTCCGAAAGCTTCTCTCTAGTTTTCATCAAAAGACGTTTCCTTTCTCACAACAAGCCTCCAGGCTCCACTTAATACTACTTCACAGATTCCTCAAAGACAGAGTTTCCAAACTGGGCAACGTAGCGTAAGCTTTAACTCTCTGAAATGACTCCTCACGTCAGAGAGCAGTTTCCTGGAACGCTTCTTTCTGGGTTTGCGGGATAATTCACTTTTTGCCACAGTCTTCAAAGTGCTGCAAAATATCACTTTTTCACTTTTACAGGAACAGTGTTCAAATACTGTCGTAGGAGAAAAGAGGTATAAGCCCCTGAGTGGAATGCATACATCACAAATCACTTTCTCAGAAAGCTTCTCTCCAGTTTTTATCTGAAGATATCTAATATTTCCCCACAGTCCTGAATGTGCTCCTGAACGTCCATTCATTAATCCGTCCATGATGCAGTTTCAAATCTCCATAATAGAAAGTTTTATCTCTGTGAGATGAATAGACATATCTATCACAAAGCAGTTTCACAGAAAGCTTCTTAACAGTTTTTGTTTGAGGAGTTTTTTTTTTCACCATAACTGTCCATATACTCCCGAATGTTCCCTGGTAGCTTTTTCTCCAAACGGGATTCCCCAATCCTCTATACGAAGAACAGTATAACTCTGTGAGTGGAATGCACATGTCACAAAGCAGCTCCTCAGAAATCATCTCTCCAGTATCTATATGAAGATATTTCCGTTTTCACCATAAGCCTCAAAGCGCTTCCGAGTATCCCTAGGCTGACTAACCTAAAACAGTGTTAGAGCACTGCTCAATGAAAACAGAAGCTTAACTGTGCGAGTGGACTTCATGTGACCTAGAACAGTTTCACAGAGTATTTCCTTCTGGTTTTTATCGGTGGATATTTCTTTTTCAGCATATTCCTAAGAATATTCCCAAATATCCTTTCCCAGGTTCCACAGACACAGTGATTTCAAACTGCTCAATCCAAAGAATGATATAACTTTATGAGATGAATACACACATCACAAAGCAGTTCCTCCGAGAGCTTCTCTGCAGTTTTCATTGGAAGAAGTTTCCTTTCTCACCACAAGCCTCCTCCGGGAGCCACTTAATATCCCTTCACAGATTCCTCAAAGACAGAGTTTCCAAAGTGGGCAACGTAGACTAAGCTTTAACTCTCTGAAATGAATGCACACATCAGATCAGTTTCTTGGAACGCTTCTTTCTGTTTTTCGTTTCAGGTTATAACTGCTTTGTGATGCATGTTTCCATCTCACAGAGTTACACCTTTCTTTTCATTGAGAAGTTTGCTAACACTTTTTTAATAGAATCTGCAATGGGATACTTGGGAGCGCAGTGAGGAATATGGTTAAAAAGGAAATATCCTCAGATAAAAATTAGATAGAAGATTTCTGAGAAACTGCTTTGTGATGTGTGAATTCATGTCACAGATTTACACCTTTCTTTTCATGGAGCAGTTTGCTAACACTGTTTTCGTCTAATCCTCAAGGGTATATTTGAGAGTGCATTGAGGCCTATGGTGAAAAAGGAAATATCCTCAGATAAAATCCAGGAAGAAATTTTCTGAGAAACTGCTTTGAGATTTGTGAATTCATCTCACAGAGTTCCACCATTCTTTTCATGGAGCAATTTAGTAGCACTCTTTTTGGGGGATCCAAAAAGGGATATTTTGGATCTCATTAATGCCTTTTTTGAAAAACAAAATATTCTCAAATTAAAAACTAGAAAGAAGCTTTCTGAGATACTGCTTTGTGATGTGAGTATTCATCTCACAGAGTAGCACGATTCTTTTCTTGGAGCAGTTTGCTGAAACTGCTTTCATGGAATCTGCAATAGGATATTTGGGAGCGCATTGAAGAATATGGTGACAAAGAAAATATCCTCAGACAAAAACCAAAAAGAAGCTTTCTGAGAAACTGCTTTGTGATGTGTGAATTCATCTCACAAATTTACACTTTTCTTTTCATGGAGCAGTTTTCTAATACTGTTTTCATGGAACATGCAAATGGATATTCAGGAACACATTGAGGCCTGTGGTGAAAAAGGACAGATCCTCAGACAAAAACTAGAAAGAAGCTTTCTGAGAAGTTGCTTTGTGATGTGTGAATTCATCTCACAGAGTTACACTGTTCTTGTCATTGAGGAGTTTGCTAACATAGTTTTCTTGGAATCTGCAATGACATATTTTGGAGTGCATTGGAGCTCATGCAGACAAAGGAAACATCCTCATATAAAAACTAGCACAATTCTTTTTGAGAATCTGCTTTGTGATGGGTTAATTCATCTCACAGAGTTACAGGATTCTATTCATGGATTAGTTTGTAGCACTGTTTTTGGGTAATCTGAGAGAGATATTATTGGTCACTTTGAAGCTTATGGTGACAAAGGAAATATCCTCAGATCAAAACTAGAAAGAAGCTTTCTGGGAAACTTCTTCATGATGTGTGAATCCATCTCACAGAGTTACATGCTTCTTTTGATGGATCAGTTTGCTTATACTGCTTTTGTGGAATCTGTAAAGTGATATTTGGAGCACAATGGGTCCTAGAGTGAAACAGGAAATATCCTCACATAAAAACTAGAAAGAATCTTTCTGAGAACCTGCTTTTGATGTGTGAATTCATCTCAGAGAATTACAATGTTGTTTTCATTGAGGAGTTTGCTAACACTGTTTTCTTGGAATCTGCAATTGGATATTTCAGAGTGCATTGAAACTTATGGTGACAAAGGAAATATATTCAGAGAAAAACTAGAAAGAAGCTTACTCAGAAACTGGTTTGTGATTTGTGAATTTATCTCACATAGTTACACCATACTTTTCATTGAACAGCTTGATAACACTGCTTTCTTGGAATCTGCAATAGGATATTTGGGAGCTCATTGAAGTCTATGGTGACAAAGGAAAGATCCTCAGGTAAAAGCTGGAAGGAATCATTCTTAGGTACTGCTTTGTGATTTGTGAATTCATCTCATAGAGCTCATGAAAGTTTTCATGGATCAGTTTGGTAGCCCTCATTTTGGGGAATCCAAGAAGGGATATTGTGGATTGAAATTGAAGCCTAGAGTGACAAAGAAAATATCCTCAGATAAAAACTAAAAGAAGCTTTCTGAGAAAGTTCTTTGTGATTTGTTAATTCATTGCACAGATGTACACCGTTCTTTTGATTGAGCAGTTTGATAACACTGTCTTCCTGGAAACTGCAACAGGATATTTGGGAGCTCATTGAAGCCTATGGTGACAACGTAAATTTCCTCAGACAAAAACCAAAAATAAGCTTTCTGAGAGACTGCTTTGTGATGTGTGAATTGATCTCACAGAGTTACACTGTTCTTTTCATTGAGCAGTTTGCTAATACTGTTTTCTTGGTATCTGCAATGAGATATTTTGGATCTCATTGAAGCCTATGGTGACAAAGGAAATATACTCAGAAAAAAGCTAGAAAGAAGCTTCCTGAGAATGTGCTATGTGATTTTTGCATTCCTCTCACAGAGTTACACCTTTCTTTTCATAGAGAAGTTTGATAGCACTGTTTTTGGGGAATTTAAGAAGGGATATGTTGGATGTCTTTGAAGACTATGGTGACAAAGGATATATCCTCAGATAAAAACTAGAGAGAATCTTTCTGAGAAACTTCTTTGTGATGTGTGAGTTCATTTCACAGAGTTACGCCTTTCTTTATATGTTGCAGTTTGCTAACACTCTTTCTGTGGAATCTGCAAAGGGATATTTGGGAGCGCATTGATTCCTATGGTGAAAAAGGAAATATCCTCAGATAAAAACTACAAAGAAGCTTTCTGAGAAACAGATTTCTGATGTGTTAATTCATCTCAATGAGTTACACAGTACTTTGGGTTGAGCAGTTTGCGAACACTGTTTTCATGGAATCTGCAAAGGGATATTTCCGTGCGCATTGAAAATTTTGGTGACAAAGGAAATATCCTCATATAAAAACTATAAAGAAGCTTTCTGAGGAAATACTTTCTGATGAGTTAATTCATCTCACAGAGTTACATGGTTCCTTTCAAGGAGCAGTTTGGTAGCACTGTTTTTGGGGAATCTGTGAAGGGATAATTTGGATTATATTGAAGCCTTCGGTGACAAAGCAAATATCCTCAGATAAAATCTAGAAAGAAGCTTTGTGAGAAAGTTCTTTTTGATGTGTGAAATATCACAGACTGACAATTTTCATTTCACGGAATGTTTGCAAAAATTGTTTTCATGGAATCTGCAAATTGATATTTGGGAGTGCATTGAGGCCTGTGGTGAAAAATTAAATATCTTCAGATAGAAACTAGAAAAAAGCTGTGTGAGAAACTGCTTTGTGATGTGTGAATTCATCTGACAAAGTCACACCATTCGTTACATTGAGCAGTTTGCTAATGCTGTTTTCATGGGATGTGCAAAGTTATATGTCAGGGCGTTTTGAAGCTTAAGGTCACAAAGGAAATACCCTCATATATAAATTAGAGAGAAGCTTTCTATTTAAATGCTTTCAGATGTGTTAGTTAATCTCACAGAGTTACAAGATTCTTTTCATGGACAAGTTTTTTAGCACTGTTTTTGGGGAATCTGAGAAGGGATATTTTGGATCGCATTGAAGCCAATGGTGACAAAGTATATATCCTCAGATAAAAACTAGATAGAAGCTTTCTGAGAAACATTTTGTGATATGTGAATTCACCTCACAGAGTTACACTTTTCTTTTCATGGAACAGTTTTCTAACACTGTTTTTGTGGAATATGCTAAGGAATATTTGAGAGCCCATTGAGGCCTCTAGTGAAAAGCAGAATATCCTCCGATATAAACTAGAAAGAAACTTTCTGAGAAACTGCTTTGTGATATGTGAATTCATCTCACAGAGTTGAGTTACATAGTACTTTTCATTGAGCAGTTTGATAACACTGTTTTCACGGAATTTGCAATAGGATATTTTGGAGTGCATTGAAGCTTATGGTGACAAAGGGAATATCATAATAAAAAAACTAGAAAGAAGCTTTCTGAGAAACTGTATTGTGATTTGTGTATCAACTCACAGACTTACACATTTCTTTTCATGGATCAATTTGGTAGCACTGCTTTCGTGGAATCTGCAAAGGGATAATGGGGAGCACATGGAGGTCCATAGTGAAAAATGGAATATAGTCAGATAAAAATTAGAAAGAATCTTTCTGAGAAAGTTCTTTGTGATGTGAGAATTCATCAAAAAGAGTTACAGCTCTCTTTTCATGGAGTAGTTTCCTAACACTGTTTTCATGGAATCTGCAAAGGGATATTTGGGAGTGCCTTGAGGCCTATGGTGAAAAAGGAAATATCTTCAGATAAAAACCAGAAAGTAGCTTTCTGAGAAACTACTCTGTGTTGTGTCCATTTATTTCACAGAGTTACACTGTTTTTCATTGCGCAGTTTGCTAACACTGTTTTCTTGGAATCTGAAATGGGATATTTTGGAGTGCATTGAAGCTTTTGGTGACAAAGGAAGTATCCTCAGACAAAAATTAGAAAGAAGCTTTCTGAGAAACTGCTTTGTAATTTGTGAATTCATCTCAGAGTTTCATGATTCTTTTCATGGAGCAGTTTCTTAGCACTGTTTTTGGGGATTCTGAGAAGGGATATTTTGGATTACATTGAAGTCTATGGTGACAAAGGATATATCCTCATATAAAAACCAAAAAGAAATTTCTGAGCAACTGCTTTCAGATGTTTTAATTCATCTCATCGCATTACACGATTCTTTTTATGGATCATTCTGCCAGCACTGCTTTTGAGGAATCCGAGAAAGGATATTTTGGATCACATTGAAGCCTACGGTGACAAAAAAAATATCCTTAGATAAAAACTAGAAAGAGTCTTTCTGAGAAACTGCTTTGTGATGTGTAATTCATCTTACAAAGTTACACCGTTCTTTTCATTGAGCAGTTTCATAACACTGTTTAGTGGTATCTGCAATTGGATATTTTGGAGTTCATTGAAGCCTCTGGTAACAAATAAATATCCTCAGATAAAAACCAAGAAGAAGCTTTCTGGGGAACTGCTTTGTGATATATGAATTCTTCTCATGAAGGTACACCATTCTTTTCATTGAGCAGTTTGCTAACACTTTTTTCATGGAATCTGCAATGGGATATTTCGGAGAGAGTTGAAGAGTATGTTGACAAAGGAAATATCCTCAGACAAAAACTAGAAAGAAGCTTTCTGGGAAACTGTTTTATGATTTGTGAGTTCATCTCATAGAGCTACATGATTCTTTTCATGCAGCAGTTTGGTAGCATGGTTTTTGGAGAATCTGAGAAGGGATATTTTGGATGACATTGAAGCTTATGGTGACAAAGGAAATATCCTCAGATAAAAACTAGAAAGAAGCTTTCTGAGAAAGTTCTTTGTGTTGTGTGAATTCATCTCACTGAGTTAACCCTTTCTTTTCATTTAGTAGTTTCCTATCACTGTTTTCGTGGAATCTACAAAGGGATATTTAGGAGTGCAATGACTCCTGTGGTGAAATTGAAAATATTCTCAGATGAAAACTAGAAAGCAGCTTTCTGAGAAACTGCTTTATGACGTGTGAATTCATCTCACAGAGTTACACCATTCTTTTCATTGAGCAGTTGAAAACACTGTTTTTGTGGAATCTGCAATAGGGTATTTTGGAGTGCACTGAAGCCTCTGGTGACAAAGGAAATATCCACAGATAAATACCAAAAACAACCTTTCTGTGAAACTGCTTTGTGATGTGTGAATTCCTCTCAGAACTTTACACCATCTTTTCATTGAGAAGTTTGCTAACACTTTTTTCGTGGAATCTGCATTGGGATATTTGGGAACACATAGAGGAAAATGATGAAAAAGGAAACAGCCTCAGATAAAAACTAGTAAGAATCTTACTGAGAAACAGCTTTGTGATGTGTAAATTCATTTCACAGAGTTACACTATTTTTTTCATGCAGCAGTGTGGTAGCACTGTTGTTGGAGAATCTGCAATAGGATATTTCGGAGCACATTGAAGAACATGGTGACAAAGGAATTATCCTCCGACAACAAAATAAAGAAGCTTTCTGAGAAACTGCTTTTTGATGTGTGAATTCATCTTACAGGTTTACACCTTTGTTTTCATGGAGAACCTTGCTAACATTATTTTCATAGAATCTGCAAAGGGATATGCGTGAACGCACTGAGGCCTGTTGTGAAAAGGAAATACCCTCAGACAAAAACTAGAAATAAGTTTTCTGAGAAACTGCTTTGTGTTGTGTGATTTAATCTCACATAGTTACCCTTTTGTTTTCATTGAGGAGCTTGCTAACACTGTTTTCCTGGAATCTGCAAGGGGATATTTTGGAGTGCTTTGGAGCTTATGGGGACAAGGAAATATCCTCATATAAAAACAGAAGAATTCTTTCTTAGAAACCACTTTGTGATGGGTTACTTCATCTCACAGAGTTACAAGATTCTTTTCATGGATCACTTTGGTAGCACTGTTTTTGGGAAATCAGAGAAGGAATATTTTCAATTGCTTTGAAGCCTATAGTAACAAAGGAAATATCCTCAGATCAACAGTAGAAAGAATCTTACTGAGAAACTTCTTCATGGTGTGTGAATTCATCTCACAGAGTTGTACGTTTCCTTTAATAGAGCAGTTTGCTAACACTGCTTTTGTGGAATCTGGAAAGGGATATTTGGGAGTGCATTGGGTCCTATGGTGAAAAAGGAAATATCCTCACATAAAAACTAGAAAGAAACTTTCTCAGAAACTGCTTTGTGATGTGTAAATTCAGCTCAGAGAGTTACAATATTGTATTCATTTAGCAGTTTGCTAACACTGTTTTCCTTGGAATCTGCAATCCGATATTTTGGAGTGCATTGAAGCTTATGGTGACAAAGGGAATATCTTCAGATAAAAACTAGAAAGAAGATTTCTAAGAAAGTCCTTTTGTGATGTGTGAATTCATCTCACAGAGTTACACCTTTCTTTTCATGGAGCAGTTTTCTAACACTATTTTCGTGGAATCTGCAAAGAGATATTTGGGAGCACTTTGAGGCCTATTGTGGAAAAGGAAAGACCCTCAGATAAAAAGTGGAAAGATGCTTTCTGAGAAACTGCTTTGTGATATGTGATTTCATCTCACAACGTTACACCGTATTTTTCATTGAACAGTTTGATAACACTGTTTTCGTGGAATCTGCAATAGGATATTTGGGAGGGCATTGAAGCCTATGGTGACAAAGGAAATATCCTCAGATAAAAGCTGGAAAGAATTTTTCTTAGAATCTGCTTTGTGATTTGTGAATTCATCTCTTAGAGTTACATGATTGTTTTCATGGATCAGTTTGGTAGCCCTATTTTTGAGGAATCTGAAAAGAGATAATTTGGATTGCATGGAAACCTATGGTCACAGAGGAAATATCCTCAGATAAAGACTAGAAAGAGGATTTCTAGAAAATTTTTTTTGTGATCTCTGAATTCATCTCACAGATGTACATGGTTCTTTTCATTGAGCAGTTTCATAACACTGTCTTCCTGGAAACTACAACAGGATATTTGGGAGCTCATTGAAACCTATGGTGACAAAGGAAATATCCTCAGACAAAAAAAAAAAAACAAAAAAAAAAGCTTTCTGAGAGACTGCCTTGTGATGTGTGAATCGATCTCACAGAGTTACACTGTTCTTTTCATTGAACTATTTGCTAATACTGTTTTCTTGGTATCTGCAGATGGGATATTTCTGATTGCATTGAAGCTTATGGTGACAAAGGAAACATCCTCAGACAAAAAATAGAAAGAAACTTCCTGAGAATCCACTAGGTGATTTTTGCATTCATCTCACAGAGTTACACCTTTCTTTTCATTGAGCAGTTTTGTAGCACTGTTTTGGGGGAATCTGAGAAGGGATATTGTGGATGTCTTTGAAGCATATGGTGACAAAGGATATATCCTCAGATAAAAACTAGAGAGAAGCTTTCTGAGAAACTTCTTTGTGATGTGTGAATTCACTTCACAGAATTACATATTTCTTTCCATGTCACAGTTTGCTAACACTGTTATCATGGATCTGAAAAGGGATATTTCGGAGAGCATTGAGGCCTATGGTGGAAAAGGATATATCCTCAGATAAGAACTAGAAAGAAGCTTTCTGAGAAATGGCTTTTTGATGTGTTAATTCATCTCAACAAGTTACACAGTACTTCTGATAGAGCAGTTTGGGAGCAAAGTTTTCATGGAATCTGCATAGGGAGATTTTGGAGTGCATTGAAGCTTCTGGTGACAAAGAAAATATCCTCATACAAAATCTAGCAGAAGTTTTCTGAGGAAATGCTTTCTGCTGTGTTAATTCATCTCACAGTGTTACACAATTCCTTTCTTGGAGCAGTTTGGTGGCACCGCTTTTGGGGAATCTGAGAAGAAATATTTTGGATCACATTGAAGCCTATGGTGACAAAGTAAATATCCTCAAATAAAAACTAGAAATAAGCTTTCTGAGAAACTTTTTGTGATGTGTGAATTCACCTCACAGAATTACACCTTTCTTTTCTTGGAGTCATTTGCTAACACTGTTTTTGTGGAATCTGCAAAAGGATATTTGGGAGCACCTTGAGGCCTATGGTGAAAAACTAAATATCCTCAGATAAAAGCTAGAAAGAAGCTTTCTGAGAAACTGCTTTGCAATGTGGGAATTCACCTCACAGACTTACACCATTCCTTTCATTGATCTGTTTGATAACACTCTCTTCATGAAATCTGCGATAGGATATTTGGGAGCACATTGAAGCATATGGCAACAAAGGACATATCCTCAGATAAAAAACTAACACAAGTTTTCTGAGAAACTACTTTTTGCTTTGTGAGTTCATCTCACAGACTTACACCTTACCTGTCATGGAGTAGTTCGGTAGCACTGTTTTTGGGGAATCTCAGAAGGGATATTTTGAATCACATTGAAGCCTATGGTGACAAAGGAAATATCCTAAGATAAAAACTAGAAAGAAGCTTTCTGAGAAGCTTCTTGGTGATGTGTTAATTCATCTCACAGAGTTATACCTTTCTTTCCATGGAGTAGCTTGCTAACACTCTTTTCATGAAATATGGAAAGGGATATTTGGGAGCACATTGAGGCCTTTGTTGAAAAAGGAAATATCCTCAGATGTAAACCAGAAAGAAATTTTCTGGGAAAGTGCTTGGTGATGTGTAAATTCATCTCACAGAATTACAGTGTTCTCTCCAGTGAGCAGTTTGCTAACACTGTATTCTTGGAATCTGCACTGGGATATTTCGGAGTGCATTTTAGCTTATGGTGACAAAGGAATTATCCTCAGATAATAACTAGAAGGAAGCTTTCTGAGAAATTGCTTTGTGATTTGTGAATTCTTCTCACAGAGTTTCAGGATTCTTTTCATGGAACAGTTTGGTAGCACTGTTTTTGGGGAATCTGAGAAGGGACACTTAGGATGGCATTGAAGTCTATGGTGACAAAATAAATATCCTCAGATAAAAACTAGATAGAAGCTTTCTGAGAAACTTCTTGTGATGTGTGAATTCATCTCACAGATTTAAACCTTTATTTTCATGGAGAGGTTTACTCACACTGTTTTCATAGAATCTGCAAAGGGATATTTGGGAGTGCATTGAGACCTATAGTGATAAAGGAAACTTCTTCAGGTAAAAACGAGAAAGAAATCTTCTGAGAAATTGCTTTGTGACGTGAAAATTCCTCTCACAGAGTTACACCATTCTTTTCATTGAGCAATTTGCTAATACTGTTTTCTTGGAATCTGCAGTGGGATATTTCAGAGCACATTGAAGCTTATGCTGACAAAGAAAATATCCTCAGATAAAAACTGGAAAGAAGCATTCTGAGAAACTGCTATTTGATTTGTGAATTCTTCTCACAGAGTTTCATGATACTTTGCATGGATCAGTTTGGTAGCACTGTATTAGGGGTATCTGAGAAGGGATACTTTGGATCGCATTGAAGCCAATGATGACAAAGAAAATATTCTCAGATAAAAACTAGAAAAAAGCTTTGTGAGAAACTTCTCTGTGATGTCAGAATTCATCTCACAGAGTTACACTGTTCTACTCATTGAGTAGTTTGCTAGCACTGTTTTCATGGAATCTGCAATGGGATATTTCAGAGCACATTGAAGCTTATGGTGACAAAGGAAATATCCTCAGACAAAAAGAGGAAAGAAGCTTTCTGAGAAACTGCTTTGTGATTTGTCAATTCTCACAGAGTTACACGATTCTTTTCATGGATCAGTTTTGTAGCGCTTTTTTTGGGGAATGTGAGGAGGGATATTTTAGATCTCATTGAAGCCTATGGTGACAAAGAAAATGTCTTCAGATAAAAACTAGCAAGAAACATTCTGAGAAACTGCTTTGTGATGTGTGAATTCATCTCAAAGAGTTACACAGTTCTTTTCATTGAGCTGTTTGATAACACTGTTTTTGTGGAATCTGCAAAGGTGTATTTGGGAGCTCATTGAGGCCTAAAAACTATATATATAAAAACTATATATCCTCAGATAAAAACTAGAGAGAGGTTTTTTTTTTTTTTTTTTTGAGAACATGCGTTGTAATGTATGAATTAATCCCAAAGGGTTACACTGTTCTTTTCACTGATCTGCTTGATAACACTGTTTTCTTGGAATCTGCAAGGGGATATTTCGGAGCACATTTTAAGCTTATGGTGACAGAGGAAATACCCTCATATAAAAACTACAAAGTAGCTTTCTGAGAAATTGCTTGGAGATGTGGGAATTCATCTCTCATAGAGTTACACTCTTCCTTGCATTGAGCAGTTTGCTACAGCTGTTTTCTTGGTATCTGCAATGGGATATTTCAAGCGTTTTGAAGCTTATGGTGATGAAGGAAATTCTCTCATATAAAAACTAGAAAGAAGCATTCTGAGAAACTGCTTTGTGATGTGTGAATTCATCTCACAGAGTTACACTATTCTTTTCATTGGGCGGTTTCTTAACACTGTTTTCTTGGAATCTGTAATGAGATATTTCAGAGTGAATTGAAGCTTGCACTGACAGAGAGAATATCCCCAGACAAATCTAGAAAAATCTTTCTGAGATACTGCTTTCTGATTTGTGAAAGCATCTCATAGAGTCACGAATCTCTTAAAGAGCAGTTTGGTAGCACTGTTTTTGGGTAATCTGAGAAGGAATGTTTTGGATCGTTTTGAAGCCTATGGTGACAAAGGAGATATCTTCAGATAAGAAGTAGAAAGAAGTTCTCTGAGAAACTGATTTGTCATGTGTGAATTCATCTCACAGAGCTACACTGTACTTTTCATTGAGCAGTTTCTTAACCCTGGTTTCATGGAATCTGCAATGGGATATTTCAGAGGTCATTGAAGCTTATGGTGACAAAGGACACATTCTCAGACAAAAACTGTAAAGAAGCTTTCTGAGAAACTGCTTTGTGATTTGTGAACTCATCTCACAGAGTTACATGATTCTTTTCATGCAGCAGTTTTAAGCACTGTTTTTGGGGAATCTGAGAAGGGATATTTCGGAATACATTGAAGCGTATGGTGAAAAAGGAAATATCTTCAGATAAAAACTAGAAAGAAGCTTTCTGAGAAAGTTCTTTGTGATATGTGAATTCATCTCACAGATTTACACTTTTTTTTGATGGAGCAGTTTGCTAACACTGTTTTCATGTAATCTGCAACGGGATATTTGGGAGCACATTGAGGCCTATGGTGGAAAACTAAATACTCCCAGACAAAAATTACAAAGGAGCTTTTTTATAAACTGCTTTGTTATGTGTGAATTCATCTCACACAGTTTCACTGTTCTTTACATTGTGCAGTTTGCTAACACTGTTTTGATGGAATCAGCAATGTTATATTTCAGAGCCCATTGACGCTTATGGTGACAAAGGAAATAACCTTAGAGAAAAACTAGAAATAAGCTTTCTGATAAACTACTGTGTGATTTGTTAATTCATCTAACAGAGTTACACAATTCTTTTCATGGATCAGTTTGGTAGCACTGTTTTCGGGGAATCTGAGATGTGCTATTCTGGATCGCATTGAAGCCTATGGTGACAAAGGAAATACCCTCAGATAAAAACTAGAAAGAAGCTTTCTGAAA
This sequence comes from Macaca mulatta, assembly GCF_049350105.2. NCBI lineage: Eukaryota > Metazoa > Chordata > Mammalia > Primates > Cercopithecidae > Macaca > Macaca mulatta. The sequence continues at coordinate 56,808,452 of NC_133413.1, forward strand.
AACTACTTTGTGATTGTGAATTCATCTCACAGAGTTACAGCTTTCTTTTCATGCAGCTGTTTGTTAACACTATATTCATGGAATCTGCAAAGGGATATTTGGGAACACATTGAGGCCTATGGTGAAAAAGGAAGTATCCTCTCATAAAAAGTAGAAAGAAACTTGCTGAGAAACTGCTTTGTGATGTGTAAATTTACCTAAAAGAGTTACACCTTTCTTTCCATTGAGTAGTTTGCTGACACTGTTGTCATCGAATCTGCAAAGGGACATTTGGGAGAGTTTGAGGCCTAGGGTGAGAAAGGAAAAATCCTCAGATAAAAACTAAAAAGATGCTTTCTGAGAAACTGCTTTGTGATATGTGAATCCATCTCACAGAGTTACATCGTGCTTTTCATTTAGCAGTTTGATAACACTGTTTTCCTGGAATCTGCAATAGGATATTTGGGAGCGCATTGAAGCCCATGATGACAAACAAAATATCCTCAGATAAAACCTGGAAAGAATCTTCCTTACAAACTACTTTGTGATTTGTGAATTCATCTCATAGAGTTACACGATTGTTTTCATGGATCAGATTTAGTAGCCCTGTTTTTGGGGAATCTGAGAGGGAATATTTTGGATCTCATTGAAACCTATAGTGACCAAGGAATTATCTTCAGACAAAAACTAGAAAGAAACTTTCTGAGAAAGTTCTTTGTGATTTGTGAATTCATCACACAGATGTAGACCATTTTTTTCATTGAGCAGTTTAATAACACAGTCTTCCCGGAAACTGCAACAGGATATTTGGGAGCTCATTGAAGCCTATGGTGAGAGAGGAAATATCCTCAGACAAAAACTAAAAAGAAACTTCCTGAGAATCTGCTATGTGGTTTTTAAATTCATGTCGCAGAGTTATACCTTTTTTTATGGAGCAGTTTGATAGCACTGTTTTGGGGGAAACTGAGAACTGATTTTTTGGATGGCATTGAAGCCTATGGTGTAAAAGTAAATATCCTCAGAGTAAAACTAGAAACAAGCTTTCTAAGAAACCATTTGTGATGTGTGAATTCGTGTCACAGAATTATGCCTTATTTTTCATGGAGTAGTTTACTAACACTGTTTTCGTGGAATCTGCAATGGGATATTTCAGAGTACATTGAAGCTTATGGTTTCAAATGAAATATCCTCATATAAAAACTAGAAAGAAGTTTTCTGAGAAACTGCTTTGTGATGTGTTAATTATTCTCACAGAGTAACACTGTTCTTTTCATGGATCAGTTTGATAACACTGTTTTGGGGGAATCTGAGAAGGGATATTTAGGATCACCTTGAAGCCAATGGTGAAAAGGAAATATCCTCAGATAAAAAGTAGAAAGAAGCTTTCTGAGAAAGTCCTTTGTGATGTGTGAACTCATCTACAGTGTTACAATGTTATTTTCATTAAGCAGTTTGATAACATTGTTTTCAAGGAATTTGCAACAGGATATTTGGAAATGCATTGAAGCCTATGGTGACAAAGGAAATACCATCAGAGAAAAACTAGAAAGAACCTTTCTGAGAAACTTCTTCATGATGTGTGAATTCATTACAAGGAGTTACATCTTTCCTTTAATGGAGCAGTTTCCTAACACCGTTTTCATACAATCTGCACATGGATATTTTTGCACACATTGGAGCCTATGGTTTAAAAGGAAATATCCTTAGATAAAAACTAGAAAGACACATTCTGAGAAACTGCTTTGTGACGTGGAAATTCATCTCAGAGAGATACACCATTCCTTTCTTTGAACAGTTTGTTAACACTGTTTTCGTGGAATCTGCAAAGGGTTATTTTGGAGAACATTGAAGTTTAAGATGGTAAAGGAGATACCCTCATATAAAAACTAGAAGGAATTTTTCTGAGTAAACACTTTCTGATGTGTTAATTCATCTCACAGAGTTACAATATTCTTTTAATTGATCAGTTTGTTAGCACTGTGTTCGTGGAATCTGCAAAGGGATACTGGGAAGTACATGGAGGCCTATAGAGAAAAAGGGAATATACTCAGATAAAAACTTGAAAGAAGCTTTCTTAGAAGGTTATTTGTGATGTGTGAATTCGTCACACAGAGTTGCAGCTTTCTTTTCATGGAGCAGTTTACTAACACTGTTTTCGTGTAATCTGCAAAGAGATTTTTGGGAGCACATTGAGGCCTATAGTGAAAAAGGAAACATCTTCAGATAAAAACTAGATAGAAGCTTTCTGAGAAAGTGCTTTGTGATGTGTGAATTCGTCTCACTGAGTTACACTGTTGTTTTCATTGAGCAGTTTGCTAACATTGTTTTCTCAGAATCAGCAAAGGGATATTTCAGAGCGCAATGAAGCTTATGGTGACAAACAAAATATCCTCATAGAAAAAGTAGAAAGAAGTTTTCTGGAGAACTGCTTTGTGATTTGTGAATTCTTGTCACAGACTTACATGATTCTTTTCATGGATCAGTTTGGTAATACTGTTTTTGTAATATCTGAGAAGGGATATTTTGGATTGCATTGAAGCCTATGGTGACAAGGGAAATATCCTCAGATAAAAACTAGAAAGATGTTTTCTGATAAAATTATTTGTGATGTGTGAATTCATCTCACTGAAGTACAGCATTCTTATGATGGAGCAGTTCGTTAATACTCTTTTTGTGGAATATGCAAAGGGTATTTTGGAGCACATTGAGCCCTACAGTTAAAAAGGAAGCATCCTCAGATAAAAACTAGAAACAAGCTTTCTGAGAAACTGCTTTGAGATGTGTGAATTCATCTCAGAGTGTTACACCGTTCCCTTCATAGAGCAGTTTGCTAACACTGTTTTTGAGGAATCTACCAAGGGATATATGGGAGTGCACTGAGGCCTATGGTGAGAAAGGAAATATCCTCAGATAAAAACTAGAAAGAAGCTTTCTGAGAAACTTCCTTGTAATGGGTGAATTCAACTCACAGAATTACACTGATCATCTCATTGAGCAGTTTGCTAGCACTGTTTTCTTGGAATCTGCAATGGTGTATTTCAGAGCACTTTGAAGCTTATTATTAAAAATTAAATATCCTCAGACAAAAACTAGAAAGAAATTTCTGAGACACTCCTTTGTTATTTGTGAATTCATCTCACAGAGTTACACAATATTTTCAGTGGATCAGTTTGATAGCAGTGTTTTGGGGTTATTTGAGTAAGGATATTTTCAATCATATTGAAGCCTATGGTGACATAGGAAATATCATCAGAAAGAAAAACAGAAAGAAGCTTTCTGAGAAAGGTTTTTTATGTGTGAATACATCTCACAGAGTTACAACATTCTTTTCATGGAAAAGTTTGCTAACACTGTTTTTGAGGAATCTGCAAAGGGATATTTGGGAGCTCATTGAGGCTTATGGTGAAAAAGCAAATATCCTCAGATAAAAAGTAGAAAGAAGCTTTTGGAGAAACTGCTTTGTGATGGGTGAATTCATCTCACAGAGCTACACCATTCTTTCCTTTGAGCCGTTTGATTACACGGTTTTTGTGGAGTCTGCTATAGGATATTTGGCAGTGCATTGAACCTATTTTGACAAAGAACATATCCCCATAGAAAAACTAAAAATAAACTTTCTGAGAAACTGCTTTGTGATGTAGGAATTCAACTCACAGAGTTACCTTGTTCTTTTCATTGAGCGGTGTGCTAACACTGTTTTCCTGGATCTACAATAGGTTATTTTAGAGCACAGTGAAGTTTATTGTCAAAAAGTAAGTATCTGCAGACAAAAACTAAAAATAAACATTTTGAGAATCTGCTTTGTGAATTCATCTCACAGAGATACACTATACTTTTCATGGTCCAGTTTGATAGCACTCTTTCTGGGGTAACTTTGAAGGGATATTTTGGATTGCATTGAAGTCTACGGTGACAACTGAAATATCCTCAGATAAAAAGTAGAGAGAAGCTTTCTGAGAAAGTCTTTTGTAATGTGTAAATTCATCTCCGAAAGTTACACCTTTCTTTTCATGGAGTAGCTTGCTAATAGTCTTTTCATGGAATCTTCAAAGTGATGTTTGGGAGTGCAAATAGGCCTATGGTGAAAAAGGAAATAACTTCAGATAAAAACTAGAAAGAAGCTTTCTGAGAGACTGCTTTGTGATGTGTGAATTCGTTACACAGAGCTACACCATTCTTTCATTGAGTAGTTTGATAACACTTTTTTTCGTGGAATCTGCAATAGGATATTTGGGAGCACATTGAAGCTTATGGTGACAAAGGAAATATCCTCAGATAAAAACCAAAAAGAAAGTTTCTGAGAAACTGCTTTGTGCCATGTTTTTCATCTCACAGAATTACACTGTTCTTTTCATTGAGCAGTTTACTAACATGGTTTTCTTTTAATCTGCAATGGGATATTTCGGAGCACAATGAATTTATGGTGATGAAGGAAATATTCACAGACAAAAATTAGAAAGAAAGTTTCTGAGAAACTGCTTTATGATATGTGAATTCATCTCACAGAGTCCATGATTCTTTTCATGGAGTAGTTTTGTAGTACTGCTTTTGGGGAACCTCAGAAGGGATACTTTGCATTGAATTGAAACCTATGGTGACTAAAGAAATGTCCTCAGATAAAAAGTAGAAAGAAGCTTTCTGAGAAAGTTCTTTGTGATGTGTGAGTTCATCTTACAGTTCAACACCATTGTTTTCATGGACAAGAATGCACCACAGTTTTAGTGGAAACTGCAAAGGGATATTTGTGACTGCATTGAGACCTATAGTGAAAAAGGAAATATCTTCATAGAAAAACAGAAAGAAGCTTTCTGCGAAAGTGCTTAGTGATGTGTGAATTCATCTCAGAGAGTTACACCTTTCTTTTCATGGAGCAGTTTGCTAACACTGTTTTCATGGAATCTACAAAGGTACATTTGGGAGTGCTTTGAGGCCTATGGTGAAAAAGGAAATATCCTCAGATAATTACTATCAAGAAGCTTTCTCAGAAACTGCTTTGTGATGTGTGAATTCATCTCACGGAGTTACACTGTTCTTTTCATATAGAGGCCACCAACACTGTTTTCTAGGAATCTGCAATGCAATATTTTAGATCACATTGAAACTTATGGTGACAAAGGAAATATCTTCATATAAAAACTAGTAAGAAGCTTTCTGAGAAACTGATTTGTGATGTGTTAATTCATTATACTGACTTATACAACTCCTTTCATGGATCTGTTTCGTACACTCTTTTGTGTAAACTGAGAAGTGATATTTTGGATCACATTGAAGAATATGTTGACTAAGGAAATATCCTCAGATAAAAACTAGAAAGAAGCTTTCTGAGAAAGTTCTTCATGATGTGTGAATTCATTTCCGAGTTACACCTTTCCCTTCATGGTGCATTTTGCTAACAGTGTTTTCATGGAATTTCCAAAGGGATATTTGGGAACATAGTGAGGCCTATAGTGAAAAAGGAAATATCCTCAGATAAAAACTAGAAAGAAGCTTTCTCAGAAACTGCTTTGTGATGTGTGAATTCATGTCACAGAGTTACACTGTTCTTTCCATTGAGCCGTTTGGTTACTCTGCTTTTGTGGAATCTGCAATAGGATATTTGGGAGCGCACTGAAGCCTATGGTGACAAAGGAAATATCCTCATAGAAAAACCGAAAAGAAGCTTTCTGAGAAACTGATTTGTGATGTGTGAATTCAACTCAAAGAGTTGCACTGTCCTTTTCACTGAGCAGTTTGCTCACACTCTTTTCTTGGAACCTACAATGGGATATTTTGGAGTGCATTGAAGCTTTCTGTGAAAAAGGAAATATCCTCAGACAAAAAGTAGAAAAAAACGTTCTGAGAGACCACTTTGTGATTTGTGAATACATCTCACAGAGATACACAATTCTTTTCATGGTTCAGTTTGATAGCACTGCTTTTGGGTAATCTGAGAAGGGATATTTCGGATCATCTGAAGCCTCTGGTGACAAAGGAAATATCCTCAGATAAAAACTAGAAAGAAGCTTTCTAAGAAAGTTATTTCTGATGTGTGAATTCACATCACAGATTTACATCTTTCTTTTCACGGAGCAGTTTCCTAACAGTATTTTCATGGAATCTGCAAAGGAATATTTGGAAGCTCATTGAAGCCTGTGGTGTAAAAGGAAATATCCTCAGATAAAAAGTAGAAAGAAGTTTTCTGAGAAACTGCTTTGTGATGTGTGAATTCATCACACATGATTACACTGTTGTTTTCATTAAGCAGTTTGCTAACACTGTTTCTTGAAATCTGTAATGGGATATTTCAGAGCGCATTGAAGCCTATGGTGACAAAGGAAATATTCTCAGATAAAAACTAGAAAGAAGCTTTCTAAGAAACTTTTTTTGTGATGTGTGAATTCATATCACAGATTTACACCTTTCTTTTCATGGAGCAGTGTCCTAACAGTGTTTTCATGGAATCCACAACAGGATATTTGGGAGCGCATTGAGGCCTATGGTGTAAAAGGAAATATCCTCAGATAAAAACTAGAAAGAAGCTTTCTGAGAAACTGCTTTGTGATGGGTGAATTTATCTTACAGAGCTACATGATTCTTTTCATTTAGCCGTTTGATAACACTGCTTTTGTGGAGTCTGCAATAGGATATTTGGGAGTGCATTGAAGCCTATTGTGACAAAGTAAATATCCTCATAAAAAAGCCAAAAAGAAGCTTTCTGAAAAATTGCTTAGTGAAGTGTGAATTTGTCTCACAGACATACTATTTTCTTTTCATGGAGCAGTTTGATAACACTGTTTTCTTGGAATCTGCTAAGGGATATTTGGGAGTGACTTGAGGCCTATAGTGAAAAAGGAAATATCCTCAGATAAAAGTTAGAAAGAAGTTTTCTGAGAAACTGTTTTGTGTTGTGTAAATTCATCTAACAGTGTTACACTGTTATTTTCATTGAGCAGTTTGCTAACACTGTTTCTTAGAATCTGCAAAGGGATATTTCAGAGCTCATTGAAGTTTATAGTAACAAACAAAATATCCTCATAGCAAAACTAGAAAGAAGCTCTCTGAGAAACTACTTTGTGATTTGTGAGTTCATCTCACAGAGTTACTTCTTTCTTTTCATGGAACAGTTTGTTAACACTGTTTCTATGGTGTCTGCAAAAGTATATTTGGGAGTGCATTGAGGCCTGTAGTTAAAAAATGAAATATCCTCAGATAAAATCAAGTAAGAGCTTTCTGAGAAACTGCTTTGTGATGTGTGAATTCATCTGACAGGGGTACACAGTTCTTTTCATTTAGCAGTGTGTTAGCACTCTTTTCCTAAAATCTGCAATGGGATATTGAGGAGCGCTTTGAGGACTATGGTGAAAAACTAAATATCCTAGGAAAATAAGTAGAAAGAAACTTTCTGAGAAACTCCATTGTGTTTTGTGAATTCATCCCACAGTGATACACGATTCTTTTCATGGAGCACTTTGGTGGCACTGTTTTTGGGGAATCTGAGAATTGATATTTTGGATTGCTTTGAAGCTTATGGTGACAAAGGGAATATCATCAGATAAAAACTGGAAAGAAGCTTTCAGAGAAAGTTCTTTGTGATGTGTGAATTCATCTCACAAAGTTACACATTTCTTTTCATGGAACAGTTTGCTAACACTGTTTTTGAGGAATATGCAACGGGATATATGGGAGGGCAATGAAGCCAATGGTTTCAAAGGAAATATCCTCAGAAAAAAACAAAAAAGAAGCTTTCTGAGAAAGTTCTTTGTGATGTTTGAATTCGTCTCACCAAATTACAATGTTCTTTTCATTGATCAGTTTGATAACACTCTTTTCTTGGAATCTTCAATGGGATATTTTGGAGTGCATTGAGGCAAATGCAGAAAAAGGAAACATCCTCAGACAAAAAGTAGAATGAAGCTCTCTGAGAAACCACTTTGAGATGTGCTAATTCATATCACCAAGTTACATGATTCTTTTCATGGATCAGTTTGGTAGCACAGTTTTTGGGGTGTCTGGGAATAGATATTTTGGATCACATTGAACCCTACAGTGACAAAGGAAATATCCTCAGATAAAAACTAGAAAGAAGCTTTCTGAGAAACTAATTTGTGATGTGTGAATTCACCTCACAGAGTTACAACTTTCTTTTCATGGGGGCAGTTTTTCTAACACTGTTTTTGTGGAATCTGCAATGGGATATTTGGGAGCGCATTGAGTACTCTGGTGAAAAACTAAATATTCTCAGATAAAAACTAGAAAGAAGGTTTATGAGAAACTGCTTTGTGATGTGGGAATTCATCTCACAGAGTTAGGCTGTTCTTTTCATGGAGTGGTTCGATAACACAGTTGTTGTGGAATCTTCAATAGTGTATTTGGAGTGCATTGAAGCCTATGGTAACAAAGCAAATATCCTCAGATAAAAACTATAAAGAAACTTTCTGAGAAACTGCCTTGTGATGTGTGAATTCATCTCACAGAGTTACACCGTTCTTTTCATTGAGCAGAATGATAACACTGTTTTCTTTAAATCTGCAAAGGAATACTTTGGAGTGCATTGAAGTTTATAGTGACAAAGTAAATATCCTCAGACAGAAACTAGAAAGAAACTTACTGAGAAACTGATTTGTGATTTGTTAATTCATCTCACAGAGTTAGATGATTCTTTTCATGGAGCAGTTTTGGTAGCACAGTTTTTGGGGAATCCGAGAAGGGATATTTTGGATCACATCAAAGTCTATGATGACAAAGGATATATCAACAGATAAAAATTAGAAAGAAGCTTTCTGAGACACTTCTTTATGATGTGTCAATTTATCTCCCTGAGTTACACTTTTCTTTTCATAGAGAAGTTTGCTAACAAAGTTTTCATGGAATCAGCAAAGGCATATTTGGAAGTGCATTGATGCCTATGGTGAAAAAGGAAAAATCCTCAGATAAAAACTAGAAAGAAGCTTTCTGAGAAAGTGCTTTGCGATGTGTGAATTCATCTCTGAGACTTATACTGTTCTTTTCATTGAGCAGTTTGCCAACACCATTTTCCTGGATTCTACAATGGGATACTTCAGACTGCATTGACGCTTATGGTGACAAAGGAAATATCCTCGTAAAAAGAAACTTGAAACAAACTTTCTGAGAAACCACTTTATGATGTGTTAATTCATCTCTCAGAGTTACACGATTCTTTTCATGGAGCAGTTTGGTAGCACTGATTTTTTTTGAAACTGAGAAGGGATATTTTGGATTGCATTGAAACCTACAGTGACAAAGGAAATATCCTCAGATAAAAACTAGAAAGAATCTTTCTGAGGAACTCTTTGTGATGTGTGAATACATCTCACACAGTTACACCTTTCTATTCATGGAGCAGTTACCTAACATTCTTTTCGTGGAATCTGCAAAGGGATATTTGGGAGTGCCTTGAGGCCTATAGTGAAAAAGTTACATCATTCTTTTCATGGATCAGTGTGGTAGAACTGTTTTAGGGGAATCTGAGAAGGGATATATTGGATCACCTTGAAGCCTGTCATGACAAAGGAAATATCCTCAGATAAAAACCAGAAAGAAGCTTTCTGAGAAAGTTCTTTTTGATGTGTGATTTCACTTCTCAGTGTTACAGCTTTCTTTTCATGGAAGAGTTTGATAACACTGCTTTTGAGGAATCTGCAAATGGATATTTGGAAGTGAATTGAGTCCAATACTGAAAAAGGAAGTATCCTCAGATAAAAACTAGAAAGAGTCTTTCTGAGAAACTGCACCATGACGTGTGAATTCATCATACACAGTTACACCATTCGTTTAATTGAGCTTTTTGATAACACTGTTTTCGTGGAGTCTGCAATAGGGTGTTTTGGAGAGTATTGAAGCCTATGGTGACAAAGGAAATATCCTCAGATAAAAATCAAAAATAAATTTTCTGTGGAACTGCTTTGTGGTGTGTGAATTCATCTTACAGAGTTACAACATCCTTTTTGTTGAGAAGTTTGCTAACACCTTTTTCGTGGAATCTACAATGGGATATTCCAGAGCACATTGAGGAATATAGTGAAAAGGAAATATCTTCAGTTAAAAACCAGAAAGAATCTATCTGAGAAAGAGCTTTGGATGTGTGAATTCATCTCACAGAGTTACACCACTCTTTCCATAGAGCAGTTGAGTAGCACTCTTTTTGGGGAATCTGAGAAGGGATAATTTGAATAGCATTGAAGCCTATATTGAAAAGGGAAATATCCTCAGATAAAAACTAGAAAGAAACTTTCTGAGAAACTGCTTTGTGATGTGTGAATTCATCTCACAGATTTACATGACTCTTTTCTTGGAGCAGTTTGCTAACACTGTTTTCATGGAATTTACAATAGGATATTTGGGAGTGCGTTGAAGTCTAAAATGACAAAAGAAATGTCCTCAGACAAAAAACAAAAAGAAGCAATCTGAGAAACAGCTTTGGGATATGAGAATTCACCTCACAGATTTACACCTTTCTTTTCATGGAGCACTTTTCTAACACTAATTTCATGTTTTCTACAACGGATATTCGGGAGAGAATTGAGGCCTATGGTGAAAAAGGAAATATCCTCAGAAAAAAATAGAAAGAAGCTTTCTGAGAAACTGCTTTGTGGTTTGTGAATTCATCTCACAGAGTTACTTGATTCTTTTCATGGAGCAGTTTTGTAGCACTGTTTTTGAGGATTATGAGAAATGATATTTTAAATCATATTGAAGCCCATGGTGAAAAAGGAAATGTCCTGAGATAAAAACCAGAAAGAAACTTTCTGAGAAACTGCTTTGTGATGTGTGAATTCATCTCACAGAGTTACTCCTTTATTTTCTTGCAGTAGTTTGCTAACACTGTTTTCGTGGAATCTGCAAAGGGATATTTGGGACCACATTGAGGCCTATGATTTAAAAGGAAATATCCTCAGATAAAAACTAGAAAGAAACTTTCTGAGAAAATACTTTTTGATGTGTGAATTCACCTCACAGAATTACACTGTTCTTTTCATTGAGCAGTTTTCTAACACTGTTTTCTTGGAATCTGCAATGGGATATTTCAGAGGGCATTGAAGCTTATGGTGACAAAGGAAATATCCTCAGACAAAAACTAGAAAGAAGCTTTATGAGAAACTGCTGTGTGATTTGCAAATCCATCTCAGAGTTACAGGATTCATTTAATGGATCAGTTTAGTATCACTGTTTTGGGGGAATCTGAAAAGTTGTATTAGACACTGCATTGAAGTCTATTTTGAAAATTAAATACCCTCAGATAAAAACAAGAAAGAAGCTTTCTAAGAAAGTTATTTGCGACGTGTGAACTCATTTCACAGTGTTACACCCCTCTTTTCATTGAGCAGTTTGATAACACTGTTTCTGTGGAATCTGCAATGATATATTTTGGAGCGTATTGAAGCCTATGGTGACAAAGGAAATATCCTCAGATAAAAACCAAAAAGCAGATTTCTGAGAAACTGCTTTGCATTGTGTGACTTCATCTCTCAGAGTTACATTACCTTAAAATGTTGTTTTCATTGAGCAGTTTTCTAACAGAGTTTTCGTGGAATCTGCAATGTGATATTTCTGAGTGCATTGAAGCTTATGTTGACAAAGGAAATATCCTTAGGCAAAAACTAGAAAGTAGCTTTCTGAGAAACTGCTTTGTGATGTATGTATTCATCTCCCAGAGTAACACCTTTCTTTTCATGCATCAGTTTCCTAACACTATTTTCTTGGAATCTACAGAGGGATATTTGGGAGAGAGTTGAGGCCTATGGTGAAAAGGGAAATATCCTCTGAAAAAAACTAGAAAGAAGCTTTCTTAAAATCTACTCTGTGATGTGTGAATTCATCTCACTGAGTTACACAACTCTTTCATGGAGTAGTTTTGTGGCACTGTTTTGGGAGAATCTGAGAGGGAATAATTTAAACTGCCTTGAAGCCTATGGTGACAAAGGAAATACCCTCAGATAACAACTAGAAACAAGCTTTCTGAGAAAGTTCTTTGTGATGGGTAAATTCCCTCTCAGAGTTACAGCTTTCTCTTCCTGGAGCAGTTTACTAACACTGTTTTTGTGATATCTGCACAGTGATATTTGGGAGCACATTGAGGCCTACAGTGAAAAAGGAAATATCCTCCAATAAAACCAACAGAAAGATTTCTGTGAAATTGCTTTGTGATGGGTGAATTCCTCTTACAGAATTACACCTTTCTTTCCTTATAGCAGTTTGCTACACTGCTTTTGTGGAATCTGCAATAGGATATTTGGGAGGGCATTGAAGCCTATGGTGACAAATGATTTATCCTCAGAAAAAATAACCAAAAGGTAGCTTTCTGTGAAACTGCTTTGTGTTGTGTGAATTCATCTCACAAAGTTTCACCTTTCTTTTCATGGAGCAGTTTGGTAGCACTGTTTATGGGGAATCTGAAGAAGAATATTTTGGATTTCATTGAAGCATATGCTGACAAATTAAATACCCTCAGAAAAAAAACTAGAAGGAGGTTTTCTCACAAACTTCTTTGTGATGTGTCTATTCATCTCACAGAGTAGTAACTTTTTTTCATGTAATAGTTTGCAAACACTGTTTTTGTGGAATATAGAGAGGTATATTTGGGAGTGAGTTGAGGCCTATGGTGGAAAAGGAAATATCCTCATATAAAAGGTAGACATAAACTTTCTGAGAACCTGCTTTATGATGTGTGAATTCATTTCACAGGGTAACACTGTTCTTTTCATTGGCTAACAGTGTTTTCTTGGAATCTGCAAGGGGATATTTTGGAGCTCATTGAAGCTTATTTTTACAAAGAAAATATCCTCATGTAAAACTAGACAAAAGCTTCCTGAGAAACGACTTTTTGATGTGTTACTTCATCTCACAGAGTCACACGATTCTTTTCATAAATCAGTTTTGTAGAACTGATTTTGGGGAATCTGTGCAGGGATATTCATGAGTGCAACGAGCAATATGGTGAAAAAGGAAATATCCTCGTAGAAAAACAAGAAAGAAGCTTTCTGTGAAACTGCTTTGTGATGTGTGAATTCATCTCACAGAGTTACACCATTCTTTTCATTGAGAAGTTAGCTAACATCTTTTCCTTGGAATATGCAATGAGATATTCCGGAGAGCATTGAGGAATATAGAGAAAAAAGAAACATCCTCAGATAAAAAGTAGAAAGAAGTTTTCTGAGAAACTACTTTGTGATGTGTGGATTCATCTCACCGAGTTGCAAGATGAATACACACACCACAAAGCAGTTTCTCAGAAAGCTTCTTTCTAGTTTTCCTCTGAGGATATTTCCTTTGACACTGTAAGCTTCATGGCACTGAGAAATATCCCATTGCAGATTTCAAGAAAACAGTGTTAACAAGCTGATCAATGAAAAGAAATGTGTAACTCTGTGACTTGCATTCACACATCACAATGCAGTTTCTCAGAACACTTCTTTCCAGTTTTTATCTCAGAACATTTCTTTTTCACTGTAGACCTCAACGTGCTCCCAAATACCACTATGTGGATTCCATGAAAACAGAGTTAGCATACTGCTTCATGAAGACAAAAGTGTAGCTCTGTGAGATTATTTCACACACCACCAAGCAGTTTCTGAGAAGGCTTCTCTCCAGATTTTATCTGAGGATATTTCACTTTTCACCATGGGATTCAATAATATCCAAAACATCACCTCTGAGTTTCCACAGAAGAGGTGCTAGCAAACTCCTCCACTAAACAGTGGTGTAACTCTGAGAGATGAAGTCACACATCACAAAGCAGTTTCTCAGAATGCTTCTTTCTGGTTTTGTTCTGAAGTTATTTCCTTTGGCCGTATAGTCTTCAAAGAGATCTGAAATATCAGTTCTCAGATTCCGCAAAACAGGGCTCTCAAACAGCTCTACGAAAGGCAGGTGTATCTCTGTGTGTTGAATTCACACATCACAAAGCAGTTTCTCAGAAAGTTTCTTTCCTGTCTCATCTGAGTTTATTTCTGGTCTCAAAGCGCCCTCTTGTGTCTCATTGCAGATTCTGCATAAACGCTGTTAGCAAGCTTCTCAATGAAAACAGTGCTGTAACTCTGTGAGCTGAATTCAACTACAACAGAGCAGTTTCTCAGAGGGCTTCTCTGCAGTTTTTATCTGAGGATATTTCATTTTCCACCCTGGGATTCAACGATATCCAATATATCACTTCTGAGATTCCACAAAATCAGTGCCAGCAAACTCCTCCTTGAAAGTGTGGTGTCACTGTGAAATGAATTCACACATCAAAAACGAGTTTCTCAGAAAGCTTAATTCTGCTTTTTATCTGAGGATATTTCCTTTGTCCATAGAGTCTTCATAGCGATCCAAATTATCACTTCTCAGATTCCAAAGAAACAGTGCTAGCAAACGGCTCCTCGAAACACAGGTGCAATCTGTGCAATCTCACATCACAAAGCAGTTTCTCAGAAGCTTCTTTCTGGTTTTTATCTGAGGAGATTTCCTTTGTCACCATAAACTTCATTGCGCTAAGAAATATCCCATTGTAGATTTCAAGAACAGTGTGTTAGCAAACTGGTCAATGAAAAGAAAGGTGTAACTATCTGAGTTGCAGTCACACATCACAATGCAGTTTCACAGAACGCTTCTTTCTTGTTTTTATTTGAAGATACTTCCTTTGTCAGCGTAGGCTTCGATGTGATCCAAAATATCCCTTTCAGATTCCCCAAAAACAATGGTAAGAGACTGCTCCATGAAACGAAAGTGTAACTCGGTGAGATGAATTCAGATATCAGAAAGCAGTTTCTGAGAAATCGTTTTTCTAGTTTTTATCTGAGAATATTTTCTTTTTCACCATAACCCTCAATGAGCTACCAAATGTCACTTTGCAGATTCCAAGAAAATGTGTTAGCAAACTGCTTCATTGAAAGAAAGATGTAATTCTGTGAGATGAATTCACACATCACAAAGAAGTTTCTCGGAGGGCTTCTCTCTAGGTTTATCTAAGGATATTTCCTTTTTCACTATAGGCCTCAATGCCTTCTGAAATATCACTTTATGTTTTCCATGAAAACTGTTAGCAAACTGCTTCATTGAGAGAAAGGTGTAACTCTGTGAGATGAATTCACACGTCACAAGGAAGTTTCTCAGAAAGCTTCTTTCTAGTTTTTATCTGAGGATATTTCCTTTTTCACCATAGGCCTCAAAGCGCTCCCAAATATCACTTTGCAGATTCCACGAAAACAGTGTTAGCAAACTGCTTCATGAAGAGAAATGTTTAACTATGTGTGTTGAATTCACACGTCACAAAGAAGTTTCTCAGAAAGCTTCTTTGTCATTTTTATTTGAGGATATTTCCTTTCTCATCGTAGGCTTCAATGCAATCCAAACTGTCCCTTCTGAGATTCTCCAAAAGCAATGGTAACAGACTGCTCCTTGAAGTGATATTTTAACTCTCTGAGATGAATTCACTCGTCATAAAGCAGTGTCTCAGAAATCTTCTTTCTAGTTTTTATCTGAGGAGATTTCCTTTTTCACCATAGGCCTCAATGAGATCCAAAATATCGCTTCACAAATTCCCCAGAAACCGTGGTAACAGACTGCTCCATGAATCGAAATTGTAACTCTGTGAGAAGAATTCGCACATCAAAAAGCAGTTTCTCAGAAAGTTTTTTTCTGGTTTTCATCTGAGGATATTTCCTTTTACACCATAGGTCTCAAAGTGCTCCCAAATATCACTTTGCAGAATCCACGAAAACAATGTTAGCAAACTGCTTCATGAAGAGAAATGTGTGACTCGGTGAGATGAATTCACATCTCACAAAGAAGTTTCCCAGAAAGCTTCTTTCTCGGTTTTATTTGAGGATATTTCCTTTGTCAGCATAGGCTTCAATGCTGTCCAAAATATCCCTTTCAGATTCCCCAAAAACAATGGTAAGACACTGCTCCATGAAACGAAAGTGTAACTCTGTGAGATGAATTCAGATATCAGAAATCAGTTTCTCAGAAAGCGTCTTTCTAGTTTTATTTGAGGATATTTCCTTTGTCAGTGTAGACTTTAATGCTATCTAAAATATCCCTTTCAGATTCCCCAAAAACGATGGTAAGAGACTGCTCCATGAAAAGAAAGTGTAACTCTGTGAGTTGAATTCAGATGTCAGAAAGCAGTTTCTCAGAAAGCGTCTTTCTAGTTTTTGTCTGAGGATATTTCCTTTTTCACCATAGTCCTCAATGCGCTTCCAAATATCACTTTGGAGATTCCACGAAAACATGTTAGCAAACTGCTTCATTGAAAGAAAGGTGTAACACTATGAGATGAATTCACAGATTACAAAGAAGTTTCTCAGAAAGGTTCTTTCTAGTTTTTATCTGAGGATATTTCCTTTGTCAACATATGTCTCAATGCGATCCAAAATATGGCTTCAAAAATTCCCCAGAAACAGGGGTAACAGATTGCTCCATGAAACGAAAATGTAACTTTGTGCGAAGAAGTCGCACATCAAAAAGCAGTTTCTCAGAAAGCTTCTTTCTAGTTTTTATCTGAGAATATTTCCTTTTTCAACATACGCCTCAAAGCATTCCAAAATATTACTTTGCAGGTTGCACTAAAACAGTGTTAGCAAACTGCTTTGTGAAGAGAAAGGTGAAAACTGTGAGATGAATTCACACATACAAAGAAGTTTCTCAGAAAGCTTCTTTCTCGTTTTTATTTGAGGATATTTTCTTTGTCAGTGTAGGCTTCAATGCAATTCAAAGTATCCCTTTTCAGATTCCCCAAAAACCGTGTTAAGAGACTGCTACATGAAACGAAAGTGTAACTCAATCAGATGAATTCTGATATCAGAAAGCAGTGTCTCAGAAAGCTTCTTTGTAGTTTTTATCTGAGGATATTTCCTGCTTCGCCATAGGCCTGAATGTGCTCCTGAATGTCCCTTCATGGATCTGTCCATGACGGAATTCCAAGTGTGTAATGTAAAGAAAGTTTTAACTATGTGAGGTGAATAAACATATGTATCACAAAGCAGTTTCACAGAAATCTTCTTCCCAGTTTTTTTCTGAGGATATTTCCTTTTTCACCATAGCCGTCCATATGGTGAATGTCTCTTGGCAGCCTTTTCTCGAAAAGGAATTCACCAATCCTCTATGAGAAGAAAGGTATAATTCTGTGAGCGGAATGCACACATCACAAATCAGCTCCTTGGAAAGTTTCTATCCAGTTTCTATCTGAAAATATTTCCGTTTTAACCATAAGCCTCGAAGCACTCCCAAATATCCCTTCGCAGACTAAACGAAAACGGTGTTAGAATACTGCTCAATGAAAAGAGAAGCTGAACTGTGTGAGTGGAATTCACATGACACAGAGCAGTTTAATGGAAAGTTTCCTTCTGGTTTTTATCTGAGGGTATTACTTTCACAGCATATTCTAAAGAGTGTTCCCAAATGTCCTCTGTCAGTTTCCACAGAAGCAGTGATTTCAAACTGCTCAATCCAAGGAATGATTTAACTCTATGAGATGAATGCACACATCACAAAGCAGTTGCTCAGAAAGCTTCTCTCCACCTTTCAACGGAAGGCATTTCCTTGCTCACCACAGGCTTCTGGGCGCCACTTACTATCCCTTCACAGATTCCTCAAAGACAGAGTTTCCAAACTGGGCAACGAGGAGGAATCTTTGACTCTGTGAAATGAATGCACGTATCAGAGTGCAGTTTCTTGGAATACTTCTTTCTGGTTTTATTGGAAGATATTTCACTTTTCTCCATGGTCTTCAATGTGCTGCGAAATATCACTTTTTGGTTTTACAGGAACAGTGTTCAAACACTGCCTTATGCGAAAAGAGATATAACTCGCTGAGTGAAATACACACACTGCAAAGCAGTTTCTCAGAAAGCTTCTCTCCAGTTTTTATCTGAAGATATTTTCTTTTTCACCATAGGCAAGAATGTAATCCTGAATATCACTTCGCCGATCCATCCATGATGGAGTTTCCATGCTGCATAATGTAAAGAAAGCTTTATCTATGTGAGATGAATAAACATAGCAAAAAGCAGATTCACAGAAACTTCTTTCCAGTTTTTATCTGAAGATATTTCCTTTTTCAGCACAGTCCTGAATGTGCTCCTGAATGACCCTTCGCAGACCCATCCATGACAAAGTTTCCAAGCTGCGTAATGTAAAGAAAGCTTTTTCGATGTGAGATGAATAAACAGAGCAAAAAGCAGATTCACAGAAAGCTACTTTGCAGTTTTTATGTTAAGATGTTTCCTTTTTCACCGTAGTCCTGAATGTGCTCCTCAATGTCCCTTCGTGGATCCATCCATGACGGAGTTTCCAAGCTGTGTAATGTAAAGAAAGCTTTATCTATGTGAGATGAATACACATATCACAGATCAGTTTCACAGAAAGCTTCTTTCCAGTTTTGTCTGAGGCTACTTCCCTTTTCACCATAGGCTTCAATATGCTCCCAAATATCTCTTGGTAGCTTTTTCTCTAAAAGGGTTTCCGATGCTGTATGAACAAAGCTATAACACTGTGAGTGGAATGCACACGTCAGAAAGCAGTTCCTCGGAAAACTTCTCTCCAGTTTCTATCTGAACATATTTCCTTTCTCACCATAAGCCTCAAAGCACTGCCGTATATCCCTTTGCACGATTAACATAAACAGTGTTAGAAGACTGCTCTATGAAAAGAGAAGCTTAAATGAGCGAGAAGAATTCACAGGACACATAGCAGTTTCACAGAAAGCTTCCTTTTGGTTTTTATCTGAGTGTATTTATTTCTCCGTATTGTAAAGAGCGTTCCCAAATATCCTTCCCCAAATTCCACAGAAGCAGTGATTTCAAACTGTTCAATCCAAAGAATGATTTAACTCTATGAGATAAATACACACTTCACAAAGCAGTTGTTCAGAAAGCTTCTCTCCAGTTTTCATCGCAAGACAATTCCTTGCTTACCACAGGCCTCCGGGACCCACTTAATATCTCTTCGCAGATTCCTCAAAGACAGAGTTTCCAAACTGGGCAATGTACAGTAAGCTTTAACTCGATAAAATGAATGCACATATCAGAGAGCATTTTCTTGGAATGCTTCTTTCAGGGTTTTATTTGAGGATATTTCACTTTTCGCCATAGTCTTCAAAGCTCTCTTCAATATCACACTTTCGGTTCTACAGGAACAGTGTTCAAACACTGTCATATGAGAAAAGAGGTTTAACTCCCTGAGTGGAATGCACACATCACAAAGCAGTTTCTCAGAAAGCTTCTCTCGGTTTTTATCTGAGCATATTTCCTTTTTCATCGTAGTCCTGAATGTGCTCCCAAATGTCCCTTTGCGGATTCATCCATGACAGAGTTTGCAAGCTACGTAATATAAAGAAAGCTTTATCTATGTGAGATGAATAAACATAGCAAAAAACAGATTCACAGAAAGTTTCTTTCCAGTTTTTGTCTGAAGATATTTCCTTTTTCACCATAGGCCTGAATGTGCTCCTGAATATCCCTTCGCCGATCCGTCCATGACAGTGTTTCCAAGCTGTGTAATGTAAAGAAAGCTTTATATATGTCAGATGAATTCTCATATCACAGAGGAGTTTCACAGAAAGCTTCTTTCCAGTTTTTGTCTGAGGCTATTTACCTTTTAACCATAGATGTCAATATGCTCCCGAATATCCCTTGGTACCTTTTTCTCCAAAAGGATTTCCCTGATGTTCTATGAGAAGAGAGGTAAAAACCTGTGAGTGGAATGCACAAGTCACAAACAGTTCCTCAGAAAGCTTCTCTCCAGTTTCTATCTGAACATAATTCCTTTTTCACCGTAAACCTAAAAGTGCCCCCGAATATCCCTTCACACGCTAAACATAAACAGTGTTGGAAAACTGCTCAATGAAAAGAGAAGTATAAATGAATGAGAAGAATTCACACGACACATAGCAATTTCACAGAATGCGTCCTTCTTGTTTTTACCTGAGAATACTTCTTTCTCCATATTCTAAAGATCATTCCCAAGAATGCCTCCTCAGATTCCACAGAAACAGTGATTATAAACTGCTCAATCGAAAGAATGTTTTAACTCTATGAGATAAATATACACATCACACAAAGCAGTTGCTCAGAAAGCTTCTCTCCAGTTTTCACTGGAAGACATTTCCGTACTCACCACAAGCCTCTGGGTGCCACTTAATATCGCTTCACAAATTCCTCAACAACAGAGTTTCGAAATTGTGCAATGAAGAGTAAGGTTTAACTCTGTGAAATGAATGGACGCAAAAGAGCAGTTTTTTGGAGCACTTCTTTCTGGGTTTTATTTGAGGATATTTCACTTTTTAACACAGTCTTTAATGCGTTCCGAAATATCACTTTTTTGGTTTTACAGGAACATAGTTCAAACACTGCCTTATGAGAAAAGGGGTATAACTCCCTGAGTAGAATGCACACATTATAAACAGATTCTCAGAAAGCTTCTCTAAGGTTTTCATCTGAAGATATTTCCTTTTTCTCCATAAGCCTGAATGTGCTCCCGAATATCCCTTTGCCAATCCGTCCATGACGGAGTTTTGAAAAGGTGAAATATAAAAAAGTTTTACCTATGTGGGATGAATAAACAAAGCAAAAAGCAGGTTCACAGAAAGAATCTATCCAGTTTTTATCTGAAAATATTTCCTTTTTCACTATAGTCCTAAAGGTGCCCCCGATTATCCCTTTGTGGATCCCTTCATGGCAGAGTTTCCAAGCTGCGTAATGTGAAGAAAGCTTTATCTATGAGAGATGAATACACATATCACAGAAGAGTTTCACAGAAATGGTTTCCCCGGTGCTGTATGAGAAGGGAGGTATAACACAGTGAGTGGAATGCACACGTCACAAAGCAGTTCCTCAGAAAGCTTCTCTCCAGTTTCTATCTGAACGTATTTACTTTTTCAACGTAAGCCTCAAAGCGTTCCCAAATATCCCTTCGCATGCTAAATATAAACAGTGTAAGAAAGCTGGTCAATGAAAAGAGAAGCTTAACTGAGTGAGAAGAATTCACTTGACACAGAGCAGTTTCACAGTGATTTCAAACTGCTAAATCCAAAGAATGATTTAACTCTCTGAGATGAATTCACACATCACAAAGTAGTTGCTCAGAAAACTTTTCTCCAGTTTTCAGTCGAAGACATTTCCTTGCTCACAACACTTCTCTGGGTGCCACTTAATATCCCTTCATAGATTCCTAAAAGACAGAGTTTCCAAACTGGGCAATGTAGAGTAAACTTTAACTCTCTGAAATGAATGCTCATATCAGAAAGCAGTTTCTTGGAACACTTCTCTCTGGGTTTTATTTGAGGATATTTCACTTTTCGCCATAGTCTTCAATGCGTTCCAAAATTTCACCCTTTCTCTTTTACAGGAATCGCGTCAAACACTGCCTTATGAGAAAAGAGGTACCACTACCTGGTAGCTTTTTCTACAAAAGGGATTCCCCAATCCTCTATGAGAGGAAAAGTATAACTCTGTGAGTGAAATGCACAGGTCACAGAGCAGCTCCTCGGAAAGCTTCTCTCCAGTTTCTACCTGAAGATATTTCCGTTTTTCACTATAAGCCTCAAAGTGCTACCGCATATCCCTTAGCTGACTAAACTAAAACAGTGTTAGAATACTGCTCAATGAAAACGGAAGCTTAACTGTGTGAGTGGAATTTACATGATGCAGAGCAGTTTCACAGAAAGATTCCTTCTGTTTTTTTATCAGAGGGTATTTCTTTTTCAGCATATTCTTAACGGCGTTTCCAATTATCCTTTCTCAGGTTCCACAGAAAGAGTGATCCCAGACTACTCAATCCAAAGAATGATTTAACTCTATAAGATGAAGACACACATCACAAACCAGTTGCTCAGAAAGCTTGTCTCCAGTTTTGAACGGAAGACATTTCCTTGCTCACCACAGGCCTCTGGTCGCCACTTAATATCCCTTGGCAGAATCCTCAAAGACAGACTTTCTAAACTGGGAAATGTAGAGGAAGCTTTAACTCTCTGAAATGAATGTACATGTCAGAGAGCAGTTTCTTGGAATGCTTCTTTCTGGGTTTTATTTCAGGATATTTCACTTTTTGCCATAGTCTTCAATGCAATCCGAAATATTACTTTTTCGGTTTTACAGGTACAGTGTTCAAACACTGCCTTATGAGAAGAAAGGTATAACTCCCTGAGTGGAATGCACACATCACAAAGCAGGTTCTCAGAAAGCTTCTCTCCAGTGTTTACCTGATGATATTTCCTTTTTCAACCTAGGCAGGAATGTGATCCCGAATATCCCTTCGCAGATCCATCCATGACGGAGTTTCCAAGCTGAGTAATGTAAAGAAAACTTTATCTATGTGAGATGAATAAACATAGCAAAAAGCAGATTCACAGAAAGCTTCTTTCCAGTTTTTATCTGAAGATATTTCCTTTTTCTCCATATTCCTGAATGTGCTCCCGAATTTCCCATTATAGATCCGTCCATGACAGAGTTTCCAAGCTGTGTAATGTAAAGAAAGCTTTATCTATGTGAGATGAATACACATATCACAGAGTAGTTTCAAAGTAAGCTTCTTTCCAGTTTCTGTATGAGGCTATTTCCCTTCTCAACATAGGCATCAACATACTTCTGAATATCACTTTTTACCTTTTTCTCCGAAAGGGCTTCCTTGATGCTCTATGAGAAGAGAGGTATAACTCTGTAAGTGGAATGCACACATCACAAAACAGTTCCTCGGAAAGCTTGTCTCCAGTTTCGGTCTGAACATATTTCATTTTTCACCGTAAGCCTCAAAGTGCTCCTGAAAACCCCTTGTCACGCTAAACATAAACAGTGTTAGAAAACTGCTCAATGAAAAGAGAAGCTTAACTGAGTGAGAGGAATTCATGTGACACATAGCCGTTTCACAGATAGCTTCCTTCTGGTTTTTATGTGAGGATATTTCTTTCTCCATATTGTAAAGAGCATTGCCAAATGTCCTTCCTCAGATTCCACAGAAACAGTGATTTCAAACTGCTTAATCCAAAGAATGATTTAACTCTATGTGATGAATACACACGTCACAAAGCAGTTGCTCAGAAAGCTTCTCTCCAGTTTTCAATGGAAGACGTTTCCTTGCTCACCACAGGCCTCTGGGTGCCATTTAATATCCCTTGGAAGATTGCTCAAAGACAGAGTTTCCAAACTGGGAAATGTCGCGTAAGCTTTATGAAATGAATGCACATTGTCAGAGATTAGTTTCTAGGAACGCTTCTTTCTGGGTTTTATTTGAGGATATTTCACTTTTCTCCATAGTCCTATATGTGATCCAAAATATCACTTTTTTGGTTTTACAGGAACAGTGTTCAATCACTGCCTCATGAGAAAAGAGGTATAAAACTGGAATTCACACATCACAAAGCAGTTTCTCAGAAAGTTTCTCTCCTGTTTTTATCTGAAGATATTTCCTTTTTCACCATAGTCCTGAAGGTGCTCCGGAATGTAACTTGGCGGATCTGTCCATGACGGTGTTCCCAAGCTACGTAATGTAAAGAAAACTTTATCTATGTGAGATGAATAAACATAGCAAAAAGCAGATTCACAGAAAGCTTCTTTCCAGTTTTTATCTGAAGATATTTCCTTTTTCACCATAGTCCTGAATGTGCTCCCCAATGTCCCTTCGCGGATGCTTGCATGACAGAAATTCCAAACTGCATAACTTAAAGAAAGCTTTATCTATGTGAGATGAATACACATAGCACAGAGTAGTTTCACAGAAAGTTTCTTTCCAGTTTCTGTCTCAGGCTATTTCCCTTTTCACCATAGGTGTTAATATGCCCCTGAATATCTCTTGGTATCTTTTCCTTCAAAAGGGATTCCCTGATACTGTATGAGAAAAGAGGTATAACACTGTGAGTGGAATGCACACGTCACAAAGCAGTGCCTCGGAAATCTTCTCTCCAGTTTTGGTCTGAACATATTTTCTTTTTCACCGTAAGCCTCACAGTGCTCCCGAATATCCCTTAGGAGACTAATCTAAAAGTGTTAGAATACTGCTCATTGAAAACAGAAGCTTAGCTGTACGAACGGAATTCACACAACACAGAGCAGTTTTACAGAGTGCTTCCTTCTGGTTTTGATCTGAGGGTCTTTCCTTTCCAGCATATTCTTAAGAGCATTCCCAAATGTCCTTTCTCAGGTTGCACAGAAACAGTGATTTCAGCCTACTCAAACCAAAGAATGATTTAACCCTATGAGATGAATACACACATCACAGAGCCATTGCTCACAAAGATTCCAGTTTTCAACAGAAGACATTTCCTTGCTCAATACAGGTTTCCGGGCACCACTTCGCAGATTCTGGAAAGACAGAGTTTCCAAACTGGGCAATGTAGTGTAAGCTTTAACTCTTTGAAATGAATGCACGTATCAGAGAGCAGTTTCTTGGAACACTTCTTTCTGGGTTGTATTTGAGGATATTTCACTTTTTGCCCTAGTCTTAAATGTGCTCCAAAATATCACTTTTTCGGTTTTACAGGAACAGTGTTTAAACACTGCCTTATGAGAAAAGAGGTATAACTCCCTGAGTGGACTGCTCACATCACAAAGCAGTTTCTCAGAAAGCTTATCTCCAGTTTTTATCTGAAGATATTTTCTTTTTCACCATAGGCCTGAATGTGATCTCGAATATCTCTTCGCAGATCTGTCCATGAGAAAGTTTCCAAGCTATGTAAGGTAAAGAAAGCTTTATCTATGAGAGATGAATAAACACAGCAAAAATCAGATTCATAGAAATTTCTTTAAAGATTTATCTGAAGATATTTCCTTTTTCTCCACAGTTCTGATTGTGCTCCTGAAAGTCCCTTCATGGTTCCGTCCATGACAGAGTCCGAGCTGCCTAATGTAAAGAAAGCTTTATCTATTTGAGACGAGTACACATAGGACAGAGCAGTTTCACAGAAAGCTTCTTTCCAGTTTTTGTCTGAGGCTATTTCCATTTTCACCATAGGCATCACTATGTCCCTGAATATCCCTTGGTACTTTTTCTCCAAAAGGGTTTCCCCAATACTGTATGAGAAAAGAGGTATAAAACTTTGAGTGGAATGCACACATCACAAAGCAGTTCCTCAGAAAGCTTCTCTCCAGTTTCTATCTGAACATATTTCCTTTTTCACAGTAAGGCTCAAATTGCTCTGGAATATCGCTTCACACGCTAAACACCAACAGTGTTAGAAAACAGCTCAATGAAAAGAGAAGCTTAACTGAGTGAGAGAAATTCACATGACAGATAACCGTTTCACAGAAAGCTTCCTTCTGATTTTTATCTGAGGATATTTCTTTCTCCATATTCTAAAGAGCGTTCCCAAATGTCCTTCCTCAGATTCCACAGAAACAGTGATTTCACACTGCTCAATCCAAAGAGTGGTTTAAATCTATGAGATGAACACACCCATCACAAAGCAGTTGCTAAGAATGTTTCTCTCCAGTTTTCATCGGAAGATATTTCCTTTCTCGCCACAGGCCTCCAAGTGCCACTTAATATTCCTTCGCAGATTCCTCAAAAACAGCGTTTCTGAACTGGGCAATGTAGAGAAATCTTTAACTCTGATAAATCAATGCACATATCAGAGAACAGTTTCTGGAATGCTTCTTTCTAGGTTTTACTGGAGGATATTTCACTTTTCACCATAGTCTTCACTGTGCCCCTAAATATCACTTTTTGGGTTTTACAGGAACAGTGTTCAAACACTGCCTTATGAGAAAAGAGGTATAACTTACTGAGTGCAATGCAAACATCACAAAGAAGTTTCTCAGAAAGCTTCTTTCCAGTTTTTATCTGATATTTCCTTTTTCAGAATAGACTTGAATGTGATCCCAAATATCCCTTCGAGGACCTGTCCATGATGGAGTTTCCAAGCTGTGCAATGTAAAGAAAGCTTTAACTATATGTGGTGATTAAACATTGCAAAAGGCAGATTCACAGAAAGCTTCTTCCCAGTGTTTATCTGAAGACATTTCCTTTTTCACCACAGGCCTGAATATGCTCCAGAATGTGCCTTCGCGTATCCATCCATGACAGCATTTCCTAGCTGCGTAATATAAGCAAAGTTTTATCTATGTGAGATGAATAAACTATCTATCACAAAGCAGTTTCACAGAAACTTGCTTCCAGTTTTTGTCTGAGGATATTTCCTTTTCACCATTGCTGTCCATATACTCCCACATGTCCCTTTGGTAGCTTTTTCTCCAAAAGGAATTGCCCAATCCTCTATGAGAAGAAAGGTATAATTCTGTGAGTGGAATTCACACGTCACAAGCATCTCCTCAAAAAACTTCTCTCCAGTTTCTATATGAAGATATTTCCGTTTTCACGGAGCCCCATAGTGTTCCTGAATATCACTTCACAGATGAAATACAGTGTTAGAATACTGCTAATTGAGAAGACAAGCTGAACTGTGTGAGTGGAATTCACACGACACAGAGCAGTCTCACAGAAAGCTTCGTTCTGTTTCTTATCTGAGGGTATTTCTTTTTCAGCATATTCCAAAAAGCATTCCCAAATGTCCTTTCTCAGATTCCAAGAAACAGTGATTTCAAACTCTTTAATCCTAATAATGATTAAACTCTATGAGAACAATATACACATCACAAAGCAGCTGCTCAAAAAGCTTCTCTTCAGTTTTCAAGGGAAGACATTTCCTTGCTCACCACATGCTTCCGGGAGCCACATAATATCCCATTGCAGATTCCTCAAAGACAGAGTTTCCAAACTGGGCAATGTAGAGTAAACTTTAACTCTGTGAAATGAATGCACATGTCAGAGATCAGTTGCAGAGTTTCCAACCTGCGTAATGTAAAGAAAGCTTTATCTATATGAGAAGAATACACATATCACAGAGCAGTTTCACAGAAAGCTTCTTTCCAATTTTAGTCTGAGGCTATTTTCTTTTTCACCATATTCATCAATATACCCCTGTATATCCCTTGTTACCTTTTCCTCCAAAAAGGTTTCCCCAATGCTGTATGAGAAGAGAGGTATAACACTGTGAGTGGAATGCACACGTCACGAAGCAGTTCCTCTTAAAGCTTCACTCCAGTTTCTATCTGAACATATTTCTTTTTTTACAATAAGTCTCAAAGCGTTTCTGAATATCCCTTCGAATGCTAAACATAAACAGTGTTAGAGAACTGCTCAATGAAAAGAGAACTTAACTGAGCGAGAGGCATTCACACAACACATAGCAGTTTCACAGAAAGCTTCCTTCTTGTTTTTATCTGAGGATATTTCTTTCTCCATATTTTAAGGTGCATTCCCAAATGTCCTTCCTCAGATTCCATAGAAACAGTGATTTCAAACTGCTCAATCCAAAGAGTGGTTTAATTCTATGGGATGAATACACATATCATAAAGCAGTTGCTCAGAAAGTGTCTCTCCAGTTTACAATGGAAGAAATTTCCTTGTTCACCACAGGTCTCCTGATGCCAATTAATATCCCTTCGCAGATTCCTCAAGAGAGAGTTTCCAAACTGGGCAACATAGGGTAAGCTTTATCTATGTGAAATAAATGCACATATTAGAGAGCATTTTCTTAGAACGCTTCTTTCTCGGTTTTATTTGAGGATAGTTCACTTTTGGCCATAGTCTTTAAAGCGCTCTGAAATATCACTTTTTCGGTTTTACAGGAACAGTGTTCAAACACTGTCTTATGAGAAAAGAGTTATAACTACCTAAGTGGAATGCTCACATTACAAAGCAGTTTCTCAGAGTTTCTCTCCTGTTTTTATCTGAGGATATTTCCTTTTTCACCATAGGCCTGAATGTGCTCCCGAATGTCCCTTCACGGATCCATCCATGATGGAGTTTCCTAACTGCGTAATATAAAAAGGTTTTATCTATGTGAGATCAATACGCATATCTATCACAAAGCAGTTTCACAGAAAGTTTCTTTCCAGTTTTTGTCTGATGATATTTCCTTTTTAACCATAGTGATCCATATACTCTTGAATGTCTCATGGTAGTTTTTTCTCCAAAAGAGATTCCTCAATGATCTATGAGAAGAAAGGTATAACTCTGTGAGAGGAGTGCACACATCACAAAGAACCTCCTCGGAAAGCTTCTTTGCAGTTTGTGTTTGAAAATATTTCCGTTTTCACCATAAACCTCAAAGTGCTCCCGAATATCCCTTCACAGACTAAAGTAAAACAGTGTTAGAATACTGCTCAATGAGAAGAATAGGTTAACTGTGCGAGTGGAATTCACATGACATAGAGCAGTTTCACAGAAAGTTTTCTTCTTGTTTTTATCAGAGGGTATTTCTTTTTCAGCATATTCTTAAGAGCGTTCCAAAATGTCCTTTCTCAGGTTCCACAGAAAGAGTGATTTCAAACTGCTCAATCCAAAGAATGATTTAACTCTATGAGATGAATACATACATCAAAAAGCAGTTTTTCAGAAAGCTTTTCTCCAGTTTTCAACAGAAGACATCCTCGTTCGTCACAGGCCTCCAATCACCACTTAATATCCCTTCGCAGAATCCTCAAAGACAGACTTTCCCAACTGGGAAATGTAGACTAAGCTTTAACTCTCTGAAATGAATGCACATGTCAGAGAGCAGTTTCTTAGAAAGCTTGTCTCTGGGTTTTATTTGAGGATATTTCACTTTTCGCCATAATCTTCAATGTGCTCTGAAATATCACTTTTTTGGTTTTACAGGGACAATGGTCAAACACTGCCTTATGAGAAAAGAGGTAAAACTCCCTGGGTGGAATGCACACATCATGAAGCAGTTTCTCAGAAAGCTTCTCTTCAGTTTTTATGTGAAGACATTTCCTATTTCAACACAGGCCTGAAAGTGCTTCCGAATATCCCTTTGTGAATCCGTCCATGATGGCGTTTCAAAACTGCGTAATAGAAAGATAGTTTTATCTATGTGAGAGTAATAAACATATCTATCACAAAGCAGTTTCAAAAAAGCCTCTTTCCAGTTTTTGTCTGAGGATATTTCCTTTTTCACCATAGCCGTCCATATACTCCTGAATGTCCCCTGGTAGTGTTTTCTCCAAAGGAGATTCTCCAATCCTCTATGAGAAGAAAAGTATAACTCTGTGTGTGTAATGCATACGTCACATAGCAGCTCTTCAGAAATCTTCTCTCCAGTTTCTATCTGAAGATATTTCCGTTTTCTCCATAAGTCTCACAGCGTTCCCGAGTATCCCTTAGCTGACTAAACTAAAACAGTGTTAGAATATTGCTCAATGAAAACAGAAACTTAACTGTGTGAGTGGAATTCACAGGACACAGAGAAGTTTCACAGAAAGCTTCCTTCTGATTTTTATCGGAGGGTATTTCTTTTTCAGCATATTCTTAAGACCATTCCCAAATATCCTTTCTCTGGTTCCACAGAAAGAGTGATTTCAAACTGCCGAATCCAAAGAATGATTTAACTCTATGAGATGAATACACACATGACAAAGCAGTTGTTCATAAAGCTTCTCTCCAGTTTTCAACAGAAGACATTTCCTTGCTCACCAAAGGCCTCTGGTCGCCACTTTATATCCTTTCGCAGAATCCTCAAAGACAGACTTTCCAAACTGGGAAATGTAGAGGAAGCTTTAACTCTCTGAAATGAATGCACATGTCAGAAAGCAATTTCTTGGAACGCTTCTCTCTGGGTTTTATTTCAGGATATTTCACCTTTCACCATAGTCTCCCATGTGCTTCGAAATATTACTTTTTCGGTTTTACAGGTACAGTGTTCAAACACTGCCTTATGAGAAAAGAGGTATAACTCCCTGAGTAGAATGCACACATCACAAAGGAGTTTCTCAGAAAGCCTCTCCCGAGTTTTTTTCTGAAGATATTTCCCTTTTCACCATAGGCCTGAATGTGTTGCAGAATGTCCCTTCGCCTATCCGAACATGACGGAGTTTTCAAACTGCATAGTAGAAAGAAAGCTTTATCTATGTGAGAAGAATAAACATATCTATCACAGAACAGGTTCACAGAAATCTTCTTTCTGGTTTTTGTCTGAGGATATTTCCTTTTTCACCATTGCTGTCCATATACTCCCAAATGTCCCCTGGTAGCTTTTTCTCCAAAAGGAATTCCCCAATCCTCTATGAGAAGGAAAGTATAACTCTGTGAGTGGAGTGCACATAACACATAGCAGTTTAACAGAAAACTTCCTTTTGGTTTATATCTGAGGATATTTCTTTCTCCATATTTTAAGCAGTGTTTCAGGATATTTTAAAGAGAGTTCCCCAATATTCTTCCTGAGATTTCACAGAAACAGTACTTTCAAACTGCTCATTCCAAATAATGGTTTAACTCTATGAGATGAAAACACACTTCCCAAAGCAGTTGTTCAGTAAGCTTTTCTCCAGTTTTGAACGGAAGACATTTCCTTGCTCACCTCAGGCCTCCGGGCGCCACTTAATATCCCTTTGAAGATTCCTCAAAGACACAGTTTTCAAACTGGGCAATGTAGAGTAAGCTTTAATTCTGTCAAGTGAATGCACATATCAGAGAGCAGTTTCTTGGAATGGTTTTTTCTGGGTTTTATTTGAGGATAGTTCACTTTTCACCATAGTCTTAAATGTGTTCCAAAATATCACTTTTTCAGTTTTACAGGAACAGTGTTCAAACACTGCCTTATGAGAAAAGAGGAATAACTCCCTGAGTGGAATGCACATATCACAAATCAGTTTCTCAGAAAGCTTCTCTCCGGTTTTTATCTGAATATATTTCCTTTTTCACCATAGGCCTGAATGTGCTCCCTAAGTCCGTTTGCCGTTCCTCCATGACGGAGTTTCCAAGCTGAGTAATGTAAAGAAAGCTTCATCTTTGTGAGATGAATAAACATAGCAAAAAGTAGATTTACAGAAAGCTTCTTTCCAGTTTTTATCTGAAGATATTTCCTTTTTCACCATAGTCCAGTATGTGCTCCCGAATGTCCCTTTGTGGATCCGTCCATGACAGAGTTTTCCTGCTGTGTAATGTAAAGAAAGCTTTAACTATGTGACATGAATACACATATCACATAGCAGTTTCACAGAAAGATTCTTTCCAGTTTTTGTGTGAGGCGATTTCACTTTTCACCATAGGCGTCAATATGCTCCTGAATTTCCCATGGTACCTGTTTCTCTAAAAGGTTTTCCTCGATGCTGTATGAGAAGAAAGGTAAAGCACTGAGAGTGGAATACACACGTCAAAAGCTATTCCTCGGAAAGCTTCTCTCCAGTTTTTATCTGAACACACTTCCTTTTTCACCGTAAGCTTCAAAGCACTCCTGAATATCCCTTTGCATGCTAAACATAAACAATGTTAAAAAACTGCTCAATGAAAAGAGATGCTTAAATGAGTGAGAGGAATTCACATGTTACATAGCAGTTTCACAGAAAGCTTCCTTCTGGTTTTTATCTGAGGATATTTCTTCCTCCATATTCTATAGAGCATTCTAAAATGCCCTTCATCAGATTCTACAGAAATAATGATTTCACACTGCTGAATCCAAAGAATGCTTTAACTCTTTGAGATTAATACACACATCACAAAGCAGTTGCTCAGAAAGTTTCTCTACAGTTTTCACCAGAAGGCATTTCCTTGCTCACCACAGGCCTCTGGGCAACACTTAATACCCCTCACAGATTCCTTAAAGACTGAGTTTTCGAAGTGGGCAATGTAGAGTAAGCTTGAACTCTGTGAAATGAATGCACATATCAGAGAGCAGTTTCTTGCAATGGTGCTCTCTGGATTTTATTTGAGGATATTTCAATTTTCACCACAGTCCTCAATGCACTCCGAAATATCACTTTTTTGTTTTACACAAATAGTGTTAAAACACTGCCTTAAGAGAAAAGAGGTATAATTCCAGGAGTTGAATGCACACATCACAGAGCAGTTTCTCAGAAAACTTCTCTCCAGTTTTTATATGAAGAGATTTCCTTTTTCACCATAGGCCGGAATTTGATCCCGAATATCCCATCATGCATCCATCCATGACACAGTTTCCAGGCTGCGTAATGTAAAGAAAGCTTTTTCTATGTGAGATGAATAAACGGAGCAAAAAATAGATTCACAGAACACTTCTTTGCAGTTTTTATCTGAAGATATTTCCTTTTTCACAATAGACTTGAATGTGATCCCGAACATTCCTTTGCAGACCCATCCATGATGGAGTTTCCAAGCTGTGAAATCCAAAGAAAGCTTTACCTATGTGAGGTGAATAAACATTGCAAAAGGCAGATTCACAGAACGCATCTTTCAACTGTTTATCTGAAGATATTACCTTTTTCACCATAAGCCAGAATGTGCTCCCAAATGTCCCTTCGCATATCCATCAATGACAGCGTTTCCAAGATATGTAATATAAGCAAAGTTTTATCTATGTGTGATGAATAAACATATCTGTCATGAAGCAGTTTCACACAAAACTTGTTTCCAGTTTTTGTCTGAGGATATTTCCTTTTTCACCGTAGTCGTCCATATACTGCCGAATGTCCCTTGGTAGCTTTTTCTCCAAAAGGGATTCCCCAATCCTCTATGAGAAGAATGGTATAATTCTGTGAGTGGAATGCACATGTCACATGCAGCTCCTCAAAAAGCTTCTCTCCAGTTTCTATCTGAAGATATTTCCGTTGATCATAAGCTTAAAAGAGCTACTGAATATCCCTTCACAGACTAAACACAGTGTTAGAATACTGATCAGTGTAAAGAGATGCTGAACTGTGAGAGTGGAACTCACGTGAAGCAGAGCAGTTTCACAGAGAGTTTCCTTGTGTTTTTTATCTTAGGATATTTCTTTCTCCATATTCTAAAGAGCGTTCACAAATATCCTTCCTCAGATTTCACAGAAATAGTGATTTCAAACTGCTCAAACCCAAAATGGTTTAAGTCTATGAGACGAATACACACATCACAAAGCAGTTTCTCAGACAGCTTTTCTGCAGTTTTCATAAGAAGACGTTTCCTTGCTCACCACAGGCCTCTGGGTGCGACTTAATATCCCTTCTCAAATTCCTCAAAGACAGAGTTTCCAAACACAGTAATGTAGAGTAATCTTTAACTCTGTGACATGAATGCACGTAAGGGAGAGTAGTTTCTTGAAATGCTTCTTTCTGGGTTTTATGGATAGTTCACTTTTTGCCATAGTCCTCAATGCATTCCTAAATATCACTTTTTCATTTTTACAGGAACGGAGGTCAAACACTGCCTTATGAGAAAAGAGGTATAACTCCCTGAGTGGAATGCACACATCACAAGGCTGTTTCTCAAAAATCTTTTCTCCAGGTTTTATCTGAAGATATTTCCTTTTACACCATAGGCCTGAATGTGCTCCTGAATGTCCTTTTGTGGATCCGTCCATGATGGAGTTTCAAAGCTGTGTAATAGAAAGAAAGTTTTATCTATATGAGATGAATAGACATATCTATCACAAAGCAGTTTCACAGAAAGCTTTCCAGTTTTTGTCTGAGGATATTTCCTTTTTCACGATAGCCATCCATATACTCTCGAATGTCTCTTGGTAACTTTCTCTCGAAAAGGGATTCCCCAGTCCTCTAAGCGAAGAAAGGTATAACTCTGTGAGTGGAATGCACACGTCACAAAGCAACTCTTTGGAAAGCTTTTCTCCAGTTCCTATCTGAAGATATTTCATTTATCACCATAAGCCTCAAAATGCTAACAAATGTCTCTTCGCAGACCAAACAAAAACAGTGCTAGAATACTGCTCAATGAAAAGACAAGATGAATTTTGCAAGTGGAATTCACACGACACAGAGCAGTTTCCCAGAAAGCTTCCTTCTGGTTTTTCTAAGGGTATTTCTTTTTCAGCATATTCTAAAAATCATTCCCAAATGTCTTTTCTCACATTCCACAGAAATAGTTATTTCAAACTGCTGAATCCAAGGAATGATGTAACGCTAGGAGATGAATACACACATTAGCTGCATAATGTAAACAAAGCTTCATTTATGCAAGACGAATAAACATAGCAAAAAGCAGATTCACAAAAGTTTCTTTCCAGTTTTTATCTGAAGATATTTCCTTTTTCACCATAGTCTTGAATATGATCCCAAATGTCCCTTCATGGATCCTTCCATGACAGTTTCCAAGCTGTGTAATGTAAAGAAAGCTTTATCTATGTGAGATGCATACACATCTCACAGAGCAGTTTCACAGAAAGCTTCTTTCCAGTTTTTGTCTGAGGCTATTTTCGTTTTCACCTTTGGCGTCAATATGCTAACGAATATAGCTTGATACCTTTTTCTCCAAAAGTGTTTCCCCATGTTGTATGAGAAGAGAGGGATAACACTGTGAGTGGAATGCACCCACCACAAACAGTTCTTTGGAATGCTTCTCTCCAGTTTCTATCTGAACGTATTTCCTTTTTCACCGTAAGCCTCAATGTGCTCCGAATATCCCTTCGCACATTAAACACAAAGAGTGTTAGAAAACTGCTCAATGAAAAGAGAAGCTTAATTGAGCAAGAGGAAATTCACACGACCCATAGCAGTTTCACAGAAAGCTTCCTTCTGGTTTTTATCTGAGGACGTTTCTTTCTCTTATTCTAAAGAGCATCCCCAAATGTACTTTCTCAGATTCCACAGAAACAATGATTTCAAACTGCTCAATCCAAACAATGGTTTAACTCTATGAGATGAAAACACACATCTCATAGATGAATACACAAAGCAGTTACTCAGAAAGCTTCTCTCCAGTTTTCATCGGAGTACATGTCATTGCTCACCAAGAGTCTCTGGGCGTCACTAAATATCCCTCAGCAGATTCCTCAAAGACAAAGATTCTGAACTGGACAATGTAGAGTAAACTTTAACACTGTGAAATGAATACACATATCAGAGATCAGATTCGTGGAATGCTTCTTTCTGGGTTTTATCTGAGGATACTTCACTTTTCGCCATAGTCTTCAATGTGCCAAGAAATGTCACATTTTCGGTATTACAGGAACAGTGTTCAAACACTGCCTTATGAGAAAAGATGTATGACTCACTGAGTAGAATGCACGCATCACAAAGCAGTTTCTCAGAAAGCTTTACTCCAGTTTTTATCTGAAGATATTTAATTTTTCACCATATGCCTTAATTTGCTCCTGAATGTCCCTTCACGGATTCGTCTATGACGGAGTTTCCAAACTGCATAATATAAGGAAGGTTTTATCTATGTGAGATGAATAAACATAGCAAAAAGCAGATTTACAGAAAGCTTCTTTCCAGTTTTTATCTGAAGATATTTCCTTTTTCACCATAGTCCTGAATGTGCTTACTACCATCCCTTCGTGGATCTGTCCATGACAGAGATTCCAAGGTGTGTCATGTAAAGAAAGCTTTATCTATATGAGATGAATACACATATCACAGAGCAGTTTCACTAAAAGCTTTTCTCCAGTATTTGTCTGAGGCTATTTCCCTTTTCACCATAGGCGTCAATAAGCCCCGAACGTCCCTTGGTACCTTTTTCTCCAAAAGGATTTTCCCGATGCTCTATGAGAAGAGAGGTATAACACTGCGAGTGGAATGCACACGTCACAAAGCAGTTCATCAGAAAGTTTCTATCTTAACATATTTCCTTTTTCACTATAAGTGTCAAAGCACTCCCAAATATCCCTTCACACGCAAAACATAAACAGTGTTAGAAAACTGCTCAATGAAAACAGAAGTTTAACAGAGCGAGAAGAATTCACATGACACATAACAGTTTCACAGAAAGCTTCCCCCTGGTTTTTGTCTGGGTATGTTTCTTTCTCCTTATTCTAAAGAGCGTTCCCCAATGTCCTTCCTCAGATTTAACAGAAACAATGATTTCAAACTGCTCAATCCAAAGAATGGTTTAACTCTATAAGATGAATACACACATCATGAAGCAATTTCGTAGAAAGCTTCTCTCCAGTTTTTATCTGAAGATATTTCCTTGTTAAACTTAGGCCTGAATGTGCTCACGAATATCTGTTTGCAGATCCATTCATGACGGAGTTTCGAAAATGTGCAATATAAGGAATTTTTATCTATGTGGGATGAATAAACATAGCAAAAACTAGATTCACAGAAAGCTTCTTTCCAGTTTTTTTCTGAAGATATTTGCTTTTTCACCATAATCCTCAATGAGCTCCCGAACCACCCTTTGGGGATCCATCCATGACAGAATTTCCAAGCTGCATCATGTGAAGAAAGTTTTATCTATGTAAGATGAATACACATATCACAGAACAGTTTCGCCGAAAGGGTTTCCCCAGTGCTGTATGAGAAGAGAGGTACAACCCTGTGAGTGGAATGCACACATAAAAACTGTTACTCAGAAAGCTTCTCTCCAGTTTCTTTCTGAACATACTTTCGTTTTCACCAAAAGCTTCAAAGTACTCTTGAATATCCCTTCGCATGCTAAACATAAACAGTGTTAGAAAACTGCTCAATGAGGGGGCAGAGCAAGATGGCTGAATAGGAACAGCTCCAGTCTCCAACTCCCAGCGTGAGCGACACAGAAGACCGGTGATTTCTGCATTTTCAACTGAGGTACTGGGTTCATCTCACTAGGGAGTGCCGGAAAATCGGTGCTGGTTAGCTGCTGCAGCCCGACCAGCGAGAGCTGAAGCAGGGTGAGGCATCGCCTCACCTGGGAAGCACAAGGGGGAAGGGAATCACTTTTCCTAGCCAGGGGAACTGAGACACACAACACCTGGAAAATTGGGTAACTCCCACCCCAATACTGCGCTTTAAGGAAACGGGCACACCAGGAGATCATATCATACTGAACGGGCAAAAACTGGAAAAATTCCCTTTGAAAATTGGCACAAGACAGGGATGCCCTCTCTCACCACTCCTATTCAACATAGTGTTGGAAGTTCTGGCTAGGGCAATTAGGCAAGAGAAAGAAATCAAGGGTATTCAGTTAGGAAAAGAAGAAGTCAAATTGTCCCTGTTTGCAGATGACATGATTGTATATTTACAAAACCCCATTGTCTCAGCCCAAAATCTCCGTAAGCTGATAAGAAACTTCAGCAAAGTCTCAGGATACAAAATTAATGTGCAAAAATCACAAGCCTTCTTATACACCAGTAACAGACAAACAGAGACCCAAATCATGAATGAACTTCCATTCACAATTGCTTCAAAGAGAA
Source organism: Macaca mulatta (assembly GCF_049350105.2). Classification (NCBI taxonomy): domain Eukaryota; kingdom Metazoa; phylum Chordata; class Mammalia; order Primates; family Cercopithecidae; genus Macaca; species Macaca mulatta. The sequence continues at coordinate 56,845,473 of NC_133413.1, forward strand.
TGAAATACCTAGGAATCCAACTTACAAGGGATGTAAAGGACCTTTTCAAGGACAACTACAAACCACTGCTCAGTGAAGTAAAAGAGGACACAAACAAATGGAAGAACATACCATGTCCATGGATAGGAAGAATCAATATCGTAAAAATGGCCATACTGCCCAAGGTTATTTATAGATTCAATGCCATCCCCATCAAGCTACCAAGGAGTTTCTTCACAGAATTGGAAAAAACTGCTGTAAAGTTAATATGGAACCAAAAAAGAGCCCGCATCTCCAAGACAATCCTAAGTCAAAAGAACAAAGCTGGAGGCATCACGCTACCTGACTTCAAACTATTCTACAAGGCTACAGTAACCAAAACAGCATGGTCCTGGTACCAAAACAGAGATATAGACCAATGGAACAGAACACAGTCCTCAGAAATAATACCATACATCTACAGCCATCTGATCTTTGACAAACCTGAGAGAAACAAGAAATGGGGAAAGGATTCCCTATGTAATAAATGGTGCTGGGAAAATTGGCTAGCCATAAGTAGAAAGCTGAAACTGGATCCTTTCCTTACTCCTTATACGATAATTAACTCAAGATGGATTAGAGACTTAAGTGTTAGACCTAATACCATAAAAATCCTAGAGGAAAACCTAGGTAGTACCATTCAGGACATAGGCATGGGCAAAGACTTCATGTCTAAAACACCAAAAGTAACGGCAGCAAAAGCCAAAATTGACAAATGGGATCTCATTAAACTAAAGAACTTCTGCACAGCAAAAGAAACAACCATCAGAGTGAACAGGCAACCTACAGAATGGGAGAAAATGTTTGCAATCTACTCATCTGACAAAGGGCTAATATCCAGAACCTACAAAGAACTCAAACAAATTTACAAGAAAAAAACAAACAACCCCATCAAAAAGTGGGCAAAGGATATGAACAGACATTTCTCAAAAGAAGACATTCATACAGCCAACAGACACATGAAAAAATGCTCATCATCACTGGCCATCAGAGAAATGCAAATCAAAACCACAATGAGATACCATCTCACACCAGTTAGAATGGCGATCATTAAAAAGTCAGGAAACGACAGGTGCTGGAGAGGATGTGGAGAAACAGGAACACTTTTACACTCTTGGTCGGATTGTAAACTAGTTCAACCATTATGGAAAACAGTATGGCGATTCCTCAAGGATCTAGAACTAGATGTACCATATGACCCAGCCATCCCATTACTGGGGATATACCCAAAGGATTATAAATTATGCTGCTATAAAGACACATGTACATGTATGTTTATTGCGGCACTATTCACAATAGCAAAGACTTGGAATCCACCGAAATGTCCATCAGTGACAGACTAGATTAAGAAAATGTGGCACATATACACCATGGAATACTATGCAGCCTTAAAAAAGGATGAGTTTGTGTCCTTTGTAGGGACATGGATGCAGCTGGAAACCATCATTCTTAGCAAACTATCACAAGAACAGAAAACCAAACACCACATGTTCTCACTCATAGGTGGGAACTGAACAATGAGATCACTTGGACTCGGGAAGGGGAACATCACAAACCGGGGCCTATCATGGGGAGGGGGGAGGGGAGAGGGGGGAGGGATTGCATTGGGAGTTATACATGATGTAAATGACGAGTTGATGGATGCTGATGAGTTGATGGCTGCAGCACACCAACATGGCACAAGTATACATATGTAACAAACCTGCACATTATGCACATGTATCCTAGAATTCAAAGTATAATAATAAAAATAAAAATTAAAAAAAAAAGAAATAAAAAAAGAAAACAAAAAAATAGAAAACTGCTCAATGAAAAGAGAAGCTTAACTGCATGAGAGGAATTCATAGGACACATAGCAGTTTCACAGAAAAGTTCCTTCTGGTTTTTATCTGAGGATATTTCTTTCTCCATATTCTATAGAGCATTCCAAAATGTCCTTCCTCAGATTCCACAGAAATAGTGATTTCAAACTGCTCAATCCAAAGAATGGTTTAACTCTATGAGATGAATACACACATCACAAAACAGTTGCTGAGAAAGCTTCTGTCCAGTTTTTATTGGAAGAGATTTTCTTGTTCACCACAGTCTTCTGGCTGCCACTTAATACCCATTCAGAGATTCCTCAAAGTCAGAGTTTTCAAACTGGGCAATGTAGAGTAAACTTTAACTCTCTGAAATGAAGTCACATATCAGAGAGCAGTTTTTGGAACGCTTTTCTCTGGGTTTTATTTGAGGATAGTTCAACTTTCGCCATAGTCTTCAATGCGCTCAGAAATATCACTTTTTCAGTTATACAGGAACAGTGTTCAAACACTGCCTTATGAGAAAAAGGGTATAACTCCCTGAGTGGAATACACACATCACAAAGCAGTTTCTCAGAAAACTTCTCTCCAGTTTTTATCTGAAGATATTTCCTTTTTCAACGTAGGCCCGAATGTTCTCCCAAATGTCCCTTCACAGATAAGTCCATGACAGAGTTTCCAAACTGCGTAATATAAAGTATGTTTTATATATGTGTGATGAATAAACATATCTATCACAAAGCAGTTTCACAGAAAGCTTCTTTCCAGTGTTTGTCTGAGGATATATCCTTTTTCACCAGAGCCATGCATATACTCCTGAATGTCCCTTGGTAACTTTTTCTCCAAAAGGGATTTCTCAATTCTCTATGAGAAGTAAGGTATAACTCTGTGGGTGGAATGCACATGTCACAAAGCAGTTCCTCGGAAAGTTTCTCTCCGGTTTCTATCTGAACAGATTTCCTTTTTCACCGTAAGCCTCAAAGTGCTCCTGAATATGCCTTCACACGCTAAACATAAACAGTGTTAGAAAACTGCTCAATGAAAGGAAAAGCTTACCTGAGTAAGGGGAATTCACATGTCACATAGCAGTTTCACGGAAAGCTACCTTCTGGTTTTATCTGAGGATAGTTCTTTCTCCATATTATAAGAGCGTTCAAATGACCATAATCAGATTCCACAGAAGCAGTGATATCAAACTGTTCCATCCAAAGAATGATTTTACACTATGAGATGAATACACACATCAAAAAGCAGTTGCTCAGAAAGCTTCTCTCTAGTTTTCATGGGAAGACATTTCATTACTCACCACAGGCTTCCGGGCACCACTAAATATCCTCTCACAGATTCGTGAAACACAGAGTTTCCAAACTGGGCAATGTAGAGAAAGCTTTAACTCTGTGAAATGAATGCACATATCAGAGAGCAGTTTTTTGGAGTGCTTCTTTCTGGGTTTTATTGGAGGATATTTCACTTTTCGCCAAAGTCTTCAAGGGACTTCAATATCACATTGTCTGTTTTACAGGAACAGTGTTCAAACACTGCCTTAAGAGAAAAGAGGTGTAATTCCCATAGTGGAATGTACACATCACAATGCAGTTTCTCAGAAAACTTCTCTCCAGTTGTTACCTTAAGATATTTCCTTTTTCACCACAGTGCTGAATGTGCTCCCGAATGTCCCTTCATGGATCCGTCCACGGCGGAGTTTCCAAGCTGCGTAATATAAAGAAAGTTTTATCTATGTGAGATGAATAAACATATCTATCACAAAGCAGTTTCACAGAAAGTTTCTTTCCCGTTTTTGTCTGAGGATATTTCCTTTTTCACCATAGCCGTCCATATACTCCCATATGTCCCTTGGTGGCTTTTTCTCCAAAAGAGATTCCCTGACCCTCTATGAGAAAAAAGGTATAACTTGGTGAGTGAAATACCCACATCATAAAATAGCTCCTCGGAAAGTTACTTTCCAGTTTCTATCTGAAGATATTTCGGTTTTCATCATAAGCCTCATAGTGTTCCTGAATATCCCTACAGAGACCAAACAAAAACAGAGTTAGAATACTGCTCAATGAAAAGAGAAGCTTAACTGTGCGAGTGGAATTCACATGACACAGAGCAGTTTCACAGAAGACTTCCTTCTGGTTTTTACCTGAGGGTATTTCTTGTTCACCATATTCTAAAGCACATTCCCAAATGTCCTTTCTCTGGTTCTACAGAAACAGTGATATCAAACTGCTCAATCCTAAAAATGATTTAACTCTATGAGATGAATGCACACATCACAAAGCAGTTTCTCAGAAAGTTTCTCTCCAGTTTTTGTCTGAAGTTATTTCCTTTTTCACCATAGTCCTGAATGTGCTCCAGAATGTCCCTTCATGGATCCGTCCATGACAGAGTTTCCAGGCTGAGTAATGTAAAGAAAGCTTTATCTATGTGAGATGAATAAACACAACAAAAAGCAGATTAACAGAAAGCTTCTTTCCAGTTTTTATCTTAAGTTATTTCTTTTTTCACCACATTCCTCAATGTGTTCCTAAATGTCCCTTTGTGGATCCGTCCTTGACAGAGTTTCCAAGGCATGTAATGTAATGAAAGCTTTATCTATGTGACATGAAAACACATATCACAGAGCATTTTCACAGAAAGCTTCCTTCTGGATTTTACTTGAGGATATTTCTTTCTCCATATTCTAAGGAGCGTTCCCAAATGTTCTTCCTCAGATTCCACAAAAACAGTGATTTCAAAGTGTTCAATCCAAAGAATGGTTTAACTCCATGAGATGAATACACACCTCACAAAGCAGTTGCTCAGAAAGCTTCTCTCCAGTTTTCATTGGAAGACGTTTCCTTGCTCACCACAAGCTTCCGAGAGCCACTAAATATCCCTTCACAGATTCCTCAGATGCAGAGTTTCCAAACTGGACAACGTAGAGTAAGCTTTAACTCTGTGAAATGAATGCACATATCAGAGAGTAGATTCTTGGAATGCTTCTCTTTGGGTTTTATTTCAGGATATTTCACTTTTCAAAATAGTCTTCAACACACTCCGAAATGACACTTTTTCGATTTTACAGGAACAGTGTTCAAACACTGTCTTATAGGAAAAGAGGTATAACTCCCTGAGTGGAATCCACACATCACAAAGCAGTTTCTCCAAAAGCTTCTCTCCAGTTTTTATCTGAAGTTATTTCCTATTTCACCATAGTCCTGAATGAGTTCCCGAATGTCTCTTCATGAATCCGTCCATGACGGCATTTCAAAACTGTGTAATAAGAAGAAAGTTTTATCTATGTGAGATGAATAAACATATCTATCACAAAGCCGTTTCACAGAAAGTTTCTTTCCAGTTTTTGTCTGAGGATATTTCCTTTATCACCATTGCCATCCACATACTCCTGAATGCCCTCTGGTAGCCTTTTCTCCAAAAGGGATTCCCCAGTCCTGTATGGAAAGAAAGGTATAATTCTGTGAGTGGAATACACACGTTACAAAGTAGCTCCTCGGACAGCTTCTCTCTAGTTTTTATCTGAAGATATTTCCTTTTTCACCGTAAACCTCAAAGCACTCCTGAATATCGTTTCACAGACTAAATAAAAACAGTGTTAGAATACTGCTCCATGAAAAGAGAAGCTTAGCTGTGTGAGCGGAAATCACTAGACACAGAGCAGTTTCACAGAAAGCTTCCTTCTGGTTTCTATCTGGGGTTATTTCTTTTTCAGCATATTCTAAAGAGCATTCCCAAATTTCCTTTCTCAGATTCTACAGAAACAGTGATTTCAAACTGCTCAGTCTAAAGAATGATTTAACTCAATGAGATGAATACAAATATCACAAAAGAGTTGATCAGAAAAATTCTCTCCAATTTTCGATGGAAGACATTTCCTTGCTTGCCACAGGCCTCCGGTTCCCACTTAATATCCCTACCCACAATCCTCAAAGACGGATTTCCAAAATGGGAAATTTAGAATAATCTTTAACTCTGTGAAATGAATGAACATGTCAGAGAGCAGTTTCTTGGAATGCTTCTTTCCGGGTTTTATTTGATGATATTTCACTTTTCGTCATAGTCTTCAATGTGCTCCGACTATCACTTTTTTAGTTTTACAGGAACAGTGTTCCAACAGCGCCTTATCAGGAAAAAGGTATAACTCCCTGAGTGGAATGCACACATGACCAAGCAGTTTCTCAGAAAGCTGCTTTCCAGTTGTTAACTGACGATATTTCATTTTTCACCATAGGCCCGAATGTGATTGCAAATATCGCTTCTCAGTTCCATCCATGACTGAGTTTCCAAGCTGCGTAATGTAAAGAAAGCTTTATCTATGTGAGATGAATAACATACCAAAAAAGAAGGTTCACAGAAAGCTTCTTTCTGTTTTTTTTTTTTTTTTTTCCTTGGGAGAAAACCTTTTTTTCTTTTTTTTTTAAATTATACTTTAAGTTCTAGGGTACATGTGGATAATGTGCAGGTTTTTTACATATGTATACTTGTGCCATATTGGCGTGCTGCAGCCATCAAATCGTCAGCACCCATAAACTCATCATTTACATGAGGCATAACTCCCAATGCAATCCCTCCCCATTCACCCTTCCCCATGATAGGTCCCAGTGTATGATGTTCCCCTTCCCGAGTCCAGGTGATCTCATTGTTCAGTTCCCACCTATGAGTGAGAACATGCAGTGTTTGGTTTTCTGTTTTTGCGATAGTTTGCTGAGAATGATGGTTTCCAGCTGCATCCATGTCCCTACAAAGGACACAAACTCATCCTTTTTTATGGCTGCATTGTATTCCATGGTGTATATGTGCCACATTTTCTTAATCTAGTCTGTCACTGATGGACATTTGGGTTGATTCCAAGTCTTTGATATTGGTAATAGTGCCGCAATAAATATACGTGTGCATGTGTCTTTATAGCAGCATAATTTATAATCCTTTGGGTATATACCCAGTAATGGCATGGCTGGGTCATATGGTACTTCTAGTTCTAGATCCTTGAGGAATCGCCATACTGTTTTCCATAATGGTTTAACTAGTTTACAATCCCACCAACAGTGTAAAAGTGTTCCTATTTCAACACATCCTCTCCAGCACCTGTTGTTTCCTGACTTTTTAATGATTGCCATTCTAACTGGTGTGAGCTGCTATCTCATTGTGGTTTTGATTTGCATTTCTCTGATGACCAGTGATGATGAGCATTTTTTCATGTGTCTGTTGGCTGTATGGATGTCCTCTTTTGAGAAATGTCTGTTCATATCCTTTGCCCACTTTTTGATGGGGTTGTTTGTTTTTTTCTTGTAAGTTTGTTTGAGTTCTTTGTAGGTTCTGGATATTAGCCCTTTGTCAGATGAGTAGATTGCAAAAATTTTCTCCCCTTCTGTAGGTTGCCTGTTCACTCTGATGGTTGTTTCTTTTGCTGTGCAGAAGTTCTTTAGTTTAATGAGATCCCATTTGTCAATTTTGGCTTTTGTTGCCGTTACTTTTGGTGTTTTAGACATGAAGTCCTTGCCCATGCCTATGTCCTGAATGGCATTACCTAGGTTTTCTTCTAGGGTTTTTATGGATTTGGTCTAACATTTAAGTCTCTAATCCATCTTGAATTGATTTTCGTATAAGGAGTAAGGAAAGGATCCAGTTTCAGCTTTCTACTTATGGCTAGCCAATTTTCCCAGCACCATTTATTAAATAGGGAATCCTTTCACCATTTCTTGTTCCTCTCAGGTTTGTCAAAGATCAGATGGCTGTAGATGTGTGGTATTATTTCTGAGGACTCTGTTCTGTTCCATTGATCTATATCTCTGTTTTGGTACCAGGACCATGCTGTTTTGGTTACTGTAGCCTTGTAGAATAGTTTGAAGTCAGGTAGCGTGATGCCTCCAGCTTTGTTCTTTTGACTTAGGATTGTCTTGGAGATGCGGGCTCTTTTTTGGTTCCATATTAACTTTACAGCAGTTTTTTCCAATTCTGTGAAGAAACTCCTTGGTAGCTTGATGGGGATGGCATTGAATCTATAAATAACCTTGGGCAGTATGGCCATTTTTACGATATTGATTCTTCCTATCCATGGACATGGTATGTTCTTCCATTTGTTTGTGTCCTCTTTTACTTCACTGAGCAGTGGTTTGTAGTTGTCCTTGAAGAGGTCCTTTATATCCCTTGTAACTTGGATTCCTAGGTATTTCATTCTCTTAGAAGCAATTGTGAATGGAAGTTCATTCATGATTTGGGTCTCTGTTTGTCTGTTACTGTTGTATAAGAAGGCTTGTGATTTTTGCACATTAATTTTGTATCTTAAGACTTTGCTGAAGTTTCTTATCAGCTTAAGGAGATTTTGGGCTGAGACAATGGGGTTTTGTAAATATACAATCATGTCATCTGCAAACAGGGACAATTTGACTTCTTCTTTTCCTAACTGAATACCCTTGATTTCTTTCCCTTGCCCGATTGCCCTAGCCAGAACTTCCAACACTATGTTGAATAGGAGTGGTGAGAGAGGGCATCTCTGTCTTGTGCCAGTTTTCAAAGGGAATTTTTCCAGTTTTTGCCCATTCAGTATGATATTGGCTATAGGTTTGTCAGAAATAGCTCTTATTATTTTGAGATATGTTCCATCAATACGGAATTTATTGAGTGTTTTTAGCATGAAGGGCTGTTGAATTTTGTCAAAGGCCTTTTCTGCATCTATTGAGATAATCATGTGGTTCTTGTCTTTGGTTGTGTTTATATGCTGGATTACGCTTATTGATTTGCATATGTTGAACCAGCCTTGCATCCCAGGGATGAAGACCACTTGATCATGGTGGATAAGCTTTTTGATGTGTTGCTGAATCCGGTTTGCCAGTATTTTATTGAGGATTTTTGCATCGATGTTCATCAGAGATATTGGTCTAAAATTCTCTTTTTTTATTGTGTCTCTGCCAGGCTTTGGTATCAGGATGATGTTGGCCTCATAAAGTGAGGTAGGGAGGATTCCCGCTTTTTCTATTGATTAGAATAGTTTCAGAAGGAATGGTACCAGCTCCTCCTTGTACCTCTGTTAGAATTCGGCTGTGAATGCATCTGGTCCTGGAATTTTTTTGGTTGGTAGGCTATTAATTATTGCCTCAATTTCAGAGCCTGCTATTGATGTATTCAGCTTCTTCCTGATTTAGTCTTGGAAGAGTGTAAGTGTCCAGGAAATTATCAATTTCTTCTAGATTTTCTAGTTTATTTGCGTAGAGGTGTTTCTAGTGTTCTCTGATGGTAGTTTGTATATCTGTGGGGTCGGTGGTGATATCCCCTTTATCATTTTTTATTTCATCTATTTGATTCTTCTCTCTTTTCTTCTTTATAAGTCTTGCTAGCAGTTTATCAATTTTGTTGGTCATTTCAAAAATCAACTCCTGGATTCATTGATTTTTTGGAGGGTGTTTTGTGTTTCTATGTCCTTCAGTTCTGCTCTGATCTTAGCTATTTCTTGCCTTCTGCTAGCATTTGAAAGTGTTTGTTCTTGCTTTTCTAGTTCTGTTAATTGTGATGTTAGAGTGTCAATTTTAGATCTTTCCTGCTTTCTCATGTGGGCATTTAGTGCTATAAATTTCCCTCTACACACTGCTTTAAATGTGTCCCAGAGATTCTGGTATGTTGTATCTTTGTTCTCATTGGTTTCAAAGAACATCTTTATTTCTGCCTTCATTTTGTTATGTACCCAGTAGTCATTCAGGAGCAGGTTATTCAGTTTCCATGTAGTTGAGCGGTTTTGATTGAGTTTCTTAGTCCTGAGTTCTAGTTTGATTGCACTGTGGTCTGAGAGACAGTTTGTTATAATTTCTGTTCTTGTACATTTGCTGAGGAATGCTTTACTTCCAATTATGTGGTCAATTTTGGAAGAAGTGTGATGTGGTGCTGAGTAGAATGTATGTTCTGTTGATTTGTAGTGGAGAGTTCTATAGATGTCTATTAGGTCTGCTTGCTGCAGAGATGAGTTCAATTCCTGGATATCCTTGTTAACTTTCTGTCTCGTTGATCTGTCTAATGTTGACAGTGGAGTGTTGAAGTCTCCCATTATTATTGTATGGGAGTCTAAGTCTCTTGGTAAGTCTCTAAGGACTTGCTTTATGAATCTGGGTGCTCCTGTATTGGGTGCATATATATTTAGGATAGTTAGCTCTTCCTGTTGAATTGATCCCTTTACATTTAAGGTTAATATTGTTTTGTGTGAACTTGATCCTGCCATTATGATATTAACTGGTTATTTTGCTCGTTAGTTGATGCAGTTTCTTCCTAGCCTCGATGGTCTTTACTTTTTGGCATATTTTTGCAATGGGTTGTACCAGTTGTTCCTTTCCATGTTTACTGCTTCCTTGAGGATCTCTTGTAAGGCAGGCCTGGTAGTGACAAAATCTCTAAGCATTTGCTTATCTGTAAAGGATTTTATTTCTCCTTCACTTATGAAACTTAGTTTGGCTGGATATGAAATTCTGGGTTGAAAATTCTTTTCTTTAAGAATGTTGAATATTGGCCCCCACTCTCTTCTGGCTTGGAGAGTTTCTGCCAAGAGATCTGCTGTTAGTCTGATGAGCTTCCCTTTGTGTGTAACCCGACCTTTTTCTCTGGCTGCCCTTAACATTTTTTTCTTCATTTCAACTTTTGTGAATCTGGCAATTATGTGTCTTGGAGTTGCTCTTCTCGAGGAGTATCTTTGTGGCATTCTCTGTATTTCCTGGATTTGAATGTTGGCCTGCCCTACTAGGTTGGGGAAGTTCTCCTGAATGATATCCTGAAGAGTGTTGTCCAACTTGGTTCCATTTTCCCCCTCACTTTCAGGCACCCCAATCAGACGTAGATTTGTTCTTTTTACATAATCCCATACTTCTTGCAGGCTTTGTTCATTTCTTTTTCTTCTTTTTTCTTTAGGTTTGTCTTCTTGCTTCATTTCATTCATTTGATCCTCAATCGCTAATACTCTTTCTTTCAGTTGATGAGTCGGTTACTGAAGCTTTTTCATTTGTCCCATATTTCTTGTGTCATGATTTTCATTTCTGTCCATTCGTTTATGGCCTTCTCTGCATTAATTATTGTAGTTATCAATTCTTCCACTCTTTTTTCAAGATTTTTAGTTTCTTTGCACTGGGTACATAATTCCTCCTTTAGCTCTGAGAAGTTTGATGGACTGGAACCTTCTTCTCTCATCTTCTCAAAGTCATTCTCCGTCCAACTTTGATCCATTGCTGGTGATGTGCTGCATTCCTTTGCAGGGGTGATGCGCTCTTATTTTTTGAATTTCCAGCTTTTCTGCCCTGCTTTTTCCCTATCTTTGTGGTTTTATCTGCCTCTGATCTTTGATGATGGTGACGTACTGATGGGGTTTTGGTGTGGGTGTCCATTCTGTTTGTTAGTTTTCCTTCTAACAGTCAGGACCCTCAGTTGTAGGTCTGTTGGAGATTGCTTGAGGTCCACTCCAGACCCTCTTTGTCTGGGTATCAGCAGCAGATATTGCTGAACAGCAAGTGTACCTGTCTGATTCTTGCTTTGGAAGCTTCCTTTCAGGGGTGTACTCCACCGTTTTAGGTGTGGGGTGTTGGTCTGCCCCTAGTGGGAGATGTCTCCCAGTTAGGCTACTCAGGTGTCAGGGACTCACTTGAGCAGGCAGTCTGTCCGTTCTCAGATCTCAACCTCCGTGTTGGGAGATCCACTGCTCTCTTCAAAGCTGTCAGACAGAGTCGTTTGCATCTGTAGAGGTTTCAGCTGCTTTTTGTTGTTGTTGTTGTTTAGCTGTGCCCTGTCCCCAGAGGTGGAGTCTATAGAGACAGGCAGGACTCCTTGAGCTGCTGTGAGCTCCACCCAGTTCGAGCTTCCCATCGCTTTGTTTATCTACTTAAGCCTCAGCATTGGCGGGCGCCCATCCCCCAGCCTCACTGCCACCTTGCAGTTATATCGCAGATTGCCGTGCTAGCAATGAGGGAGGCTCTTTGGGAGTGGGACCCTCCCAGCCAGGTGTGGGATATAATCTCCTGGTGTGCACCTTTGCTAAGATCCCTGGTAGAGTGCAGTATTAGGGTGGGAGTTACCTGATTTTCCAGGTGTTGTGTGTCTCAGTTCCCGTGGCTAGGAAAAAGAATTCTCTTCCCACTTGTGCTTCCCAGGTGAGGCGATGCCTCTCCCTGCTTCAGCTCTCGCTGGTTGTGCTGCAGCAACTGACCAGCACTGATTGTCAGGCACTCCCTAGTGAGAGAAACCCAGTACCTCAGTTGAAAATGCAGGAATCACCTGTCTTCTGTGTCGCTCGCCCTGGGAGTTAGAGACTGGAGCTGTTCCTATTTGGCCATCTTGCTCTGCCCCCCTCCCCCCGCTTCTTTCCTTTTTATCTGAGGATATTTTCTTTTTCAACATAGTCGTAAACATTATCCCAAATGTTCCTTCATGGATCAGTCCACGACAGAGTTTCCAAGCTGCGTAATGTAAAGAAAGCTTTATCTATGTGGTATGAATACACATACCACAGAGCAGTTTCATAGAAAGCTTCTTTCCAGTTTTTGTCTGAGACTATTTCCCTTTTCACCATGGGCATCAACATGCTCCCAAATATCACTTGGCAACTTTTTCTCCAAAAGGGTTTCCCCGATGCTGTTTGAGAAGAGAGGTATAACACTGTGAGTGGAATGCACACATCACAAAGCAGTTCCTCGGAAAACATCTCTCCAGTTCCGGTCTGAACATATTTCCTTTTTCACCATAAACCTCAAAGCACTCCCGAATATCTTTCACATGCTAAACATAAACAGGGTTAGAAAACTGCTCAATGAAAGGAGATGATTAACTGAGTGAGAGGAATAAATATGACACATAGCAGTTTCACAGAAAGCTTTCTTCTGGATTATACTTGAGGATAATTCTTTCTCCATATTCTACGAAACATTCCCATATATCCTTCTTCAGATTCCACAAAAACAGTGTTTTCAAATTGCTCAACCCAAAGAATGGTTTAACTATATGAGACTAATACACACATTACAAAGCAGTTGCTCACAAAGCTTCTCTCCAGTTTCATCTTAAGACGTTTCCGTGCTCACCAGAAGCCTCTGGGAGCCACTTAATATCCCTTCACAGATTATTCAAAGACAGAGTTTCAAAAATGGGCAACGTAGTGTGAACTTTAATTCTGTGAAATGAATAGAGATATCAGCGTGCAGTTTCTTGGAATGCTTCTTTCTGGGTTTTATTTTAGAATATTTCACTTTTTGCCAGTCTTCAATGCATTCTGAAATATTACTTTTTGTGTTTTACAGGAACAGAGTTCAAACACTGCCTTATGAGAAAAGAGGTATAACTCCCTGAGTGGAATGCACACATCACAAAGCAGTTTCTCAGAAAGCTTCTCTCCAATTTTTATCGAAAGTTATTTCCTATTTCACCACAGTCTTGAATGTGCTCCCGAATGTCCCTTCGTGAATCCGTCCATGACGGAGTTTCAAAACTGTGTAATATAAAGAAAGTTTTATCTATGTGAGATGAATAGGCATATCTATCACAAAGCAGTTTCATAGAAAGCTTCTTTCCACCATTTGTCTGAGAATATATGCTTTTTCACCATGGACGTCCACATACTCGTGAATGTCCTCTGGTAGCTTTTTCTCCAAAAGGGATTCCTCAATCCTCTATGAGAAGAAAAGTATAACTGTGTGAGTGCAATGCACACGTCACAAAGCAGCACCTCAGAAATCTTCTCTCCAGTTTTTATCTGAAGATATTTCCGTTTTCACCATAAGCCTCAAAGTGCTCCTGAGTATCCCTTAGCTGACTAAACTAAAACAGTGTTAGAATACTGCTCAATGAAAACAGAAGCATAACTGTGTGAGTGGAATTTACATGACACAGAGCAGTTTCACAGAAAGCTTCCTTCTGGTTTTTATTTGAGGGTTTTTCTTTTTCATCATATTCTTAAGAACGTTCCCAAATGTCCTTTCTCAGGTTCCACAGAAAGAGCGACTTCAAACTGCTCAATTACAGGAATGACTTACCTCTATGAGATGAATACACACATCATAAAGCAGTTGCTCAGAAAGTTTCTCTTCAGTTTTCAACGGAAGACATTTCCTTGCTTGCCACAGGACTCCGGTCGCCACTTAATATCCCTTCGCAGAATCCTCAAAGACAAACTTTCCAAACTGGGAAATGTAGAGTAAGTTTTAACTCTCTGAAAAGAATGCATATGTCAGAGAGCAGTTTCTTGGAATGCGTTTTTCTGGGTTTTATTTGACGACATTTCACTTTTCGCCGTAGTCTTCAGTGGGCTCTGAATATCACTTTTTTAGTCTTACAGAAACAGTGTCCAAATACTATCTTATGAGAAAAAGGTAAAACTCCCTGAGTGGAATACACACATCACCAAGCAGTTTCTCAGAAAGCTTCCCTCCAGTTTTTATCTGATGATATTTCCTTTTTCACTGTAGGCCTGAATGTTATTCAAAATATCCCTTCGTGGATCCTTCCATGACAGAGTTTTAAGCTGCATAATGTAAAGAAAGCTTTATGTATGTGAGATGAATAAACACATCAAAAAGCAGATTCAGAGAAAGCATCTTTCCAGTTTTTATCTGATGATATTTCCTTTTTCACCATAGTTCTGAACATGATCCCGAATGTCCCTTCTTGGATCCGCCCATGACAGAGTTTCCAGGCTGTGTAGTGTAAAGAAAGCTTTATCTATGTAAGATGAATACACATATCTCAGAGCAGTTTCATAGAAAGTTCTTTCCAGTTTTTGTCTGAGGCTATATCCCTTTTCACCACTGGGATCAACATGCTCCTGAATATCACTTGGTGTCTTTTTCTCCAAAAGGTTTTCTCCGATGCTGTATGAGAAGAGAAGTATAACATTGTGAATGGAATGCACATGTTACAAAGCAGTTCTTTTGAAAGCTTCTCTCCAGTTTCATACTGAACACATTTCCCTTTTCACCATGAGCCTCAAAGTGCTCCCAAATAATCCTTCACACGCTAAACATAAACAGCGTTAGAAAACTGCTCAATGAAAAGAGAGGCTTAATTGAGTGAGAGGAATTAAGACGACACACAGCAGTTTCACAGAAAGCTTCCTTCTGGATTTTATCTGAGGTTATTTCTTTCTCCATATTCTAAGGAGCGCTCCCAAATGTCCTTCCTCAGATTCCCCAAGAAGATCATTTCAAACTGCTCAATCCAAAGAATGGTTTAACTCTCTGAGACGAATACACACATCACAAATCAGTTGCTCAGAAAGCTTCTCTCCAATTTTCATCAGAAGTCGTTTCCTTGCTCACCACAAGCCTCCAGGTGCCACTTAATATCCCTTCACAGATTCCTCAAAGACAGAGTTTCCAAACTGGGCAGCATAGAGTAAGCTTTAACACTGTGGAATTAGTGCACATTTCAGAGAGCAGTTTCTTGAAACGCTTCTCTCTGTGTTTTATTTGAGGATATTTCACTTTTCACTGTAGTCTTCAATGCGCACCGAAATATCACCTTTTCGGTTTTAAAGGAACAGTGTTCAAACACTGCCTTCTGAGAAAAGAGGTAGAACTCCCTTAGTGGAATGCACACATCACAAAGCAGTTTCTCAGAAAGCTTCTGTCCAGTTTTTATCTGAAGATATTTCCTATTTCACCATAGGCTTGAGTGTGCTCCCGAATGTCCCTTCATGAATTCGTCCAAGATGGCATTTCCAAACTGCCAAAGTTTTATCTATGTGAGATGAATATACATATCTATCACAAAGCAGTTTCGCAGGAAACTTCTTTCCAGTTTTTGTCTGAGGATATTTCCTTTTTCACCATACCTGTCCATATAGTCATGAATGTCCCTTGGTAGCTTTTTCTCCAAAAGGAATTCCTCAATCCTCTATGAGAAGAAAGCTATAACTCTGTGAGCAGAATTCACCCGTCATGAAGCAGCTCCTCGGAAAGCTAGAGAAGCTTAACTGGGTGAGCAGAATTCATGTGACACAGAGCAGTTTCACAGAAAACTTCCTTCTGGTTTCTATTTGAGATTATTTGTTTTTCAGGATATTCTAAAGAGTATTCCCAAATGTCCTTTCTCAGATTCCACAGAAACAGTGATATCAAAATGCTCAATTCAAGGAATGATTTAACTATATGAACACAAACATCACAAAAGAGTAGCCAAGAAACCTTCTCTGCAATTTTCAACCTAAGACATTTCCTTGCTCGACACAAGCCTCCAGTCGCAACTTAGTATCCCTTCACAGATTCCTCAAAGACAGAGTTTTCAAACTAGGAAATGTAGAATAAGCTTTAACTCTGTTAAAAGAATGCAAACATCAGAGAGTAGTTTCCTGGAACGCTTCTTTCTGGGTGTTATTTGAGGATATTTCACTTTTTGCCATAGTCTTCAATGTGCTGCAAAATGTCACTTTTTTAGTTTTACACAAACAGTGTTCAAACACTGCCTTATGAGAAAAGCAGTATAAATCCCGTAGTGGAATGCACACATCATAAAGCAGTTTCTCAGAAAGCTTCTCTCCAGTTTTTATCTGAAGAAATTACCTGTTTCAACATAGTCCTGAATGGGCTCCCGAATGTACCTTTGCCGACCCATCCACGACAGAGTTTCCATACTGCATAATGTAATTCAAGCTTTATCGTCATGAGATCAATAAACATAGCAAAAAGCAGATTCACAGAAAGCTTCTCTCTAGTTTTTATCTGAAGATATTTCCTTTTTCGCCATTGGCCTGAGTATTATCATGAATGTCCCTTCATGGATCCGTCCATGATGGAGTTTCCAGGTTGAGTAACATAAAGAAAGCTTTATTGATGTGAGATGAATAAACATAGCAAAAAGCAGACTCACAGAGAGCTTCTCTCTGGTTTTTATCTGAAGATATTTTCTTTTTCACCATAGGCCTGAATGTGCTTCTGAATGTCCCTTCGTGGATCCGTCCATGACGGAGTTTCCAAACTACATAATATAAAGAATGTTTTGTCTATTTAAGATGAATAAACATATCTATCACAAAGTATTTACACAGAAAGCTTCTTTTCAGTTTTTGCCTGAGGATATTTCCTTTTTCACCATAGCCCTCCATATGGTGAATGTCCCTTGGTAGCCTTTTCTCCAAAAGGAATTTCCCAATCCTGTTTGAGAAGAAAGGGATAATTCTGTGAGTGGAATGCACATGTCACAAAGCGCTCCTTGGAAAGCTTCTCTCCAGTTTCTATCTGATGATATTTCCGTTTTCACCATAAGTCACAAAGTGCTCAGGAATATCCCTTCGCAGATTAATCATAAACAGTGTTAGAAAACTGTCAATGAAAGGAGAAGCTTAACGTGTGAGGGGAATTCACTTGACACATAGCAGTTTCACAGAAAGCTTCCTTGTGGTGTTTATCTGAGGTTATTTCTTTCTCCGTATTCTAAAGGGTGTTCCCAAATGTCCTTCCTCAGGTTCCACAGAAATAGTGATTTCAAACGGCTCAAACAAAAAATGGTTTAACTCTATGAGATGAATACACACATCACAGAGCAGTTGCTCAGAAAACTTTTCTCCAGTTTTCATTGGAAGTCGTTTCCTTGCTCACCACAGGCCTCTGGGCGACACTTAATATCCCTTCGCAGATTCCTCAAAGACAGAGTTTCCTAGCTCAGCAACGTAGTGTACACTTTAACTCTGTGAAATGAATGCACATATCAGAGAGCAGTTTCTTGGAACGCTTCTTTCTGTGTGTTATTTGAGGATATTTCACTTTTCATGATATTCTTCAATAGGCTTCGAAATATGAGTTTTTCGGTTTTACAGGAACAGTGTTCAAAACACTGTCTTATGACAAAAAAGGTATAACTCCCTGAGAGGAATACATATATCACAAAGCAGATTCTCAGATAGCTTCTCTCCAGTTTTTATCTGAAGATATTTCCTTTTTCACCATAGTCTTGAAGATGCTCCCCAATGTCCCTTCGTGGATCCATCCATGACAAAGTTTCCAAGCTGCATAAAGAAAGCTTTATCTATGTGAGATGAATACACATATCACAGAGCAGTTTCATGGAAAGGTTCTTTCCAGTTTTTTCTGAAGCTATTTCCCTGTTCATCATAGTCATCAACTTGCTTCTGAATATCACGTGGTACCTTTTTCTCCAAAAGGGTTTCCCCAATGCTGTATGAGAAGAGAGGTATAACACTGTGAGTGGAATGTACAGGTCACAAAACAGTTCCTCAGAAAGTTTCTCTCTAGTTTCGGTCTGAATATATTTCCTTTTTCACCATAAGCCTCAAAACGCTCCTGAATATTCCTTCACAAGCTAAACATAAACAGGGTTAGAAAATTCCTAAATGAAAACAGGGGCTTAACTGAGCGAGAGGAATTAAGACAACACAGAGCAATTTCACAGAAAGCTTCCTTCCGGATTTTACCTGAGGGTATTTCTTTCTCCATATTCTAAGGAACGTTCCCAAATGTCCTTCCTCAGATTCCACAAAAACAGTGATTTCAAACTGCTCATTCCAAAGAATGGTTTAACTGTACGAGATAAATACACACATCACAAAGCAGTTGCTCAGAAAGATTCTCTCCAGTTTTCATCGGAAGACGTTTCCTTGCTCACCACCAGCCTACGGGGCCACTTAATATCCCTTCACGGATTCCCCAAAGATAGAGTTTCCAAACTGGGAAATGTAGACTAAGCTTTAACTCTGTGAAATGAATTCACATATCAGAGAGCAGTCTCTTGGAACTCTTCTCTCTGGGTTTTATTTCAGGATATTTCACTTTTCACCATAGACTTCAATGCACTCCGAAATATCACATTTTCGGTTTTACAGGAACAGTGTTCAAACATTGCCTTATGAGAAAGGAGGTATAACTTCCTGAGTGGAATCCACACATCACAAAGCATTTTCACAGAAAGTTTCTTTCCAGTTTTTGTCAGAGGATATTTCCTTTTTCACTATAGCCATCCATATACTCCCGAATGTCCCCTGGCAGCTTTTTCTCTGAAAGGATTTCCCCAATCCTCTATGAGAAGAAAGGTATAAGTCTGTGAGTGAAATGCACATTTCACAAAGCAGCTCCTCGGAAATCTTTTTTCCAGTTTCTATCTGAAGATATTTCCGTTTTCACCATATGCCTCAAAGTGCTCCCAAGTATCCCTTAGCTGACAAAACTAAAACAGTGTTAGAATACTGCTCAATGAAAACAGAAGTTTAACTGTGCGAATGGAAACACGTGACACAGAGCAGTTTCACAGAAAGCTTCCTTCTGGTTTTCATCGGAAGGCATTTCTTTTTCAGCATATTCTTAAGAGTATTCCCAAATGTCCTTTATCAGGTTCCACAAAAAGAAGTGATTTCAAACTGCTCAATTCAAAGAATGATTTAACTGTAAGAGATGAATACACACATTGAAAATATTTGCTCAGAAATCTTCTCACAGTTTTCAACGGAAGACATTTCCTTGATCGCCACAGGCCTCTGGTCGCCACATAATATCCCTTCACAGAATCCTGAAAGACAGACTTTCCAAACAGGGAAATGTACAGTAAGCTTTAATTCTCTGAAATGAATGCACATGTCAGAGAGAAGATTCTTGGAACGCTTCTTTTTGATTTTTATTTGAGGATACTTCACTTTTTGCCATAGTTTTCAATGCGTTCCAAAATATTCCTTTTTCAGTTTCACAGGAACAGTGTTCAAACACTGCCTTATGAGAAAAGAGGTATAACTCCTTGAGTGGAATGCACCCATCACAAAGCAGTTTCTCAGAAAGCTTATCTTCAGTTTTTATCTGAAGATATTTCCTATTTTACCATAAGCCTGAATGTGCTCCCAAAGGTCCCTTCGTGAATCCGTCCATGACGGCGTTTCAAAACTGCATAATAGTAAGAAAGTTATATCTATGTGAGATGAATAAATATATCTATCACAAAGCAGTTTCTCAGAAAGCTTCTTTCCAGTTTTTGTTTGAGGTTATTTCCTTTTTCACCATAGTCATCCATATACTGCCGAATGTCCCCTGGTAGCTCTTTCTCCAAAAGGGATTCCCCAATCCTCTATGAGAAGAAAAGTATAACTCTGTGAGTGGAATGCACACGTCACAAAGCAGCTCCTCGGAAATCTTCTCTCCAGTTTCTATCAGAAGTTATTTCCGTTTTCACCATAAGCCTTAAAGCACTCCCGAGTATCCCTTAGGTGACTAAACTAAAACAGTGTTAGAATATTTCTCAATGAAAACAGAAGCTTAACTGTGCGAGTGGAATTCACGCGATCCAGAGCAGTTTCACAGAAAGCTTCCTTCTGGATTTAAACTGAGGATACTACTTTCTCCATATTCTAAGGAGCGTTGCCAAATGTCCATCCTCAGATTCCACAAAAACGGTGATTTCAAACTGCTCAACCCAAAGAATAGTTTACCTCTATAAGACGACTACACACATCACAAAGCAGCTGCTCACAAAGCTTCTCTCCAGTTTTCATCGGAAGACATTTCCTTGCTCGCCACAGGCCTCTGGGCGCCACTTAATATCCCTTCACAGATTCCTCAAAGACAGAGTTTCCAAACTGGATCATGTAGAGTAAGCTTTAAATCTCTGAACTGAATGCACATGTCAGAGAGCAGTTTCTTGGAATGTTTCTTTCTGGATTTCATTAGACAACATTTCACTTTTCACCATAGTTTTCGGTGTGCTCCGAATATCCCTTTTTTAAATTTACGGGAACAGAGTTCAAACTGTGCCTTATGAGAAGAAAAGTATAACTCCCTGAGTGGAATGCACACATCATCAAGCAGTTTCTCAGAAAGCTTCTCTCCAGTTTTTATCTGACGATATTTCCTTTTTCACCAGAGGCCCGAATGTGATCCAGAATATCCCTTCGTGGATCCATCCATGACGGAGTTTCCAAGCTTTGCAATGTAAAATAACTTTATCTCTGTCATATGAATAAACATAGCAAAAAGTAGATTCACAGAAAGCTTCTTTCCAGTTTTTATCTGAAGATATTTCCTATTTCACCATAGTCCTGAATGTGTTCCCGAATGTCCCTTCTTGGATCCGTCCATGACAGAGTTTCCAAGTTGTGTAACATAAAGAAAGCTTTATCTATGTGAGGTGAATACACATATCATAGAGCAGGTTCATAGAATTCTTCTTTCTAGTTTTTGTCTGAGACAATTTCCCGTTTCACCATAGGAATCAACATGCTCCCGAATATCCCTTGGTACTTTTTTATCCAAAAGAGTTACCCCGATGCTGTATGAGAAGAGAGGTATAACACTGGAAGTGGAAAGCACACGTCACAAAGCAGTTCCTCAGAAAGCTTCTCTCCAGTTTCAGTCTGAACATAATTCCTATTTCACCATAAGCCTCAAAGCACTCCCGAATATTCCTTCACAGGCTAAACATAAACAGAGTTATAAAACTGCTGAATTGAAGAGAGATTAACTGTGTTAGAAGAATTAAAAAGACACAGAGCAGATTCACAGAAAGCTTCCCTCTGGATTTAAACTGAGGATACCTCTTTCTCCATATTCTAAGGAGCGTTGCCAAATGTCCATCCTCAGATTCCACAAAAACAGGGATTTCAAATTGCTCAACCCAAAGAATGGTTTAACTCTATGAGATGAATACACACATCACAAAGCAGTTGCTCACAAAGCTTCTCTCCAGTTTTCATCGGAAGACGTTTCCTTGCTCATCACAAGCCTCTGGGCTCTACTTAATATCCCTTCACAGATTCCTCAAAGACAGAGCTTCCAAACTGGATCATGTACAGTAAGCTTTAACTCTGTGAAATGAATACACATAACAGAGAGCAGTTTCTTGATACGTTTCTTTGGGGGTTTTATTTGAGGATATTTCATTTTTCGCCATAGTCTTCAATAGGCTTCGAGATATCACCTTTTTGGTTCTACAGGGCCAGTGTTCCAACACTGCCTTATGAGAAAAGAGGTATAACTCCCTGAGTGGAATGCATACATCACAAGAATGTGTCTCAGAAAGCTTCTCTCCGGTTTTTATTTGAAGTTATTTTCATTTTCACCATGGTGCGGAATGTGCTCCCGCATGTCCCTTCACAGACCCATCCATCACAGAGTTTCCAAACTGCATTATATAAAGCAAGTTTTATCTATGTGAGATGAATAAACATATCTACCAAAAAGCAGTTTCACAGATAGCTTCTTTTCAGTTTTTGTTTGAGCATAATTCCTTTTTCACCATAGCCATCCATGTACTCCCGAATGTCCCTTAGTACCTTTTCCTCCAAAAGTGATTCTCCAATCTTCGATGAGTAGAAAGGTATAACTCTGTGAGTGGAATGCACACGTCACAAAATAACTCCTCGGAAAGCTTCTCTCCAGTTTCTATCTGAAGATATTTCTGTTTTCACCATAAACCTCAGAGCGCTCCCGAATATCCCTTCACAGACTAAACAAAAACAATGGTACAATACTGCTCAATGAAAAGAGAAGTTTAATTGTGTGAGTGGAATTCACACCATCCAGAGCAGTTTCACAGAAAACTTACTTCTGGTTTTTATCTGAAGATATTTATTTTTCAACATATTCTAAAGAGCATTCCCAAACGTCCTTTCTCAGGTTCCACAGAAACAGTAATTTCAAACAGCTCAATCAAAAAAATGATTTAACACTATGAGATGAAAACACACATCACAGACAGTTGCTCAGAAGCTTCTGTACAGTTTTCAATGGAAAACATTTCCTTGCTCACCACAGGCTTAAGGGCGTCACTTAATATCCCTTCACAAATTCCTCAAAGACAGAATTTTCAAAGTGGGAAACGTAGAGTAAGCTTTAACTCTGTGAAATGAATGCACATATCAGAGCGCAGTTTTTTGGAACGATTCTTTCTGGATTTTATTTGAGGATATTTCACTTTTTGCCATATTTTTCAATGCACTACAAAATACCACCTTTTCAGTTTTACAAGAACAGTGTTCAAACACTGCCTTATAAGAGAAGAGGTATAACACCCTGAGTGGAATGTACACATCACAAAGCAGTTTCTCAGAAAGCTTCTCTCCAGTTTTTATCTGAGGAGATTTCCTTTTTCACCACAGGCCCAAATGTGATCCCAAATATCACTTTGAGAATCCATTCATGATGGAATTTGAATGCTACATAATATAAAGAAAGCTTTACCTATGTGAGATGAATAAACATAGCAAAAAGCAGACTTACAGAAACCTTGTATCCAGTTTTTTTCTGAAGATATTTCCTATTTCACCATAGGCCTGAATGTGCT
The DNA here is from genome assembly GCF_049350105.2 of Macaca mulatta. Classification (NCBI taxonomy): domain Eukaryota; kingdom Metazoa; phylum Chordata; class Mammalia; order Primates; family Cercopithecidae; genus Macaca; species Macaca mulatta. The sequence goes on from NC_133413.1 coordinate 56,868,521, forward strand.
CTCAAATGTCCCTTTGCAAATCCGTCCATGACGTCGTTTCAAAACTGCGTAATAGAAAGAAAGTTTTATCTATGTGAGATGAATAAACATATCTATCACAAAGCACTTTCACAGAAAGCTTCTTTCCAGTTTTTGTCTGAGGATATTTCCTTTTTCACCATAGACGTCCATATACTCCCAAATGTCCCCTGGTAGCTCTTTCTCCAAAAGGGATTCCCCAATCCTCTATGAGAAGAAAAGCATAAATCTGTGAGTGGAATGCACACGTCACAGAGCAGCTCCTCGGAAATCTTCTCTCCAGTTTCTATCTGAAGATATTTCCGTTTTCACCATAAGCCTCAAAGTACTCCCGAGTCTCCCTTAGCTAACTAAACTAAAGCAGTGTTAGAATACTGCTCAATGAAAACTGTAGCTTAACTGTGTGAGTGGAATGCACATGACACAGAGCAGTTTCACAGAAAGCTTCCTTCTCGTTTTTATCAGAGGATATTTCTTTTTCAAAATATTCTTAAGAGCACTCTCAAGTGTCCTTTCTCAGGTTCCACAGAAAGAGTGATTTCAAACTGCTCAATCCAAAGAATGATTTAATCTATGAGATGAATACACACATCGGAAAGCAGTTGCTCAGAAAGCCTATCTCTGATTTTCAATGGAAGACATTTCCTTGCACGTCACAGGCCTCCAGTCACCACTTAATATCCCTTCGCAGAATCCTCAAAGACAGACTTTCCAAACTGGGAAATGTAGAGTAGCTTTAACTCTCTGAAATGAATGCACATGTCAGAGAGCAATTTCTTGGAACGCTTCTTTCTGGGTTGTATTTCAGGATATTTCATTTTTCACCATACTCCCATGCACCCCAAAATACTACTTTTTTGGTTTCACAGGAACAATGTTCCAACACTGCCTTATGAGAAAAAAGGTATAAATCCTTGAGTGGAATACATACATCAAAAAGCAGTTTCTCAGAAAGCTTGTATCCAGTTTTTATTTGAAGATACCTCATTTTCTCATTTTTCACCATAGGCCTGAATGTGCTCCCAAATGTCCCTTTGTGGATCCATCAATGATGGAGTTTCCAAACTGCAAAATATAAGGAAAGTTTTATCTATGTGAGATGAATAAACATATATATCACAAAGCAGTTTCACAGAAATATTCTTTCAGGTTTTGTCTGAGGATATTTCCTTTTTCACCATAGCCGTCCCTATACTCCAGAATGTCCCTTGGTAGCTTTTTCTCCAAAAGGAATTCCCCAATACTCTATGAGAAGAAAGGTGTAATTCAGTCAGGGCAATGCACACGTCACAAAGTAGCTCCTCAGAAATCATCTTTCCAGGTTCTATCTGAAGATATTCCCTTTTTCACCATAAGCCTCAAAGTGCTCCCGAATATCCCTTCGCAGACTAAACAATAATCGTGGTAGAATACTGCTCAATGAAAAGTGTAGCTTAACTGTGTGACCAGAATTGACGCAACAAGGAGCAGTTTCACGGAAAGTTTCCTTCTGGTTTTTATCTGAGGTTATTTCTTTTTCAGGATATTCTAAAGAGCGTTCTCCAATGTCCTTTCTCAGATTCCACAGAAACAGTGATTTCAAACTGCTCAATCCAAGGAATGATTTAACTCTATGAGATGAGAACACACATCACAAAAGAGTTGATCAGAAAGCTTCTCTCCAATTTTCGATGGAAGACATTTCCTTGCTCGTCACAGGCCTCCAGTTGCCACTTAATGTCCCTTCGCAGAATCCTCAAAGACAGACTTTCCAAACTGGGAAATGTAGAATAAACTTTAACTTTGTGAAATGAGTGGACAAGTCAGAGAGGAGTTTCTTGGAATGCTTCTTTCTGAGTTTTATTTCAAGATATTTCATTTTTTGCCATAGTCATCCATGCGCTCTGAAATATTACTTTTTCGGTTTTACAGGAACAGTGTTCAAACACTGCCTTATGAGGAAAAAAGTATAACACCCTGAGTGGAATGCACACATCACAAAGCAGTTTCTCAGAAAGCTTTATCCAGTTTTTATCTGAAGATATCTCCTTTTTCACCATTGGCCTGAATGTGCTCCCGAATGTCCCTTTGTGGATCCATCCATGACGGAGTTTCCAAACTGTGTAATATAAGAAAAGCTTTATCTCTGTGAGGTGAATCAATATGTCTATCACAAAGCAGTTTCACAGAAATCTTCTTTCCAGTTTTTATCTGTGGATATTTCCTTTTTCACCATAGCCGTCCTTATACTCCCTAATGTCTCTTGGTAGCTTTTTCTACAAAAGGGATCCCCAATCCTCTATGAGAAGAAAGGTATAATTCTGTGAGTGGAATGCACATGTCACAAAGCAGCTCCTCAGAAAGCTTCTCTCCTGTTTCTCTCTGAAGATATTTCCTTGTTCACCAGATGCCTCAAAGCGCTCCCAAATATCCCTTCACAGACTAAACAAAAACAGTGCTAGAATGCCGCTCAATGAAAAGAGAAGCTTAACTGAGTGAGCGGAATTCACGCAACACAGAGCAGTTTCACATAAAGTTTCCTTCTGGTTTCTATCAGAGATTATTTCTTTTTCAGGATACTCTAAAGAGCGTTCCCAGATGTCCTTTCTCAGATTCCACAGAAACAGTGATTTCAAGCTGCTCAATCCAAAGAATGATTTAACTCTATGAGATGAATACAAACATCACAAAAAAGTTGCTCAGAAAGCTTCTCTCCAATTTTTGACGGAAGACATTTCCTTGCTCACCACAGACCTCCGGTTGCCACTTAATATCCCTTCACAGAATTCTCAAAGACAGACTTTCTAAACGGGGAAATGAAGACTAACCTTCAAATCTGTGAAATGAATGGACATTTCAGAGAGCATTTTCTTGAAATGCTTCTTTCCGGGTTTTATTGAACGACATTTCACTTTTCGCCGTAGTCTTCAATGCACTCCGAAATATCCCTTTTTCGGTTTTACAGGAACAGTGTTCAAACAGTATCTTTTGAGAAGAAAGGTATAACTCCCTGAGTGGAATGCACACATGACCACTCAGTTTCTCAGAAAGCTTCTCTCCAGTTTTCATCTGAAGATATTTCCCTTTCCATCATAGGCCTGCATATGCTCCCAAATATCCCTTCGCAGATCCATCCATGATGGAGTTTCCAAGCTGCATAATGTAAAGAAATCTTTATCTATGTGAGATGAATAAACATAGCAAAAAGCAGACTCACGGAAAGCTTCTGTCCAGTTTTTATCTGAAGATATTATCATTTTTACCATGGTCCTGAATGTAATCCCGAATGTCTCTTCATGGATATGACCATGACAGAGTTTCCAAGCTGCATAATATAAAGAAATGTTTATCTATGTGAAATGAAAACACAAAGCACAGAGCAGTTTCACAGGAAGATTCTTTCCAGTTTCTGTCTGAGGCTATTTCTCTTTTCACCATAGGCATCAATCTGCTCTTGAATATCCCTTGGAACCTTTTTGTCCAAAAGTGTTTCCCCAATGCTGTATGAGAAGAGAGGCATAACACAGTGAGTGGAATGCACACATCACAAAGCAGTTCCTCGAAAAACTTCTCTCCAGTTTCTTTCTGAACATATATCCTTTTTCACTGTAACCCTCAAAGCGCTCCTGAATATCCCTTCACATGCTAAACATTAACAGCATTAGAAAATTGCTCAACGAAAAGAGAAGCTTATCTGAGTGAGAGGAATTCAAATTACACATAGCAGTTACATACAAAACTTCCTTCTGGTTTTTATCTGTGGATATTTCTTTCTCCGTATTCCAAAGAGCATTCCCAAATGTCCTTCCTCAGATTCCACAGAAACAGTGATTTCAAACTGCTCAATCCAAAGAATGATTTATCTCTATGAGATGAATACACATCTCACGAAGCAGTTGCTCAGAAAGTTTCTCTGAAGTTTTCAAAGGTAGGCATTTCCCTGCTCCCCAGAGGGCTCTGGGCGCCACTTAATATCCCTTCCCAAATTCCTCAAAGATAGACTTTCCAACCTGGGAAATGTAGAGTAAGCTTTAACTGTGTGAAATGAATGGACATGTCAGAGAACAGTTTCTCGAAATGCTTCTTTCTGGGTTTTATTTGACGACATTTCACTTGTTGCCATAGTCTTCAATGTGGTCCAAATATCACTTTTGTAGTTTTACAGGAACAGTTTTCTAGATGTGCCTTATGACAAGAAAATTATAACGCTCTGAGTGGAATGCGAACATCACCAAGAAGTTTCTCAGAAAGCTTCTCTCCAGTTTTTATCTGACGATGTTTTCTTTTTCACCATAGGCCTGAATGTGATCCCAAATATCCCTTCGCAGATCCATCCATGATGGAGTTTCCAAGCTGTGTAATATAAGGAAAGCTTTACCTATGTGAGATAAATAGACATAGCAAAAAGCAGATTCAGAGAAACCTTCTTTCCAGTTTTTATCTGAAGATATTTCCTTCTTCAACATAGTCCTGAACGTGATCCAGAATGTCCCTTCGTGGATCTGTCTATGACAGAGTTTCCAGGCTGCACAGTGGAAAGAAAGCTTTATCTATGTGAGATAAATACATGTATCACAGAGCAGTTTTCACTTTTCACCACAGGCATCAACATCCTCCCAAATATCACTTGGTACCTTATTCTCCAAAATGGTTTACCAGATGCTGTATGAGAAGAAAGGTATAATTCTGTGACTGGAATGCACACGTCATGAAGCAGCTCATAAGAAAGCTTCTATCCAATCTCTATCTGAAGATATTTCCCTTTTCACCGTAAGCCTCAAAGAGCTCACAAATATCCCTTTGCAGACTAAACATAAACAGTGTTAGAATACTGCTCCATGAAAAGAGAAGCTTAACTGTAAGCAGAATTCACACGACACAGAGAAGTTTCACAGAAAGCTCCGTTCTGGTTTCTATCTGAGGTTGTTTCTTTTTCAGGATATTCTAAAGAGCCTTCCCAAATGTCCTTTCTCAGATTCAACAGAAACAGTGATTTCAAACTGCTCAATCCAAAGAATGATTTAACTCTATGAGATGAATACAAACATCACAAAAGAGTTACTCAGAAAGATTTTCTCCAGTTTTCAACGGAAGACATTTCCCTGCTCACCACAGGCCTCCGGTTGCCACTTAATATCCCTTCCCAGAATTCTCAGACAGATTTTCCAACCTGGGAAATGTAGAGTATACTTTAACTCTGTGAAATGAATGGACATGTCAGAGAGCAGTTTCGTGGAATGCTTCTTTCCGAGTTTTATTGGACGACATTTCACTTTCCCACAGAGCCTTCAATGGGTTCCGAATATCACTTTTTTAGTTTTACAGGTACAGCGTTCAAACAGTGCCTTATAACAAGAAAGGTATAACTCCCTGAGTGGAATTCACACAGCACCAAGCAGTTTCTCAGAAAGCTTCTCTCCTTTTTTTATCTGATGATATTTCCTTTCTCACAATAGATCTGAAAGTGATCCAGAATATCCCTTCATGGATCCATCCATGATGGAATTTCCAAGCCGCATAATGTAAAGAAAGCTTTATCTATGTGAGATGAATAAAAATAGCAAAAAGCAGATTCAGAGAAAGCTTCTTTCCAGTTTTTATCTGAAGATATTTCCTTTTTCACCATAGTCCTGAATGTGCTCCCGAATGTCCATTTGTGGATCCGTCCATGACAGAGTTTCCAACTGTGTAATGTAAACAAAGCTTTATCTATGTGAGATGAATACACATATCATACAACAGTTTCATAGAAAGCTTCTTTCCAATTTTTGTCTGAGGCTATTTCCCATTTCACCATAGGCATCAACATGCTTGCGAATATCACTTGGTACCTTTTTCTCCAAAAGGGTTTCCCCGAGGTTGTATGAGAAGACAGGTATAACACTGTGAGTGGAAATCACACGTCAGAAAGTGGTTCCTCAGAAAGCTTCTCTCCAGTTTCGGTCTAAACATATTTCCTTTTACACCATAAACCTCATAGTGCTCCCAAATATCCCTTCATATACTAAACATAAACAGGGTTAGATACCTGCTCAATAGAAAGAGAGGCTTAACTGAGCGAGAGGAATTAAGATGACATGGAGCAGTTTTACAGAAAGATTCCTTCTGGATTTTACCTGTGGATATTTCTTTCTCCATATTCTAAGCAGCGTTCTAAAATGTCCTGCCTCAGATTCCACAAAAACAGTGATTTCAAACTGCTAAATCCAAAGAATGGTTTAACTTTATGAGAAGAATACACACATCACACAGCCGTTGCTCACAAAGCTTGTCTCCAGTTTTCATCGGAACACGTGCCCTTGTTCATCACAAGACTGGGCGTCACTTAATATCCAGTCACAGATTCCTCAAAGACAGAGTTTCCAAACTGGGCAACGTAGAGTAAGCTTTAACTCTGTGAAATGAATGCATATATCGGAGAGCAGTTCCTTGGAACGCTTCTCTCTGAGTTTTATTTGAGGATATTTCACTTTTCACCGTAGTCTTCAATGGGCTCCGAAATATCACTTTTTCGGTTTTACAGGAACACTGCCTTATGAGAAAAGTTGTATAACGCCCTGAGTGGAATGCACACATCACAAAGTGGTTTCTCAGAAAGCTTCTCTCCAGTTTTTATCTGACGATGTTTTCTTTTTCACCATAGGCCTGAATGTGCTCCCGAATGTCCCTTCACGAATCTGTCCATGACGGAGATTCCAAATTGCATAATAGAAAGAAAGTTTTATCTATGTGAGATGAATAAACATATCTATCCCAAAGATGTTTCACAAAAAGCTTCTTTCCAGTTTTTGTTTGAGGATATTTCCTTTTTCACCATAACCCTCTATATACTCCTGAATGTCCCCTGGTAGCTTTTTCTCCAAAAGGAATTCCACAATCCCCTATGAGAAGAAAAGTATAACTCTGTGAGTGGAATGCACACGTCACAAAGCAGCCTCTCGGAAATGTTCTCCCCAGTTTCTATCTGAAGATATTTCCGTTTTCTCCATAAGCCTCAAAGTGCTCCCGAATATACTTTAGCTGACTAAACTGAAACAGTGTTAGAATACTGCTCAATGAAAACTGAAGCTTAACTGTGCAAGTGGAATTCACGAGACCCAGAGCAGTTTCACAGAAAGCTTCCATCTAGTTTTAATCGGAGGGTATTTCTTCTTCAGCATATTCTTAAGAGCGTTCCCAAATGTCCTTTCTCAGGTTCCACAGTAAGAATGATTTCAGACTGCTCAGTCCAAAGAATGATTTAACTCTATGAGATGAAAACACACATCACAAAGCAGTTGCTCAGAAATCTTATCTCCAGTTTTCAACGGAAAACCTTTCCTTGCTCACCAGAGGCCTCCAGTCGCCACTTAATATCCCTTTGCAGAATCCTCAGAGACAGTTTTTCCAAAATGGGAAATGTAGAGTAAGCTTTAACTCTGTGAAATGAATGTACATGTCACAGAGTAGTTTCTTGGAATGCTTCTTTCCGGATTTCATTTGATGGCATTTCACTTTTTGCCATAGTCTTCAATGTGCTCTGAATATCCCTTTTTTAGTTTTACATGAATAGTGTTCAAACAGTGCTTTATGAGAAGAAAGGTATAACTCCCTTAGTGGAATTCACTCATCATCAAGCAGTTTCTCATAAAATTTCTCTCCACTTTCTATCTGACGATATTTCCTTTTTCACCATAGGCCTGTATGTGATTCCAAATATCCCTTTGTGGATCCATCCATGACGGAGTTTCCAAGCTCCGTAATGTAAAAAAAGCTTCATCTATGTGAGATGAATACATATAGCAAAAAGCAGACACTCACCATAGTCTTCAACGTGCTCCAAATATCACATTTTTAGTTGTACAGGAACAGTGTTCAAACAGTCCCTTATGAGAAAAAAGGTATAACTCCTTGAGTGAAATGCACACATCACCAAGACGTTTCTCAGAAAGCTTCTCTCCAGTTTTTTTCTGATGATATTTCCTTTTTCACAGTAAGCCCGAATGTGATCCTGAATAGCCCTTCGTGGATCCATCCATGACGGAAGTTCCAAGCTGCGTAATGTAAAGAAAGTTTTTTCTATGTGACTCAATAAACTCAGCAAAAAGCACATTCACAGAAACTTCTTTCCAGTTTTTATCTGAAGATATTTCCTTTTTCACCATACTCCTGAATGTGCTCCCGAATGTCTCTTCGTGGATGCATCCATGACAGAGTTTCCAAGCTGCGTAATGTAATGAAAGTTTTATCTATGTGAGATGAATACACATATCACAGAGCAGTTTCATAGAAAGCTTCTTTCCAGTTTCTGTCTGAGGCTATTTCCTTTTACACCATAGCCATCCATATAGTCCCGAATGTCCCTTGGTAGCTTTTTCTCCAAAAAGAATTTCTCAATCCTCTATGAGAAGAAGGCTATAACTCAGACTGGAATGCACACCTCACAAAGCAGCTCCTCGGAAAGCTTCTCTCCAGTTTCTATCTGAAGATATTTCCTTTTTCACCATAAGCCTCGAAGCGTTCCAGACTATCCCTTCGCAGACTAAACAAAAACAGTGTCAGAATACCGCTGAATAAAAAGAGAGGCTTAACTCGGTGAGCAGAATTCACGCAACACAGAGCAGTTCCACAGAAAGCTACCTTCTGGTTTCTATTTGAGGTTATTTCTTTTTCAGGATATTCTAAAGAGAGTTCCCAAATGTCCTTTCCACAGAAACAGTGATTTCAAACTGCTCAATCCAAGGAATGATTTAACTATATGAGATGAACACAAACATCACAAAGAGTTGCTCAGAAAGCTTCTCTGCAATTTTCAACCTAAGACATTTCCTTCCTTGCCACAGACCTCCAGTTGCCACTTAATATCCCTTCGCACAATCCTCAAAGACAGACTTTCCAAACTGGGAAATGTAGAGAAAGCTTTAACTCTGTGAAATGAATGGCATGTCAGAGAGCAGTTTCTTGGAATGCTTCTTTCTGGGTTTTATTTGATGACATTTCACTTTTCACCATAGTCTTCAATGTGCTCGGAATATCCCTTTTTTAGTTTTACAGGAACAGTATTCAAACAGTGCCTTATGAGAATAAAGGTATAACTCCCTGAGTGGAATCCACACATCACCAAGCAGTTTCTCAGAAAGCTTCTCTCCATTTTTTATCTGATGATATTTCCTTTTTCACCATAGGCCTGAATGTGATCCCCAATATCCCTTCACAGATCCATCCATGACGGAGTTTCCAAGCTTCGTAATGTACAGACAGCTTTATCTATGTGAGATCAATAAAGATAGAAAAAAGCAGATTCACAGAAAGCTTCTTTCCAGTTTTTATCTGAAGATATTTCCTATTTCAACATAGGCCTGAATGTGCTCCCGAATGTCCCTTTGTGAATCTGTCCATGACGGCGTTTCAAAACTGAGTAAGAGAAAGAAAGTTTTATCTACGTGAGACGAATAAACATATCTATCACAAAGCAGTTTCACTGAAAGCTTCTTTCCAGGTTTTCTGTGAGTATATTTCCTTTTTCACTATAGCTGTCCCTATACTTCCAAATGTCCCCTGGTAGGTTTTTCTCCAAAAGGGATTCCCCAATTCTCTATGAAGAGAAAAGTATAACTCTGTGATTGGAATGCCCACGTCACAAAGCTGCTCCTCGGAAATCTTCTCTCCAGTTTCTATCTGAAGATATTCAAATTTTCACCGTAATCCTCAAAGTACTCCCAAGTATCCCTTAGCTGACTAAGTAAAACAGTGTTAGAATACTGCTCAATGAAAACAGAAGCTTACATGTGTGAGTAGAATTCACGTGACACAAAGCAGTTTCACAGAAAGCTTTCCTCTGGTTTTTATCTAAGGGTATTTCTTTTTAAACATATTCTAAAAACTGTTCCCAAATGTCATTTCTCAGATTCCACAGAAACAGTGATTTCAAACTGCTGAAACCAAGGAATGATTTAACTCTACAGGAGGAATACACACATTAGCTGCATAATGTAAATAAAGTTTTATTTATGTGACACGAATTAATACAGCAAAGAACACATTCACAGAAAACTTCTTTCCAGTTTTTATCTGAGGATATTTCCTTTTCACATATTCCTGAATGTGCTCCCGAATGTCCCTTCTTGGAACCATCCATGACATAGTTTCCAAGCTGTGTAATGTAAAGAAAGCTTCATCTATATGAGATGAATACACATATCACAGAGCATTTTCACAGAAAGTTTCTTTCCATTTTTTGTCTGAAGCTATTTCCTTTTTCACCATTGGCGTCAATATGCAAATGAATATAGCTTGATACCTTTTTCTCCAAAACGATTTCCCCGATGATGTATGAGAAGAGAAGTATAACACTGTGTGGAATGCACACGTCACAAAGCAGTTCTTTTAATACCCTCCTGCTTCTATCTGAACATAGTTCCTTTTTCACTGTAAGCCTTAAAGTGCTTCTGAATATCCCATCATACGCTAAACATAAACAATGTTAGAAAACTGCTCAATGAAAAGAGAAGCTTAACTGACCGAGAGGAATTCACATGACACATAGCAGTTTCTCAGAAAGCTTCCTTCTGGTTTTTATGTGAGGATATTTTTTCTCCATATTTTAAATGGCGTTTCAGGATATTCTAAAGAGCATTCCCAAATATTCTTCCTGAGATTCCACAGAAACAGGATTTTCAAACTATTCAATCCAAAGAATGATTTAACTCTATGAGATGAATACACACTTCACAAAACAGTTGTTCAGAAAGCTTCTCTCCAGTTTTCAACGGAAGACATTTCCGTTCTCACCTCAGGCCTCCGGGCACCATTAATATACCTTCACAGATACCTCAAAAACAGAGTTTCCAAACTGGGCAACGTAGAGTAAGCTTTAATTCTCTCAAGTGAATACACATATCAGAGAGCAGTTTCTTGGAATGGTTCTTTCTGGGTTTTATTAGAGGATAGTTCACTTTTTGCCATAGTCTTCAATGCGCTCTGAAATATCACTTTTTCAGTTTTACAGGAGCAGTGTTCAAACACTGACTTATAAGAAAAGAGGTATAACTCCCTGAGTGGAATGCACATATCACGAATCAGTTTCTCAGAAAGCTTCTTTCCAGTTTTTATCTGAAGATATTTCCTTTTTCACCATAAGCGTGAAAGTGCTCCCTAATGTCCCTTTGCGGTTCGTCCATGATGGAGTTTCCAAGCTGAGTAATGTAAAGAAAATTTCATCTATGTGAGATGAATAAACATAGTAAAAAGCAGATTCACAGAAAGCTTCTTTCTAGTTTTTATATGAAGATATTTCCTTTTTCACCATAGTCCAGTATGTGCTCCCGAATGTCCCTTTGTGGATCCGTCCATGACAGAGTTTTCCTGCTGTGTAATGTAAAGAAAGCTTTATCTATGTGAGATGAATACACATATCACAGAGCAGTTTCACAGAAAGATTCTTTCCAGTTTTTGTGTGAGGCTATTTCACTTTTCAACATAAGCGTCAATATGCTCCCGAATATCACATGGTACCTTTTTCTCCAAAAGGATTTTCCCAATGCTGTATTAGAAGAGAGGTATAACACTGTTGAGTGGAATGTACATGTCAAAAGTGGTTCTTCGGAAAGCTTCTCCCAAGTTTGTATCTGAACATACTTCCTTTTTCACTGTAAGCTTCAAAGCGCTTCTGAATATACCTTTGCACGCTAAACATAAACAGTGTTAAAAAAACTGCTCAATGAAAAGAGATGCTTAAATGAGTGAGAGGAATTCACATGACACATAGCAGTTTCACAGAAAGCTTCCTTCTGGTTTTTATCTGAGGATATTTCTTTCTCCATATTCTATAGAGAATTCCAAAATGTCCTTCATCAGATTCCACAGAAATAGTGATTTCAAAGTGCTCAATCCAAAGAATGCTTTAACTCTATGAGATGAATACACACATCACAAACAATTGCTCAGAAAACTTCTCTCCAGTTTTCTCTAGAAGGCATTTCCTTGCTCACCACAGGCCTCCGGGCGCCACTTAATACCCCTTTGCAGATTCCTCAAAGACAGAGTTTTCGAACTGGGCAATGTAGAGTTAGCTTGAACTCAGTGAAATGAATGCACATATCAGGGAGCAGTTTCTTGCAATGCTGCTTTCTGGATTTTATTTGAGGATATTTCACTTTTCGTCATAATCCTCAATGCACACCGAAATATCACTTTTTTGGTTTTACAGGAATAGTATTCAAACACTACCTTAAGAGAAAAGAGGTATGACTCCCGGCGTGGAATGCACACATCATAAAGCAGTTTCTCAGAAAACTTCTCTCCAGTTTTTATCTGAAGACATTTCCTTTTACACCATAGGCCTGAATTTGATCCCGAATATCCCACTGTGCATCTGTCCATGATGGAGTTTCCAGGCTGCGTAATGTAAAGAAAGCCTTATCTATGTGAGATGAATAAACATAGGAAAAGCAGATTCACAGAATACTTCTTTCCAGTTTTTATCTGAAGATATTTCCTTTTTCACCATATTCCTGAACATGCTCCCGAATGTCCCATCACGCATCTGTCCATGACGGAGTTTCCAAACTGCATACTGTAAACAACGTTTTATCTTTGTGAGAGGAATATACATATCTATCACAAAGCAATTTCACAGAAAGCTTCTTTTCAGTTTTTGTCTGAGGATATTTCCTTTCTCACCATAGCCGTCCATATACTCCAGAATGTCCCTTGGTAGCTTTTTCTCCAAAAGGGATTAACCAATACTCTATGAGAAGAAAGGTATAACTCTGTGAATGGAATGCACACGTCACAAAGCAGCTCTTCGGAAATCTTCTCTCCCGTTTCCATCTGAAGATATTTCCGTTTTCACCATAAGCCTCAAAGCGCTCCTGAGTATCCCTTATCTGACTAAACTAAAACAATGTTAGAATACTGCTCAATGGAAACAGAAGCTTAACTGCATGAGTGGAATTCACAAGACACAGAGTAGTTTCACAGAAAGTTTCCTTCTGGTTTTTATCGGAGGGTATTTCTTTTTCAGCATATTCTTAAGAGTATTCCCAAATGTCCTTTCTCAGGTTCCACAGAAAGAGTGATTTCAAACTGCTCAATCCAAAGAATGATTTAACTCTATGAGATGAATACACACATCACAAAGCAGTTGCTCAGAAAGCTTCTCTCCAGTTTTCAACGGAAGACATTTTCCTTCTTGACACAGGCCTTAGGTCGCCACTTAATATCCCTAAACAGAATCCTGAAAGACAGACTTTCCAAACTGGGAAATGTAGACTAAGCTTTAACTCTGTGAAATTAATGGGCATGTCAGAGAGTAGTTTCCAGGAATGCTTCTTTCTGGGTTTTATTGAACAACATTTCACTTTTTGCCATAGTCTTCAATGTACTCTGAATATCACATTTGTAGTTTTCCAGGAACAGTGTTCAAACATTGCCTTATGAGAAGAAAGGTATACTTCCTGAGTGGAATGCACACATCACCAAGCAGTTTCTCAGAAAGCTTCTCTCCATTTTTTTATCTGATGATACTTCCTTTTTAACCATAGGCCCGAATGTGATCCCGATTATCCCTTCGTGGATCCGTCCATGACGGAGTTTCCATGCTGCATAAGGTAAAGAAAGCTTTATCTATATGAGATGAATAAACAAAGCAAAAAGCAGATTCACAGAATGCTTCTTTCCAGTTTTTATCTGAAGATATTTGCTATTTCACCATAGTCCTGAATGTGTTCCCGAATATCCCTTTGCAGATCCATCCATGACAGAGTTTCCAAGCTGAGAAATGCAGAGAAAGATTTATCTATGTGAGATGAATACACATATCTAAGAACAGTTTCACAGAAAGGATTTCCTAGATGCTGTATGAGAAGAGAGATATAGCACGGTGAGTGGAATGCACACGCCACAAAACAGCACCTCGGAAAGCTTCTCTCCAGTTTCTATCAGAACATATTTCCATTTTCACCGTAAGCCTCAAAGTGTTCCCGAATATCCCTATGCACACTAAATATAAACAGTGTTAGGAAACTGCTCAATGAAAAGTGAAGCTTAAATGGGCGAGTGGAATTCACACCACACAAAGCAGTTTCACAGGAAGCTTGCTTCCGATTTTTATCTGAAGGAATTTCTTTTTCAGCATATTCTAAAGAGCGTTCCCAAATTTCCTTTCTCAGGTCCCACAGAAACAGTGATTTCAAACTGCTCAATCCAAAGAATGATTTAACCCTACGAGATGAATACACACATCATAAAGCAGTTGCTCAGAAAGCTTCTCTCCAGTTTTCAACGGAAGACATTTCCTTGCTTACCACAGGCCTCAAGTCGCTACTTAATATCCCTTCACCGATTCCTCAAAGTTGGAGTATCCAAACTGGGAAATGTAGTGTAAGCTTTAACTCTGTGAAGTGAATGCACATTGTCAGAGATTAGTTTCTAGGAACGCTTCTTTCTGGGTTTTATTTGAGGATATTTCACTTTCCTACATAGTCCTATATGCGATTCGAAATATCACTTTTTTGATTTTACAGGAACAGTGTTCAAACACTGCCTTATCAGAAAAGAGGTATAACTCCCTGAGTGGAATGTGAACATCACAAAGCAGTTTCTTAGAAATCTTCTTTCCGGTTTTTGTTTGAAGGTGTTTTGATTTTCCCCTGAGTGTTGAATGTGCTCCCAAATGTCCCTTTGCCGATCCGTCCATGACAGTGTTTCCAAGCTGTATAAGGTAAAGAAAGCTTTATCTATGTGAGATGAATAAACATTGCAAAACGGAGATCCACAGAAAGCTTCTTTCCAGTTTCCATCTGAAGATATTTCCTTTCATCATAGTCCTGAATGAGCTCCTGAATGTCCCTTCATGGATCCGTCCATGTTAGAGTTTCCAAGCAGTGTAATATAAAGAAAGTTTTATCTATGTGAGATGAATACACCTAACACAGAGCAGTTTCACAGAAAGCTTCTTTGCAGTTTTTGTCTGAGGCTATTTCCCTTTTCTACATGTGCGTCAGTATGCTCCCAAATATCCCTTGGTAACTTTTTCTCCAAAAGGATTTAATCAATGCTGTATGAGAAGAGAGGTATAACACTGTCGTCAGTGGAATGCACACGTCACAAAGCAGTTTCTCAGAAAGCTTCTCTCCAGTTTTTATCTGAAGAGATTTTCTTTTTCAACATAGGTCTGAATGTGCTCCCGAATGTCCCTTTGCGGAACCATCCATGATGGAGTTTCCACACTGTGTAATATAAAGAAAGTTTTATCTACGTGAGATGAATAAATATATCTATCACAAAGCAGTTTCACAGAAATCTCTTTCCAGTTTTTGTCTGAGCATATTTCCTTTTTCACTGTAGCTATCTATATACTCCCGAATGTCCCCTGGTAGCCTTTTCTCCAAAATGGACTCCCTAATCCTCCATGAAAAGAAAGGCATAACTTGGTGAGTGGAATGTGCACGTCACAAAGCACCTCCTCGGAAAGCTTCTCTCCAGTTTCTATCTGAAGATATTTCCGTTTTCACCATAAACCACAAAGTGCTGCCGAGTATCCCTTCACAGACTAAACAAACACAATGGTACAATACAGCTCAATAAAAAGAGAAGCTTAACTGTGCGAATGGAATTCACACAATCCAGAAGAGTTTCACAAGGAGATTACTTCTGGTTTTTATCTGAAGGTATTTCTTCTTCAGCATATTCTAAAGAGGGTTCCCAAATGTCCTTTCACAGATTCCACAGAAACAGGGATTTCCAACTGCTCTATCCAAAGAATGATTTAACTCTATGAGATGAATACACACATCACAAAGCAGTTGCTCAGAAAGCCTCTCTCCAGCTTTTATCTGAAGATATTTCCTTTTTCACCATAGGCCTGAATGTGCTCTTGAATTTCCCTTCACGGATCTGTCCATGACGGAGTTTCCAAACTGCATAATATAAAGACAGTTTTATCTATGTGAGATGAATAAATATATATATCACAAAGCAGTTTCACAGAAAGCTTCTTTCCAGTTTTTCTCTGAGGATATTTTCTTTTTCACAATAACCATACCTATACTCCCGAATGTCCCTTGGTAGCTTTTTCTCCAAAAGGGATTCTCAAATCCTCTATGAAATGAAAGGTATAACTCTGTGAGTGAAATGTACCCATCCCAAAGCAATTCCTCAGAAAGCTTCTCTCCAGTTTCTATCTGAACATATTTCCTTTTTCACCATAAGCCTCAAAGCGCTCCCGAATATGCCTTCACATGCTAAACATAAACAGCGTTAGAAAACTGCTGAATGAAAAGAGAAGCTTAACTGAGTGAGAGGAATTCACCCGAAACATAGCAATTTCACAGAATGCTTCCTTCTGGTTTTTATCTGAGGAGAGTTCTTTCTCCATATTCTAAAGAGCATTCCCAAATATCCTTTCTCAGATTCCACAGAAGCAGTGATTTCAAACTGCTCAATCCAAAGAATGATTTAACTCTATGAGATGAATACAAATATCACAAAATAGTTGCTCAGAAATCTTCTCTTCAATTTTCAACGGAAGACATTTCCTTGCTAACCACAGGCCTCTGGTCGCCACTTAATATCCCTTCTCTGAATACTCAAAGACAGACTTTCCAAATTGGAAAATGTAGAGTAAGTTTTAACTCTCTGAAATGAATGCATACGTCAGAGAGCAGTTTCTTTGAACGCTTCTTTCTGGGTTTTATTTCAGGATATTTTACTTTTCGCCATAGTCTTCCATGCGCTCCGAAATATTACTTTTTTGGTTTCACAGGAACAGTGTTCCAACACTGCATTAAGAGAAAAAAGGTATAACTCCCTGAGCGGAATGTACAGATCACAAAGCAGTTTCTCAGAAAGCTTCTATACAGTTTTTATCTGAAGATATCTCATTTTTCACTGTAGACCTAAATGTGCTCCCAAATGTCCCTTTGTGGATATGTCAATGACGGTGTTTCCAAACTGCATAATATAAGGAAAGTTTTATCTATTTGAGATGAACAAACGTATCTATCGCAAATCAGTTTCACAGAAATCTTCTTTCCAGGTTTTGTCTGAGGATATTTTCTTTTTCACCATATCCATGCCTATATTCCAGAATGTCCCATGGTAGCTTTTTCTCCAAAAGGGATTCCCCAATTCTCTATGAAAAGAAAGGTATAATTCAGTGAGTGAAATGCACACGTCACAAAGCAGCTCCTCGGAAAGCTTTTCTCCAGTTTCTATCTGAAGATATTTTCTTTTTCACCGTAAGCCTCAAAGTGCTCCTGAATATCCCATGGCAGAGTAAACAAAAACAGTGTTAGAATACTATTCAATGAAAAGAGAAGCTTAACTGTGTGAGTGGAATTTATGCGACACACAGCAGTTTCACAGAAAGCTTCCTTCTGGTTTCCATTAGAAGTTATTTCTTTTTCAGGATATTCTAAAGAGCGTTCTCAGATGTCCTGTCTCAGATTCCACAGAAAAAGTAATTTCAAACTGCTTAATCCAAAGAATGATTTACTTCTATGGGATGCATACAAACATCACAAAAGGGTTGCTCAGAAAACTTCTCTCCAATTTTCAACGGAAGCCATTTCCTTGCTCGTCACAGGCCTCCGGTTGCCACTTAATATCCCTTTGCAGAATCCTCAAAGACAGACTTTCCAAACTGTGAAATGTAGAGCAAGCTTTTACACTGTGAGTTGAATGCACGTAACAGAGAATAGTTTCTTGGAACACCTCTTTCTGGGTTTTATTTCAGGATATTTCACTTTTTGCCATAGCCTTTCATGCGTTCCGAAATATTACATTTTCGGTTTTACAGTAACAGTGTTCAAACACTGCCTTATGAGAAAAGAGGTATAACTCCCTGAGTGGAATGCACACATCACCAAGCAGTTTCTCAGAAATTTTCTCTCCAGTTTCTACCTGAACATGTTTCCTTTTTCACCATAGGCCCAAATGTGATCCCGAATATCCCTTTGCGGATCCATCCATGACAGAGTTTCCAAGCTGCATAATGTAAAGAAAGTTTTATCTATGTGTTATGCATAAACATATCTATCACAAAACATTTACACAGAAAGCTTCCTTTCAGTGCTTGCCTGAGAATATTTCCTTTTTCACTGTAGCCCTCCATATGGTGAATGTCCCCTGGTAGCTTTTCCTCCAAAAGGGATTTCCCAATCCTCTATGAGAAAAAAGATATAACTTTGTGAGTGGAATGCAAACTTCACAAAGTAGCTCCTTGGAAAGCTTCTCTCCAGTTTCAGTCTGAACATATTTCCTTTTTCACCGTAAGTCTCAAAGTGCTCCCCAATATCCCTTGACACGCTAAACATAAAGAGGGTTAGAAAACTGCTCAGTGAAAAGAGAGGCTTAACTGAGTGAGAGGAATTAATACGACACAGAGTAGTTTCACAGATAGCTTCCTTCTGATTTTACTTGAGGATATTTCTTTCTCCATATTCTAAGGAACATTCCCAAATGTCCTTCATCAGATTCCACAAAAACAGTGATTTCAAACTGCTCTATCCAAAGAATGATTTAATTCTATGAGACGAATACACACATCACAAAACCGTTGCTCAGAAAGCTTCTCTCCAGTTTTCATCGGCAGTCGTTTCCTTGCTCACCAGAGGCCTCCGGGCACCACTTAATATCCCTTCACAGATTACTGAAAGACAGAATTTCCAAACTGGGCAAGATAGAGTAAGCTTTACCTCTGTGAAATGAATGAACATATCCGAGAGTAGTTTCTTCGAACGTTTCTGTCTGGGTTTTATTTGAGGATAAATCACTTTTTGCCAGAGTCTTCAATGTGCACCAAAATAGCACTTTTTCGTTTTACAGGAACAGTGTTCAAACACTGCCTTATGAGAAAAGAGGTATAACTCCCTGAGTGGAATGCACATATCACAAAGCAGTTTCTCAGAAAGCTTCTTTCTCGTTTTTTTCTGAAGAAATTTCCTTTTTCACCATAGGCCTGAATGCGCTTTCGAATATATCGTTGCAGATCCTTCCATGACAGATTTTCCAAACTGGTTAATATAAAGAAAGTTTTATCTATATGAGATGAATAATCATAGCAAAAAGTAGTTTCACAGAAAGATTCTTTCCAGTTTTTATCTGAAGATATTTCCTTTTTCAACATAGTCCTGAATGTGCTCCTGAATATCCCTTCGCAAATTCATCCATGGCAGGGTTTCCAAGTTGTGTAATGTAGAGAAAGCTATATCTATGTGAGATGAATACACATATCACAGAACAGTATCACAGAAAGGATTTCCCTGATGCTGTATGAGAAGAGAGGCATAATACTGTGAATGGAATGCACACGTCACAATGCAGTTCCGTGGAAAGCTACTCTTCAGTTTCTATCTCAACATATTTTCTTTTTCAATGTAAGACTCAAAGTGCTCCCCTATATCCCTTCATATGCTAAACATGAACAATGTTAGAAAAATTCTCAATGGAAAGAGAAACTTAACTGAGCGAGGGGAATTCACACAACACACAGCAGTTTCACGGAAAGGTTCCTACTGTTTTTTTATCTGAGGATGTTTCTTTCCCCATATTCTAAGGAGCGTTCCCAAATGTCCTTCCTCAGATTCCACAGAAACAGTGATTTCAACCTCTTCAATTCAAAGAATGGTTTAATTCTATGAAATGAATACACACATCACAAAGCAGTTGCTCAGAAAGCTTCTCTCCAATTTTCATCGGAAGACGTTTCCTTGCTCACCACAAGCCACCAGGTGCCACTTAATATCCCTTCACAGATTACTCAAAGACAGAGTTTCCAAACTGGGCAATGTAGAGTAAGCTTTAACTCTGTGAAATGAATGCACATATCAGAGAGCAGTTTCTTGGAAAGCTTCTCTCTGGGTTTTATTTGAGGATGTTTCACTTTTCACCATAGTCTTCAATGTGCTCTGATGTATCACTTTTTTAGTTTTACAGGAACAGTGTTGAAACACTGCTTAGGAGAAAACAGGTATAACTCTTTGAGTGCAATGCACACATCACAAAGCAGTTTCTCAGAAAACTTCTTTCCAGTTTTTATCTGAAGATATTTCTTATTTCACCATAGGCCTGAATGTGCTCCCGAATGTCCCTTCGCGAATCCATCCATGACAGGCTTCCAAACTGCGAAATAGGAAGAAAGTTTTATCTATGTGAGATTAATAAACATATCTATCACAAAGCAGATTCACAGAAAGCTTCTTTTCAGTTTTTGTCTGAGGATGTTTCCTTTTTCACCATAGCCGTCCATATGCTTCCGAATGTCCTCTGGTAGCTTTTTCTCCAAAAGGGATTTCCCAGTCCTCTATGAGAAGAAAAGTATAACTCTGTGAGTGGAATGCACACGTCACAAAGCAGCTCCTCGGAAATCTTCTCTCAAGGTTCTATCTGAAGACATTTCCGTTTTCACCATAAGCCTCAAAGCGCTCCCAAGTATCCCTTAGCTGACTAAGTAAAACAGTGTTAGAATACTGCTCAATGAAAACAGAAGCTTACATGTGTGAGTAGAATTCCCGTGACACAAAGCAGTTTCACAGAAATCTTCCTTTGGTTTTTATCGCAGGATATTTCTTTTTCAACATATTCTTAAGAGCGTTCCCAAATGTCCTTTCTGAAGTTACACAGAAACAGTGATTTCAAACTACTCAATTCAAGGAATGATTTAACTTTATGAGATGAATACACACATCACAAAGCAGTTGCACACAAAGCTTCTCTCCAGTTTTCAACAAAAGACACTTCCTTTCTCACTATAGGCCACCTGTCGCCACTAAATATCCATTCGCAGAATCCTGAAAGACAGACTTTCTAAACTGGGAAATGTAGAGCAAGCTTCAACCCTCTGAAATGAATGCACACGTCAGAGAGCAGTTTCTTGAAACCCCTCTTTCTCGGTTTTATTTCAGGATATTTCACTTTTTGCCTTAGTCTTCCATGCGCTCCAAAATATTATTTTTTTTGGTTTTACAGGAGCAGTGTTCACACAGTGCCTTATGAGAAAAGAGGTATAACTCCCTGAGTGGAATGTACACATCACAAAGCAGTTTCTCAGAAAGTTTCTCTCCAGTTTTTATCTGAAGGTATCTCCTTTTTCAACGTAGGCCTGAATGCACTCCCGAATGTCTCTTTGCAAATCCGTCCATGATGGAGTTTCCACACTGCCTAATATAAGGAAAGTTTTATCTATGTGAGATGAATAAATATATCTATCAGAAAGCAGTTTCACAGAAATCTTCTTTCGAGTTTTTGTCTGTGGATATTTCCTTTTTCACCAGAGGCCTGAATGTGCTCCCAAATGTCCCTTCGCGGTTCATCCATGACGGTGTTTCCAAGCAGAGTAATGTAAAGAAAGCTTCATCTATGTGTAATGAATAAACATAATAAAAAGCAGATTCACAGAAAGCTTCTTTCCAGTTTTTATCTGAAGATATTTCCTTTATCATCATAGTCCTGTATGTGCTCCCGAATGTCCCTTCCTAGATCTGTCCATGACAGAGTTTTCCTGCTGTGTAATGTAAAGAAAGCTTTATCTGTGTGAGATGAATATACATACCACAGAGCATTTTCCCAGAAAACTTCTTTCCAGTTTTTGTGTGAAGCTCTTTCATTTTTCACCATAGACTCAATATTCTTCCAAATATCTCATGGTACCTTTTTCTCCAAAAGGGTTTCCCCGATGCTGTATGAGAAGAGAGGTATAACGCTTTGAGTGGAATGCACATGTCAAAAACTGTTCCACAGAAAACTTCTCTCCAGTTTGTATCTGAACATATTTCCTTTTTCACTGTAAGCTTCAAAGTGCTCCTGAATATACCTTTGCACGCTAAACATAAACACTGTTAGAAAACTGCTCAATGAAAAGAGATGCTTAAATGAGCGATAGGAATTAACGTGACACACAGCAGTTTCACAGAAAGCTTCCTTCTGGTTTTTATCTGAGGATATTTCTTTCTCCATATTCTATAGAGCATTCCAAAATGTCCTTCATCAGATTCCACAGAAGTAGCGATTTCAAAGTGCTCAATCCAAAGAATGCTTTAACTCTATGAGATGAATACACACATCACAAAACAGTTGCTCAGAAAACTTCTCTCCAATTTTCACCAGAGGCATTTCCTTGTTCACCACAGGCCTCCGGGCACCACTTAATACCCCTTCGCAGATTCCTCAAAGACAGAGTTTTCGAACTGGGCAATGTAGAGTAAGCTTGAACTCTGTGAAATGAACGCACACATCAGAGAGAAGTTTCTTGCAACACTGCTTTCTGGATTATATTTGAGGATATTTCACTTTCACCATAGTCCACAATGTGCTCCGAAATATCACTTTTTTGGTTTGACAGAAATGGTGTTCAAACACAGCCTTAAAAGAAAAGAGGTATAACTACCTGAGTGGAATGTAAGCATCACAAAGCAGTTTCACAGAAAAGTTCTCTCCAGTTTTTATCTGAGGGAATTTTCTTTTCCACCATAGGCCTGAATTTGATCCTGAATATCCCACCGTGCATCTGTCCATGATGGAGTTTCCATGCTACGTAATGTAAAGAAAGCTTTATTTATGTGAGATGAATAAACATAACAAAAGCAGATTCACAGTACACTTCTTTCCAGTTTTTATCTCAAGATATTTCCTTTTTCATCATATTCCTGAACGCGCTCCCGAATGTCCCATCGCACATCCATCCATGACAGAGTTTCCTAACTGCGTATTGTAAAGAAAGTTTTATCTATGTGAGATGAACATACATATCTATCACAAAGCAATTTCACAGAAAATTTCTTTCCAGTTTTTGTCTGAGGATTTTCCTTTTTCACCATAGCGATCCATATATTCCCAAAGGTCCCTATTTAGCTTTTTCTCCAAGAGGGATTCTCCAATCCTCTATGAGAAGGAAGGTATGTCTCTGTGAGTGGAATGCACACATCACAAAGCAGCCCCTCTGAAAGTTTCTCTCCAGTTTTTATCTGAAGATATTTCCGTTTTCACAATAAGCCTCAAAGCACTCACGAATATCCCTTCGTAGACTAAATACAGTGTTAGAAAACTGCTGAATGAAAAAGAGAAGCTAACTGAGTGAAAGGAATTCACATGACACAAAGCAGTTTCACAGAAAGCTTCCTTCTGCTTTTTATCTGAGGATATTTCTTTCTCTATATTCTAAAGAGCGTTCCCAGATATTCTTCCTAAGATTCCACAGAAGCAGTGATTTCAAACTGCTCAATCCAAACAATAATTTAACTCTAGGACGTGAATACACACATCACAAAGCAGTTACTCAGAAAGTTTCTCTCCAATTTTCATCAGAAGACATATCGTTGCCCAACCACAGGCCTCTGGAAGCCACTAAATATCCCTTCACAGTTTCCTCAGAGACAGAGTTTCCAAACTGGGTAATGTAGAGTAAACTTTTACTGTGAGAAATGAATGCTCATATCAGAGAGCAGTTTCTTTTAACACTTCTTTCTGGGTTTTATTTGAGGATATTTCACTTTTCACCATAGTCCACAATGTGCTCCGAAATATCACTTTTTTGGTTTCACAGGAATGGTGTTCAAACACTGCCTTAAAGAAAAGAGGCATAACTAGCTGAGTGGAACGCAAACATCACAAAGCAGTTTCACAGAAAAGTTCTCTCCAGTTTTTATCTGAGGGAATTTTCTTTTTCACTATAGGCCTGAATTTGATCCTGAATATCCTACCGTGCATCTGTCCATGACGGAGTTTCCAGGCTGTGTAATGTAAAGAAAGCTTTATCTGTGTGAGATGAATAAACATAACAAAAGCAGATTCACAGTACACTTCTTTCCAGTTTTTATCTCAAGATATTTCCTTTTTCATCATATTCCTGAATGCGCTCCTGAATGTCCCATCGTGCATCCATCCATGACGGAGTTTCCAAACTGCATACTGTAAAGAAAGTTTTATCTATGTGAGATGAACATACATATCTATCACAAAGCAATTTCACAGAAAATTTCTTTCCAGTTTTTGTCTGAGGATTTTCCTTTATCATCATAACCGTCCGTATACTCCCAAAGGTCCCTATTTAGCTTTTTCTCCAAGAGGGATTCTCCAATCCTCTACGAGAATGAAGTATAACTCTGTGAGTGGAATGCACACATCGCAAAGTAGCTCCTCTGAAAGTTTCTCTCCAGTTTTTATCTGAAGATATTTCCGTTTTCACCATAAGCCTCAAAGCGCTCACGAATATCCCTTCGCAGACTAAACACAGTATTAGAAAACTGCTGAATGAAAAAGAGAAGCTTAACTGAGTGAAAGGAATTCACACGACACAAAGCAGTTTCACAGAAAGCTTCCTTCTGCTTTTTATCTGAGGATATTTCTTTCTCCATATTCTAAAGAGCATTCCCAGATATTCTTCCTAAGATTCCACAAAAACAGTGATTTCAAACTGCTCAATCCAAACAATGATTTAACTCTAGGACGTGAATACACACATCACAAAGCAGTTGCTCAGAAAGTTTCTCTCCAGTTTTCATCAGAAGACAAGTCGTTGCCCACCACAGGCCTCTGGGTGCCACTAAATATCCCTTTGCAGATTCCTCAGAGGCAGAGTTTCCAAACTGGGTAATGTAGAGTAAGCTTTAACTCTGGGAAATGAATGCTCATATCAGAGAGCAGTTTCTTGGAATGATCCTTTCTGTGTTTTACCTGAAGATATTTCACTTTTTGCCATAGTCTTCAAAGTGCTCCGAAATGTCATTTTTCAGTTTTTCAGGAACAGTGTTCAAATACTACCCTAAGGGAAAAGATGTATAACTCCCTGAGTGGAATGCACACATCACAAAGCAGTTTCTTAGAAAGCTTCTCTCCTGTTTTTATCGGAAGAGATTTCCTTTTTCACATAGGTATGAAGGTGTCCCGAATGTCCTTCTGCAGATACATCCATGACGGAGTTTCCAAACTGCATAATATAAAGAAAGTTTTATCTACGTCGGATGAATACACATATTTATCAAAAAGCAGTTTCACAGAAAGCATCATTCCAGTTTTGGTCTGAGGATATTCCTTTTTTCACAGTAGCCGTCCATATACTCCTGAATGTCCCTTGGTAGCTTTATCTCCAAAAGAGATTCCCCAATCCTCTATGAGAAGAAAGGCATAACTCTGTGAGTGGAATGCACACGTCCCAAAGCAGCTCCTTGGAAAGCTTCTCTCCAGTTTCTATCTGAAGATATTTCCGTTTTCACCATAAGCCTCAAAATGCTCCAGAATATCCCTTCGCACACTAAACATCAACAGTTTTAGAAAACTGCTCAATGAAAAAAGAAGCTTAACGAGGGAGAGGAATTCACTCAACACATAGCAGTTTGACAGAAAGCTTCCTTCTGGTTTTCGTCTGAGGATATTTCTTTCTCCATATTCTAAAGAGCATTCCCAAATATCCTTACTCAGATTCCACCCAAACAGTGATTTCAAACTGCTCAATCCAAAGAATGGTTTTACTCTATGAAATGAATACACACATCACAAAGCAATTGCTCAGAAAGTTTCTCTCCAGTTTTCAACAGAAGACATTTCCTTGCTCAACACAGGCCTCTCAGTGCCACTTAATATCCCTTTGCAGATTCCTCAAGGACAGAGTTTCCACACTGGGCAACAGAGAGTAAGCTTTAACTCTGTGAAACGAATGCACAAATCAGAGAGCAGTTTCTTGGAACGCGTCTGTCTGGGTTTTATTTGAGGATATTTCATTTTCTACCATAGTCTTCAAGGTGCTCCGAAATATCACATTTTTGGTTTTACAGGAACAATGTTCAAACACTGCCTTATGAGAAAATAGGTATAACTCCCTGAGTGAAATGCACAGATCACAAAGCAGTTTCTCAGAAAGCTTCTCTCCAGTTTTTATCTAAAGATATTTCCTTTTTCACCATAGGCCTGAATGTGCTCCTGAATGTCCCTTCGCAGATACGTCCGTGATGGAGCTTACAAACTGCGTAATAAAAAGAAAGTTTATCTATGTTATATGAATAAACATATCTATCACAAAGCAGTTTCACAGAAATCTTCTTTCCAGTTTTTTTCTGGAAAAATTTCACAGAAATCTTCTTTCCTTTTTCACCATAGTCCTGAATGTGCTCCCAAATTTCCCTTCATGGATCCATCCATGACAGAGTCTCCAAGCTGTGTAATGTAAAGAAAGCTTTATCTATGTGAGATTAGTACACATAGCACAGAGTAGTTTCACAAAAAGCTTCTTTTCTGTTTTTGTCTGAGGATATTTCCCTTTTCACCATAGGCCTCAATTTGCTCCCGGTTATCCCCTGGTACTATTTTCTCCAAAAGAGTTTCTCCGATGCTGTATGAGAAGAAAGGTATAATTCTGTGAGTGCAATGCACAAGTCACATAGCAGCTCCTCAGAAAGCTTCTCTCCAGTTTCTATCTGAAGATATTTCCGTTTTCACCATAAGCCTCAAAGCACTCCCAAGTATCCCTTTGCAGACTAATCTAAGACATTGCTAGAATACTGCTCAATGAAAACAGAAGCTTAACTGTGTGAGTGGAATTCACATGACACAGAGCAGTTTCACAGAATGCCTCCTTCTGGTTTTTATCTGAGGGTCTTTCTTTTTCAGCATATTCTTAAGAGCGTTTCCAAATGTCCTTTCTCGGGTTCCACAGAAACAGTGATTTCAACCTGCTTAATCCAAAGAATGATTTAACTCTATGAGATGAATACACACATCACAAGGCAGTTGCTCACAAAGCTTCTCTCCAGTTTTCAAAACAAGACATTTCCTTGCTCAACACAGGCCTCCGGGCACCCCTTACTATCTCTTCGCAGATTAATGAAAGACAGAGGTTCCAATCTGGGCAATGTAGAGTAAGCTTTAACTCTGTGAAATGAATGCACATATCAGAAAGCAGATTCTTGGAACGCTTCTTTCTCAGTTTTATTTGATTATATTTCATTTTTCACCGTAGTCTTCAAGACGCTATGAAAGTCACTTTTTCAGTTTTACAGGAACAGTGTTCAAACACTGCCTTATAGGACAAGAGGTATAACTCCCTGAGTGGAATGCACACATCACAAAGCAGTTTCTCAGTAAGCTTCTCTCCAGTTTTCATCTGATGATATTTCCTTTTTCACCCTAGACCCAAATGTGATCCCGAATATCCCTTCGCGGATCCATCCATGACGGAGTGTCCAAGCTGCGTAATGTAAAGAAAGCTTTATATATGTGCGATGAATAAACATAGCAAAAAGCAGATTCACAGAAAGCTTCTTTCCAGTTTTTATCTGAATATATTTCCTTTTTCACCCTAGTCCTGAATGTGCTCCCAAATGTCCCTTTGCGGATCCGTCCAGGACAGAGTTTCCAAGCTTCGTAATGTAAAGGAAGCTTTATTTATGTGAGATGAATGCACATATCACAGAACAGTTTCACAGAAAGATTCTTACCAGTTTTTATCTGGGGCTATTTCCCTTTTCACCGTCAGCATCAATGCGCTCCAGAATATCACTTGGTACCTTTCTCTCCAAAAGGCTTTCCCGATGCTGTATGAGAAGAGAGGTATAACACTGTGACTGGAATGCACACATCACAAAGCAGCTCCTAAGAAAGCTTCCCTCCAGTATCTATCAGAACATATTTCCCTTTTCAATATAAGCCTACAACCACTCCAGAATATACCTTCCCATGCTAAACATAAACAGGATTACAAAATTGCTCAATGAAAAGAGAGGCTTAACTGAGCCAGAGGAATTAAGACGACACAGAGGAGTTTCAGAGAAAGCTTCATTCTGGATTTTTCCTGAGGATATTTCTTTCTCCATATTCTAAGGAGTATTCCCAAATGTCTTTCCTCAGATTCCACAGAAACAGGGATTTCAAACTGCTCAATCCAAAGAATGGTTTAATTCTATGAGACGAATACACACATCACAAAGCAATTGCTCAGAAAGCTTCTCTCCAGTTTTCATCAGAAGATGTTTCCTTGCTCACCAGAAGCCTCCAGGCATCACTTAATATCCCTTCACAGATTCTTCAAAGACAGAGTCTCCAAACTGTGCAACGTGGAGTAGGCTTTAACTCTGTGAAATGAATGCACATATCAGAGAGCGGTTTCTTGGAACGCTTGTTTCTGGGTTTTATTTGAGGGTATTTCACTTTTTGCCATAGTCTTCAATTACGTCCAAAATATCACTTTTTGGTTTTACAGGAACAGTGTTCAAACACTGTCTTATGAGAAAAGAGGTATCTACTTTTTCACTGTAGGTCTCAATGTGCTTACAAATTTCCCTTCGCGGATCCGTCCATGACGGACTTTTCAAACTGCACAATATAAGGAAAGTTTTATCTATGTGAGATGAATAAACATATGTATCACAAAGCAGTTTCACAGAAATCTTCTTTCCAGTTTTTGTCTGAGGATATTTCCTTTTTCACCATAGCCGTGCATATACTCCAGAATGTCCCCTGGTAGCTTTTTCTCCAAAAGGAATTCCCCAATCCTCTATGAGAAGTAAAGTATAACTCTTTGCGTGGAATGCACACGTCAGAAAGTAGTTGCTTGGAAATCTTCTCTCCAGTTTCTATCTGAAGATATTTCCGTTTTCACCATAGACCTCAAAGCGCTTCTGATTCTCCCTTAGCTGATTAAACTAAAACAGTGTTAGAATACTGCTAAATGAAAACAGAAGATTAACTGTGTGAGTGGAAATCATATGAAACAAAGCAGTTTCACAGAAAGTTTCCTTCTGATTTTTATCGGAGGGTATTTCCTTTTCACCATATTCTTAAGAACGTTCCCAAATGTCCTTTCTCAGGTTCCACAGAAAGAGTGATTTCAAACTGCTCAATCCAAAGAATGATTTAACACTATGAGATTAATACACACATCACAAAGCAGTTGCTCAGAAAGCTTCTCTCCAGTTTTCAATGAAGACATTTCCTTGCTCGCCACCGACCTCTGGTCACCACTTAATATCCCTTCACAGAATCCTCAAAGACAGACTTTTAAGCTGGGAAATGTAGAGTAAGCTTTAACTCTCTGAAATGAATGGACATGTCGGAGCAATTTCTTGGAACACTTCTTTCTGGCTTTCATTGCAGGATATTTCACTTTTCAACATCGTCTTCCATGCACTCTGAAATATAACCTTTTCGATTTTAAAGGAACAGTGTTCAAATACTGCCTTATGAGAAAAGAGGAATAACTTCCTGAGTGGAATGCACATATCACAACGCAGTAGAAAGCTTCTCTCCAGTTTTTATCTGAAGATATCTCCTATTTCACCATAGTCCTGAATGTGCTCCCGAATATCCTTTCATGGATCCGTCCATGACGGCATTTCAAAACTGTGTAATAGAAAGAAAGTTTTATCTATGTGGGATGAATAAACATATCTATCACAAAGCAGTTTCACAGAAAGGTTTTTTCCAGTTTTTGTCTGAGGATATTTCCTTTTTCACTATAGTCGTCCATATACTCCCGAATGTCCCTTGGTAGCTTTTTCTCCAAAAGGGATTCTCCAATCCTCTCTGAGAAAAATGGTATAATTCTGTGAGTGGAATGCACACATCAGAAAGCAGCTCCACGGAAAGCTTCTCTCCAGTGTCTATCTCAGCATATTTCCTTTCTCACTGTGAGACCTAAAGCGCTTCCGAATACCCTTTTGCACGCTAAACCTAAACAGTGTTAGAAAACTCTTCAATGAAAAGGGAAGCTTAAGTGAGCGAGAGGAATTCACCCAACACATAGCAGTTTCACAGAAAGCTTCCTTCTGGATTTCATCTGAGGATATTTCTTTCTCCATATTCCAAAGAGCGATCCCAAATGTCCTCCCTCAGATACCACAGAAACAGTGATTTCAAACTGCTCAATCCAAGAAATGGTTTAACTCTATAAGATGAATACACACATCAAAAACCAGTTGCTCAGAAAGCTTCTCTCCAGTTTTCATCGGAAGACATTTCCTTGCTCACCACAGACCTCCTGGGCGCCACTTAATATCCCTTCACAGATTCCTCAAAGACAGAGTTTCCAATCTGGGTAATGTAGAGTAAGCTTTAATTCTGTGAAATGAATACACATACCAGAGAGCAGTTTCTTGGAATCTTCTTTCTGGGTTTTATTAGTGGATATTTCACTTTTTGCCATAGTCTTCAATGCACTCTGAAATAACACTTTTTTATTTTTACAGGAACGGTGCTCAAACACTGCCTTATGAGAAAAGAGGTATAATTCCCTGAGTGGAATACACACATCACAAAGCAGTTTCTCAGAAAGCTTCTCTCCAGTTTTTATCTGAAGATATTTCCTTTTTCATCATTCCCCTAATGTGCTCAAGAATGTCCCTTTGCAGATCTGTCCATGACGGAGTATCCAAACTGCGTAATATAAGGAAAGTTTTATCTCTTTGAGATGAATAAATATATCCATCACAAACCAGTTTCACAGAAAGGTTCTCTCCAGTTTTTGTCTGAAGATACTTACTTTTCCACCATAGTCGTCCCTATACTCTCAAATGTCCCTTGGTAGCTATTTCTCCAAAAGGGATTCCCCAATCCTCTGTGAGAAAAAAGGCATAAATCTGTGAGTGGAATGCATACATCACAAAGCAGTTTCTCGGAAAGCTTCTCTCCAGTTTCTATCCCAACATATTTCCTTTTTCACCGTAAGCCTTAAAGCACTCCCAAATATCCCTTCGCAGACTAAACACAGTGTTAGAATACTGCTCCATGAAAAGAGAAGCTTAACTGTGTGAGTGGAATTCACACGACATAGAGAAGTTTCACAGAAAGCTTCCTACTGCTTTTTATCTGAGAGTATTTCTTTTTCAGCATATTTTGAAGAGTGTTCCCAAATGTCCTCTCTCAGATTCCACAGAAACAGTGATTTCAAACTGCTCAATCCAGAGAATGATTTAACTCTATGAAATGAATACAGACATCACAAAGCAGTTGCTCAGAAAGCTTCTCTCCAGTTTTCATCAGAAGACGTTTCCTTGCTCACCACAAGCCTCTGGGCACCACTTGATATCCCTTCACAGATTCCTCAAAGACAGAGTTTCCAAACTGGGAGACATAGAGTAAGCTTTAACTCTGTGAAATGAATGCACATGTCAGAGAACAATTTGTTGGAACGCTTCTTTCTGGGTTTTATTTGAGGATATTTCACTTTTCGCCATAGTCTTCAATGCACTCCGAAATAATACTTTTTCATTTTTACAAGAACGATGCTCAAACACTGTCTCATGAGAAAAGAGGTATAATTCCCTGAGTGGAATGCACACATCACACAGTAGTTTCTCAGAAAGCTTCTCTCCAGTTTTTATCTGAAGATATTTCCTTTTTCACCATATGCATGAATGTGTTCAAGAATGTCCCTTTGTGGATCTGTCCATGAGGGAGTATCCAAACTGGGTAATATCACGAAAGTTTTATCTGTTTGAGATGAGTAAACATATCCATCACAAACCAGTTTCACAGAAAGGTTCTCTCCAGTTTTTGTCTGAGGATACTTACTTTTCCACCATAGCCGTCCATATACTCCCGAATGTCCCTTGGTAGTTTTTTCTCCAAAAGGGATTCCCCAGTCCTCTATGAGAAAAAAGGCATACATCTGTGAGTGGAATGTACACGTCACAAAGCAGTTCCTCAGAAAGCTTCTCTCCAGTTTCCATTCGAATATACATCCTTTTTCATCGTAAGCCTCCAAGCGCTCCTGAATATCCCTTCGCAGACTAAACGCAGTGTTAGAATACTGCTCCATGAAAAGAGAAGCTTAACTGTGTGAGTGGAATTCACACGACATAGAGCAGTTTCACAGAAAGCTTCCTTCTGCTTTTTATTTCAGGGTATTTATTTTTTCTGCATATTCTAAAGAGCGTTCCTAAATGTCCTCTCTCAGGCTCCACAGAAACAGTGATTTCAAAATGCTATATCCAAAGAATGATTAAATTCTATGAGATGAATACACACATCACAAAGTAGTTGCTCAGAAAGCTTCTCTCCAGTTTTCATCGGAAGACATTTCCTTGCTCACCACACGCCTCCGGGCACCACTTAATATCCCTTCACAGATTCCTCAAAGACAGAGTCTCCAAACTGTGCAACGTAGAGTAAACTTTAACTCTGTGCAATGAATGCACATGTTAGAGAGCAGTTTCTTGAAACGATTCTGTCTGGGTTTTATTTGAGGATATTTCACTTTTCGCCATAGTCTTCAATGTGCTCCGAAATATCACTTTTTCGGTTTTACAGAAACAGTGTTCAAACACTGCCTTATGAGAAAACAGGTACAACTCCCTAAGTGGAATGCGCATGTCACAAAGCAGTTTCTCAGAAAGCTTCTCTCCAGTTTTCATCTGAAGATACTTCCATTTTCAACATAGGCCTGAATGTACTCCTGTATCACCCTTCGCAGATCCATACATGACGGAATTTCCAAACTGCATAATATAAGGAAAGTTTTATCTATGTGAGATGAATAAACATATCTATCAAAAAGCAGTTTCACAGAACTCTTCTTTCCAGTTTTTCTCCGAGGATATTTCCTTTTTCACCATAGCCATCCACAAACTCCTGAATGTCCCTTGGTAGCTTTTTTTCCAAAAGGGATTCCCCAATGCTCTATGAGAAGAAAAGTATAATTCTGTGAGTGAAATGCACACATCATAAAGCAGCTCATCGGAAACCTTATATCCAGTTTCTATCTGAAGATATTTTGTTTTTCACCATCAGCCTCAAAGCGCTCCTGAATATCCCTTCACAGACTAAAAAAACAGTGTTAGAATACTGCTCAATGAAAAGAGAAGCTTAACTGGGCAAGAAGAATTCACACAACACAAAGCAGTTTCACAGAAAGCTTCCTTCTGGTATCTATCTTAGGTTATTTCTTTTTCAGGATATTCTAAAGAGCGTTCCCAAATGTCCTTTCTCAGATTCCACAGAAACAGTGATTTCAAACTAGTCAATAAAAGAATGATTTAACACTATGAGATGAATACAAACATCACAAAAAGGATGCTCAGAGAGGTTCGCTTAAATTTTCGACGGAAGACAGTTCCTTGCTCGCTGCAGGCCTCCAGTTGCTACTTAATATACCTTCGCAGAATCCTCAAAGACCAACTTTCCCAACTGGGAAATGTAGAGTTAGCTTTAACTCTGTAAAATGAATGGACATGTCAGAGAAGAGTTTCTTGGAATGTTTCTTTCTGGGTTTTATTGGACGACATTTCACTTTTCACCCTAGTCTTCAATGTGCTCCGAATATCACTTTTTTAGTTTTACAAGATCAGTGTTCAAACAGTGCCTTATGAGAATGAAGGTATAACTCCCTGAGTGGAATGCACACATCACAAAATGGTTTCTCTGAATGCTTCTCTCCAGTTTTTATCTGAAGATATTTCCTTTTTCACCATAGGCCTGAATGTGCTTCCAAATGTTCCTTCACGAATCTGTTCATGATGGCGTTTCAAAACTGCATAATAGATAGAAAGTTTATCTATGTGTGATGAATAGACATATTTATCACAAAGTAGTTTCACAGAAAGCTTCTTTCCAGTTTTTGTCTGAGGATATTTCCTTTTTCACCATTGCCATCCATATACACCCAAATGTCACCTGATAGCTTTTACTCCAAAAGGGATTCTCCAATCCTCTATGAGAAGAAAAGTGTAACTCTGTGAGTGGAATGCACACATCACAAAGCAGCTCCTCGGAAATCTTCCCTCCAGTTTCTATCTGAAGATATTCCCTTTTTCACCTTAAGCTTCAATGCACTGCCGAATATCCCTTCCCAAACTAAACAATAACAGTGGTAGAATACCGCTAAATTTAAAGTGTAGCTTAACTGTTCAAGCAGAATTCATGTGACACAGAGCAGTTTCTCAGAAAGCTTCCTTCTGGTTTCTTTCTGACGTTATTTCTTTTTCAGGATATTCTAAAGAGCGTTCTCAAATGTCCTTTCTCAGATTCCACAGAAACAGTGATTTCAAACTGCTCAATCCAAAGAATGATTTATCTCTATGACACGAATACAAACATCACAAAGAGTTGCTCAGCTTCTGTCCAATTTTCAATGGAAGACATTTTTAAGCTCACCACAAGCCTCCAATTGTGACTAAATATCCCTTCACAGAATCCTCAAAGGCAGACTTTCCAAACTGGGAAATGTAGAGTAAACTTTCACTCTGAAATTAATACACATATCAGATAGCAGTTTCTTGGAATGCTTCTTTCTGGATTTTATTGGACGACATTTCACTTTTTGCCATAGTCTTCAATGTACTTCAAATGTCACTTTTTTAGTTTTACAGGAACAGTGTTCAAACGGTGCCTTATGAGAATGAAGGTATAACTCCCTGAGTGGAATGCACACATCACCAAGCAGTTTCTCAGAAAGCTTCTCTCCAGTTTTTATCTGATGATATTTCCTTTTTCACCATAGGCCCCAATGTGATCCCAAATATCCCTTCGCAGATCCATCCATGACAGTTTCCAAACAGTGTAATGTAAAGAAAGCTTTATCTATGTGAGATGAATAAACATAGCAAAAGTAGATTCACAGAAATCTTCTTTCCAGTTTTTATATGAAGATATTTCCTTTTTCACCATAGTCCTGAATATGCTCCTGAATGTCCCTTCGTGATTCCATCCATGACAGAGTTTCCAAGCTGTGTAATGTAAAGAAAGCTTTATCTATGTGAGATGAATACAAATATCACAGAGCAGTTTCATAGAAAGCTTCTTTCCAGTTTTTGTCTGAGGCTATTTCCCTTTTCACCATAGGCATCAATAAGCTCCTGAATATCACTTGGTACCTTTTTCTCCAAAAGGGTTTCCCCGATGCTGTATGAGAAGAGAGGTATAACACTGTGAGTGGAATGCACATGTCACAAAGCAGTTCCTCGGAAAGCTTCTCTCCAGTTTCGGTCTGAACATGTTTCCTTTTCACCGTGAGCCTCAAAAGGCTCCTGAATATCCCTTCACATGCTAAACATAAACAGGGTTAGAAAATTCCTCAATGAAAAGAGAGGCTTAACTGAATGAGAGGTATTCACATGACACATAGTAGTTTCACAGAAAGCTTCCTTCTTTTTTTTTTTTTTAATCTGAGGGTATTTCTTTCTCCATATTCTAAAGAGCGTTCCCAAATGTCCTTCCTCAGATTTCACAGAAACAGTGATTTCAAACTGCTCAATCCAAAGTATGATTTAATTCTATGACATGAATACACACATCACAAAGCAGTTGCTTAGAATGATTCTCTCCAGTTTTCAACGGAAGACGTTTCCTTGCTCGACACAGGCCTCTGGGCACCACTTAATATCCCTTCACAGATTTCTTAAAGACAGAATTTCCCAACTAAGCAATGTTGAGTAAGCTTTACCTCTGTGAAATGAATGCACATAACTAAGAACAGTTTCTTGGAACTCTTCTTTCTGGGTTTTATTTGAGGATATATCACTTTTCGCCATCATCTTCAATGCACTCCAAAATATCACTTTTTCGTTTTACAGGAACGATGTCCAAACACTGCCTTATGAGAAAAGAGGTATAATTCCTTGAGTGGAATTTACACGTCACAAACAGTTTCTCAGAAAGCTTCTCTTCAGTTTCTACCTGAACATATTTCCTTTTTCATGGTAAGCCTCAAAGCACTCCCAAATATCCCTTCTCATGCTAAACATAAACAGTGTTAGAAAACTGCTCAATGAAAAGAGAAGCTTAACTGAGCGAGAGGAATTCACATGACTCATAGCAGTTTCACAGAAAGCTTCCTTCTGGTTTTTATCTGAAGAAATTTCCCTTTTCACCATAGTCCTGAATGTGCTACCGAATGCACTTTGCGGATCCATCCACAACAGAGTTTCCAAGCTGCATAATGTAAAGAAAACATTATCTACGTGAAATGAATAATCATAGCCAAAAGCAGATTCACAGAAAGCTGTTTTCCAGTTTTTATCCGAAGATATTTCCTTTTTCACCATAGTCCTGAATGTGCTCCGAGTGTCCCTTCATGGTACCGTCCATGACAGAGTTTCCATGCTGCATAATGTAAAGAAAGCTATATCTATGTGAGATGAATACGCATAGCATAGAGCAGTTTCACAGAAAGCTTCTATACAGTTTCTGTCTGAGGCTATTTTCCTTTTCACCATAGGCGTTAATATGTCCCTGAATATATCTTGGAACCTTTTTCTCCAAAAGGGTTTCCCAGATGCTGTATGGGAAGAAAGGTATAACACTGTGAGTGGAATGCACACATCACAAAGCAGTTCCTTGGAAAGCTTCTCTCCAGTTTCTACCTGAACATATTTCCTTTTTCTCCGTAAGCCTCAAAGTGCTCCCAAATATCCCTTCACACGCTAAAAATAAACACTGTTAGAAAATTGCTCAATGAAAACAGAAGTTTAACTGAGCAAGAGGAATTCACACAACACATAGAAGTTTCACAGATAGCTTCCTACTTTTGTTTATCTGATTATATTTCTTTCTACATATACTAAAGAGTGTTCCCAAATGTCCTTCCTCAGATTCCACAGAAATAGTGATATCAAACTGCTCAATTCAAAGTATGATTTAACTCTGTGAGAGGAATACACACATCACAAAGCAGTTGCTCAGAAAGCTTACCTCCAGTTTTCAACAGAAGATGTTTCCTTGCTCACCAAATGCTTCTGGGCGGCACTTACTATCCCTTCGCAGATTTCTCAAAGATAGAGTTTCCAAACTGGACAATGTAAAGTAAGCTCTATCTCTGTGAAATGAATGCACATATCAGAGAGCAGCTTCTTGGAACACTTCTTTCTGCGTTTTCTTTGCGGATATTTCACTTTTCGCCATAATCTTCAATGCGCTCCGAAATATCACTTTTTGGTTTTACAGGAACAGTGTTCAAACACTGCCTGATGAGAAAAGAGGTGTAACTCCCTGAGTGGAATGCACACATCACAAATCTGTTTCTCAGAAAGCTTCTCTCCAGTTTTTATCTGAAGATTTTTCCATTTTCCCAGAGTCATGAATGTGCTCCCGAATGTTCCTTCGGGGAACCGTCCATGACAGAATAACCAAGCTGCGTAATGTTAAGAAAGATTTATCTATGTGAGATGAAGAAACACAGCAAAAAGTAGATTCACAGAAAGCTTCTTTCCAGTTTTCATTTGAAAATATTTTCTTTTTCACCATAGTCCTGAATGTGCTCCCAAATGTCTCTTCGCGGATCCTTCCATGGCAGAATTTCCACGCTTCATATTGTAAAGGAAGCTTTATCTATGTGAGATGAATACATATATCATAGAGCAGTTTCACAGAATGCTTCTTTCCTGATTTTATCTGAAGCTATTTCCCTTTTCACAATAATCATCAATATGCTCCCGGATATCCCTTGGTAAATTTTTCCCCAAAGTGGTTTTCCTGATGCTGTATGAGAAGAGAGGAATAACACTGTAAGTGGAATGTACACATCACAAAGCAGTTCCTCGGAAAGCATCTTTCCAGTTTCTAGCTGAACATATTTAATTTTTCACCGTAAGCCTCAAAGCACTCCTGAAAATCCCTTCACACGCTAAACATAAGCAGTGTTATAATACTGCTCAATGAAAATGGAAGCTTTATTGTGTGATTGGAATTCACACAACACAGAGCAGTTTCACAGAAAGATTCCTTCTGGTTTTTATCTGAAGATATTTCCCTTTTCACCATAGTCCTGAATATGTTCCCAAATGCACTTCACTGATACATCCATGACAGAGTTTCCAAGTTGCATAATGTAAAGGAAGATTTATCTACTTGAGATGAATAAACATAGCAAAAAGCAGATTCACAGAAAGCTTATTTCCAGTTTTTATATGAATATATTTCCTTTTTCTCCATAGTCCTGAAAGTGCTATCAAATGTCCCTTCACAGATCCATCCATGATGGAGTTTCCAAACTGTGTAATGTAAAGAAAGCTTTAGCTATGTGACATGAATACACATATCACCAGGAAGTTTCACAGAAAGTTTTTTTCCAGTTTCTGTCTGAGGCTATTTCTCTTTTCACCATAGGCATCAACATGCTACTGAATACCACTTGTACCTTTTTATCCAAAGAGGTTTCCCGATGCTGTATGAGAGGAGAGGTATAACACTGTGAGTGGAATGCACACGTCACAAAGTAGTTCCTCGGAAAGCTTCTCTCCAGTTTTGGTCTGAACATATTTCCTTTTTCACCATAAGCCTCAAAGTGCTCCTGAATATCCCTTCACATGCTAAACATAAACAGGGTTAGAAAACTGCTCAATGGAAAGAGAGGCTTAAGTGAGTGAGAGGAATTAAAATGACACAGAACATTTTCACAGAAAGCTTCCGTCTAGATTTTACCTGAGGATATTTCTTTCTTCATATTCTAAGGAGCATTCCCAAATATCCTTCCTCGGATTCCAGAAAAGCAGAGATTTCAAACAGCTCAATCCAAAGAATGGTTTAGCTCTATGAGATGAAGCACACATCACAAAGGAGTTGCTCACAAAGCTTG
This sequence comes from Macaca mulatta, assembly GCF_049350105.2. Lineage (NCBI taxonomy): Eukaryota > Metazoa > Chordata > Mammalia > Primates > Cercopithecidae > Macaca > Macaca mulatta. The sequence goes on from NC_133413.1 coordinate 56,906,991, forward strand.
TGTCCAGTTTTCATCGAAAGATGTTTCCTTGCTCATCACAAGCCACCGGGCGCCACTTAATATCCCTTCACAGATTCCTAAAAGACAGAGTTCCCAAATTGGGCAAGGTAGAGTAAGCTTTAACTCTGTGAAATGAATGCATATATCAGAGAGCAGTTTCTTGGAATGCTTCTTTCTGGGTTTTAGCTGAGGATATTTCACTTTTCGCCATAGTCTTCAATGTGCTCCTAAATATCAATTTTTCAGTTTTAGAGGAACAGTGTTCTAACACTGCCTTATGAGAAAAGAGGTATAACTCCCTTAGTGGAATGCACACGTCACAAAGCAGTTTCTCAGAAAGCTTCTTTTTAGTTTTTATCTGAAGATATTTCCTATTTCATCATAGACCTGAATGTGCACCCAGATGTCCCTTCCTGAATCCGTCCATGATGGAGTTTCAAAATTGCGTAGTAGAAATAAAGTTTTATCTAGGAGTGATGAATAAATATATCTAATGCAAAGCAGTTTCACAGAAAGCTTCTTTCAAGTTTTTGTCTGAGGATATTTTCTTTTTCACCATAGCCGTCCATACACTCACAAATGTCCCTTGGTCGTTTTTGGTCCAAAAGGAATTCCTCAATTCTCTATGAGTAGAAAGGTATAATTCTGTGAGTGGAATGCTCAGGTCAAAAGGAGGCTCCTCGGAAAGCTTGTCTCCAGTTTCTATCTGAAGATGTTTCCTTTTTCACCGGAAGCCTCATAGCGCTCCCAAATATCCCTTCGCAGACTAAACAAAAACAGTGTTAGAATACTGCTCAATGGAAAGAGAAGCTTAACTGTGTGAGTGGAAATTCTCGTGACACAGAGCAGTTTCACAGAAAGATTCCCTCTCATTTCTATCTGAGGTAAAGAGCGTTTCGAAATGTCCTTTCTCAGATTCCACAGAAACAGTGATTTCAAACTGCTCAATCCAAAGAATGATTTAACTCTATGAGATGAACACAAACATCACAAAAGAGTTGCTCAGAAAGCTTCTCTGTAATTTTCAATGGAATACGTTTCCATACTCGCCACAGGCCTCTGGTTGCCACTTTATATCCCTTTGCAGAATCCTCAAAGACACACTTTCAAACTGGGAAATGTAGAGTAAGTTGTAACTCTCTGAAATGAATGCACATGTCAAAGAGCAGTTGCTTGGAATGCTTCTTTTCTGGGTTTTATTGGATGATATTTCACTTTTTGCCATAGTCTTCAATGTGCTCCGAATATCACTTTTTTAGTTTTACAGGAACAGTATTCAAACAGTGCCTTATGACAAGAAAGGTATAACTCCTGAGTGGCATTCACACACCACCAAGCAGTTTCTCATATAGTTTCTCTCCAGTTTCTATCTGACGATATTTCCTTTTTCACCTTAGGCCCAAATGTGATCCTGAATATCCCTTTGCAGATCCATGCATGACAGAGTTTCCAAGCTGCATAATGTAAAGAAAGCTTTATTTATGTGAGGTGAATAAACATAGCAAAAAGCAGATTCACAGAAAGATTCTTTCCGGTTTTTCTCTGAGGCTATTTCCCTTTTCACCATAGACCTCAATATGCTCCCGGTAATCCCTTGGTACCTTTTTCTCCAAAAGAGTTTCCCTGATGCTGTATGAGAAGAGAGATATAACACTGTGAGTGAAATGTACACGTCACAAAGCAGTTCCTTGAAAAGCTTCTCTCCAGTTTCGGTCAGAACATATTACCTTTTTCACCATAAGTCTAAAAGCCCTCCCGCATATCCCTTCACATGCTAAACATGAAAAGAGTTAGAAAACTGCTCAATGAAAATGAGGCTTAACTGATTGAAAGGAATTAAGAAGACACAGAACAGTTTCACTGAAAGCTTCCTTCTCGATTTTACTTGAGAATATTTCTTTCACCATATTCTAAGGAACGTTCCCAAATGTCCTGCCTCAGATTCCACAAAACAGTGATTTCAAACTCCTCAATTCAAACAATAGTTTAACTCTAAGAGATGAATACACACATCGCAAAGCAGTTGCTCAGAAAGCTTCTCTCCAGTTTTCACTGGAGGACCTTTTCTTGCTCACCACAAGCCTCTAGGTGCCACTTAACATCCCTTCACAGATCCCTCAAAGACAGAGTTTCCAAACTAGACAATGTAGAGGAAGCTTTAACTATGTGAAATGAATGCACATATCAGAGAGCAGTTTCTTGGAACACTTCCTTCTGGATTTTATTAGAGGATATTTCACACTTTGCAATAGTCTTCAATGCACTCCGAAATATCACTTTTTCAGTTTTACAGGAACAGTGTTCAAACACTGCATTATGGGAATAGAGGCAAACCTCTCTAAGTGGAATGCACACATCACAAAGCAGTTTCTCAGAAAACTTCTCTCTAGTTTTTATCTGAAGATATTTCCTTTTTCACCATAGGTGTGAATGTGTTCCCGAATGTCCCTTCGTGAATCCATCCATGACAGCGTTTCAAAACTGCATAATAGAAAGAAAGTTCATCTATGTGAGATGAATAAACATATCTATCACAAAGCAGTTTCACAGAAAGCTTCTTTTCAGTATTTGTCTGAGGATATTTTCTGTTTCACCATAGCCATCCATGTATTCCCGAATGTCCCCTGGTAGCTTTTTCTCCAAAAGGGATTCCCCAATCCTTTATGAAAAGAAAAGTATAACTCTGTGAGTGGAATGCACACACCACAAAGCAGCTCTTCGGAAAGCTTCTGTCCAGTTTCTATCTGAAGATATTCCCTTTTTCACCATAAGCCTCAAAGCACTCCCAAATATCCCTTCACAGTTAAACAAAAACAGTGTTAAAATACTGCTCAATGAAAAGAGAAGCTTAACTGGGTGAGTGGAATTCACAAGACATGGAGAAGTTTCACAGAAAGATTCCTTCTGGTTTTTCACAGATCGTATTCCTTTTTCAACATATTCTTAAGAGCGTTCCAAAATGTCCTTTCTCAGGTTCCACAGAAAGAGTGATTTCAAACTCCTCAATCCAAAGAATGATTTACCTCTATGAGATGAAAACACATATCACAGGAAGTTGCTCAGAAAGTTTCACTACAGTTTTCAATGGAAGACATTTCCTTGCTCGTCACAGGCCTCCGGTCCCCACTTAATATCCCTTTGCAGAATTCTCAAAGACAGACTTTCCATATTGTGAAATGTAGAATAAGCTTCAACTCTCTGAAATGAATGCACATATCAGGGAACAGTTTCTTGGAACGCTTTTTTGTGGGTTTTATTTCAGGAGATTCCACTTTTCGCCATAGTCATCCATGAACTCCGAAATATTACTATTTTGGTTTTACAGAAACAGTGGTCAAACACTGCCTGATGAGAAAAGAGTTATAACTCCCTGAGTGGAATGTACACATCACAAAGCAGATTCTCAGAAAGCTTCTATCCAGTTTTTATCTGAAGACATCTCCTTTTCCACCGTAGGCCTGAATGTGCTCCCGAATTTTCCTTCACGGATCCGTCCATGACAGATTTTCCAAGCTGTGCAATAGAAAGAAATTTTTATCTAAGTGAGATGAATACACATATCACAGAGCAATTTCACAGAAATTTTTTTCCCAGTTTTTGTCTGAGGTTATTTCCCTTTTCACCATAGGCGTCTATATGCTCCCGAAAATTCCTTGGTACCTTTATCTCCAAAGGGTTTCCACAATGCTGTATGGAAAGATACGTATAACACTGTGAGTGCAATGCACACATCACAAGGCTGTTCCATGGAAAGTTTCTCTCCAGTTTCTATCTGAACATATATCTTTTTTCCTCATAAGCCTCAAAGTACTCCCAAATATTGCTTTCTATGATAACCATAAACAGTGTTAGAAAACTGCTCAATGAAAAGAGAAGCTTAACTGAGTGAGAGGAATTTACATGACACAGAGCAGTTTCACAGAAACTTTCCTTCTGGCTTTCATCTGAGGATATTTCTTTCTCCACATTCTAAAGAGCATTCCCAAATGTCCTTCCTCAGATTCCACCCAAACGGTGATTTCAAGCTGCTCAATCCAAAGAATGGTTTAATTCTATGAGATGATCACACCCATCACAAAGCAGTTGCTCAGAAACTTTCTCTCCAGTTTTCTTTTTTTTTTTTTTTTTTTTTTTTTTTTTTTTTTTTTTTTGAGACGGAGTCTCGCTCTGTCACCCAGGCTGGAGTGCAGTGACCGGATCTCAGCTCACTGCAAGCTCCGCCTCCCGGGTTCACGCCATTCTCCGGCCTCAGCCTCCCAAGTAGCTGGGACTACAGGCGCCCGCCACCTCGCCCGGCTAGTTTTTTTGTATTTAATAGAGACGGGGTTTCACCGTGTTTGCCAGGATGGTCTCAATCTCCTGACCTCGTGATCCGCCCGTCTCGGCCTCCCAAAGTGCTGGGATTACAGACTTGAGCCACCGCGCCCGGCCTCTCTCCAGTTTTCTTTGGAAGATATTTCCTTGCTCACCACAGGCCTTCGGGTGCCACTTAATATCCCTTCATAGATTCCTCAAAGACAGAGTTTCCAAAGTGGGCAACGTAGAGTAAACTTTAACTCTGTGAAAAAAATGTACTTATCAGAGAGCAGTTTCCTGGAACTCTTCTTTCTAGGTTTTACTTGAGGATATTTCACTTTTCACCATAGTCTCCATGGCGCTCTGAAATATCACTTTTTGGGTTTTACAGGAACAGTGTTCAAACACTGCCTTATGAGAAAAGATGCATAAGGCCCTGAGTGCAATGCACACATCACAAAGTGGTTTCACACAAAGATTCTCTCCAGTTTGTATCTGAAGATATTTCCTTTTTCACCATAGGCCTGAATGTGCTCCCGTATGTCCCTTCACTAATCCTTCCATGATGGCGTTTCAAAACTGCGAATAGAAAGAAACTTTTATAGATGTGAGATGAATAAACATATCTATCACAAAGCAGATTCACAGAAAGCTTATTTCTAGTTTTTGTCTGAGGATATTTCCTTTTTCACCATAGCAGTCCATATACTCCAGAATGCCCCTTGGTACCTTTTTCTCCAAAGGGATTCCCCAATCCTCTATGAGAAGAAAGCTATAACTCTGTGAGCAGAATGCACACGTCACAAAGTAGCTCCTCAGAAAGCTTCTCTCCAGTTTCTATCTGAAGATATTTACTTTTTCACCCTAGGCCTCAAAGCGCTCCCGAATATCCCTTTGTAGACTAATCAAAAACAGTGTTAGAATTCTGCTCAATGTAAAGAGAAGCTTTACTGGGTGAGCGGAATTTACATGACACAGAACAGTTTAACAGAAAGCTTCCATCCGGTTTCTATTTGAGGTTATTTCTTTTTCAGGATATTCTAAAGAGCATTCCCAAATGTCCTTTCTCAGGTTCCACAGAAACAGTGATTTCAAACTGCTCAATCCAAAGAATGATTTAACTCTATGAGATGAATACAAACATCACAAAAGAGTTGCTCAGAAAGCTTCTCTGCAATTTTCAACCTAAGACATTTCCTTACTTGCCACAGACCTCCTTTTGCCACTTAATATCCCTTTACAGACTCCTCAAAGACAGACTTTCCATACTGCGAAATGTAGAGAAAGCTTTAACTCTGTGAAATGAAAGGACATGTCAGAGAGCAGTTTCCTGGAATACTTCTTCCTGGGTTTTATTGGACGACATTTCACTTCTCCCCATAGTCTTCAATGTGCTCCAAATATCACTTTTTTAATTTTACAGGAACAGTGTTGAAACAGAGCCTTATGAGAAAAAAGGTATAACTCCCTGAGTGGAATGCAGACATCACAAAGCAGATTCACAGAAAGCTTCTTTCCAGCTTTTATTTGAAGATATTTCCTTTTTCACCATAGTCCTGAATGTACTCCCAAATATTCCTTCGTGGATCCGTCCATGACAGAGTTTCCAAGCTGCGTAATGTAAAGAAAGCTTGATCTATGTGAGATGAATACACATATCACAGAGCAGTTTCATAGAATTCTTCTTTCCAGTTTTTGTCTGAATCTATTTCTCTTTTCACTTTAAGCATCAAAATGCTCCTGAATATCACTTGGTATTTTTTCTCCAAAAGGGTTTCCCCAATGTTGTATGAGAAGAGAAGTATAACACGGTGAGTGCAATACATACGTCACAAAGCAGTTCCTCGAAAAGCTTCTCTCCAGTTTCTGTCTGAACATATTTCCTTTTCCCTGAAAGCCTCAACGCACTCCCGAATATCCCTTCACACGCTAAATACAAAGAGGTTTAGAAAAATGCACAATGAAAAGAGAGGCTTAACTGAGTGAGCGAAATTAAGATGACACAGAGCAATTTCACAGAAAGTTCCTTCTGGATTTAAACTGAGGATATTTCTTTCTCCATATTCTAAAGAGCGTTCCCAAATGTTCTTTCTCAGATTCCACAAAAACAGTGATTTCAAAGTGCTCAATCCAAAGAATGGTTTAACTCTATGAGATGAATACACACATCACAAAGCAGTTGCTCAGAAAGCTTCTCTCCAGTTTTCATCAGAAGACGTTTCCTTACTCACCACAATCCTCAGGGCATAACTTAATATCCCTTCACAGATTCCTCAAAGACAGAGTTGCCAAACTGGGAAATGTAGAGTAAGCTTTACCTTTCTGAAATGAATGCACATTTCAGAGAGCAGTTTCCTGGAATGCTTCTTTCTGGGTTTTATTTGAGGATATTTCACTTTTTGCCATAGTCTTCAAAGCACTCCGAAATATCACTTTTTCTTCTTACAAGAACAGAGTTCAAACACTGCCTTATGAGAAAAGAGGTATAACTCCCTGAGTGGAATGCACATATCACAAAGCAGTTTCTCGAAATGCTTCTCTCCAGTTTCTACCTGAACATATTTCCCTTTTCACCATAATCCTAAAAGCATTCCCAAATATCCCTTCTCACCCTAAACATGAACAGTGTTAGAAAACTGCTCAATGAAAAGAGAAGCTTAACTGAGTGAGAGGAATTCACAAGACACACAGTAGTTTCACAGAAATCTTCCTTCTGGTTTTTATCAGAAGATATTTCCCTTTTCACCATAGTCCTGAATGTGCTCCCGTATGCCCTTCACAGATCTGTCCATGACAGAGTTTCCAAGCTGCATAATGTAAAGAAAGCATTGTCTACGTGAAATGAAAAAACATAGCAAAAAGCAGATTCACAGAAAGCTTCTTTCCAGTTTTTATCAGCAGATATTTCCTTTTTCACCATAGTCCTGAATGTGCTCCCGAATGTCCCTTTGCAGATCTGTCCATGACAGAGTTTTGAAGCTGCGTAATGTAAAGAAAGCTTTATCTATGTGAGATGAATACACATAGCACAGAGCAGTTTAACAGAAAGCTTCTATACAGTTTCTGTCTGAGGCTATTTTCGTTTTCACCATAGGCGTTAATATGCCCCTGAATATCTCTTGGTACCTTTTTCTCCAAAAGGGTTTCCCTGATGCTGTATGAGAAGAGAGGTATAACACTGTGAGTGTAATGCACACGTTACAAAGCAGTTCCTCGGAATGCTTCTCTCCAGGTTCTATCTGAACATATTTCGTTTTTCTCCATAAATCTCAAAGCCCTCCTGAATATCCCTTCACATGTTAAAAATAAACACTGTTAGAAAATTGTTCAATGATAAAGAAGTTTAACTGAGCAAGCAGAATTCACACGACACATAGTAGTTTCATAGAAAGCTTCCTTCTCTTGTTTATCTGATTATATTTCTTTCTCCATATTCTAAAGAGCATTCCCAAATCTCCTTCCTCAGATTCCACAGAAACAGTGATACCAAACTGCTCAATTCAAGGTATGATTTAACTCTATGAGATAAATACATCACAAAGCAGTTGCTCAGAAAGCTGACCTCCAGTTTTCAACGGAAGACATTTCCTTGCTCACCAAATGCCTCAGGGTGCCTCTAACTATCCCATCGCAGATTCCTCAAAAATAGAGTTTCCAAACTGGGCAATGTAAAGTAAGTTTTGTCTCTGTGAAATGAATGCACATATCAAAGAGCAGTTTCTTATAACGCTTCTTTCTGCGTTTTATTTGAGGATATTTCACTTTTCGCCATAGTCTTCCATGTGCTCCGAAATATCACTTTTTCCGTTTTACAGGAACAGTGTTCAAACACTACCTTATGAGGAAAGAGGTAGAACTCTCTGAATGCACACATCACAAAGCCGTTTCCCAGAAAACTTCTCTCCAGTTTTTATCTGAAGATATTTCCATTTTCACCATAGTCCTGAATGTGCTCCCGAATGTCCCTTCGCAGATCCTTCCATGACAGAGTTTCCAAGCTGTGTGCTCTAAAGGAAGCTTTATCTATGTGAGATGAATACATATATCACAGAGCAGTTTCACAGAAGGATTCTTTTCTGTTTTTGTTTGAGGCTATTTCCCTTTTCACAATAGGCATCAATATGCTCCCGGATATCCCTTGGTAAATTTTTCCCCAAAGGGGTTTCCCTGATGCCGTATGAGAAGAGAGGTATAACACTGTAAGTGGAATGCAAACATCACAAAGCAGTTCCTCGGAAAACTTCTCTCCAGTTTCTATCTGAACATGTTTCCCTTTTCACTGTAAGCCTCAAAGCGCACCTGAAAATCCCTTCGCACGCTAAACATAAACAGTGTTAGAATACTGCTCAATGAAAATAGAAGCTTAACAGTGCGAGTGGAATTCACACAACACAGAGCAGTTTCACAGAAAGCTTCGTTCTAGTTTTTATCTGAAGATATTTCTCTTTTCATCATAGTAATGAATGTGCTCCCAAATGCCCTTCTCGGATCCGTCCATGACAGAGTTTCCAAGCTGCGTAATGTAAAAGAAGCTTTGTCTACGTGAGATGAATAAATATAGCAAAAAGCAGATTCACAGAAAGCTTCTTTCCAGTTTTTATCTGAAGATATTTCCTTTTTCACCATAGTCCTGAATGTGCTCCCAAATGTCCCTTCCCGAATCTGTCCATGACAAAGTTCCAAGCTTCATAATGTAAAGAAAGCTTTAACTATGTGACATGAATACACATATCACCAAACAATTTCACAGAAAACTTCTTTCCAGTTTTTGCCTGAGGCTATTTCCCTTTTTACCATAGGCATCAATATTCTCCCCAATATCCCTTCGTACCAATTTCTCCAAAAGGGTTTCCCTGATGCTGTATGAGAAGAGAAGTAAACACTATGAGTGGAATGCACACGTCAAAAAGCAGACCCTCGGAAAGGTTCTCTCCAGTTTCTGTCTGATCATATTTCCTTTTTCACCCTAAGCCTCAAAGCACTCCCGAATATCCCTTCGCACGCTAAACATAAACAGGGTTAGAAAACTGCTCAATGGAAAGAGAGGCTTAAGTGAGTGAGAGGAATTAAGATGACACAGAGCAGTTTCACAGAAAGCTTCCTTCTGGATTTTACCTGAGGATATTTCCTACTCCATATTCTAAGGAACGTTCCCAAATGTCCTTCCTCAGATTCCACAAAAACAGTGATTTCAAACTGCTCAATCCAAATAATGGTTTAACTCTATGAGATGAATGCACACATCACAAAGCAGTTGTTCAGAATGCTTCTGTCCAGTTTTCATCGGAAGACGTTTTCTTGCTCACCACAAGTCTCCGGGCACCACTTAATATCCCTTCACAGATTCCTCAAAGAGAGTGTTTCCAAAGTGGGCAACGTAGAGTAAGCTTTAACTCTGTGAAGTCAATGCACATATCAGAAAGCAGTTTCGTGGAATGCTTCTCTCTGGGTTTTATTTCAGGATATTTCACTTTTCGAAACAGTCTTCAATGTGATCCAAAATATCACTTTTTCGGTGTTACAGGAACAGTGTTCAAACACTGCCTTATGAGAAAAGAGATATAACTCCCTGAGTGTAATGCACACATCACAAAGCACAGAAAGCTTCTCTCCAGTTTTTATCTGATGATATTTCCTTTTTCACCATAGGCCCAAATGTGATCCTGAATATCCCTTCGCGATTCCATCCATGACAGAGTTTCCAAGCTATGTAATGTAAAGACAGCTTTATCTATGTGAGGTGAGTAAACATAGCAAAAAGCAGATTCACAGAAAGCTTCTTTCCAGTTTTTATCTGAAGATATTTCCTTTTTTACCATAGTCCTGAATTTGCTCCTGAATGTCCCTTTGTGGATCCCTGCATGACAGAGATTAAAACTGCGTAATGTAAAGAAAGCTTTATCTATGTGAGATGAACACACGTAGCACAGAACAGTTTCACAGAAAGCTTCTTTCCAGTTTCTGTCTGAGGCTATTTCCCTTTTCACCATAGGCATTAATGTGCCCCCGAATATCTCTTAGTACCTTTTTCTCCAAATGGGTTTCCCTGATGCTTTATGAGAAGAGAGTTATAACACTGTGAGTGGAATGCCCAAGTCACAAAGCCGGTCCTCAGACAGCTTCTCTACAGTTTCTATCAGAGCATGTTTCTTTTTTCACCATAAGCCTCAAAGCGCACCTGAAAATCTCTTCGCATGCTAAACATAAACAGTGTTAGAAAATTGCTCAATGAAAAGAGAAGCTTAACTGAGCGAGAGTTATTCACATGACACATAATAATTTCACAGAAAGCTTCCTTCTTTTTTTCTTATCTTAGAATATTTCTTTCTCCATATTCTAAAGAATGTTCCCAAATGCCCTTCCTCAGATTTCACAGAAACAGTGATTTCAAACTGCTCAATTGAAAGTATGATTTAATTCTATGACATGAATACACACATCACAAAGCAGTTGCTCAGAACGATTCTCTCCAGTTTTCAAACAAAGACATTTCATTTCTCGCCATAGGCCTCCAGTCGCCACTTAATATCCCATCAGAGAATTCTCAAAGACAGATTTTCTGAACTGGGAAATGTAGAGTAAGCTTTAACTGTGTGAAATGAATGTACATGACAGAGAGCAGTTTCTTGGAATGCTTCTTTCCGGGTTTTATTGGACGGCATTTCACTTTTTGCCATAGTCTTCAATGAGTTCCAAATGTCACATTTTTAGTTGTACAGGAACAGTGTTCAAACTGTACCTTATGAGAAGAAAGGTGTAACTCCCTGAGTGAAATGCACACATCACCAAGCAGTTTCTCAGAAAGCTTCTCTTCAGTTTTTATCTGAAGATATTCCCTTTTTCTCCATAGGCCTGAAAGTGATCCCAAATATCCCTTCACAGATCCCTCCATGACCGAGTTTGAAAGCTGTGGAATGTAAAGAAAGCTTTATCTGTGTGAGATGAATAAACATAGCAAAAAGCAGATTAACAGAAAGCCAGTTTTTATCTGAATATATTTCATTTTTCACCATAGTCCTGAATGTGCTCCCAAATGTCCCGTCATGGATCCGTCCATGACAGTGTTTCCAAGCTGCATAATGTAAAGAAAACTTAATCTTTGGGAGATAAGTACACATATCACAGAGCAGTTTCATACAAAGTTTCTTTCCAGTTTTTGTCTGAGGCTATTTCCCTTTTCATCATAGGCATCAGCATGCTACCAAATATCACTTGCTACCTTTTTCTCCAAAATGGTTTCCCCAATGCTGTATGAGAAGAGAGATGTAACACTGTGAGTGAAATGCACATGTCACAAAGCAGTTTTTAGGAAAGCTTCTCTCCAGTTTCGGTCTGAACATATTTCCTTTTTCATCATAAGCCTCAAAGGGCTACCGAGTCTCCCTTCACACGCTAAACATAAACAGGGTTAGAAAACTGCTCAATGAAAAAGGAAGCTCAACTGAGCAGAAGGAATTCACACCACACCTAGCAGTTTCGCAGAAAGCTTCCTTCTGGTTTTTATCTGAGGATATTTCTTTCTCCATACTCTAAAGAGCATTCTCAAATGTCCTTCCTCAGATTCCACAGAAACAGTGATTTCAAACTGCTCAATCCCAAGAATGATTTAACTCTATGAGATGAATACACAAGTTACAAAGCAGATGCTCAGAAAACTTCTTCCCAGTTTTCAACGGAAGACATTCCTTGCTCACCACAGGCCTCCAGGCACCACTAAATATCCCTTCGCAGATTCCGCAAAAACAGAATTTCCAAACTGGGTAATGTAGAGCAAGCTTTAACTCTGTGAACTGAATGCACATATCAGAGAGCAGTTTCTTGGAACGCTTCTTTCTCGTTTTTATTTGAGGATAGTTAAATTTTCGTCATAGTCTTCAATGCACTCCAATATATCACTTTTTCAGTTTTACAGGAACAGTGTTGAAACACCGCCTTATGCAAATAGAGGTAAAACTCTCTGAGTGGAATATAAATATCACAAAGCTGTTTTTCAAAAAGCTTCTCTCCTGTTCTTATCTGAAGACATTTCCTTTTCCACCATTGGCCTGAATGTGCACCCGAATGTCCCTGCGCGGAACCATTCATGATGGAGTCTCCAAGCTGTGTAATGTAAATAAATCTTTATCTTTGTGAGATGAATAAACATAGCAAAAAACAAATATACAGAAAGATTCTTTCCTGTTTTTATCTGAACATATTTCCTTTTTCACCATATGAATGAATGTGCTCCCGAATACCCCTTCATGGATCTGTCCATGGCGAAGTTTCCAAACTGCATAATATAAAGACAGTTATATCTATGCAAGATGAATAAACATATCTATCACAAAGCAGTTTCACAGAAAGCTTGTTTCCAATTTTTGTCTGAGGATATTTCCTTTTTCACCTTAGCCATCCATATATTCCCGAATGTCCCTTGGTAGCTTTTTCTGCAAAAGAGATTCCTCAGTCCTCTATGAGAAGAAAGGTATAACTCTGTGAGTGGAATGGAAATGTCACAAAGCAGATACTTGGAAGGCTTCTCTACAGTTTCTATCTGACGGTATTTCCGTTTTCACCATAAGCCTCAAAGGAATATTCTTTTGCAGACTAAACAATAATAGTATTAGAATAATGCTCAATAAAAAGAGAAACTTAACTATGCGAGTGGAATTCACACGAAAGAGAACTGTTTTAAAGAAAGATTCCTTCTGGTTTTTATCTGAAGGTATTAATTTTTCAGCATATTCTAAAGAGTGTTCCCAAATGTCCTTTCTCAGGTTCCACAGAAAGAGTGATTTCAAACTGCTCAATACAAAGAATGATGTAACTTTATGAGACGAATAAACACATCACAAAACAGTTGCTCAGAAAGCTTCTCTCCAGTTTTCAATGGAAGACATTTCCTTGCTCGGTCATGGGCCTCTGGTCTCCACTTAATAGCCCTTCGCAGAATCCTCAAAGACAGACTTTCCAAAAGGGGAAATGTAGAGTAAACTCTCTGAAATGAATGCACATGTCAGAGAGCAGTTTCTTGGAACAATTCTTTCTGGGTTTTATTTGAGGATATTTCACTTTTTGCCATAGTAGTAATGCGCTCCAAAATATCATTTTTTTGGGTTTTCAGGATCAGTGTTCAAAACTACCTCATGAGAAAAGAGGTATAACTCCCTGAGTGGAATGCACACATCACCAAGCAGTTTATTAGAATGCTTCTATCCAGTTTTTATATGAAGATATCTCCTTTTTCAACATAGGCCCAAATGTGCTCCCGAATGTCCCTTTGCAGATTCCTCCATGACGGAGTTTCCAAACTGTAATATAAGGAAAGTTTTATCAATGTGAGTTGAATAAATATAGCAAAAAGCAGATTCACAGAAAGCTTCTTTCCAGTTTTTATCTGAAGATATTTCCTTTTTCACCATAGTCCTGAATGTGCTCCTGAATGTCCCTTCGTAGATCCGTCCATGAGAGAGTTTCCAAACTGCATAATGTAATGAAAGTTTTAGCTATGTGAGATGAATACACATATCACATAGCAGTTTCATAGAAAGCTTCTTTCCAGTTTTTGTCTGAGGCTATTTCCCTTTTCACCATAGGCATCAACATGCTCCCGAGTACCACTTGGTACCTTTTTCTCCAAAGGGGTTTCACCAATGCTGTATGAGAAGAGAGGTATAACACAGTGAGTGGAATGCACACATCACAAAGCAGTTCCTCGGAAAGCATCTCTCCAGCTTTGGTCCGAACATATTTCCTTTTTCACCATAAGCCTCAAAGTGCTCCCGAATATCCCTTCACATGCTAAACATAAACAGGGTTAGAAAACTGCTCAATGGAAAGAGAAGCTTAAGTGAGTGAGAGGAATTAAGATGACACAGAGCAGTTTTACAGAAAGCTTCCTTCTGGATTTTAACTGAGGATATTTCTCTCTATATATTCCAAGAATTATTCCAAATTTCTTCCTCAGATTCCACAGAAACAGTGATTTCAAACTGCTCAATTCAAAGAATGGTTTAACTCTATGAGACGAATACACACATCATAAAGCAGTTGCTCACAAAGCTTCTCTCTAGTTTTCATCGGAAGACGTTTCCTTGCTCATCACAAGCCTCCGGGCGCCACTTAATATCCCTTCACGGATTCCTCAAAGACAGAGTTTCCAAACCGGGTAAAATAGAGTAAACTTTAACTCTGTGAAATGAATGCACATATCAGAGAACAGTTACTTGAAACGCTTCTTTCTGAGTTTTATTTGTGGATATTTCACTTTTCACCATAGTCTTCAATGCGCTCCCAAATACCACTTTTTTGGTTTTACAGGAACAGTGTTCAAACACTGCCTTATGAGAAAAGAGGTATAACTCCCTGAGTGGAATGCACACGTCACAAAGCAATTTCTCAGAAGGCTTCTCTCCAGTCTTTATCTGAAGTAATTTCCTATTGCATCATAGACCTGAATGTGCTCCCGAATGTCCCTTCACGAATCCATCCATGAGGGAGATTTAAAACTGTATAATAGAAATAAAGTTTTATCTAGGTGAGATTAATAAACATGTCTATCACAAAGTAGTTTCACAGAAAGCTTCTTTCTAGTTTTTGTCTGAGGATATTTCCTTTTTCACCATAGCTGTCCATATACTCCCGAATGTCCCCTGGTAGCTTTTTCTCCAAAAGGGATTCCCCAATCCTCTATGAGAACAAAGGTATAATTCTGTGAGTGGAATGCACACATCACAAAGCAGCTCCTTGGAAAGCTTCTCTCCAGTTTCTATCTGAAGATATTTCCCTTTTCACCATAAGCCTCAAAGCGCTCCCGAATATCCAGTAGACAGACTAAACAAAAACAGTGTTAGTATACTGCTCAATGAAAAGAGAAGCTTAACTGTGTGAGTGGAATTCACGCAACCTAGGGCAGTTTCACAGAAAGCTTCCTTCTGGTTTCTATGTGAGGTTATTTCTCTTTTCAGGATATTCTAAGGAGCGTTCCCAAATGTCCTTTCTCAGATTCAACAGAAACAGTGATTTCAAACTTCTCAATCCAAAGAATGATTTAACTCTCTGAGATGAATACACACATCACAAAGCAATTGCTCAGAAAGCTTCTCTCCAGTTTTCAAGGTAAGACATTTCCTTGCTCGTCACAGGCCTCCAGTTGGCACTTAATATCCCTTCACAGAATCCTCAAAGACAGACTTTCCAATCTGGGAAATGTAGAGTAAACTTTAACACTGTGCGATGAATGGAGATGTCAGAGATCAATTTCTTGGAATGTTTCTTTCTGAGTTTTATATGACAACATTTCACTTTTCAGCATAGTCTTCAATGTGGTCCAAATATCACTTTTTTAGTTTTACAGGAACAGAATTCAAACAGTGCCTTATGAGAAGAAAGTTATAACTCCCCGAGTGGAAGGCACACATCACCAAGCAGTTCCTCAGAAATCTGCTCTCCAGTTTTTATCTAACAATATTTCCTTTTTCACCATAATCCTGAATGTGATCCCGAATATCCCTTCACCGTTCCATCCACGACAGAGTTTCTAAGCTTCGCAATGTAAAGAAATCTTTATCTATGTGAGATGAATAAACCTAGCAAAAAGCAGTTTCACAGAAAGCTTCTATCCAGTTTTTATCTGAAGATATTTCCTTTTTTATCATAGCTCCTGAATATCTGTTCTCACGCTAAACATAAACAGGGTTAGAAAACTGCTCAATGATAAAAGAGGCTTAACTGAGTGAGAGGATTTAAGACGACACAGAGCAGTTTCACGGAAAGCTTCCCTCTGGATTTTACCTGAGGATATTTCTTTCTCCATATTCTAAGGAGGGTACCCAAAGGTCCTTGCTCAGATTCCAAAAAACAATCATTTCAAACTGCTCAATCCAAAGAATGGTTGAAATCTATGAGATGAATACACACATCACAAAGCAGTTGCTCTAAAAAAGGAAAGCTTCCTTCTGGATTTAACCTGAGGATATTTCCCTTTTCACCATAGTCCTGAATGTGCTCCCGAATGCTCTTTGGAAAGGTTATCACCAGTTTCCATCTGAAGATATTTCCGTTTTCACCATAAGCCTCAAAGTGCTCTGGAATATCCCTTTGCAGACTAAAGAAAATCAATGTTAAAATACTGCTCAATGAAAACAGAAGCTTAATTGTGCGAGTGGAATTCACACGACACAGAGGAGTTTCACAGAAAGATTCCTTCTGACTTTTATCTGAGGGTATTTATTTTTCTGCATATTCTAAAGAGCGTTCCCAAATGTCCTTTCTCAGGTTTCACAGAAACAGTGATTTCTAACTGCTCAATCTAAACAAGGATTTAAGTCTATGAGATTATTACACACATCACAAAGCAGTTTCTCAAAAGTTTCTCTCCACTTTTCAACCGAAGACATTTCCTTGTTCACCACGGGCCTCCAGGCGACACTTAATATCCCTTCGCAGATTCCTCAAAGACAGAGTTTCCAAACTGGGTAACATAGAGTAAGCTTTAACTCTATGAAGTGAATGCACATATCAGAGAGCAGTTTCCTGGAACGCTTCTTTTTGTGTTTTATTTAAGGATAGTTCACTTTTTGCCATAGCCTTCAATGCACTCCATAATATCACTTTTTTGGTTTTATAGGAACAGTGATTAAACACTGCCTTATGAGAAAAGACGTATAACACCCTGAGTGGAATGCACACATCACAAAGGAGTTTCTCAGAAAGCATCTCTCCAATTTTTTCTGAAGACATTTTCTTTTTCACCATACCCCTGAATGTGCTCCCGAATGTCCCTTCGCGGATCCTTCCATGATGGAGTTTCCATGTTGCATAAGGTAAAGAAAGCTTTGTCTATGTGAGATGAAAAATAGTAAAAAAACAGATTCACAGAAAGCTTCTTTCTAGTATTTATATGAAGATATTTCCTTTTTCACCATAGTCCTCAATGTGTACCTGAATGTCCCTTCACAAATCCATCCATGACAGAGTTTCCAAGCTGTGTAATGTGAAGAACACTTTATCTATGTGAGACGAATAAACATACCTATTACGAAGCTGTTTCACAGAAAGCTTCTACCCAGTTTTTGTCTGATATTATTTCCTTTTTCTCCATAGCCATCCATATACTCCTGAATGTCTCTTGGTAGCTTCTTCTCCAAAAGGGATTCCCCAATCCTCTATGAGAAGAAAGGTATAACTCTGTGAGTGGAATACACACGTCTCAAAGTAGCTCCTCGGAAATCTTCTCTTTAGTTTTTATCTGAAGATATTTCCATTTTGACCGTCAGCCTTGAAGCGCTCCCAAATATCCCTTCACAGACTACACAAAAACATGTTAGGATACTGCTCAATGAAAAGAGAAGTTGAACTGTGTGAGTGGAATACATTCGACACAGAGCCATTTCACAGAAACTTTCTTCTGGTTTTTATCAGACAGTATTTCTTTTTTAGCATTTTCTAAAGAGCGTTCCCAAATGTTCTTTCTCAGGATCCACAGAAACAGTGATTTTAAACCAGTCCATCCAAAGACTGATTTATCTCTATGAGTTGAACAAACACATCACAAAGCAGTTTCTCAGAAAGCTTCTCTCCAGTTTTCAATGGAAGACATTTCCTTGGTCACCACAGGATTCCCAGCGCCACTTAATATCCCTTCGCAGATTCCTCAAAGACAGAGTTTCCAAACTGGGCAAAGTAGAGTAAGCTTTAACTCTGTAAGATGAATGCACATATCAGAGAACAGTTTCTTCAAACGCTTCTTTATGGATTTTATTGGAGGATATTTTACTTTTCGCCATAGTCTTCAATGCGTTCTGAAATATCAAATTTTTGGTTTTACAGGAACAGTGTTCAAACACTGCCTTATGAGAAAAGTGGTATAACTACCTTAGTGGAATGCACCATCACAATGCAGTTTCTCAGAAAGCTTCTCTCCGGTTTTTATCTGAGGATATTTCCTTTTTCACCATAGTCTTGAATGTGTTCTCGAATGTCCCTTCTCGGAATCATCCATAGTGGAGTTTCCAAGCTGCATAATGTAAAGAAAGCTTTATCTATGTGAGATGAATACACGTATCACAGAGTAGTTTCACAAAAATCTTTCCAGTTTTTGTCTGAGGCTATTTCCCTTTTCACCATAGGCATCCATACGCCACCGAATATCCCTTGGTATCTTTTTATCCAAAACGGTTTCCCCGATGCTGTATGAGAAGAGAGGTATAACACTGTGAGAGGAATGCACACATCACAAAGCAGTTCCTCGGAAAGCTCGTCTCCATTTTCTATCTAAACATATTTCCTTTCTTACCATAAGTCTCAAAGGACTCCTGAATATCCCTTCGCCCATTCAACATAAACAGTGTTAGAAAACTTCTCAATGAAAAGAGAAGCTTAACTGAGCAAGAGAAATTCACATGACACATAGCAGCTTCACAGAAAGCTTCCTTCTGGATTTATCTGAAGATATTTCTTTCTTCATATTCTAAGAGCATTCTCAGATGTCCTATCTCAGATCCCACAGAAACAATTATTTCAAACTGCTCAATCCAAAGAATAGTTTAACTCTATGAGATAAATACACACACCACAAAGTAGTTGCTCAGAAAGCTTCTCTCCAGTTTTCATTGGAAGACATTTCCTTGCTCAACACAGTCCTCTGGGCGCCACCGAATATCCCTTCACAGATTCCTCAAAGACAGAGTTTCCAAACAGGGCAATTTAGAGTAAGTTTTTACTCTGTGAAATGAATGCACATATAAGAAAAAAGTTTCCTGGAACGCTTCTTTGTAGGTTTTATTTGAGGACATTTCATTTTTCACACTAGTCTTAAATGCACACTAAAATATCAATTTTTCTGTTTTACAGGAACAGTGTTCACACACTGCCTTAGGAGAAAAGAGGTATAACTCCCTGTGTGGAATTCACACATCACAAAGTAGTTTCTCAGAAAGCTTCTCTTCAGTTTTTATCTGAAGTTATTTCCTTTTTCACCATAGGCCGAATGTGCTGCTGAATGCCCCTTCACGAATCCGTGCATGATGGCGTTTGAAAACTACGTAATAGAAAGAAAGTTTTATCTCTGTGAGATGAATATACATATCTATAACAAAGCAGTTTCATAGAAAGCGACTTTCGAGTTTTTGTCTGAGGATATTTTCTTTTTCACCATAGCTGTCCATATACTCCCGAAGGTCCCTATTTAGCATTTTCTCCAAGAGTGATTCTCTAATCCTCTATGAGAAGGAAGGTATAACTCTGTGAGTGGAAAGCATACATCACAAAGCAGCTCCTCTGAAAGTTTCTCCCCAGTTTCTATCTGAAGACATTTCCGTTTTCATCATAAGCCTCAAAGCGTACCGAATATCCCTTCACAGACTAAACAGAGTTTGAAAACTGCCTAATGAAAAAGAGAAGCTCAACTGAGCGAAAGGAATTCATATGACACAAAGCAAATTCACAGAAAGCTTACTTCTGCTTTTTATCTGAGGATATCTCTTTCTCCATATTCTAAAGAGTGTTCCCAGATATTCTTCCTCAGATTCCACAGAAACAGTGATTTCAAACTGCTCAATCCAAACAATGGTTTAACTCTATGATATCAATACACACACCACAAAGCAGTTGCTCAGAAATTTTCTCTCCAGTTTTCATCAGAAGACATGTCATTGCCCACCACAGGCCTCTGGGCACCACTAAATATCCCTTCACAGATTCGTCAGAGACAGAGATTCCAAACTGAGTAATGTAGAGTAAGCTTTAACTCTGGGAAATGAATGCTCATATCAGAGAACAGTTCCTTGGAAAGCTTCTTTCTAGGTTTTATCTGAGGATATTTCACTTTTTGCCATAGTCTACAAACCACTCCGAAATATCATTTTTTGGTTTTTCAGGAACAGTGTTCAAACACTGCCCTACGGGAAAAGATATATAACTCCCTGAGTGGAATGCACACATCACAAAGCAGTTTCTTAGAAAGTTTCTCTCCTGTTTATATCTGAAGAGATTCCCTTTTTCACCATAGGCATGATGATGTCCCGAATGTCCCTTTGCGGATCTGTCCATGATGGAGTTTCCAAACTGCATAATATAAAGAAAGTTTTATCTACGTCAGATGAATACACATATCTATCACAAAGGAGTTTCACAGAAAGCTTCTTTCCAGTTTTGGTCTGAGGATATTTCTTTTTTCAACGTAGCCATCCATATACTCCCGAATGTCCCTTGGCAGCTTTTTCTGCAAAAGGGATTCCCCAATCCTCTATGAGAAGAAAGGCATAACTCTGTGAGTGGAATGCACATGTCCCAGAGCAGCTCCTCGGAAAGCTTCTTTCCAGTTTCTACCTGAAGATATTTCCGTTTTCACCATAAGCCTCAAAGCGCTCCTGAATATCACTTTGAAGACTAAACACAGTGTTAGAACACTGCTCAATGCAAAGAGAAGCTGAACTGTGCAAGTTTAATTCAAACGACACACAGCAGTTTCACAGAAAGCTTTCTTCTGGTTTTTCTCTGAGCTATTTCCTGAACAGAATATGCTAAACAGCATTCCCAAATGTCCTTTCTCAGATTCCACAGAAACAGTGATTTCAAACTGATCAATCCAAGGAACTCTATGAGATGAATACACACATCACAAAGCAGTAACCCAGAGGGCTTCTGTCCAGTTTTCCTAGGAAATCATTTCCTTGCTTACCATAGGCCTCCGGGCACCACTTACTATCCCTTCGCAGATTCCTCAAAGACAGAGTTTCCATACTGGACAATGTAGAGTAAATTTCAAATCTGTGAAATGAATGCACATATCAGAGAGCAGATCCTTGAAACGTTTCTTTCGGGGTTTTATCTGAGGATATTTTACTTTCTCCATAGTCTTCAATGTACTCCAAAATATCACTTTTTCGGCTTTGCAGGAAGTGTTCAAACACTGTCTTATGAGAAAAGAGGTATAACACCCTGAGTGGAATGCACAGATCACAAAGTAGTTTCTCAGAAAGCTTCTCTCTGGTTTTTATCTGAAGATATTTCCTTGTTAACCATAGGCCTGAATTTGCTCCTGAATGTCAATTTGCAGATCCGTCCATGATAGAGTTTCCAAACTACGTAATATAAAGAAAGTTTTATCTATGTGAGATGAATAAACATATCTATCACAAAGCAGTTTCACAGAAATATTCTTTCCAGTTTTTGTGTGGGTACCTTTCCTTTTTCACCATAGTACTGAATGTGCTCCTGAATTTCCCTTCATGGATCCGTCCTTGACAGAGTTTCCAAGCTGCATAATGTAAAGAAAGCTTTATCTATGTGAGATGAGTACACATAGCACAGAGCAGTTTCACAAAAAGCTTCTTGCCAGTTTTTGTCTCAGACTATTTCCCTTTTCACCATAGGCCCCAATATTCTCCCAGTTATCCCTTGGTACCTTTTTCTCTAAAAGGGTTTCTCTGATGCTGTATGAGAAGAAAGGTATAATTCTGTGAGTGCAATACACAAGTCACAAAGCAGCTCCTCAGAAAGCTTCCCTCCAGTTTCTATCTGAAGGTATTTCCGTTTTCACCGTAAGCCTCGAAGTGCTCCTGAATATCCCTTAGGAGACTAATCTAAAACAGTGTTAGAATACTGCTCAATGAAAACAGAAGCTAAACTGTGTGAGTGGAATTCACATGACACAGAGCAGTTTCACAGAATGCCTCCTTCTGGTTTTTATCTGAGGGTCTTTCTTTTTCACACATTTTTTAAAGCGTTCCCAAATGTCGTTTCTCAGGTTCCACAGAAACAGTGATTTCAACCTGCTGAATCCAAAGAATGATTTAACTCTATGAAATGAATACACACATCACAAAGCAGTTGCTCACAAAGCTTCTCTCCAGTTTTCAACAGAAGACATTTCCTTGCTCAACACAGGCCTCCAGGGGCCACTTAATACCTCTTCGCAGATTAATGAAAGACATAGTTTCCAAAATGGGCAATGTAGAGTAAGCTTTAACTCTGTGAAATGAATGCATATATCAGAGAGCAGATTCTTGCAATGCTTCTTTCTCGGTTTTATTTTATTATATTTCACTTTTCACCATAGTCTCCAAGGCACTATGAAATATCACTTTTTCAGTTTTACAGGAACAGTGTTCAAACACTGCCTTATAGGAAAAGAGGTATAATTCCCTGAGTGGAATGCACACATCACAGAGCAGTTTCTCAGAAAGCTTCTCTCCAGTTTTCCTCTGACGATATTTCCTTTTTCACCCTAGGCCCAAATGTGTTCCCGAATATTCCTTCGCAGATCCATCCATGACGGAGTTTCCAAGCTACGTAATGTAAAGACAGCATTATATATGTGCGATGAATAAATATAGTAAAAAACAGATTCACAGAAAGCTTCTTTTCAGTTATTATCTGAAGATGTTTCCTTTTTCACCATAGTCCTGAATGTGCTCCTGAATGTCCCTTCACGGATCTGTTCAGTACAGAGTTTCCAAGCTGCGTAATGTAAAGAAAGCTTTATTTATGTGACATGAATATATATATCACTGAGCAGTTTCATAGAAAGCTTCTTTCCAGTTTTTGTCTGAGGCTATTTTCCTTTTCACCGTAGGCGTCAATATGCTCCCAAATATCACTTGATACCTTTTTCTCCAAAAGGATTTCCCCAATGCTGTATGAGAAGAGAGGTACAACACTGTGACTGTAATGCACACGTCACAAAGCAGCTCCTAAGAAAGCTTCCCTTCAGTTTCTGTCGGAACATATTTCTTTTTTCACCGTAAGCCTCAAACCGCTCCTGAATATCCCTTCCCATGCTAAACATAAACAGGATTAGAAAACTGCTCAACGAAAAGAGAGGGTTAACTGAGAGAGAGGAATTAAGATGGCACAGAGCAGTTTCAGAGAAAGCATCATTCCACATTTTCCCTGAGGATATTTCTTTCTTCATATTCTGAAAAGCGTTCCCAAATGTCCTTCCTCAGATTCCACAGAAACAGGGATTTCAAACTGCTCAATCCAAAGAATGGTTTAAGTCTATGAGGTGAATACACACATCACAAAACAATTGCTCAGAAAGCTTCTTTCCAGTTTTCATCGGAAGACATTTCTTGCTCACCAGAAGCCTCCAGGCATCACTTAATATTCCTTAACAGATTCCTCAAAGACAGAGTCTCCAAACTGTAAAACGTAGAGTAGGCTTTAACTCTGTGAAATGAATGCACATATCGGAGAGCAGTTTCTTAGAACGTTTGTCTCTGAGTTTTATTTGAGACTATTTCACCTTTCACCATAGTCTTCAAAGTGCTCCGAAATATCACTTTTTCGGTTTTACAGTAACAGTGTTCAAACACTGCCTTATGAGAAAAGAGGTATAACTCCCTGAGTGGAATGCACACATCACAAAGCAGTTTGTCAGAAAGCTTCTATCCAGTTTTTATCTGAAGATATCTCCTTTTTCACTGTAGGTCTGAATGTGCTTCCGAATTTCCCTTCACGGATCCGTCCATGATGGAGTTTCCAAACTGTGGAATATAAGCAACGTTTTATCAATGTGAGATGAATAAACATATGTATCAAAAAGCGGTTTCACAGAAATCTTTTTTCCAGTTTTTGTCTGAGTATATTTCCTTTTTCACCATAGCCATCCATATACTCGTGAATGTCCCCTGGTAGCTTTTTCTCCAAAAGGGATTCCCCAATCCTCTATGAGAAGAAAAGTGTAACTCTGTGAGTGGAATGCACCCGTCACAACTCAGGTCCTCGGAAATCTTCTCTCCAGTTTCCATCTGCATATTCTAAAGAACGTTTCCAAATGTCCTTTCTCAGGTTCCACAGAAAGAGTGATTTCAAACTGCTCAATCCAAATAATGATTTAACCCTATGAGATGAATACACACATCAAAAAACAGTTGCTCACAAAACTTCTCTACAGTTTTCAATGGAATACATTTCCTTTGTCACCACAGGTCTCTGGTCACCACTTAACCTCCCTTTGTAGAATCCTCAAAGACAGATATTCCAAACTGGGAAATGTAGACTTAGCTTTGACTCTCTGAAATGAATGCACATGTCAGACAGCAGTTTCTTGGAGTGCTTCTTTCTGGGTTTTATTTCAGGATATTTCGCTTTTCGCTATAGTCTTCCATGCGCTCCGAAATATCACTTTTTCAGTTTCAGAGGAACAGTGTTTAAACACTGCCTTATGAGAAAGAGGTATAACTCCCTGAGTGGAATGCACACATCACAAAGCAGTTTCTCAGAAAGCTTCTTGCCAGTTTTTATCTGAAGGTATTTCCTTTTTCCCCATTGGCCTGAATGTGCTCCGAAATGTCACTTCATGAATCCATCCATGACGGAGTTACCACACTGTGTAATGTAAAGAAACTTTTATCTATGTGAGATGAATAAACATACCAAAAAGAAGATTCACAGAAAGATTCTATCCAGTTTTTATGTGAAGATATTTGCTTTTTCAACGAAGTCCTGAATGTGCTCCTGAATGTCCCTTTGCAGATTCATCCATGACAGAGTTTCCAAGCTGTGTAATGTAGAGAAAGCTTTATCTATGTGAGATGAATACACATATCACAGAACAGTATCACAGAATGGGTTTCCCCGATGTTGTATGAGAACAGAGGTATAACACTGTGATTGGATTGCACACGTCACAATGCAGTTCTGCGGAAAGCTTCTATCTGGTTACTATATGAACATATTTTTTTTTTCACCATAAGCCTCAAAGTGCTCCCGTATATCCCTTCGTACACTAAACATGAAGAATGTTAGAAAACTGCTCAATGAAAAGAAAAGCTTAACTGAGCGAGAGGAATTCAAACGACACACAGCAGTTTCACAGAAATCTTCCTTCTGGTTTTTATCTGAGGATATTTCTTTCTCCATATTGTAAAGAGCTTTCCCATATGTCCCTCCTCAGATTCCACAGAAGCAGTGGTTTCGAACTGCTCAATCCAAAGAATGATTTCACTCCATGAGATGAATACACATATCACAAAGGAGTTGCTCAGAAAGCTTCTCTCCTGTTTTCATCGGAAGACATTTCCTTGCTCACCACAGGCCTCTGGGCGCCACTTAATATCCCTTCACAGATTACTGAAAGACAGAATTTACAAATTGGGTAATGTAGAGTAAGCTTTACCTCTGTGAAATGAATGCACATATCTGAGAGCGGTTTCTTTGAACGCTTCTTTCTGGGTTTTATTTGAGGATATATCACTTTTCACCAGAGTCTTCAATGTGCTCCGAAATATCACTTTTTCGTTTTTGGGAACAGTGTCCAAACACTGCCTTATGACAAAAGAGGCATAACTCCCTGAGTGGAATGCACACATCACAAAGCAGTTTCTCAAAAAGCTTCTCTCCATTTTTTTTCTGAAGAAATTTTCTTTTTCACCACAGGCCTGAATGCACTTTCAAATATCCCGTCGTGGGTCCGTCCATGACAGATTTTCCAAACTGCATAATGTAAAAAACGTTTTATCTATTTGAGATGAATAAACATAACAAAAAGCAAATTCACAGAAAATTTCTTTTCAGTTTTTAACTGAAGATATTTCCTTTTTCAACGTAGTTCTGAATGTGTTCCTGAATATCACTTCGCAAATTCATCCATGACAGAGTTTCCAATCTGTGTAATGTAGAGAAAGCTTTATCTATGTGAGATAAATACACATATCACAGAACAGTATCACAGAAAGGGTTTCCCCAATGCTGTACGAGAGAGAGGTGTAACACTGTGAGTGGAATGCACACGTCACAAAGC
Organism: Macaca mulatta; assembly: GCF_049350105.2. Classification (NCBI taxonomy): domain Eukaryota; kingdom Metazoa; phylum Chordata; class Mammalia; order Primates; family Cercopithecidae; genus Macaca; species Macaca mulatta. The sequence goes on from NC_133413.1 coordinate 56,933,017, forward strand.
AGTTCTGTGGAAAACCTCTCTCCAGTTTCTATCTGAACATATTTTCTTTTTCACCATAAGCCTCAAAATGCTCCCGTATATCCCTTCATACGCTAAACATGAACAAAGTTAGAAAACTGTTCAATGAAAAGAAAAGCTTAACTGAGTGAGAGAAATTCACACGACATACAGCAGTTTCACAGAAATCTTCCTTCTGTTTTTTATTTAAGGATATTTCTTTCTCCATATTCTAAGGAGCATTCCCAAATGTCCTTCCTCAGATTCCATAGAATCAATGATTTCAAACTCTTCAATCCAAAGAATGATTTAACTCTATGAGAATAATACACACATCACAAAGCAACTGCTCAGAAAGCTTCTCTCCAGTTTTCAACAGAAAACATTTCCTTGCTCAAAACAAGGGAGCTCAAAATTAAGGGGCTCCAGGAGTCCCTTAATATCCCTTCGCAGATTCCTCAAAGACAGAGTTTCCAAACTGGGCAATGTAAAGTAGACTTTAACTCCGTGTAATGAATGCACATATCACACAGTGATTTCTTGTAATGCTTCTTTCTGGGTTTTATTTGAGGATATTTCACTTTTCACCATAGTCTTCAACACGCTCTGAAATACCACTTTCTCGGTTTTACAGGAACAGTGTTTAAACACTGCCTTATGAGAAAAGAGGTAAAATTCCCTGAGTGGAATGCACACATCAAAAAGCAGTTTCTCAGAAAGCTCCTCTGTGGTTTTTATCTGAAGATATTTCCTTTTGCATCATAGTCCTGAATGTGCTTCTGATTGTCCCTTCACAGATCAGTCCATGATGGAGTTTTCAAGCTGCATAATGTAAAGAAAGCTTTACCTATGTGAGAAGAATAAATGTAGCAAAAAGCAGATTCACACAATGCTTCTTTCCAGTTTTTATCTGAAGATATTTCCTTTTTCGCCAGAGTCCTGAATGTGCTCCCAAATGTCCCATCGTGGATCAGTCCATGACTTAGTTTTCAAGCTGTGTAACATAAAAAACTTTATGTATGTGAGATTAATACACATAGCAAAAAGCAGGTTCATGGAAAGCTTTTTTGCCGTTTTTATCTGATGATATTTCCTTTTTTAACCTAGTCCCGAATGTGCTCCTGAATGTCCCCTTGTGGATCCATCCATGACAGAGTTTCCAAGCTGCGTAATGTAATGAAAGTTTTATCTATGTGAGATGAATACACATAGTATAGAGTACTTTCACAGAAAACTTTTTTTCTCTTTTTGTCTGAGGCTATTTCCCTTTTCACCATAGGCATCAATATGCTCCCGAATATACCTTGGTACATTTTCCTCCAAAAGGGCTTCCCCAATGCCATATGAGACCAGAGGTATAACACTGTGAGTGGAAAGCACACGTCACAAAGCAGCTACACAGAAAGCTTCTCTCCAGTTTCTATCTGAACATATTTCCTTTTTCACTGTAAACCTCAAAGCACTCCTGAATATCCCTTTGCACGCTAAACATAAACAGTGTTAGAATACTGCTCAATGAAAAGAGAAGCTTAACTGAGTGAGAGGAATTCACACCACACATAGCAGTTTCACAGAAAGTTTCCTTCTGGTTTTTATTTGAGGATTTTTTTTTCTCCATATTCTAAAGAGCATTCCCAAATGTCCTTCCTATGATTCCAAAGAAACAGTGATTTCAAACTGCTTAATCCCAAGAATGATTTAACTCTATGAGATGACTACAAAACTTACAGAGCAGGTGCTCAGAAAGCTTCTCCCCTGTTTTCAATGGAAGACTTCCTTGCTCATCACAGGCCTCCCAGTGCCACTAAATAGCCCTTCACAGATTCCTCAAAAACAGAGTTTCCAAACTGGGAAATGTAGAGCAAGCTTTAACCCTGTGAACTGAATGCACATATCAGAGAGCAGTTTCTTGTAACGTTTTTTTCTCGTTTTTATTTGAGGATAGTTAAATTTTCGCCATAGTCTTCAATGCGCTCCGAAATATCACTTTTTCGGTTTTGCAGGAAAAGTGCTAAAACACTGCCTAATGAGAATAGAGGTATAACTCCCTGAGTAGAATGCACACATCCAAAGCAATTTCTCAGAAAGCTTCCCTCCATTTCTTATCTAAAGATATTTCCTTTTTCACCCTAGTCCTGAATGTGCACCCGAACGTCCCTTTGTGGATCCGTCCATGACGGAGTTTCCAAGCTGTGTAATGTAAAGAAAGCTTTATCTATGTGAGATGAATAAACACAGCAAAAAACAGATACATGGAAATCTTCTTTACAGTTTTTATCTGAACATATTTCCTTTTTCACCATAGTCCTGAATGTGCTCCCGAATATCCATTCGCGGATCCATTCATGACAGAGTTTCCAAACTGCATAATATAAGGACAGTTTTATCTATGTGAGATGAATAAACATATCTGTAACAAAGAAGTTTCACAGAAAGCTTGTTTCCAATTTTTGTCTGAGGATATTTCCTTTTTCACTATAGCCGTCCATATACTCCCGAACGTCCCTTGGTAGCTTTTTCTCCAAAAGGGATTCCCCAATCCTCTATGAGAAGAAAGGTATAACTGTGTGAGTGGAATGCAAACGTCACAAAGCAGCTTCTCAGAAAGCTTCTCTACAGTTTCAATGTGAAGATATTTCCATTTTCACCATAAGCCTCAAAGCATTCTCTAATATCCCTTCGCAGAATAAACAATAATAGTATTAGAATATTGCTCAATGAAAAGAGCTTAACTATGAGAGTGGATTTCACACGAAACAGAGCTGTTTTACAGAAAGATTCCTTCTGGTTTTTATCTGAAAGTATTAATTTTTCAGCATATTCTAAAGAACGTTCCCAAATATCCTTTCTCAGGTTCCACAGAAACAGTGATTTCAAACTGCTCAATCCAAAGAATGATGTATCTTTATGAGATGAATAAACACATCACAACACTGTTACTCAGAAATCTTCTCTTCAGTTTTCAAGGGAAGACATTTTCTTGCTCACCACAGGCCTCCGGTCGTCACTTAATATCCCTTTGCAGATTGCTCAAAGACAGAGTTTCCAAACTGGGAAATGTAGAGTAAGCTTTAACTCTGTTACATGAATGCACATATCAGAGAGCAGTTTCTTGGAATGCTTCTTTCTGGGTGTTATTTGAAGATATTTAACTTTTCGCCATAGTCTTCAATGCACTCCAAAATATGAGTTTTTCAGTTTTACAGGAACAGTGTTCAAACAATGCCTTATGAGAAAAGAGGTATAAATCCCTGAGTGGAATGCACAGAACATAAAGCAGTTTCTCAGAAAGCTTCTCTACAGTTTTTATCTGAAGAGATTGCCTGTTTCACCATTGTCCTGAATGGGTTCCCAAATGTCCCTTTGCGGATCTGTTCATGACAGAGTTTCCATGCTGCGTAATGTAAATCAAGCTTTGTCATCATGAGATGAATAAACATAGCAAAAAGCACATTCTCAGAAAGCTTCTCTCCAGGTTTTATATGAAGATATTTCCTTTTTCGCCATAGGCCTGAATATGATCCCAAATGTCCATTCATGGATCCGTCCATGATGGAGTTTCCAGGCTGAGTAACATAAAGAAAGCTTTATTTATGTGAGACAAATAAACATAGCAAAAAGCAGACTCACAGAGAGCTTCTATCTAGTTTTTATCTGAAGATATCTCCTTTTTCATTGTAAGCCTCAAAGTGTTCCCGGATATCCCTTCACAGACTAAACAAAAACAGTGTTAGAATACTGCTCAATGAAAAGAGAAGGTTAACTGTGAGAAGGGAATTCATGCAGCACAGAGTAGTTTCACAGAAAGCTTCCTTCTGGTTTCTATCTGAGGTTATTTCTTTTTCAGGATATTCTAATGAGCATTCCCAAATGTCCTTTCTCAGGTTCCACAGAGAGTGATTTCAAACTGCTCAATCCAAAGAATGATTTAACTCTATGAGATGAATACAGACATCACTAAGCAGTTGCTCAGAAAGCTTCTCTCCAGTTTTCAACAGAAGACATAACCTTGCTCGTCACAGGCCTCAGGTCGCCACTTAATATCCCTTCGCAGAATCCTCAAACACAGACTTTCCAAACTGGGAAATGTAGAATAAGCTTTAACACTCTGAAATGAATGCACATGTCAGAGAGCAGCTTCTTGGAACGATTCTTCTGGGTTTTATTTCAGGATATTTCACTTTTCACCATAGTCGTCCATGCGCTCCAAAATATTACTTTTTCGGTTTTACTGGAACAGTGTTCAAACACTCCCTTATGAGAAAAGAGGTATAAATCCCTGAGTGGAATGCACACATCACAAAGAAGTTTCTCAGAAAGCTCCTATCCGGTTTTTATCTGAAGATATCTCCTTTTTCAACGTAGGCCTGAATGTGCTTCTGAATGTCCCTTTGTAGATTCGTCCATGATGGAGTTTCCAAACTGCCTAATATAAGGAAAATTGTATCAATGTGAGATGAATAACCATATCTATCACAAAGTAGTTTCACAGAAAGCTTCTTTCCAGCTTTTGTCTGAGGATATTTCCTTTATCACCATAGCCGTCCCTATACTCCCAAATGTCCTCTGGTAGCTTTTTCTACAAAAGGGATTCCCCATTCCTTTATGAGAGAAAAGTATACCTCTGTGAATGGAGTGTACACATCACAAAGCAGCCTCTCAGAAATCTTCTCTCCAGTTTTTATCAGAAGATATTTCCATTTTCACCATAAGCCTCAAAGTGCTCCCGAGTATCCCTTAGCTGACTAAAGTAAAACAGTTTTAGAAGACTGCTCAATGAAAACAGAAGCTTATCTGTGCGAGTGAAATTTACCTGACATAGAGCAGTTTCACAGAAAGCTTCCTTCTAGTTTCTATCTGAGGTTATTTCTTTTTCAGGATATTCTAATGAGCATTCCCAAATGTCCTTTCTCAGGTTCCACTGAAAGAGTGATTTCAAATTGCTCAATCCAAAGAATTATTTAACTCTATGAGATGAACACACACATGAAAAAGCAGTTGCTCAGAAAGCTTGTATCCAGTTTTCAACGGAAGACATTTACTTGCTCACCACAGGTCTCCGGTTGCCACTTAATATTCTTTCGCTCTATTTTTAAAGACAGACTTTCCATACTGGGAAATGTAAAGCTTTAAATCTCTGAAATGAATGCACATGTCAGAGAGCAGTTTCTTGGAATGCTTCTTTCTGTGTTTTATTTCAGGATATTTTGGTTTTCGCCATAGTCTTCCAGGCGCTCCGAAATATTACTTCTTTGGTTTTACAGGAATAGTGTTCAAACACTGCCTTATGAGAAAAGAGGTATAACTCCCTGAGTGGGATGCACACATCACAAAGCAGTTTCTCAGAAAGCCTGTATCCAGTTTTTATCTGAAGATATCTCCTTTTTCACCTTAGGCCTGAATGTGCTCCCGAATGTCCCTTCATGGATCCGTCCATGACAGAGTTTCCAATCTGCATACTGTAAAGGAAGCTTTATCTCTGTGAGGTGAATACATATATCACAGAGCAGTTTCACATAATGCTTCTTTCCTGTTTTTGTCTGAGACTATTTCCCTTTTCACAATAGGCATCAATATGCTCCCAGATATCCCTTGATAAATTTTCCCCAAAGGGATTTCCCTGATGCTGTATGAGAAGAATGGTATAACACTGTAAGTGGAATGCACACGTCATGAAGCAGTTCCTAGGAAAGCTTCTCTCCAGTTTCTATCTGAACATATTTCCTTTTTCACCATAAGCCTCAAAGTGCTCCTGAAAATCCCTTCAGATGCTAAACATAAACAGTGTTAGAATACTACTCAATGAAAATAGAAGCTTAACTGTGCGAGTGGAACTCACACAACACAGAGCAGTTTCACAGAAAGTTTCCTTCTGATTTTTTTCTGAAGATATTTCCCTTTTCACCATAGTCCTGAATGTGCTCCGAATGCCCTTCGTGGATCCATCCTTGACAGAGTTTCCAAGCTGCGTAATGTAAATAAAGCTTTATCCTCATGAGATGAATAAATGTAGCAAAAAGCAGATTCACAGAAAGCTTCTGTCCAGTTTTTATCTGAAGATATTTCCTTTTTCACCATAGTCCTGAATGTGCTCTCAAATGTCCCTTCATGGATCCGTCCATTACAGAGTTTCCAAGCTTCATAATGTAAAGAAAGCTTTAACTATATGACATGAATTCACATATCACAGAGCAGTTTCACAGAAACTTTCTTTCCAGTTTTTGCCTGAGTCTATTTCCCTTTTCACATCAGGCGTCAATATGCTCCCCAATATCCCTTCATACCTATTTCTCCAAAAGGGTTTCCCTGATGCTGTATGAGAAGAAAGGTGTAACACTGGGAGTGGAATGCTCATGCCACAAAGCAGTTCCTCGGAAAGCTAATCTCCAGTTTCGGTCTGAACATATTTCCTTTTTCACTGTAAGTCCCAAAGCACTCCCATGTATCCCTTCACATGCAAAACATAAACAGTGTTAGAAAACTGCTCAATGAAAAGAGAGGCTTAACTGAGTTAGAGGAATTAATAAGATACACAGCAGTTTCACAGAAAGCTTCCTTCTGGATTTTACCAGAAGATATTTCATTCTCCATATTCTAAGGAGGGTTCCCAAATGTCCTTACTCAGATTTCACAAAAGCAGTGATTTCTAAGTGTTCAATACAAAGAATGGTTTAACTCTATGAGACGAATACACACGTCACAAAACAGTTGCTCAGAAAGCTTCTCTCCAGTTTTCATCGGAAGACATTTCCTTGCTCACCACAAGCCTCCAGTGCCACTTAATATCCCTTCACAGATTCCTCAAGGACAGACTTTCCAAACTGGACAACATAGAGTAAGCTTTAACTCTGTGAAGTGAATTCAAATATTGGAGAGTAGTTTCTTGGAATGCTTCTTTCTGGGTTTTATTTTAGGAGAGTTCACTTTTCACCATAGTCTTCCATGTGCTCTGAATTATTACTTTTTCGGTTTTACAAGAACAGTGTTAAAACACTGCCTTAGGAGAAAAAAGTTATAACTCCCTGAGTGAAATGCACACATCACAAAGAAGTTTCTGAGAAAGCTTCTATCCAGTTTTTATCAGAAGATATCTCCTTTTTCACCATAGGCCTGAATGTCCTCCCTAATGTCCCTTCACTAATCCGTCCATGATGGCGTTTCAAAACTGTGTAATAGAAAGAAAGTTCTATCTATGTGAGGTGAATAAACATATTTGTCACAAAGCAGTTTCACAATAATTTCTTTCCAGTTTTTTTCTGAGGATATTTCCTTTTCCACCATAGATGTCCACATACTCACGAATGTCGCCTGGTAGAATTTTCTCCAAAAGGGATTCCCCAATCCTCTATGAGAAGAAAAGTATAACTCTGTGAGTGGGAGTGGAATGCACATGTCACAAAGCAGCTCCTCAGAAAGCTTCTCTCCAGTTTCTAGCTGAATATTTCCGTTTTCACTATAAGCGTCAAAGCACTCCCTTTAGCTGACTCAACTAAAACAGAGTTAGAAAACTGCTCAATGAAAACAGAAGCTTAATTGTGTGAATGGAATTCACATGACACAGAGCAGTTTCACAGAAAGGTTCCTTCTGGTTTTTATCAGAGGGTATTTCTTTTTCAGGACATTCTTAAGAGCATTCCCAAATATCCTTTCTCAGGTTCCACAGAAAGAGTGATTTCAAACTGCTCAAACCAAATAATGATTTAACTCTATTATATGAATACACACATCACAAAGTAGTTGCTCAGAAAGCTTCTCTTCAGTTTTCAACGGAAGACATTTCCTTGCTCGCCACAGGCCTCCGGTCGCCACTTAATATCCCTTCACAGAATCTTCAAAGACAGACTTTCCAAACTGGGAAATGTAGAGTAACCTTTGACTCTGTGAAATGAATGAACATGACAGAGAGAAGTTTCGTGGAACGCTTCTTTCTGGGTTTTATTTCAGGATATTTCACTTTTCGCCACAGTCTTCCATGCGCTTCAAAATATTACTTTTTCGATTTTACAGGAACAGTGTTCAAACACTGCCTTATGAGAAAAGAGGCATGACTCCCTGAGTGGAATGCACACATCACAAAGCAGTTTCTCAGAAAACTTCTATCCACTTGTAATCTGAAGATAAGTCCTTTTTCACCATAGGCCTGAATGTGCTCTGGAATGTCCCTTCGCAGATCCATCCATGACGGAGTTTCCAAACTGCATAATATAAGGAAAGTTTTATGTATGTGAGAGATGAATAAGCAAATCTATCACAAAGCAGTTTCACAGAAATCTTCTTTCCAGTTTTTGTTTGAGGATATTTCCTTTATCACCATAGCTGTCCGTATACTCCTGGAAGTCCCCTGGTAGCTTTTTCTCCAAAAGGGATTCCGCATTCCTCTATGAGAAGTAAAGTGTAACTCTGTGAGTGGAATGTACATGTCACAAAGTAGTTGCTCAGAGATCTTCTCTCCAGATTCTATCTGAAGATATTTCAGTTTTCACAATAAGCCTCAAAGTGCTCCCGACTCTACCTTAGCTAACTAAGCTAAAACAGTGTTAGAGTACTGCTCATGAAAACAGAAGCTTAACTGTGCGAGTGGAATTCACATGACACAGAGCAGTTTCACAGAAAGCTTCCTTCTGATTTCTGTCAGAAGTTGTTTCTTTTTCAGGATACTCTATAGAACGTTCCCAAATGTCCTCTTTCAGATTCCGCAGAACAGTGATTTCAAACTGCTCAATCCAAAGAATGATTTAACTCTATGAGATGAATACAAACATCACAAAAGAGTTGCTCAGAAAGCTTCTCTCCAATTTTCAATGGAAGGCATTTCTTGCTCACCACAGGCCTCCGGTTGCCAGTTAATATCCCTGCGCAGAATCCTCAAAGGCAGACTTTCTTAACTAGGAAATGTACAGTAAGCTTTAACTCTGTGAAATGAATGTACATGTCAGAGACCAGTTTCTTGGAATGCTTATTTCTGCGTTTTATTTGACAACATTTCACTTTTCACCATAGTCTTCAATGTGCTCCGAATATCACCTTTTTAGTTTTCCAGGAACAGTGTTCAAACTGTGCCTTATGAGAAGAAAGACATAACTCCCTGAGTGGAATGCACACATCTCCAAGCAGTTTGTCAGAAAGCTTCTCTCCAGTTTTTATCTGACGATATTTCCTTTTTCACCAGAGGCCCGAATATGCTCCCAAATATTCCTTTGCCAATCCATCCATGACGGAGTTTCCAAACCACATAATGTAAAGAAAATTTTAACTATGTGAGATGCATAAACATAGCAAAAACCTGATTCACAGAAAGCTTCTTTCCAGTTTTTATCTGAATATAGTTCCTTTTTCAACATAGTCCTGAACGTGTTCCCAGATGTCCTTTCGCAGATCCTTCCATGACAGAGTTTCCAAGCTGCGTAATGTAAAGAAAGCTTTATTTATGTGACACGAATACACACATCACTGAGCAGTTTCATAGAAAACTTCTTTCTAGTTTTTACCTGAGGGTAATTCCCTTTTCACCATGGGCATCAACATGCTCCCCAATATCACTTGGTACCTTTTTCTCCAAAAGGGTTTCCCCAATGCTGTATGAGAAGAGAGGTATAACACTGTGAGTAGAATGCACACGCCACAAGTCAGTTCCTCAGAATGCTTCTCTCCAGTTTCGTTCTGAACATACTTCCTTCTTCACCGTAAGCCTCGAAGTGCTCCCAAAAATCCCTTCACTCGCTAAACATAAACAGGGTTAGAAAACTGCTCAATAAAAGGAGAGGCTTAACTGAGTGAGAGGAATTAAAAAGACACAGAGCAGTTTCACAGAAAGCTTCCTTCTAGATTTTACCTGAAGATATTTCTTTCTCCATATTCTAAGGAGCATTCCCAAATTCCCTGCCTCAGATTAAACAAAAAAAAAGCGATTTCAAACTGCTCAATTCAAAGAATGTTTTAACTCTATGAGACAATTACAAACATCACAATGCAGTTTCTCACAAAGCTTCTCTCTAGTTTTCATTGGAAGACGTTTCCTTGCTCATCACAAGCTTGATGGTGCCACTTAATATGCCTTCACAGATTCTTCAAAGACAGAGTTTCCAAACTGGGCAAGGTAGGGTTAGCTTTAACTCTGTGAAATGAATGCGCATATCAGAAAGCAGTTTCTTGGAACACTTCTCTCTGTGTTTTATTTGAGGATATTTCACTTTTCACCATAGTCTTCAATGTGCTCCAAAATACCACATTTTGGGTTTTACTGGAACAGTGTTCCAACACTGCCTTATGAGAAAGAGGTATAACTCCCTGAGTGGAATGCACACATCACAAACAGTTTCTCAGAAAGTTTCTCTCCAGTTTTCATCTGAAGATATTTCCTATTTCACCATAGGCCTGAATGTGCTCCCAAATGACCCTTCGCGAATCCGTCCATGATGGCGTTTCAAAATTTCGTGAAAGAAAAAAAGCTTTATCTATGTGAGATGAATAAACATATCTATCATAAGGCAGTTTCATAGAAATCTTCTTTACATTTTTTGTTTCAGAATATTACCTTTCTCACCATAGCCATCCATATACTACTGAATGTCGCCTGGTGGCTTTTTCTCCAAAAGGGATTCCATAATTCTCTATGAGAAGAAAAGTATAACTCTGTGAGTGGAATGCACACATCACAAAGCAGCTCCACGGAAATCTTCTCTCAAGTTTCCATGTGAAGATATTTCCATTTTCACCATAAACCTCAAAGCCTTCCCGAGTATCCCTTAGCTGACTAAACTAAAACAGTGTTAGAATACTGCTCATTGAAAACAGAAGTTTAACTGTGTGAGTGGAATTCACGTGACACAGAGCAGTTTCACAGAAACCTTCCTTCTGGTTTTTATCGGAGGGTATTTCTTTTTCAGCATATTCTTAAGAGCGTTCCCAGATGTCCTTTCTCAGGTTCCACAGAAAGAGTGATTTCAAACTGCTCAATCCAAAGAATGATTTACCACTATGACATGAACACACACATGACAAAGCAGTTGCTCAGAAATCCTTTCTGCAGTATTCAAAGGAAGACATTTCCTTTATCATCACAGGCATCCATTCGCCAATTAATATACCTTTGCAGATTCCTCAAAGACAGACTTTAAAAACTTTGAAATGTAGAGTAAGCTTTAATTCTCTGAAATGAATGCACATGTCAGAGAGCTGTTTCTTGTAATGCTTCTTTCTGGGTTTTATTTTAGGATAATTCACTTTTCACTATAGTCTACCATGCGCTCTGAAACATTACTTTTTCGGTTTTACAGCAACAGTGTTCAACCACTGCCTTATGAGAAAACAGGTATAACTTCCTGAGTGCAATGAACACATCACAAAGCAGTTTCTCAGAAAGCTTCTATCCAGTTTTTATCTGAAGATATTACCTTTTTCATGATAGGCCTGAATGTGCTCCTGAATGTCGCTTTGCGAATCCGTCCATGATGGAGTTTCAAAACTGCATAATAGAAAGTTTTATCTATGCGAGATGAATAAACATGTCTATCACAAAGCAGTTACACAGAAAGCTTCTTTCCAGTTTTTGTCTCACGATATTTCCTTTTTCACCATAGCCGTCCCTGTACTCCCGAATGTCCCTTGGTAGCTGTTTCTCCAAAAGTTATTCCCCAATTCTCTATGAGAAGGAAGGTATAATTCGGTGAGTGGAATACACGCGTCACAAAGCAGCTACTCGGAAAGCTTCTCTCCAGTTTCTCTCTGAAATTATTTCCTTTTCACCATAAACCTCAAAGCATTCCCAAATATCCCTTCATAGACTAAACAAAAACAGTGTCAGAATACTGCTCAATGAAAAGAGAAGTTTAATTGTGCAAGTGGAATTCACACGACACATAGCAGTTTCACAGAAAGCTTCCTTCTGGAGACAGAAACACAAAAACCCTCCAAGAAATCAATGAATCCAGGAGTTGGTTTTTTGAAAAGATCAACAAAATTGATAGACCATTAGCAAGACTAATAAAGAAGAAAAGAGAGAAGAATCAAATAGATGCAATAAAAATTGATAAAGGGGATATCACCACCAACCCCACAGAAATACAAACTACCATCAGAGAATACTATAAACTCCTCTATGCAAATAAACTAGAAAATCTAGAAGAAATGGATAATTTCCTGGACACTTACACTCTCCAAAGACTAAACCAGGAAGAAGCTGAATTCCTGAATAGACTAATAGCAGGCTCTGAAATTGAAGCAATAATTAATAGCCTACCAACGAAAAAAAGTCCAGGACCAGATGGATTCACAGGTGAATTCTACCAGAGGTACAAGGAGGAGTTGGTACCATTCCTTCTGAAACTATTCCAATCAACAGAAAAAGAGGGAATCCTCCCTACCTCATTTTATGAGGCCAACATCATCCTGATACCAAAGCCTGGCAGAGACACAACAAAAAAAGAGAATTTTAGAACAATATCCCTGATGAACATTGATGCAAAAATCTTCAATAAAATACTGGCAAACCAGATTCAGCAGCATATCAAAAAGCTTATTCACCATGATCAAGTGGGCTGCATCCCTGGGATGCAAGGCTGGTTCAACATTCGCAAATCAACAAACTTAATCCAGCATATATACAGAACCAAAGACAAAAACCACATGATTATCTCAATAGATGCAGAAAAGGCTTTTGACAAAATTAAACAGCCCTTCATGCTAAAAACGCTCAATAAATTCGGTATTGATGGATTGTACCTCAAAATAATAAGAGCTATTTCTGACAAACCCACAGCCAATATCATACTGAATGGGCAAAAACTGGAAAAATTCCCTTTGAAAAATGGCACAAGACAGGGATGCCCTCTCTCACCACTCTTATTCAACATAGTGTTTGAAGTTCTGGCTAGGGCAATCAGGCAAGAGAAAGAAATCAGGGGTATTCAGTTAGGAAAAGAAGAAGTTAAATTGTCCCTCCTTGCAGATGACATGATTGTATATTTAGAAAACCCCATTGTCTCAGCCCAAAATCTCCTTAAGCTGATAAGAAACTTCAGCAAAGTCTCAGGATACAAAATTAATGTGCAAAAATCACAAGCATTCGTATACACCAGTAACACACAAACAGAGAGCCAAATCATGAATGAACTTCCATTCACAATTGCTTCAAAGAGAATGAAATACCTAGGAATCCAACTTACAAGGGATGTAAAGGACCTCTTCAAGGACAACTACAAACCACTGCTCAGTGAAATAAAAGAGGACACAAACAAATTGAAGAACATACCATGCTCATGGATAGGAAGAATCAATATCATGAAAATGGCCATAATACCCAAGGTTATTTACAGATTCAATGCCATCCCCATAAAGCTACCAATGAGTTTCTTCACAGAATTGAAAAAAACTGCTTTAAAGTTCATATGGAACCAAAAAAGAGCCCGCATTGCCAAGACAATCCTAAGTCAAAAGAACAAAGCTGGAGGCATCACGCTACCTGACTTTAAACTATTTTACAAGGCAACAGTAACCAAAACAGCATGGTACTGGTACCAAAACAGAGATATAGATCAATGGAACAGAACAGAGTCCTCAGAAATAATACCACACATCTATAGCCATCTGATCTTTGACAAACCTGAGAGAAACAAGAAATGGGGAAAGGATTCCCTATTTAATAAATGGTGCTGGGAAAATTGGCTAGCCATAAGTAGAAAGCTGAAACTGGATTCTTTCCTTACTCCTTATACGAAAATCAATTCAAGATGGATTAGAGACTTAAATGTTAGACCTAATACCATAAAAACCCTAGAAGAAAACCTAGGTCGTACCATTCAGGACATAGGCAAGGGCAAGGACTTCACATCTAAAACACCAAAAGCAATGGCAACAAAAGCCAAAATTGACAAATGGGATCTCATTAAACTAAAGAGCTTCTGCACAGCAAAAGAAACTACCATCAGAGTGAACAGGCAAACTACAGAATGGGAGAAAATTTTTGCAATCTACTCATCTGACAAAGGGCTAATATCCAGAACCTACAAATAACTCAAACAAATGTACAAGAAAAAAACAAACAACCCCATCAAAAAGTTGGCAAAGGATATGAGCACACATTTATCAAAAGAGGACATTCATACAGCCAACAGACACATGAGAAAATGCTCATCATCACTGGCCATCAGAGAAATGCAAATCAAAACCACAATGAGATACCATCTCACACCAGTTAGAATGGCAATCATTAAAAAGTCAGGAAACGACAGGTGTTGGGGAGGATGTGGAGAAATAGGAACACTTTTACACTGTTGGTGGGATTGCAAACTAATTCAACTATTATGTGTGGCGATTCCTCAAGGAACTAGAACTAGAAGTACCATATGAGCCAGCCATCCTATTACTGGGTATATACCCAAAGGATTATAAATCATGCTGTTATAAAGACACATGCACACATATGTTTATTGTGGCACTATACCCAATAGCAAAGACTTGGAATCAACCCAAACGTCCATCAGTGACAGACTGGATTAAGAAAATGTGGCATATACACCATGGAATACAATGCAACCATAAAAAGGGATGAGTTTGTGTCCTTTGTAGGGACATGGATGCATCTGGAAACCATCATTCTCAGCAAACTATCGCAAGAACAGAAAATCAAACACCACATGTTCTCACTCATAGGTGGGAACTGAACAATGAGATCACTTGGACTCGGGAAAGGGAACATCATACACTGGGGCCTATCATGGCTAGGGGGGAGGGGGTGGGATTGCACTGGGTGTTATACCTGATGTAAATGACGAGTTGATGGGTACTGACGAGTTGATGGATGCAGCACGCCAACATGGCACAAGTATACATATGTGACAAACCTGCACATTATGCACATGTACCCTAGAACTTAAAGTATAATAATAAAAAAAAAAAGAAAGAAAGAAAGTTTCCTTCTGGTTTCGATCTGAGGTTATTTCTTTTTCAGGATATTCTGAGGACCGTTCTGAAATGTCCTATCTCAGATTCCACAGAAACAGTGATTTCAAACTGCTCAATCCAAATAATGATTTAACTCTATGAGATGAATACAAACATCCCAAAAGAGTTGCTCAGAAATCGTCTCTCCAATTTTCAATGGAAGACATTTCCTTGCTCACCACAGGCCTCTAGTCGCCAATTCATATCCCTTCACAGAATCCTCAAAGACAGACATTCCAAACTGGGAAATGTAGAGTAAGCTTTAACTCTCTGAAATGAATGCACATGTCAGAGAGCAGTTTCTTGGAATGCTTCTTTCTGGGTTTTATTTCAGGATATTTCACCTTTCGCCATAGTCTTCCATGCGCTTCGAAATATTACTCTTTCGGTTTTACAGGAACAGTGTTGAATCACTGCCTTATGAGGAAAGAGGTATAGCTCCCTGAGTGGAATGCACACATCCAATGCCGTTTCTCAGAAACCTTCTATCCAGTTTTTATCTGAAGATATCTCCTTTTCCACCATAGGCCTGAATCTGCTCCCAAATGTCCCTTCGCAGATCTGTCCATAATGGAGTTTTCAAATGGTGTAAAATAAGGAAAATTTTATCTTTGTGAGATGAATAATAATATCTCTCACAAAGCAGTTTCACAGAAATTTTCTTTCCAGTTTTTGTCTGAGGATATTTCCTTTTTCACCATAGCTGTCCCTATACTCTTGAATGTCTCTTGGTAGCTTTTTCTCCTAAAGGGATTCCCCACTCCTATCTGAGTAGAAGGGTATAATTCTGTGAGTGCAATGCACAAGTCACAAAGCAGCTCCTCAGTAAGCTTCTCCCAGTTTCTATCTGAAGGTATTTCCTTTTTCACTGTAGGCCTCAAAGGGCTCCCCAATATCCCCTCGCAGACTAAACTAAAAAGGTGTTTGAGTACTGCTCAATGAAAAAAGAAGTTTAACTGTACGAGTGGAATTCATACAACAGAGAACGGTTTCACAGATAGCTTCCTTCTGGTTTCTATCTGAGGTTACTTTTATTCAGGATATTCTAAACAGCATTCCCAAATGTCCTTTCTCAGATTCCACAGAAACAGTGATTTCAAACTGCTCAATCCAAACAATGATTTAACTCTATGAGATGAATACAAACATCACAAAAGAGTTGCTCAGAAAGCTTCCCTCCAATTTTCAATGGAAGACATTTCCTTGCCCGCCACAGGCCTCCAGTTGCCACTTAATATCCCTTTGCGGAATCCTCAAAGATAGGCTTTCCAAACTGGGAATGTAGAGTAAGCTTTAAGTCTGTGTATGAATGGACATGTCAGAGAGCAGTTTCTTGAAATACTTCTTTCTGGGTTTTATTTGACGCCATTTCTCTTTTCGCCATATTCCTCAATGTGTTCTGAATATAACATTTTTGTTTTACAGAAACAGTGCTCAAACAGTGCCTTATGAGAAAAAAGGTATAACTCCTTGAGTGGAATGCACGTATCATCAATCAGTTTCTCAGAAACTTCTCTCCAGTTTTTATCTGACGATATTTCCTTTTTCACCATAGGCCCAAATGTGTTCCTGAATATCTCTTTGTCGATCCATCCATGACAGAGTTTCCAAGCTGTGTAATGTAAAGAAAGCTTTATCTATGTGAGATGAATAAACATAGCAAAAAGCAGATTCACAGAAAGCTTCTTTCCAGTTTTTATCTGAAGATATTTCCTTTTTCATCATAAGCCTCAAAGTGCTCCCGAATATCCCTTCACACGCTAAACATAAACAAGGTTACAAAACTGCTCAATGAAAAGAGAGGCTTAACTGAGTGAGAGGAAATAAGAAGACACAGAGCAGTTTCACAGTAAGCTTTCTTCTGGATTTTACCTGAGGATATTTCTTTCTCCATATTCTAAGGAACATTCCCAAATGTTCTTCCTCAGATTCCATGGAAACAGTGATTTCAAAGTGCTCAATGCAAAGAATGGTTTAACTCTATGACATGAATACACATGCCACAAAGCAGTTGCTCAAAAAGCTCCTCTCCAGTTTTCATCAGGAGACGTTTCCTTGCTCACCCCAAGCCTCCGGGTGCCACTAAATATACACTCACAGATTCCTCAAAGACAGAGTTTCCAAACTGGGCTACATAGAGTAAGCTTTAACTCTGTGAAATGAATGCACATATCAGAGAACCGTTTTCTGAAATGCTTCTTTCTTCGTTTTATTTGAGGATATTTCACTTTTCACCATAGTCTTCAATGCGCTCCGAAATATCACTTTTTTGGTTTTACATGAACAGTGTTCAAACAATGCCTTATGAGAAAAAAGATATAACTCCCTGAGTGGAATGCACACATCACAAAGAAGTTTCTCAGAAAGCTTCTCTCCAGTTTTTATCTGATGATATTTCCTTTTTCACTATAGGCCCGAATGTGACCCTGAATATCCCTTCACAGATCCATCCATGACGGAGTTTCCAAGCTATGTAATGTAACGACAGCTCTATCTATGTGAGCTGCATAAACCTAGTAAAAAGCAGATTCACAGAAAGCTTCTTTCCAGTTTCTATCTGAAGATAGTTCCTTTTTCACCATAGTCCTGTATGTGCTCCCGAATGTCCCTTCGTGGATCCTTCCATGACAGAGTTTTCCTGCTGCATAATGTAAAGAAAGCTTTATCTATGTGAGATGAATACACATAGCACAGAGCAGTTTCACAGAAAGCCTCTTTCCAGTTTTTGTGTGAGGCTATTTCACTTTTCACCATAGGCGTCAATATGCTCCCGAATATCACATAGTACCTTTTTCTCCAAGAGTTTCCCCGATGTTGTATGAGAAGAGAGGTATAACACTGTGAGTGGAATGCACACGTCAAAAGCTGTTCCTAGGAAAGCTTCTCTCCAGTTTGTATCTGAACATACTTCCTTTTTCACCATAAGCTTCAAAGTGCTTCTGAATATCCCTTTGCATGCTAAACATAAACAGGGTTAGAAAACTGCTCAATGAAAAGAGAAACTTAAATGAGTGAGAGGAATTCACATGACACATAGCAGTTTCACAGAAAACTTCCTTCTGTTTTCTATCTGAGGTTATTTCTTTTTCAGGGTATTCTGAAGAGCATTCCCAAATGTCCTTTCTCAGATTCCACAGAAACAGTGATTTCAAACTGCTCAATCCAAAGAATGATTTAACTCTATGAGATGAATACAAACATCACAAAAGAGTTGCTCAGAAAGCTTCTCTCCAATTTTCAACAGACGACATTTCCTTGCTTGCCACAGGCCTCCGGTTGCCACATAATATCCCTGGCAGGATCCTCAAAGACAGATTATCCAAACTGGAACATGTTGAGTAAGCTTTAACTTTGTGAAATGACTGGACATGTCAGAGAACATTTTCTTGGAATGTTTCTTTCTGAATTTCATTTGATGACATTTCACTTTTTGCCATAGTCTTCAATGTGCTCCGAATATCCCTTAGGAAGTTTTACAGGAACAGCATACAAACAGTGCCTTATGAGAAGACAGGTAAAATTCCCTTAGAGGAATGCACATATTACCAAGCAGTTTCTCAGAAAGCTTCTCTCCAGTTTCTATCTGACGATATTTCCTTTTTCACCATAGGCCTGAATGTGATCCTGAATATCCCCATGCAGACCCATCCATGACGGAGTTTCTAAGCTGCGTAATGTAAAGATAGCTTTATCTATGTGAGATGAATAAACATAGCAAAAAGCAGATTCACAGAAAGCTTCTTTCCGGTTTTTATCTGAAGATATTTCCTTTTTCACCATAGTCCTGAATGTGTTCCCGAATATCCCTTCGTGGATCAATCCATGACAGAGTTTCCAACTGCGTAATGTAAAGAAAGCTTTAATTATGTGAGATGAATACACATATCACAGAGCAGTTTCATAGAAAGCTTTTTTCCAGTTTTTATCTGAGGTTATATCCCTTTTCACCATAGGCATCAATATGCTCCCGAATGTCACTTGGTACCTGTTTCTCCAAAAGGGTTTCCCCAATGCAGTATGAGAAGAGAGGTATAACACAGTGAGTGGAATGCACATGTTGCATATCACAGAACAGTTTCATAGAAAGCTTCTCTCCAGCTGGGCGTGGTGGCTCAAGCCTGTAATCCCAGCACTTTGGGAGGCCAAGATGGGCGGATCATGAGGTCAGGAGATCGAGACCATCCTGGCTAACACGGTGTCTCTATTAAAAAATAGAAAAAAACTAGCCAGGCGTGGTGGTGGGTGCCTGTAGTCCCAGCTACTCGGGAGGCTGAGGCAGGATAATGGCGGGAACCTGAGAGGCGGAGCTTGCAGTGAGCCGAGATCGCACCACTGCACTCCAGCCTGGGTGACAAAGCGAGACGCCATCTCAAAAAAAAAAAAAAAAAAAAAAAGAAAAAGAAAAAGAAAAAAAGAAAGCTTCTCTCCAGTTTTTATCTGATTACCTGTTTCACCATTGTCATGTATGGGCTCCCAAATATCCCTTTGTGGATCCGTCCATGACAGAGGTCCCACACTGCGTAATGAAAATCAAGCTTTATCGTCATGAGATGAATTAACATAGCAAAAAGCAGATTCACAGAAAGCTTCTCTCCAGTTTTATCTGAAGATATTTCCTTTTTTGCCATAGGCCTGAATATGATTGTGAATGTCCCTTCATGGATCCGTCCATGATGGAGTTTCCAGGCTGAGTAACATAAAGAAAGCTTTATTGATGTGCGACGAATAAACATAGCAAAAAGCAGACTCACAGAGAACTTCTTTCCAGTTTTTATCTGAAGATATTTCCTTTCTCACCATAGGCCTGAATGTGCTTCCAAATGTCCCTTCGCGGATCCGTCCATGACAGAGTTTCCAAACTGCGTAATATAAAGAAAGTTTTATCTATTTAAGATGAATAAATATATCTATCACAAAGCATTTACACAGAAAGCTTCTTTTCAGTTTTTACCTGAGGATATTTCCTTTTTACCGTAGCCCTCCATACAGTGAATGTCCCCTGGTAGCTTTTTCTCCAAAAGGAATTTCCCAATCCTCTATGAGATAAAAGGTATAATTCTGTGAGTGGAATGCACACATCACAAAGCAGCTCCTTGGAAAGCTTCTCTCCAGTTTCTATCTGAAGATATTTCCGTTTTCACCATGAGCCTCAAAGTGCTCCGGAATATCCCTTTGCAGACTAAACATAAACAGTGTTAGAAAACTGCTTAATGAAAAGAGATGCTTAACGTGTGAGAGGAACTCACTTGACACATAGTAGTTTCACAAAAAGCCTCCTTGTGGTGATTATCTGAGGTTATTTCTTTCTCCGTATTCTAAAGAGTGTTCCCAAATGTCCTTCCTCAGATTCTACAGAAACAGTGATTTCAAACCACTCAAACAAAAAATGGTTTAACTCTATGAGATGAATACACACATCACAAAGCAGTTGCTCAGAAAGGTTTTCTCCGGTTTTCATCAAAAGACGTTTCCTTGCTCACCAGAGGCCTCCAGGCGCCACTTAATATCCCTTTGCAGATTCCTCACAGACAGAATTTCCAAACTGGGCAGCATAGAGTTAGTTTTAACTCTGTGAAATGAATGCACATATCAGAGAGCAGTTTCTTGGAACGCTTCTTTCTGGCTTTTATTTGAGGATATTTCACTTTCCACCATAGTCTTCAATGGGCTTCCAAATATCACTTTTTCGGTTTTACAGGAACAGTGTTCAAAACACTGCCTTATGAGAAAAGAGGTATAACTCCCTGAGTGGGATATACATATCACAAAGCAGTGTCTCAGTAGGCTTCTCTCCACTTTTCATCTGAAGATATTTCCTTTTTCACCATAGTCCTGAATGTGCTCCTGAATGTCCCTTCCTGGATCTGTCCATGAAAGAGTTTTCAAACTATGTAATGTAAAGAAAGCTTTATCTATGTGACATGAAGGCACATATCACAGAGCAGTTTCACAGAAAGCTTCTTTCCAGTTTTTGTCTGAGGCTGTTTCCCTTTTCCCAATAGGGGTTATTGTGCTCCGAATATCTCTTGGTACCTTTTTCTCCAAAATAGTTTCTCTGATGCTGTATGAGAAGAGAGGTATAACACTGTGAGTGGAATGCCCACGTCACAAAGCAGTTCCTCGGAAAGCTTCTTTACAGTTTCTATCTGAACGTGTTCCCTTTTTCACAGTAAGCTTCAAAGCACTCCCGAATATTCCTTCATGTGCTAAACATGAACAGTGTTAGAAAATTGCTCATTGAAAAGAGAAGCTTAACTGAGCAAGAGGTATTCACACGACACATAGTAGTTTCACAGTAAGCTTCCTTCTTTTTTTTTTATCTGAGGGTATATAATTCTCCATATTATAAAGAGCATTCCCAAGTGTCCTTTCTCAGATTCCCCAGAAACAGTGATTGCAAACTGCTCAATCCAAAGAATGATTTAACTCCATGAGATGAATACAAACATCACAAAAGAGTATATCAGAAAGCTTCTCTCCAATTTTCAACGGAAGACATTTCGTTGCTAGCCACAGGCCTCTGGTTGCCACTTAATATCACTTCGCAGAATCCTCAAAGACAGACTTTCCAAACTGGAAAATGTAGAGTAAGCTTTATTTCTGTGAAAGGAATGGACATGTCAGAGAGCAGTTTTTTGGAATGTTTCTTTCTGGGTTTTACTGGACGACATTTCACTTTTAGCCATAGTCTTCAATGTTCTCTGAATATCACTTTTGTAGTTTTACAGGAACAGTGTTGAAAGAGTGCCTTATGTGAAAAAAATGTCTTACTCACTGAGTGGAATGAAAGCTTCTCTCCAGTTTTTAACAGACAATATTTCCTTTTTCACCATAGGCACAAGAATGATTTAACTCTATGAGATGAGTACACACATCACAAGGTAGTTGCTCGAAAGCTTCTCTCCAGTTTTCAACGGAAGACATTTCCTTGCTTGACACAGGCCTTCCCGGTCGCCACTTAATATCCCTTCACAGAATCCTCAAAGACAGACTTTTCAAACTCGGAAATGTAGAGTAAGCTTTAACTCTCCGAAATGAATGCACATGTCAGATAGTAGTTTCTTGGAATGCTTCTTTCTGGGTTTTATTTGAGGATACTTCACTTTTCTTCATAGTCTTTAATGCGCTCCGAAGAATCACTTTTTTGGTTTTACAGGAACAATGTTCAAACACTGCCTTATGAGAAAAGAGGTATAACTTCCTGAGTGGAAGGCACACATCACCAAGCAGTTTCACAAAAAGCTTCTTTCCAGGTTTTATCTGAAGACATTTCCATTTTCACCAGAGTCTTGAATGTGCTCCTGAATGTCCCTTTGGGGATCCGTCCATGACAGAGTTACCAAGCTGTATAACGTAAAGAAAGCTTTATCTATGTGAGATGAATAAACACAGCAAAAAACAGATTCACAGAAAGCTTCTTTCCAGTTTTCACCCGAAAATATTTCCTTTTTCACCATAGTCGTGAATGTGCTCCCAAATGTACCTTTGCGGATCCTTCCATGTCAGAGTTTCCAAGATGTGTACTGTAAAGGAAGCTTTATCTATATGAGATGAATACATATATCACAGAGCTGTTTCACAGAATGCTTCTTTCCTGTTTTTATCTGAGGCTATTTCCGTTTTCACAAGAGGCATCAATATGCTCCAGGATATCCCTTGGTAAATTTTTCTCCAAAGGGGTTTCCCTG
This sequence comes from Macaca mulatta, assembly GCF_049350105.2. Classification (NCBI taxonomy): domain Eukaryota; kingdom Metazoa; phylum Chordata; class Mammalia; order Primates; family Cercopithecidae; genus Macaca; species Macaca mulatta. The sequence continues at coordinate 56,955,642 of NC_133413.1, forward strand.
ATGCTGTATGAGAAGAGAGGTATAACAGTGTAAGTGGAATGCACACGTCACAAAGCAGTTCCTCAGAAACCTTCTCTCCAGTTTTTATCTGAACACACTTCCGTTTTCACCGTAAGCTTCAAAGCGCTCCTGAAAATCTGTTTGCATGCGAAACATAAGCAGTGTTAGAATATGGCTCAATGCAAACAGAAGCTTAACTGTGTGAGCAGAATTCACACAGCACAGAGCAGTTTCACATAATGCTTCCTTCTGGTTTCTATCTCAGGGTATTCCTTTTTCAGCATATTCTAAAGAGCATTCCCAAATGTCCTTTCTCAGGTTCCACAGAAACAGTGATTTCAAACTTCTCAATCCAAAGAATGGTTTAACTCTATGAGAGGAATACACACATCAAAAACCAGTTGCTCAGAAAGCTTCTCTCCAGTTTTCATCGGAAGTCGTTTCCTTGCTCACCACAAGCCTCCTGGCGCCACTTAATATCCCTTCACGGATTCCTAAAAGTCAGACTTTCCAAACTGGACGATGCAGAGTAAGCTTTAACTCTGTGAAATGAATGCACATATCAGAGAGCAGTCTCTTGGAACGCTTCTCTCTGGGTTTTATTTGAGGATATTTCGCTTTTCGCCATAGTCTTCAATGCGCTCAGAAATATCCCTTTTTCGGTTTTCCAGGAACAGTGTTCAGACAGTGCCTTATGAGAAGAAAGGTATAACTCCCTGAGTGAAATGTACAAATCACCAAGCAGTTTCTAAGAAAGCTTCTCTCCATTTTTTACCTGATGATATTTCCTTGTTTACTAAAGGCTCGAATGTGATCCCGAATATCCCTTCGTGGATCCATCCATGACGGAGTTTCCAAGCTGCATAATGTAAAGAAAGTTTTATATATGTGAGATGCATATACATATCTATCACAAAACCTTTACACAGAAAGCTTCGTTTCAGTTTTGCCTGAGAATATTTCCTTTTTCATCGTAGCCCCCCATATGGTGAATGTCCCTTGGTAGCTTTTAATCCAAAAGGGATTTCATAATCCTGTATGAGAAAAAACATATAACTCTGTGAGTGGAATGCACACGTCACAAAGCAGGTCCTTGGAATGCTTCTCTCCAGTTTCTGTCTGAAGACATTTCCTGTTTCACCATAAGTCTCAAAGCACTACCAAATATCCCTTCACAGGCTAAACATAAAAGGATTAGAAAACTGCTCAGTGAAAAGAGAGGCTTACTGAGTGAGGGGAATTAAGACGACACAGAGCAGTTTCACAGAAAGCTTCCTTCCGTATTTTACCTGAGGATATTTCTTTCTCCGTATTCTAAGGAACGCTGAAAAATATCCTTACTGAGATTCCACAAAAACAGTGATTTCAAACTGCGGAATCCAAAGAATGGTTTAACTATATGAGACGAATACACACATCACAAAGTAGTTGCTCAGGAAGTTTCTCTCCAGTTTTCAACAGAAGTCGTTTCCTTACTCACCACAAGCCTCTGGGAGCCACTTAATATCCCTTCACAGATTCCTTAAAGACAGACTTTCCAAACTGGGCAAAGTAGAGTAAGATTTAACTCTGTAAAATGAATTAACATATCAGAGAGCAGTTTATTGAAACGCATCTGTCTGGGTTTTAATTGAGGATATTTCACTTTTCACCATAGTCTTCAATGCGTTTTGAAATATCACTTTTTCGGTTTTACAGGAACAGTGTTCAAACACTGTCTTATGAGAAAGGAGGTATAACCCCCTGAGTGGAATGCACACATAACAAAGCAGTTTCTCAGAAAGCTTCTCTCCAGTTTTTATCTGAAGATATTTCCTTTCTCACCATAGGCCTGAAGGTGCTCCAGAATGTCCCTTCGTGAATCTGTCCATGACGGTGTTTCAAAACTGGGTAATAGAAAGAAAGTTTTATCTATGTGAGATGAATAAACATATCTGTCACAAAGCAGTTTCACAGAAAGCTTCCATCCAGTTTTTGTCTGAGGATATTTCCTTTTTCACCATAGCCATCCACATACTCCCGAACGTCCCCTAGTAGCTTTTTCTCCAAAAGGGATTCCCCAATCCTCTATGAGAAGAAAAGTGTAACTCTGTGAGTGGAGTGCATACGTCAAAACGCAGCTCCTCGTAAATCTTCTCTCCAGTTTCTATCTGAAGATATTTCCATTTTCACCATAAGCCTCAAAGCATTCCAGGTATCCCTTAGGTGACTAAACTAAGACAGTGTTAGAATACTGCTCAATGAAAACAGAAGCTTAACTCTGCGAGTGGATTTCACATGACACAGAGCAGTTTCACAGAATGTTTCCTTCTGGTTTTTATCGGAGGGTATTTCTTTTTCAGCACATTCTTAAGAGCGTTCCCAAATCTCCTTTCTCAGGTTCCACAGAAAGGGTGATTTCAAACTGCTCAATCCAAAGAATGATTTAACTCTATGAGATGAATACACACATCTCAAAGCACTTGCTCAGAATGCTTCTCTCCAGTTTTCAATGGAAGACATTTCCTTGCTCACCAGAGGCCTACGGTCGCCACTTAATATCCATTTGCAGAATACTCAAAGACAGACTTTCTGAACTGGGAAATGTAGAGTAAGCTTTAACTCTCTGAAATGAATGTACATGTCAGATAGAAGTTTCTTGGAATGCTTCTTTCCCTGTTTTATTTGGCAACATTTCACTTTTCACCGTAGTCCTCCATGTGCTCTGAAATATTACTTTTTCAGTTTCACAGGAACAGTGTTCAAACACTGCCTTATGAGAAAAGAGGTATAACTCCCTGAGTGGAATGCATACATCACAAAGTAGTTTCTCAGAAAGCTTCTATACAGTTTTTATCTGAAGATATCTCCCCTTCCCCACATGCCTGAATGTGCTCCCGAATGTCCCTTTGCGGATTCGTGCATGATGGAGTTTCCAAACTGCGTAACATAAGAAAAGTTTTAACTATGTGAGATGAATAAATATATCTAACACAAAGCAGTTTCACAGAAATCTTCTTTCCAGTTTTTGTCTGAGGATATTTCCTTTTTCACCATAGTTATCCCTATACTCCCCAATGTCTCTTGGTAGCTTTTTCTCCAAAAGGGATTCCGGAATCCTCTATGAGAAGAAAGGTACATTTATGTAAGTGGAATGCACACGTCACAAAGCAGCTCCTCAGAAAGCTTCTCTCCAGTTTCTATCTGAAGATATTTCCTTTTTCACTGTAAGCCTCAAAGCATTCCTGAATATCCCTTCGCAGATTAAACAAAAGCAGTGTTATAATACCGCTTAATGAAAAGAGAGGCTTAACAGTGTGAGTGGAATTCATGTGATACAGAGCAGTTTCAAAGAAAGCTTCCTTCTGGTTTCTATCTGAGGTTATTTCTTTTTCAGGATATTCTAAAGAGCATTCCGAAATGCCCTTTCTCAGATTCCACAGAAACAGTGATTTCAAACTGCTCAATCCAAAGAATGATTTAACTCTATGAGATGAATACAAACATCACAAAAGAGTTGCGCAGAAAGCTTCTCTCCAATTTTCAATGGAAGACATTTCCTTGCTCGACACAGGCCTCCAGTTTCCACTTAATATCACTTCGCAGAACCCTCAAAGACCAACTGGGATATGTAGAGTAAGCTTTAACTTTGTGAAAAGAATGGACATGTCAGAGAACAGTTTCTTGAGGTGCTTCTTTCTGTTTTTTATTGGACGACATTTCACTTTTTGCCATAGTCTTCAATGTGCTCCGAATATCACTCTTTAAGTTTTACAGGAACAGTGTTCTAACTGTGCCTTATGAGAAAGAAGTTATAACTCCCTGAGTGGAATGCACACATCACCAAGCAGTTTCTCAGAAAGCTTGTCTCCATTTTTTATCTGACCATATTTTCTATTTCACCATAGGCCTGAAAGTGATCCCAAATATCCATTCACGGATCCATCCATGAGGGAGTTTCCAAGCTGCGTAATGTAAAGAAAGCTTTATCTATGTGAGATGAATAAACATAGCAAAAAGCAGATTCACAGAAAGCTTCTTTCCAGTTTTTATCTGAAGATATTTCCTTTTTCACCATAGTCCTGAATGTGCTCCCGAATGTCCCTTCGCGGATCTGTCCATGAGAGTTTCCAAGCTGCGTAATGTAAAGAAAGCTTTATCTATGTCAGATGATTACACATATCACAGAGCAGTTTCATAGAAAGTTTCTAGTTTTTGTCTGAGGCTATTTCCCTTGTCACCATAGGCATCAACATGCTCCCAAATATTACTTTATACCTTTTTCTCCAAAAGGGGTTCCCTAATGCTCTATGAGAAGAGAGGTATAACCTTATGAGTGGAATGCACACGTCACAAACCAGTTCCTCAGAATGCTTATCTCCAGTTCCCGTCTGAACATAATTCCTTTTCCACCATAAGCCTCAAAGCGCTCCTGAATATCCTTTCACAAGCTAAACATAAACAGGGTTAGAAAACTGCTCAATGAAAGGAGAGGCTTAATTGAGTGAGAGGAATTAAGACGACACAGAGCAGTTTCAAAGAAAGCTTCCTTCTGGATTTTACCTAAGGATATTTCTTTCTCCATATTCTAAGGAGAGTTCCCAAAGGTCCTTCCTCAGATTCCACAGAAACAGTGATTTCAAACTGCTCAATCCAAAGATTGATTTAACTCTATGAGATGAATACACACATCACAAAGCAGATGTTCACAAAGTTTCTCTCCAGTTTTCATCAGACTTTTCCTTGCTCATCACAAGCTTCCGGGCACCACTTAATATCCCTTCACAAATTACTCAAAGACAGAGTTTCCAAACTGGGTGACATAGAGTAAGCTTTAACTCTGTGAAATGGATGCACATATCAGAGAGCAATTTCTTGGAACACTTCTTTCTGGGTTTCATTTGAGGATATTTCACTTTTCGCTATAGTCTTCGATGCATTCCGAAATATCATTTTTCGGTTTTACAGGAACAGTGTTCAAACACTGCCTTATGAGAAAATAGGTATAACTCCCTGAATGGAATGCACACATCACAAAACAGTTTCTCAGAAAGCTTCTCTCCAGTTTTTATCTGAAGATATTTCCTTTCTCACCATAGGCGTGAATGTGCTTCCGAATGTCCCTTCACGAATTCGTCCATGACGGCGTTTCAAAACTGCATAATAGAAAGAAAGTTTTATCTATGTGAGATGAATAAACATATCTATCACAAAGCAGTTTCACAGAAAGCTTCTTTCCAGTTTTTGTCTGAGGATGTATCCTTTTTCACCATAGCCATCCATACACTCCCGAATGTCCCTTTGGTAGCTTTTTCTGCAAAAGGGATTCCCCAATTCTCTAGGAGAAGAAAGGTGTAAGTCTGTGATTGGAATGCACATGTCACAAAGCAGCTCCTCGGAAATCTTCTCTCCAGTTTCTATCTAAACATATTTCCTTTTCCACCATAAGCCTCAAAGCGTTCCTGAATATCCCTTCGCACGTTAAACATAAACAGTGTTAGAAAACTGCTCAATGCAAAGAGAAGCTTATCTGTGTGAGCGGAATTCACGCAATACAGAGCAGTTTCAGAGAAAACTTACTTCTAGTTTTTATCTGAAGGTATTTCTTTTTCAGCATATTCTAGAGAGCGTTCCAAATTTCCTTTCTCATGTTTCACAGAAACAGTGATTTCAAACTACTCAACCCAAGGAAAGATTTAACTCTGTGAGATGAATACACACATCACAAAGCAGTTTCTCAGAAAGCCTCTCTCCAGTTTTCACCGGAAGTCATTTCCTTGCTCACCACAGGTCTCCAGGCGCCACTTTATATCCCTTCGCATATTCCTCAAAGAAGGAGTTTCCACACTTGGCAATGTAGAGTTAGCTTTAACTCTGTGAAATGAATACACATATCCGAGGGCATTTTCTTGGAACATTTCTTTCCAGGTTTTATTTCAAAATATTTCACTTTTCCCCTGAGTCCTCAATGCGCTCCAAAATATCACTTTTTCCGTTTCACAGAAACAGTGTTCAAACACTACCTTATGAGAAAGAGGTATAACCCTCTGAGAGGAATGCACACATCACAAAGCAGTTTCTCAGAAAGCTTCCCTCTAGTTTTTATCTGAAGATATTTCCATTTTCACGATAGTCCTGAATGTGCTCCCGAATGTCCCTTAGCGGATCCGTCCACGACAGAGTTTCCGAACTGTATTATATAAAGAAAGTTTTATCTATGTGAGATGAATAAATATATCTATCACAAAGCAGTTTCACAGAAAGCTTCTTTCCAGTTTTTGTTTGAGCATAATTCCTTTTTCACCATAGCCATCCATAAACTCCGAAATGTCCCTTGGTGGCTTTTTCTCCAGAAGGGATTCCCCAATCCTCTATGAGAAGAAAGGCATAACTCTGTGAGTGGAATTCACACGTCATGAAGCAACTCCTCGGAAAGCTTCTCTACAGTTTCTATCTGAAGATATTTCCGCTTTCACCATGAACCTCAAAGCGCTCCTAAATATCCCTTCACAGACTAATCAAAAACAATGGTACAATACTGCTCAATGAAAAGAGAAGCTTAACTGTGTGAGTGGAATTCGCACGATTCAGAGAAGTTTCACAGAAAGCTTGCTTCTGGTTTTTATCTGAGGGTATTTCTTTTTCAGCATATTCTACAGAGCGTTCCCAAATGTCCTTTCTCAGGTTCCACAGAAACAGTGATTTCAAACTGCTCACTCCAAACAATGACTAAACTCTATGAGATGAAAACACACATCACAGTCAGTTGCTCAGAAACCTTCTCTACAATTTTCAATAAAAGAAACTTCCTTGCTCACCACAGGCCTCCAGGCACCACTTAATATCCCCTCGCAGATTCCTCAAAGACAGATTTTCCAAAGTGAGCAATGTAGAGAAAGCTTTAACTCTGTGAAATGAATGCACATATCAGAGAACAGTTTCTTGGAACGCTTCTTTCTGGATTTTATTTGAGGATATTTCACTTTTCACCATATTCTTCAATGCTCTCCAAAATATCACATTTTCGGTTTTACAGGAACAGTGTTCAAACACTGTCTTAGAGGAAAAGTGGTATAACTCCCTGAGTGGAATGTACACATCACAAAGCAGTTTCTCAGAAAGCTTCTCTCCAGTTTTTATCTGAAGATATTTCCTTTTTCTCCATAGGCCTGAATGTGATCCCGAATATCCCTTCGAGGTTCCGTCCATGACAGAATTTGAAAGCTACGTAATGTAAAGAAAGCTTTATCTGTGTTAGATGAATACACATAGCAAAAAGCAGATTCACAGAAAGCTTCTATCCAGTTTTATTTGAATGTATTTCCTTTTTCACCATAGTCCTGAATGTGCTCCTGAATGTCCCTTCGTGAATCTGTCCATGACGGAGTTTTCAGGCTGTGTAATGTAAAGAAAGCTTTATCTATGTGACATGAATACACATATCACAGAGCAGTTTCACAGAAAGCTTCTTTCCAGTTTCTGTCTGAAGCTATTTCCCTTTTCACCACAGGGATAAGTGTGCCTCCGTATATCTCTCGGTACATTTTTCTCCAAAAGGGTTTCCCTGAGGCTGTATGAGAAGAGAGGTATAACACTGTGAGTGGAATGCCCACGTCACAAAGCAGTTCCTTGGAAAGCTTCTCGCCAGTTTCTATCTGAACAAGTTTCCTTTTTCACCATAAGCCACAAAGCACTCCTGAATATCCCCTCACACACTAAACATAAACAGTGTTAGAAAATTGCTCAAAGTAAAAAGAAGCTTAACTGAGCCAGAGGTATTCACAGAACACATAGTAGTTTCACAGAAAGCTTCCTTCTTTTTTCTTATCTGAGGGTATTTCTTTCTCCACATTCTAAAGAGTGTTCCCAAATGTCCTTCCTCAGATTCCACAGAAACAGTGATTTCAAACTGCTCAATCCAAAGTATGATTTAATTCTATGAGATGAATGCAAACATCACCAAGCAGTTGCTCAGAAAGCTTATCTCCAGTTTTCAACAGAAGACGTTTCCTTGCCCACCACAGGCCTCTGGGTGCCACTTAATATCGCTTCGCAGATTTCTCAAAGACAGAAATTGCAAACTGGGCAATGTAGAGTAAGCTTTACCTCTATGAAATGAATGCACATATCCAAGAACAGTTTCTTGCAATGCTTCTTTCTGGGTTTTATTTGAGGATATATCACTTTTCTCCATAGTCCTCAATGCACTACGAAATATCAATTTTCGTTTTACAGGAACATTGTTCAAACACTGCCTTATGAGAAAAGGGGTATAACTCCCTGAGTGGAATGCACACATCACAAAGCAGTTTCTCAGAAAGGTTCTCTTCAGTTTTTATCTGAATATTTCCTTTTTCACCATAGGCCTGAATGTGCTCCCGAATGTCCCTTCGTGAATTCGTCCATGACGGCATATCAAAACTGTGTAATAGAAAGAAAATTTTATCTATGTGAGATGAATAAGCAAATCTATCACAAAGCAGTTTCACAGAAAGCTTCCTCCAGTTTTTGTCTGAGGATATTTCCTTATTCACTGTAGCCGTTCTTATACTTGCGAATGTCCCCTGGTAGCATTTTCTCCAAAAGGGATTCTCCAATCCTCTATGAGAAAAAAAATGTAACTCTGTGAGTGGAATGCACACATCACAAAGCAGTTTCTCGGAAATCTTCTCTCCAGTTTCTATTTGAAGATATTTCTGTTTTCATCATAAGCCTCAAAGCGCTCCCGAGTATCCCTTAGCTGATTAAACTAAAACAGTGTTAGAGTACTGCTAAATGAAAACAGAAGCTTAACTGTGCGAGTGGAATTCTCATGATACAGAGCAGTTTCACAGAAAGATTCCTTCTGGTTTTTATCGGAGGATATTTCTTTTTCAGCATATTTTTAAGAGCATTCCCAAATGTCCTTTCTCAGGTTTCACAGAAAGAGTGATTTCAAACTGCTCAATCCAAAGAATGATTTAACTCTATAAGATGAATACACACATCACAAAGCAGTTGAACAGAAAGCTTCTCTCCAGTTTTCAATGGAAGACATTTCCTTGCTCGCCACAGGCCTCCGGTTGCCACTTAATATCCATTCGCAGAATTCTCAAAGACAGACTTTCCAAACTGGGAAATGTAGAGTAAGCTCTACCTCTGTGAAATGAATACACGTGTCAGAGAGCAGTTTCTTGGAATGCTTCTTTCAGGGTTTTATTTCAGGATATTTCACTTTTCGCCATAGTCTTTCATGTGCTCCGAAATATTACTTTCTCGGTTTTACAAGAACAGTGTTCAAACACTGCCTTTTGAGGAAAGAGGTGTAACTCCCCAAGTGGAATGCACACATCACAAAGTTGTTTCTCAGAAAGCTTCTATCCAGTTTTTATCTGAAGATATCTACCTTTTCCCCGTAGGCCTGAATGTGCTCCAAAATGTCCCTTCATGGATTCGTCCATGACGGAATTTCCAAACTGTATAATATAAGGGAAGTTTTATCTATTTGAGATGCAAAAACATATCTATCACAAAGCAGTTTCACAGAAATCTTGTTTCCAGTTTTTGTCTGAGGATATTTCCCTTTTCACCATAGCCATCCATATACTCCCGAATATCCCCTGGTAGCTTTTTCTCCAAAAGGAATACCCAAATTCACTATGAGAGGAAAAATATAATTCTGTGAGTAGAATGCACATGTCACAAAGCAGCTCCTCTGAAAGCTTGTCTCCAGTTACTATCTGAAGGTATTTCCTTTTTCACCGTAAACCTCAAAGCCCTCCCAAATATCCAGTTGGCAGACTAAACAAAAACAGTGTTAGAATACTGTGCAATGAAAAGAGAAACTTAACTGTGTAAGTGGAATTCATGCGACCCAGAGCAGTTTCACAGAAAGATTCCTTCTGGTTTTTATCTGAGGTTATTTCTTTTTTGGGATATTCTAAAGAGCGTTCCCAAATGTCCGTTCTCAGATTCCACAGAAACAGTGATTTCAAGCTTCTGAATCCAAAGAATGGTTTAACTCTAAGAGACGAATACACACATCACAAACCAGTTGGTCTGAAAGGTTCTCTCCTTTTTCATTGGAAGACATTTCCTTGCTCACCACAAGCCTCTGGGCGACACTTAATATCCCTTCCCAGATTCCTCAAAGACAGTGTTTCCAAACTGGGCAATGTAGAGTAAGCTTTAACTCTGTGAAATGAATGCACATATGAGAGAGTAGTTTCTTGGAACGCTTCTCTGTGGGTTTTATTTGAGGATAGTTCACTTTTCACCATAGTCTTCAATGCGCTCCAAAATATCACTTTTTCGGTTTACCGGAACAGAGTTCAAACACTGCCTTATGACAAAAGAGATATAATACCCTGAGTGCAATACACACATCACAAAGCAGTTTCTCAGAAAGCTTCTATCCAATATTTATTTGAAGATATCTCCTTTTCTACTGTAGGCCTGAATGTGCTCCCGAATGTCCCTTCATGAGTCCCTTCATGATGACGTTTCCAACCTACATAATGAAAGAAAGTTTTATTTATGTGAGATGAATAAATATATCTATCACAAACAGTTTCACAGAAAGGTTCTTTCCAGTTTTTCTGTGAGGATATTTCCTTTTTCACCATAGCAGTCCCTATACTCCCTAGTGTCCCGTGGTAGCTTTTTCTCCAAAAGGGATTCCCTAACCCTCTATGAGAAGAAAGGTATAATTCTGTGAGTGGAATGCACACGTCACAAAGCAGCTCCTCGTAACGCTTCACTCCACTTTCTAACCGAAGATATTTCCTTTTTCACCATAAGCCTCAAAGCACTCCCAAATATCCCTTCACAGACTAAACAAAAACAGTGTTAGAATGCTGCTGATTGAAAAGCGAAGCTTAAGTGTGCAAACAGAATTCACGCGACACAGAGCAGTTTCACAGAAAGCTTCCTTCTGGTTTCTATCCGAGGTTATTTCTTTTTCAGGATATTCTATAGAGCGTTCCCAAATGTTCTTTCTCATATTCCACAGAAACAGTGATTTCAAACTGCTCAATCCAAAGAATGATTCAACTCTATGAGATGAATACAAACATCACAAAGGAGTTGCTCAGAAAGCTTCTCTCCAATTTTCAATGGAAGATATTTCCTTGCTTGCCACCTGCCTCCTGTTGCCACTTGATATCCCTTCGCAGAATCCTTAAAAAAAAAAAACAAAAAACACACACACACACACACACACACACAAAAAAAAAACATTTTAAACCAGGAATTGTAGAGTAAGCTTTAACTCTGTGTAATTAATGGACATGTCAGAGAGCAGTTTCTTACAATGCTTCTCTCTGGCTTTTATTGGATGACATTTCACTTTTCGCCATAGTCTTCAATGTGCTCTGAATATCACCTTTTTTGTTTTACAGGAACAGTGTTCAAACAGTGCCTTATGACAAGAAAGGTATTCCCTGAGGGGAATGCACATATCATGAAACAGTTTCTCAGAAAGTTTCTCTCCAGTTTTTATCTGATGATATTTCCTTTTTCACCATAGGCCCAAAGGTGATCCTGAATATCCCTTCACGGATCCATCCATGACAGAGTTTCCAAACTACGTAATGTAAAGAAAGTTTTATCTATGTGAGATGAATAAACATAGCAAAAGCAGATTCACAGAAAGCTTCTTTCCAATTTGTCTCTGAAGATATTTCCTTTTTCAGTATAGTCCAGAATGTGCTCCCGAATGTCCCTTCATGGATCCGTCCAAAACAGAGTTTCCAAGCTACGTAATGTAAAAAAGTTTTATCTATGTTAGGTGAATACACATATCATAGAGCAGTTTTATAGAAAGCTCTTTCCAGTTTTTGTCTGAGACTATTTCCTGTTTCACCATAGGCATCAACATGTTCTGAGTATCACTTGGTATCTTTTTCTCCAAAAGAGTTTCCCTGATGCTGTATGAGAAGAGAGGTATAATACTGTGAGTGGAAAGCACATGTCACAAAGCAGATCCTCGGAAATCTTCTCTCTAGTTTCAATCTGAAGATATTTCCGTTTTCAACATAAGCCTCAAAGCGCTCCCGAGTATCCCCTAGCTGACTAAACTAAAACAGTGTTAGAATACTGTTCAATGAAAAGAGAAGCTTAACTGAGCCAGAGGAATTCACATGACACATAACAGTTTCACAGACAGCTTCCTTCTGGTTTTTATGTGAGGATATTTCTTTCTCCATACTGTAAAGAGCATTCCCAAATGTCCTTCCTCAGATTCCAGAGAAACAGTGATTTCAAACTGCTTAATCCAAAAAATGATTTAACTCTATGAGATGAATAAGCACGTCACAAAGCGGTTGCTCAGAAAGCTTGTCTCCAGTTTTCAACGGAAGACATTTCCTTGCTCACCACAGGCCTCCAGGAGCCACTTAATATACCTCCTCAGATTCCTCAAAGACAGAGTTTCCAAACTGGGCAATATAGTGTAAACTTTAACTCTGTGAAATGAATGCACATTGTCAGAGTGTAGTTTCTTAGAACGTATCTTTCTGGGTTTTATTTGAAGATATTTCACTTTTCTCCATAGTCCTTTATGTGCTCCGAAATATTCCTTTTTTTGGTTTTACAGGAACAGTGTTCAAACAGTGACTTATGAGAAAAGAGGTATAACACTCTGAGTGGAATGCACACACCACAAAGCAGTTTCTCAGAAATCTTCTCTCCAGTTTTTATCTGACGATATTTCCTTTTTCACTATAGACCAAAATGCAATCCCGAATATCCCTTCACGGACCCATCCATGACGGAGTTTCCAAGCTATGTAATGTAAAGAAAGCTTTATCTGTGTGAAATGAATAAACATAGCAAAAAGCTGATTCACAGAAAGCTTCCATCCAGTTTTTATCTGAATATATTTCATTTTTCACCATTCTCCTGAATGTGCTCTCGAATGTTCCTTCATGGATCCGTCGATGACAGTGTTTCCAAGCTGTGTAATGTAAAGAAAGCTTTATGTATGTGAGATGAATACACATATCACAGAGCAGTTTCATAGAAAGCTTCTTTCCAGTTTTTGTCTGAGGCTATTTCCCTTTTCACCATAGGTGTCAACGTGTTCCCGAATATCCCTTGGTACCTTTTTCTCCAAATGGGTTTCCCCGGTTCTGTATGAGAAGACAGGTGTAACACTGTGAGGGAAATGCACACGTCACAAAGCAGTTCCTCAGAAAGCTTCTCTCCAGTTTTGGTCTGAACATATTTCCTTTTTCACCATAAGCCTCAAAGTGCTCCAGAATCTCCCTTCACATGCTAAACATAAACAGGGTTAGGAAACTGCTCAATGAAAAGTGAAGCTTAATTCAGCTAGAGGAATTCACACCTCACATAGCAGTTTCACAGAAAGCTTCCTTCTGGTTTTTATCTGAGGATATTTCTTTCTCCATATTCTAAAGAGCATTCCCAAATGTCCTTCCTCAGATTCCACAGAAACAGTGATTTCAAACTGCTCAATCCCAAGAATGATTTAACTCTATGAGATGAATACACAAGTTACAAAGCAGTTGATCAGAAAACTTCTTCCCATTTTTCAACGGAAGACATTCCTTGCTCACCACAGGCCTCCGTGTGCCACTAAATATCCCTTCACATATTCCTCATAAACAGAGTTTCCAAACTGGGCAATATACAGCAAGCTTTAACTCTGTGAACTCAATGTACTTATCAGAAAGCAGTTTCTGGTAACGTTTCTTTCTCGTTTTTATTTGAGGATAGTTCACTTTTCAACATAGTCTTCAATGCGCTCCAAAATGTCACTCTTTCTGTTTTACAGGACCAGTGTTGAAACACTGCGTTATGAGAATAGAGGTATAACCCTCTGAGTGGAATAAACATATCACAAAGCAGTTTTTCAGAAAGCTTCTCTCTGGTTCTTATATGAAGACATTTCCTTTTTCACCATTGCCCTGAATGTGCACCTGAATGTCCCTTCGAGGATCCGTGCATGATGGAGTTTCCCAGCTGTGTAATGTAAAGAAATCTTTATCTATGTGAGATGAATAAACATAATAAAAAACAGATATACAGAAAGCTTCTTTCCTGTTTTTATCTGAACATATTTCCTTTTTCAATATAGACCTGAATGTGCTCCCTAATATCCCTTCGTGGATCCGTCCATGACGTAGTTCTCAAACTGCATAATATAAGGACAGTTTTATCTATGTGAGATGAACAAACATATCTATCACAAAGCAGTTTCACAGAAAGCTTGTTTCCAATTTTTGTCTGAGGATATTTCCTTTTTCACTATAGCCATCCATATACTCTTGGTAGCTTTTTCTCCAAAAGGGATTCCCCAATCCTCTATGAGAAGAAAGATATAACTCTGTGAGTGGAAAGGAAACGTCACAAAGCAGATACTTGGAAAGCTTCTCTACAGTTTCTATCTGAAGATATTTCTGTTTTCACTGTAAGCCTCAAAGGACTCCCAAATATTCCTTCACAGACTAAACAATAATAGTATTAGAATAATGCTCAATGAAAAGAGAAGCTTAACTATGTGAGTGGAATTCACACAAAACAGAGCTATTTTACACAAAGATTCCTTCTGGTTATTATCTGAAGGTATTAATTTTTCAGCATATTCTAAAGAGCGTTCCCAAATGTCCTTTCTCAGGTTCCACAGAAACAGTGATTTCAAACTGCTCAATCCAAAGAATTATGTAACTTTATGAGATGAATAAACACATCACAAAACTGTTGCTCAGAAAACTTCTCTCCAGTTTTGAAGGGAAGACATTTTCTTGCTCACCACAGTCCTCCGATCGTCACTTAATATCCCTACGCAGATTTCTCAAAGACAGTTTTCAAACTAGGAAATGTAGAGTAAGCTTTAACTCTGTTACATGAATGCACATATCAGAGAGTAGTTTCCTGGAACGCTTCTTTCTGGGTGTTATTTCAGGATATTTCACTTTTCGCCATAGTCTTCAATGCGCTCCGAAACATCACTTTTTCAGTTTTAAATGAACAATGTTCCAACACTGCCTTATGAGAAAAACGGTGTAACTCCCTTAGCGGAATGCACACATCACAAAGCAGTTTCTCAGAAAGCTTCTCTCCAGTTTTTATGTGAAGAAATTACCTCTTTCAACATAGTCCTGAATGGGCTCCTGAATGTCCCTTTGTGGATCCGTCCATGACAGAGGTTCCACACTGCATATTGTAAATCAAGCTTTATCGTCATGAGATGAATAAACATAGCTAAAAGCAGATTCACAGAAAGCTTCTCTCCAGTTTTTATCTGAAGATATTTCCTTTTTTGCCATAGGCCTGAGTATGATCGTGTATGTCCCTTCATGGATCCATCCATGATGGAGTTTCCAGGCTGAGTAACATAAAGAAAGCTTTAATGATGTTAGATGAATAAATATAGCAAAAAGCAGATTCGTAGAGAGCTTCTTTCTGGTTTTTATCTGAAGATATTTTATTTTTCATCATAGGCCTGAATGTGCTTCCTAATGTCCCTTCACAAATCCGTCCATGACAGAGTTTCCAAACTGTGTAATATAAAGAAAGTTTTATCTATTTAAGATGAATAAACATATCTATCACAAAGCATTTACACAGAAAGCTTCTTTTCAGTTTTTGCCTGAGGATATTTCCTTTTTCAGCGTAGCCCTCCATTTGGTGAATGTCCCTTGGTATCTTTTTCTCCAAAAGGAATTTCCCAATCCTCTATGAGAAAAAAGGTATAATTCTGTGAGTGGAATGCACACGTTACAAAGCAGCTCCTTGGAAAGCTTCTCTCCAGTTTCTATCTGACGATATTTCCGTTTTCACCATAAGTCTCAAAGTGCTCCGAAATATCCCTTCGCAGACTAAACATAAACAGTGTTAGAAAACTGCTCAATGAAAAGAGAAGCTTAACGTGTGAGGGGAATTCACTTGACACATAGCAGTTTCACAGAAAGCTTCCTTGTGGTGTTTATCTGAGGTTATTTCTTTCTCCGTATTCTAAAGGGTGTTCCCAAATGTCCTTCCTCAGATTCCACAGAAGTTTCCAAACTGGGCAATGTAGTGTAAGCTTTAACTCTGTGAAATGAATGCACATATCAGAGAGCAGTTTCTTGGAACACTTCTTTCTTGGTTTTATTTGACGATATTTCACTTTTCGCCATAGTCTTCAACGCACTCTGAAATATCACTTTCTGTGTTTTACAGGAACAGTGTTCAAACACTGCCTTATGAGAAAAGAGATAAAACCCCCTGAGTGGAATGCACACATCACAAAGCAGTTTCTCAGAAAGCTTCTATGCAGTTTTTATCTGGAGATATCTGCTTTTTCACCGTAGGCCTGAATGTGCTCCCGAATGTGTCCCTTCGCAGATCCATCTCTGATGGAGTTTCCAAACTGAGTAATATAAGGAAAGTTTTATCTATGTGAGATGAATAAACATATCTATCACAAAGTAGTTTCACAGAAATCTTCTTTCCAATTTTTGTCTGAGGATATTTCCTTTTTCACCACAGCCACCCATAAACTCCCGAATGTCCCTTGGTAGCTTTTTCTCCAAAAAGGATTCCCCAATCCGCTATGAAAAGAACAGTATAACTCTGAATGGAATGCACACGTCACAAAGCAGCTCCTCGGAAACTCCTCTCCAGTTTCTCTCTGAAGATATTTCCTTTTTCACCGTAAGCCTCAAAACACTCCTGAATATCCCATCGCAGGCTAAACAAAAACAGTGTTAAAATACTTCTCAATGAAAAGAGAAGCTTAACTGTGTGAGTGGAATTCATACGACACAGAGCAATTTCACAGATAGCTTCCTTTTGGTTTCTATCTGAGGTTATTTCTTTTACAGGACATTCTAAAGAGTGTTCTCAAGTGTCCTTTCTCAGATTCCACAGAAACAGTGACTTCAAACTGTTCAATCCAAAGAATGATTTAACTTTATGAGATTAATGCTCATCACAAAGGAGTTGCTGAGAAATCTTCTCTCCAATTTTCAATGGAAGACATTGCCTTGTTTGCCACAGGCCTCCAGTGTCACTTAATATCCCTTCACAGAATCCTCAAAGACAAACTTTCCAAACTGAGAAATGTAGAGTAAGCTTTAACACTGTGAAATGAATGAAAATGTCAGAGAGCAGTTTCTTGAAATACTTCTTTCTGGGTTTTATTTGATGATTTTTCATTTTTGCCATAGCCTTCAATGTGCTCCGAATATCACTTATTTAGTTTTACAGGAACAGTGTTCAAACACTGCCTTATAAGAAAAAGTTATAACTCCCTGAGTGGAATGCACACATCACCAAGCAGTTTCACATAAAATTTCTCTCCAGTTTTTATCTGATGATATTTTCTTTTTCACTATAGGCCCAAATGTGATCCCAAATATCCCTTCGCGGAACCATCCATGACAGAGTTTCCAAGCTGCGTAATGCAAAAAAGCTTTATCTATGTGACATTAGTACACATATCACAGAGCAGTTTCATAGAAAGCTTCTTTCCAGTTTTTGTCTGAGGCTATTTTCCCTTTCACCATAGGAGTCAGCATGCTCCTGAATTTCACTTGGTACCTATTTCTCCAAAAGAGTTTCCCCGATGCTGTATGAGAAGAAAGGTATATCTCTGTGAGTGGAATGCACACACCACAAAGCAGCTGCTCTGAAATCTTCTTTCCAGTTTCTATCTGAAGATATTTCCGTTTTCACCATATGCCAGAAAGCACTCCCAAATATCCCTTTGCGAACTAAACACAGTGTTAGAGTACTGCTCAATGAAAAGAGAAGCTGAACTCTGTGATTAGAATTCACACGACACAGGGCTGTTTCACAGAAAACTTCCTTCTGGTTTTTATCTGAGGATTTTTTTTTTTTTTTAGCATATTCTAAAGAGCGTTTCCAAATGTCCTTTCTCAGGTTCCACAGAAACACTTATTTCAAACTGCTCAATACAAAGAATGATTTAAATCTATGAGATGGATACACACATCACAAAGCAGTTGCTCAGAAAGCTCCTCTCTGGTCAGAAGACCATTCCTTGCTCACCATAGGCCTCTGGAAGCCACTTAATATCCCTTCGCAGATTCCTCAAAGATAGAGTTTCCAAACCGAGCAACGTAGAGTAAGTTTTAACACTGTGAAATGAACGCACATATAAGAGAGTAGTTTCTTGGGATGCTTCTTTCTGGGTTTATTTCAGGATATTTCACTTTTTGCCATAGTCTTCCATGTGCTCCGAAATATCACTTTTTCGGTTTTACAGGAACAGTGTTCAAACACTGCCTTATGAGAAAAGAGGTATAACTCCCTGAGTGGAATGCACACATCACAAAGCAGTTTCTCAGAAAGCTTCTCCCCGGTTTTTATCTGAAGATATTTTCTATTTCTCCATGGGCCTGAATGTGCTCCCAAAAGTCCCTTCGTGGATCCGTACATGACGGAGTTTCCAAGCTGCATAATGTAAAGAAAGCTTTATCTATGTGAGGTGAATTCACATAGCACAGAGCAGCTTCACAGAAAGCTTCTTTCCAGTTTTTGTCTAAGGCTATTTCCATTTCCACCATAGGCATCAATATGCTCCCGAATATCCCTTGGTTCCTTTTTCTCCAAAAGGGATTCCCCGATTCTGTATGAGAAGAGAGGTATAGCACTGTGAGTGGAATGCACACGTTACAAAGCAGTTCCTCGGATAGCTTCTCTCCAGTATCTATCTGAGCATATTTCCTTTCTCACTGTAAGACTCAAAGGGCTTCCGAATACCCCTTCACACTCTAAACCTAAACAGTGTTAGAAAACTCTTCAATGAAAAGGGAAGCTTAGCTGAGCGAGAGGAATTCACACAACACATAGCAGTTTCACAGAAAGCTTCTTTCTGGTTTTCATCTGAGGATATTTCTTTCACCGTATTCCAAAAAGCGATCCCAAATGTTCTTCCTCAGATACCACAGAAACAGTGATTTCCAACTGCTTAATCCAAGGAATGGTTGAACTCTATGAAACGAATACACACGTCACAAAGCAGTTGTTCAGAAAGATTCTCTCCAGTTTTCATCGGAAGACGTTTCCCTGCTCCCCACAAGCCTCCGGGCGCCACCTAATATCCCTTCACAGATTCCTCAAAGACAATTTCCAAACTGGGCAACATATAGTAATCTTTAACTCTGTGAAATGAATGCACATATCAAAGAGCACTTTCTTGGAACGCTTCTTTCTGGGTTGTATTTGAGGATATTTCACTTTCTGCAATAGTCTTCAATGCACTCCGAAATACCACTTTTCAATTTTTAGGAACAGTGTTCAAACACTGCCTGGTAAGAAAAGAGGTATAAATCTGTGAGTGGAATACGCACAACACAAAGCACTTTCTCAGAAAGCTTCTATCCAGTTTTTATCTGAAGATTTCTCCTTTTTTACTGTTGGCCTGAATGTGCTTCCGAATGTCCGTTCGCGGATCCGTCCATGAGGGAGTTTCCAAACTGCATAATATAAGGAACGTTTTATCTATGTGAGATGAATAAATATATCTATCACAAAGCAGTTTCACAGAAATCTTCTTTCCAGTTTTTGTCTGAGAATATTTCCTTTTTCACCATAGCTGTCCCTATATTCCCGAATGTCCCCTGGTAGTTTTTTCTTCAAAAGGGATTCCCCAGTCCTCTATGAGAAGGAAAGTATATTTCTGTGAGTGGAATGCACACGTCACAAAGCAGCTCCTCGGAAAGCTTCTCTCCAGTTTCCATCTGAAGATATTTCCTTTTTCACCATAAGCCTCAAAGCACTCCCGAATATCCCTTCACAGACTAAACAAAAACAGTGTTAGAATACTGCTCAATGAAAAGAGAAGCTTAATTGTGTGAGTGGAATTCATGCGACTGAGAGCAGTTTCACAGAAAGCTTTCTTCTGGTTTCTACCTGAAGTTATTTCGTTTCAGAATATTCTAAAGAGTGTTCCCAAATGTCCTTTCTCAGATTCCACAGAAACAGTGATTTCAAACTACTCAATCCAAAGAATGGTTTATCTCTATGAGATGAATACAAACATCACAAAGGAGTTGCTCAGAAATCTTCTCTCCAATTTTCAATGGAAGACATTTCCTTGCTCACTACAGGCCTCCAGTGCCACTTAATATCTCTTCGCAGAATCCTCAAAGACAGACTTTCCAAACTGTGAAATGTAGAGTAAGGTTTAACATTGTAAAATGAATGGACATGTCAGAGAGCAGTTTCTTGAAATGCTTCTTTTTGGGTTTTATTTTACATTTCACTTTCCATCATAGCCTTCAATGTGCTCCGAATATCACTTATTTAGTTTTAGAGGAACAGTGTTCAAACAGCGCCTTATGAGAAGAAAGGTATAACTCCCTGAGTGGAATGCACACATCACAAAGCAGTTTCTCAGAATGCTTCTCTCCAAAAGCTTTTTCTACGACAGATGAATAAACATAGCAAAAAGCAAATTCACAGAAAGCTTCTTTCCAGTTTTTATCTAAAGATATTTCCTTTCTTACCATGCTCTTGAATATGCTCCCGAATGTTCCTTCGTGGATCTGTCCATGACAGAGTTTCCAAGCTGCGTAATGTAAAAAAAAGCTTTATCTATGTGAGCTGAATACACATATCACAGAGCAGTTTCATAGAAAGTTTCTTTCCTGTTTTTGTGTGAGGCTATTTCCCTTTTCACCATAGGCATCAACATGATTCTGAATATCACTTGGTACCTATTTCTCCAAAAGGGTTTCCCCGATGCTGTATGAGAAGAAAGGTATATCTCTGTGAGTGGAATGCACACGTCACAAAGCAGCTGCTCTGAAATCTTCTTTCCAGTTTCTATCTGAATATATTCCCGTTTTCACTATAAGCCTCCAAGCGTTCCCGAATATCCCTTTGCACACTAAACACAGTGTTAGAGTACTGTTCAATGAAAAGAGAAGCTGAACTCTGTGATTAGAATTCACATGAAACAGCACTGTTTCACGGAAAACTTCCTTCTGGTTTTTATCTGAGGATTTTTTTTTTTTTTAGCATATTCTAAAGGGTGTTCCCAAATGTCCTTTCTCAGGTTCCACAGAAACAGGGATTTCAAACTGCTCAATCCGAAGAATTATCTAACTCTAACAGATGAATACACACATCATAAAGCAGTTGCTCAGAAAACTTCTCTCCAGTTTTCATCAGAAGACATTTCCTAGATCAACACAGGCCTCCAGACACAACTTAATATCCCTTCGCAGATTCCTCAAAGACAGAGTTTCCAAACTGGACAGTGTAGAGTAAACTTTAACTCTGTGAAATGAATGCACATATCAGAGAGCAGTTTCTTGGAACGCTTCTTTCTGGGCTTTATTTGAGGATATTTCATTTTTCACCATAATCCTCAATGCGCACTGAAATATCACTTTTGTTGGGATTACAGGAACAGTGTTCAAACACTTCCTTATGAGAAAGGATATATAACTCCCTGAGTGGAATGCGCACATCACAAAGCAGTTTCTCAGAAATCTTCTCTCCAGTTTTTTTCTGAAGATATTTCCTTTTTCACCACAAGACTGAATGTACTCCCAAGTGTCCCTCCGTAGATCCGTCCATGACAGAGTTTGCACATTGCATAATATAAAGAAAGTTTTACCTATATAAGATGAATAAACATAGCAAAAAGCAGATTCACAGAAAACTTCTTTCCAGTTTGTATCTGAAGATATTTCCTTTTTCACCATAGTTCTGAAATTGTTTCTGTTTATCCCTTCATGGATATGTCCATGACAGTGTTTCCAAGCTGCATTATGTAGAGAAAGCTTTATCTCTGTGAGATGAATACACATTTCACACAATAGTTTCACAGAAAGGATTTCCCCGATGCTGTATGTGAATAGAGGTATAACACTGTGAGTGGAATGCACACGTCACAAAGCAGTTCCTCGTTAAGCTTTTCTCCAGTTTCTATCTGAAGATATTTTCCTTTTCACTGTAAGACTCAAAGTGCTCCCGAATATCCCTTCATATGCTAAACATAAACAGTGCTAGAAAACTACTTAATTGAAAGAGAAGCTTAACTGAGTGAGAAGATATCACAGGACATATAGCAATTTCACAGAAAGCTTCCTTCTGGTTTTTACCTGAGGATATTTCTTTCTCCATATTCTAAAGATTGTTCCCAAATGTCCCTCCTCAGATTCCACAGAAGCAGTTATTTCAAACTGTTCAATCGAAAAAATGGTTTAAAACTCTGAGATGAATATGCACATCACAAAGCAGTTGCTCAGACATTTTCTCTCCAGTTTTCATTGGAAGACATTTCCTTGCATACCACAGGCTGCCGGGCACCACTTAATATCCCTTCGCAGATTCCTCAGAGACAGAGTTTCCAAACTGGGCAATGTAGAGTGAGCTTTATCTCTGAGAAATGAATGCACATATCAGAGAGCAGTTTCTTGGAACGCTTCTTTCTGGGTTTTATTTGAGGATATTTCACTTTTCACCATAGACTTCAAAGAGCTCAGAAATATCACTATTTCGGTTTTACAGGAACGGTGTTCAAACACTGCCTTATGAGAAAACAGGTATAACACGCTGAGTGGAATGTACACATCTCAAAGCAGTTCCTCAGAAAGTTTCTCTCCCGTTTTTATCTGAAGATATTTCCTTTTTCACCATATGCCTGAATGTGCTCCCAAATGTCCCTTCGTGGATCCATCCATGATGGAGGTCCCAAACTGCATAATATAAAGAAAGTTTTATCTATGTGAGAGGAATAAACATATGCGTCACAAAGCAGTTTCACAGAAAGTTTTTTTCCAGTTTTTGTCTGAGGATACTTCCTTATTCACCATAGCTGTCCATATACTCCCGAATGTCCCTTGGTATCTTTTTCTCCAAAAGGGAGTCCCCAGTCCTCTATGACAAGAAAGGTATAACTCTGTGAGTGCAATGCACACATCATAAAGCAGCCTCTCGGAAAACTTCTTTCCAGTTTCTATCTGAAGACATTTCCATTTTCACCATAACCCTCAAAGCACTCCCGAATATCCCTTTGCAGACTAAACAAAAACAGTGTTAGAATACTGCTCTATGAAAAGAGAGGCTTAAGTGTGTGAATGGATTTCACATGAACAGAGCAGTTTCACAGAAAGCTTCCTTCTGCTTTTTATCTGAGGGTATTTCTTTTTCAGCATACTCCAAAGAGCATTCCCAAATGTTCTTTCTCAGGTTCCACAGAAACAGTGATCAAACTGCTCAATCTAAAGAGCAATTTAACTATATGAGATGAATACACACGTCACAAAGCAGTTGCTCAGAAAGTTTCTCTCCAGTTTTCATCAGAAGACATTTCCTTGCTCACAACAGGCCTATGGGCGCCATTTAATATCCTTTCACAGATTCCTAAAAGAAAGAGTTTCCAAACTGGGCAATGTTGAGTTAGCTTTAACTCTGTGAAATGAATGCACATATCAGAGAGCAGTTTCTTAGAACGTTTCCTTCTGGGTTTAATTTGAGGATATTTCACTTTTCACTGTAGTCTTCAATGGGCTCCGAAATACAGGTTCTTTGGTTTACAATAACAGTGTTCAAACCCTGCCTTATGAGAAAAGAGGTATAACTCCCTGAGTGGAAGGCACACATCACAAAGAAGTTTCTCAGAAAGCTTCTCTCCAGTTTTTATCTGAAGATATTTCCTTTTTCACTATAGTCCTGAAAGTTCTCCTGAATGTCCCTTCGCGGATCTATCCATGACAGAGTATCCAAGTTGTGTAATGTAAAGAAAGCTTTATCTATGTTAGATGAATAAACATAGAAAAAAAGCAGATTTATAGAAACTTCTTTTCAGTTTTACCTGTAGATATTTCCTTTCTCACCATAGTCCTGAATGTACTCCAGAATATCCCTTCACAGATCCGTCCATGACTTAGTTTCCAAGCTACGTAATGTAAAGAGAACTTTGTCTATGTGAGATGAATAAACATAGCAAAAAGCAGATTCACAGAAAGCTTCTTTCCAGTTTTTGTCTGAATATATTTTCTTTTTCATCATAGTCCTGAATGTGCACCCGAATGTTCCTTCGCGGATCCGTCCATGACAGAGTTTCCAAGCTGCGTAATGTAAAGAAAGCTTTATCTATGGGAGATGAATACACATATCACAGAACAGTTTCACAGCAAGGGTTTCCCTGATGCTGTATGAGAAGAGAGGTATTACATTGTGAGAGGAATGCACACCTCACAAAGCAGTTCCTCAGAAAGCTTCTCTCCAGTTTCTATCTGAACATATTCTCTTTTTCACCATAAGCCTCAAAGTGCTCCCGAATATCCCTTCGTACGCTAAAAATAGACAGTGATAGAAAACTTCTCAAGGTAAAGAGAAGCTTAACTGAGTGACAGGAATTCACACAACACACAGCAGATTTCAGAAAGCTTCCTTAAGGTTATATCTTAGGATATTTCTTTATTCAGATTCTAAAGAGCGTTCCCAAATGTACTTCCTCAGATACCACAGAAACAGTGATTTCAAACTGCTCAATCCAAAGAATGGTTTAACTCTATCAGATGAATACACACATCACAAAGCAGTTGCTCAGAAAGCTTCTCTCCAGGTTTCATCGTAAGAAATTTTCTTGCTCACCAAAGGCCTCTGGGTGCCACTTAATATCCCTTCGCCAATTCCTCAAAGACAGAGTTTCCAAACTGGGCAATGTAGTGTAAGCTTTAAGTTTGCGAAATGAGTGCACATATCAGAGAGCAGTTTCTTGGAACACTTCTTTCTAGGTTTTATTTGAGGATATTTCACTTTTTGCCATAGTCTTCAATGAGCTCTGAAATATCACTTTTTCAATTTTACAGGAACTGTGTTCAAAAACTGCCTTATGAGAAAAGACTTATAAATCCCTGAGTCAAAGCACACATCACAAAGCAGTTTCTCAGAAAGCTTCTCTCCAGTTTTTAATCTCAAGATATTTCCTTTTTCACCATAGGCCTGAATGCGCCCCGGAATGTCCCTTTACGATCCGTCCATGATGGAGTTTCCATACTGCATAATAATAAGAAAGTTTTATCTATGTGAGATGAATAAACGTATCTATCACAAAGCAGTTTCACAGAATGTTTCTTTCCAGTTTTTGTCTGAGGATAATTCCTTTTACACCATAGCGCTCCATATAGTCCCGAATGTCCCTTGGTAGCTTTTTCTCCAAAAGGAATTCCCCAATCTTCTGTGAGAAGAAAGGTATACCCCTGTGAGTGAAAAGCACACGTCACAAGGTAGCTCTCGGAAAGCTTCCCTCCATTTTCTATCTGACGATATTCCCAATTTCACAATAAGCCCCAAAGCACTCCCAAATATCCCTTTGCAGACTAAACACAGTGTTAGAATACCACTCGATGAAGAGAGAGGCTTCACTGTGCGAGAAAATTCACACGACACAGTGCAGTTTCACAGAAAGCTTCTTTCTGGTTTTTATCTGAGGGTATTTCTTTTTCAGCATATTCTAAAGAGCATTCCCAAATGTCCTTTCTCAGGTGCCACAGAAACAATAATTTCAAACTACTCCATCCAAAAAATGATTTAACTCTGTGAGATGAATACACACATCACAAGGCAGTTGCTCAGAAAGCTTCTCTCCAGTTTTCAACGGACGACATTTCCTTGCTCACCACAGGCCTCCGGGTGCCACTTAATATCCCTTTGCAGATTCCTCAAAGACAGAGTTTCCAAACTGGACAATGTTGAGTAAGCTTTAAATCCGTGAAATGAATGCACATAGAAGAGAGCAGTTTGTTGGAACGCTTCTTTCTGGGTTTTACCTGAGGATATTTCACTTTTCGCCACAGTCTTCAATGCACTCTAAAATATCACTCTTTCGGTTTTACAGGAACAGTAGTCACACACTGCCTTATGAGAAAAGAAATATAACTCCCTGAGTGGAATGCAAACATCACAAAGCAGGTTCTCAGAAAGCTTCTCTCCAGTTTTTATCTGAAGATATCTCCTTTTTCATCATAGTCCTGAAAGTGTTCCTGAATATCCCTTCGTGGATCCATCCACGACAGAGTTTCCAAGCTGTGTAAGGTAAAGAAAGCTTTATCTATGTGAGATGAATACACATATCACAAAACAGTTTCACAGAAAGCTTCTTTCCAGTTTTTATCTGAAGATATTTCCTTTTTCACTATAGTTCTGAATGTGCTCCCAAATATCCCTTCGCAGATCCGTCCATGACAGAGATTCCAAGCTGTGTAATGTAAAGTAAGCTTTATCTATGTGAGATGAATACACATAGCACAATGCAGCTTCACAGAAAGCTTCTAGTTTTTGTCTGAGGCTATTTCCCTTTTCCCCATAGGCATCAGTATGCCCCAAGATATCCCTTGGTACCTTTTTCTCCAAAAGGGTTTCCCCGTTGCTGTATGAGAAGAGACGTATAACACTGTGAGTGGAATGCACACATCACAAAGCAGTTCCTCGGAAAGCATCTCTCCAGCTTTGGTCCGAACATATTTCCTTTCTCACTGTAAGCCACAAAGTGCTTCCGAATATCCCTTCACATGGTAAACATAAACAGTGTTAGAAAATTGCTCAATGAAAAGAGAAGCTTAAGTGAATGAGAGGAATTCACACGACACAAAGCAGTTTCACAGAAAGCTTCCTTCTGGTTTTTGTCTGAGGATGTTTCTTTCTCCTTATTCTAAAGAGCGTTCCCAAATATCCTTCTTCAGATTCCAGAGAAACAGTGATTTCAAACTGCTCAATCCAAGGAATGGTTTAACTCTATGAGACGAATACACACATCACAAAACAGTTGCACAGAAAGCTCCTCTCCAGTTTTTATCTGAAGATATTTCCTTTTCATCATAATCCTGAATGTGCTCCCAAATGTCTCCTTGCTTATCCATCCATGACGGAGTTTACAAACTGCATAATATAAGGAAAGTTTTATCTATGTGAGATAAATAAATATAGCAAAAAGTAGAATCACAGAAAGCTTCTTTCCAGTATTTAACTGAAGATATTTCCTTTTTCACCATAGTCCTGAATGTGCTCCCAAATATCCCTTCGCAGATCCATCCATGACTGTGTTTCCAAGCTGCGTAATGTAAAAAAAGCTTTATCTATGTGAGATGAATACACATATCACGGAACAGTTTCACAGAAAGGGTTTCTCTGATACTGTATGAGAAGTGAGGTATAACACTGTGAGTGGAATGCAAACGTCACAAAGCAGTTCCTCGGAAAGCTTCTCTTCAGTTTCCATCTGAACATATTTCCTTTTTCACCATAAGCTTCAAAGCACTTATGAATATCCCTTTGTAGGCTAAACATAAACAGTGATAGAAAACTGCTCAATGAAAAGAGAAACTTAACTGAGTGAGAGGAATTCACACGACACATAGTAATTTCTCAGAAAGCTTCCTTCTGGTTTTTATCTGAGGATATTTCTTTCTCCATATTTTAAAGAATGTTCTCAAATATCCCTGCTCAGATTCCACAGAAGCCGTGATTTCAAACTGCTCAATCTAAAGAATGGTTTAACTTTATGAGATGAATACACACATCACAAAGCAGTTGCTCAGACAGCTTCTCTGCAATTTTAATCGGAAGGCATTTCCTTGCTCACCACAGGCCCCCAGGCGCCACTTAACATCCCTTTGTAGATTCCTAAAAGATAGAGTTTCCAAATTAGGCAACGTAGAGTAAGCTTTAACTCTATCAAGTGAATACTCATATCAGAGAGCAGTTTCTTGGAACACTTCTTTCTGGGTTTTATTTGAGGATATTTCACTTTTCGTGATTGTCTTCACTGCACTCCGAAATATCACTTTTTCGGTTTTACAGGAACGGTGTTCAAACACTGCCTTATGAGAAAATATGTATAACTCTCTGAGTGGAGTACACACATCACAGAACAGTTTCTCAGAATGCTTCTCTCCAGTTTTCATCTGAATATTTCCTTTTTCACCATAGGGCTGAATGTGCTCCAGAATGTGAATTCGCAGATCCGTCCATTATGGAGTTTCCAAACTGTGTAATATGAAGAAAATTTTATCTATGTGTGATGAATAAACATATCTACCACAAAGCAGTTTCACAGAAACTTCTTTCCAGTTTTTGTCTGAGGATATTTCTTTATGGATATGTTAAAGAGCATTCCCAAATGTCCTTCCTCAGATTTCACAGAAACAGTGATTTCAAACTGCTCAATTCAAAGAATGGTTTAACTCTATGAGATGAATACACAACACAAAGCAGTTGCTCAGGAAGCTTCTCTCTAGTTTTCATTGGAAGACATTTCTTTGCTCACCACAGCCCTCACACGCCCCTGAATATCCCTTCACAGATTCTTGAAAGATAGAATTTCCAAACTGGGCAACGTAGAGTAAACTTTACCGCTGTGAAATGAATGCATATATCAGAGAGCAGTTTCTTGGAACGTTTCTTTCTGGATTTTATTTAAGGATATTTCAGTTTTCACTATAGTCTTCAATGCTCTCCGAAATATCACTTTTTTTGGTTTTGCAGGAAAAATGTTCAAACACTGTCTTATGAGGAAAGAGATATATCTCCCTGAGTGAAATATACACATCACAAAGCACATTCTCAGAAAGCTTCTCTCCAGTTTTCATCTGAAGATATTTCGTTTTTCACCATAGGCCTGAATGTACTCTCGAATGTCCCTTTGTGGATCCATCCACGATGGAGTTTACAAACTGTGTAATATAAAGAAAGTTTTATCTATGTGAGATGAATAAACATATCTATCACAAAGCACTTTCATGGAAGGCTTCTTTTCAGTTTTTGTCTGAGGATACTTTTTTTTTCACCATAGCCGCCCATATTGTGAATGTCCCATAGTAACTTTTTCTCCAAATGGGATTCCCCAATCCTCTATGGGAAGAAAAGTATAACTCTGTGAGTGGAATGCACACGTCACAAAGCAGCTCCTCAGAAAGCTTCTCTCTAGTGTGTATTTGAAGATATTTTCGTTTTCAACATAAGCCTCAAAGCGCTCCCGAATATCCCTTCACAGACTAAACAAAAACAGTGTTAGAATGCTGCTCAATGAAAAGAGAAGCTTAACTGTGCGACTGGAATTCACACGACACAGGGCAGTTTCACAGAAAGCTTCCTTCTGGTTTTTATCTCAGGGAATTTCTTTTTCAGCACATTCAAAAGAGCATTCCCAATTGTCATTTCACAGGTTCCACAGAAACAGTGATTTCAAACTGCTCAATCCAAAGATTGATTTAACTCTATGAGATGAATACATACATCACAAAGCAGTTCCTCAGATATCTTCACTCCAGTTTTCAATGGAAGACATTTCCTTGCTCAACACAGGCCTCCGCTGCCACATAATGTCCCTTCGCAGATTCCTCAAAGACAGAGTTTCCAAACTGGGCAATGTAGAGTAAGCTATAACTCTGTGAACTGTATGCACATATCAGAGAGCAGTTTCTTGGATTACTTCTTTCTGGGTTTTTTTGAGGATAATTCACTTTTCGCCATAGTCTTCAATGTGCTCTGAAATATCACATTTTCGGTTTTACAGGAATAGTGTTCAAACAGTGCCTTATGAGAAAAGAGGTATAATTCCCTGGGTGTAGTGCACACATCACAAAGCAGTTTCTCTGGGAGCTTTTCTCCAATTTTTATTTGAAGATATTTCCTGTTTCACCATAGGCCTAAATGTGATCTTGAATATCCCTTAGTGCATCCATCCATGATGGAGTCTCCACGCTGCATAATGTAAAGAAAAGTTTATCTATGTGAGATGAATTAACATAGCAAAAAGCAGATTCACAGAAAGCTTCTTTCCAGTTTTTATCTGAAGATATTTCCTTTTTCACGATAGTCCTGAATGTGCTCCCGAATGTCCCTTCGTGGATCCGTCCAGGACAGAGGTTCCAAGCTGCGTAATATAAAGAAAGCTTTATCTATGTGAGATGAATAAACATAGCAAAAAGCAGATTCACAGAAAGCTTCTTTCCAGTTTTTATCTGAAGATATTTCCTTTTTCACCATATGAGTCAATATGCCCCCGAATATCGCTTGGTACCTTTTTCTCCCCCCGATGCTGTTTGAGAAGAGAGGTATAACACTGTGAATGGAATGCACACGTCACAAAGCAGTTCCTCGGAAAGCTTCTCTCCAGTTTCTATATGAAGATATTTCCTTTTTCACCATAGGCCTCAAAGTGCTCCCGAATATGTCTTCACATGCTAAACATAAACAGTGTTAGAAAACTGCTCAATGAAAAGAGAAGCTTAACTGAGCGAGAGAAATTCACACGACACATAGCAGTTTCACAGAAGGCTTCCTTTTGGTTTTTATTCGAGGATATTTCTTTCTCCATATTCTAAAGACAGCTTTCCCAAAGGTTCTTCCTCAGATTCCACAGAAGCAGTAATTTCAAACTGCCCAATCCAAGGAATGCTTTAACTCTATGAGATGAATACATACATCAAAAAGCAGTTGCTTAGAAACTTCTCTCCAGTTTTCATTGGAAGACATTACCTTGCTCACCACAGGCATCTGGCACCACTTAATATCCCTTCGCATATTCCTCAAAGACAGAGTTTCCAAACTGGGCAATGTAGAGTAAGCTTTAACTCTGTGAAATGAATGCACATATCAGAAAGAAGTTTCTAGGAATGCTTCTTTCTGGGTTTTATTTGAGGATATTTCATTTTTTGCCACAGTCTTCAATGCGCTCCAAAATATCACTTTTTCGGATTTACAGGAACAGTATTCAAACACTGCTTTATGGGAAAAGAAGCATAACTCCCTGAGTGGAAGGCACACATCACAAAGAAGTTTCTCAGAGGCTTCTCTCCAGTTTTTATCTGAATATATTTACTTTTTCACCATCGACCTGAATGTGATCCCTAATATCCCTTCGTAGATCCATCCATGATGGAGTTTCCAGGCTGCGTAATGTAAAGAAAGCTTTATCTATGTGAGATGAATTAACATAGCAAAAAGCAGATTCACAGAAAGCTTCTCTCCAATTTTTATCTGAAGAGATTTCCTTTTTCACCATAGTCCTGAATGTGCTCCTGAATGTCCCTTCGCAGATCCGTCCATGACGTAGTTTCTAAACTGCGTAGCATAAAGAAAGTTTTATCTATGTGAGATGAATAAACATATTTGTCACAAAGCAGTTTCACAGAAAGCTTCTTTCCAATTTTTTGTCTGAGGATATATAATTTTTCACCATAGCCATCCATATACTCCAGAATGTCCCTTGGTAGCTTTTTCTCCAAAAGGGATTCCCCAATCCTCTATGACAAGAAAGTATAACTCTGTGAATGGAATGCACACGTCACAAAGTAACTCCTCGGAAAGCTCCTCTCCAGTTTCTATCTGAAGATATTTCCGTTTTCACCATTAGCCTCAAAGTACTCCCGAATAACCCTACACAGACTAAACAAACACAGTGTTGGAATACTGCTCAATGAAAAGAGAAGCTGAACTGTGTGAGGGGAATTCACATGACATTGAACAGTTTCACAGAAAGCTTCCTTCCTGTTTTTATCTGAGGTTATTTCTTTTTCAACATATTTTAAAGAGCGTTCCCAAATGTCCTTTCTCAGGTTCCACAGAAATAGTGATTTCAAATTGCTCAATCCAAAGAATGATTAAATTCTATGAGATGAATACACACATCACAAAGCAGTTGCTCAGAAAGCTTCTCTTCAGTTTTCAACGGAAGTCATTTGATTTATCACCAAAGGCCTCCAGGCATCACTTAATATCCCTTCGCCGATTCGTCAAAGACAGACTTTTCAAACTGAACAATGTAGAGTAAGCTTTACCTCCGTGAAATGAATGCACTTATCAGAGACCAGTTTCTTGGAATGCTTCTTTCTGGGGTTTATTTGAGGATAGCTCACTTTTCACCATACTCTTCAATGAGCTACGAAATATCACATTTTGGGTTTTACAGGAACAGTGTTCAAACACTGCCTTATGAGAAAAGAGGTATAATTCCCTGGGTGGAGTGCACACATCACAAAGCAGTTTCTCAGAAACCTTCTCTCCAGTTTTTATCTGTAGATATTTACTATTTCACTGTAGACCTGAATGTGATCCCGAATATTCCTTCATGGATTCGTCCATGATGGAGTTTCCAAGCTGCGCAATGTAAAGAAAGCTTTACCTATGTGAGATGAATAAATATAGCAAAAAGCAGATTCACAGAAAGCTTCTTTCCAATGTTTATCTGAAGATATTTCCTTTTTCACCATAGGCCTGAATGTGCTCCCGAATGTCCCTTCACCGATCCGTCCATGACGGAGTTCCCAAACTGCCTAATATAAAGAAAGTTTTATCTATGTGAGATCAATAAACATATCTATCACAAAGCAGTTTCACAATAAGCTTCGTTCCAGTTTTTGTCTCAGGATATTTCCTTTTTCACCATAGCCATCCACATCCACCCGCATATCCCCTGGTACCTTTTTCTCCAAAAGAATTTCCCCGATGCTGTATGAGAAGAGAGGTATAACACTGTGAGTGAAATGTACAGCTCAAAAAGGAGTTCCTTGGAAAGCTTCTCTCCAGTTTCTACCTGAACATATTTCCTTTTTCATCGTAAACCTCAAAGTGCTGCCGAATATCCCATCACACGCTAAACATAAACAGTGTTAGAAAACTGCTCAATGAAAAGAGAAGCTTAACTGAGTGAGAGAAATTCTCACAACACATAGCAGTTTCACAGAAGGCTTCCTTTTGGTTTTTATTCGAGGATATTTCTTTCTCCATATTGTAAAGAGTGTTCCCAAAGGTTCTTCCTCAGATTCCACAGAAGCAGTGATTTCAAACTGCCCCATCCAAGGAATGCTTTAACTCTATGAGATGAATACATACATCAAAAAGCAGTTGCTTAGAAACTTCTCTCCAGTTTTCATTGGAAGACATTACCTTGCTCACCACAGGCATCTGGCGCCACTTAATATCCCTTTGCAGATTCCTCAAAGACAGAGTTTCCAAACGGGGCAATGTAGAGTAAGCTTTAACTCTGTGAAATGTATGCACATATCAGAGAGCAGTTTCTTGGAAGGCTTCTTTCTGGGTTTTATTTGATGATATTTCACTTTTCAGCATAGTCTTCAATGTGCTCTGAAATATGACTGTTTTGGTTTTACAGGAACTGTGTTCAAACACTGCCTTATGAGAAAAGTAGTATAACTCCCTGAGTGGAATGCACACATCACAGCGCAGTTTATAAGAGAGCTACTGTCCTGTTTTTATCTGAAGATATTTCCTTTTTCACCATATGCCTGAATGTGCTCCTGAATGTCCCTTTGCAGATCCATCCATGATGGAGAATCCAAACTGCATAATATAAAGAAAGTTTTATCTATGTGAGATGAATACACATATCTATTACAAAGCAGTTTCAAAGAAAGCTTCTTTCCAGTTTTTGTCTAAGGATATTTCCTTTTTTCCATAGCCGTCCGTACAGTCCTGATTGTCCTTTGGTAGCTTTTTCTCCAAAAGGGATTCCCAAATCCTCTATGAGAAGAAAGGTATAACTCTGTGAGTGGAATGCACACGTCACAAAGCAGCTCCTCTGAAATCTTCTCTCCAGTTTCCATCTGAAGATATTTCCATTTTCACCATAAGCCTCGTAGTGCTCCTGAATATCCCCTTGCTGACTAAGTAAAAACAGTATTAGAATGCTACTCAATGAAAAGAGAAGTTTAACTTTGTGAATGGAATTCATGCAACCAAGAGCAGTTTCACAGAAATCTTCCTTCAGATTTCTATCTGAGAGTATTTCTTTTTCAGCATATTCTAAAGAGCATACCAAAATGTCCTTTCTCACGTTCCACAGAAACAGTGATTTCAAACTGCTCAATCCAATGAATGATTTAACTCTATGAGAATAATGTTCACATCAAAAAGCAGTTTCTCAGAAAACTTCTGTCCAGTTTTCAACTGAAGACATTTCCTTACTCACCACAGGCCTCTGGGCGCCATTATATATCCCTTCACTGATTCCTCAAAGAGATAGTTTACAAACTGGGCAATGTAGAGTATGTTTTAACGCTGTGAAATGAGTACATATATCCGAGAGCAGTTTCTTGGAATGCTTCTTTCTGGGTTTTATTTGAGCATAGTTCACGTTTCACCATAATCTTCATTGCACTCGGAAATATCACATTTTTGGTTTTACAGGAACAGTGTTCAAACATTGCCTTATGAGAAAAGAGTTATATCTCCCTGAGTGGAATGCACACATCACAAAGCAGTTTCTCATAAAGCTTCTTTCCAGTTTTTAATCTGAAGATATATCCTTTTTCACCATAGGCCTGAATGTGCTCCCGAATGTCCCTTTGCAGATCCGTCCAAGACGGAGTTTCCAAACTGCATAATATAAAGAAAGTTTTATCTATGTGAGATGAATAAACTTATATATGACAAAGCAGTTTCAAAGAAAGCTTCTTTCCAGTTTTTGTCTAAGGATATTTCCTTTTTTCCATAGCCATCCATACAGTCCCGATTGTCCTTTGGTAGCTTTTTCTCCAAAAGGGATTCCCAAATCCTCTATGAGAAGAAAGACATAACTCTGTGAGTGGAATGCACATGTCACAGAGCAGCTCCTCGGAAAGCTTCTCTCCAGTTTCTATCTGAAGATATTTTCTTTTTCACCATAAGCCTCAAAGTGCTCCCGAATATTCCTTCACACACTAAACATAAACAGTGTTAGAAAACTGCTCAGTGAAAAGAGAAGCTTAACTGAGTGAGAGGAATTCACAAACACATAGCAGTTTCACAGAAAGCTTCCTTCTGGTTTTTATCTGAGGATGTTTCTTTCTCCATGTTCTAAAGAGCGTTCCCAAATATCCTTCCTCAGATTCCACAGAAACAATAATTTCAAACTGCTCAATCCAAGGAATGGTTTAACTCTGTGAGATGAATACACATATCACAAAGCAGTTTCTCAGCAAGCTTTTTTCCAGTTTTTATCTGAAGATATTTCCTTTTACACCATTGGCCTGAATGTGCTCCCGAATGTTCCTTCGTGGATCTGTCCATGACAGAGTTTCCAAGCTGCATAATGTAAAGAAAGCTTTATCTAAGTGAGATGAATGCACATATCACAAAGCAGTTTCATAGAAAATTTCTTTACAATTTTTGTCTGAGACTATTTTCCTTTTCACCACAGGCATCAATGTGCCCCTGAATATCTCTTGGTACGTTTTTCTCCAAGAGGGATTCCCCAATCCTCTATGAGAACAAAGGTATAACTCTGTGTGTGGATTTCACATGTTGCAAAGCAACTCCTCGGAAAAGTTCTCTCCAGTTTCTGTCTGAACATATTTCCTTTTTCACCGTAAGCCTCAAAGTGCTCTCGAATATCCCTTCACATGCTAAATATAAACAGTGTTAAAAAACTGCTCAATGAAAAGAGAACCTTAAATGTGTGAATGGAATTCACATGACACAGAGTACTTTCACAGAAAGCTTCCTTCTGGTTTATATCTGAGTTTATTTCTTTTTGAGCATATTCTAAAGCTAACAGAGTTTGCTCTAATTCTGTGAAGTGAACGTGCATATCAGAGAGCAGTTTCTAGGAACGTTTCTTCAGGGTTTTATATGAGTGTATTTCACTTTTTGCCATAGTCTTCAATGTGCTCTGAAATATCACTTTTTTGATTTTACAGGAACAGTGTTCAAACACTGCCTTATGAGAAAAGAGGTATAACTCCCTGAGTGGAATATACACATCCCAAAGCAGTTTCTCAGAAACCTTCTTTCCAGTTTTTATCTGAAGATATTTACTTTTTCACCATATGCCTGAATGTACTCCCAAATGTCCCTTCGTGGATCTGTCCATGACGGAGTTTCCAAACTCCGTAATATAAAGTAGGCTTTATCTATGTGAGATGAATACACATAGTATACAGCAATTTCAGAGAAAACTTATTTCCAGTTTTTGTCTGAGGATATTTTTTTTTTCACCATAGCCTTCCATAAAGTCCCGAATGTTCCTTGCTAGCTTTTTCTCCAAAAGGGATTCCTCAATCCTCTATGAGAAGAAAGGCATAACTCTGTGAGTGGAATGCACATGTCATGAAGTAGCTCCTCGGAAAGCTTCTCTTCAATTTCTATCTGAAGATATTTACTTTTTCACCGTGAGCCTCAAAGGGCTCCCAAATATCCCTCTGCAGACTAAACACAGTGTTAGAATACCACTCAATGAAAAGAGAAGCTTAACTGTGCAAGTCGAATTCACACGACGCAGAGCAGTTTCACAGAAAGCTTCCTTCTGGTTTTTATCTGAGGGTATTTCTTTTTCAGCATATTCTAAAGAGCGTTCCCAAATGTCCTTTCACAGATTCCACAGAAAGAGTGATTTCAAACTGCTCAATCCAAAGAATGATTTAACTCTATGAGATGAATGCACAAAGCAGTTGCTCAGAAAGCTTCTCTCCAGTTTTCAGTTGAAGACATTTCCTTGCTCATCACAGGCCTCCGGGTGCCACTTCACATCCTTTCCCAGATTCCTCAAAGACAAAGTTTCCGAACTGGGCAATGTAGCGCAAGCTTTAACTACCTGAAATGAATGCTTATATCAAAGAGTAGTTTCTTTGAACACTTCTTTCTTGGTTTTATTTGAGGATAGTTTACTTATGCCATAGTCCACAATGTCCTCCAAAATATCACTTTTTTGGCTCTACAGGAACAGTGTTCAAACACTGCCGTATGAGAAAAGATGTATAACTCCCTGAGTGGAATGCACACATCACAAAGCACTTTCTCAGAAAGATTCTCTCCAGTTTTTACCTCAAGATATTTCCATTTTACCATAGTCCTGAATGTGCTCCCTAATGTTCCTTCGCAGATCCGTCCATGACAGGGTTTCCAACCTGCGTAAAGAAAGCTTTACCTATGTGAGATGTATAAACATAGAAAAAAGCAGATTCACAGAAAGATTATTTCCAGTTTTTATCTGAAGATATTTCCTTTTTCACCATAGTCCTGAATGAGCTCCCGAATATCACTTTGCGGATCTGTCCATGACAGAGTTTCCAAGCTGTGTAATGTAAAGAATGCTTTATCTACATGAGATGAATACACATAGCACAAAGCAGTTTCATGGAAAGCTTCTTTCCAGTTTTTGTCTGAGTCTATTTCCCTTCTCATCATAGGCGTCAATATGCTTCCGGATATCCCTTGGTACCCCTTTCTCCAAAAGGGTTTCCCTGATACTGTCTGAGAAGAGAGGTATAACGCTGTGAGTGGAATGCACACATCACAAAGCAGTTCCTTGGAAAGTTTCTCTCCAGTTTCTATCTGAACATATTTCCTTTTTCACCGTAAACTTCAAAGCACTCCCGAATATCCCTTCGCACGCTAAACATAAACGGTGTTAGAAAACTGCTCAATGAAAAGAGAAGTTTAACTGAGTGAGAGGAATTCACACAACACACAGCAGTTTCACAGAAAGCTTCCTACTGGTATTTATCTGAGGATATTGCTTTCTTCATATTCTAAAGAGCGTTCCCAAATGTCCTTCCTCAGATTCCACAGAAAGAGTGATATCAAACTGCTCAATACGAAGAATGGTTTAACTCTATGAGATGAATACGCACATCACAAAGCAGTGTCTCAGAAAGCTTCTCCTCGTTTTCATCTGAAGATATTTTCTTTTTCACCATAGACCTGAATGTGGTCCTGAATGTCCCTTCACAGATCTGTCCATGATGGAGTTTCCAAACTACGTAATATAAGAAAACTTTTATGTATGTGAGATGAATAAACATAGCAAAAAGCAAATTCACAGAAAGCTTCCTTGTGGTTTATATCTGAAGATATTTCCTTTTTCACCATAGTCCTCAATGTGCTCCTGAATGTCCCTTCACAGATCTGTCCATGACAGAGTTTCCAAGCTGCATAATGTAAAGAAAGCTTTATCTATGGGAAATGAATACACATATCACAGAGTAGTTTCACAGAAAGCTTCTTTCCACTTTTTGTCTGAGGCTATTTGCCTTTTCACCATAGTCCTCAGTGTGCTCCTGGATATCCCTTGGTACCTTTTTCTCCAAAAATGTTTCTCCCTATGCCGTTTGAGAGGAGGGGTGTAACAATGTGAGTGGAATGCACAGTTCACAAAGCAGCTCCTCGGAAAGCTTCTCTCCAGGTTCTATCTGAACATATTTCCTTTTTCACCATAAGCCTCAAAGCACTCCTGAATATCCCTTCACACTATAAGCAAAAGCAGTGTTAGAAAACTGTTCAAAGAAAAGAGAAGCTTAACTGAGCGAGAGGAATTCACACGACACAGAGCAGTTTCACAGAAAGCTTCCTTCTGGTTTTTATCTGAGGATATTTCTTTCTCCATATTCTAAAGAGCGTTCCCAAATGTCCTTCCTCAGATTCCACAGAAGCAGTGATTTCAAACTGTTCAATCCAAAGAAAGGTTAACCTCTATGAGATGAATACACACATCACAAAGCAGTTGCTCAGAAAGCTTCTGTCCAGTTTTCGTCACAAGACATTTCCTTGCACACCACAGGCCTCCACTCGCCACTTAATATCCCTTCGCAAATTCCCTAAAGCCAAATATTCCAAACTGGGCAATGTAGATTAAGCTTTATCTCTGTAAAATGAATGTGAATATCACTGAGCTGTTTCTTGGAACGCTTCTTTCTGGGTTTTATTTAGAGATATTTCACTTTTCGCCATAGACTTCAATGCGCTCCAATATATCACTTTTTCGGTTTTACAGGAACCGTGCTCAAACACTTCTTTATGAGAAAAGAGGTTTAGCTCCCTGAGTGGAATGCACACGTCACAAAGCAATTTTTCAGAAAGGTTCCTTTCCGTTTTTATCTGAAGATATTTCCTTTTTCACAATAGACCCAAATATGATCGCGAATATTCCTTCACGGATCCATCCATGAAAGAGTTTCCATGCTGCATAATGTGAAGAAAGCTTTATCTACATGAGATAAATAAACATGGCAAAAAGCAGAATCAAGAAATCTTCTTTCCAGTCTTTATCTGAAGATAATTCCTTTTTGACCATAGTCCCACATGTGTTCCCTAATGTATGTTCACGGATCTGTCCATGGCAGAGTTTCCAAATAGCGTAATATAAGAAAAGTTTTATCTATGTGAGGTGAATAAACAAAGCAAAAATCAGATTCACAGAAAGCTTCTTTCCAGTTTTTATGTGAAGATATTTCCTTTTTCACCATGGTCCTGAATGTGCTCCCAAATATCCCTTCGTGGATCCGTCCATGAGAGAGTTTCCAAGCTGTGAAATGTAAAGAAAGCTTTATCTACGTGAGATGAATACACATATCTTAGAACAATTTCACAGAAAGTGTTTCCCCGATGCTATATGAGAAGAGAGGTATAACACAGTGAGTGGAATGCACCTGTTGCAAAACAGTTCCTCAGAAAGTTTCTCTCCAGTATATATCTGAACGTATTTCTTTTTTAACTGTAAGCCTCAAAGCACTCCTGAATATTCCTTCGATCGCTAAACATAAACATTGTTAGAAAACTGCTCAAGGAAAAGAGAAGCTTAACTGAGTGAAAGGAATTCACACGACACATAGCACTTTCACAGAAAGTTTCCTTCTGGTTTTTATCTGAGGATATTTATTTCTCCATATTCTAAAGAGCATTTCCAAATGTTCTTTCTCAGATTCCAAAGAAACATTGATTTCAAACTGCTCAATCCAAAGAATGGTTTAACTCTACGAGATGAATACACACATCACAAAGCAGTTGCTCAAAAAGCTTCTCTCCAATTTTCATCGGAAAACATTTCCTTGCTCAAGACAGGCCTCCGGGCACCACTTAATATCCCTTCGCAGATTCCACAAAAACGGAGTTTCCAAACTGGGCAACATAGAGTATGCTTTAAGTCTGTGAAATGACTGCACATATCAGAGAGCAGTTTCTTGGAACACATCTTTC
Organism: Macaca mulatta; assembly: GCF_049350105.2. Classification (NCBI taxonomy): domain Eukaryota; kingdom Metazoa; phylum Chordata; class Mammalia; order Primates; family Cercopithecidae; genus Macaca; species Macaca mulatta. The sequence goes on from NC_133413.1 coordinate 56,995,503, forward strand.
TGGGTTTTATTGGAGGATATTTCACTTTTCACCAGAGTCTTCAATCAGCTCCGAAACATCACTTTTTCAGTTTTACGGGAATGGTGGTCAAACACTGTGTTATGAGAAAAGAGGTATAACTCTCTGAGGGGAATGCACACATCACAAAGCAGTTTCTCAGAAAGCTTCTCTCAAGTTTTTATCTCAAGATATTTCCTTTTTCACCATATGCCTGAATGTGCTCGTGAATGTCCCTTCACAGGTCCGTCAATGACGGAGTTTCCAAACTGCATAATATAAAAAAGTTTTATCTATGTGAGATGAATAAACATATCTATCACAAAGCAGTTTCACAGAAAGTTTCTTTCCATGTTTGTCTGAGGATATTTTCTTTTTCACCATAGCCATCAATATACTCCTGAATGTCCCTTGGTAGTTTTTTCTCCAAAACGGATTCCCCAATCCTCTATGAGAAGAAAGGTATAACTCTGTGAGTGGAATGCACAAGTCATAAAGCAGCTCCTCCAAAAGCTTCTCTCCAGGTTCTATCTGAACATACTTCGATTTTCACCATAAGCCTCAAAGCGCTCCCAAATATCCCTTCGCACGCTACACATAAACAGTGTTAGAAAACTGCTCAATGAAAAGAAAAGCTTAACTGAGTGAGAGGAATTCACACGACACATTGCAGTTTCACAGAAAGCTTCCTTCTGTTTTTTATCTGAGGATATTTCCTTCTCCATATTCTAAAGATCGTTCTCAAATATCCCTCCTCACATTCCACAGAAGGAGTAATTTCTAACTGCTCAATCCAAAGAATGGTTTAACTCTATGTAGTGAATACACACATCACAAAGCAGTTGTTCAGAAAGCTTCTCTCCAATTTTCATCAGAAGACATTTAATTCCTCACCACAGGCCTCCAGGTGCCACTTAATATCCCTTTGCAGATTCTTCAAAGAATGAGTTTCCAAACTGGGCAATGTAGATTAATCTTTAACACTGTGAAACGAATGTACATATCAGAGAGCAGTTTCTTGGAATGCTTCTTTCTGGGTTTTATTTGAGGATATTTCACTTTTCACCAGTCTTCAATGAACTCCTAAATATCTATTTTTCAGTTTTACAGGAACGGTGTTCAAACACTGTCATATGAGAAAAGAGAAATATCTCCCTGAGTGGAATGCACACATCACAAGCAGATTCTCAGAAAGCTTCCCTCTAGTTTCTGTCTCAAGATGTTTCCCTTTCCACCATAGGCCTGAATGTGCTCTGGAATGTTTCTTCGTGGATCTGTCCATGACAGAGTTTCCAAACTGTGTAATATAAAGAAAGTTTTATCTATTTGAGATGAATAAACCTATCTATCACAAAGCAGTTTCACAGAAAGCTTCTTTCCAGTATTTGTCTGAGGATATTTCCTTTTTCACCACAGTCGTACATATACTCCCGAATGTCCCTTGGTAGCTTTTTCTCCAAAAGAGATTCCCCAATTCTCTATGAGAAGAAAGGTATATCTCTGTGAGTGGAATGCACACGTCACAAAGCAGCTCCTCGGAAAGTTTCTCTGCGTTTTCTATCTTAAGATATTTCTGTTTTCACCATAAGCCTCAAAGTGCTCCCGAATATCCCTTTGCAGACTAAACAAAAACAGTGTTAGAATACTGTGCAACGAAAAGAGAAGCTTAAGTGTGTGAGTGGAATTCACACAACACAGAGTAGTTTCACAGAAAGTTTCCTTCTGGTTTTTATCTGAGGATATTTCTTTTTCAGCATATTCTAAAGAACGTTCTCAAATGTCCTTTCTCAGTTGCCACAGAAACAGTGATTTCAAACTGCTCAATCCAAAGAATGATTTAACTCTATGAGATGAATACACACATCACAAAGCAGTTGCTCCGAAAGCTTCTCTCCAGTTTTCATTGGAAGACATTACCTTGCTCAACACAGGCTTCTGGGTGCCACTTAATATCCCTTGCAGATTCCTCAAAGAGAGAGTTTCCAAACTGGGCAATGTAGAGTAAGCTTTAACTCTGTGAAACGAATGCATATATTGGAGAGCAGTTTCTTGCAAAGCTCTTTCTGGGTTTTATTTGAAGATATTTCACTTTTCACCACAGTCTTCACTGCGCTCCAAAATATCACATTTTCTGTTTTACAGGAACAGTGTTCAAACACTGCCTTATGAGAAAAGAGGTATAACTCCCTGAGTGGAATGCACACATCACAAAGCAGTTTCTCAGAATGCTTCTTTTCGATTTTTATCTGAAGATATTTCCTTTTTCACCACAGTCCTGAATGTACTCCTAAATGTCCCAAGCAGATCCATCTAGGACGGAGTTTCCACGCTGCATAATGTAAAGAAAGCTTTATCTATGTGAGATGAAGTAACATAGCAAAAAGCAGATTCACAGAATGCTTTTTTCCAGTTTCCATCTAAAGATATTTCCTTTTTCACCACAGTCCTAAATGACCTCCGGATTGTTCCTTCAAGGACCCTGCATGACAGAGTTTACAAACTGCGTAATGTAAAGAAAGATTTATCTATGGGAGATGAATACACCTATCACAGAGCAGTTTCACAGAAAGCTTCTTTCCAGTTTTTGTCTGAGGCTATTTCCCTTTTCACCATAGACGTCAAAGTGCTCCTGGATATCACTTGGCACATTTTTCTACAAAAGGGTTTTCCTGATGCTGTATGAGAAAAAAGGTATAACACTATGAGTGGAATGCACATGTCACAAAGCTTTTCCTTGGAAAGCTTCTTTCCAGTGTCTAGCTGAATATATTTCATTTTCACCATAAGCCTCAAAGCGCTCCCGAATATCCCTTCACACCCTAAACGTAAACAGTATTAGAAAGCTGCTCAATGAAAAGAGAAACTTAACTGAGCGAGAGGAATTCACACGACACATAGCAGTTTCACAGAAATCTTCCTTCTGGTTTTTACCAGAGGATATTTATTTCTCCATATTCTAAAGATGGTTCTCAAATGTCCTTTCTCAGATTCCACAGAACCAGTGATTTCAAACTGCTCAATCCAAAGAATGATTAAACTGTATGAGATAAGTACACACGTCACAAAGCAGTTGCTCAGAAAGCTTCTCTACAGTTTTCAATGAAAGATATTTCCTTATTCACCACCGACCTCCATGTGCCACATAATATTACTTTGCAGATTCCTCAATGACAGAGTTTCCAAACTGGGCTATGTAGAGTAAGCTTTAACTCTGAAAAATGAATGCACATATCAGAGAGCAGTTTCTTGGAACACTTTTTTCTGGGCTATTTTTGAGGATAGTTCACTTTTCGCCATGGTCTTCAATGAGCTCCGAAATAGCACTTTTTCGGTTTTCCAGGAAAAAAAAGCAGTGTTCAAACATTGCCTTATGAGAAAAGAGGTATAACTCCCTGAGTGAAATGCACAAATCACAAAGCAGTTTCTCAGAAAGCTTCTCTCTGGTTTTTACCTGAAGATATTTCCATTTTCACCATAGTCCTGAATGTACTCCTGAATGTCCCTTCGCAGATCCATCCATGACAGAGCTTCCAAGCTGCGTAATGTTAAGATAGCTTTATCTACGTGAGATGAATAAACATAGCAAAAACAGATTCATGGAAAGCTTCTTTCCAATCGTTTTTTTTTTTTTTTTTTAGACGGAGTTTCACTCTTGTTGCCAAGGCTGGATTGCAATGTCACGATCCTGGCTCACCACAACCTCCGCCTCCCAGATTCAAGCAATTCTCCTGCCTCAGCCTCCCTAGTAGCTGGGATTACAGGCATGTGCCACCACCTCCAGCTAATTTTGTATTTTTAGTAGAGACGGGGTTTCTCAATGTTGGTCAGGCTGGTCTCGAACTCCCAACCACTGGTTATCCACCTGCCTTGGCCTCCCAAAGTGCTGGGATTACAGGCGTGAGTCACTGTGCCCGGCCTTCAGTTTGTATCTGAAGATATTTCTTTTTTCCCCATAGTCCTGAATGTGCTCCTGAATGTCCCTTCCTGGATCCATCCATGACAGAGTTTCCAAGCTGCGAAATGTAAAGAAAGCTTTTTCTGTGTGACATGAATACACATATCACAGAGCAGTTTCACAGAAAGCTTCTTACCCGTTTTTGTCAGAGGCTATTTTCCTTTTCACCATAGGCGTCAATATGCTCCCGAATATCCCTTGGTACCTTTTTCTCCAAAAGGGTTTCCCCAATACCGTATGAGAATAGATGTATAACACTGTGAGTGGAATGCACACGTCACAAAGCAGTTCCTCGGAAAGATTCTCTCCCATTTCTTTCTGATCATATTTTCTTTTTCTCTGTAAGCCTCACAGCACTCCCAAATATCTCTTCGCATGCTAAACACAAACAGTGTTAGAAAACTGCTCAATGAAAAGAGAAGCTTAACTGAATGAGAGGAATTCAAACAACACATAACAGTTTCACAGAAAGCTTCCTTCTGGTTTTTATCTGAGGATATTTCTTTGTCCATATTCTAAAGGGCGTTTCCAAATGTCCTTCCTCAGATTCCACAGAAATAGTGATTTCAAGCTGCTCAATCCAAAGAATGGTTTAACTCTATGAGAGAAATACACACTTCAGAAAGCAGTTGCTCAGAAAGCTACTCTCCAGTTTTCAAAGAAGACATTTCCTTGCTCACCACAGAACTCCAGGCGCCACTTAATATCCCTTCGCAGATTCTTCAAAGACAGAGTTTCCAAACTGGGCCACGTAGGATAAGCTTTAACTCTGTGAAATGAATGCACCTATCTGAGAGCAGTTTCTTTGGAACGCTTCTTTCAGGGTTTTATTTTAGGATATATCACTTTTTGCCATAGTCCTCAATGCACTCCGAAATATCACTTTTTCCATTTTACAGGAACAGCGTTCAAACACTGCTTTATGAGAAAAAAGGTATAACTCCCTGAGTGGAATGCACACATCACAAAACAGTTTCTCAGAAAGCTTATTTCCAGTTTTTATCTGAAGAGATTTTCTTTTTCAGCATAGGCCTGAATGTGCTCCCGAATGTCCCTTCACGGATCCGTCCATGACAGAGTTTCCAAACTGTGTAATATAAAGAACATTATATCTATGTGAGATGAATAAACATATCTATCACAAAGCAGTTTCACAGAAAGCTTCTTTCCAGTTTTTGTCTGAGGATATTTCCTTTTTCACCATAGCCGTCCATATGGTGAATGTTCCTTGGTAGCTTTTTCTCGAAAAGGGATTCCCCAATTCTCTATGAGAAGAAAGGTATACCTCTGTGAGTAGAATGCACACGTCACAAAGCAACTTCTCGGAAAGCATCTCTTCAGTTTCTATCTGAAGATATTTCTGTTTTCACCATAAGCCTCAAAGCGCTCCCGAATATCACTAAGTAGACTAAACAAAAACCCTGTTAGAATACAGCTCAATGAAAAGAGAAGTTTAACTGTGAGTGTGGAATTCACATGATACAGAGCAGTTTCACAGAAAGCATCCTTCTGGATTTTATCTGAGGGTATTTCTTTTTCAGCATATTCTAAAAAGCATCCCAAATGTCCTTTCTCGTGTTCCACAGAAACAATGATTTCAAACTGTTCAATCCAAAGAATGATGTAACTCAATGATATGAGATGAATACACACATCACAAAGTAGTTGCTCAAAAGGCTTCTCTCCAGTTTTCAGCAGAAGACATTTCCTTGATCACCATAGGCCTCTGGGCAACTCTTAATATCCCTTCGCAGATTCCTCAAAGACAGAGTTTCCAAACTGGGCAATGTAGAGTAAGCTTTAACTCTGTGAAATGAATGAACATATCAGAGAACAGTTTCTTGGAACTTTTCTTCCTGGGTTTTATTTGAGAATAATTCACTTTCGCCATAGTCTTCAATGCACTCCGAAATATCACTTTTTCAGTTTTACAAGAACAGTGTTCAAACAGTGCCTTATGAGAAAAGAGGTATAACTCCCTGAGTGGAATTCACACATCACAAAGCAGTTTTTCAGAAGCCTTCTCTCCAGTTTTCATCTGAAAATATATCCTTTTTCACCTTAGGCCTGAATGTGCTCCCCAATGTCCCTTCACAGATCTGTCCATGATGGGGTTTCCAAACTATGCAATATAAAGAAAGTTTTATCTATGTGAGATGAATAACCATAGCAAAAAGCAGATTCATAGAAAGCTTCTCTCCAGTTCCCATCTGAAAATATTTCCTTTTTCACCATAGGCCTGAATGTGCTCCCGAATGTCCCTTCACGGTTCCTTCCTTTACAGAGTTTGCAAGCTGTGTAATGTAAAGAAAGCTTTATCTATGTGTGATGAATACACATATCATAGAGTAGTTTCACAGAAAGCTTCTTTCAGTTTTCGTCTGAGGCTATTTCCATTTTCAAGATAGGCGTCAATATTCTCCCGAATATCCCTTGGTACCTTTTTCTCCAAAAGAGTTTCCCCGATGCTGTATGAGAAGAGAGGTATAACACTGTGAGTGGAATGCAAACCTCACAAAGCAGTTCCTCGGAAAGCTTCTCTCCAGTTTCTCTCTGAAGATATTTCCTCTTTCAACCATAGGCCTGACGGTGCTCCTGAAAGTCCCTTCACGGATCCGTCCTTGACGGAGTTTCCAAGCTACGTAATGTAAGAGAACTTTAACTGTGTGAGGTGAATAAACATCGCAAAAAGCAGAATCACAGAAAGCTTCTTTCCAGTTTTTATCTGAAGATATTTCCTTTTTCTTCATAGTCCTGAATGTGCACCCAAATGTCCTTTCACGGATCTGTCCGTGACAGACTTTCCAAACCGTGTAATATAAAGAAAGCTTTATCTATGTGAGGTGAATACACATATCACAGAGTAGTTTCACAGAAAGTTTCTTTCCAGTTTCTGTCTGAGGCTATTTTCCTTTTCACAATAGGCATCAATATGCTTCCGAATATGCCTTGGTACCTTATCCTCCAAAAGGGTTTCCCCAATGCTCTCTGAGAAGAGAGGTATAACACTGTGAGTGAAATGCACATGTCACAAAGCAGTTCCTTGGAAATCTTCTCTCCAGTTTCTTTCTGAACATACTTTCTTTTTCACTGTAAACCTCAAAGCACTCCCGAATATCCCTACTCACGCTAAACATAAACAGTGTTAGAAAACGGCTCAATGAAAAGAGAAGCTTAACTGAGTGAGAGGAATTCACACAACACATAGCAGTTTCACAGAAAACTTCCTTCTGGTTTTATCTAAGAATATTTCTTTCTCCATATTCTAAAGAGCATTCCCAAATGTCCTTCCTCAAATTCCACAGAAGCAGTGATTCCAAACTGCTCAATCCAAGGAGTGGTTTAACTCTATGAGATGAATACACACATCACAGAGCAGTTTCCAGAAAGCTTCTCTCCAGTTTTTATCTGAAGATGTTTCCTTTTTCACCATAGGCCTGGATGTGCTCCTGAATGTCCCTCTGTGGATACCTCCATGAAGGAGTTTCCAAACTGCATAATATAAGAAAAGTTTTATCTATGTGAGATAAATAAACATAGCAAAAAGCAGATTCACAGAAAACTTCTTTCCAATTTTTATCTGAAAATATTTCCTTTTTCACCATAGTCCTGAATATGCACCTGAATGTCCTTTTGTGGATCTGTCCCTGACAGAGCTTCCAAGCTGCATAATGTAAAGAATGCTTTATCTATGTGAGATAAATACACATATCACAGAACTGTGTCATAGCAAAGGTTTCCTCAATGCTGTATGAGAAGAGAGGTATAACACTGTGAGATGAATACTCATATCACAGAGCAGTTTCACAGAAAGCTTCTTTGCAGTTTTTGTCTGAGTCTGTTTCCCTTTTCACTGTAGGCATCAATATGCTCCTGAATATCCCGTGGTACCTTTTTCTACAAAAGGGTTTTCCCGATGCTCTATGAGAAGGGAAATATCACTTTTTGGGTTTTACAGGAACAGTGTTCAAACACTGCCTTATAAGAAAAGAGGTATAACTCCCTGAGTGGAAGGCACACTTCAGAAAGCATTTTCTCAGAAAGCTTCTCTCTGGTTTTTATCTGAAGATATTTTCATTTTCAATATTGTCCTGAATGTGTACCCGAATGTCCCTTCATGGATCCGTCCACGACTGACTTTCCAAACTGCATAATATAAACAAAGTTTTATCTATGCGAGATGAAAAATCATATCACAAAGCAGTTTTAGAGAAAGCTTCTTTCCAGTTTTTGTCTGAGAATATTTCCTTTATCACCATTGGCGTCAGTATGCTCCTTAATATCATTTGGTAGCTTTCTCTCCAAAAGCGTTTCCCCAATGCTCTATGAGAAGAGATGTATAAATATGTGAGTGGAATTGACACATCACATAGCAGTTCCTTGGAAAGCTTCTCTCCATTTTCCATTGGAAAAATTCCCTTTTTCACCATAAGCCTCAAAACACTCCCGAATATCCCTTCACAGACTGACAAAAGCAGTGTTAGAAAATTGCTGAGTCAAAAGAAAAGCTGAACTGTGCAAGAGGAATTCACATGACACAAGTCAATTTCACAGAAAGCTTCCTTCTGGTTTTTATCTGAGGATAGTTCTTTTTCAGCATCTTCTAAATAGCATACCCAAATGTCCTTTCTCAGATTCCACAGAAACAGTGATTTCAAACTGCTCAATCCAAAGAACCTTTTAACTCTATGAGATGAATACACACATCACAAAGCAGTTGCTCAGAAAGCTTCTCGCCAGTTTTCATCTAAAGAGATTTCCTTACTCACCATAGGCCTCCGGGCACCACCTAATGTCCCTTCATGGATTCCTCAAGTACAGAGTTACCAAGCTGGGCAATGTAAGGCAAGCTTTACCTCGATGAGATGAATGCACATATCAGAAAGCAGTTTCTTGGACTGCTTCTTTCTAGCTATTATTGGAGGATATTTCACTTTTCACCATAGTCTTCAATGCACTCCAAAATATCACATTTTAGGTTTTACATGAACAGTGTTCAAGTATCACCCTATAATAGAAGAGGTAAAACTCCTTGAGTGGAATGCACACATCACAAAAGAGTTTCTCAGAAAGCTTCTCTCCAGTTTTTATCTGAAGATATTTCCTTTTTCACCATAGGCCTGAATGTGCTCCCAAATGTGATTTCACGGATCCATCCATGACAGAATTTCCAAGCTGGGTAATGTAATGAAAGCTTTATCTATGTGAGATGAACACACATATCAAAAAGCAGTTTCGCAGAAAGATTCTTTCCAGTTTTTTTCTGAGGATATTTCCTTTTTCACCATAGTCATCAATATGTTCCAGATAACCCTTGGTAGCTTTTTCTCCAAAAGTGTTTCTCCAATGCTCTATGAGAAGAGAGGTAGAACTCTATGAGTGGAATTCACAGGTCACAAGGCAATTCCTCTGAAAGTTTCTCTCCAGTTTCCATCTCAAGATATTTCCTTTTTCACCATAAGCCTCAAAGTGCTCCCGAATATCCTTTCGTAGACTAAACAAAAACAGTGTTAGAAAACTGCTCAGTGAAAAAAGAAGCTTAGTTGTGCGAGTGGAATTCATATGACACATAGCAGTTTCACAGAAAGCTTCCTTCTGGTTTATATCTGAGGATATTTCTTTTTCACCATATTCTTCATAGCGTTCCCAAATGTCCTTTCTCAGATTCCACATAAACAGTGATTTCAAACTGCTCAATCCAAAGAATGGTTTATCTCTATGAGATGAATACACACATCACGAATCAGTTGTTCAGAAAGCTTCTCTGTGGTTTTCATCTGAAGATATTTCCTTGCTCACTACCTAATGTCCCTTCACAGATTCCTCAAAGACAGAGTTACCAAACTGGGTTCTGTAAGGAAAGCTTTACCTGTCTGAGATGAATGCACATATTAGTGAGCTATTTCTTGGAACACTTCTTTCTAACTTTTATTTGAGGATATTTCACTTTTCACTTTTCGCCAAAACCTCTCTTTTGATTTAGGAGTTTGGAAACACTCTTTTTGTTTACTCTGTGAATGCACATGTGACAGATAATTGACGGAAATGGTGATAAAGAGATTATCCAAGGATAAATACTAGAAGGAAGCTATCTGAGAAATCTCTTGGTGATGTGGGCGTTCATCTCACAGATTTAAACCTTTCATTTTATTAGGCAGTTTGGAAACACTGTTTTTGTAGAATCTGGTAAGGGGTACTTGGGAGCACATTGAGGCCTATGGTGAAAAGGAAAAAAATCTTCGAATATAAACTAGAAAGAAGCTTTCTGAAAAACTACTATGTGATGTGTGCATTGATATCCCAGAGTTAAACCTTTCTTTTGATTCATCAGTTTGGAAACGTTGTTTGTCAATTTTTCCATTAGACATTTACTAGCTCTTTTAGGTCAATGGTGAAAAAGCGAATATCCCAGGATTAAAAACCAGAAGGAACCTATCTGGGAAATCGTTTTCTGATGTGTACATTCATCTAACCAAAGTAAACCTTTCTCTTCACTCAGGAGTTTGGAAATACTGTTTTTATAGAATCTGCAAAGGGATATTTGGAAGTACTTTGAGGCCTATAGTGACAAAAATATCTTCTAATAAAAACTAGAAAGAAATTTCTGAGAAACTGCTTGGTGATATGTGGATTCATCTGACAGAGATAAACCTTTCTTTTGATTCAGCACTTTTGAAACACTGTTTTTGTCCATTTTGTGAATGGACATTTGGGAGCTCCTTGAGAAGAAGGGAGAAAAAGCATATATCCCAGGATAAAAACCAGAAGAAAGCTGACTGAGAAACTGTTTTATTATGTGTGTATTCATCTCACAAAGTTGAATCATTCTTTTCATTCAGCAGTTTGGAAACACTGTTTTTGTCCATGTGGAGAATGGACATTTGGGAGCTCATTGAGGTCAATGGTGAAAAAGAGAATATCCCAGGATAAAAACTAGAAGGAAGCTATCTGGGAAATCATTTTGTGATGTGTGCATTCATCTCACGAAGGTGAACCTTTCTTTTCACTCAGGACTTTGGAAACACTCTTTTTGTAGAATATGCGAAGGGATATTTGGGAGTGCTTTGAGGCCAATGGTGAGAAAGAATATCTTCAGATGAATACTAGAAAGAAGCTTTCTGGGAAACTGTTTTGTGATGTGTACATTCATCTCATGGAGATAAAACTTTCCTATGATTCAGCAGTTTGGAAACACTGTTTTTGTCCATTCTGGGAATGGACATATGGGAGCTCATTGAGGTCAATGGCAAAAAAGCATATATCTCAGGATAAAAACTAGAAGAAAGCTATCTGAGAAATTACACTGTCATGTGTGCATGCATTTCACAGAGTTAAATTTTTCTTTTCATTCAGCAGTTTGGAAACACAATTTTTGTAGAATCTGTGAAGACATACTTGTGAGAACATTGAGGCCTATGGAGAAAAAGAGGATATCTTCAAAAAAAAAAAAAAGCTAGAAGGAAGCCTCCTGAGAAACTGCTTTGTGATGTGTGCATTCATCTCACAGAGGTAAACCTTTCTTTTTATTCAGCAGTTTGGACACACTGTTTTGTCCATTCAGCGAATGAACATTTGGGAGATTATTGAGGTCAACAGTGAAAAAACGAATATCCTAGGTTAAAAACAAGACAGAAACTATCTGAGAGACTGCTTTGTGGTGTGTGCTTTCATATTGCAGAGTTAAACTTTCTTTTCATTCAGCAGTTTGGAGATACTGTTTTTGTAGAATCTGGGAAGGGATATTTGGGAGCACATTGAGGACTATGGTGAAAAAAATTATCTTCAGATAAAAACTAGAAATAAGTTTTCTGAGAAATGACTTTGTGAAGTGTGTATTCATCTCACAGAGTTAAACCTTTGTTCTGTTTCAGCAGTTTGGAGACACTGTTTTTGTTCATTCTGCGAATCAGCTTTTGAGAGCTCATTGGCGCCAAGGTGGAAAATGTAACAAGAGAAACACTAAACACTAAAATATGAGCTCAACAGCGAAAAACTGAATATCCCAGGATAAAAAGTAGAAGGAAGCTATCTGAGAAACTGCTTTGTCATGTGTGCATTCTTCTTGCAGAGTTAAACTTTTCTTTTCATTCAGCAGTTTGGAATCTCTGTTTTTGTAGAATCTGTGAATTTATAGTTGGGACGCTTTGAGGTCTATGCAGAAAAAAGAAAATATCTTCAGATAAAAACTAGAAAGAAGCTTTCTGAGAAACTGCTTTGTGATGTGTGCTTTCATATTACAGAAATAAACCTTCCTTTTGATTCAGCAGCTTGGAAACACTGGGCTTGTCCATTCTACGAATGGACACTTAGGAGCTCATTAAAGCCAATTTCAAAAAAGTGAATATCCCAAGATAAAAACTAGAAGGAACTATCTGAGAAACCACTTTGTCATGTGTGCTTTCAACTCTTAGAGTTCAACCTTTATTTTCTTTCAGTAGTTTGGAAACACTGGTTTTGAAGAATCTGCGAGATGAATGCACACACAACAAAGCAGTTTCTCAAATAGCTTGCTTGTAGTTTTTATCCTGGGATACTGGCTTTTCTGCCATTGGCCTCAATGAGTTCCCAAATATCCGTTATCAGATAGGACAAAAACAGTTTTTCCAAACTGCTGAATCCAAAGAATGGTTTAACTCAGGCAGATGAATGCATACGTAACAAAGTAGTTTCTCAGAGAGCATCTTTCTAATTTTTATCTGAAGATATTTTCTTTTTACTATAGGCTTCAATGCACTCACCAATATTCCTTCACAGGTTCTACAAAAACAATTTCCAAACTGGTGAATGAAAAGAAAAGCTTAACTCTGCGAGATGAATGCAGACATCACAAAGCTGTTTCTCAGGTATCATCCTTCTAGTTTTCTTCCAGGGATATTTGCTTTTTTGCCCTTGGACTCAATGATCTCCCAAATATCAGAATGGACAAAAACAGTGTTTCCAAACTGCTGAAGAAAAGAAACTTTTAACTTTGTGAGATGAATGTAAACATTACAAAGTAGTTTCTCAGAAAGCTTCTTTCTAGCATTTCTCTGAGGATATTTTCTTTTTCCACATAGGCCTCAAATTATCCCAAATATCCCTTTGGAACATTGTACCAAATTGTCCCACATGTCCCAAATTGTCCCAAATATGGTGAAAAAGTGAATATATCAGCATAAAAAAAATAGAAGCTATCTGCAAAATGACATTGTGATGTGTGCATTCATCTTGTAGAATTAATCCTTTCTTTTCATTCAGCAGTTTGGAATCACTGTTTTTGTAGAATCTGTGAAGGGATATTTGGGAGCACATTGAGGCCTCTGGTGAAAAAGAAAATATCTTCAAATAAACATTACAAAGAAGCTTTCTGAGAAACTGCTTTGTGATGTGTGCAATCACATCTCAGAGGTAAACCTTTCTTTTGATTCAGCAGTTTGTAAACACTATTTTTGTCCTTTCTGTGAATGGACACTTGGGGCCTCATTGTGGCCAATGACAAAAAGGTGAATATCCCAGGATAAAAATTAGAAGGAAGATATATGGGATACCAATTTGTGATGTGTGTATCCACGTCGCAGAGTTAAAACTTTCTTTTCATTCAGCAGTTTGGAAACACTGTTTTTGTAATATCTGAAAAGGGATATTTTGGAGCGCAGTGAAGCCTATGGTGTAAATGAAAATACCTTCAGATAAAAACTAGAAAGAAGTTTTCTGAGAAACTGCCTTCCAATATGTGCAATCATCTCATGGCATTAAACCTTTATTTTGATTTAGCAATTTGGAAACACTCTTTTTGTCTATTCGGCGAATGGACATTTGGGAGCTCATTGAGGCCAATAGCGAAAAAGCAAATATCCGAGATAAAAGCTAGAAGGAACCGATCTGAGAAACTGCTTCATGATGTGTGCATTCATTTGGCAGAGTTAAACCTTTCTTCTCGTTCGGATATCTGGAACACTGTTTTTGTAGCATATGCGAAGGGATATTTAGGAGCACATTGAAGCCTATGGAGAAAAAGAAAATATATTTGGATCCAAACGAGAAAGAAGCTTTCTGAGAAACTGCTTGGTGATGTGTGAATTCATATCCCAGAGTTAAAACTTTATTTGGATTTAGAAGTTTTGAAAAAGTGTTTTTGTCCATTCTGCAAATAGACAGTTGGGAGCTCATTGAGGCCAAAACAGAAATTGAATATCCCATGATAAAAACTAGAAGGAAGTTTTCTGAGAAACTGCTTTGTGATGTGTGCATTTATCTCATAGAGAAAAAACTTTCTTTTCATTCAGCATCTTGGAAACACAGCTTCTGTAGGATCTGTGAAGGATTTAGGGAGTGCATAGAAGTCTATGGTGAAAAAGAACATATCTTCAGACAAAAACTAGAAAGAAGCTTTCTGAGAAACTACTTTGTGATGTGTACATTCATCTCACAGAGTTAACATTACATTGGAATCAACAGGATGGAAACACTGTGTTTCTCCATTTTGTGAATTGACATTTCGGAGCTCAATGAGGCCAATTGTGAAAAAGCAAATATTCCAGGATAAAAACTAGAAGGAAACTAACTGAGGAACCACTTTGTGATGTGTGCATTCATCTCACAGAGATAAACCTTTCTTTGCCTTCAGCAGTTTGAAGACACTGTTTTTGTAGAATGTGCAAAGGGATAGTTGAGCGCTTTGAGGCCTATGGTTAAAAAAGAAAATATCCCAAGATAAAAAAATTGAAGGAAGCTATCTGAGAAACTGCTTCATGATGCGAGCATCCATCTCACAGAGTGAAAAGTTTATTTTCATTCAGTAGTTTGGAATCACTGTTTTTGTAGGACCTGCGATGGGATATTTGGGAGGACATAGATGCCTATGGTGAAAACGAAAATATCTTCAGATAAAAACTAGAAAGAGTCTTACAGAGAAACTGCTTTGTGTTGTGTGCATTCATCTCACAGAGTTAAACCTTTCTTTGGATTCAGCAGTTTGGATACACAGTTTTGTCTATTCTGTGAATGGACATGAGGGAGCTCCTCAAGGCAAAGTTGAAAAAGTGAATATTCCAGTATAAAAACTAGCAGTAAGCTATCTGATAAACCACTTTCTGATGTATGCATTCACCTCGCTGATTTAAAACTTTATTTTCATTCAGCAGTTTGCAAACTCTGTTTTGGTAGAAACTGCAAAGGAATATTTGTGAGCCCTTTGAAGCCTATGGAGAAAAAGAAAATATCTTCAGATAAAAGCTAGAAAGAAGCTTTCCGATAAACTGCTTTGTGATGTGCACATTCATTTCATAGAGTTAAACCTTTCTTTTATTCAGCAGTTGGGATATACTGTTTTAATCCCTTTTGCAAATGGAAATTTGGGAGCTCACTGAGGGTAATGGCAACAAAGGGAATATCCCAGGATAAAAACTAGAAGGAAGCTATCTGAGAAACCACTTTATGATGTGTGTATTTATCTCACAGAGGTAAACCTTTCTTTTCATTCAGCAGTTTGGAATCACTGTTTTTGTAAGATCTGCTAAGGGATATTTGAGAGTGCAGTGAGGCCTATGGTGAAAAAGAAATTATCTTCAGATAAAAACTAGAAAGCAACTTTCTGAGAAACTGCTTTGTGTTGTGTGCATTCATCTCACAGAATTAAAACTTTCTTTGGATTCAGCAGTTTGGAAACACTGTTTTTGTCCATTCTGTGAATGGACATTTGGGAGCTCATTGAGCCCAATGGCAAAAAAGCGAATATCCCAGTATAAAAACTAGACAGAAGCTACCTGAGAAACAAGTTTGTGATGTGTGCATTCATCTCACAGATTTAAAACTTTCTTTTCATTCAGCAGATTGGAAACACTGTTTATGTAAAATCTGCAAAGGGATATTTGGGAGCACAATGAGGCTGATGGTGAAAAAGGAAAAACCTTGAGATAAAAAATAGAAAGAAACTTTCTCAGAAACTGCTTTGTGATGTGTGCATTTGTCTCACAGGGTTAAAGTTTTCTTTGAATTCAGCAGTGGAAATACTGTGTTTCTCCATTCTTCAAATGGACATTTGGAAGCATGTTGAGGCCAATGGCAAAAGAACGAATATGCCAGAATAAAAACTAGGAAGAACCTATCTGAGAAACGGTTTTGTGATGTGTGCTTTCATCTCACAGAGTTAAACCTTTGCTTTCATTCAGCAGTTTGGAAACAAGGTTTTTGTAAAATCTGTGAAGGGATATTTTGAAACGCATTGATTACTATGATGAAAAAGATAATAACTTCAGATAAAACTAGAAAGAAGCTTTCTGAGAAACTGCTTTGTGATGTGTTCATTCCTCTCACATACTTAAAACTTTCATATGATTCAGCAGTTTGGAAACACTGTTTATTGACCTTTCTGTGAATGAAAATTTGGGAGCTCATTGAGGGCAATGATGACAAAGTGAATATCCCAGAATAAAAACTAGAAGAAAGATATCTGAGAAACCACTTTTAAAATGAGTGCATTCATCTCACAGAGGTAAAACTTTCTTTTCATTCAACAGTTTGGAATCACTGTTTTTGTAGGATCTGCTAAGGGATATTTGAGAGTGCAGTGAGGCCTATGGTGAAAGAGAAAATATCTTCAGATAAAAATTAGAAAGAATCTTACTGAGAAACTGCTTTGTGTTGTGTGTATTCATCTCAGAGTTAAACCTTTCTTTGGATTCAGCAGTTTGGATACACTGTTTTTGTCCATTCTGCAAATGGACATTTGGGAGCTCCTTGAGACAAAGTAGAAAAAGCAAATGTCCCAGCATAAAAACTAGCAGGAAGTTATCTGATAAACCACTTTGTGATGTATACATTCACCTCGCTGATTTAAAACCTTCTTTTCATTCAGCAGTTTGGAAACACTGTTTTGGTAGAAACTGCAAAGGAATCTTTGGGAGCACTTTGAAGCCTATGGGGAGAAAGAAAATATCTTCAGATAAAAGCAAGAAAGAAGCTTTGTGATAAACGACTTTGTGATGTGCACATTCATCTCACAAAATTAAACCTTCCTTTTATTCAGCAGTTTGGAAACACTGTTTTTGTCACTTCTGCAAATGGAAATTTGGGAGTGCTCTGAGGGTAACGGTGACAAAGGCAATATCCCAGGATAAAAACTAGAAGGAAGCTATCTGAGAAACCACTTTATGATGTGTGTATTGGTCTCACAGAGTTAAACCTTTCTTTTCATTCAGTAGTTTGGAATCACTGTTTTTGTAGAATCTGCTAAGGGATATTGGCAATTGCAGTGAGGCTTATGGTGAAAAAGAAAATATCCAGATAAAAACTAGAAAGAAGCTTTCTGAGAAACTGCTTTGTGTTGTGTGCATTCATTTTGAAGTGTTAAACAGCTCTTTTCATTCAGCAGATTTCAGACACTGTTTTTGTAGAATCTGTGAAGGGATAATTGGAAGTGCATTGAGGAATATGGTGAAAAACAAAATATCTTCTGATTAAAAACTGGAAAGACGCTTTCTGAGCAACTACTTTGTGATGTATGCATTCATCTCACAGAGTTAAAATTTTCTTTTTATTCATCAGTTTGGAAACACTGTTTTTATGGACATTTGGGAGCTCATTGAGGTCATCAGCAAAAAAGCAAATATCCCAGGTTCAAAACTAGAAGGAAACTATCTGTGACATCACATTGTGATGTTCACATTCATCCCACAGCATTAAATATTCCCTTTCATTTGGCAGTTTTGAAACTCTGATTTTGTAGTATCTGTGAAAGGATATTAGGAAGAACATTGAGGCCTATGGTGAAAAAGGAAATATCTTCAGATAATAACTGGAAAGAAGCTTTCTGAGAAACTGCTTTGTGATGTGTGCATTCATCTCACAGAGTTAAACCTTAAACGTTTCTTTGAATTCAGCACTTTGGAATCACTGTTTTTGTCCATGCTGCAAATGGACATTTGGGAGCTCTTTGAGGCTAAAAGTGAAAAAGTGAATATTCCAGGATAAAAACTAGAAAGAAGCTATTTGAGAAACCACTTTGTGATGTATGCATTCATCTCATAGATTTAAACCTTGCCTTTATTTCAGCAGTTTGGAAACTGCTTTTGTAGAATCTTTGAAGGGATATCTGGGAGTGCATTGAGTTCTATGGTGAAAAAGAAAATATCTTCAGATAAAAACTAGAAAGAAGCTTTCTGAGAAACTGTTTTGCAATGTGTGTATTAATCACACAGAGTTAATACTTTCTTTCGATTCAGCAGTTTGGAAACACATTTTTTGTCCATTCTCTGAATGGGTATTTGGGAGCTCCTTGTGGCCAAAGTTGAAAAAGCTGAATATTCCAGGGTAACAACTAGAAGGAAGCTATCTGAGAAGCCACTTTGGGATGTGCACATTCATCTAACAGAGTTAAACCTCTATTTTTTTTTTTTTTTTTTTTTAGCAAATTGGAAACACTGTATTGGTAGAATCTGCGATGGGATATTTGGGAGCACATTGAGGCCTGTGGTGAAAAATGAAATTCTCAGATAAAAACTAGAAAGAATCTTTCTGAGAAACTGCTTTGTGATGTGTACATTTATCCCACAGAGTTCATCTTTTCTATGTATTCAGAAGTTTGGAAACACTATTTTTGTCCAGTCTACAAAAGGGCATTTTGTAGTGCATCGAGGCCAATGGTGAAAAAGCGAATATTCCAGGATAAAAACCAGAAGGAAGCTATCTGAGAAACACTTTATGATGTGTGCCTTCGTCTCCCAGAGTTCAACCTTTCCTTTCAGTTTGGAAACATTGATTTGTAGAATCTGTGAATGGATAATTGGGAGTGCATTCAGACCTATGGAGAAAAAGGAAATATCCTCAGATAAAAACTAGAAAGAAGTTTTCTGAGAAACTGCTTTGTGATATGTGTGTTCATCTCACAGAGTTCATCCTTTCTATGCATTCAGAAGTTTGACAACACAGTTTTTGTCTGATCTGTGAATGGATATTTGGGTACTCACTGAGGCCGAAGGTGAAAAAGTGAATATCCAAAATAAAAACCAGAAGGAAGCTATCTGAGAAACTGTTTTGTGAGGTGTACATTCACCTCACAAAGTTAAACCTTTTCTTTCATTTAGCAGTTTGGAAACACTGTTTTTGTAGAATCTGCAAAGGAATATTTGGGAGCACATTGAAGCCTATGGTGAAAAAGGAAACATCTTCAGATAAAAACTAGAAAGAAGCTTTCTGAGAAATTGCTCTTTGATGTGTGCATTCATCTCACAGAGTTAAAACTTTATTTTGATTCTGCCATTTGGAAACACTGTTGGGAGTTAATTGAGGTGAATGGCACAAAAGGAAATATCCCAGGATGAAAAGTAGAAGGAAGCTGTCTGAGAAAAAACTTTGTGATGTGTGCATTCAACTTGCAGATTTAAACTTTTCTTTTCATTCAGCAGTTTGGAAACACTGTTTTTGTCCATTCAGTAAATGGATATTTGGGAGCTCCTTGAGGTCAATTTTGAAAACTTGAATATCCCAGGATAAAAACCAGAAGGAAGCTCTCTGAGAAACCACATTGAGATGTGTGCATTCATCGTGGAGAGTTAAGCATTTCCTTTCATTCAGCAATTTGGAAACACTGATTTTGAATAGTGTCCAAAGAGATAATTGGTAACCCATTGAGACCTATGGTGAAAAAGAAATACCTGCAGATAGAAACTAGAAAGGGGTTACTGAGGAACTGCTTTGTGATGTGTGCATTCATTTCAAAGACATAAAACTTTCTTTGGATTCAGTGGTTTGAAAACACAGTTTTTGTCCATTCTGCGAAAGGGTATTTGGTAGCTCATTGTGGTCAATGGCAAAAAAGCGAAGATCCCAGGATAAAACCTTGAAGGAAACAATCTGAGAAACTGTTTTGTGATGTGTGCATTCATTTCACAGAGATAAATAAGTCTTTTCATTTAGCAGATTTCAAATACTGTTTTTGTGGAATCTGTGAAGGGATATTTGGGAGCACATTGAAGAACATGGTTAAAAACAAAATATCTTCCAATTAAAATTACAAAGGTGCTTTCTGAGCCACTGCATTGTGATATGTGCATTCCTCTCACATAGCTAAACCTTTATTGGATTCAGCAGTTTGGAAACACTGTTTTTATCCATTCTGCGAATGGACATTTGGGAGCTCATCGAGGCCTAGGGTGAAAAAACAAATATCTCAGGATAAAAAGTAGAAGGAAGTGATCTGAGAAATCACTTTGTTATGTGTGTGCATTCATCTCGTAGATTTAAACTTTTTTTTTATTCAGCAGTTAGGAAGCACTGTTTTTGTGGAATCTGTGAACGGATATTTAGGAGGGCATTGATGCCTATAGTGAAAAAAAAGTTATTCTCAGATACAAAGTAGAAGGAAGTTTTCTGAGAAACTGCTTTGTGATGTGGGTATTCGTCTCACAGAGTTAACTTTGTTTGAATTCTGTAATTTGGAATCCCTGTATTTGTCCATTTAGCAAATGGACATTTGGGAGCTCATTGAGGCCAAAGGTGAAAATGTGAATATCCCATGATAAAAGCTAGAAGGATGCTATTTGAGAAACCGCTTTGTTATGTGTGCATTAATCTCACAGTGTTAAACCTTTCTTTTCATTCAGCAGTTTGGAAATACTGTTTTCATAGAATCTGTGAAGGGATATTTAATAGCGCATTGTGGCCTATGGTGAAAAAGAAATATCTTCAAACAAAAAGTAGAAAGAAGCTTTCTGAGAAACTGCTTTGTAAAGCGTACCTTAGTCTCTCAGAGTTAAACGTTAAACCTTTCTTTGGATTCAGCAGTTTGGAAACATCATTTTTTGTCCATTCTGTGAAAGGCCTCCTGAGAATTCATTGAGGCCAATGGCAAGAATGTTTCTGAGAAACTGCTTTATGATGTGTCCATTCATCTCACAGATTTAAACCTTTCTTTGCATTCATCAGTTTGGAAACACAGTTTTTTTCACAGCCCATTGAGGCAAATTCCGGAAAAGTGAATATTCCAAGATAAAATCTATAAGGAATCTCTCTGAGAAACTGCTCTGTGTTGTGTGCATTCATCTCACAGGTTTAAACCTTTTTTTTTCATCGACCAGTTTGGAAATCCTGTTTTTGTAGAATCTGTGAAGGCATATTTGGGAGTGCATTGTAATATGATGAGAAAGGAAATACTTTCAGATAAAAACTAGACAGAAGCTTTCTGAAAAATGGCTTTGTGATGTGCACATTCATCTCACATTGATAAACCTTTCTTTGGAATCAGCATTTTGGAAACACTGTTCTGGTTAATTCTGTGAATGGATATTTGAGAACTCATTGAGGCCAATAGCAAAAAAGTGAATATCCAAGGATAAAAACTAGAAGGAAGCTATCTGAGAAATGGCTGTCTGATGTGTGCATTCTTCTCTCAGAATTAAAGCTTCATTTTCATTCAACAGTTTGAAGACACTGGTTTTGTAGAATCTGTGAAGGGATATATGGGAGCTCATTGAGTCCTGTGGTGAAAAACAAAATATCTTTAGGTAAAAAGTAAAAAGAAGCTTTCTGAGAAACTGCTTTGTGATGTTTGCATTCAACTAACAGAGTTAAAACATTGTTTTGATTCAGCAGTTTGGAAACACTGTTTTTGTCCATTCTGAGAATGGACGTTTGGTAGCTCACTGGGGCCAATGGCGAAAAAGGGATTATCCCAGGGTAAAAAGTAGAAGGAAGCTACCTGACAAACCACTTTGCTATGTGTGCATTCACCTCACAGAGTTAAACTTTTCTTTCCATTCAGCAGTTTGGAAACACTATTTTGGTAGAATCTGAGAAGGAATAGTTTGGAGTGTGTTGACTTATGGTGAAAGAGGGAATATCTTCAGATAAAAACTAGAAAGAAGATTTCTGAGAAACTGCTTTGTGATGTGTGTTTGCATCTCTTAGAGTAAAACATTCTTTGGATTCAACAGTTTGGAAGCACTGTTTTTGTCAATTCTCTGAATGGACATTTGAGAGCTCATTGAGACCTAAGACAAAAAAGTGAATATCCCAGGATAACAACTAGAAGCAAGCTACTTGAGAAACTGCTTTGTGATGTGTACATTCATCTCACAGAGGTAAAACTGTATTTTCATTCACCCATTGGGAAACACTGTTTTTGTAGAATCTGTGTGGGGATATTTTGTAGCGCATTGAGGCCTAAGGTTAAAAAGGAAATCTCTACCAATAAAAGCTACAAAGAAACTTTCTGAGAAAGTGCTTTGTAGTGAGTGCATTCATCTCTCAAAGTTAAAACTTTCTTTGTATTCAGCAGTTGGGAAACAATATTTTTCTCCATTCTATGAATGGATATTTGGGAGCTCATTGAGGCCAATGGTGAAAAAGTGAATATCCCAGGATAAAAACTGGAAGGAAGCTGTCTGAGAAACCGCTTTGTAATGTGTGAATTCATCTCACAGAGTCAAACTTTTCTTTCATCCAGCAGTTTGGAAACACTGTTTTCATAAAATCTACAAAGCGATATTTTGGAGGGTGTTGAGGCCTGTGGTGAAAAAGAAAGTATCTTCAGATAAAACATAGAAAGAAGCTTTCAGAGAAACTGCTTTGTGATGTGTGCATTCACCACACAGAGTTGAACTTTTCTTTGGATTCAGCAGTTTGGAAACACTGCTTATGTCCATTCTGCGAATGGACATTTGGGAGTTCATTGAAGCCTATGGTGAAAAAGTGAATATCCCATGATAAAAACTAGAAGGAAACTATCTGAGAAATCGCTTTGTGATGTATGCATTCATCTCCCAGTGTTAAACCTTTCTTTTCTTACAGCAGTTTGGAAATACTGCTTTTGTAGAATCTGCAAATCGATGTTTGGGAGCACATTGAAACCTACAGTGGAAAAGGAAATATCTTCATATAAAAACCAGAAAGAAGCTTCCTGAGAAACTGATTTGTGATGTGTGCTTTCATCTCACTGCGTTAAACTTTTCTTTGGATTCAGCAATTTGGAAACACTTTATTGGTCCATTCTGCAAATTGACTTTTGGGATCACATTGAGGCCAATGGCAAAAAGTGAATATCCCAGGATAAAAACTAGAAGAAAGCTATCTGAGAAACCACTTTTTGATGTGTGAATCCATCTCGCAGAAGTAAACCTTTATTTTCATTGAGCAAGTTGGAATCACTGTTTTGGTAGAAACTACAAAGGGATATTTGAAAGCACATTGTATCCTATGGTGAAAAAAAAAATACCTTCAAATAAAAAGTAGAAAGAAGATTTCTGAGAAACTACTTTCTGATGTCTGGATTTATCTCACAGAGTTAAAACTTTCTTTTGATTCTACGATTTGGAAACACAGTTTTTGTCCATTGGTGAATGGACATTTGGGAGTTCATCGAGACCAACTGTGAAAAAGTCAATATCCCAGGATAAAACCTAGAAGGTGGCTATCAGAGAAACTGCTTTGTGATGTGTGCATTCACCTCCCATAATTTAAACTTTCTTTTCATTCAGCAGTTTAGAAACACCGTTTTCTGGAATCTGTGAAGGAATACTTGGGAGTGCATTAAGGCCTATGGGAAAAAGGAAAGTTTTCATATAAAAACTAGAAAGAAACTTTCTGAGAAAGTGCCTTGTAATCTGGGTATTCATCTCACAGAGTTAAATCTTTATTTGGATTCAGCACTTTGAAAATATTGTTTTGGTCCATTCAGTGAATGGACATTTGAGAGCTCATTGTGGCCCATGGAGAAAAAGAGGATATCCCAAGATAACAAGTAGAAGGAAGTTATCTGAGAAACTGATTTGTGATGTGTGCATTCATCTCACAGATTTAACTTTTATTTTCTTTCAGTAGTTTGGAAACACTGTTTTTGTAGAATCTTTTAAGGGATACTTGTGAGTGAATTGAGGCCTATAGAGAAAAGAAAAATATCTTCAGATATAAACTAGAAATAAGCTTTCTGAGAAACTGCTTTGCCATGTGTGCATTCATCTTACAGATTTAAAACTTTTCTTGGATTCATAAGTTTGCAAACACTGTTTTTGTAGAATCAACGAAGAGATATTTGGGAACACATTGAGGCCTATGGTGAAAAAGGAAATATATTCAGATAAAAACTAGAAAGAAGTTATCCGAGAAACAGCTCTGTGATGTGTGCATTCATCTTGCTGAATTAAAACTTTCTTTTTATTCAGCAGTTTGGAAACTCTTTTTTTGTAGAATCTGAGAATGCATATTTGGGAGCTCATTGAGGCCAAAAGTAAAAAAGCGCATATCCCAGGATAAAAATTAGAAGGAAGTTATCTGTGAAACAACTTAGTGATGTATTCATTCATCTCACAGGGTTAAACATTTCTTTTCATTCAGGAGTTCAGAAACACTGTTTTATTGTTGAATCTGTGAAGGGATATTTGGGAGCATGTTGAGGCCTATGGTGAAAAAGAAAATTTACTCAGATTAGAAGTAGAAAGAAACTTTCTGAGAAACTGATTTGTGATGTGTGCATTCATCTCACTGAGTTAAACTATTATTTAGAGTCAGCAGTTTGGAAACACTGTTTTTTTTACATTCTGCAAATGGACATTTGGGAGCTTATGAAGGTCAATGGCAAAAAAGGAAACGACCCAGGATAAAAATTAGAAGGAAACGATCTGAGAAACTGCTTTGTGATATGTGCATACATGTCACTGAGCTAAACCTTTCTTTTCATTCAGCAGTTTGAAAACAAACTGTTTTTGTAGGATCTGTGAAGGGATATTTTGGAGCAAATTGAGGCCAATGATGAAAAAGGAAACATCTTCAGATTAAAACTAGAAAGAAGCCTTCTGAGAAACTGCTTTCTGATGTGTATTTCATCTCACAGAGGTAAATCTTTCTTTTGATTTAGCAGTTTGGAACAACTGTTTTTGTAGAATCTGCAAAGGGATATTTGGGAGCACATTGAGGCCTATGGTGAAAACAATACATCTTCAGATAAAAACTAGAAAGACGCTTTCTGAGAAACTGCTTTGTGATCTGTGCATTCATATCATAGACTTAAATATTTCTTTGGATTCAGCAGTTTGTACACACTGTTTTTGTCCATTCTGTGAATGGACATGAGGGAGGTCATTGAGGCCAATGGCAAAAATGCAAATATCCCATTATAAAAAATGAAGGAAGTTATCTTACAAACCAGTTTGTGATGTTTGCATTCATCTCTCAGAGTTAAACTTTTCTTTTCATTCAGCAGTTTGGAATCACTGGTTTTGTATAATCTGTGAAGGGATATTAGGGAGAGAATTGAGGCCTATGCTGAAAAAAGAAATATCTTCAGATAAAAGCTAGAAATAAGATTTCTGAGTAACTGTTTTGTGATGTGGGTATTAATCTCACAGATTTAAACCTTTCTTTGGATTCAGCATTTCTCCATTCTGAGAATGGATATTTGGGAGCACATTGAGGCCAAGTATGAAAAAATGAACATCCCAGGAAAAACTAGAAGGAAGTGATCTGAGAAACTGCTATGTTATGTGTGCACTCATCTCACATAGTTAAACTTTTCTTTTGATTCAGCAACTTGGAAACACTGTTTTTGTAGAATCCATGAAGGTATTTTGGGGGGTGTATTGACCCTACGGTGAAAAAGAAAATATCTTCAGATAAAAACTAGAAAGAAGCTTTTTCTGAGTAACTGCTTTGTGATGTGTGCCTTCACCTCACAGAGTTAAATCTTTATTTGGATTCAGCCGTTTGGAAACACTGTCTTTGTCCATTCTGCAAATGGATATTTGGGAGCTCATTGAGGCCAATGGTGAAAAAGCAAATATCCCAGGATAAAAAGTAGAAGGATGCTATCTGTGAAACTGCTTTGTGATGTGCTCATTCACCTCACAGAGTTAAACATTCATTCAGCAGTTCAGAAACACTGTTTTATTGTAGAAACAGTGAAGGGCTATTTGTAGTGCATTGATGTCTATGGTGGAAGAGAAAATAGGTTCAGATAAGAAGTAGAAAGAAGCTTTCTGAGAAAGTGCTTTTTGCTGTGCGCATTCATCTCACAGAGATAAACATTTATTTGAATTCAGCAGTTTGGAAACAGTTTTTGTCCTTTTTGTCAGTGGATATTTGGAAGCTCATTGAGGCCAATGGCCAAAAAGTAAATATCCAAGGATGAAAACTAGAAGGAAGTAATCTCAGAAACTGCTTTGTGATGAGTGCATTCATCTCACCAAGTTAAACCTTTCTTTTCATTCAGCAGCTTGGAAACACTGTTTTTGTAGAATCTGAGTATGGCCATTTGGAAGCTCATTGAGACCAATGGGGAAAAAGCAAATATTCCAGGATAAAAAGTAGAGGGAAGTTATCTGAGAAACCACATTGTGATGTGTGCATACACCTAGCAGAGTCGGTGAAACCCCGTCTCTAGTAAAAAAATACAAAAAAATAGCCAGGCGAGGTGGCGGGTGCCTGTAGTCCCAGCTACTCGGGAGGTTGAGGCAGGAGAATGGCGTAAACCCGGGAGGTGGAGCTTGCAGTGAGCCGAGATCCGGCCACTGCACTCCAGGCTCGGCAACAGAGCAAGATTCCGTCTCAAAAAAAAAAAAAAAAAGAAAAGAAAAAAAAAATTTCTTTTCATTCAGCAGTTTGGAAAAACTGTTTTTGTAGAATCTGCAAAGGGATATTTGGGAGTACTTTGATATCTCTGGTGAAAAAGAAAATAATCAGATACACATAGAAAGATGCTTTTTGAGAAATTGCTTTGTGATGTGTGCATTCATCTCACTGAGTTAAGCTGTCCCTTGCATTTGGCAGTTTGGAAACACTTTATTTGTCCATTCTGGGAAAGGTCATTCAGGAGTTAATTGAGACCAATGGCGAAAAAGTGAATATCCCAGGATAAAAACTAGAAGGAAGCTATCTGAGAAACCACTCTGTGATGTGTGCATTCATCTCCCAGAGATAAACCTTTCTTTGCATTCAGGAGTTTGGAAACACTGTTTTTGTAGAAACTGTGAAGGGATATTAGGGAGTCAATTGACGCCTATCGTGAAAAAGGATATATATTCAGATAAAAACTAGAAAGAAACATTCTGAAAAACAGCCTTGTGAGGTGGGTATTTATCTCACAGATTTAAACTTTTCTTTGGATTCAGGAGTTTGGATACACTGTTTTTGCCCATTCTGTTAATAGACATTTGGCAGCTCATAGAGGCCTATGACGAAAAAGTGAATATCCCAGGATAAAAACTAGAAGGAAGCTTTCTGAGAAACCACTTTGTGATGTGTGCATTCATCTCGCAGAGTTAAACTTTTCTTTTCATTCAGCAGTTGGGAAGCACTGTTTTCATAAGATCTGCGAAGGAATATTCCATTTTTGAAGAATCTACGAAGCAATATTGGGGAGCGCATTGAGTCCTATTGTAAAAAACAATATATCTTCAGATTAGAACTAGAAAGAAGCTTTCTGAGAAACTGCTTTGTGACGTTTGCATTCAACTCAGAGAGCTAAACGTTTCTTTGGGTTCAGCAGTTTGGAAACACTGTTTTTGTCCACTCTGAAAATGGACATTTAGGAGCTCATTGAGGACAATGGTGAAAAAGCAAATATCCCAGGATAAAAAGTAGAAGGAAGTTATCTGAGAAACCACTTTGTGATGTGTGTATTCATCTCACAGATGTAAACCATTCTTTGGATTCAGTAGTTTGGAAATACTGTTTTTGTAGAATCAGAGAATGGACAATTGGGAATTCAGTGAGGCCAATTGCGAAACAATGAATACCCCAGGATAAAAACTAGAAGGAAGCTATCTGAGAAACAGCTTTGTGATGTGTGGAATAATCACCCAGAGTTAAAACTTACTCTTCTTTCAGCAGTTTGGAGCTACTGTTTGTAGAATCCATGAAGGGATTCTTGGGAGTAAATTGAGGCCATTTGTGAAGAAGGAAATATCTTAATATAAAAACTAGAGAGGCACTTTCTAAAAAACTGCTTTGTGATGTGAGTATTGCTCTCACTGATTTAAACCTTTCTTTGCATTCAGCAGTTTGGAAACACTTTCTTTCTCCATTCTGTAATTGGACATTTGGGAGTTCATTGGCACCAATGTTGAAGAAGAAAATATCCCAGGATAAAAAACAGAAGGAAGCTATATGAGAAAGTGCTTTGTGATGTGTTCACTCATATCACAGAGTTAAATATTTCTTTTTATTCAGCAATTTGGAACACTGTCTTTGTGGAATCTGCAAAGGGATATTTGAGAGCACATTGAGGCCTATGGTGAGAAAGAAAATATCTTCAGATGAAAACTGGAAGGAAACTTTCTGAGAAACTGCTTTGTGAAGTGTGCATTCATCTTATAGAGTTAAATCTTACTTTGCATTCAGCACTTGGGAGCACTGTTTTTGTAGATTCTGAGAATGGACATTTGGGAACTCATTGAGGCCAATAACAGAAAAGTGAATATCCCAGGTTAAAAACTAGTAGGAAGCTTTCTGAGAAACCACTTTGTGATGTGTACATTTCTCTCATGGAGTAAAACTTTTCTTTTCATTCAATACTTTGGAAACCCTGTTTTTGTAGAATCTGTGAAGGGATATTTTGGAACACATTGAGAACTGTGGTGAAAAAGTATATATCTTCAGATAAAAACTATAAAGAAGCTTTCTGAGAAACTGATTTGTGATGTGGGTGTACATCTCACAGAGCTAAATATTTCTTTGGATTCAACAGATTGGAAACACTGTTTTTGTCCATTCTGTGAATGGATATTTAGGAGTTCAGTGAGGCCAACAGTGAAAAAGTGAATGTCCCAGGATAAAAAGTAGAAGCTACCTGAAAAACCACTTTTTGATGTGTGCATTCATCCTGCAGATGAAACCATTCTTTTCATTCAGCACTTTGGAAACACTGCTTTTGAAGAACTGTGAATGGACATTTGGGAACACATTGACATCAATGGTGAAAAAGTGAATGTCACAGGATAAAGAGCAGAAGAAAGCTATCTGACAAACTGTTTTGTGATGTGTGCATTCATCTCACAGTGTTAAATCTTTCCTTTCATTCAGCAGTATGAATGAAAGGAAGCACTGTTTTTGAAGAATTTGTGAAGGTATATTTGGGAGCACATTGAGGCCTATGGTTAAAACAGAATTAACTTCAGACAAAACTAGAAAGAAGGTTTCTGAGAAACTGCTTTGTGATGTGGGTATTCTTGTCACAGAGGAAAACCTGTCTTTGTATTCAGAATTTTGGAAACACTGTTTTTGTCCATTCTGTGAGTGGACATTTGGGAGCTCATTGAGACTAATGACAAAAAATAGTATATCCCAGGATAAATACTACAAGGAAGCTATCTGAGAAACCACTTTGTGATATGTGCATTCATCTCACAGAGTTGAACCTTTCTTTTTATTCAACAGTTTGGAAACACTGTTTTCATAGAATATGTAAAGGAATATTTGCTAGTACATTGAGGCTTAAGGTGAAAAATAAATATCTTCAGATAAAAACTAGAAAGAAGCTTTTTGAGAAACTGTTTCTGATGTGTGCATTCATCTCACGTAGCTAAACATTTCTTTGGATTCAGCAGTTTGGAAAAACTTAATTTGTCCATTTTTTGAATGGATCTTTGGGAGTCAATTGGGGCCAATGATGAAAAAGTGAATATCCCAGGATAAAAACTAGAAGGAAGCTATCTGAGAAACTACATTGTGATGTGTGTATTCATCTCTCAGAGTTAAACCTTTCTTTTCATTCAGCAGTTTGGAAACACTCTTTTTGTAGAATCTGCATAGGAATATTTGGGACTATTTGAGGCCTATGGTGAAAAAGGAAATATCTTCAGATAAAAACTAGAAAGATGCTTTTGGAGAAACTGCTTTCTGATATCTGCATTTGTCTCACCGAGGTCAACCTTTCTTTTCATTCAGCAGTTTGGAAACAGTGTTTTTAGAATCTTAGAATGGACATTTGGGAGCTCATTGAGGTCAACGGCGAAAAAGCATATATCTCAGTTTAAAAGGTAGAAGGAAGCTATCTGAGAATCTGCTTTGTGCTGTGTGCATTCATCTCACAGAGTTAAACTTTTCTTTTCATTCAGCAGTTTGGAAACACGGTTTTTGTAGAATCTGTGAACAAATATTTGTGAATTATTTGAGGCCAATGGTAAAAAAGGAAATATCTTCAGATAGAAAGTAGAAATAAACTTTCTGAGAAACTTCTTTCTGACGTGTGCCTTCATCTTACAGAGTCAAACCTGAAAACTTTCTTTGGATTTGGCAGTTTGAAATCACTGTTTTTGTCCATTCTGCGAAGGGATATTTTGGAGCTCATTGAGGCCAATGGTGGAAAAAACTAATATTCCAGGATAAAAACTGTAAGGAAACAGTCTGAGAAATAGTTTTGTTGTGTGTACATTCCTCTCACAGATGTATACTTTTCTTTTCATTCAGCAGTTTGAAACATGTTTTTGTAATATCTGTGAAGGGATATTTGGGAGTGCATTGAGGCCTATGGTGAAAAGGGAAATACCTTCAGATAAAAGCTAGAAAGAAGTTTTTTGATAACCTGCTTTGTGATGTGTGCATTCATCTCACAAAGTTAAAACCTCTCTTTGAATTCAGCAGTGTGGAAACACTTTGCTTGTCCATTCTATGAATGGACATTGGGGGTTCATTGAGGCCAATGGCGAAAAAGTGAATATCCCAGGATAAAAAGAAGGAAGCTATCTGAGAATCTGCTTTGTGATGTTTGCATTCATCTCACAGAGTTAAAATTTTGTATTCATTCAGGAGTTTGAAAACAATGTTTTTGTAGAATCTGCAAAAGGATATTTGGGAGTAAAATGAGGACAAAGTTGAAAAACAAAATATCTTCTGATAAAACATAAAAACAAGCTTTCTGAGAAACTGAGAAACTGCTTTGTGATGTGTGCTTTCATCTCATAGAGTTGAATCTTTCTTTCAATTCAGCAGTTTGGAAAAAGTGTTTTTTTTTTTCATTCTGTAAATGGACATTTGGGAGCTCATTGAGGCCAATGGCAAAAAAAGTGAATATCCCAGTATATCAAGTCCAAGGAAGCTATCTGAGAAAACGTTTTGTGATGTGTGCATTCATCTAACAGAGTTAAAACTTTCTTTTCATTCAGTAGTTTGGAAACATTGTTTCTGTAAAATCTGTAAAGGGATATTTGGGAATGTATTGAGGCCTGTGGTGAAAAAGGAAATATCTTCAGATTAAAACTAGATAGAAGCTTGCTCAGAAACTGCTTTGTGATGTTTCCATTCAACTCACAGAGTTAAACCTCATATTTCATTTTGCAGTTTTGAAACTCTAGTTTTGTAGAATCTGAGAATGGACATTTGGGAGTTGCTTGAGGCCAATGGCAAAAGAAGTGAATATCCCAGGATAAAAAGTACAGGAAACTATCTGAGAAACTATTTTGTGATGTGTGCATTCATCTCACTGAGTTAAACCTTTCTTTGGATTCAGCAGTTTGGAAACACTGTAGTGTCCCTTCAGTGAACAAACATTTGGGAGCTCATTGAGGCCTGTGGCAAAAAAAAGTGAATATTCCAGTATAAAAAGTAAAAGAAACCTATCTGAGAAACTGCTTTGTTATGTGTGCATTCATCTCCCAGACTTAAACCTTTCTTTTCATTCAGCAGTTTGGAAATACAGTGTTTTTTTAATATCTGCAAAGGGATACTTAAGAACAAATTTTAATATCTGCAAAGGGATACTTAAGAACAAATTGAGGTCTATGGTGAAAAAGGAAATATCTTCAGATAAAAACTAGAAAGAAACTGTCTGAAAAACTGCTTTGTGATGTGTACATTAACTTAACAGAGGTAAATATTTCCTTTAATTCAGCTGTTCGGAAACACTGTTTTTCTGGAATCTGAGAGTGAACATTTGGAACTCATTATGGCCAGTGGTGAAAATGTGAATATCCCAGGATAAAAGTAGAAGAAAGCTATATGAGAAACTGCTTTGTAATGTGTGCATTCATCTCACAGAGTTAAACATTTCCTTTCATTCAGCAGTTTGGAAACACTGCTTTCATAGAATGTGTGAAGGGATATTTGGAAGTACTTACAGCCAAGGGTCAAAACGAAAATATTTTCAGAAAAATAGTAGAAAGAAGTTTCTTGAGAAACTGCTTGGTGATGTGTGCATTCATCTCACAGAGTTAAAACTTTTCTTTGATTCAGCAGTTTGGAAACACTGTTTTCTTCCATTCTGCGAATGGACATTTAGGAGCTCATTAAGGTCAATGGCAAAAAAGTGAATATCCCAAGATAAAAAATAGAAGGAAGACATCTGAGAAAACATTTTGTGGAGGTACATTCATCTCTCAGAGTTGAACCTTTCTTTCCTTTCAGCAGTTTACAAACACTGTTTTTGGAGAATCTACAAAGGGATATTTGGTAGCACATAGAGACCTATAGTGAAAAAAGAAATATCCACAGGTAAAAACTAGAAACAAGCTTTCTGAGAAACTGCTTTGTGATGTGGGCATTTGTCTCAAAGAGGTAAAACTTTCTTTGGATTCAAAAGTTTAGAAATGCTGTTTTTGTCCATTCTGTAAATGGACATTTGGGAGTCAAGCCAAAGGAAATATCTTCAGATAAAACTAGGAAGAAGCTCTTGAGAAACTGCTTTGTGCTGTGTGTATTCGTCTCATAGAGTTAAACATTTCCTTTCATTCAGCAGTTTGGGAACACTGTTTTTGTAGAATCTGAGAATGGATATTTAGGAGCTCTTTGAGGTCAAAGGAGAAAAAGTGAATATCCCAGGATAAAATCTAGAAGGAAGCTATCTAAGAAACTGCTTTGTGATGTGTGCATTCATCTCACAGAGTTAAACTTTTCTTTAGAATCAGCAGTTTGGAAACACTGCTTTGTCCATTCTGCAAATGGATGTTTGGGAGCTCATTGAGGCCAAAGGTGAAAAAGTGAACACCCCAGGATAAAACTAGAAGGAAGCTATCTGAGAAACTGCTTTGTGATGTGTGCATTCATCTCTTAGATTTAAACCTTCTTTTCATTCAACAGTTTGGAAAAATTGTTTTTGTAGAATCTGCAAAGGGATATTTAGGATCGCATTGAGGTGTATGGTGAAAAAGGAAATATCTTCAGATAAAAACTAGCAGGAAGCTTTCTGAGAAACTGCTTTGTTAGGTATCATTCATCTCACAGAGTTAAACCTTTCTTTGGATTTAGCAGTTTTATAACACTGTTTTTGTCTATTATGCGAATGCACATTTGAGAGCTCTTTGAGGTTAATGGTAAAAAGGCCCATATCCCAGAATATAAACTAGAAGGAAATTTTCTGAGAAACTACTTTGTGATGTGTGCATTCATCTCACAGAGTTAAAACTTTGTTTTCATTCAACAGTTTGCAAACACTGTTTTTGTAGAATCTGCAAAGGGATATTTGGGAGAGCATTGAGGCCAAAGGTGAAAAATCTTAACATAAAAACTAGAAAGAAGCTTTCTGAGAAACCCATTCCTGATGTGTACATTGATTTCACAGAGATAAACCTTCCTTTGGATTCAACAAGTTGGAAACACTGTTGTTTTCCATACTGCAAAAAGACATTTGGGAGCTCATTGAGGCCAATGGCGAAAAAGTGAATGTCTCTGTATGAAAACTAGAAGGAAGCTATCGGAGACATCACATTGTGATGTGTGCATTCATTTCACAGAGTTAAACCTTTCTTTTCATTCAGCAGTTTGCAGAAACTGTTTTTCTGGACTCTGCAAAGGGGTCATTGGGAACACATAGAGGTCTATGGTGAAAAAGGAAATATGTTCATACGAAAACTAAAAGGAAGCTTTCTGAGAAATTGCTTTGTTATGTGTGAATTCATCTCAGAGAGTTAAACGTTTCTTTGGATTGAGCAGTTTTTATATACTGTTCTAGTCCATTCTGTGAATGGACATTTGTGAGCTCTTTGAGGCCATTGGCGAAAAAGCAAATATCACAGGATACAAACTAGAAGGAAGCTATCTGAGAAACCACTTTGTGATGTGTGCATTCATCTCAAAGAATTTTAACTTTCCTTTCATTCAGCAGCTTGGAAACGTGGTTTTGTATAATCTTCAAAGTGATATTTGGCAGCACATTGAGGCATTTGGTGAAAAAAAAATATCTTCATATAAAAACTATGAAGAAGCTTTCTGAGAAACCACTTTGTAAAGTGTGCATTCACCTCACAGAGTTAAACACTTCTTTGAGTCAGCAGTTTGGAAACACTGATTTTGTCCATTTGCAGAATGTCCATTTGCAGTATGAACAAAAACAGTGTTTCTAAACTTGTGAATCCAAAGAAAGGTCTAACTCAATAAGGTGAATGCACACATCACAAAGCAGGTTTTAGGAACGTTTCTTTCTAATTTTATCTGAAGATAATTTTTTTTTCACTATAGGCCTCAATGCACTCTAAATTATCCCTTCACAGATTCTACAAAAACAGTGTTTCCAAACTGTTGAATGAAAATAAAAGTTTAACTCTGCGAGATTAAAGCCCACATCAAAAAGCCATTTCTCAGATAGCTTCCTTCCACATTTTATCCTGGGATATTGGCTTCTTCACCATTGACCTCAATGAGCTCCCAAATATACATTTTCAGATTCTACAATAACAATGTTTCCAACTGTTGTATGAAAAGAAACGTTTAATTCCTGGAGATGAATGCACACATCAAAAATTGGTTTCTTAGATACCTTCCTTCTAGTTTTTATTCTGGGATATTCACTTTTTCCCCAGGCCTCAATGAGATCCCAAATGTCCATTTGCAGAATGAACAAAAACAGTGTTTACAAACTGCTGAGTGCAAAGAAAGTTTTAATTCAGTGAGATGAATGCACACATCACTAAACAGTTTCTCAGAAAGTTTCTATCTAGTTTTTATCTGAAGATATTTCTTTTTTCACCATAGGTCTCAATGTGCTTTCTAAATGTCCCTTCATGTATTCTAGGAAAACAGTGTTTCCAAACTGCTGAATGAAAAGAAAGGTTTAACTCTGCAAGATAAATACACACATCACAAAGTGGTTGCTCAGATAGCTTCCTTCTAGTTGTTATTCTTTCATATTCACTTTTTTGCTATTGGCTTCAATGAGCTCGTAAATGTCCATTTGCAGAGGGGACAAAAACGGTGTTTTGAAACTACTGATCAAAAGAAAGGTTTATCTCTGTGACATGAATACAAACTTCACAAAGCAGTTTCTCAATAAACTTCTATCTATTTTTTATCTGAAGATATTTTCTATTTCACCATAGGATTCAATGCGCTTTCAAATATCTCTATGAAAATTCTACCAAAACAGCATTTCCAAGTTGCTGAATGAAAAGAAAGGTTTAACTCTTGAGATGAATTAACATATCACAAAAATGGGAAAAAAAACAGTGTTTCAAAACTGCTGAATCAAAAGGTAGGCTTAACTCAGTGAGATGAATGCACATATCACAAAGCAGTTTCTCAGAAAGCTTCTTTCTAGTTTTTATATGATGATATTTTCTTTTTCACTATAGCACTCAATGTGCTTCCAAATATCTCTGAGCATATTCTAGAAAAACACTGTTTCCTAACTGCTGAATGAAAAGAAAGTTGTAACACTGCAAGACGAATGCACACATCACAAAGTGGTTTATCAGATACCTTCTTTCTGGATTCTATCCTGGCATGTTTGCTTTTTTTGCCACTGTCTTCAATAAGCTCCCAAATGTCCATTTTGTGAATGAAAAAAAAAAAAAAACAGTGTTTCCAAACTATGGAATTGATAGAAAGGTTTAACTCTGTGAGATAAATGCAAACAGCAAAAATCAACTTCTCAGAGTTTCTTTCTACTTTTTATCTGAAGATATTTTCTATTTCACCATAGGACTCAATGAGCTTTCAAATATTTCCTCTCAGATTCTACCAAAACAGTGTTACCAAATGAATGAACAAAAAACAGTGCTTTCAAACTGCTGAATCCAAAGAAAGATTTAGCTCTGTTAGATAAATGCACATATCAAAAAGTAGGTTCTCAGAAAACTTCTTTCCAGTTTTAATCTGAACATATTTCCTTTTCACCATAGGCCTCAGTGTGCTCCCAAATATCCCTTTGTGGATTCTACAAAAAAAGTGTTTCCAAACTGCTGAATGAAAACAAAGATTTAACTCTGCAAAATGAACGCATATGTCACAAAGCGGTTGCTCAGATAGCTTCCTTCTACTTTTTATTTTGGGATACCTACTTTTTCAACACTGGCGTCAATGAACTCCCAAATGTCTGTCCACAGAATGGAAAAATACAGTGTTTCCAAACTGCTGAATCAATAGAATTGTTTATCTCTGTGAGATGAATGCAAACATCACAGAACAGTTTCTCAGAAAGCTTCTGTCTAGTTTTTATCTGAAGATATTTCCTTTTTCACCAAGGCCTTAATACGCTCCCAAATATCCCTTACTGATTGTACAACAGCAGTGTTTCCAACCTACTGATTGAAAAGAAAGGTTTAAGTCAGGGAGATGGATGTACATATCACAAAGCAATTTCTAACATAGCTTCTGTTGAGAACAACTTCATCAGGGAGACCATAGCCCAGCAGCGCTAGATGAATTGATGGCACACACATAGAAATATAGAGGGGTGAAGATAGAAATCAGGGGTCTCACAGCCTTCAGAGCTGAGAACCCTGAGCAGAGATTTATCCACGTATTTATTAACAGCAAGCCAATCATTAACATTGTTTGTATAGAGAGTAAATTAACTAAAAGTATCCCTTATGAGAAATGAATGGATGGGTGAATTAAAGTAGCAGATTGGGCTAATTAACTGCAGGAGGAGCATGTCTTTAAGGCACAGATCACTCGTGCGATTGTTTGTGGCTTAAGAATGCCTTTAAGCAGTTTTCCACCCTGGGAAGGTCAGGTGTTCCTTGCCCTCATTCTGGTAAACCCACAACCTTCCAGCCTGGGCATAATGGTCATCATGAACATGTCACAGTGCTGCAGAGATTTTGTTTATGGCAGGTTTTGGGGCCAGTTTATGGCCAGATTTTGGGTTTGCTCCCAACATGTCCTCCTTCTTTGATTTTCAAGTTGGTGAAAGCAAGGGAAACTTTGTCACAGTGAGCTACTTCTCCCAGGAGTTAGGATCCACATCTACATACTATACAAAGACAAACAACACAGATTAAAAGTACAATCATCATTGAAATTACAGATATTCCAAGTGTTTTATAAATCCATTTTCATGGGTTACTAGCTACTAATTTGCAGCTCCTTCAAGCACTCCAGTTGCTGGCATTAAGGTCAAGTGTGCCTGGGATACCTTAAATATTTGTTCTTTAATTTTACAATATCCAAAGACAAGTTATTCTTTCCCAAATTTTGATCTTATTAAGAGCTATTAATAGTTTCCACAAACCCTTGAGTTTAGCTCCTAGAGTGGGCCATATCATTTGAGGTTGAGGTGCCACTATATTGCCATGGTTTCAGATAATAGGAGCATTTTCAAATAACTGTGGAATGAACCACGTATGAAGAATCAGCAATCACATGAATAGGATATCAAAAGCAGTCAATTAGCTCAATTACGGCTACAAGTTCTGCTTTTTGAGCTGAAGTACAGGGCGTCAGGAAAACTTCACCTTTTGAGCCAAAATAAGAAGCTTTACCATTACTAGACCCATCTTTAAAAACATTCTCTGCACCTTCAATTGGTTAAAATTTAGTTATTTTGGGGAGAATCCAATTACCTAATTTCAAAAACTGAAACAGTTTTGTTTTAGGAAAATCATTATTGAGAATACACACAAAGTCAGCTAAATGGGTTTGCCAAGTTAGACTATTTATACAAGCTTGCTGTATTGGTGACTTCATGAGAGGTACAATAATTTTTCCAGGATCATATCCATGTAATTTAACATTCCAAGTTCTCCCAATCCCTATCATAGTAGCGATTTGATCTAAATAAGGAGTTAGAGTCCATGAATTAGTATGTGGAAGGAAAAGCCACTCTACTAAGTCCTGGTCTTGGATGATAACACCAGTAGGTGAAGGCTGAGTTGAAAAAAAATAGCAAATCTAGCATCTTCTCTGGATCTATTCTATTTACTTGAGCCTTATAAACTTGCTTTTCAATCATCTGTAACTTTATCTCAGCCTTCTTTGTTAATTGCCGAAGACCAGTAAGACTAGGATTTCCTCTAAGGGTAGAAAACAGATTAATCATGGCATAGGTAGGATTGCCCCAAGCAGGTCGTATCCAATTAATGTCCCCCAGTAATTTTTGAAAGTCATTTAATGTTTTTAATTGATTCCTACGTATGGTTACTTTCTGTGGCACAATGGTAGTGTCATTTACTAAGGTCTCCAAGTAGGAGTAAGGAGTAGTAGTCTGAATTTTTTCAGGAGCTGTAACTAAACCAGCATGAGAAATCGAATTTTGTAAGATCATAACATTGGAGTAATGTTTCTTGAGT
Organism: Macaca mulatta; assembly: GCF_049350105.2. NCBI lineage: Eukaryota > Metazoa > Chordata > Mammalia > Primates > Cercopithecidae > Macaca > Macaca mulatta. The sequence goes on from NC_133413.1 coordinate 57,033,858, forward strand.
GGGGGCAGCACAGATTAATGTCATACATATAGTGAATAACGTAGCACTGTGAAAATTTTTTTATGAGTAGGTTCAATTGCTTGCCCCACATATGTCTGGCAAATTGTGGGACTCTTTGCCATGTCCTGTGGCAACACTTTCCAATGATAATGCTTAGCACGTTGCAGGTGGTTTACTGCAGGAATCGTAAATGCAAACCTTTCACAGTCTTGCTCAGCTAGAGGGATAGTAAAGAAATGGTCTTTTAAATCTATGTCTATTAATGGCCAATTTTTTGAAATTATAGCAGGAGAAGGCAATCCTGGCTGTAGTGCTCCTATAGGTTGTATAACTGAATTGATTGCTCTTAAGTCAGTTAACATTCTACATTTACCTGATTTTTTCTTAATTACAAAAACTGCAGAATTCCAAGGGGAAAATGTTGGAGCTATGTGCCCATTTTCTAATTGTTCAGTCACTAATTTCTCTAAAACCTCCAGTTTCTCTTTACTTAGCAGCCATTGTTCTATCTAAATTGGCTTATCTGTTAACCATTTTAAAGGTATAGGTTCTGGAGGCTTATCAATGACCACCATAAAAAATGATATCCTAAACTTTGGAGGGAATTTTGTCTTTCTGCTTGAAGCAATTCTTTCAAAACTTGCAATTTTTTCTAGTCCCATACCCGATTTCATGTCCCATTTCATGCATTGTATGTTGACTTGGAGGGCTATATAATTATTCTGGAATTAGAACTTGGACTCAGCATTGTTGTAATAAATCTCTTCCCCATGAATTTATAGGTACAGAAGTTATAGTTGTTTGAATAGTCTCAGGTTGTCTAGCAGGCCCTTAACAATGCAAAATATAACTACTTCGATATATTTCAGGGGCTTTGCCAACTCCAATTGTGTTAAATTGAGTGGGTTGAATTGACCACGTGAATGGCATGTACAGTAGATAAATGATTGAAATGTCTGCTCCTGTATCTACCAAACCTTTAAATTTCTTTCCTTGAATTTTTATTTCACAGGTAGGAAATTTGTCAGTAATTTGACTTAACTACATGAGCTGCCTTGCCTTGTTTGTTTGTGCTTCCAAATCCTCCTGTACATTTAATTTCAGTTTTTCCTATTCCTACATATGACACAATCAGGAGCTGTGCTATGCACTCTCCTGGCTCTGCTTTCCAGGGAACAGCAGTAGATATAACAATTAGAATTTCCCCACTGTACTGTGAATCAATGACGCCTCTATGTATTAATACCACTTTTAAACTTAAACTGGGCCTTCTTAAAAGTGATCTCCTATTGTCCCTACTGACAAGGGTCCACAGTCTCCTGTTGGGACCTTTTGTAGGGGTTCCCCAGGCAGAAGGCTCACAGCTTTCGTATAGCATAAATCCATTGCAGCACTACCAGCTGTGGTGGGAGACAGACAATGTAGAGGGGTGAGAGTATGGCCTGAGCTGGAAATGCCCCAGTTTAAAATGGGGACTGGGACGGGCACCTCATGGTGTTTCTCAAAATCAGGTTCCCTTCTTTATCAAACTTACAGTGACACTGATTAGCCCAATGATTTCCTTTTTTACATTTTGGACATATTTTAGGATCAGCAGTTTTCTTTTTTTGCCTATCTGGCAGCCTGACTCACTGATTTTTTCTACATTCATTTTAATATGACCATGATTCTCACAGTTAAGACAAGTTCCAGGAAACCAAGTATTTCCTTTATCCACTATTAAAGCAGATTACCTCCAATACCATCACAGGCATTGATATAATCAACTAAATGTACTTTTCCTCTGATAAGTCAGAGAGCAGCCTGGCAATCAGGATTAGCATTGTCGAAAACTAATAACTGCAACACTACAACCTGAGCAGCTGAATCTGCAATCATCTTTCTAAGAGACTTCTGTAACAGGGCTATAAAATCAATGTATGATTCTTTGGGTCCCTGTTTTATAGCACTAAAGGAATGGTATTGTTCCCCGCCTGAGGTGATTTTTCCAAAGCTTTAATGCTCATTCCTCTAAGTTTTTCTATGGCATCATCCTGCATGACCAGTTGTGCATCTAAACCAGCTCAGTTGCCAACCACTACAAGTTGGTCTGCAGTTATACGAATTTGAGGTTGGGCCTGGGCATTGTGAGCAGCCTGAATGGAATTATCATCTGCCCACCAAGTTTTAAATTGTAAGATCTGAGCAAGAGTTAGACAAGCTCAAGTAAGAGTGTACCAGTCAGTAGGAATCATCCAACTGGAAACAGCAACATTCTTTAACAGTCCTAATACAAAAGGAGAAACTGGTCCTTACTGATTTACAGCTTGTTTAAATTTTTTGAGTAATTTAAAAGGAAAAGACTCAAATGTACCTGTGATATTTCCGTGTTGATCTCAGCGTTGTATTCTGACCAGGAACTCCAAAGCCTCTAAATCACCTTCTAATCTAGCTTTCTGAAATCCTACCAGAATAGAACTAAGAGAGGTGGCAAGAGGTGTTGTTCAAACAGTCACTGGGCAACTACTTTCACCCAGTGCCATCCAGAAAAGAAAGATGTAGAAGGTCTTTTTCTTCAAAATAATAATGAGGGGATGCAGAAGGTTAGGGATGAACCTCTCCCTCCTCTGTCACTTTAGATTTAGTTGGTAAATAAACCTGCTCTGTAATCTCTTCTGTTACTTAACTATACTCTCCTTCCTCCTCATTGTCACTGTGAAAAAGTTTAAAGGTGAAATGAACCAGACCCCAAACTTGTCCCATTGTTACCCTGACGGTTCTGAGCTACCCTTCTTACTCACCACGGGGATTGCTTTAAGAGTACTCCAGCTAGTTTTCTGTTCCAATCATTGCTCCAGTGACCCTTCAACCTGGATTCGAGCACCACGTTAGGTGCCACTTGCTGAGAACAGCTAAGTCAGGGAGACCCTAACCTAGTGTAACTAGAGGAATTAAAGACATACACACAGAAATATAGAGGTGTGAAGTGGGAAATCAGGGGTCTCACATCCTTCAGAGCTGAGAGCCCTGAACAGAGATTTATGCACACGTTTATTAATAGCAAGCCAGATATTAATGTTGTTTCTATAAAGAGTAAATAAACTAAAAGTATCCCCTATGGGAAACCAATTGATAGGCCAAAAGAAAGGAGTAAGTTGCACTGGTCAACTGCAGGAAGAGTATGTCTTAACAAACAGATCACTCATGCTATTGTTTGTGGCTTAAGAATGCCTTTAAACGGTTTTATGCCCTGGGCAGGCCAGGTGTTCTTTGTAATCATTCCAGTAAATCCACAACCTTCCATCATAGTAATCATGAACATGTCACCGTGCTGCAGAGATTTTGTTTATGGCCAGTTTTGGGGCCACTTTGTGGCTAGATTTTGTGGGACCTGCTCCCAATAACTTCCTTCTAGTTTTTATTCTGGGATATTTGCTTTTTCACCATTGGCCACAATGAGCTCCCAAATGTCCATTCACAGAATGGACAAAAATTGTTTCCAAACTACTGAATCCAAAGAAAGGTTTAACTCTGTGAGATGAATGCATGCATCACAAAGAAGTTTCTCAGAAAGATTATTTCTAGTTTTTATCTGAAGATATGTCCTCTTTCACCATAGGCCTTAATGTCCTACAAAATATCCTTTCACAGATTCTAACAAAACAGTGTTTCTAAACTGCAGAATGAAAAGAAAGCTTAAACTGTGTGAGGTTAATGAACAGATCACAAAACGGTTTCTCAGAAAGCATCCTTCTAGTTTTGATCCTGGGATACTTGCTTTTTTGCCATTGGCTTCCATAAGCTCTCAAATGTCCATTCACAGAATGGACGAAAATAGTGTTTCCAAACTGCTGAATGGAAAGAAAGGTTTAACACTGTGAGATGAATGCACATATCACAATGCTGTTTCTCAGAAAGTTTATTTCTAGTTTTAATCTGAAGATATTTGCTTTTTCACCAAAGGCCTCAAAGCACTACAAATTATACCATCGCAGATTCTACCAAAACAGGGTTTCCAAACTGCTGAATGAAAAGAAAAAATTAACTCTGTGAGACAAATGCACACATCACAAAGCAGTTTCCCAGATAGCTTCCTTCTATTTTTATCCTGGGATATTCAAATTTTTTGCCATTGGCCTCAATGAGATCCCTAATGTCCTTTCACATAATGGACAAAAACAGTTTCCAAACTGTTGAATAAAAGGAAAGGTTTACATCTGCCAGATGAATGTACACATCACAAAGCAGTTTCTCAGAAAGATTCTTTAGGGTTTTCATTGGAAGATGTTTCCTTTTTCACCATAGGCCTCAATTCACTACCAAATATCCCTTTGCAGATTCTACAAAAACAGTGTTTCCAAACTGCTGAATGAAAAGAAAGGTTTACCCTATGAGGTACATGCACACATCACAAAACGGTTTCTCAGCTAGTTTCCTTCTGGTTTTTATCATGGAATATTTTGACATTGGCCTCAAAGAGTTCCCTAATGTCCATTAGCAGAATGGAAAAAAACAGTGTTTCCTACCTGCTGAATGCAAAGAGAGGTTTAACTCTGCAAGATAAATGCACACATCACAAAACAGTTTCTCATATAGCTTCCTTCCAGATTTATCCTGGAATATTCACTTTTTCAATGTTGGCCTCAATGAGCTCACAAATATCCATTCACACAATGGAGAAAAACAGTGTTTCCGACTGCCTAATCCAAAGAAAGTTTACACTCTGTGAGATGATTGCATACTTCACAAAGCAATTTCTCAGAAAGCTTCTTTCTTCTTTTAATCTGAGGACATTTCGTTTTTAACCATAGGCCTCAATGTGCTCCCAAATATCCCTTTGGAGATTCTACAAAAACAGTGTTACAAATAGCTAAAATTAAAGAAAGATTTAACTCTGCCAGATGAATGTACACATCACAAAGTGGTCTCACAGATAGCTTCCTTCTTGTTTTTATCCTGGGATATTTGCTTTTATTCCATTGGCCTCAGTAAGCTCCCAAATGTCCATTCACAGAATGGACAAAAACAGTATTTCCAAACTGCTGAATCAAAAGAAAAGTTTACCTTTGTGAGATGAATGCACACATCACAAAGCAGTTTCTCAGAAAACTTCTTTCTAGTTTTTATCTGAAGATATTTAATTTTTCACCATGGTCTTAAATATGTTCCCAAATATTCCTTCACAGAGTCTACAATAACAGTGTTTCCAAACTGCCGAATGAAAAGAAAGTCTTCACTCTGTGAGATGAATGCACTCATCACAAATTGGTTTCTCAGATAGCTATCTTCTGGTTTTTATCCTGGGATATTCACCTTTCTGCTGTTGACTTCAATGAAGTCCCAAATGTGCATTTGAAGAATGGACCAAAAAAAGTGTTTTCTTGCAAACTGCTGAATTAAAAGAAAGTTTTAAATCAATGAGATAAATGCACACTTCACAAAGCAGTTTCTCAGAAAGCTTCTTTCTAGTTTTTATCTGAAGATAATACATTTTACACCGTAGACCTCAATGTGTTCCCAAATATCCCTTCGCAGATTCTACAAAAACAGTGTTTCCAAACTGCTGAATCAAAAGTAAGCTTTAAGTCTGTGAAACGAATGCACACATCACAAAGCAGTTTCTCAGAAAGCTACTTTGTACTTTTTATCTGAAGGTATTTCCTTTTTCACCATAGGACTCAATGCGCTTTCAAATATTCTTTCACAGATTCTACCAAAACACAGTTTCCAAACTGCTGAATGAAAAGAAAGTTTTAACTATACAAGATGAATGCACATATCATAAAACAGTTTCTCCAGAAGTTTCTTTCCAGTTTTTATCTGAATATATTTCCTTTTTCACCCTATTCCTCAATGTGCTCCCAAGTATTCCTTTGCAGATTTTGAAAAACAAGACTTTTTCAAACTGCTGAAAGAAAAGAAAGGTTGAACTCTGCGAGATGAATGCATACATCAAAAAGTAGTTTCTCAGATAATTTCCTTCTAGTTTTTATCCTGGGAGATTCCCTTTTCCACCATTTGCCTCAATGAGCTCCCAAATGTCCATTCGCAGAATGGACAAAAACAGTGTTTCCAAACAGCTGAATCCAAAGACATATTTAATTCTGTGAGATGAATGCACATATCACAAAGCAGTTTCCCAGAAAGCTTCTTTCTAGTTTTTGTATGAAGATATTTCCTTTTTCACCATAGGCCTCAATGTGCTCCCAAATATCCCGTCTCAGATTCTACGAAAAGAGTGTTTCCAAACTACTGAATGAAAAGACTTATTTAACTCTGGGAGATGAATGCACACACCACAAAAGAGTTGTTCAGATAGCATCCTTCTAGATTTTATCCAGGGATATTCATTTTTTCACCATTGGCCTCAATGAGCTCCAAAATGTCCATTCACAGAATGGATAAAAAACAGTGTTTCTGAAGTTAATCCAAAGAAAGTTTTAACTCTGTGGCATGAATGCACACATCACAAAGTGGTTTTACAGATAGCTTCCTTCTACTTTTTACATGGGATCATCACTTTTTTACCATTGGCCTCAATGCACTCCCAAATGTCCATTCACAGAATGGACAACAGAGTGTTTTCAAACTCCTGGATACAAAGGAAGGTTTATATGTGTGAGATGAATGCACACATCACAAAGCAATTTCTCAGAAAGCTCCTTTCTACTTTATCTTATTTTCTTTTTTGTCATAATGCGCTCCCAAATATCACTTTGCAGATTCTTCAAAAACAGTGTTTCCAAACTGCTGAATGAAAAGAAAGGTTTAACTACGTGAAGTGAATGCAAACATCAAAAATCTGTTTCTCAGAAAATTTCTTTCTAGTTTATATCTTAAGTTATTTTTTTTTTGTGATAGACCTCAATATCCCTTAACAGATTCTACAAAAAGTGTGTTTCTTAGCTGCTGATTGAAAAGAAAGTTTTAGCTCTGTGACATGATTGCACACATCACAAAGTGGTTTCTCAGATAGCTTCCTTCTAGTGTTTATCCTAGGATAATCACTTTTTTGCCCATAGCATCCATGTGCTCCCCAGTATCCCTTCACAGATTCTACAAAGACAGTGCTTCCAAACTGCTAAATGAAAAGATTAACTATGTGAGTTGAAGGCAAACATCACAAAGCAATTTCTCAGAAAGCTTCTTTCTAGTTTTTATGAGAATATATTTTCTTTTTCAAAATAGAACTCAAAGCACTCCTAAATATCACTTCGCTGATTCTAAAACCACAGTGTTTCCAAATTGCTGAATGAAAAGAAAGGTTAAGCTCTGTGAGATGAATGCATGCATCACAAAGTGATTTCTCAGATAGCTTCTTTTCATTCAGCAGTTTGGAAACACTTTTTGTGGAGTCAGTGAAGTGATATTTGTGAGTGCATTGTGAGTTAAATCTTTCTTTTGATTCAGCAGTTTGGAAACTCAGTATTTGTCCATTCTGCAAATGGACGTTCGGGGGCTCCTTAAAGCCAAAGGCAAAAAAGTGAATAACGCAGGAAAAAAACTAGAAGGAAGCTATCTGAGACTCTGCTTTGTGATGTGTGCATTCATTTTGCAAAGTGAAACCTTTCTTTTGATTTGGCAGTTTGGAAACTCTATTTCTGTACCTTATTCTAATGGGCATTTTGGAGTACAGAGAAGCCTATGGTGAAAAAGAAAATATCCTCTGATGAAAACGAGAATGAAGCTTTCTGAGAAACTTCTTTGTGATGTGTACATTCAACTCACATAGGTAAAACTTAATATTTATTAAACAGTTTTGAAGAACATGCAAAGGGATATAGGGAGCACATTGATGACTATGATGAAAAAGAAAATATATTCAGATAAAAAACAGAAAGAAGCCTTCTGAGAAACTGCTTTGTGATGTGTGCATTCATCTCAAAGAGTTAAACATTTCTTTTGAATCAGCGGTTTGAAAACTCTGTTTTTGTCCATTTGCTCATTGAGGCCAAAGGCAAAAAGTGAATATCCCAGGACAAAAACTAGAATGAAACTGTTTGAGAAACAGCTTTGTGATGTGTGCATTCGTCTCACAGAGTTAAACCTTTCTTTTCATTCAGCAGTTTGGAGACACTGCTTCTGTAGAATTTGTGAAGGGATATTTGGAAGCTTATTGAGGACTATGTTGAAAAAGAAATTTTCTTCAGATAAAAACTAGAAAGAAGCTTTCTCAGAAACCGCTTTGTGATGCATGCATTCATCTCACATAGTTAAACATTTCTTTTGACTTAGTTTGGAAACACTGTTTTTGCCCATTTTGCGAATGGACATTTGGGAGCTCATTGAGACCAATGGCAAAAAAAGGGAATATCCCAGGAGAAAAAATAGAAGGAAGTTACCTGAGAAACCAATTTCATGTGTGCATTCATGTCACAGAGCTAAACCTTTCTTTTCATTCAGCAGTTTGGAGACACTGTTTTTGAAGAATCTATGAAGGGTTATTTGGGAGAACATTGAGGTTTACTGCAAAAAATTTATCTTCAGATAAAAACTGGGAAGAAGTGTTCTGAGAAACTGCTTTTTGATGTCTGCATTAATCTCACAGAGTAAAACCTTTCTTTTTATTCAGCAAGTTGGAAACCATCTTTTTGTAGAATCTACGAAGAGGTATTTGGGAGCATATTCAGGCCTAAGGTGAATTGGGAGCTCATTGAGGCCGATGGTGAAAAAACAAATATCACAGGATAAAAACTAGAAATAAGCTGTCTGAGAAACTGACTTGTGATGTGTGCTTTCATCTCACAGAGATAAACCTTTTTTTTATTCAGCAGTTTGAAAACACTGCTTTTGTAGAATCTACAAAGGGATATTTGGGAATGCTTTGAGGCCTATGGTGAAAAAGGATGTATCTTCATATAAAAACTGGAAAGAAGGTTTCTGAGAAACTGCTTTGTGATTTTCATTCATCTTACAGAGTTAAACTTTCTTGGAGTCACTGGTTTGGAAACACTGTTTTTATCCATTAAGTGAATGGATATTTGGTAGCTCATTGAGGCCAAATGTGAAAAACCTTATATCACAAGATAAAAACTTGAAGGAAGGCAGCTGAGAAACTGCTGTGTGATGTGTGCATTCATCTCACAGAGTGAAACCTTTCTTTTCATGCAGCAGTTTTGAAACACTGGTTTTGTAGAATCTGAGAAGGGATATTTGGTTGCGTATTGAGGTCTATCATGAAAAATGAAATATCTTCATATAGAAACTAGAAAGAAGCTTTCTGAGAAACTGCTTTGTGATGTGTGTGTGCATTCATCTCACAGAATTAAACCTTTCCTTCATTTCAGCAGTTTAGAAACACTGTTTGTGTCCATTCTGTGAATGGACATTTGGGAGCTCAGTGGGTCTAATGGCAAAAAAAAAAAACAAATATACCAGGATAAAACCTAGAAGGAAACTGTCTGAGAAACTGCTTTGTGATGTGTGCATTCAATGCACAGAGTTAAATCTTTCTTTTCATTCAGCAGTTTGGAAACACTGTTTTTGTAGAATCTGTGAAAAGATATTTAGGAGTGCATTGAGGCCTTAGATGAATTGGCAGCTCATAAGAGCTATGGAGAAAAAATGAATATCGTAGGATAAAAACTAGAAGGAATCTATCAGAGAAACCACTTTGTGATGTTGACATTTATCTGACACAGTTAAATCTTTCTTTGGAATCGGCCATTTGGAAATACTGTTTCTGTCCATTGTGCAAATGAACAACTGGGAGCTCATTGAGGTTAATGGCAAAAAATGGAATACACCAGGATAAAAAGTATAAGAAAGGTACCTGAGAAACTGCCTTGTGATGTGTGCATTCATCTCCTTGAAGTAAAATTTATTTATGTTCAACAGTTTGGAAATTATGTTTTTGTAGAAGCTGTGGAGGGACGTTTTGGAGCACATTGAGGCCTATGGTGAAAAAGGATATATCTTCAGATAAAAACTAGAAAGTAGCTTTCTGAGAAACTGCTTTCTGATGTGTGCATTTATCTTATGGAATTAAGCCTTTCTTTGGATTCAGTAGTTTGGAAATACTGTTTATGTCTATTCTGCAAATGGACATTTGGGAGCTCATTTAGGTCAATGGCAAAAAGCCCAAAATACCATGAGAAAAACTAGAAGGAAGCTATTGGATAGTCCACTTTGTGACGTGCGCATTCATCTTGCAGAGTTAAAATTTTCCTTTCATTTAGCAGCTTGGAAACAAGTTTTTGTAGAATCTGGGAAAGGTTATTTGGGAGCGCATTGAGGCCTAAGGAGAATTGGCACCTCATTTAGGCCAATTCCAAAAAAGGGAGTACCCTAGGATACAAACCAGAAAGAAACTATCTGAGAAACCACTTTGTGATGTGTACATTCATCTCACAGAGTTAAACATTTCTTCTCATTCAACAGTTTAGAATCACTGTTTTCATAAAATCTGTGAAGGGATAGTTGGGATTGATTTGAGGCCTATCTTGAAAAAGGAAATATCTTCAGATAAAAACAGAAAGAACCTTTCTGAGAAACTGTTTTGTGATGTGTACATTCTCCTCACAGAGTTAAAACTTTATTTGGATTCAACAGCTTGGAAATACTGTTTTTGTCCATTCTGCAAATGGACATTTGGGAGCTCATTGAGGCCAAAGGCAAAAAAGTGAATATCCCAAGATAAAAACTAGAAGGAAGCTATCTGAGAAATCGCTCTGTGATGTGTACATTCATCTTGCAGAGTTAAAACTTTTTTTTCATTTAGCAGTTTGGAAACACAGTTTTTCTAGAATCTGCAAAGGGATATTTTGTAGTGCGTTGAGGCCTATGGTGAAAAAGGAAATATCTTCAGATAAAAACTAGAAAGAAGCTTTTGAGAAACTGTTCTGTGATGTGTGCATTCACCTCACAGGGTTAAACCTTCTGTAGATTCAGCAGTTTGGAAACATTGTTTTTGTTCATTCTGTGAAAGGACATTTGTGAGGATATAGAGGCCAGTTGGGAAAAAGCCAATAACCCACCATAAAAACTAGAAGGGACTATCTGACAAACTGCTTTGTGATGTGTGCATTCATCTTGCAGAGTTAAACCTTACTTTTCATTCAGTAGTTCGGAAACACTGTTTTTGTAGAATCTGCAAAGGAATATTTTGGAGCACATTGAGGCCTAAGGTGAAAAAGAATATATCTTCAGATTAAAAACTAGAAAGAAGCTTTCTGAGAAATTGTTTTGTGATATGTGCATTCATCTCACAGAGTTAAACCTTTCTTTGGAATCAGCAGCTTGGAAACACTTTTTTTGGCCATTCTGCTAATGGGAGTTTAGGAGTTCATTGAGGGCGATTGCAAAAAAGTCAATATCCCAGGATAAAAACTAGGAGGAAGCCATGTGAGAAACTGCTTTGTGGTATGTTCATTCATCTCACAGAGTTAAAACTTTCATTTCATTTAGCAGTTTGGGAAAACTGTTTTGGCAGAATATGCGAAGGGATCATTGAAAGTGCATTGTGTCCTGAGATTAAAAAGATAGTATCTTCAGATAATAAGTAGAAAAACTTCCTGAGAAACTGCTTTGTGATGTTTGCATCCAACTCCCAGAGTTAAAGCTTTCTTTCAATTCAGCAGTTTGTAAACACTCTTTTATTTCCATTCTGTGAATGGATATTTGGGAGCTCACTGAGGTCAATGGCAAAAAAGTGAATATCCCAGGATAACAACTAGAAGGAAGCTATCTGAGAAACCGCTTTGTGAAGTGTGCATTCATCTCACAGAGTTAAAACTTTCTTTTCATTCAGCAGTTTGGAAGCACTCTTTTTGTAAAATCTGTGAAAGGATATTTGGGAGCTCATTGATGCCTGTAGTGAAAAAGGAAATAACTTCATATTAAAACTAGAAAGAAGCTTTCTGAGAAACTGCTTTGTGATGTGGGCATTCATATCATTTAGATAAAACAACCTTTGGATTCAGCACTTTGGAAACTCTATTTTTGTTCTTTCTGTGAATGGATATTTGGGAGCTCATTGAGGCCAAAGGTGTAAAAGCCAATATCCCTGGATATAAACTAGGAGGAAGCTATCTGAGAAACTGCTTTTTGATATACACATTCATCTCCCAGAAATAAACCTTTATTTCCATTCAGCAGATTGAAAACACTGTTTTGGTAGAATCTGCAAAAGGATAATTAGGAACACCTTGAAGCCTATGGTGAAAAATGAAATGTCTTCAGATAAAAGCTAGATAGAAGCTTTCTGCAAAAGTGCTTTGTGATGTGTACTTTCATCTCACAGTGGTAAACCTTTCTTTTCATGCAGCATTTTTGAAACACTCTTTTGTAGAATCTGAGAATTGACTTTTGGGAGCTCTTTGAGGCAAATGGTTAAAAAACAAATATCCCAGGATAAAAAGTAGAAGGAAGCTATCTGAGGAACAGCTTTCTGACATGTGCATTCATCTTACAGAGTTAAACTTTTCTTTTTACTCAGCAATTTGGAAACACCGTTTTCATAGTACATGTGAAGAAATATTTGGGAATGAATTTAGAACTATGGTGAAAAAGGAAATATGTTCAGATAAAAAGCAGACAGAATCTTTATGAGAAACTACTTTGTAATGTGCATATTCATCTCACAGATTTAAACTTTCCTTTGCAATCAGCATTTTGGAAACACTTTTTTTCTCCATTCTGCACATGGACATTTGGGAGCTCATTGATGCCAATAGTGAAAAAACAATTATCCCAGGATAAAAACTAGAAGGAAGCTATCTAAGAACATCTTTGTGATGTGTGCATTCATCTCACAGAGCTAAACCTTTCTTTTCATTCTGCAGTTTGGAAACAGTGTACTGTAGAATCTGCAAAGGGATATTTGGGGGCATATTGAGGCCTATGGTGAAAAAGGAAATATATTCATATAAAAACTAGAAAGAATCTTTCAAAGAAACTATTTTGTGATATGGGCATTCACCTCACAGAGGAAAACATTTCTTTGGATTCAGTAGTATGAAAACACTGTTTTCGTACATTCTGTGAATGAATATTTGGGAGCTCTTTGAGGCCAAAGGCAAAAAAGCAATATCCCAGGATAAAATATAGTAGGAATATATCTGAGAATCCACTTTGTGATGTGTGTATTCATCTTGTAGAGTTAAACCTTTCTTTTCATTCAGCAGTTTGGAAACACTGTTTTTTTTGTGAACTGTGAAGGGATATTTGGGAGTGCATTGAGGTCTATGATGAAAAAGGAAATATCTTAAGAAAATAACTAGAAAGAAGCTTTCTGAGAAACTGTTTTTGGATGTGTTCATTCATCTCATGGAGTTAAAACTTTCTTCGTATTCAGCAGTTTGGAAACACCGGTTTTGCCCTTTCTGTGAATGGACACTTGGGAGCTCTTTAAAGCTAAAGGGGAAAAAGTGAATATCCCAGGATAAAAACTTGAAGGAAGCTATCTGAGAAACCGTTCATGATATGAGCATTCATCTTGCAGAGTGAAACCTTTCTTTTTCATTCAGCTGTTTGGAAACAGTGTTTTTTCCAGAATTTGCAAAGGGATATTTCAGAGCACATTGAAACCTATGGTGAAAAAGGAAATAAATTCAGATAAATGCTAGAAAGCTTTCTGATAAACTCCTCTGTGATAGGTGCATTCATCTCACAGAGTTAAACTTTTCTTTTCATTGAGCAGTTTGGAAACACTGTTTTTTTTTAGAATCTGCGTAGGGGTATTTTGGTGCAAATTGAGGCCAAAGGCAAAAAAGTGAATAACCCAGGATAAAATGTAGAAGGAAGCTGTCACAGAAACTGCTTTGTGGTGTGTGCATTCGTCTCACAGAATTAAACTTTTCTTTTAATTAAGCAGTTAGGAAACACTGTTTTTGTAGAATCTGCAAAGGGATATTTGAGAGCATATTGAAGTCTTTGGTGAAAAAGGAAATATCTTCATATAAAAACTAGAAAAAAGCATTCTGGGAAACTGCTTTGTGATGTGTGCATTTATCTCACAGAGTTAAACTTCTCTTTGGATTCATCAGTCTGGAAACACTGTTTTTTTTCCATTTTGTGAATGTACATTTGGAGCTCACTGAGGCCAATGGCAATAAACGAATGTAACAGGATAAAAACGAGAAGGAATCTTTGTGAGAAACCTCTCTGTGATGTTTGCATTCATCTCCCAAAGTTAAACATTTTTTATTCATTCAGCAGTTTGGAAACACCATTTTTATAGAATCTGCAAAACGATATTTGGGAGCATTTTGAAGTCTAAGGTGAAAAAGAAAATATCATCAGATAAAAACCAGAAAGAATCTTTCAAAGAATCTGCTTTGTGATGTGTGCATTCATCTCACAGAGTGAAATATTTCTTTGGAATCAGAACTTTGGAAACACTGTTTTTGTCCATTCTACGAATGGACATTTGGGAGCTATTTGAGGTCAATGGTGAAAAAATGAATATCCCAGGATAAAAACTAGATGGAATCTATCTGAGAAACCGCTTTGTTATGTGTGAATTCATCTTGCAGAGTTAAACCTTTCTTTTCATTCAGCAGTTTGGAAACACTGTTTTTGTAGAATCTGCAAAGGGATATTAGAGGTACTTTGAGGCCTATGGCAAAAAAGGAAATATCTTCATATAAAAACCAGAAAGAAACTTACTGTGAAACTGCTTTGTAATGTGTGCATTCATCTCACAAAGTTAAACCTTTCTTTTCATTCAGCAGTTTGGAAACACTTTTTTCATAGAATCAGCGAAGGGATATTTTGTAGCGTGTTGAGGTCTATGGTGAAAATGGAAATATTTCAGATACGAACTGAAAAGAAGCCTTCTGAGAAACTGGTTTGTGATGTGTGCATTCATCTCACAGAGTTTAACCTTTCTTTGGATTCAGCAGTTTGGAAACACTGTTTTTGTCCATTCTGCAAATGGACATTTGGGAGCTCATTGAGGCCAGTGGGGAAATATGAGTATCTCTGGATAAAAACTTGAAGGAAGCTCTGTGAGAAACTGCTTTGTGGTGTGTGCTTTCATCTCACATATTTAAACATTTATTTTCTTTCATCAATTTGGAAACATTGTTTTTGTGGAACATGCAAAGGTATATTTGGGATCACGTTGAGGCCTATGGTGAAAAAGGAAATAGCTTCGTACAAAAACTAGAAAGAAGCTTTCTGAGAAACTGCTTTATGATGTGGGTGTTCATCTCACAGATTTAAAGCTTTCTTTGGATTCAACAGTTTGGAAATACTGTTTTTGTCCAATCTGTGAGTAGACATTTAGGAGTTCATTGAGGCCAATGGTGAAGAAGCGAATATCTCAGGTTAAAAACTAGAAGGAAGCTATCTAAGAATCCACTTTGTGATGTGTGCATTTATCTTACAGAGTTAAAACTTTCTTTCCTTCAGCAGTTTGGAAACACTATTTTTGTAGAATCTGAGAATGCACGTTTGGGAGCTCATTGAGGCCAACAGTGAAAAAGTGAATATCCCAAGATAAAAAGTAGAAGGACACTATCTGTGAAACTGCTTTTTGATGTGTTCATTCATCTCGCATAGTTAAATATTTATTTTCAGTCAGCAGTTTGGAAACACTGTTTTATTTTAGAATCTGCAAGGTGCATTAGGGAGTGCATTGAGGATTATGGTGAAAAAGAAAATATATTCAGTTAAGAAGTCGAAAGAAGGTTTCTGAGAAAGTGCTAAATGCTTTGTGCAGTCATCTCATGGAGATAAACACTTCTTTGGATTCAGAAGTTTGGAAACACTGTTTTTGTCCATTCTGCCAACGGACATTTGGGGAGTTCATTGAGGCCAATGATGAAAAATCAAATATCCAAGGATGAAAACTACAAGGACGCTATCTGACAAACTGTTTTGTGATGAGTGCATTCATCTCACAAAGTTAAACCTGTCTTTTCATTCAGAAGTTTGGAGACACTGTTTTTGTAGAATCTGAGTATGGCCATTTGAAAGCCCATTGAGACTAATGGGGAAAAAGCAAATATTCCAGGATAAAAAGTAGAAGGAAGCTATCGGCAAAACCACTTTTTGATGTGTACATCCACCTAGCAGAGTTAAAATTTTCTTTCTATTCAGCATTTGGAAACAGTTTTGGTAGAATCTGTGAAGGGATATTTGGTCTACATTGAGGCTTATGGTGCAAAAGAATATATCTCAAATAAAAACTAGAAAACTTTCTGAGAAACTGTTTTGTGATGTATGCATTCATCTCTGCAATTTAAACTTTTTTTTTTCATTCAGCAGCTTGGAAACACTGCTTTTGTAGAAGCTGTGAAGGGATATTTGGGAGTGCAATGAGGACTGTGTTGAAAAAGAAAATACCTTCTGATAAAAAGTAGAGAGAAGCTTTCTGAGAAACTTCTATGTGATGTGTGCTTCCATCTCAGAGAGTTAAAACTTTCTTTGAATTCAACAGTTTGGAAACATTGTTTTTGTCTATTCTGTGAATGGACATTTTGGAGCTCTTTGAGGACAATGGAGAAAAAGGGAATATCACAGTATATAAAAACTAGAAGGAAGCTATCTGAGAAACTGTTTTGTGATGTGTGCCTTCATCTCACAGAGTTAAACCTTTCTTTTCATTCAGCAGTTTACAAACACTGTTTTTGTAAGATCTGCAAAAGGATATTTTGGAGTGTATTGGGGCCTGTGGTGAAAAACAATATATCTTCAGATAAAAAATGGAGATGCTTTCTCAAAAATTGCTTTGGATGTGGGTATTCATCTCACAGAGCTAAACATTTCTTTGGATTCAGCAGTTTGAAAACACTGTGTTTGTCCATTCTGCAAATGGACATTTGGGAGCTCATTGTGGCCAATGATGAAAAAGCAAATGTCCAAGGATAAAAAGTAGAAGAAAACTATCTGACAAACAGCTTTGTGAGGTGTGCATTCATCTCACAAACTGAAACGTTTGTTTTCATTCAGCAGTTTGGAAACACTGCATTTGCAGAATCTGCGAATGGACATTTGGGAGCTCATTGAGCCCAATGGTGAAAAAGTGAATATCCCAGTATAACAAGTAAAATGAAATTATCTGAGAAACTGCTTTGTGATATGTGCATTCATCTCACAGAGTTAAAATTTTCTTTTCATTTAGCAGTTTGGAAACACTGTTTTCATAGACTCTGTGAAGGAATGTTTGGTAGTACATTCAGGCCTAAGGTAAAAAAGAAATATCTTCAGATAAAAAGTGGAAAGAAGCTTTTTGAGAAAATGCTTTCTGATGTGTGCATTCATCTCACAGAGTCAAAATCTTCTTTGGATTCAACACTGTGGAAACACTTTATTTGTCAATTCTTTGAAAGGACATTTGGAAGCTCATTGAGGCCAATGGCAAAAAAGCAAATATCCCAGGACAAAGACTAGAAGGAAGCTACATAGAAACTGCATTGTGATGTGTGCGTTCATCTCCCCAAGTTAAACCTTTCTTTTCATTCAGCAGTTTGGAAACACTGTTTTTGTAGAATCTGAGAAGGGATATTTGGAAGTGATTTGATGAAAAAGGAAATATCTTCATATAAAAACTAGAAAGAAACTTTCTGAGTCACTGCTTTGTGATGTGTACATTCGTCTCTCAGAGGTAAACCTTTATTTTCATTAAGTAGTTTGGAAACACTGTTTTTTAGAATCTGAGAATGCACATTTAAGAGCTCTTTGAGGTCAATGGTGAAAAAGCTTACATCCCAGGTTATAAAGTAGAAGAAAGCTATCTGAGAATCTGCTTTGTGATGTGCGCATTCATCTCACAGAGTTAAACTTTTATTTTCATTCAACAGTTTGAAAACACTGTTTCTGTAATATCTGTGAAGGGATATTTGGGAGTGTTTTTATGCCTATGGTGAAAAAAGAAGTATCCTACATAAAAAATACAAAGAAGCTTTTAGAGAAACTGCTTTGTGATGTGTGCATTCACCACACAGAGTTGAACTTTTCTTTGGGAATGGCAGCTTGGAAACACTGTTTTTGTCTCTTCTGTGAATGGACATTTGGGAGCTCATTGAGGCCAATGGTGAAAAAGTGAATATCACAGGATAAAAACTAGAAATAAGCTGAGAAGCTGCTTTGTGCTGTGTGCATTCATCTCCAAGAGTTAAACTTTTCTTTGGGAGTTTGGAAACACTGTTTTTGTAGAATCTGTGAAGGGATACTAGGGAGCTAATTGAGGCCTATGGTTAAAAAGGAAATATCTTCAGAAAAAAATAGAAAGAAGCTTTCTGAGAAACTCTTTGTGATGTATGTATTCATCTAACAGTTAAATGTGAAACATTTCTTTGGATTCAGCAGTTTGAAAACACTCTTTTTATCCATTCTGTCAATGGATATTTGGGAGCTCATTGAGGTCAATGTCAAAAAAGGGAATATCCCAGGATAAAAACCAGAAGGAAGCTGTCTGAGAAATGGCATTGTTTTGTGTGTATTTATCTCAGAGGCAAACCTTTCTTTTCATTCAGCAGTTTGGAAACACTGTTCTTGTAAAGTCTATGAAGGGATATTTGGGAGTGCATTGAGCCTAGGGTGAAAGAGAAACTATCTTCAGATAAAAATGAGAAATGAGCTCCTGAGAAACTGTTCTGTGATGCGTACATTCATCTCACAGAGGTAAACCTTCATTTTCTTTCAGCAGTTTGGAAACACTGTTCTTTAGAATCTGAGAAGGGACATTTGGGGGCTCATTGAGGCCAATGGTGAAAAAGCGTATATCCCAGGTTAAAAAGTAGAAGGAATTATTGGAGAATCTGCTTTGTGATTTGTGCCTTCATCTCGTAGAGTTAAATATTTCTTTGGATTCAGCAGTTTATAAAAACTGTTTCTGTCATTTCTGTAAATAGACATTTAGAAGCTCATTGAGGCCAGTGGTGAAAAGGGACTATCCCAGGAGTCCACTTTTTGATGTGTGCATTCATCTCACAGAGTTAAACTTTTCTTTTCAACCAGCAGTTTGGAAACACTGTTTTTGTAGAATGTGAAAATGGACATTTGGGAACTCATTGAGTCCAATAGCAAAAAAGTGAACATCCCAGGATAAAAAGAAGAAGGAAGCTATCAGAAACCCATTTGTGATGTGAGCTTTCATCTCGCGGAGTTAAACTCTTCTTTTCATTCAGCAGTTTGGAAACACTGCTTTTGTGGTATCTCCCAAGGGATATTTGGGAATGCATTGAGGCCTGTGTTGTAAAAGAATATATCTTCAAATAAAAACTAGAAAGAAGCTTGCTGAGAAATTGCTTTGTTATGGTTGCATTCATCCCACAGAGTTTAATATTTCTTTGTATTCAGCAGTTTGGAAACACTGTTTTTGTGCATTCTGTGAATGGACATTTGGGTGCACATTGAGGCCACTGGCAAAAAAGTGAACATACCGGGATAAAAACTAGAAGGAATCTATCTGAGAAACTGCTTTGTTATGTGTGCATTCATCTCACACTTAGACCTTTGTTTTCATTCAGCAGTTTGGAAATACTGTTTTCATAGAATCTACGCAGGGATATTTGGGAGCACATTGAGGCCTACAGTGAAATAAGAAATATCTATAGATAAAAGCTAGAGGCCGGGCGCGGTGGCTCAAGCCTGTAATCCCAGCACTTTGGGAGGCTGAGATGGGCGGATCACGAGGTCAGGAGATCAAGACCATCCTGGCTAACACAGTGAAACCCCGTCTCTACTAAAAAATACAAAATATTAGCCGGGCGTGGTGGCGGGCGCCTGTAGTCCCAGCTACTCGGGAGGCTGAGGGAGGAGAATGGTGTGAATCCAGGAGTCGGAGCTTGCAGTGAGCTGAGATCTGGCCACTGCACTCCAGCCTGGGTGACAGAGCGAGACTCTGTCTCAAAGAAAAAAAAAAAAAAAGATAAAAGCTAGAAAGAAACTTTCTGAGAAACTGCTTTGTGATGGGTGCATTCATCTTACAGAGTTAAACTCTGCTTTGGATTCAGCAGGTTGGAAACACTGTTTTTGTCCATTCTGTGAATAGCCATTTAGGAGCTCATTGAGGCCAATGGCGAAAAAGCAAATATGTTGCCTAAATAGTACAAGGAAGCTATCTGAGAAACTGTTTTTGGATGTTCTCATTCATCTCACAGAATTAAACCTTTCTTTTCATTCAGCAATTTGGAAACACTGTTTTTGTAGAATGTGCATAGGGATATTTGGTAGCACATTCAGGTCTGTGGTGAAAAAGGAAATATTTTCAGATAAAAACTTGAAAGGAGCTTTCTGTGAAACTGCTTTGTGATGTGTGCATTCAACTCACAAATTTAAGCCTTTCTTTTGATTCATCAGTTTGGAAACACTGATTTTGTCCGTTCTGCAAGTGGCCATGTGAGCTCATTGCAGCCAATGAGACAGAAGTGAATATCCCAGGATAAAAACTAGAAGGAAGCTATTTGAGAAACTGCTTTGTGATATGTGCATTCATCTCACAGAGTTAAAACTTTTTTTACAATTCAGCAGTTTGGAAAAACTGTTTTTATAGAAACTTTGAATTGATATTTGGGAGCACATTGAGTCCTATGGTGAGAAAGGAAATATCTTCATGTAAAAACTAGAAAGAAGCTTTCTGAGAAACTGCTTTTTGATGTGTGCGTTCATCTCACAGAGTTAAAACTTTCTTTGGATTCAGAAGTTAGGAAACACTGTTTTGTCCACTCTGTGAATGGATATTTGGGGTCTCATTGAGGCCAACGTTGGTAAAGTGAATATCCCAGGATAAAAGCTAGAGGGAAGCTATCTGAGAAACTGCTTTTTGATGTGTGCATACATTTCTCAGAATTAAGCCTTTCTTTTCATTCAGCAGTTTAGAAACATTGTTTTTGTAGAATCTGCAAAGGGATATTTGGGAGTGCATTGAGCCCTATGATGAAAAAGTAAATATCTTCAGATAAAAACTGGAAACCAGCTTTCTGAGAAAGTGCTTGTGATATTTGTATTCATCTCACTTGGCTACACATTTCTTTGGATTCAACAGTTTGGAAACACAAAGAAGCTATCTGTGAAACTGCTTTGTGAGGAGAGGATTCATTTCAAAGAATTAAAAGTTTATTTTTTAAATAAAAAGATTGGAAACACTCTTTTTGGAGAATCTGCCATTGGACATTTTAGAACCCTTCAAGGCCTATGGGGCAAAACCAAATATCCCCAGATTAAAACTAAGAAGAAACTATATGTGAAACTGCTTTGTGATGTGTGGTTTGATCTCACAGAGTTAAGCTTTTCTTTTGAATCACCAGGTTGGAAACACTCTCTTGGAGAATCTGTGAAGGGACATTTGGGAGCCCATTTAGGCCTATGTGGGAAAATTGAATATCCCTAAATAAAAACTGGAAAGAATCTATTGAGGAAACTGCCTTAAGATGTGACAATTCATCTCACAGAGTTAAATGTTTATTTTGATTCAGCATGTTGGAAACACTATTATTGTAGAATCTGTGAAAGGATATTCCAGAGCCCATTAAGACCTACGGAAAAAAACATAATATCCCCAAGTAAAAACTAGAAAGAAGCTATTTTTGAAACTTCTTTCTGTTATGTGGACTCATCTCACAGAGTTAAATATTTCTTTTGTTTCATCACGTTGGAGACACTGTTTTTGGATAATATTGAAAGAAAGTTTGAGAATCCATTGAGGCCAATTTGAAAAAAACTTAATATTCCCTGAGAAAAACTAGAAGGATACTATCTGTGAAACTCAACTGTGATGGGTAGATTCATCTCACAGAGTTAAACCTTACTTTTGATGTAGCTGTTTGAAAATACTCTTTTTGTACATTCTGTTAGGGAACACTTTGGAACCCATCAAGGCCTTTAAGTAAAAACAGAGTATCTCCAGAAAAAAATTACAAAGAAGCCATCTGTGAAACTGTTTTCCAAGGAGAAGATTCATCTCAAAAAGTTAAAAGTTTTTTGTTGTTGTTGTTTTGTTTTTTTTAATTCAGCAGGTTGAAAACACTCTATTCAGAGAATCTGTGAATGAACATTTGGGAGCCCATTGAGACCTATGGGGAAAAACTGAATAACCCCAGGTAAAAAAGTAGAAAGAAGCCATCTGTGAAACTGTTTTGTGATATGTGGATTGATCTCACAGAGTGAAACCTTTAGTTAGATCTAGCAGGCTGGACACACTCTTTACGTAGAATCTGGGGAGGGACATTTGGGACCTCATTGAGACCTATAAGTAATAATGGAATATCCCCAGGAAAAAAACTAGAAAGAAGCTGTCTGTGAAACTTCATTGTGATTGTGGATTCATGTCAAAGACTTAAGACTTTCTGCTGGTTCAGTAGCTTAGAATCACTTTTTTAGTAGAATTTGCGAGTGGACATTTGGGAGCCCATTGAAGCCTATGGGATGAAACTGAACATCCCTACATAAAAAGAACAAAGAAGGTGTCTGTGAAAGTGCTTGGTGATGTGTGGATTCATCACACAGAGTTAACCTTTTTTTTCTTTTTTTTTTGTTCATCAGATTGAAAACACTCTTTTTGAAGAATCTGTGAAAGCATATTCTGGACCCCATTAATTCCTATGGAAAAAACAGAATATCCCCAAATAAAAACTAAAAAGAAGCTATCTATGAAACTGCTTTGTGATGGTTGGATTCATCTCACAGATTTAAACCTTTCTCTTGATTTGGCAGGTTGGAAACCCTCTTTTTGTACAATATGTGAAGGGACACTTGGGAGCACATTGAGAACTATAGAGAAGAAATGAATATCCCAATACAAAAGAACAGAAAGAATATCTCTGTGAAACTCCCTTGTGATGTGTGGATTCATCACACAGAGTTAAACTATTTTTTCATTCACCAGGTGAGAAACACTCTTTTTGGAGATTCTGTGAAAGGACATTTTGGAGACCACAGAGGCCTATAGAAAAAGAAAACAAATATTCCCAAATAAAAACTAGAAATAAACTATCTGTGAAATTGCTTTGTGATCTGTGGATTCATCTCACAGAGGTAAAACTTTCTTTTGATTCAGCAGGTTGGAAACACTGTTTTTGGAGAATCTTCAAAGAACATTTGGGATCCCATTGAGATCAATTTCCAAAAACAAAATATTGCCAGATAAAAACTAGAAAGAAGCTATCTGTGAAACTACTTTGTGATGTGTGGATTCATCTCACAGAGTTAAGGCTTTCTTTTGATTCAGCATGTTGGAAAACTATTTTTAAAGAATCTGCAAAGGAATATTTGGGAATCCATTGAGACCTACAGGAAAGAAAAAGAATATCCCTAGCTAGAAAATAGAAAAAAAGCTATCTGTGAAACTGTTTTGTAATATGTGCATTGATCCAACAGAGGTAAACCTTTCTTTACATCCATCAGGTTGCAAAAACCCTTTTTTGAGAATCTACCAAGGTCCACTGGGAAGTCTATTGTGGTCTATGGGAAAAAAATTGAATATCCCCTGATGCAAATTAGAAAGAAGGTAATTGTGAAACTTTTTGATGTGTCAATTCATCTCACGAGTTAAATCTTTCTTTTCACTCATCAGGTTGGAAACACTATTTTTGTAGAATCTGTTAAGAAGTCATTTTGGAGGCCATTGAGACCTATGGGGAAAAACTGAATATCTCCAAATAAAAACTAGAAAGAAGCTATATGTGAAAATGCCTTGTGATGCGTGGATTCAACTCAGAGGTAAACATTTCTTTTGATCCATCAGGATGGAAATGCTCTTTTTGGAGGATCTGTGAAGGGACATTTGGAAGCTTATTGAGGACTGTGGGGAAAAACTAAATATCCCCAAATAAAAACTAGAAAGAAGCTATCTGTGAAACTGCTTTCTGATGTGTGGATTCAACTCACAGAATTAAACCTTTCCTTTCACTCAACAGATTAGAAATACTCTTTGTGGAAAATCTGCAAAGGGACATATGGGAGCCTATTGAGGACTATGGGGAGAAAACGAATATTGCCAGATAAAAATTTGTAAGAAGCTCTCTGTGAAACTCCTTTACAATGTCTGGATTCATGTCACAGAGTTAAACCTTTCTTTTGACTGTGCAGGTTGGAAACACTCTTTTGGTAAAACCTGCAAAGGGACATTTGGGAGCTGTTTGAGGAATATGGGGAAATTTAGAATATCCACAGATAAAAACCGGAAAGAAGGTATCTGTGAAACTGCCTTGTGGTGTGTGGATTCAGCTCCCAGAGGCAAACATTTCTTTTGATTCAGCAGATGGGAGACACTTTAATTGGAGAATCTGAGTAATGATATTTGGGAGTCCAATGACATCTATGGGGAAAAACGGAATATCCTCAGATAAAAACTAGAAAGAAGCTATCTGTGAAACTACTTTGTGATATGTGGATTCATCTCATAGAGGTAAACATTCCTTTTGATTCAGCATGTTGGAAAACCTCTTTTTGGATAAACTTTGAAAGAATGTTTGAGAGCCCATTGAAGCCAATTTGAAAAAAACTGAATATTTGCAGATAAAAACTAGAAAGAACCTATGTGTGAAAGGGCATTGTGATGCATAGATTCATCTCACAGAGATAAATCTTACTTTTGATTTAGCTGTTTGAAAACACTCTTTTTGTAGATTCTGCCAAGGAACATTTGGGAGCCCATTGAGGTCTTTAAGTAGAAACAGAATATCCCCAGAAAAAAATCCTACTAAGAAACTATTTTTGAAACTGTTTTGCAAGGAGAGGATTCATCTCAAAGAGTTAATTTTTTTTTTTTTATTCAGTTGGTTGAATACAATCTTTTCAGAGAATCTGTGAACGAACATTTGGGAGCCCTTTGAGAACTATGGGGAAAAACTGAATATCCACAGACAAAAAGTAGAAAGAAGTCATCTGTGAAACTGTTTTGCAATGTATGGTTTGATCTCACAGAGTGAAACCTTTCCTTTGATCCAGCAGCTTAGAAACACTCTCTTCAGAGAATCTGCAAAGGTACATTTGGAAGCCCATTGGGACCAATGTGGAAAAACTGAAAATCCCCAGATAAAAAGTAGAAAAAAGCTGTCTGTGAAACTGTTTTGTCCTGTGTGGATTCATCTCACAGAGTTAAACTTCTCCTTTCATTCAACAGGTTGGAAAAACTCTTTTTGGAGAATCTGCAAAGGGACATTGGGAGCCCTTTTAGGCCTATGGGGCAAAACTGAATATACCTAGATTAAAAATAGGAAGAAGACGTATGTGAAACTGCTTTGTCATGGGTGGATTCATCTCACAGAGTTAAACCTTTCTGTTGAATCAACAGATTGGAAACACTCTCCTGGAGAATCTGCAATGGGATATTTGGGAGCTGACTGAAGGCCTATCAGGAAAAACCGAATATCCCCAAATAACAACTAGAAAGAAGCTATCTGTGAAACTGCCTTGTGATGTGTGGATTCATCTCACAAAGTTAAATGGTTATTTTTGTTCAGAAGGCTGGAAAAACTCTTTTTGAAGGATGTGTGAGGTGACATTTGGAACCCTATTGAGGTCTTGGGGACAAACTCTATATTTCCAGATAAAAACTAGAAAGAAGTTATCCGTGAAATGGATGTGTTCATTCACCTCACAGAATTAAACTTTGTTTTTTGTTTGTTTGTTTGTTTGCTTGCTTGCTTGCTTTTTTTGATTCAACATGTTGGAAACACTCTTTTTGGAGAATCTATAAAGGGACCTTTAGGAGCTAAATGAGGCCTGTGGGGAAAAACGGAATATCCTCAGATATAAAGTGGAATGAAGCTATGTGTGAAACTGTTTTGTGATGTGTGGATTTATCCCACAGAGTGAAACCTTTCCTTTGATTCAGCAGGTCGGAAACACTCTTTTTAGAGAATCTGCAAAGGGACATTTTGGAGCATATTGAGGCTTATGGGGAAAAACAGAATATCCCCAGATAAAAACTACAAAGAAGCTATATGTGAAAGTGATTTGTGATGTGTGGATTAATCTCACAAAGTTAAGCTTTAATTTTGATTCATCAGGTTGGAAAAACTATTTTTATAGAATCTGTGAGAGGACATTTGGGAGCCCATTGAGCACTATGTGGAAAACTTAAATCTCCCCAGATAAAACTAGAAAGAAGCTATCAGTGAAACAGCTTTGTGATGCGTGGATTCATCTAACAGAGTTAAACCTTTCTTTTTATTCACCTGGTTGGAAACACTAATTTGAATCTGTGAAGAGACATTTGGGAGTCTTTTGAGGCCTAAAGGGAAAAAGCGAATATCCTCAGCTAAAAACTAGAAAGAAGTTATCCGTGAAACTCCTTTGTGAAATGTGGATTTATCTTAGAACGTGAAACCTTTCTTTTCATTCAGCAGGTTGGAAACACTCTTTTGGTAGAATCTGTGAAAAAAGCATTGAGGCCTATGGGTAAAAATTAACTATCACCAGATAAAAACTAGAAAGAAGCTATCTATGAAACTGCTTTGTGAAGTGTGGATTCATTTCAGAAAGTTAAAACTTTCTTTTGATCCAGCAGGTTTGGGAGCCCATTGAAGCCTACAAGAAAAAACTGAATATGCTTACATAAAAAGAACAAAGAAACTATCTGTTAAACTCCTTTGTGATGTGTAGATTCATCTCACAGAGTCAAACCTTTCTCTTGATAGAGCAACTTGTAAACACTTTTTTTGTAGAATCTGGGAAGGGACATTTGAAAACCCTTTGAGGCCTATATGTAAAAACTGAATATCTCCAGATAAAAACTAGAAAAGAGCTGTGTGTGAAAGTGCTTTGTGACATGTGGATTTATATAACATGCTTAAACATCTTGTTTCAGCTAGCAGTTTAGAACCATTCTTTTTGGAGAATATGTGAAGGGGTATTTGGGAGCCCATTGAGGCCTATGTGGAAAAAGGGAATATCCCTAGATAAAAACTAGAAACAAGCTATCTGTGAAATCACTTTGTGTCATGGTCAATCACCTTACAGGGCTAAACCTTGCTTTTCATTCAGTAGGTTGGGAACACTCATTTTGGAAAATCTGCAAAGGGACATTTGGGAGCCCATTTATATACGTTGAGAGAAACTGAATATCCCCAGATAAAAACTAGAAAAAAAATCTATCTGTGAAACTGCTTTGTAATGTGTGGCTTCATCTCACCTTGTTAAAACTTCTTTGTGATTCATCTGGTTAGGAACATTTTTTTTTTTTTTTGAAGAATCTGTAAATGGACATTTGGGAGTCCATTAAGGCTTAGGAGGAGAAAACAAATATCCCCAGAAAAAAATTAGAGAGAAACTATCTGTGAAATGGCTTTGTGATGTGTGGCTCCATCTCACAGAATTAAGCTTTTCTTTTGATTCATCAGGTTAGAAACACTCTTTTTGTAGAATCTATGAAAGGACATTTTGGAGCCCATTGAGGCCTATGAAAAATAACTGAATATCCCCAGATAAAAACTAGAAAGAAGCTATATGTGAAACTGCTTTGTGATGTATGGATTTATCTCACAGAATTAAAATATTCTTTTGATTCAGCAGGTTGGAAACACTCTTTTTGGAGAGACTGCGATAGGACATTTAGGAGCCCAATGTGGCCTATGGGGCAAAAACCTAATGTCCCCATACAAAAACACAAAAGAAGATATCTGTGAAACTTTGTGATTTTTTGATTCATCACACAGAGTTAAACCTTTCTTTTTATTGAGCTGGTTGGAAACACTCGAATTTGAATCTGCAAAGAGACATTTGGGAGCCCATTGAGGCCTATGGGGAAAAAGTGAATATCCCCAGGTAAAATCTGGAAAGAAGCTCTCTGTGAAACTGCTTTTTGACATGTGGATTAATCTAGAAGAGGTAAACCATTCGTTTGATTCAGCAGGTTGGAAAGACTTTTTTTGTAGTATCAGCAAAAAGACATTTGAATGCCCATAGAGTCCTATGGTGAAAAACTTAATATTTCCAGATAAAAACTAGAAAGAAGCTATCTGTGAAACTACTTTGTGAAGTGCCAATTCATTTCAGAAAGTTAAACCTTACATTTTATCTAGCAGGTTGGAAAGACTTTTTTTTTTTTTTTTTTTTTTTTTTGTAGTATCTCCAAAAGCCATTTGGGAGCTTATTGAGGCCTTTGCTTAAAAACTGAATATCACCAAATAAAAACTAGAAAGAAGCTATCTGTGAAATTGCTTTGTGTTGTTTGTATTCATCTCACAAAGGTAAGCCTTTCTTTTAATACAGCGGGTTGGAAACACACGTTTTGGAAAATCCTCAAATTGACATTTGGGATCTGAATGAGGCCTATGAAAAGAAACCAAATATTTCCAGATAAAAAGTAGAAAGAAGCTATATGTTCAACTGTATTGTGACGTGTGGACTCTCTCAAAGATTAAACCTTTCTTTTGATTCAGCAGATTGGAAATGCTCTTTCTGGAATATCTGCAAAGAGACATTTGGGAGCCCTTTGAGGCCTATGGGGAAAAACTGAATATCCCCAGATAAAAGCTATAAATAAGCTATCTGTGAAAACACTTTCTGATGAGTGGATTCATCTCACAGAGGTAAAACTTTCTTTTGATTCAGCAGGCATGAAAAACTCTTTAAGAACCTGCAAAAGTACATTTGGGAGCCCATTGAGGCCCATGAGGAAAAACTGAATATCTCCAGATAAAAACTAGAAAGAAGGTTTCTGTGAAACTGCTTTGTGATGTATTGGTGTATGTCACAGAGCCAAACGTTCCTTTTGATTCAGGATGTTGGACACACTCTTTTGGGAGAATCTTCAAATAAATACTTGGAAGCCCATTAAGGCTTATGTGGAAAGGCTGATTATCCCCAGATAAAAAATAGAAAGCTACTATCTATGAAACTGCTTTGTGATTGTGAATTCATCTCAGAGAGTTAAAATTTTATTTGATTGAGCAGGTGGGAAACAGTCTCTTTGCACAGTCTGTGATTGGATATTTGGGAGCCCTTTGAGGCCTATGAAGAAAAGCTGAGTATCTTCAGATAAAAATTCAAAAGAAGCTATTTGTGAAACTTCTTTATGATGTGTGGATTCACCTCACAGAATTAAACCACTCTTTTGATTAAGCCAGTTGGAAAAAACTGTATTTGGAGAATCTGCAAAGGGATATTTGAGAACCCATTTAGGTCTATAGTAAAAAAATGAAATCTCCCCGATTAAAACTAGAAAAATTCTATCTGTGAAACTGTTTTGTGATATCTGGATTCATCTGACAGAGATAAGTCATTCTTTTTATTCAGCAGGTTGGAAACACTCTTTTTGGAGAATCTGTGAAGGGACATTTGAGAGACCATTGAGGCCAATGGGGGAAAAACGTATATCCCCAGATAAAAAGTAGACAGAAGATCTCTGTGAAACTGCTTTGTGATATGAGGACTTGTCTCACAGAGTTAAACTTTTTTTTTTGATTAATCAGGTTGGAAATACTCTTTGGATAAACCGTGACTGGATAGTTGAAAGCCCATTGAGTGCTATGGGGAAATAAAGAAATATTCCCAGATAAATTAGAAAGAGGTAGTCTGGGAAACTGCTTTGTGATGTGTGGATTCATCTCACAGAGTTCAAGCTTTTATTGATTCACCAGGTTGGAACACTCTTTTTGGAGAATCTGTGAAGGGACATTGGGGAGCCCATTGTGGACTTGAGTAAGAACTGAATATCCCCAGATAAAAACTAGAAAGCAGTAATCTATTATACTCCTTTGTATTGTTTGAATTGAGCTCACAGAGTTAAATCTTTATTTTGATGCAGTAGGCTGGAAAAACTCTTTCTGGGGAATCTGTGAAGAGACATTTTGGAGCCCACTGAAGCCTATGGGGAAAAAACAATTATCCCCAGATAAAAACTATAAAGAAGCTATCTGTGAAACTGCTTTTACATGTGTGGATTCCTCTCTCAGATTAAATCTTTCTTTTGATTCAGCATGATGGAAGAACTCTTTTTGGATAGTCTGTGAAGGTACATTTAAAAGCCCATTGAGGCAAATGGGGAAAAGACAAATATCCCCAGATAAAAACTACAAAGATCCTATCTGTGAAACTGTTTTGTGATAGGTGAGTTAATCTCACAGAGTTAAACTTGTATTATGATTAAGCAGGAGGGAAACACACTAATTGTCGAAACTGTGAAGAAACATTTGGGAGGCCTTTGTGGCCAGTGGGGAAAAAGAATCTATCCCCAGATAAAAACTAGAATGTAGCTATCTTTGAAATGCCTTTGTGATGCGTGAATTCATCTCATAGTGTTAAAAGTTTCTTTTGGTTCAGCAGCTTGGAAACAGTCTTTTTGGAGAGTCTTTGAGGGAATATTTTGGAGCCCTTTGAGACCTATGGGGAAAAACAGAATATCCCTAGATAAAAATGAGAAAGAAGCTATATGTGAAACTGCTTTGCAATGTGTGGATTCATCTCACAGGGTTAAGGCTTTCTTTTGATTCAGCAGGTTGGAAACACTCTTTTTGTAGAATCTGTGATGGGACAACTGGGAACCCATTGAGGCCTATAAGGAAAAGCAGAACATCCTCAGATAAAAACTATAAAGAAGTTATCTGTGAAAGTGCTTTGTGACGTGTGAATTCATCTCACAGAGTTAAGTCTTTGTTTTGATTCAGCAGGTTGGAAACATACTTTGTTGAGAATCTGTGAAGGAACATTTGGGAGCCCTTGGAATCCTATAGGGAAAAACAGAATATATTCAGATAAAAACTAGAAAGAAGGCATCATCTCACAGATTTAAACTTTTCTGTTGATTCAGTAGATTGGAAACACTCTTTTTGTAAAATGTGTGAAAAACTTTTGGGAGCACATAGGGGTCTAAGGGGAAAAACTGAACATCCCAGATAAAAACTAGACAGTAGCTACCTTTGAAACTGCTTTGTGATGTTTGGATTCATCTCACAGAATCAAACCATTCTTTTGATTCAGCAGGTAAAAAACACTCTTTTTGGAGAATCTGTAAGGGACATTTGGTGTCCAATGATGCCCATAGGGCAAAACTGAATATCTCCAGATAAAAAGTAGAAATAAGCCATCTGTGAAACTGCTTTGTGATGTGTGGATTCATCTCAAGAAGTTGAACCTTTGCTTTGGTTCAGCAGGTTGGAAACTCTCTTTTTGGAAAATCTGCAAGGGGATATTTTCAAGCCCGTTGATGCCTGTGGAGAAAAACAGAATATCCACAGATAAAAACTAGAAAGAAGCTATCTGTGAAACTGTTTTGTGATGCATGAATTCATCTCACAGAGTTAAACCTTTCATTTGATTCAGCCATTTGGAAATACTCTTTCTGGACAATCAGTGAGGGGACATTTGGAAGCCCTCTGAGACTTATGGGGAAAAGCCAAATATCCACAGATAAAAATGAGAAAGAATCTCTCTGTGAGGCTGCTTTGGGATGTGTGGATTCGTCTCACAGAGATAAACCTTTGTTTTGATTCAGTAGGTTGTAAACACTCTCTCTGCAGAATCTGTGAAGGGATGTTGAAGAATACACTGTGCCCTATGAAGAAAACAGAACATCTCCATATACAAACAAGAAAGAAGCTATCTGTGAAACTTCTTTGTGATGTGTGGGTTCATCTCACAGAGTTAAGCATTTCTTTTGATTTTGCACGTTGAAAAAACTTTTTTTGTGTGTGTATAGAATCTGTGAAGCGACATTTGGAAGCCCTTTAAGGCCTATGGGGAAAAATGAAATATCCTCAGATAAAAACTAGAAAGAAGCTATCTGTGAAATTGCTTTGTGATGTGTAGATTCATCTCACAGAGTTAAACCTTTCTTTTGATTGAACAGGTTGGAAACACTCTCTTTATAGGATCTGTGAAGGGACATTTGGGAGCCCATTAAGGCCTATAAGTAAAAACAGATAATCCCCAGACAAAAAACTAAAAATATGTTATCTGTGAAACTGCTTTGTGTTGTTAACATTCACCTCACAGAATTAAATGTTTATTTTTTTTGTAGCAGGTTGGAAACACTCTTTTTTAATAATCTGCAAAGGGACATTTGTGAGCCCATTGAAGCCTATGGGAAAGAAAATGAAAATCCTCAGATAAAAAGTGTAAAGAAACTATCTGTGAAACTGCTGTGTGATGTGTGGATGCTTCTCTTAGAGTGAAAACTTTCTTTTGATTCATAGTTTGCAAACATTGTTTTTAGATAATCCACAAAGGGACATTTGGGAGCTCACTGAGGCCTGTGGTGAAAAATTGAACACCCCAAGATAAAAACTAGAAAGAAACTACCTGTGAAACTGCTTTGTGGTGTGTGGATTCACTTTACAGTGTTAAACATTTATTTTGATTCAGCAGGTTGGAAACAATCTTTTTGTACAATTTGTAAAGGGATATTTGGGAACTCTTTGGGGAGCTTGGGGGAGAAATGAGTATCACAGATAAGAACAGGAATGAAACTATCGATGGAACTGCTTCATTATGTGTGGATGCATCTCACAGAGATAAACCTATCTTTTGATTCAGGAAGTTGAAACACTCTTTGTGTAGGATTCGTGAAGGGACATTTGGGAGCTCATTAAGGCATGTAAGTAAAAACTGATAATCCCCAGACAAAAACTAAACAGAAGATATCTGCAAAATTGCTTTGTGTTGTTGGCATTCGTCTCACAGAATTAAACTTTTCTTTTGTTCTAGCAGGTTGGAAACCCTCTTTTTTAAGAATCTGCAAAAGGACATTTGGGAGCCCATTGAAGCCTATAGGGAAAAAAAAAAGAATATCCTCAGATAAAAACTAGAAAGAAACTATCTGTGAAACTGCTTTGTGATGTATGGATGCATCTCTAGAGTTAAACCTTACTTTAAATTCAGCAAGTTGGAAACACTTTTGTTGGAGAAGCTATGAAGGGACATTTAGAAGTCCATTGATGACTTAAAACGAACACTGAATGTTCCAAGATAAAAACTAGAAAGAATCTATTTAGGAAACTGCTTTGTGATATGTGAATTCACCTCACAGAGTTAAGCATTTCCTTTGATTCAGCAGGTTGAAAACATTCTTTTTGGAGAATCTGCCATGGGACATTTGGGAGCCCATTTAGGTCTATGGGAAAAAAACGAATATTCCCAGATAAAACGAGAAAGAAGCTGTCTGTGAAACTGCTTTTTGATATGTAGATTCATCTCACATATTTAAATCTTTCCATTGATCCAGCTGGTTGGGAACACTGTTTTGTAGAATCTGCAAAGGTACATTTTGGAGTCAATTGAGGCCTGTATGTAAAAACAGAATGTCCCCCAGATAAAACCTAGAAAGAAGCTATCTGCGAAACTGCTTTGTGATTTGTGGATGCATATCACAGAGTTAAACATTTGCTTTCATTCAGCAGGCTAGAATTACTCTTTTTGGAAATTCTGCAAAGGGACATTTGGGAGCCCATTGAGTCATACTGGGAGAAATTGAATATCCCCAGATAAAAAACTAGAAAGAAGCTACATGTGAAACTGCTTTTCATTGTATAAGTTCATGTCACAGAGTTAACCCACTCTTTCAATCCAGCAGGTTGGACACACTCTTTTTGGAGAATATGCAAAGGGACATTTGGGAGACCTTTGTGGCCTATAGGGAAAAACCGAATATTCCCAGATGAAAACTAGTAAGAAGCTATCTTTCAAACTGCTTTGTTATGTGTGGATGCACCTCACCAAGTTAAACATTTCTTTGGATCCAGCAGGTTGAAAACACTCTTTTTGGAGAATCTGCGAAGGGACATTTGGGAGCCCATTGAGTCATACTGGGAGAAACTGAATATCCCCAGATAAAAACTGGAAAGAAGCTACATGTGAAACTGCTTTTCATTGTATAAGTTCATGTCACAGAGTTAACCCACTCTTTCAATCCAGCAGGTTGGACGCACTCTTTTTGGAGAATATGCAAAGGGACATTTGGGAGACCTTTATGGCCTATAGGGAAAAACCAAATATCCCCAGATGAAAACTAGTAAGAAGCTATCTTTCAAACTGCTTTGTTATGGGTGGATGCACCTCATCAAGTTAATCATTTCTTTGGATCCAGCAGGTTGAAAACACTCTTTTTGGAGAATCTACAAAGGGACATTTGGGAGCTCATGGAGGTCTATGGGGAAAAACTGAATATTCCTGGAGTTAAACTGGAAAGAAGCTATCTGTGAAACTACTTTGTGATGTGTGGATTCATCTCACATAGTTAAGCCATTCTTTTGATTCAGCAGATTAGAAACACTCTTTTTGGATTATCTGCAAAGGGACATTGTGAAACCCTGTGAGAACTATGGGGAAAAAGCAAATATCCCCAGATAAAAACTAGAAAAAAGCTATCTGTGAAATTGCTTTGTGAATGGGTGGATTCATCTCATGGAGTTGAACCTTTCCTTTGATTAAGCAGGTTAGAAACATCACTTTTGGATAATCTGCGAAGGAACATTTAAAAGCCCTCTGAGGCCTACGTGGAAAAATTGAATATCCCCAGATAATAACTAGAAAGTAGCTAGTTTATAGCTGTGAAACTGTTTTGTGATGTGTGGATTGATCTCAGATTATTAAACCTGTCTCATGATTCAGCAAGTTGAAAACACTCTTTTTGGAGAATCAGCAGAGGGATATTTGGGAACCTATTGAGGCCTTTGGAGAAAAACCGAACATCCCCAGATAAAAAGTATGAAGAGGCTGTCTGTGAAACTGCTCTCTGATGGGTGGATTCATCTCAGAGAGTTAAACCTTTTTTTTTGATTCAGCAAGATGGAAAACTTTTGTTGGAGAAGCTGTGAAGGGACATTTGGAAGCCCATTGAGGCCTATAAGTGAAAAACTGAATGTCCCTAGATAAAAACTGGAAAGAAGCTGCCTGTGAAGCTGCTTTATAATGTGTGGATTCATATCACAGAATTAAACAGTTCTTTCGATTCAGCAGGTTGAAAACACTGTATTTGGAGAATCTGCCATGGAAATGGGCTCAATTTTGGAGCCCATTGAGGCCTATGTGGAAAAATTGAATATCCCCAGATAAAAGCTGGAAAGAAGCTATCTGTGAAACTGCATTGTGAGGTGTATTCATTGCCCAGAGTTAAACTTCTCTTTTGATCCAGTAGTTTGGAAACACTCTTTTTGTAGGATCTGTGAGGGGACACTTGGAAGCCCATTAAGGCCTCTATGTAAAAACCGATAATCCATAAAGAAAAACTGCCAAGAAGGTATCTGTAAAATTGCTTTCTGTTGTTTGGATTCATCTCACAGAATTAAACTTTTCTTTTATCCAGAAGGTTGGAAACACTCTTTTTTAAGAATCTATGAAGGGACATTTAGGAGCCCATTGAAGCCTATGGGAAAAAAATGAATATCCCCAGATAAAATCTAGAAAGAACCTGTCTGTGAAACTGCTTTATGATGTGTGGATTCATCTCACAGAGTTAAACCTCTCTTTTGGTACAGAAAAGTGGGCACACTCTTTTTGGAGAATCTGCAAAGGCACATTTGGGAGCTGATTGAGGACTATAAGTGAAAACCGAATATCCACAGATAAAAACTATACAGAAGATATCTGTGAATCTGATTTTTGATGTGTGGGTCCAACCCAGAGAATTAAAACTTTCTTATGATTAAGTAGGTGGAAATCACTCTTTTTGGAGTATCTGTGAAGGGAAATTTGGGAGCCCATTGAGGCCTATGGGGAAAAACGAAATATCCCAGGATTAAAACAATAAAGAAGCTATCTGTGAAACTGGTCTGTGATGGGTGGATTCATCTCACAGAGTTAAACCTTTCTTTTCATTCAGCAGGTTAGAAACACCTTTTTGGATCATCTACAAAGGGACATTTAAAAGCCCATTGAAGTCTATGTGGAAAAATTGAATATCCCCAACTAAAAACAAGGAAGACGAGATCTGTGAAACTGCTGTTTGATGTGTGGATTCATCTCACAGAATTAAACACTTCTTTTGATTCAGCAGGGTGGAAACACTCTATTTGGAGAATCTGCAGAGGGACATTTCCAAGCCTGTTGAGCTCTATGGGGAAAAACCGAATATCCCCAGAGAAAGACTTGAAAAAACCTATCTGGCAAACCTCTTTATGATGTATGGATTCATTTCACACAGTTAAACCGATCTTTGGTTTGGCAGGTTGGAAAAACTCTTTTTGGAATATCTGTGGAGGGAGATTTGGAAGCCCATGGTGGCCTATGGGGAAAAACTGAATATCCCCAGATAAAAACTAGAAAGAAGCTCTCTGTGAAACAGTTTGTGATGTGTGGATTCACCACACAGATATAAACTTTTCTTTTATTTCAGTAGATTGGAAACACTGTTTTTAAGAGAACCTGTGAAGGAACATTTGGGATCCCTTTGAGGTCTATGGAGAATAACAGAATACCCTCATAGAAAAACTAGAAAGAAGCTATCTGTGAAACTATTTTGTAATGTGTGGATTCATCTCAAATATTTAAACTTTTCTTTTGATTAAGTGGGTTGGTAACATTCTTTTTGGAGAATCTGCAAAGAGTAATATGGGAACCCATTGAGGTTTATGGGAAGAAAATGAATACTCCCAGATAAAAACCAGAAAGAAGTAATCTGTGAAAGTACTTTGTGATGTATGGATTCATCTCACATAGCTAAATGTTTCTATTGTTCTAGCAGATTGGAAACCCTCTCTTGTAGAATCTGCAAAGGGACATTTGGAAATGCATTGAGGCCTATTGGGAAAACCTGAATATCCCAGATAAAAACAAAAAGAAGCTATCTGTGAAACTGCTTTGTAATGTGTGGATGGATCTCACAGAGTTAAACATTTCCTTTCATTCAGCAAGCTGAAAATATTCTTTGTGAAAATCTTCAAAGGGGCATTTGGCAGCCCATTGAAACATACTGGGAAAAACTGAATATCCCCAGATAAAAAAATAGAAAGAACCTATCTGAGAAACTGCTTTTCATTGTATGGAATCATCTTACAAAGTTAAACCACTCTTTTGATCCAGCTGGTTGGACACACTCTTTTTGGAGTATATTCAAAGGGATATTTGGGAGCCCTTTTAGGCCTTTGGGGAAAAATTGAATACCCCAGATAAAACTAGAAAGAAGCCATCTGTGAAACTGCTTTGTGAGGTGTGGATACATCTCACAGAGTTAAAAATTTCTTTTCATTCAGCAAGTGGGAAAAAGTCTTTTATGAAAATCTGAGAAGGGACATTTTGGAGTCCAATGGGGCCTGTGGGGAAAAACTGATTTTCCCAGATAAAAGTAGAAAGAAGCTGTCTGTGTACCTGCTTTGTGACGGGTAAATTCATCTCACTGAGTTAAACCTTTCTTTTGATACAGCAGGTTGATAATGCTCTTCTTGCAGTATCTGCAAAGGGACATTTGGGAGCCCATGAGGCCTATGGGGATTAATTGAATATCTAAAGAGAAAAACTAGAGAAAAGCTATCTGTGAAACTGCTGTGTGATGTGTGGATTCATGTTACAGATTTAAAAATTTCTTTTGATCCAACAGGTTGGAAACTCTTTCTGTAGAATCTGCAAAGGGACATTTAGGAGCCCATTAAGGCCTATAATAAAAACTGATAATCCAGAGACAAAAAGTAAAAAGAAGCTATCTGTGAAACTGCTTTTTGTTGTTAGCATTCATCTCACTGAGTTAAACCTTTCCTTTTTTCTGGCAGGTTGGAAACACTCTTTTTTAAGGATCTGCAAAGGGATATTTGGGAGCCCATTGAGGCCTATGGGGAAAAAACTAGAATATCCCCAGATAAAAACTAGAAAGAAGCTATCTGTGAAACTGCTTTGTGTTGTGTGGATGCATCTCTCAGAGTTAAACCCTTCTTTTGACTCAGCAGTTGGACAGATGCTTTCTAGATAATCCACGAGGGGACATTCAGGAGCTCATTGAGGCCTGTGGCAAAATATCAAATATCCCATGACAATATCTAGAAAGAAGCTATCAGTGAAATTACTTTGTGATGTGTGGATTCCTCTCACAAAGTTAAACATTTCTTTTGATTCAACAGGTTTGAAACACTCTATTGGGAGTATCTGCAGAGGGACATTTTGGTACCCATTGAGGTCTATGGAGAAAAACTGAATATCCCTAGAGAAAAACTTGGCAGAACCTATCTGTGAAACTTCTTTGTGATGTGTGGATTCATCTCACACAATTAAAGCGTTCTTTTGATTTAGCAGGTTGGAAACACTCTTTTTGGAGTGTCTGAGAAGAGATATTTGGAAGCCCATTGAGATCTATGGGGAAAAACATATCCCCAGATACAAACTAGAACGAAGCTATCTGTGAAACTGCTTTGTGATGGGTGGATTCATCTCACAGAGTTAAGCCTTTCTTTTGATTCAGCAGGTTGGAAACACTTTTGTTGGAGAAGCTGCAAAGGGACATTTGGAAGCCCATTAATGCCCATAAGTGAAAACCGAATATCCCAAGATAAAAAGTAGAAAGAAGCTATTTGTGAAAATGCTTTGTGATGTGTCGATTCATCTCACAGAATTAAACTTTTTTTTTTGATTCAGCAGGTTGAAAACCCTCTTTTTGTAGAAACTGCCAAGGGACATTTGGGATCCCATTGACGTCTATGGGGAATAACATAATACCCCCAGAGATAAACTAGAAAGAAGCTATCTGTGAAACTGATTTGTGTTGTGTGGCTTCATCTCAAAGAGTTAAACCTTTCTTTTGATTAAACAGGTAAGTAACACTCTTTTTGGAGAATCTACAAAGAGACATTTGGGAGTCCATTGAGGTTTATGGAAAAAAAACTGAATATTCCCAGATAAAAACTAGAAAGAAGCTATCTGTGAAAGTGCTTTGTGATGTGTGGATTCATCTCACAGAGTTAAACATTTCTTTTGATTCAACAGGTTGGAAACACTCTTTTATAAGAATCTGTAAAGGGACATTTTGGAGCCCGTCAAGGCCTATGGGGGAAAACAAATAATATCCCCAGATAAATGCTAGAAATAAGCTATCTGCAAAACTTTTTTGTCATGTGTGGATGCATCTCTAGAATTAAACCTTTCTTTTGATTGAGGAGGTTAAAACACCCTTTTTTGGAGAATCTGTGCAGGTACATTTCAGAGCCCATTGACACCAATGGGGAAAAACAGAATATCCCAAATAAAAACTAGAAAGAAGCTATCTGAGTGCCTGCTTTGTGAGGTGTGGATTCATCTTACAGAGTTAAAACTGTTTTTGATTGAGCAGTTTGGAAGCACTCTTTTTGGAGAATCTGCGAAGGTACATCTGGGAGACCATTGAAGGCTATGGAAAGACAGCAAATATCCTCAGATAAAAACTAGAAAGAAGCTGTCTGTGAAACTTCATTGTGATTTGTGATTTCGGCTTACAGAGTTAAACCTTTCTTTGCATTATGCAGGTGGAAACACTAATTGGAAAATGTGCAAAATTACATTTGGAATCCCATTGAGTTCTATGGCAAAAAAATGAATATCCTCAGATGAAAAACTAGGGAGAATCTATCTGTGAAAGTGCTTTGTATTGTGTGGATTCATCTCACATAGTTAAAAACACTATTTAGTAGAATCTGCGAATGGACATTTGGGAGTCAATAGAGGTCTATAAGTAAAAACAGAATATCCCCAGATGAAACCTAGAAAGAAGTTATCTATGAAACTACTTGGTTATTTGTGGATGCAACTCACAGAGTTAAACATTTCTTTTCATTGAGAAGACTGGAAATACTCTTTTAGGAAAATCTGTACAGGGGCATTCAGGAGCCGATTGAGACATATGGGGAAAAAACATCACCAGATGAAAACTAGAAAGAAGCTATCTGTGAAACTGCTTTTTGTTGTATGGATTCATGTCACAGAGTGAAACATTTCTTTCAATCCAGCAGGTTGGACACCTTGTTTCTGGAGAACATGCAAAGGGACATTTGGGATCCCTTTGAGACCTATGGGGAAAAACAATATCCCAGAGATAAACTAGAAAGTAGCCTTTGTGAAACTGCTTCGTGAAGTGTGGATGCATCTCACAGAGATAAACATTTCTTTTAATTCATCAGGATGGAAAAACTCCTCTTTGAGAATCTGTGAAGGGAAATTTTGAAGCATATTGAGGCCTATGGGGAAAAATTGATTATCCCCAGGTAAAAAGTAGAAAGAAGCTCTCTGTGTAACTACTTTGTGATGTGTGGATTCATCTTACAGAGTAAAAGCTCTTTTTTTTTTTTTAATTCAGCAGGTTGGAAGCCCTCCTCTTGGAAGGTCTGTGAAGGGACATTTGGGAGTCCATTGAAGCCTATGGGAATAAATTGAATATCCCATGATAAAAACTAGAAGGAACCTATATGTGAAACTGCTTTGCAACGTGTGGATTTATCTCACAGAACTAAACCTTTCATTTGATTCAGGAGGTTGGACACAGTCTTTTTGGAGAATCTGTGGAGGGTCATTTTGGAGCCCTTTGAGGTCTACAGGGAAACACTGAATATCCATAGAGAAAAACTTGAAAGAAGCTATCTGTGAAACTGCTTTGGATGGGTGGATTCATCTCACTCAGTTAAACCTTTCTTTTGGTTCAGCAGGTTGGAAACACTCTTTCTGGAGTGTCTGTGCAGGGACATTTGGGAGCCCTTTGAGGCCTATGGATAAAAAATGAATAACCCCAGATAAAAACTAGAAAGAAACTATCGGTGAACCTGCTTTATAATGTGTGGATTCATCTCACAGAGTTTAACATTTCCTTTGACTCAGTCCGTTGAAAACATGTTTTTTAAAGAATCTGCAAAAAGACACTTTCAAGTCCATTGTGGCCTAGGGGGAAAAGCCAAATATCCCCAGAAAAAAAACTAGAAAGAAACTATCTGTGAAACTTCTTTCCAATGTGTGGATTCATCCCCCAGATTTGAATGTTTGTTTCTATTCAACAGGTTGTAAACATTCTTTTTGGAGTATCTGTGAAGGGACATTTCGGAGTGCATTGAGGCCTGTGGGAAAAAAACAGAACATCTCCAGATAAAAATTCGAAAGAAGGTATGTGTGAAACTGCTTTGTGATGTATGGATTCATCTCCAAGAGTCAAACCTTTCTTTTGATCCAGTAGGTTTGAAACACTCTTTTTGGAGGATCTGCATAGGAACATTTGGGAGTCCATTGAGGCTTTTGTGGAAAAACTGAATATCCCCACATAAAAACTACAAATAACCTATCTGTGAAATTGCTTTGTGATGTGTGGATTCATCTCACAGAATTTAACGTGTTCGTTGATTCAGCAGGTTGCAAATGCTCTTCTTGGTGAATCTCTGAAGGTATATTTTGGAGCCCATTGAGGAAACACTCTTTTTGTAGAATCTGTGAAAAGATATTTGGGAATCCATTAAGGCCCACACTTCTTTTTGCAGAATCTGTGAAAAGACATTTGGGAGTACATTAAGGCTTATAAGTAAAAACCGATAATCCCCAGAGAAACACTAAACAGAAACTATCTGTGAAAATGCTTTGTGTTGTTTGCATTCATCTCACAGAGTTAAACCTTTCTTTTGATCCAGCAGGTTGGAAACACTCTTTTAAAAAAAATCTTCAAAGGGACATTTAGGAGCCCATTGAAGCCTATGGGAAGAAACAGAATATCCCCAGATAAAAACTAGATAGAAGCTATCTGTAAAACTGTTTTGTGATGTGTGGATGCATCTCACACAGTTGAACTGTTCTTTCAATTCAGCATGTTGGAAACACTATTTGTGGAGAAACTGAGAAGGGACATTTGGAAGCCCGTTGAGGCCTATGGGGTGAACCTGAATATCCCCAGATAAAAACGAGAAGGTAGCTATCTACAAAACTACTTTCTGATGAGTGGATTCATCTAATGGAGTGAAACCTTTCCTTTGATTCATCAGGTTGGAAAACTTTTGTCAAAGAAGATGTGAAGGGACATTTGGAAGCCTATTGAAGCCTACAAGTGAAAACTGAATATCCCCAGAGAACACTAGAAAGAAGCTACCTGACAAACTGCTTTGTGATGTGTGGATTCATCTCACAGAATTAAACATTTTTTTTTTTTATCCAGCAGTTTGAAACACTCTTTTTTAGAATCTGCAAAAGAACATTTGGGAGACAATTGGGGCCTATGGGAAAGCAACGAATACCTTAAGATAAAAACTAAGAAAAGCTATGTGTGAAACTGCTTTTTGATATGTTAATTCATTTCTCGGATGTAAACCTTTCTTTTGATTCAGCAGTTTGGAAACACTCTTTTTAGATAGTCTGCAAAGGGACATTTGGGAGCTCATTGAGGCCCGTGGCAAAAAAGGCGAATATCCCCAGAAAAAAATAGAAACAATCTATCTGTAAAACTGCTTTGTGATTAGTGGATTAATCTCACAGAATTGAACATTTCTTTTGATCCAGGAGGTTGGAAACACTCTTTTTGGATAATCTCCCGAGAGAAATTTTGGAGCCCATTGAGGCCTATGGAAGCTCTGTGTGAAACATCATTGTGGTGTGTGTATTCATCAAACAGAGTTAAACCTTTCTGTTGATTCAGTAGGATGGAAACACTATTTTTAGA
Source organism: Macaca mulatta (assembly GCF_049350105.2). Classification (NCBI taxonomy): domain Eukaryota; kingdom Metazoa; phylum Chordata; class Mammalia; order Primates; family Cercopithecidae; genus Macaca; species Macaca mulatta. The sequence continues at coordinate 57,076,243 of NC_133413.1, forward strand.
TAACCTTCAAAGGGACATTTGTGATCTCAGTAAGGTCTATGGGGAGTGACTGAATATCCCCAGATAAAAATGAGAAAGAAACTATCTGTGAAACTGCTTTGTGATGTGTGGATTCACCTCAAAGAGTTAAATATTTCTATTGATAAGCAGGTTGGTAACAGTCTTTTTGGAGAATGTGTGAAGAGACATTAGAAAGTCTCTAATAGGAAAAGAAACTTGAATATTCCCAGATAAAAACTAGAAAGAGGATATCTGTGAAACTGCTTTGTGATGTGTGGATTCATCTCACAGATTTAAAAATTTCTTTGATCCAGCATGTTGGAAACACTCTTTTTATAGAATCTGTGGAGGGACATTTGGGAGTCAATTAAGGCCTATAAGTAAAAACAGATACTCCCCAGAAGAAAACTAAAAAGAAGCTATCTGTGAAACTGCTTTGTGTTGTTTGTATCCAGATCACAGATTTAAAGCTTTCTTTTGATCCAGTAGGTTGGAAACATTCTTTTTTAAGAATCTGTGAAGGGCTATTTGGGAGCCAATTTAGGCCCATGGGGGAAAAAATGAATATCCCCAGATAAAAACTAGAAAGAAGCTATCTGTTAAACTACTTTGTGGTGTGTGGATACATCTCAGAGGTAAAGCTTTCTTTTGATTCAGGAGTTTGGAAACACTCTTTTTAAATAATCCACAAAGAGACATTTGGGAGCTCATTGAGGCCTGTGGCAAAGCAGAACATCCCTTGATAAAACCTAGAAAGAAGTTATATGTGAAACTGCTTTGTGGTGTGTGGATTTATCTCACAGAACACAAACCTTTCTTTTGATTCAACAGATTGGAAACACTCCTTTTGGAGAATCTGCGAAGAGATATTTCAAAGCCCATGGAGGTCTATGGAGAAAAACTGAATATCCATAGAAAAAGAACTTGAAAGAAGACATCTGTGAAACTTCTTTGTGATGTGTGGATTCATCTCACACAGTTAAACCGTTCTTTAGATTCAGTATGTTGGAAATACCCTTTTTGGAGGACCTGTGAAGGGAAATTTGGATGTCTGTTGAGGCTTATGTGGAAAAATGAAATATTCCAAAATAAAAACCAGAAAGAAGCTATCTATGGAACTGCTTTCTGATGGGTGGATTCATCTTACAAAGGTAAACCGATCTTTTGATTCGGAAAGTGGGAAAACTTTTGTTGTAGAAGCTGAGAAGAAACATTTGGAAGCCCATTGAAGCCTATATGTAAAAACCTAATATCCCGAGGTAAACATCAGAAAGAAGCTATCTGTGAAACTACTTTGTGATGTGTTGATTCATCTCACAGAAGTAAACACTTCCTTTGATCCAGCAGGTTGAAAACATTCTTTGGAGAATCTGACATGGGACATTTGGGAGCCCATTGAGGAATATGGGGAAAATTGCATATCCCCAGATAAAAACTAAAAAGAAACTCTCTGTGAAACTGCTTTGTGGCGTGTGGATTCATTGCACAGAGTTAAACATCAAATGATTGATCTAGCAGTTTGGAAACACTCTTTTATAGGATCTGCAAAGTGACATTTGGGGGCCTACTAAGGCCCCCAAGTAAAAATTGATAATCCACAGACTAAAACTAGAAGGAAGGTATCTGTGAAACTGCTTCGTGTTGCTTGGATTCATCTCACATAATTAAAACTTTCTTTTGATCCAGCAGGTTGGAAACACTCTTTTTTAAGGATCTGCCAAGGGATATTTGTAAGCTCATTTATGCCTAAGGAAAAAACCTGAATACTCCCAGATAAAAACTAGAAAGAAGCTAGTTCTTTCTGGTTTGTGATGTGTGGCTTCATCTCCTAGAGTTAAATCTTTCTTTTGTTTCCTGCAAAGGAACATTTTGGAGCATTTAATACCTATAAAGAAAAACAGAATGTACCCAGAAAATCTGTGAAGATACATTTGGGGGCCCCATGAGGCCTTTTGGGGAAAACCCAATAATCCCAGATAAAAACTACAAAGAAGCTATCTGTGAAACTGCTTTTTAATGGGTCGATTCACCTCAGAGAGTTAAACCTTTCTTTTTGATTCACCATGATGGAAACATTCTTTTTGGAGAATCCGCAAAGAGACATTTAAGTGCTCAAGGAGGTCTACATGGAGAAAACGAATATCCCAAGATAAAACCTAGAAAGAAGCTATCTGTGAAACTGCTTTGGGATGTAAGGATTCATCTCACAGAGTTAAAACTTTCCTTTCTTCAGCAGATTGAAGACATTCTTTTTGGAGAATCTGTGAAGGGACATTTAAGAGCCCACTAAGGTCTATGGGAAAAACAGAATATCCTCAGATAAAAAGTAGAAGGAAGCTATCTGTGAAACAGCTTTGTGATGTGCAAATTCATCTCACGGAGTTACATTGCTGGTTTTTTTTTTTTTTGTTTTTTGTTTTTTGTTTTTTTTTTTTTGATTTAGAGGTTGGAAACACTCTTTTTGGAGAATCTGCAAAGGGACATTTTGGTGCCTGATGAGGCCTTGATCGAGAAACAGAATCCCCCAGATAAAAACTAGAAAGAAGCAATATGTGAATCCAATTTGTGATGTGTGGATTTGTCTCACAGAACTACACCTTTCTTTAGATTCAGCTGGTTGGAAGCAGTCTTTTGTAGAATCTTGGCAGAGACAGTTGTGAGTCCTTAGAGGCCTATGGTGAAAACCTGATTGTCCTCAGATAAACACTAAAAATAAACTATCTGAGAAACTGCTTTGTGATGTGTGGTTTCATTTCAAAAATATAAAACTTTCTTTTCTTTCAGCAGTTTGGTGACACACTTTTTGCAGAATCTGCAAAAGAACATTTTGGACTGCATTGAGGCCTATATGAAAAGAAAAAAGAGTATCCCCGGTTGGGGTGGGGGGGGACCATTAAAATGTTATCTGTGAAATTGTTTCATCACGTGTGGATTCAACTCACAAAGTTGAAGATTTCTTTTGATTCAGCACATTGGTAACACCCTTTCTGAGAATCTGGGAAGGGAAATTCTTTAGTCCATTGAGTTCTATGGGAAAACCAATAGCCCCAGACAAAAACTAGAAAGAAGCTCTCCGTGAAACTGCTTTGTGATATGTGGATGCATCTCACAGAGTTAAAAGTTTCTTTTCATTCAGCAGATCAGAAACATTCTTTTTGGAGAATCTGCAAAGGGACATTTGAGAACCCATTGTAATCTATGGGGAAAAATCTAACATTGCAAGAAAAAAAAGTTATCTGTGAAACTGCTTTGTGATATGTGGATTCATCTCACAGAGTTAAACCTTTCTTTTGATCCTCAAACAAAAACTAGAAAGTAGCTAACTGTGAAACTGCTTTGTGTTGTGTAAATTAATCCCACAGAGTTAAACCTTTCTTCTAACCCGGTAGGATGGGAAGACTCTTTTTAAAGAATCGGTGAAGAAAATTTGGGTGCCCTTTAATGTCTATGGGAAAAATCGAACATCCCCAGATTAAAACTAGAAGGAAGTTATCTTGGAAACTGTTTTGTGATGTGTAGATTCATATCACACAGTTAAACTTTCTTTTGATTCAGCAAGTTGAAAACATTCTTTTTACAGAATCTACAAAAGGACAATTGAGAGCCCATTAAGACCTGTGGAAATAAACCAAATATTCCCATATAAAACTGGAAAGAAGGTATCTGTGAAACTGCTTTGTGATGTGTGTATTCATCTCACTGCATTAAACCTTTCTTTTGACTCAGCAGTTTGGAAAAACTTTTTTTGTAGAATCTGCAAAGGGACATTTGATAGCCCATTGTGGCCTATGGGGAAAAACTGAATATCCCCAAATAAAAACTAGAAATAAGCAGTCCATGAAACTGCTTTGTGATATGTGGATTCATCTCATGGAGTTAAATTTTACTTTTGATTCAGCAGTTTGGAAACACTGTTTTTGGAAAATCTGAGAGGGATATTTTGGAGCCCAATGATGCCTATGGGACAAACCCAAATATCCCCAGATAAAATCTAGAAAGAAACTGTTGGAAACTGCTGTGTGATATTTCATTTCATCACAGAGTGTTAATTTTTTTTTTTATTTCAGTAGGTTTTTTATTCTTCTTTTTGAAGTATCTATGAAGGGACACTAGGAGGCCCATTGAGGCCAATGGAAACAAACAAACAAACAAAGAAACAGAATATCCCCAGATAGAAACAAGAAAGAAGGTATCTGTGAAATTGCTTTACAATGTATGGATTCATTTCACAGAATTAAAACTTTCTGTTGATTCACTAGGTTTGAAACACTTTTTTTGGACAATCTGTGAAAGGACATTTGGAAGTTTATTGAGGGCTAAGGAGAAAACTGAATACCCCCAGATAAAAAGTAGAAAGAAGCTGTTTGTGAAACTGCTTCGTGAGTTCTGGATTGATATCACAGAGTTCAACATTTGTTATGAATCAGCAGGTTGGAAACACTGCTTTTGGAGAATCTGCAAAGAGATATTTGAGAGCCCATTGAACCCTCTTTGGAAAAACAATATCCCCAGATAAAAACTAAAAAGAAAGTATCTGTAAAACTGCTTTGTGATGTGTAGATTCATCTCACAGAATTAAATCTTTATTTTGATCCAGTAAGTTGGAAGACTTATTTTGATCCCGTAACTTGTAGACTCTGAGACGGAACATTTGGAAACCTGTTGAGCCCTATGAGGAAAAGCCAAACATTCTTAGACAAAAAATAGAAAGAATCTATCTGTGAAACAGCCAAGTGATGTGTGGATTCATCTCACAGGGCTATACATTTGTTTTGACTCAGCAGGTTTTAAACACTCTTTTTGGAGAATCTACAAAGGGACATTACACAACCCACTTAGGCCTAAGGGTAAAACTGAATTTCCCAGATAAAAAGCAGAAAGTAGATATCTGTGAAACTGGTTGTGATGTATGGATTCATCTCACACAGTTAAACCTTTCTTTTGATTCGGCGGGTTGGAAACTCTTTTTGGAGAATCTGTAAAGGACCATTTGGTCACCCTTTGAGGCCTAAGGGGAAAATTGGAATATCTCCAGATAAAAACTAGAAACAATCTATCTGAGAAACCACTTTGTGATGTGTGGATTTCTCTCACAGAGTTAAAACTTCTTTTCCTGCAGCGGGTTGAAACGCTCTTTTTGAAGAATCTGTGAGGGGATATTTGAAGCCCTTTGAAGCCTATGGTGAAAAGCAGAATATTCACAGATAAAAACTGCAAAGTATCTATCTGTGAAATGGCTTTGTGATATGTGGATTCATCTCAGAGACTTAAACCTTTCTTTTGATTCAGCATGTTACAAATACTCGTTTTGGAAAATCTGCGAAGAGACATTTGGGAGCCCATCAAAGCCTATGGGGACAAATTAAATTTCCCAGATAAAAACTAGAAAGAAGACAACTGTGAAATGGCTTTGTTATACGTGGATTCATCTCACAACCTGAAACGTTTCTTTTGATTCACCATGGTGGAAACATTTTTGTATAATCTGTGAAAAGACATTTGGGAGCACATTGAGCCCTATGGGAAAAAAACGACTATCTCCGGATAAAAACTAGAAAGAAGTGATCTGTGAAACTGTCCTGTGATATGTGGATTCATGTCACAGAATTCAACCTTTTTAATTTTTTGATTCAGCAGTTTAGAAACACTGTTTTTCAAGAATCTGCATAGGAATATTTAGGATTCTATTGAAGCCTAAGGGGAGAAAGGAAATATCCCCAGATAAAAATTAGAAAGAACATATCTGTGAAAGTGTTTTTGATGTGTGGATTCATCTCACAGGGTTAAAGCTTTCTTTTGATTCAGCATGCTGAAAACATGCTTTTAGGAGAATCTGTGAAGAGTCATTTGCAAGCCCATTGAAGCCTATTGGGATAAACCTGTCCGGAGCTGCGCGCCCCGGCCATAGCAAATAATAATTAATGATTAAACGCCCAAGCTCTATTCCTTTCCACCTTCTACCTCCTCCCTAGATTTGTTGTTTCTCTTTTGTATCAATACCTCATAATAGATGGCGCTCTTCCTGCTTCTTCTTCACTTGTTTTTCCCCCGCGGCCGCGAAAATTGTTACTTTGTAGCACAGGCACCATCCCGTGCCCGGGAAAATTACCAACTGACAGCGCAGGTGCAACATGACGTTCGACCAGAGAAACCAATAACTACTTGGTCACGCCCTCTGCGATGAGATCATCTCCGCCTCTGGCCCAACCCCTTCCCCTCCAAGTGTATATAAGGCACTGCATTACCGCCATTAAACGAGACTTGATCAGAGCACTGTCTTGTCTCCATTTCTCGTGTCTCTTGTCCCCCAAATTCCCACTCCCTCCTCCAGGGCCTGCTTCGACGATCCCGCGGGCCGGGATACGTGGTGCCCGAACAGGGACCTGGAAACGAGGGACTCCGTGAGGAAGAGGACGCCAAAGGACGGTCGACCGCTAATAAAGACAAAAGGAGTCAAATTCTTCCGATCACCGTGGGAACCTGCCGCGTCAGGATCAAAGGTAAGTGGCGCGTCCGAAATGGGACAAGAATTAAGCCAACATCAAATATATGTAGGACAATTAAAAGAGGCTTTAAAGATACGAGGAGTAAAGGTTAAAGGTAATGATTTGTTTAAATTTTTTGATTTTGTAAAACACACTTGCCCTTGGTTCCCACAGGAAGGAACTATTGATATTAAAAGATGGCGTAGAGTAGGGGATTGTCTTCAGGACTATTATAATACTTTTGGGCCGGAAAAAATTCCTGTAACCGCCTTCTCTTATTGGAACCTCATTAGAGATTTAATAGATAAGAAGGAGGCCGATCCACAAGTCATGGCTGCGGTCGCTCAGACAGAGCATATTTTAAAGGTTAGCTCCCGCTCTAACCTCGCAAAGCCTCTGCAAGATACGGAGGAGGATCTCATTTCCCTCGAAAGTGATCATGAGGAAATTAAGTCTCCTTCTGTAACAGATAAAGAAATGCCACACGAAAACAAACCAAAAAAATACCCAATTTTACAGATGCTTCAAAAAGAGGAGGAAATTAATAAGCCTAATCAATCGGACATAAATTGGGATGATTTAGAGGAAGAGGCAGCTAAATATCACAACCCTGATTTGCCTCCCTTTACTTCATACCCACCCCCATATAATAAGACGCATAATGAGGCTTCTGCGCCTATTGTTATGGCAGCAATAGATCCCAAAGAAGAATTAAAGCAAAAGATTGCTCAACTAGAAGAGCAAATTAAACTTGAATAGTTACATCAATCATTGATAATTAGGCTCCAAAAGCTAAAAACAGGAAATGAAAAAATACCCAACTCAGACGCTATGGAGGGTTCCTTGAGCCCACCTCAGCGGCCTGGACAACATGTTCCAAGAGGGGGGTTAGTTGCTAGCCGACATAGAGAAGACTCCTCCCCCAAAGACGTTTTTCCGGTCACTGAAACCATAGATGAACAGGGACAGGCTTGGAGGCATCATACTGGATTTGATTTTACTATTATAAAAGAGTTAAAGACTGCTGCCTCTCAGTATGGGGCTACTGCTCCATATACTCTTGCTATAGTGGAATCTGTGGCTGATAATTGGCTCACTCCTACAGACTGGAATACCTTAGTTAGGGCGTCCTTTCTGGGGGAGACCACTTAATTTGGAAGTCAGAGTTATTTGAAAATTGTAGAGATACAGCTAAAAGAAATCAACAGGCAGGAAACGGTTGGGATTTTGATATGTTAACTGGTTCAGGTAATTATGCAGACACTCGGGCCCAAATGCAATACGATCCTGGATTGTTCTCACAAATCCAGGCTGCTGCTACAAAAACCTGGAGAAAACTTCCCGTTAAAGGAGATCCAGGGGCTTCACTCACAGCGGTTAAACAAGGACCCGATGAGCCATTTTCAGACTTTGTGCATAGGCTTATGACCACGGCAGGTAGAATCTTTGGAAATGCAGAAACGGGTGTAGATTATGTTAAACAGTTAGCTTATGAAAATGCTAACCCCGCCTGCCAAGCGGCAATCAGACCTTATCGAAAGAAAACAGATTTAACAGGATACATTCGCCTTTGTTCAGATATTGGGCCCTCATATCAACAAGGCCTAGCAATGGCCGCCGCTTTTAGCGGCCAAACAGTAAGAGACTTCCTCATTAACAAAGGTAGAGATAAAGGGGGATGTTTTAGGTGCGGTAAAAGGGGACACTTTGCAAAAGATTGCCATGAAAACCAAAATAAGAGTCCAGAAGCAAAAATCCCAGGCCTTTGCCCAAGGTGTAAAAGAGGAAGGCACTGGGCAAACGAATGTAAATCTAAAACTGACAGTCAAGGAAATCCTTTACCCCCCAGGCAGGGAAACGGGATGAGGGGCCAGCCCCAGGCCCCGAAACAAGCATATGGGGCAGTCAGCTTTGTTACAGCCAGCAACAGCAATCCATTTCAAAACTTAGTAGAGCAACCCCAGGAAGTGCGGGATTGGACCTCAGTTCCACCTCCCACACAGTACTAACACCTGAAATGGGACCACAGACCTTAAATACCGGAATATATGGACCCTTACCACCTAACACTTTTGGGCTACTTTTAGGAAGAAGTAGTGTCACCATGAGAGGCTTACAAGTCCTCCCTGGAGTTATTGATAATGATTATGAAGGAGAAATTAAAATTATGGCCAGAGCTATTGATAGTATTATTACTGTCCCTCAAGGAGTTAGAATAGCTCAGTTACTCCTGCTACCTTTGGTTAAAACAGATAATAATATCCAATACTCTAATAGAAATAGAAAAGGTTTCGGATCATCAGAGATATATTGGGTGCAACCAATTACAAATCAAAAACCCTCTCTAACCTTATGGTTAGACGGGAAGGCATTCACTGGACTAATAGACACAGGGGCTGATGTAACGATCATTAAACAGGAAGATTGGCCCTCTCATTGGCCTACCACAGAAACTTTAACTCACTTGAGAGGAATTGGACAAAGCAGTAATCCTAAACAAAGTTCTAAATACCTAACATGGACAGATAAAGAAAACAATTCAGGCCTCATTAAGCCATTTGTCATCCCTTACCTACCTGTTAACCTTTGGGGGCGAGATCTGCTCTCTCAAATGAAAATTATAATGTGTAGTCCAAATGATATAGTTACTGCACAAATGTTAACTCAAGGATACACCCCTGGTAAAGGTCTTGGAAAAGGAGAAAACGGTATCCCACAGCCTATACTGGTTTCAGGACAACTTGATAAAAAGGGGTTTGGAAATTTTTAGCTCAGGCCACTGACATACCTGCACCCCAAAGGTGCGCTGACCCCATTACTTGGAAGTCAGATGAGCCCGTTTGGGTTGATCAGTGGCCTTTACTCAATGATAAACTAAGTGCTGCCCAACAGTTAGTGCAGGAACAACTAGCAGCAGGACATATTGAGGAAAGTAATTCCCCTTGGAATACACCTATTTTTGTTATTAAAAAGAAGTCTGGTAAATGGAGACTCTTACAAGATTTAAGAGCAGTAAATATCACTATGATCCTTATGGGTGCCTTACAACCAGGATTGCCTTCACCGGTTGCGATTCCTCAAAAATATTTTAAAATCGTTATTGACCTTAAAGATTGCTTTTTTACAATTCCCCTTCACCCTGCTGACCAGAAAAGATTTGCCTTTAGTCTTCCATCTACAAATTTTAAACAACCAATGAAGCGCTATCAATGGAAAGTCTTACCTCAGGGTATGGCCAATAGTCCTACCTTGTGTCAAAAATATGTAGCTGCCACTATAGAGCCAGTCAGAAAAACACGGGCACAGATGTATATTATACATTATATGGATGATATTTTAATAGCAGGAGAAATTGGCGAACAAGTCTTACAGTGTTTTGCCCAACTCAAACAGGAGTTAACAGCAGCAGGACTACAAATAGCCCCAGAAAAGGTACAATTACAAGATCCATACACCTATCTTGGTTTCCAAATTAATGGACCCAAAATCATTAATCAAAAGGCCGTTATACGTCGTGATCATTTAAAAACTTTAAATGATTTCCAAAAATTACTGGGAGACATAAATTGGCTTCGGCCGTACTTAAAGCTCACCACAGGAGAGTTAAAACCTCTTTTCGATATATTAAAAGGAGACTCTAATCCAAAATCTCCCAGGTCCATTACTAAAGAAGCATTAATAGCACTCCAACAGGTAGAACATGCCATTGCAACACAATTTGTTACCGGTATTGATTATTCTCAGCCATTAATATTCCTTATTTTTAACACAACAATAACCCCTACTGGCCTATTTTGGCAAAATAATCCCATTATGTGGGTACACCTGCCCTCCTCCCCTAAAAAGGTTTTGTTGCCTTATTATGATGCAATAGCTGATCTAATTATCTTGGGAAGAGAAAACAGTAGAAAATACTTTGGAATAGAACCCTCTACTATTATACAACCCTACACTCAATCACACATCCATTGGCTGTTACAAAATACGGAAGCCTGGCCAATTGCTTGCGCTTCTTACACTGGCGTGATTGACAACCATTACCCACCTAACAAACTCATTCAGTTTTGCAAACTTCATGCGTTTGTGTTTCCCCATATTACCAGTAAAGAACCTCTCAATGACGCATTACTAATTTTCACTGATGGATCTTCCACAGGACTTGCCGCTTACACTTACAATGATATAATCATTAAACTCCAGACCACTTATACATCAGCTCAGCTGGTCGAATTGCAAGCTATAATTGCAGCACTATCAGCTTTTCCTTGTCAGCCACTTAACATTTATACAGACAGCGCCTACCTGGCTCATTCAATACCCCTCTTAGAGACCGTGTCTCAAATTAAACATATTTCAGACACAGCTAACCTATTTTTACAATGCCAACAACTTATTCAAAAAAGGACTACTCCCTTTTTTCTTGGGCATATTAGAGCACATTCAGGATTACCGGGACCTCTAACACAAGGTAACGCAACAGCTGACAGGGCAACAAAAACCATAGCCACAGTCACTACAGACAATTTGCAACAAGCGCAAAAAGCACATGCCTTACATCATTTAAACGCCCAAACCTTAAGGCTTATGTTTAAAGTTACCAGAGAACAAGCTCAACAAATAGTTAAACAATGCGCCAACTGCATAACGCATTTACCTGTTCCCCATTTAGGAGTTAATCCCCGAGGACTCATCCCCAACGAAATTTGGCAAATGGACGTTACTCACCACTTAGAATTCGGTCAACTAAAATATATCCATGTATGCATAGACACCTATAGTGGATTCATCAGTGCAACTCTCCAAACAGGAGAGGCCACCAAACATGTCATAGCTCATTTATTACACTGCTTTTCTATTTTAGGAATACCCAAACAAATCAAAACAGATAATGGCCCCGGTTATATAGCCAAAACCTTCTTACAATTTTGTAATACCCTACAAATTAAACATACCACAGGCATTCCCTATAATCCCCAAGGACAAGGTATAGTAGAAAGAGCTCATCTGTCATTAAAAACTATTATCACAAAATTAAAAGGGGGGAGCTGGTACCCCGTGAAGGGTACCCCCAGAAACATACTCAATCATGCCCTGTTTATCCTTAATTTTTTAAATTTGGACAGTCATGGAAAATCGGCTGCTGACCGTTTCTGGCATCCTGAATCTCAAAAACAGTTTGCAATGGTAAAATGGAAAGATCCACTTGATAATTCATGGCATGGCCCCGATCCAGTTTTAATTTGGGGAAGAGGCTCAGTATGCATCTTCTCACAAAAAAATGATGCAGCCAGATGGCTGCCTGAAAGATTGGTAAGACAAATAAATCATAACCATTGTCAGTCCAGGGAAGATAAATCTCCCTGAGAAGTTCTTTCCTTCTTGTTTTTCAGAAAATGAAGCCTAACATGAGATTCCTTTGGGGAATAATCGCTCTATATAGCATAGTGGCAGTCTATGCAGGTTTTGGTGACCCTCGTAAAGCAAGAGAATTATTACGAAAACAATACGGCCAGCCTTGTGATTGCAGAGGGGGACAAGTATCTGAACCTCTGTCAGACAGAGTCACCCAGGTGACCTGCACGGGCAAGACAGCTTACCTAATGCCAAACCAGTTATGGAAATGTAAGTCTACCCCAAGAGATACCTCACCTAGCGGGCCGCTCCTAGAATGCCCTTGTAGCTCTTTCCAATCTTCTGTACATAGTTCCTGTTATACCTCCTATCAACAATGCAAATCAGGCAATAGAACATACTATACGGCCACGTTACTAAAAACACAAACTGGAGGTACCAATAGCGTACAAGTATTAGGATCCATTAATAAACTTGTACAATCTCCTTGTAACGGCCAAAAAGGAAAGCCTGTTTGTTGGAGCACTACCGCCCCCATTCACATTTCTGATGGAGGAGGCCCATTAGATACTGCAAGAATTAAAACCGTCCAGAAAAAATTAGAAGAAATTCATAAAGCCCTATATCCGGAACTTCAATATCACCCCTTAGCCTTGCCTGAGCTTAGAGATAATTTTAGGCTCGATGCTCAAACCTTCGATATCCTCAACGCTACTTACAATTTACTTCAAATGTCCAATACAAGTCTGGCCCATGATTGTTGGCTTTGCCTTAAAAATGGGCCCCCCTATTCCTCTAGCCATACCTAACCTTTCATTGCCCTATGTCAATTACTCAAATGAATCCTTAGTAAATAATTCCTGTCCTATTACCCCCCCCCCTTAGTTCAACCGATGACGTTTTCTAATTCCACTTGCCTCTTTTCACCATCATATAATAACACTAAAGAGATCGATTTAGGCTATGTTGTGTTTGACAACTGTACCTCCATAATCAATGCCACCAACCCTTTGTGTGCTGTAAATGGCTCGGTTTTCGTTTGTGGAAACAACATGGCATATACGTATCTACCTACAAATTGGACAGGGCTTTGTGTTCTGGCCACTCTTCTCCCCGACATTGATATCATCCCTGGAGATGAACCTATCCCCATCCCCGCTATTGAACATTTTATTTATAGACCAAAACGAGCCATACAATTTATTCCCTTGTTGGCAGGACTAGGAATCACCACTGCTTTTACTACAGGAGCCACAGGCCTAGGAGTCTCACTAACCCAATATACTAAATTATCCAATCAATTAATTTCAGATGTACAGACCTTATCCAGTACTATACAAGATTTACAAGATCAAGTAGATTCATTAGCAGAAGTAGTTCTCCAGAATAGAAGAGGTCTAGATTTGTTAACGGCAGAACAGGGAGGGATCTGTTTGGCTTTACAGGAAAAGTGCTGTTTTTACGCCAACAAATCCGGAATCGTCAGAGATAAGATAAAAACATTACAAGAAGAACTAGAAAAGCACAGAAAAGGCCTGGCCGCCAATCCCTTGTGGACTGGACTCGATGGACGTCTCCCCTATCTCCTGCCATTTCTTGGTCCTTTACTCACTCTTCTACTCTTCCTCACTCTCGGGCCTATAATCCTTAATAAGCTTATGGCATTTGTCAGACAACAAATCGAGGCCTTCCAGGCCAAACCTATACAGGTCCATTATCATCGCCTTGAGATGACTGAAAATGGTGAGTCTTATTTACCTTAATAAGACCACCTCCCCTGTGTGCTGAACTGGACAGTCAATGACGGGTAAGAGGACACTATCCCCATCGGAGCCTAAGACAGGAGGGCCGCCCTTGCTGCTGCCTTATCCCATGACGGGCCTAGAAGATGGGGATGAGTTGACCCAACCTAAGACAGGCGCAGTTCCCGAGGGGTCATTTCTTATCATAAAATAATAAAAAGGGGGACCTGTCCAGAGCTGCGCGCCCTGGCCATAGCAAATAATAATTAATGATTAAACGCCCAAGCTCTATTCCTTTCCACCTTCTACCTCCTCCCTAGATTTGTTGTTTCTCTTTTGTATCAATACCTCATAATAGATGGCGCTCTTCCTGCTTCTTCTTCACTTGTTTTTCCCCCGCGGCCGCGAAAATTGTTACTTTGTAGCACAGGCACCATCCCGTGCCCGGGAAAATTACCAACTGACAGCGCAGGTGCAACATGACGTTCGACCAGAGAAACCAATACCTACTTGGTCACGCCCTCTGCGATGAGATCATCTCCGCCTCTGGCCCAACCCCTTCCCCTCCAAGTGTATATAAGGCACTGCATTACCGCCATTAAACGAGACTTGATCAGAGCACTGTCTTGTCTCCATTTCTCGTGTCTCTTGTCCCCCAAATTCCCACTCCCTCCTCCAGGGCCTGCTTCGACGATCCCGCGGGCTGGGATATAAACCAAATATCTTCGGATAAAAACTCAAAAGAAGCTACCTGTTAAATTGCTTTGTGATGTATGGAGTCATTTTTCAGAGTTAATCCTTTCTGTTGATTGAATAGGTTGGATACAATGTTTTCGGAGAATCTGAGAAGGGACATTTGGAAGCCCATTGAAGCCTGTGGGGGAAAAAACAAATATTCCCAGATCATAACAATATATAAGCTATCTGTGAAACTGCTTTGTGATGTGTGGATGCATCTCAGAGATATTCTCTGAGAAGTGGTGAGACCACAGGAAATGCTGGAAGCCTCCCAAGGCTGTCCTGGGCATCAGTAAAGCCCCAGGCTTTGGAGCAGCATGCCTGTGTCTCTAACAGAAGGCCCCCACAAGCAAAAACGAGGCCACAGTGTGGTGTGGGCGGGCAGCAGGGGCTCAGGGTGTTGTTGAGGCAGGTAGAGGAGTTAAGTGGCGAGATGGCAGGGAATGCTAGGAGCATCCAAAGGAGGCCTCTTCCCTCGCACAAGCTCTCACGGATGTCCTGGGTGTGCTGTAAAGCCTCAAACTTTGGAACAAGGTGCCTGTGTCTTTTGCAAAAAGCCGCCACAAGAGATAACGAGGCCATAGAGTAGCATGGGGAATCCGCAGAAACTCAGGCGGACATTGAAGCAGACAGAAGAAACATAGAGAGACTGCTGGGAATGCTGGGAGCCTCACTAAAAGGCCTCTCCCATCCCAGCCCTGGGGGCTACTGGGATGAGAGAAGCATCCTTGGGGGGGCCCCAACATTCCCTGTGGTCTCTTGACTTCTCCCCTCTGCCTGCCTCAAGTTCCTCCTGAGTCGCTGCGACTGGCCCAGACCACCCCGCAGCCCTGTTTTTCCTTGTGGGGGCCTTATGTGAGAAAGACAGGCACTCTGATCCAAAGCCTGGGGCTTTACAGCACGCCTGGGAGAGCCCTGTGGGCTTCGGGTATGAGAGAGGCATCCTTAAGAGGCTCCCAGGATTTCCTGCTGTCTCGTCACATCTCTGTTCTGCCTGCCTCAACATCCCGTTGAGTCCCTGCGTCCTGCCCCCGCCATTGTGCGGCTGCACTTTCACTTGTGGGGGCCTTCTGCCAGAGACACAACTCCAAAGACTGGGGCTTAACAGCATGACCGCGACAGACTTGGGGGCTTATGGGATGAAAGGGGCCTTCTAGGGAGGTCCCCAGCATTCCCTGAGGTCTGGCTGTTCTCCCCTCTGCCTGCCTAAACCTCCCCATGAGTTCCTACGTCCCGCCCAGGCGATGCTGCTGTCCCGTTTTTCGCTTGTGGGGGCCTTCCGTGAGAGACACAGGGACGCTGCTCCAAAGCCTGGGCCTTTCAGCCTGCCAGTGACAGCCCTGGGTGCTTCTAGAATAGGAGAGGCCTTCTTGGGAGGCTTCCAGAATTCCCTGTTGTCTCACTCCTTCTGCCGTTTTCATGCCTCATCGTCACCCTGAGTACCTGTGGCCCACCTACGCCACCCTACGATGCCATTTTCTCTTGTTGTGGCCTTCCGTGACAGACAGAGGAACGCTGTGGTCTCGCCGCTTTTCCCCTATGTCTGCTTCAACATCCCATGAGTCCCTGTGGCCTGCCCACATCACTCTGTGGTCCCGTTTTTGCTTGCAGAAGCCTTCCTGGAGAAACATTTGCACCCTGCTCCAAAGCCTGGGGTTTCACAGCCCGCATGGGACAGCCCTTGCGGCTTATGTAATGGGGGAGGTCTTTTTGGGAGGACCCAGCATTCCCTGTGGTCTCATCCCTTCTACCCTCTGCTTGCCTCAATGTTCCCCTGAGTCCCTGCAGCCCTCCCATGCCACACTGTAGCCCCATTTTCACTTGAGGGGTTTTCCTAGAGAGACACTGCCACCTTGCTCCAAAGCCTGTGGCATTACAGCCTGCCCAGGTCAGCCCTGGGTGCTTCTGGGATGGAAGAGGTTTCCTTAAAAGGATCCAAGCATTCCCTTCATTCTCGCTGCTTCTCCCCTCCCTCTGCCTCAACATCCCCCTGAGTCCCTGTTGCCGGCCCATGCCACACTGCAGCCCCATTTTTGCTTGGGGAGCACTCCGTGAGAGATACAGGTACCCTGCTTGAAACCCTGTGGTTCTACAGAACGCCCAGGACAGCTCTTGTGGCTTCTGGATTGGGAGACCCCTCCTCTGGAAACTCTGAGCATTCCCTTCGGTCTTGCCGCTTCTTTCCTGTCTGCCTCATAGTTCCCCTGAGTCCCTGTGACTCACCCACGTCACCCTACGGCCCTGATGTCACTTTGGGAGGCCTTGCACAAGAGGCACAGGCATCCTGCTCCAAAACCTAGGGCTTTATAGCCCGCCTGCGACAACACTCGGACTTCTGGGATGGGAGAGGGCTCCGTGGGAGGCTCCCAGCATTCACTGGATCTCACCACTTCTCCCCACTGCCTGCCTCAATGACCCACTGAGTCCCTGCGGCCCACCCACGCCATCCTGCGGCCCAGTTTTCTCTTGTGGGGGCCTTCTGGGAGAGACATAGACAGACTGCTTTAAAGCCTGAAACTTAACAGCCCGCTAGGGACAGCCCTGGGGCTTCTGGGATGGTTGAAGCGTCCTTGCGAAGCTCCCAGCATTGCCTACGGTTTCGTCACTTCTTTCCTCTGACTGTCTCAAAGTGTCCCTGAGTCCCCGCTTCCCGTTCACCCCACCCTGACACTCCATCTTTGCTTTTGGGGGCCTTGTGTGAGAGACAAGCCACACTGCACCAAAGCCTGGGGCTTTACAGCCCACCCTGGAGAGCCCTCAGGACTTCTTTGAAGGAAAAGTCCATCTTGGGAGGCACCCAGCATACCCTGAGATCTCACCACTTTTCTTCTTTGTTGGCCTCAACGTACCTGTGAGTCCCTGCGGCCTGCCCACACCACACATCGGCCCCTGTTTTGCTTTTGGAGGCCTCCCGCAAGAGACACAGGCACCCTGCTCCAAAACGTGGGGCTTTACAGCCCACCAAATATAGCCCTGGGGGCTTCTGGGATGGGAGAGGCCTTTTTGGGAGGCTCTCGGCCTTCCCTGTGGTCTTGCTGCTTCTACCCACTTCCTGTCTCAGTGTCCCCTTGAGTCCCTGCAGCCCAGCAACACATTTCCGCTGTTCTGTTTTTGCTTGTGGGGGTCTTCCGTGAGAGGCCCAGGCACCCTGCTCTGAAGCCTGGGGCTCTGCAGCCCGCCTAGGACAACGCTGGGTGCTTCTGGGATGGGAGAGGACTTTGAGGAAGGCTCCTTGCATTCACCCCGGTCTCGCTGCTTCTATCCTCTGCTTTCCTCAATGACCCTTTGAGTCCCTGAGGCCCGCCCACGCCACCCTGTGGCCCCTTTATTTTTTGTGGAGGCCTTCCACGAGAGACACAGGGAGGCTGCTGTAACGACTAGGGCTTTACAACCTGCTCCGGACAGTCCTGGGGGCTTCTGTGATAAGAGAGGCGTTTTGGGATGCACTAAGCTTTCCCTGTGGTCTCGCAGCTTCACCTTTCTGCCTGCCTCCACATCCCCCTGAGTCCCTGCAGTCCGCCCATGCCACCATGTGGCCACGTTTTTGGTTGTGGCAGCCTTCCTCAAGAGACACAGGCACCTTGCTCCAAAGCCTGGTGCTTTACAGCCTGCCCGGGAAAGCCTTGGGGGCTTCTGGAATGGTAGAGGCCTTTTAGGGAGGCTCCGACCATTCCCTGCGATCTCACTGCGTCTCTCCTCTGCCTGTCTCAATGTCACCCTGAGTACCTGTGACTCACCCATGCCACCCTGTGGCCCCGGTTTCACCTGTGGGGCCTTCCGGGACAGACACAGTCACCCTGCTCCAAAGCCTTGGGCGTTACAGCACTTCTGGGACAGATTTGGGGGCGTCTGGGATGGCAGAAGTCTCCTTGGAAGGCTCCCAGCATTTTCTGCGGGCTCACTGCTTCTCCTTTCTGCCTGCCTCAATGTCACCCTGAGTCCCTTTGGCTCGCCCAGGCCATCCTGCATCCCAGTTTTCGCTTGTGAAAGGTCTTCTGCCAGAGACACAGGCACCCTACTCCAAAGCCTGGGGCACTACAGCCCATCCGTGACAGACCTGGGGGCTTCTAGGATGGGAGAGGTCTCCTTGGGAGGCTCCCAGCATTCCATACTGTGTCGCTGATTCTCCCCTCTGCTGGTCTCAACTTCCCCCTGAGTCCCTGTGGCCTGTCGACGCCACACTGCGGCCCCATTTTCACTTGTGGGAGCCTTCCGCTACAGATACAGGCACCCTGTTTCAAAACCTTAAGTATTACAGCACACCCAGCACAGTCCTGGGAGCTTCTGGGATGAAATCGGCCTCCTTGGGAGGCTTCCAGCATTCCCTGCCTTCCTGCTGCTTCTCCCATCTGATTGCCTCAATGTCCCCATGAGGCTCTGCTGCCTGTACATGCCACCCTGCCACCTCGTTCTCTTTTGTAAGTCTTCGGTGAGAGACACAGGCTCCCCGCTCCAAAGACTGGGGCATAAAACCCTGTCTGGGGCAGCTCTGGGGGCTTCTGGCATGGAAGAGACCTCCTTGTGAGGCTCCCAGCATTCCCTGAGGTCTGGCTGCTTCTCATCTCTGCCTGCCTCATTTTCTGCCTGAGTCTCTGGCCCTCCCATGCCACCCTTCAGTCAGCCCATGCCACCCTGCCTCCCTGTTTTCGCTTGTGGTGGTCTTTTGCGAGAGACACAGGCATGCTGCTCCAAATCCTGGGGCTTTATGGCCCACCCAGGATAGTTTTGGAAGCTTCTGGGATAGGAGAGGCCTTTTGGAAAGGCTCCCAGCATTCCCTGCAGTCTCGCTGCTTCTTTCCTCTGCCGGCCTCAAAGTCTCCCTGAGTTCCTGTGGCCCGCCCAGGCCACACTGAGGCCTTGATTTTGCTTGAGGGTGTCTTCTGCGAGAGAGACAGACACCCTACTCCAATGCCTTGGGCATTACAACCCGCCCAGTACAGCCCTGGAGACGTCTGAGATGAAATAGGTTTCCTTAGGAGAGCCCCAGCATTTCCTGCGGTCTTGCTGCATAATTATCTCTTTGTCTTACCTTAATGTTCCCCTACCACCCTACGGCCCAATCACACCATGCTTGGCCCCGTTTTCACTTGTAAGGGCCTTCCACGAGAGACAGACACCCTGCTCTAAAGCCTGGGGTTTTACCGTGCAACCGAATCAGACCCGGGGTTTGTGGGATAAGAGAGGCCTTCTTGAAAGGCTCCAAGCATTCCCTGTGGTCTCGCTGCTTCTTCCCTCGGCCTGCCTCAACATCCTCCTGAGTCCCTGCGGCCTGCCCATGGCAGCCTTCTGGACTGTGTTAGCTTGTGGGGGCCTTTCGGAAGAGATACAGTCACCCTGATTTAAAACTTGGGTATTTACATACATTCCCCCGACAGCCCTGGGGCCTTCTGAGATGGGAGAGGCCTCCATAACAGGCTCCCCACATTGTCTACAGTCTGGGCACTTCTCCCCTCTTCTTCTTTAATGTCCCCCTGAGTCCCTGCAGCCCTCCCATGCCACCCTGACTTCCCCTTTTTGCTTGTAAAGGCCTACTGTGAGAGACACATGCACCCTGCTCCAAAACCTGGGATTTTACAGCTGACTGGGAAAGTCCTGGGAGCTTCTAGGATGGGAGAGGACTCCTTGGGAGCCTCCCAGCATTCCCTGCGGTCTCATCCCTTCTCACCTCTGCCTGCCTCAATGTTCCCCTGAATTTCTGCTTTCCAATCATGCCACACTGTGGCCTCCTTTTCACTTATGGGGGCCTTCCACAAGAGACACAGGCACCCTTCTCCAAATTATGGGACTTTACTGCTGCATGGGACAGCCATGGGGGATTCTGGTATGGGAGAGCCCTCCTTGGGAGGAACCCAGCATTCCCTGCTGTCTCGCAACTTCTCCCGTCTGCCTTTCTCAACATCTCCCTGAGTCCCTTCAGCCCATTAATGTCACATTGTGGTCCAGTTTTTGATTGTGGGGGATTTCGAAGAGAGAGAGAGAGGCTCCCTTCTTCAAAGCCTGAGGTTTGAAAACATTTTTTTTTATTTGTAGAATCTGCAAATGGACATTTTGAAGCCCACTGAGTCTTGTAGTGAAAATCAGAATATCCCGTGGTAAGACTCGAAATAGGCTCTCTGTGAAACTGCTTTGTGATATGTGCACTCAGCTCACAGAGTTATGTTTTTTTTTTTTTTCAACAGGATGGAAACACTCTTTGTAGAGTCTGTGAAGCGATATATCACAGCCCACTGAGGCCTCGGTATAAAACCGGATATCCCATGATAAAATCACAAAGAAGCTGTGAAACTACTTTGTGATGTGTGCATTCAGCTCACTGTGTTAAAACTTTCTTTAGATTAAGCAGGTGTGAAACTATTTTTCTATAATCTGCAAAGTAACATTTCAGAGCCCACTGAAGCCTATAGTGAAAAACAGAAGAACCAGCAATAAAAACGAGAAAGAAGCTATCGGTGAAACTGCTTTGTTACATGTGGATTCAGCTAACAGAGTTAAACCTTTCTTTTGATTCAGCAGGTTTGAAACACTCTTTTTTTAAAAAATCTGAGATGGAACATTTCAGAGCCCAGTGAGGGCTAGGGCAAGAAACCAAATATTCTGTGGTAAAAATTGGAAAGACCTTATCTGTGAAACTGCTTCGTGATGTATGGATTTAGCTAACAAAATTAAACGTTCTTTTGATTCAGCAGGTTGGAATTTTTTTTATTTTTTTTATTTTTTATTTTTGTAGAATGTACGAAGGGACATTCAGACCCCACTGAGGACTATATGAAAAATTGAAAATCCGGCAATGAAAGCTGGAAAGAAGCTATCTGTGAAACTGATTTGTAATGTGTGCATTCAGCTCACAGAATTAAGCATTTCTTTTGATACCTCAGGTTAAAAACACTCTTTTTCTAGGATATGTGAAGGGACATTTCAGAGCCCACTATGGCCTATACAGAAAAACAGAATATCCCATGATAAAAATTAGAAAGAAGCTATCTCTGAAACTGATTTTTGATATGTGGATTCAGCTCACAGAGTTAAGCCTTTCCTTTGATTCAGGAAGTTGGAAACACTTTTTTTTGGTAGAATCTGTGAAGGAGCATTTTAGAGGCCACTGAGGCCTTAGTGAGAAACAGAGTATCCCACAATAAAAACTAGAAAAAGTTATCTGTGAAACTGCTTTGTGATGTGTGGACTAAGCTCATAGAGGTAAACCTTACTTTGGATTCAGCAGGTTGGAAACCCTCTTTTTGCAGAGTCTGCGAAAGGACATTTTGGAAAAGGTCTATTATGCAAAATTGAATGTCCCATGATAAAATAAGAAAAGAAGCTATCAGTGAAACTGCATTGTGATGTGTGGATTCACCTCACAGAGTTTAATGTTTCTATTGACTCAGTATGTTGGAAAAACTCTTTTATTAGAATCTGCAAAGGAACATTTTGGAGTTCACTAAAACCTATGGTGAAAAACTAAATATCCCATGATAAAAACTAGAGAGACTATAAAATTGCTTTGTAATGTGTGCATTCAGCTCACAGAGTTAAAACTTTCTTTTGATTCAATAGGTTGGAAACACTTTTTTTGTTGAGTCTTTGAGGGAATATTTCAAAGCCAACAGAGTCCTGTAGTAAAAAACCGAAATTTTGCAATAAAAACTAGCAAGAATCTATCTGTGAAACTGTTTTTGTGATGTGTGGATTCAGCTTACAGTGAATCCACAGTTTACCTTTGTTTTGATTCAGCAAGTTGGAAAAACTCTTTTTGTAGATTCTGCTAAGAAATATTTCATAACCCACTGAGGTTGATAGTGATAAACAGAATATCTTATGATAAAAACTAGAAAAAAGATATCTGTGAAACTGTTTTGTGATCTGTGAATTCAGCTCACAAGGTTAAACCTTTCTTTTGATTCAGCAGGTTGGAAGCACTATTTTTGTTTAATCTCTGAAGGGACATTTCAGACTTCACTGAGGTCTATAGTGAAAAACAAAAAAATCCCATCATAAAAACCTGAAAAAAGCTATCAGTGAAATTGCTTTGTGATGTATGCATTCAGGTCATAAAGTTAAACCTTAGTTTTGATACAGCTAATTGGAAACACTCTTTTTGTAGAAATTGTGAAAGTACATTTTGGAGTAAACTGAGACCTATAGTGAAAAACTGAATATTCCAAGATAATACCAAGAAAGAAGCTATCTGTGAAGCTGCTTTATGATATATGGATTCACTTCACAGAGATACAACTTTCTTCTGATTTAGCAGGTTGGAAATAGTCTTTTTGTCGAAGCTGCAAAGGGAACTTGTGGAACCCACTGAAGTCTATAGTGAGAAACAGAATATCCCTTGATAAGAGCTGGAAAGAAACTGTCTGTGAAACTACTTTGTAATGTGTGTATTCAACTCACAGAGGTAAATCTTTCTTTTGATTCAGCAGGTTGGAAACATTCTCTTTGTAATATTTGTGAAGGGCCATTTCTGAGCCCACTGAAGCCTAGAGCGAAAAATGAAATATCCCACCATAAAAACTAGAAAGAAGCTATCTGTGAATCTAATTGTGATGCGTGGATTCAACTCACTGAATTAAAACTTTCTTTGGATTAAGATGGTTGGTAACAATCTTTTTGTAGAATCTGAGAAGGGACATTTCAGAGCCTACTAAGCCCTATATTGAGAAACAGAATATTTTATGATGAGAACTAGAAAGAAGATATCTGTGAGGCTGCTTTGTGATATCGGAATTCAGCTTATAGAGTTGAACTTTTCTTTTGATTCAGCACACTGGATACACTCTTTTTGTAAAATCTGCATGGGAATATTTCAGAGTGCACTGAGGCCTATAATGAGAAAAAGAACATCCTGAAATTCAAACTAGAAAGAATTGATATGTGAAACTGCTTTGTGATGTGTGCAATTCAGCAGATAAAAAACAAACTTTTTGTAAAATCTGTGAATGGAGATTTCGAAGCCCACTGAGGCCAATAGAGAAAAACAGAATATCTCATGATAAAAACTAGAAAGAAGCTATCTGTGAAACTGCTGTATGCTGTATGAATTCAGCTCAATGACTTAAACTTTTCTTTTGATACAGCAGATAGGAATCTGCTGTAGAATCTCTGAAGGGACACTTCGGAGCCCTGTGAAGACTATAGTGAAAAATCAAATATCCCCCGATATATACTAGAAAGAAGCTATCAGTGAAACTGATTTGTCATGTGTGTATTCAGCTCACAGAGTTCAACCTTTCTCCTGATTCAACAGGTTGGAAAAACTCTTTCTGTAAAATCAGGGAAGAAATATTTTGAAGCCCAGTTGAAGCTTCAAACACCGAGTATCCCGTGACAAAAACTAGAAAGAAGCTATGTGTAAAACTCCTTTGTGATGTGTTGATTCAGCTCACAGAGTTAAACTTTTGTTTTTATTCAGCAGGTTTGAAACTATCTCTTTTTAGAATCTGCGAAGAAACATTTCAAAGCCTGCTGAGACCTATAGTGAAAAACCAAATAACTTAAAATAAAATAGAAAGAGGCTATACGTGAAACTACTTTGTGATGTGTGCATTTTGCTCACAGAGTTACACCTTTCGTTTGATTCAGCCTGTGGGAAAACCTCTTTTTGTATAATCTGCAAAGGGACATTTCAGAGCCCACTGAGGCCTATAGTGAAAAACTAAAAATCTCGTGATCAAACTAGAAAGAAACTGTCTATGAGTCTCCTTTGTGATGTATGGATTCAGCTCACCATGTTAAACCTTTCTTTTGACACAGCAGGTTTCCACACTCTTTTCTTAGTACCTGGGAAGGGTCCTTTCTCAGCCCACAGATGCCTGTAGTGAAAAACTGAATATTCCATGATAAAAACAAGAAAGAAGCTATCTGTGAAACTGCTTTGTGAGGTTTGCATTCAACTCACAGAGTTAAATTTTTGTTTAATTCAGCAGGTTTTGAAACTCTTATTGAAAAATCTGCAAAGGTAGATTTTGGTGTTCACTGAGGCCTAAAATGAGAAACAGAATATCCCGTGATAAAAACTAGAAAGAAGATATCTGTGAAACTCCTTTGTGATGTGTGCATTCAGCTGACAGAGTTATATCTTTCCTTTTACTTAGTTGGTTGAAAATACCCCTTCTGTAGATTCTGGGCAGGGGCATTTCTTAGACCACTGAGGCCTATAGTAAAACATGGAATATACCATGATAAAATAGAAAGAGGCTATCTGTGCAACTGCTTTCCATGTGTACATTCACCTTACAGGTTTAAACCTTTCTTTTCATTAAACAACTTGAAAAATCTGTTTTTGTAAAATCTACCAAGGAACGTTTCTGAACCTACTGAAGTGTATAGTAAAAAAATGAATATCCCACAATAAAAACTAGAAAGAAGCTACATGGGAAACTGCTTTGTGGTGTGTGGATTCAGCTCACAGAGTTAAACCTTTCTTTTGATTCAGCAGGTTGTAAGAACATTTTGTAGAATATGTGAATAAACATTTCGGAGCACTCTGAGGCCTATAGTAAAAAGCCGAATATCCTATGATAAAAACTAGGAAGAAGCTATCTATGAATGCACTTTATGATGTGTGGATTCAGCACACAGAGGTAAACTTTTCTTATGATTCAGCAGGTTTGAAAAGTTTCTTCGTAAATCTGGGAAGGGTCATTTCAAAGCCTACTGAGGCCTATAGTAAAAGACCGAATATCCCACAATAAAAACCAGAAAAAAAGCTTTCTGTGAAACAGTTTCATGATGTGTGCATTCATCTCACAGATTTAATCCTTTATTTTGATTAAACAAATTGGAAACACTCTTTTACTAGAATCTGTGAAGAGACATTTCAGTGCCCACTGAGACTTATAGGGCAAAACCAAAAATCTCCTTTTATAAACTAGAAAGAAGCTACCTGTGAAACTCCTTTGTGATGTGTGAATTTAGCTAACAGAGTTAAGCCTTTCTTATGGTTCAGCAAGTTGGAAACACTCTTTTTGTAGAATCTACGAAGGGACATTTCTGAGCCCACCAAGGCCTATATTGAAAAACAGAAAATCTCATGATAGAAACTTGAAAGAAGCTATTTGTGAAACTGCTTGTAATGTGTGCCATCAATTCACAGAGTTAAATATTTCTTTTGATTCAGCAGGTTGGAAACACACTTTCTGTAGGACTTGTGAATGGACATTTCAGAGCCCACTAGGCCTATAGTGAAAAACCAAACTTTTGCAATTAAAACTAGAAAGAAACTATCTGTGAAACTCTTTTTTTTTTTTTTTTTTTTTGAGGGGTGCATTCAGCTCATAGAATTAAACCATTCTTTTGATTCAACAGGTTGGAAACACTATTTTATTAGAATCTGTGAGTCATTTCAGAGACCACTGAAGTCTATAGTTTAAAACCAAATATTCTACAATAAAAACTAGAAAGAAGCTATATAAGAAACATATTTGTAATGTATGCATTTGACTGACAGAGTTAAACCTTTCTTTTCATTTAGTAGGTTGGAAAAACTCTTTTTGTGGAATCTGCAAAGGGACATTTCGGAGGCCACTGAGGCCTACAGAGAATAACGGAATATCCCTTAATAAAAATGAGAAATAAACTACTTGTGAAACTCCTTTTTGACATGTACATTCATCTCACAGTTAAGCTTTTCTTTTATTCAACAGGGTGGAAATATTCTTTTTGTAGAATCTGCGAAGGGGTATTTTGAAGCCTACTGAGGCCTATAGTGAAAAACTGAATATGCAAAAGCAAACAAACAAACACTAGGACAAATAAATCTGTCAAACTGCTTTGTGGTGCATGGATTCAGCCTCAGAGTTTAATCTTTCTTTTGATTCAGCATGTTAGAAAAACTCTTTTTGTAGCATCTGGAAAGGGACATTTTAGAGCCCACTGAAGTCTATGGTGTAAAATATTATACCTGAGGAAAAAAACTAAAAAGAAACTATCTGTGAAATTACATTGTGATGTGTGGATTCAGCTCATAGAGTTAAATGTTTCTTTTTATTCAGCAGGTTGGTAACACTGTATTTCTAGGATCTTCAAGGAAACATTTCAGAGCCTACTGAGGCCTATAGTGAAAAATGGAATATTTCACAATAAATACTTGAATGAAGATATCTGTGAAAACGCTTTGTGGCATGTGAATTCAGCTACAACAGTGAAACCTTTCTTTTTATTTAGAAGGTTGGAAGCACTCTTTGTGTAGAACCTGTGAAGGGACATTTTGGAGAACACTGAGGATTTCACGGAAAAACCAAATATCCTGCTATAAAAATTAGAAAGAAACTATCTGTGGAACTGCTTTGTGATGTGTGGGTTCTGTTCTCAGAGGTAAAAATTACTTTTTATGCAGCAGAATGGAAACACTTTTATTGTAGAAACTTCAAAGAGACATTTAGGAGCCCACTGAGACTTATAGTAAAAAACAGAGTATCCTCTGATAAAAAATAGAAAGAAGATATCTGTGAAATTGTTTTATGATGTTTGCATTCAGCTTACAGAGTAAAACTTTTCTTTTAATTCAGTAGGTTGAAAATACTCTTTTTGTAGTATCTGTGAAGGAAGGGACATTTTGTAGGTCACTGAGTCCTGTAGTAAAAACCGAATATCCCTCAAAAAAAAAAAAAAAAATTAAAAGAAACTATCTGTGAAACTGCTTTGTGATGTGTAGATTCAGCTCAGAGTTAAGCGTTTCTTTTTATTCAAAAGGTTGGAAACACTCTATTTTAGAATCTGCAAAGGGACATTTCAGAACACACCTAGTCTTCCAGTGAAAAAACGAATATCTCATGATAAAAACTAGAAAGAATATATCTGTGAAACTGCTTTATAATGTGTGCATTCAGCCACAGAGTTAAACTTATTTTTTGTTTCATCAAATTGGAAATACTATTTTTGTAGAATCTGCAATGGGTCATTTTAAAGCTCACTGAGGGCTAGAGTGAAAAACTGAATATTGCATGATAAAAACTAGAAAGAAACTGAGAATCTTCCTTGTGATGTTTGGATTCAGTTCACAGAGTTAAACCTTTCTTTTGATTCAGCAGGTTTGAAACACTGTTTTCTTAGAATCTGGGAAGAATCATATTGGATCCTACTGAGGCCTGTATTGAAAAACCGAATATCCCACAATAAAAACTAGAAATCATGTATCTGTGAAACTGCTGTATTTTGTGTGCATTCAGCTCACAGAGTTAAACCTTTCTTTTGACTCAGCAGGTTGGAAACACTCTTTTTGTAGAATCTGCAAAGAAACATTTTAAAGTCCACTGAGGACAGTAGTGAGAAACTGAATGTTTCACGTCAAAAATGAGAAAGATCATTTCTGGAAAACTGCTTTGTGATGTGGGAATTCAGCTCACAGAGTTCCACATTTCTTTTGATTCAACAGGTTGAAAACATTCTTTTTTGTAGAATCTGTGAAAAGACATTTCACAGCCCACTGTGGCCAATAGTGAAAAACAAATATCCTGCAACAAACACTAGAAAGAAGCTATTTGTAAAACTTTTTTGTGATGTTTTCATTCATCTCAGAGCGTTAAACCTTTTTTTCATTTAGCAGTTTGGAAACACATTTTGTAGAATCTGACAGAGTATATTTCAGAGACAACTGAGGTCTATAGAGAAAAACCAGATATCCTGTGATAGAAAGCAGAAAGAAGCTATCTGTGAAACTGCTTTCTGATGAGTGCATTCAGCTCACATAGTTAAACCTTTCTTTTGATTCAACAGGCGGGAAGGACTCTTTTTGTAGAATTTGAAAAGGAGTATTTCAAAGCCCACTGAGGCCAGTAGTGAAAAACTGAATGTCCCATGACCAAAACTAGAAAGAAGCTATCTGTGAATCTGCCTTGTGAAAAGTGGATTCACCTCACAGAGTTCAATCTTACTTTTGATTCAGCATGTTTGAAACACTCTTTGCTTAGAATCTGAAAAGAGTCATTTTGGAGCCCAGTTAGTCCCATTGTGAAAAACCAAATACCCCGCATTAAAAACTAGAAAGGAAGCTATTTGTGATACTTCTTTGTAATGTGTGGATTCACATTTAAGAAGTAATCCTTTCTTTTCATGCAGCAAGTTGGAAACACTCTTCTTGTAAGATCTGTGAAGGGACATTTTGGAGCCCACTGAGGCCCGAGGTGAAAAACTGAATATCCTGAGATAAAAACTAGAAACAAGCTGTCTGTGAAACTGTTTTATTATGTTTGCACTCAGCTCATAGAGTTAAACTTTTCTTTTGATTCATCAAGTTGGAATATTTCTCTTGTAGAATCTGCGAAGAAAGGGACATTTCATAGGCCACTGAATCCCATAGTTAAAAAGCAAATATCCCTTGATAAAACCTAGAAAAAAGCTATCTGTGAAACTGCTGTGTGGGGTATGAATTCAGCTCACAGATTTGAATTCAGCAGGTTGGAAATATTCTTTTTGTGGAATCTGTAAGGGATATTTCAGAGTCCACTGAGACCTATAGTGAAAAAACAAATATTCTGCAATAACAAATAGAAAGAAGCCATCTGCTCACCTAATTTATGATGTGTGGATTCAGCTCACAGAGGTAAATATTTCTATTGATTTGGAAAGTTGGAATCACTCTTTTTGTACAATCTGCGAAGGGACATTTCAAAGCGAATAGAATCCTATAGTGGCAAACAGAATATTCTGTGATAAACACTAGAAAGAAGATATCTGTGAAACTGTTTTGTGATGTGTGCATTCAGCTCACAAATTTAAACCATTTTTTGTTTCAGCAGGTTGGAAACACTCTTTTTTAGAATCTACAAATAAACACTTCACAGCCCACAGAAACCTACAATGAGAAACTGAATACAGCATGATAAAAAACTAGAAAGAAGCTATGTATGAAACTGCTTTGTGATGTGTGGATTTAGCTTACAGAGGGAAACCTTTCCTGTGATTTAGCAGGTTGGAAATATTCTTTTTGTAGAATCTGAGAAGGGAAATTTTTGAGTCCACTAAGGCCTATAGTGAAAAACAGAATATCTTGTGATAAAAACTAGAAAGAAGCTATCTGTGAAACAGCTTGTAATGTGTGCCTTCAGCTCACAGAGTTATATCTTAATTTTGATTCAGCCGGTTGGAAACACACTTTTTGTGAAACCTACAAAGGGACATTTCAAAAATCACTAGTCCTGCAGTGAAAAACAAAATATCCCATGATAAAAACTAGAAAGAACTATTTGTGAAATGTTTTTGTGAGGTACGCATTCAGCTTAGAAAGTTAAATGTTTCTTTTGATTCAGCAGGTTGGAAACATTCTTTTTGTAGAATCTATGAAGGAACATTTTGGAGCCTACTGAGGCCTGTAGTGAAAAAATGAATATTCCTCAATAACAAATAAAAAGAAGTCATCTGTGCATCTAACCTGCGATGTGTGGATTCAGCTCACTGAGTTAAATATTTCTATTGATTTAGAAGGTTGGAATCACTGTTTTCGTAGAATCTGCAAAGGAACATTTCAAAACAAACAGAATCCTATAGTGACAAAAAGAATATTCTGTGAGAAACACTAGAAAGAAGATATCTGTGAAATTGCTTTGTGATGTGTGCATTCAGCTCACAAATGTAAACAATTTTTTTGTTTCAGCAAGTTGGAAACACTCTTTTGTTTAGAATCTGCAAAGAAACATTTCACAGCCCACTGAAGCCTTTAGTGAGAAACACAATATATCGCGATAAAAACTAGAAAGAAGCTATGTGTGAAACTGCTTTGTGATGCGTGGATTCAGCTTACAGAGGTAAACCTTTCTTGTGATTCAACAGGTTGGAAACACTCTTTTTGTAGAATCTGAGAAGGGACATTACTGAGTCCACTAAGGACTACTGTGAATAAAATAATATCTTGTGATAAAAACTAGAAAGAAGCTATCTGTGAAACGGCTTGTGATGTGTGCCTTCAGCTCACAGAGTTAAATCTTACTTTTGATTCAGACCCTTGGAAACACATATCTATAGATCCTGCAAAGGAACATTTTAGAAACCACTAATCCTATAGTGAAAAACTGAGTATTCCATGATAAAAACTAGAAAGAAGCTATCTATGAAACATTTTTGTGAAGTATGCATTCAGCTCACAGAGTTAAACCTTTCTTCCAATTCAACAATTTGGAAACACTCTCTTTGTAGAATCTGTAATGGGATATTTCAGAGCCCACTGAAGCCTATAATGAAAAATCGAATATTCTACAATAATAAATAGAAAGAAGTCATCTGTTCATCTAATTTGTGATGTGTGGATTCAGCTCACATTTATGACATTTAAACATTTATGTTGATTTAGAAGCCTGGAATCACTCTTTTTGTAGAATCGGCAAAGGGATATTTCAGAGCAAGTAGAAGCCTATAGTGACAAACACAATATTCTGTAATAAACTGGAAAGAAGATATCTGTGAAACTGCTTTGTGATGTGGACATTCAACTCACAGCATTGAACCTTTCCTTTTATTCACCAGGTTGGAAACACTCTTTTTGTAGTGAAGCTATATTTTGGAGCCCAATGTGACCTAGAGTGAGAAAGAGAATAATCCGTGATAAAATCTAGAAAGAAACTATCTGTGAAACTGCTTTGTGATCTGTAAATTCAACTCACAGTGATAAACATTTCTTTTTATTTAGCAAGTTGGAAACACTCTTTTTGTAGAACCTGTGAATTAACATTTCAGAGCAAACTGAGGCCTGTAGTGAAAAACTGAAAATCTGGCACTAGAAACTAGAAAGAAAGTATTTGTGAAACTTCTTTGTGACATATGCCTTTTGCTCACAAAGTTAAATTCTTGTTGTGATTCAGCAGGTTGGAAACACTCTTTTTAGAGAATCTGGGAAAAGGCATTTCGGAGCCCACTGAGGCCTACAGTTTAAAACCGCATATCCTGCAATAACCACTAGAAAGAATCTGCCTGCAAAACTGCTTTGTGGAATGTGGATTCAGCTCACATACTTAAAACTTTCTTTCTATTCAGTAGGTTGCAAACACTCTTTTTTAAAAAAAACTCTGCAAAGGGACATTTCGCAGTTCAGTGAAGCCTGCAATGAGAAACAGAATATACTGCCACAAAAACTAGATAGAAGCTATTTGTGTAACTGATTTGTGATGTGTGCATTCAGTTTACAGAATTAAATCTTTCTTATAATTCAGCAGGTTACAAACACTCTTTTTGTAGAATCTGCAAAGCGCCATTTCTGATCCCAATGAAGCCTAGAGTGAAAAACAGAATATACCCCAATATAAACGAGAAAGAAGCTATCTGTGAAATTGCTTTCTGCTGTGTGGATTCACCTCACAGAATTAAGCTTTTATTTTGATATGGCAGGTTGGAAGCACTCTTTTTGTACAATCAGTGAAGGGACACTTCAGAGTAAACTGAGGCCTGAAGTGAAAAACTGGATATCTCCCGATCAAAACTAGAAAGAATCTGTTTGTGAATCTGCTTTGTGATGTGTAGATTCAGCTCTCAGAGTTAAACTTTTGTTTTAATTCCACAGGTTGAAAACTTTCTCTTTGTAGAATCTGAGCAGAAACATTTCAGAGCCCACTAAAACCTATAATGAAAAACTGAATACACCACAATAAAAACTAGACAGAAGGTATCTATGAAACTGCTTTTAGATGTGAGGATTCACGTCACAAATTTAAACATTTCTTTTCACTCAGAAGGTTTGAAAAACTTTTTTTGAAACATTTACGAAGAGCCATTTTGGTGTCCACTGAGGCCTATAGTGAAAAACAGAATATCCCCCAAATAATACTAGAAAGAAGCTATATGTGAAACTGCTTTGTGATGTGTTGATATGTGAATTCAGCTCAAAGAGTTAATCCCTAGTTTTGATTCAGCGATGTAAAAACCCACTTTTTGTAAAATTTGTGAAGGGACTTTTTAGAGCCCACTGAGGCATATAGTGAAATACTGAATATCTCCCAATAAAAACTGAAAAGAAGCTATCTGTGGAACTGCTCTATGATGTGTGCATTCAGCTCAGTTAATTAAACATTTATTTTGATTCAGCAGGTTGGAAACACTCTTTTTGTAGAATCTGTGAGGTTAGATTTTGGATCCTACTGAGGTGTATTATAAAAAGAAAATCCCACGATATAAACTAGGGAGAATCTGTTAATCTGTTTTGTGATGTGTGCATTCAGCTCACGAATTTAAACTGTTCTATTGATACGTCAAGTTGGAAAAACTGTTTTTGTAGAATCTGCAAAAGGAAATTTCAGAGCCCACTAAGGCCTATAGAGAAAAACTAAATATCCCATGGTAAAAACAAGAAAGAAGCTATCTGAGAAACTGCTTTGTCATGTGTGGATTCAGCTCAAAGAGTTAAGGTTTTTATTGATTCAGTACTTTGGAAACACTCTTATTGTAGCTTATGTGGAGGAACATTTTGGAGCCCACTGAGGCCTATAGTGAAAAACTGAATATTCCATGATAAATACTAGAAAGAAGCTGTCTGTGCAACTGCCTTATGAAGCATGGATTAAGTTCAAAGAGTTAAACCATTCCTTTGATTTCACAGATTGGAACACTTTTGTTGTAGAATCTGTAAAGGGACATTTTGGAGGCCACTGAAGCCTACAGTGTAAAACCGAATATCCCACGATAAAAACTAGAAAAAAATTATCTGTGAAACTGCTTCATGATATGTGCATTTAACTCACAGAGTTAAACATTTCTTTTTATTCAGCAGGTTAGAAACGCTCTTTTTGTAGAATCTGTGAATGGACATTTCAGAACCCACTGAGGCCTATTGAGAAAAACTGAATATCCCACGATAAAAACTAGAATGAATCTATCTGTCAAACTGCTTTGTGATATGTGCATTTAACTCACAGAGTTAATCCTTTCTTTTGATTCAGCAGGTAGGAAACATTATTTTTGTAGAATCTGCAAAGGGACATTTCGGACCCCACTGAGGCCTATAGTGAGAAATTGAACATCCCGTGATAAACACTAGAAAGAACAATCTGTTAAACCACTTGTGATGTGAGGATTCAGCTCACAGAGTTAATACTTTCTTTTGATTTTCCAGGTAGGAAGGAATCTTTTTGTAGAATCTGCAAAGGGACATTCCGAAGGCCACTGAAGCCTATAGTTTGAAACTGAATATCCCACCATGAAAACTAGAAAACAAGCTCTCTGCGAAACTGCTTTGTGATATGTGCTTTCAGCTCACAGAGTTAAACCATTCTATTACTTCAGCAGGTTGGAAACACTCACTCTTTTTGTAGAATCTGTGAAGGGACATTTCAGAGCCCACTGAGGCTTACAGTGAAAAATTGAATGTTCCGTGACTAAAACTGAAAGGAAGCTATCAGTCAGACTACTTTTTGATGTGTGGATTCAGATCACAGAGTAAAACCTGTTTTTTTATTCAGCAGGTTGGGAACACTGTATTTGTAGCATCTGAGATGGGTCATTTTGTTCCTCACTGAGGCCCTTAGTGCAAAATGGAATATCCTCTAATAAAAACTAGAAAGAAGCTGTATGTGAAACTGCTTTGTGATGTGTGCATTCAGTTCAGAGAGTTAAACCTTCATCTTGATTCAGCAGATTGGAAACACTCTGTAGAATCAGCAAAGGGACATTTCAGAGCCCACTGAGTCCAAATGTCAAAAACCAAATATCCCACAAAAAACTAGAAAGAAAATATATGTGAAACTGCTTTGTGATATCTGAATTCTGCTCACCAAGTTAACCTTTTATTTTGATTCAGCAGGTTGGAAATACATTTTTTGTAGAATCTGCGAAGGGCCATTTCAGTGCCAACAGAGGCCAAAAGTGAAAAACCACATATTGCGCAGTAAAAACTAGACAGAAATGATCTGTGAAACTGCATTGTGATGCATACAATTTGATCATAGAATCAAACCTATCTTTTGATTAAGCAGGCTGGAAACACTCTTTTTGTAGAATCTGTAAGACATCACTTCAGAGCCCACTGAGTACAAAAGTGAAAAAAAGAATATCCCTCAATAAAAACTAAAAAGAACTATGTGTGAAACAGGTTTCTGATGTGTGCACTCTGCTCACAAAGTTAAATTTTATTTTTGATTCAGCTGGTTGAAAACACTCATTTGTAGAATCTGCAAAGTGTCATTTCAGAGCAAAGTGAGGTCTATGGTGCAAAACTGAACATCCTGCAATAAAAACTAGAAAGAAGCTATCTGTGAAACTGCTTTGTGATGTATACATTCAGTTCACAGAGTTTAATCTTTCTTTTGATTAAGCAGGTTTGAAACAATCTTTTTGTAGAATCTCCCAAAGGACATTTTAGAGCCAGCTGAGGATAAAAACTTGAAATCAGCTATCTGTGAAACTGCTTTGTAATGTATGGAGTAAAGTCACAGAGTTAAAACCTTTTTTTGATTCAGCAGGTTCGAAATACTCTTTTTTTAGAATCTGCAAATGGATATTTTGGAGATGACTTAATCCCATAGTGAAAACCTGAATATCCAGTGATAAAAACTGGAAGAAAACTATCTGTGAAACTACTTTGTGGCATGTAGATTTAGCTCACTGTGTTCAAGATTTCTTTTAATTAAGAAGTTGGATGCAGGTTTATTGTGGAATCTACTATGGGACATTTTGGAACCCACTTAGCCATACAGTGAAAAACCATATATCTTGAGATAAAAACTAGAAAGAAGTTCCCTGTGAAACTGCTTTGTGGTGTGTGCATTCAGTTCACAGAGTTAAAACTGTTTTTTGAAACAGTAGATTGGAAACACTCTTCGTGTCAAATTTGTGAATAGACATTTGGGAGGCTACTGAGGCCTGTAGTAAAAAAAATGAATATCTCGAGATAAAAATTAGACTGAAGCTATCTGTGAGACTACTTTTTGATGTGTGGATTCAGTTTACAGAGCTAAATGTTTCTTTTGATTCGTCAAGTTGGAAACACTCTTTTTGTAAGTTTGCAAAGAAATATTTCGAAGCCCAATGATGCCTTTATTGAAAAATTGACTATCCGTGATACAGAACTGGAAAGAAGCTATCTGTGAAACATCTTTGTGATCTGCAGATTCAGCTCAGAGTTAAATGTTTCTTTTCCTTCAGCAAATTCGGAACACTCTTTTTGTAAAATCTGTGAAGAAACATTTTGGAACCCACTGACGCCTATATTGAAAAAAAGAATTTCCATTGATAAAAGCTAGAAAGAATCTATCCATGAAATTCCTTTGTGATGTGTACATTCAGATCGCAGATATAAAACTATTCTTGATTCAGCAGGTTGGAAACACTCTTTTTGTATAATAAGTGAAAGGCTATTTGGGAGCTCAATGAGGCTTATAGTGAAAAACCAAATATCCTTCGATAAAAACTTTAAAGAAGCTATCTGTCAAACTGCTTTGTGATGTGTGACTTCAGCTTACAGAGTTCAAGCTTTGTTTTGATTCAGCAGGTTGGAAACATTCTTTTTGTGGAATATACAAGGGGCCATTTCAGAGCCCACTGACAACTTTACTAAAAAAGCTAACATTGTGAGATAAAAACTAGAATGAATCTATAAGTGAAACTTCTTTTTGATGTCTGTGTTCACCTCACAGACTTAAACCTTTCTTTTGATTCAGCATTTTGGAAACACTCTTTTTGGAGATCTGTGAAGGGACATTTCAGAGGCCACTGATGCCTATTGGGAAACACTAAATATTCCGTGATACAAACTATAAAGAAGCTATCTGTGAAATTACTTTTGTTGTGTGAGTTCAGCTCACACAGTTCAACCTTGCTTTTGATTCAACAGGTTGGAAATACTTTTTCTGTAGAATCTGTGAGGGGATATTTTGGAGCCCACTGAGGCCAGTAGTGAAAAACTGTATATCCCATGATAAAAATTAGAATGAAGCCATCTGTGAAACTACTTTGTGATGCCTGGATTCAGCTCACAGACTTAAACCATTCCCTTGATTCAGAAGGTTTGAAATGCTCTTTTTGTACAATATGCACAGGAACATTTCAAAGCACTCTGAGGCCTATAGTGATAAAACAAATATCCCACAATAAAAACTAAAAAGAAGCTATTTGTGAAACTGCTTTGTGATGTGTGAAGTCAGCTCACATATTTAAGCATATCTTTTGATTTAGCTGGTCAGACACACTTTTTTCACAAAATCTGTGGCCTATAGTGAAAAATCAAATATCCCGCAATAAAAATGAGAAAGAAGATATCTGTGAAAATGCTTTATGATGTGTACACTCAGCTCACAGGTTTAAAGCTTTCTTTTTTCAGCAGAGTGAAAACACTTTTTTGTAGAATCTGCAAAGGGATGTTTCATAGCCCACTGAAGACAATAGTGAAAAACAGCATATCCCATGATTAAAACTCAAAAGAAACTCTCTGTGAAACTACTTTGTCAAGGGTGTATTAAGCTCATAGAGTTAAATCTTTGTTTTGATTCTGCTAATTTATTGAAAACACTCTTTTTGTAGAATCTGTGAAGAGACACTTTAAAGCCCATTGAGGCCTGTAGTGAAAAACTGAATATCCCACAATAAAAACTAGAAAGAAGCTACATGTAATACTGCTTTGTAAAGTGGGGATTCATCTCACAGAGTTAAACGTTTCTTTTTATTCAGCAGGTAGGAAACACTCTTTTTGCTCAATCTACAATAGCACATTTCAGTGCCCAATATTGCCTACAGTGATAAAAAGACACTCTTTTTGTAGAAACTGTGAAGGGACATTTTGGACCCCACTGAGTTTTTATATGAAAACCAGAATATTCCTTAATGAAAACTGGAAATAATCTATCTCTGAAACTGATTTGTGATGTGTGGTTTCAGCTCACAGAGTTAAACTTTTGTTGTTGTTGTTGTTGTTGTTGTTGTTGTTGTTGTTGTTGTTTGGTTTTTTGATTCAGCTGGTTGAAACAATCATTCTGTAAATTCTCTGAAGGGACATTTCAGAGCCCAATTATATCTATAGTGAAATACTGAATAACTGGCCAAAAAACTAAAAAAGAAGCTATTTGTGAAATTGGTGTGTGATGTGTTGATTCAGCTTACTGTATTAAAACTTCCTTTTGATGCAGCATGTTGGAAACACTCTTTTTATATAATCTGCAAAAGGATATTTCAGACCTCATTGAGATTATAGTGAAAAAATGAATATCTTCTAATAAAAATGAGAAAGAAACTATCTGTTAAACTGCTTTGTGATGTGTGGATTCAGCTCACAGAGTTAAACGTTTCTTTCAAAGAAGCATGTCAGAATTCCTTTTTTTGCAGAAAATACAAAGGGACATTTCAGAGTCCTTTGATGCCTATACTGAAAAACCAAATATCCCATGATAAAAACTAGAAAGAATTTAGTTGTGAAACTGTTTTGTGATGTGTGCATTCAGCTCACAGAGTTCAGAATTTTCTTCAATTCAGAGTTAAACATTTATTTTGATTCATCAGGTTAGAAACACTCTTTCTGTAGAATCTGTGAAGGGACATTTCAGAACTCAATGAGGCCTACAGTGAAAAACTGATTATCCCACAATTAAAATGAGAAAGAAGCTATCTGTGAAACTGCTCAGTGATGTGTGGATTCAGCTCACAGAGTTACATTTTTCTTTTGATTCAAAGGTTGGAAACACTCTTTTTGTAGAATCTGTAAAGTTACATTTTGGAGCCCACTGAGGCCTTTAATGAAAAAAGGTGCATCCTGCAATAAAAACTATAATGAAACTATCTGTGTAATTGCTTTTTAATGCATAAAATCAGCTAACAGAATTAAACCTTTTATTTGATTTAGTAGACTGGAAACACTGTTTCTGTAGGATCTGCAAAGGGACATTTTGGAGCCTACTGAGTCTTATAGTGAAAACCAAACATCCCATGATAAAAACTAGAAAGTAGTGATTGATGAGACTGCTTTGTTATGTGTGCATTTAGCTCACAGACCATAACTATTCTTTTGATTCAACAGGTTGGAAACACTCTTTTAGTAGAAAGTGTGAAGGCACATTCCAAAGCCCACTGAGGCCTAAAATAAAAAAATAAAATATCCCTCAATAAAAACTAGAAATAAGGTTTCTGTGAAACTGCTTTTTGATGTGTGGATAGAGCTAACAGAGTTAAACCTTTCTTTTGATTTAGCAAGTTGGAAACACTCTTTATGGAGACACTGTGAAGGGATATTTCAGAAAAAAAACAGAGACCAATGTTGAAAAATTGAATATCCCATGATAAAAACTAGAGAAAAGCTATCTTTCAAACTGCATTGTGATGTGTATATTCAGCTCACAGAGTTAAACCTCTCTTTAAATTCAGCAGATTGTGAATATTTCTATTGTTTCAGCAGGTGGCAAACACTCTTTTTGTAGAATCTAGAAAGGGACATTTCAGAGCCCAGTGAGACCTATAGTGAAACACTGAATATCTGATAATATAAAAACTAGAAAGAAGCTATTGGTGAAACTACTTTGTGATGTATGGATTGAGCTCACAGACTTAAAACTTTCCCTTGATTCAGAAGGCTGGAACTACTCTTTTTGTAGAATCTACAAAGGAATATTTCAGAACCCACTGAGGCCTATAAAGATAAACTGAATATACCGTGGTAAAAAATAGTAAGAAGCTTTTGGTGAAACTGCTTTGTGATGTCTGCATTCAGTTCACACATTAAACCTTTCTTCTGATTTATTAGATTAAAAATACTCTTTTGTAGTGTCTACACAGGGACATTTCAGAGCCCACTGAGTCCAATAGTGAAAAAAAAATAATATTCCATGACAAAAACTAGAAAGAAGCTATCTGTGAAACTGCTTTGTGATGTGTGCATTCAGTTCACACATTAAACCTTTCTTCTGATTTATTAGGCTAAAAAAACTCTTCTTGTAGCATCTACATAGGGACATTTCAGAGTCCACTGAGTCCAATAGTGACAAAATGAATATCCTGTGATAAAAACTAGAAAGAAGCTATCTGTGAAACTGCTTTGTGATGAGTGCATTGAGCTCACAAAGTTAAATTTTTCTTTTGATTCAGCAGATAGGTAAAAGCACTTTTTTATGTAATCTGTGAGTGGACATTTCAGACCCCCTCAGATGAATAATGAAAATCTGAATATTCCATGATAAAATCAAGAAAGAAGCTATCTGTGAAATTGTTTTGTGATATGAGGATTTATCTCACAGATTGAAACCTTTTTTTTTGGATTCAGCATGTTAGAAACACTCTTTTTATAGAGTCTGCAAGGGGACATTTCAGAGTCCACTCACACCTATCGTGAAAAACTGAATATTCTGTGATAAAAGCTAGAAAGATGTTATCTGTGAAACTGCTCTGTGATGTGTGGATTCAGCTCAGAGAGCTAAAGCTTTTGTTTGATTCAGCAGGTTGGAACACTCTTTTGGTAGAATTTGCAAAAATATATTTCACATCCCACTGAGGCCTATAGTGAAAAACTGATTATCCCATAATAAAAGCTAGAAAAAAGTTATCTCCGAAACTACTTTGTGACGTGTACATTCAGCTCACAGAGGTCAAAATTTCTTTCATTTCAGCAAGTGGAAAACATTCTTCTTGTAAAATCTGCGAAAAGACATTTCAGACTCCACTGAGACCAATAGTGAAAAACTGAATATCCTGTGATAGAAACAAGAAAGAAGCTATTTGTGGAACTGATTTGTGATGTGTGGATTCAGCTCACAGAGTTAAACCTATTGTTTGATACAGTAGGTAGGGAACACTCTTTTTGTAGAATCTGCTAAGGGCAATTTCAGAGCAAGCTGAGTAGTATAGTGAAAAACCGAATATACCATGATAAAAACTAGAAAGAAATTATCTGTGAAGCTGTTATGTGATGTATGTATTAAGCAAAGTTAAAACTTCCTTTTGATCCAGCAGGTTGAAAACACAGTTTTTGTAGACTCCACCAATGGACATTTCGGAGTAAACTGGGGCCTATAGTGAAAAACATATTATCCCACTCTAAAAATTATAAAGAAACTTTCTGTGAAACTGCTTTGTGATGTATGCTTTCAACTCAGTGAGTTAAACCTTTCTTCTAATTAAGGAGTTTGAAAACACTCTCTTTGTAGAATCTACAAAGGGACATTTTGCATCCAACTGAGGCCTGTAGTGAGAAACCTCATATCCATTTTAAGAAAATACAGAAGGAAGCTAATTTAAAACTGTTTTGCGATGTGTGCATTCAGTTGACAGTGTTAAAACTTTCTTTTGATTTAGCAGGTTGAAAACACTCTTTTTGTAGAATCTGCAAAGGGACATTTTGCATCCAACTGAGGCCTATAGTGAGAAACCACATATCCATTAAAAAAAAAAAAAAAAAAAAAACAGAAGGAAGCTAATTTGAAACTGTTTTGTGATGTGTACGTTCAGTTGACAGTGTTAAAACTGTCTTTTGATTTAGCAGGTTGAAAACACTCTTTTGTAAAATCTGCAAAGGGGCATTTCAGAGAACACCGGGCCTATACTGAAAACCTGAATATCCTGCAATAAAAACTAGAAAGAAGCTATTTCTGAAACTGCTTTGTTATGTGTGGATTCAGCTCGCAGAGTTAAACCTTTCTTTTGATTCAGCAAGCTTCCAGAGGGTTTCAGATGAGGGTTTCCAAACCCTCTTCTGACAGTATCTGCGAAGACATATTTCAGAGCCCACTTCGGCCTATAGTGAAAAACTGAATATTCCACTATAGTTAGTAGAAAGAAGTTATCTTGAAACTGCTTTGTGATGTGTCAAGTCCACTCACAGAGATAAACTTTTCTTTAGATTCAGCACGTTGGAAACACCCTTTTCGTAGAATCTGTGAATGGACATTTCTGAGACTTCTGAAACTATAGTGAAAAACGGAATATCTTGCTATATAAACTAGAAAGAAACTATCTGCAAAACTACTTTGTGATGTGTTCAAAGAGTTAAATCTTTGATTCAGAAGGTTGAAGCACTTTTTTTCTAGAAACTGCATGGAGACATTTCAGAGCCCACTGAGGCCTGTAGTAAAAACTGAATATGCTTCCATAAAAACTAGAAGGAAGTTCTCTGTGAAACTGCTTTGTGATGTGTGCATTCAGCTAACAGAGTTAAACCTATTTTTGGATTCAGCAGGTTAGAAATGCTCTACTGGTAGAATCTGCGAGGGGACATTTCAGAGACGTTTGAGGCCTATAGGGAAAACAAAATATCACGCAATATAAACTAGAAGGAAACTATCTGTGAAACTGCTTTGCAATGTGTAGATTCACTTCATGGAATTAAAACTTTGTTTTGATTCAGCAGGTTGAAACACTCTATTTGTAGAATCTGTGAATAGACATTTTGGAGAACACTGATGCCTTTAGTGAAAAACAGAATATCCCATGATAATAACTGGACAGAAGCTATCTGTTAAACTGTTTTGTGATATTTAAATTCAGTTCACAGAGTTATTTTTTTTTGATTCAGCAGATTGAATCTCTGTTTTAGTGGATCTGCAAGTATGCATTTCAGAGCTGACTGAGGCCTTTAGTGAAAAATGGAGTATGTCATAAAAAATAGAAAGAATATATCTGTGAAACTACTTTTTGATGTGTAGATTGTGCATACAAAGCTAAACTTTTTTTTATTATTATTCAGCAGATTGTAAACACTGCTTTTGCAGAATCTCCTAAGGGACATTTGGAGCCAACTGAGGCCTATAGTAAAAAACAAAATACCCCATAATAAAAATTAGAAAGAAGCTAAACATGAGACTGTTTAGTGATGTGTGGATTCAGGTCACAGAGTTAAACTTTTCTTTTGATTCAGTAAGTTGGAAATGCTCTTTTTGTAGTATCTGGGAATGGACATTTCCGAGCCCACTGAGGAGTATAGTGAAAAAGCAAATATCCCACACCAAAGCTAGAAAGAAGCTATCTGTGAAACTGCTTTGTGAGGTGTGGATTAAACTCACAGAGTTAAACTTTTGTTTTGATTCACCAGCTTGTAAAAGCTATTTTTGTAGAATCTGGTAAGGAGCGACATTTTGGAGCCCACTGAAGTCCGTAGTGAAAAACCAAATACCTCATAATAAAAACTAGAATTAAGCTATCTCTAAAACTGCTTTGCGATGTGTGGATTTACCTAACAGAGTTAAACCTTTCTTTTGATTCTGCAGGTTGTAAATACTCTTTTTGTAGAATCTGCGAACTTACATTTTGGAGCAAACTGAGTCCTATAGTGAAAAACCGAAAATCCCTTGATTAAAAACTAGAAAGAACCTATCTGAGAACATTTGCGATGTTTGCATTCAGTTCACAGTGTTAAAACTTTCTTTTGATTCAGCAGGATGAAAACACTATTTTTGTGG
The DNA here is from genome assembly GCF_049350105.2 of Macaca mulatta. NCBI lineage: Eukaryota > Metazoa > Chordata > Mammalia > Primates > Cercopithecidae > Macaca > Macaca mulatta. The sequence continues at coordinate 57,118,840 of NC_133413.1, forward strand.
AATCTGCAAATGGATATTTCTTAGCCCAGAGAGGCCTATAGTTAGATTCTGTTTCTTAGCCCACAGAGGCCTATAGTTAGATTTATCTTGTGGTAAAAACTAGAAAGAAGCTATCTGTGGAACTGCTTTGTGAGGTGTGGGTTCAACTCACAGAGGTAAACCTTTCAATTCAGTAGGTTGCAAACACTCTTTTTATAGAATATGCAAAGGGACAATTCAGATCCCTCTGAGTCCTATAGTGAAAAAGGGAATACCCTTAATTAAAACTAAAAGGAAGCTACGTGTAAAACTGCTTTGTGGTGTGTGGGCTCAGCTAACAGAAATAAATCATTATTTTCATTCAGCAGGTTGTAAACACTCTTTTTGTAGAATCTGTGTATTGACATTTCAGAGCAAAGTGAGTCCTACAGTGAAAAACTGAAATCTCATAATTAAAATTAGAAAGATGTTACCTGTGAAACTTTGTGATTGTTGCATTCAGTTCACAGAATTAAACCTTTATTTTGATTCAGTGTGTTGGAAATACTATTTTTGTAGGATACGTGAAGCAACATTTCTTAACCTACCTAGGCCTATAGTTAAAAACTGAAAATCCTATTGTAAAAACTTGAATGAAGCTATCTGTTACACTGCTTTGTGAGGTCTGGGTTCAACTCACAGAGTTAAACCTGTCTTTCTATTCAGCAGATTGTAAACGCTCTTTTTGTAGAATCTGCAAAGGGATATTTCACGATCCATTGTGTTCCGCAGTCGTGTGGTGGGCAGGCCGCAGGGACTCATGGCGACGTTGAGGCAGGCCTGGGGTGAAGCAGCAAGACTGCAGTGAATGGTGGGAGCCTCCCAAGAAGACCTCTTTTATCCCAGAAGCCCCCAAGACTGTCCCAGGAGAGCTGTAAAACCCCAGGATTTGGAGAAGGGTATGTGTGTCTCTCGCAGAATTCCCCCAAAAGCAAAAACGAGGCCACAGATGGCATGGGCCGGGTGCAGAGACTCAAGGGGATGTTGACACATGCAGAGAGGAGAATTTTCAGGGAATGCTGGGAGCCTCCCAATGACGCCTCTGCCATCACAGAAGACCCCAGGACTGTTTCCGTGGGGCTGTAATGCCCCAGCCTATGTAGCACGGTTCCTGTGTCTCTCGCGGAAGACCTCCAAAAGAGACAATGGGGCGACATGGTGGTCTGAGCAAGATGCAGGGACTCAGAGGGGCTTTGAGGCAGGCAGAGGGGAGGAGTGGTGAGACTGCAGGAAAGGGTACAAGCCTCCCAAACGGGCCTCTTCAATCCCAGAAGCACCCAGGTCTGCCCCATGAAGGTTGTAAAGCACCAGGCTTTGGAGCAGGGAGCCCCTATCTCTCGCACAAGGCCCCGACACGCAAAAACCAGGACCGCAGGGTGGCATGGGAGGTTCGCAGGACTCGAGTGGACTTTGAGGCAGGCAGAGGGGAGAAACCCCAATACAGCAGAGAATGCTGGGAGCCTCCGGAGGAGGCCTCTCCCATCCCAGAAGCCCCCAGGACTGCCCCGGATGAGGGGTAATGCCAAAGACTTTGAAGCAGGGTGACTGTGTTTCTCACAGAAGACCCCTAAAAGTGACAACGGGTCCGTGGGGTGGCATGGGCGAGCTACAGGGTCTCAGGGAGACGTTGAGGCAGGCAGTTGGGAGAAGCAGCGATACCACATAGAATGTTGGGAGCCTCCCAAGGAGGACTCTCCCATTCCAAATGCCCCAGGTCTGTCCCTGATGGGCTGTAGTGCCCCAGGATTTGGAGCAGAGTGCCTGCGTTTCTGGTGGACACCAGCAAAAATGGGGCCGCAGAGTTTTCTAGATAAGCCGCTGGGACTCAGGGGAATGTTGAGGCAGGCATAAGGGAGAAGCGGCAAGACGGCAAGAAATTTTGGAAACCTCCCAAGGAGGCCTCTTTCATCCCAGAAGTCCTCAGGGCATTCTGATTGGGTTGTAAAACTCCAGGCTTTGGAGCAGGGTGCTTGCATCTCTCGCAGAAGGCCTTCGCAAGCAAAAACGGGACGTAGGGTTGCAAGGGCAGGCAATAGGGACTCAAGGGGACGTTGAGGCAGGCAGGAATAAGAAGTGGCGAGACCGCAGGGAATACTGGCAGCCTCCCTTGGTGGCCTCTCCCAATCCAAAAAGCCACCTAGGCTGTCCCTGGAAGGCTGTAAAGCCCCAAACTTTGGAGCAAAGTGCCTATTTCTTGCATAAGGCCCCCACAAGTGAAACCGTGGCCACAGAATGGCATGGGCGGGCTGCAGGGACTCAGGGGTCTTTGAGACAGACAGAGGGGAGAAGCAGGGAGACTGTAGGGAACTCTGGGAACCTCCCAAGGAGGTATCTCCCATCCCAGTATGCCCCAGTGCTGTCCCATGCAGGTTGTAAAGCCCCAGGCTTTGGAACAGTGTGCCTGTGTTTCTCGTGTAAGGCACCCAAATTCAAAAACAGGGTCATAGGGTGGTGTGAGAAGGCCGAAGGAATTCAGGGAAGGTTGAAGCAGGCAGAGGGGAGTAGCATCAAGACCGCAGGGAATGCCCTGAGTCTCTCCAAGATGCCTCTCCCATTCCAGAAGAACCCAGGGCTGTCTCAGGCGGGCAGTAATGCCGCAGTCTTTGGAGCAGGGTTCCTATGTCTCTCATGGAATGCTTTCACAAGCAAAACCAGGGCCACAGAGTGGCGTGGGTGGGCCACAGGATATCAGGGGGACGTTGAGACAGGCAGAAGGGAGAATTGACGAGACCTCAGGGAATGCTGACAGCCTCCTAAGGAGGTATCTCCCTTCCCAGAAGTCCCCAGGGCCATCCCATGAGCGTTGTAGAGTCCCAGGCTTTGGAGCAGGCAGTCTGTCTCTCGCGGAAGGCCCACGCATGCCAAACCAGGGCCACAGGGTGGAGTGGAAGGGCCTCAAGGACTCAGGGGGACGTTGAGGTGGGCAGAAGGGAGAAGCGGTTAAACCACAGGGAATTCTGGGAACCTCCTAAAAAGGCCTCCTCCTAGAAGTCCCCAGGGCTGTCTTGTACAGGCTGTAAAACCCCAGGCTTTGGAGCAAGATACCTGTGTCTCTCGGAAGGACCCCCCCCCCAAAAAAAAGCAGTGGGGCCGCAGGTTGATGTGGGTGGGCCTCAAGGACTGAGCGAGACTTTGAGGCAGGCAGAGTAGACAGCGGCGAGACTGAAGGGAATGCTCGGAGTCCCCCACGATGCCGCTCCCATTTTAGAAGTCCCCAGAAATGTCCCGGATGGGCTGTAAATCCCCAGGCTTTGGAGCAGGGTGCCTGTATCTCTCGCAAAAGGTCCAAACAAGAGAAAACAGCTCCACAGGGTGGCATGAGCCGGCTGCAGGGACTCAGGGGGATGTTGAGACAGGCAAACAGGAGAAGCTGAGAAACCTTAGGTAATGCTTGAAGCCTCCTAAAGAGGCCTTTCCCATCCCAGAAGGCCCCAGAGCTGTCCTGGTTGGGCTGTAATGCCCCAGTCTTTGGAGCAGGGCGCCTGTGTCTCACGGAAGACCTACAAAAGAGACAACAGGGCGGCCGGGTGTCATATGCGGGATCAGGGACTCGGGGACATTGAGGCAGGCAGAAGGGAGAAGCTTCGAGACGGCAGGGAATGCTATTAGCCTCCCAAGGAGGTCTTTCCAATCCCAGAAGCTACCAGGCCTGTTCCCTGTGGGCTGTAAAGCCCCACGCTTTAAAGCAGGGAGCCAGGGTCTTTCGCGGAAGTCCCCACATTCAAAAACGGGACTGCAAGATGTCGAGGGCAGGCCGTAAGGGCTCATGGGGATGTTGAGGCAGGCAGAAAAATGAAGCGGTGAGACTGCAGGGAATGTTGGGAGCCTCCCCTGGAGGCCTCTCCCATCCCAACAGCCACCTGGGCTGTTCTCAGTGAGCTGTGAAGCCCCAGGCTTTGGAGCAGGGTGCCTCACTCTCTCGCCAAAGGCCCCCACAAGTGAAAACAGGGTGGCAGAGTGGCATGGGTGAGTCGCAGAGTGGCGTGGGCAAGCCACAGGGACTCAGGGGACGTTGAGGCCAGGAGAAGGGAGAAGCAGGGAGAATGCAGGGAATGCTATGAGCCTCCCAAGGAGGCCCCTCCCATCCCGGAAGTCCTCAGGCCTGTCCCGTGCCGGTTGTAAAGCCCCAGGCTTTGGAGCAGGGAGCCTGTGTCTCTCGCAGAAGGCCCCAACATGCAAAAACGGGGATGCAGGGTGGCATTGGAAGTCTGCAAGGTGGTGTGGGAGGGCAGAAGGGACTCAGGGAAACGTTGAGGTGGGCAGAAAGGAGAAGCTGCGAAACCACAGGAAATACTGGGAGCCTCCCAAGTAGGCCTCTCCCACCCCACAAGCCCCCAGGGCTGTCCCAGTAGGGATGTAATGTCCCAGCCTTTGTAGCAGGGTGCAGACTGCTGTAGTAGGACACAGGGACTCGGGGGATGTTAAGGCAGGCAGATGTAAGAAGTGGTGAGACCACAGGATATGCTCTGAGCCTCCCAAGGAGGCCTCTCCAGTTCCAGAAGTCCCCAGGCCTGCCCCGTGCGAGTTTGTAAAGCACCAGGCTTTGGAGCCCGTGTCTCTCACGGACGACCCCCACATGCAAAAACGGGGCCGCAGGGTGTCATGGGAGGTTACAGGGACTCAGAGGGACGTTGAGGCAGGCCGACTGGAGAAGCAGCGAGATTGCAGGGAATGCTGGGAGCCTTCGAATGAGGCCTCTTCCATCCCAGAAGCCCCCAGGGCTATCCCGAATGGGTTGTAATGCCCAAGACTTTGGAGTAGGGTGCCTGTGTTTCCCACTGAAGACCCCTAAAAGAGACAACTGGGTCACTAGGTGGCATGGGCGGGCCACCGGGACACAGGGAGACGTTGAGGCAGGCACACAGGAGAAGCAGCGAGACCGCATGGAATGCTGGGAGCCTCCCAAGAAGGGCTCTCCCATCCCAGATGCCCTCATGGCTGTTCCAGTCGGGCTGTAAAGCACCAGGTTTGGAGCCAGTTGCCTGTGTCTCTCGTTGAAGCCCTTCACAAGCAAAAACGAGGCCGCAGGGTGACAAGGGCAGGCCATAAGGACTCACGAGGACATTGAAGCAGTCAGGAAAAAGAAGCGGCGAGACGACAGGGAATGCTGGAAGCCTCATCTGGAGGTCTCGCCCATCCTCAAAACCAGGCTGTCCTGGGTGGATTATAAAGCCCCAGGCTTTGAAGCAGGGTGTCTGTGTCTCTCATGGAAGGCTCCCACAAGCAAAACCCTGGCCACAGGGTGGTGTTGGTGAGCAGCAGGGACTCAGAGTGACATTGAGGCAGGCAGATAGGGGAAGTGGCGAGATTGCAGGGAATGCCGAGAGCCTCCCATAAAGGCCTTTCCCATCCTAGAAGTCCACAGAACCATCCTGGTTGGACTGTAGAGCCACAGGCTTTGGAGCAGAAGGCCTTTGTTTATTACAAAAGGCCCAAACAAACAAAAACAGGGCCTCAGGGTGGCGTGGGCAGGCCATCAGGTGGCATGGGCCGGCAGCAGAGACTCAGGTTTATGTTGAGTAAGGCAGAAAAGAGAAGTGGTGAGACAGCATGGAATGCTATGAGTATGCCAAGGGGACCTCTTCCATCCCAGGACTCAGGGAAACGTTGAGGCAGGCAGAAAGGAGAAACTGCGAAACCACAGGAAATGCTGGGAGCCTCCCAAGTAGGCCTCTCCCACCCCACAAGCCCCCAGGGCTGTCCCAGTAGGGATGTAATGTCCCAGCCTTTGTAGCAGGGTGCAGGCTGTTGTAGTAGGACACAGAGACTCAGGGGATGTTAAGGTAGGCAGATGTAAGAAGTGGTGAGACCACAGGATATGCTATGAGCATATTCTCAGGGCTGTCAGGGGCGTGATGTAAAGCTTCAGGCTTTAGAGCAGGATGACTGTGTCTCTTGCAGAAAGTTCCCACAAGTGAAAACGAGGCTGTGGGGTGGCATGGGGAAGCTGCAGGAACTCAAGGGTACACTGTGGCAGACAGATGGGAGACGCGGCAACACGGCAGGAAATGCTGAGAGTCAGCCTAAATGGCCTCTCGCATCCCACAACCACCCAGGGTTGTCCCAGGTGGATGTAAAGCACCTGGCTTTGGAGCAGTGCATCTATGTCCCTCAGGAAAGCCCCCACAGGTGAAAATGGGGCCTCAGGGTGGCTTGGACGGGTCTCAGGGACTCAGGGGGACATTGAGACTGGCAGAGCGTTGATGTAGCGAAATTGCAGGGAATGCTGGGAGCCTCCCAAGGCTTCCTCTCCCATCCCAGAAGCCCCCGGGCTGTCCTGGGCGAGCTGTAAAGCCCCAGGCGTTGAAGCAGTGCGCCTGAGTCTCTTGCAGAAATCTACCACAAGCAAAAATGGGGAGAGGGCAGGGTGCACGGACTCCGGGAAATGTTGAGACAGGCAGAGGGAAGAAGCCGCGAGACCGCAGGGAGTGATGTGAGCCTCCCAAGGAGGCATCTCACACTTTAGAAACCCCCAGGTCTGTCCCTGATGGGCTGCAAAGCCCCAAACCTTGGAGCAGGAAGCCTGTGTCTCTCAAGGAAGGCCCATACATAGACAAATGGGGCCACATGGTGGAGTGGGAGGGCCGCAGGAAATGAGAAGGATGTTGAGACAGGCAGCGGGGAGAAGCAGCAAGAACACAGGGAATGCTGGGAGCCTCCCAAAGAGACCTCCCACTTTTAAGAAGACCCCAGGTCTTTCCCGGATGGGCCGTAATGTCCCAGGCTTTGGAGAAGGGTGCCTGTCTATCTCGTGGAAGACCCCCAAAAGAGACAACGCGGTTGCTGGTTACCGTGGCCCTGTCGCAGGAACTCAGACGTTGAGGAAGGCAGAAGGTAGAAGTGGCAAGACCGTAGGAAATGCTGGGAGCCTCCCAGTGAGGCCTCTTGCATCCCAGAAGCCCCCAGGTCTGTCCCATATGGGCTATTGTGTCCCAAGCTTTGAAGCAGGGTGCCTGTGTCTCTCGTGGAAGGCTTCCCCAAGGGAAAACAGAGTCGCAGGGTGGCCTGGGCGAGCCATAGGGACTTGGGGACGTTGAGACAGGCAGAAGGGAGAAACTGAGATACCGCAGTGAATGCTGGGAGCCTCCCACGGAGGCCTCACCCATCCCAGAAGCCTGCAGGACTGTTTTGGGCGTGCTGTAATGCTTCACGTTTTGATACAGGGTGTCTGTGTCTCTAGCTAAAGGCCTCTACTACCAAAAACAGGTCTGTAGAGTGGTGTGGGTGGATGGCAGGGACTCAGTATAAGGTTGAGGGAGGCAGAAGGGAAAGCGTCGAGACCACATGGAATACTAGAAGACTCCCATGGATGCCTTTCTCATCCCAGAAGCCCCTAGGATTGTCCCGGGTGGGCTGTAAAGCCCCACACTTTGGGGCAGGCTGCCAGTAGCTCTCGTGAAAGGCTCCCACAAGCAAAAACAGGGCCAAAAGGTGGCGTGGGTGGGCCACAGGGACTCAGGTGGATGTTGAAGCAGGCACAGGGGAGAAGTGGCGAGATTGCAGGAAATGCTGGTAAATCCCAAGGAAATATTTCCCATCCCAGAAACCCCCAGGACTGTTTTGGGAGTGGTGTAAAGCTTCAGGTTTTGAAACAACGTGCTGTGTCTCTAGAGGAAGGCTCCTACAAGTGAAAACAGGGCAGCAGTGTGGCGTTGGCAGCCCTCACCGACTCAGCGAGACATTGAGATCAGCAGAGGGGAGAAGCTGCAGGACTGCAGGGAATGCTGGGAACCTCTGAAGGACGCCTCTCCCATCCCAGAAGCCTGCAAAGCTCTCCCGGGGTAGGAGGATCTAAAGCGCCAGGCTTTGCATCAGGGTGCCTGTGTCTCTCACTGAAGACCTTCACATGAAGAAACGGGGCCATAGTGTGGTGTGGGATGGACGCAGAGACTCAGGGGGAAATTGAGGAAGGCAAAAGGAAGACGGGGTGAGAAGGCAGAGAATGCTGGGAGCCTCCCAAGGAGGCCTCACTCATCCCAGAAGCCCCCACGTGTCTCCAGGCTGGCTGTAAAGCTTTAGGTTACAGAACAGGGTGCATGTGTCTTTCCCAGAAGGTCCCCATAAGTGAAAACGAAGCCGCAGGGTAGTGTGGGCAGGCGGCAGGGACTCAGGGTGACATTGAGGCTGGCAGAAGGGGGAAACAGCGAGACCTCAGGGAATGCTAGGAGGCTCCCAAGGAGACCTCTCCCATTTCAGAAGTCCCCAGGACTGTCCTGGGTGGGCTATAAACCCTCAGACTTTGGAGCAGGGTGCTTGTGTTTCTCACAAAAGGCCCAAACAAGCGAAAACAGAGCTGCAGAATGGCGTGGTTGTGCTGCAAAGTTGTGTGGGTGGGATGCAGGGACTAAGGGGGACGTTGAGACAGGCAAAGGTGAGAAGTGGCGAGACCACAGCGATTGCTGGGAGCTTCCCAAGGATGCCTCTTTTATCCCAGAAGACCCCAGGGCTGTCCTGGACAAGTGATGCCACAAGCGTTGGAGCAGGTTGCCTGGGTCTCTTGCGGAAGATCCCCCAGAAGAGACATTGGGTCGGCAGGGTGACATGGTTGGGCCGCAGGGACTCAGGGGAACATTGAGGCAGACAGAGAGGAAACGAATGGAGACCACAGGGAAAACTAGGAGCCTCCCAAGTTGGTCTCTCCAATCTCAAGTGCACCCAGGTCTATCCCGGACAAGTTGTAGCACTCCAGCCTCTGTAGCAGGGTGTCTGTATCTCTCGCCAAAGGCCACAAAAGCAAAAACGGGGCCGCAGCGTGGCCTGAGTGAGCTGCAGAGACTCAGGGAAACGTGGAGGTAGGCAGAGGGGAGAAAGGGCGAGACTGCAGGGAATACTGGGAGCCTCCCAAGGAAGCCTACCCCATCCCAGAACGCCACAAGGCTGTTCGGGATGGGCTAAAAAGCCCCAGGCTTTCTAGCAGTGTGCCTGCATCTCTCACAGAAGGACCCCACAAGCAACAACGGGGCCACAGGGTGGCGTGGGCAGGTGGCAGGGACTCAGGGTGACGTTGAGGCAGGCAGAGAAGAGAAGCGGTGAGACTGCAGGTATTGCTGCGAGCCTCCCAAGGAGGCCTCTTTCATCCCAAAACTCCCAGGACAGTCCCAGTCATGTGTAAAAGTTCAGGTTTTGAAGCAGTGTGTCTGTGTCTCCAGAGGAAGGCCCCCAGTAGTGAAAACGGGGCTGTAGGGTGGCGTGGGAGGGCTGCAGGGATTCAGGGGGACATTGAGCCACCCAGAGTGGAGAAGCGTAGAGACCACAGGGAATGCTGAGAGTATCCCAAGGAAGTCTCTCCCATCTCAGAAGCCCCCAGGGCTGTCCTGGGAGTGCTGTAAAGGCCCAGACTTTGGAGCAGGATGCCTGCGTCTCTTGCGAAAAGCCACCACAAGCAAAAACAAGGCTGCAGGGTAACGTGGGTAAGCCACTGTGACTCAGGGGAACGTTGAGGAAGACAGACTGGATAGGCGGCAACACCGCACAGAATGCTGGGACCCTCCCTAAAAAACCTCTCGCATCCCAGAAGCCCCATGGCTGTCTTGGACGGGCTGGAAAGCACTAGACTCTGGAGCAGGGTGCTTGTGTCTCTCGCGGAAGACATCCACAACGAAAAACGGGGCCTCAAATTGGCGAGGACAGGCCATAGGGATTTACAGGGACGTTGAGGCAGGCAGAGAGAAGATGCGGTGAGACCACAGAGAATGTTGGGAGCCTCCCTTGGATGCCTCTCCCATCCTAGAAGTCCTCTGGGCTGTCCCGGACAGGCTGGAAAGCCCCAAGATTTGGAGCAAGCTGCCTGTGTCTCTCGCAGAAGGCTCCCACAAGTGAAAAGGGGGCCGTAGTGTGGCCTGGGCAGGCCACAGGGACTCAGCGGGACATTGTGACAGGCAAAAGGGAGAAGTGGCGATACGGCAGGGAATGCTGGGAGCCTCCCAAGGAGACCTCTCCGATCCCAGAAGCCTCAGGGCTGTCGCGTGCGGGTTATAAAGCCCCAGGCTTTGGAGCAGGGAGCCTGTGTCTCTCACAGAAAACCCCCACATGCAAAAACGGGGCGGCAGGGTGGCATGTGAGGGCCGCAGGGACTCAGTGGGATGTTGAGGCAGGCAGAGGGAAGAAGTGGTGAGACTTCAGGGAATTCTGGGAGCCTCCCAAGAGGACTCTCTAATTCCAGAAGGTCCCAAGGCTGTTTTGGATGGCCTGTAATGCTCCAGTCTTTGGAGCAGGGTGCCTGTGTCTCTCACAGAAGACCCCCAAAAGAGACAACGGGGTGGCAGGGTGGTGTGGGCGGGCTGCAGAGACTCAGGGAGACACTGACACAAGCAGAGGGAGGAATCGGTGAGATTGCAGGTAATGCTGGGAGCCTCCCAAGGAGGCCTCTCCCATCCCAGAACCCCCCAGGGGTGTCCCGGGCAGGCTGGAAAGCCCCAGGCTTCGCAGCAGGGTGTGTCTCTCGTGGAAGGCCCCCACAAGGGAAAACGTGGCCACAGGGTAGCATGGGCGGGTGGCAGGGACTCAGGGTGACATTGAGACAGGCATGGGGGAAAGTGGCAAGACCGCTGGGAATTCTGAGAGCTTCCCAAGAAGGTCTCTCCTATCCTGCAAACTTCCAGGACTGTCATGGGCGGGCTATAAAGCCCCAGGCTTTGGATCAGGGTGCCTGTGTCTCTCAAAAATCTCCCCCAAGTGAATACAGGGAAGCACGGTGGCATAGGTGAGCCAAGAATTGTGGGTAGGCTGCAGGGACTCAGGGAGACGTTGAAGCAGGCAGAAGGGAGAAGCGGTGATACAGCGGGGAATGCAGGGAGCCTCCCAGGGAGACCTTTCTCATAACAGAAGTCTCCAGGGCTGTCTCGGACATTCTGTAATACCCCAGGCTTTGGAGCAGAGTCCCTGAGTTCTCGCGGAAGACCACCAAAAGGGGCAATGATGCGCAGGACAGTGAGGGCAGGCCGCAGGGACTCAGGGAGACACTGATGCAGGCAGAGGGGAGAAGCAGTGAGACTACAGGGAATGCAAGAGCATCCCAAGGAGGCTGCTTCCATTCTAGAAGCCCCTAGAGTTGTCCTAGGCTGACTATAATATCCCAGGCTTCAAAGCAGGGTGACTGTGTCTCTCGCGGAAGTCCCCCACAAGCGAAGACGGGGTCGCAGGGTGGTGTGTGGCAGTAGAAACTCAAGGTGACATTGGGGCAGGCAGAAGGGGGAAGCGACCAGACAGGAGGCAATGCTGGGAGCCTCCTAAGGAGGCCTCTCCCAACCCAGAAGCCACAAGGGCTGTCCCGGACAGGCTGTAATACCCCAGTACTTGGAGCAGGGTACCTGTGACTCTCATGGAATATCCATAAAAGAGACAACAGGGTGGCAAGATGGCATGAACTAGTCAGGAAAACATTAAGGAAGGCAGAGGGGAGAAGAAGCAAGACCGCATGAAGTGCTCGGAGCCTTTCAAGGAGGCCTCTCCAATGCCAGAAGCACCCAGGTGTATTCCGGACTGGCTTTCACGCCACAGGCTTTGGAGAAGGTTTCCTGTGTCTCTCCCAGCAGGCCCAAACAAGCGACAACGGGTCCACAGGGTGGCCTGAGAGGGACGCAGGGATTCAGGGGAACATGGAGGCAGGCAGAGAGGAGAAGTAGCGACACCACAGGGAATTCTAGGAGCCTCCCAATGATGACTCTTCCATCCCAGCAACCCCCAGGGCTTTACCGGCAGACTGTAAAGCCTCAGACTTAGGAACAGGATGCCTGTGTGTCTTGCAGAAGGCTCCCACAAGCGAAAACAGGGCTACAGGGTAGTGTGGGTGGATGGCAGCGACTCAGGGGTATGTCAAGGCAGAAGGTCGAGAGAACTGGTGAGACCACAGGGAATGCTGAAAGCCTATACAAGACGTCCCCAGGGCTGTCCCAGCTGGGCTGTAAAGTCACAGGCTTTGGAGAAGTATGCCTGTATCTCTTGTGGAAGGACCTCACAAGCAGAAACAGTGCCATACCGTAGGCGTCGTCGGACAACAGGGACTAAGAATGATGTTGAGGCAGAGAGAGGATAAGCGGCGAGACCGCAGTGAATGCTGGGAGCCTCCCAAGGAGGACTCTCCCATCCTAGAAGCCACCAGGACTGTTCCAGGCATTTTGAAACAAGGTGACTGTGCTTCTCACGAAAGTCTCCTACAAATGAAAATAGGGCTACAGGGTGGCATGGGCGGGCCATAGGGATTCAGGGGGACTTTAAGGCAGGTAGACGCAAGAACCGGAGAGACCACAGGGAATATTAGGAGCCTCCCAGAAAGGTCTGTCCCATCTCAGAAACCTCCAGGGCTGTCCCAATCGGTCTGTAAGTACACAGGCTTTAAAGCAGTGTGCCTGTATCTCTCGTGGAAGGCCCTCACGAGGGAAATTGGGGCCTCAGGGTGGCATGGGCAAGCAGCAGGGATTCAGGGGGAAGTAGAAGCAGGCAGAAGAGGAGAAATGACTAGACCCCAGGGAATGCTGGGATTCTCCCAAAGAGGCCTCTCCCATCCCGGAAGCTTCTGAGGCTGTCCCGGAGAGGCTGTAATGCCCAAGGCTTTGGAGCAGGGTGCCTGTTTCTCTCACGGAAATCCCCCAAAAGAGACAACGAGGCGGCAGGGTGGCGTGGGTTGGCAGCAGAAACTCCGGGACCCATTGAGTCAGGTAGGAGGAAGAAGCAGCGAGACAGCAGAGAATGCAGGAAACCTCCCAAGGAAGCCTCTCCCACCCAAGAAGCACCCAGGGGTTCCCAGGCGGGCTGGAGAGCCCCAGGCCTCAAAGCAGGGTGACTATCTCTCTCGCAGAAGGCTCCCACAAGCGGAAATGGGACTGCAGGATAGCATGGGCAGGCAGCCGGGACTCAGGGGGACGTTGAGGCAGGCAGAAGGGGAAAGCGACGAGACCACAGGGAATGCTGGGAGCCTCCCAAGGAGTTCTCTCCCATCCCAGAAGTTCTTAGAGCTGTCCCGGACGTTCTGACAAGCTTCAGATTTTGAAGCAGTGTGGCTGTGTCTTTAGCAAAAGGCTCCCACTAGCAAAAATGGGGGCGTTGGGTGGCGTGGGTGGGCAGCAGGGACTCAGGGGATGTTGAGGCAGGCAGAGTGGAAGAGAGGCGAGACCGAAGGGAATGCTGGAACTCTCCCAAGTACACCTCTCACATCCCAGAAGCCCTGAGGGCTGTCTCTAATGGGCTGCAATTCTCCAGGCTTTAGAGCAGGGTGCCTGTGCCTCTCGTGGAAGAACCTCAAAAGAGACAATGGGGCGGTAGGGTGGCATGGGCAGTCTGCAGGGACTCAGAAAGATGCTGAGGTAGACACAGAAAACAAGAGGTGGGAAGGCAGGTAATGCTAGGAGCCTCCCAAGGAGGCCTCTTTCATCTCAGAAGCTCCCAGGAGCCTCCCAGGCAGGTTGTAAAGTCCCAGGCTTTGCAACAAAGTACCTGTGTCTCTCGTGGGAAGCCCCCACATGCAATAACAGGGACATAGGGTGGCATGAGCAAGCCGCAGGGTCTCAACAAGACGTTGAGGCAGGCAGAGGGGAGAGTTGATGACACAGCAGAGAATGCTGGGCGCCTCTCTATAGGGGCTCTCGCATCCCCAGAAGCTCCACGACTGTCCCGGGAGGGCTGCAAAGCACCAGGCTTTGGAGGAGGGTGCCTGTGTCTCTCTCGGAAAACCTCCACAAGCAAAACCAGGGCGACAAGGTGGCATGGGTGGGCCACAGGAAATCATGGGGACATTGAGGTAGGCAGAAGGGAGAAGCAACAAGACCACAGAAAATGCAGGGAGACTTCCAAGAAGGCCTCTCCCATCCCAGAAGCCCCCAGGGCTGTCCTGGCCTGGCTGTATTGCCCCAGGCTTTGGAGCAGGGTGCCTGTGACTCTCGTGGAAGGCCTCCACAAGCAAAAACAGGGCCTCATGTTGGCATGGGCGGGCAGCAGGGACTGAATGTGACATTGAGGCAAGTAGAGGGGAGAAGCGGTGAGACTCTGGGAATGCTAAGAGCCTCCCAAGGAGGCCTCTCCTATCCCACAAGCCCCCAGAACTGTTCCAGGTGTGATGTAATGCTTCAGATTTTGAAGAAGGGTACCTGTGTTTTTAGCGGAAGGCCCCCACTGGTGATAGTTGGGCCATAGGGTGGCATGGGCGGCTCACAGAGACTCAGGGGGACATTGAGCCAGGCAGAGGGGAGAAGCGTCAAGACCTCGGAGAATGCTGGGAGTGAAAGAGTGGCCTGCCCCTCCCCCCACCTGTGGGTATATCTCATCAGGTGGGACAAGAGACTGAGAAAAGAAATAATACACAGCGACAAAGTATAGAGAAACAACAGTGGGACCAGGAGACTGATACTCAACATACCAAGGACCTGCACTGGCACAGGTCTCTGAGTTCCCTCAGTTTTTATTGATGATTATTTTCAGTATCTCAGCAAGAGGAATGCGGTAGGAGAGCAGGGTGATAATAGGGAGAAGGTCAGCAAGAAAACATGTAAGCAAAAGAATCTATGTCATAATTAAGTTCAAGGGGAAGTACTATGCCTGGATATGCATGTAGGCCAGATTTATGGTTCTCTCTGCCTAAACATCTCAGTGGAGTAAAGGGTAACAAAGCAGCATTGCTGCCAACGTGTCTCGCCACCCACCATAGGGCAGTTTTTCTCCTATCTCAGAATTGAACAAATGTAAAATCAGGTTTTATACTGAGACATTCAGTTCCCAGGGGCAGACAGGAGACAGTGGCCTTCCACTATCTCACTGCAAGAAGCTTTCCTCTTTTACTAATCCAACTCAGCACAGACGATTTATGGGTGTCGGGCTGGGGTACAGTCAGGTCTTTCTCATCCCACGAGGCCATATTCCAGACTATCACATGGGGAGAAACCTTGGACAATACCCGACTTTCCAAGACAACGGTCCCTGAGGCTTTTAGCAGTGCATTGTGCCCCTAGTTCATTGAGACTAGAGAATGGTGATGACTTTTACCAAGCATACTGTTTGTAAACATTTTGTTAACCAGGCGTGTCCTGCACAGCCCTAGATCCCTTAAACCTTGATTCCAAACAACACATGTTTCTGTGAGCACAAGTTTGGGGCAAACAGACTGGGGCAAAGTGGCTGGGGCAAAGATACAAATTAACAGCATCTCAGCAAAGCAATTTTTCAAGGTACAGGTCAAAATGCAATTTATTATGTGTTCCCTTTCTACATAGACACAGTAACAGTCTGATCTTTCTTTCTTTTCCCTACATGGGAGCATCCCAAGGAGGCCTCTCCTATCCCAAAAGCCCCCAGGACTGTCCCAGGCCTGCCGTAAAGCCTAAGGCTTTGGAGCAGGGTGCCTGTGGCTCTTGTTGCAAGCCCTCACAAGCGAAAACGGGGTGGTAGGGTGGTGTGGGTGCGCCACAAAGTCTCAGCGGTACCTTGAAGCAGGAAGACGAAAGAGTAGGGAATACTGGGAGCCTCCTTAAAAGGCCTCTCCTATCCCAGAATCCCCCAGGGTTTTCCCTGGCAGGCTGTAAACACCAGTCTTTGGACCAGGGTGCCCGTGCCTCTTGTGGAAGACCACCAAAAGAAACAATGAGGCACAGGGTGGCATACGCAGGCCTCAGGGACACGTGAGAACATTGAGGTAGGCAGAGGGAAAAAGTTGTGAGACTGCGGGGAATGCTCGGAGCCTCCCAAGAGGACACTCCCGTCCCAAAAGCTTTCTGAGACATTTCAGGCAACCTGTAAAGCCCTAGGATTTGAAGCATGGTGCTTGTGTATCTCAAAAAAGGCTCCCGCAAACAAAAACGGGGCCACAGGTTGGTGTGGACGGCCACAAGGACTCAGAGGGACATTGAGGCAGGCAGACGGGATAACTGGCGAGAAAGCAGGAAATGCTGGTATCCCCCCCAAAAGGCCTCTCCCATTCCAGAAGCCCCCAGGGCTATCCTAGGCATGCTAGAAAGCCCCAGTCTTCGAAGCAGGGTGCCTGTGTCTCTCTCAGAAGGCCCCCACAAGCAAAAACGGGGTCGCAGGGTAGCGTGGGCAGGTGGCAGGGACTCAAGGTGATGTTGAGGCAGGCAGAGCGGGGGAAGCGATGAGACTGCAGTGATTGCTGGGAGCCTTCCAAGGAGTCCTCTCCTATACCCGAAGCCCCCAGGACTGTTCCTGGAGGGCTGCAAAGCCCCAGGCTAAGTAATAGGGTGCCTGCGTCTCTCACTAAAGGCTCTCACAAAAGGCAGTGCAGGGAGCATCCCAGAAAAACCTCTCTTATCCTCGAAGCCCCCAGGGCTGTCCCGGGCGGGTGTAAAGCCCCAGGCTTGGAAGCAGGAGGCCAGTGCCTCTCGAAAAGGCCCCCATAAGCGAAAACGTGGCCACATGGTGGCGTGAGCAGTTGGCAGGGACTCAGTGTGATGATGAGGCAGGCAGAGGAGAGTAGCTGTGAGACAGCAGGGAATGCTGGAAATATCCAGATAAGGTCTCTCCCATCCCTGAAGCCACAGGACTGCCCGTGGCTGCCGTAAAACTTGAGGTTTTGAGGCAGGGTGCCCGTGTCTCCAGCAGAAGGCCCCCAATAGTGAAAGCGAAGCCATAGCATAGCGTGGGCAGGCCACAGAGACTCAATGGGACATTGAGCCAGGCAGAGGAAAGAAGCACGTAGACTGCAGGGAATGCTGAGGACATTCCAAGGAGGCCTTTCCCATTCCAGAAGTCCCCAGTGCTCTCTGCGGTGTGCTCTAAAGCCCCAGGCTTTGTAACAAAGAGCCTGTGTCTCTCATGAAAAGCCCCCACAAGCAAAATGGGGCCTTAGGGTGAACTGGACGGCCGCTGGGACTCAGGAGAACATCGAGACAAGCAGAAGGGAGAACCAGAGAGACTGCAGGGAATGCTGGGAGCCACCCCAAAAGGCCTCTCCCATACCAGAAGTCCCCAGAGGTGTCCCAGGAGGGTTGTAAAGCCCCAGGATTTGGAGAAGGGTGCCTGTATCTTTCACAGAAGGCCCTCACAAGCGAAAACGAGGCCACACGGTGGCGTGGGCAGGCGGCAGGGACTCAGGGTGACATTAGGCAGGAAAGGGAAGAAGCGGCAAGACCGCAGGGAATGCTGGAAGCATCCTAAGGAGGCCTCTTCCATCCCAGAAGTCACCAGGACTATCCCACACTTTCTGTAAAGCTTCAGGTTTCGAAGTAGGGTGACTGTGTCTCTAGTGGAAGCCCCCATTAGCAAAAAACGAGTCTGTAGCGTGGCGTGGGTTGGGCACAGAGACTCAGGGGATATTGAGGCTGGCAAAGTGGAGAAGCGGTGAGACCACAGGGAATGCTGGCAGCCTCTGAAGGAGGCCTCTCCCATCCCAGAAGCTCCCAGGGCTGTCCTGATCAGGCTGTAATGCCCCAGGCTTTGGAGAAGGAAGCCTGTGCCTCTCGTGGAAGACACCAAAAAGTGACAAGGCAGCAGCAGGCTGGCATGGGCGTGCTGCAAGGATTCAGGAGAACTTTGAGGAAGGCAGAGACGAGAAGCCACGAGACTGCAGGGAATGCTGGGAGCCTTCCAAAGAGGCCTGTTCCATCCCAAAGGCCTCAGTGCTGTCCCAGACAGGTTTAAAAGCCTTAAACTTTGAAGCAGGGTGCCTAGGTCTCTTTTATAAGGCCCCCAAAAGCGAAAATGGGGCCACAGGTGGCGCGAGCGAGTGGCAGAGACTCAGGGTGACACTGAGGAAGATAGAGAAGAGAAGCGGCAAGACCGCAGGGAATGCTGGGAGCCTCCCAAGAAGGCCTCTCCCATCCCTGAAGCCCCAGGATTGTTCTAGGCATGATGTAAAGCTTCAGGTTTTGAAGCAGGGTGCCCGTGTCTTTAGAAGAAGGTCCCCATTAGCAATAACGGGGCCATAGGGTGGAGTGGGTGGGCCACAGGGACTCAGAGGGATGTTGAGGCAGGCGGAGAGGAGAAGCATTGAAACCACAAGGAATGCTGGGAGCATCCCAAGGACGACTCTTTCATCCCAGAAGCCCCCAGGGCTATCCTAAGCCTGCCATAAAGCCCCCATAAATGAAATTGGGGCTGTAAGGTGGCATGGGCGGGACACAAAGACTCGGGGACATTGAGGCAGGAAGAAGGGAGACACGTCGAAACAGCAGAGAATGCTGGGAGCCTCTTTAAAAGGCCGCTCCCGTTTCATTCGCCCTCAGGCATGTCCCGGGCAGGCTGTAAAGAACCTGGCTTTGGACCAGGGTGCCTGTGTGTCTTGCGGAAGGCCTCCATGAACAAAAACGGGGCCGCATGGTGGTGTGGGTAGGCCGTAGAGACTCACGGGGACATTGAGGCAGGCAGAGGAAAGAAGCAGCAAGATCGCAAGGAATGCTAGGAGCCTTCGAAGAAGATTCTCCCATTCCAGAAGCCCCCTGGTCTGTCCCAGGCAGACTGTAAAACCCCAGGCTTCCAAGCATGGTGACTGCGTATCTCGCAAAAGCCTCCCACAAATGAAAAGGGGGCCGCAGGTTGGCGTGGGCGGGCCGCAGTTTCTTAGGGGGACGATGAGGCAGGCAGGGAAGAGAAGTGGTGAGACAGCAGGGAATGCCGGGAGCCTCCCAGGAAGGCGTCTCCCATCCAAGAAGCCTCAGGGCTGTCCCGGGCGGGCTGCAAAGCCACAGGCTTTGGAGCAGGGTGCCTGTGTCTCTTGTGGAAGGCCCCCACAAGAGAAAACTATGTTGCCTGGTGGAGTGGGCAGGCAGCAAGAACCCAGGGGGACATTGAAGCAGACAGAGTGGAGAAGCAGCAAGACCCGAGGGAATGCTCAGAGTCTCCCAAAGAGGCCTCTTTCATGGCAGAAGCTCCTGGGCTGTCCCGGGGTGTCTGTAAGGCCCCAGGCTTAAGAGCAGGGTGCCTTTATCTCTCGCGAAAGGCCTCCAAAAGCGAAAAATGGGCCACAGGGTGACATGGGAATGCCACAGAGACTCATGGGGATATTGAGGCAGGGCGAGGGGAGAAGCACTGAGACTGCGGGGAATTCAGGGAGCCTCCCAAAGAGGCCTCTCCCATCCCAGAAGCCCCCAGGGCTGTCCCAGGCGGGCTGTAAAAACCCAGGCTTTGGAGCAGGGCGCCTGTGTCTCTCGTGGAAGGCCCCCAGAAGTGAAAATGATGTCGCAAGGTGGTGTGGGCGGGTCGAAAGGATTCAGGGGGATATTGAGGTAGGCAAAGGGGATAAGCAGTGAGACCTCAGTGAATGCTGTGAACCCTCCAAGGAGGCCTATTTAATCCCAGAAGCCCCCAGGGCTGTACCTGGTGAGTTGTAAAGCTCCAGGCCTTTCAGTAAAGTGTCTGTGTCCCTCAATGAAGGATCGCACAAGTGAAAAGGGGGCCACAGGATGTTGTGGGCAGGCCTGATGGACTCAGGGGTTTGTTTGGGCAGGCAGACGGGAGAATCGGGGAGACCACAGGGAACGTAGAAAGTTTCCCAAGGAGGCCTCTTCCATACCCGAAGCCCCCAAGGCAGTCTTGGGTGGACTGTAAAGCCCCAGGGTTTGGAGCAGGATGCTTCTGTCTCTTGTGGAAGTCCCGTACAAAGGAAAACGGGGAACAGGGTGCTGTGGGTGGGCCGCAGGGACTCAGGGAGACGTTTAGGCAGACAGAGGGCAGAAGTGGCAAGACCGCAGGGAATGCTGGGAGCCTCCCACGGCCCCACCTCCCATCCCAGAAGCCCCCAGGGCTGTCCCAGGCAGGCTATAAAGCCCCAGGCTTTGGAGCAGTGTGAAAGTGTCTCTCGAGGAAAGCCTCCAGGAGCAAAAAAAAATGGCAGCAGGGTGGCGTGGGCAGGCTACAGTTACTCAGTGGATGATGACACAGGAAGTGAAGAGAATCAGCGAGACCGCAAGAAGTGCTGGTAGCCTTTCAAGAAGACCTCTCCCATTCAATTATACCCCAGGGTCCCCACAAGCAAAAACAGGGCCGCTGTGTGCAGTGGGTACGGGGCAGGGTCTCCGGGGGTCGTTGAGGCAGGCAGACGGGTGAAGCTTATCACAGAAGCCCCCAGGGCTCTCCCAGGAGGACTGTGAAATCCCAGGCCATGGAGTAGGGTGCCTGTGTTTATTGGGGAAGGCTCCCACAAACAAAAACGGAACCACAGGGTGGGATGGGCGGGTAAGAAAGACTCAAGGAAACGTTGAGGCAGGCAGAGGGGAGAAGCAGCGAGACTGCAGGGAATGCTTGAAGCCTCCCAAGAAGACCTCTCCCTTCACAGAAGCTCCCACTCCTCTCCTGGTCGGGCTGTAAAGCATCATGCTTTGCAGTAGAATGCCTGTGTCTCTCGCGAAAGTCCCTCATGTGCGAAAAAGGGGCTGCAGGGTGCTGTGGGATTGCAGCAGTGACTCAGGAAGACGTTGAGTCGGACAGAAGGAAGAAGCGGTGAGACTGCAGGGAATACTGGGAACCTTCCAAAAAGGCCTCTTTCATCCCAAAATCCCCCCAGGGCTTTTCCGAGCCAGCTGTAAAACCCCAGGCTTTAGAGTAGGGAGCCTGTGTCTGTTGCGAATGGCCCCCAAAAGCGAAAACTGGGCGACAGGGTGGCATGGTCGGGCCTCAGGGACTCGAGGATGTTGAGGCATGCGGAAGGAAGAAGTGGCGAGATCGCAGGGAATGCTGGGAGCCTCCCAAAGAGACCTCTTTCATCCCAGATGCCACCAAGGCTGACCTGGGAGGGTTGTAAAGCACCAGGTTTGGGAGCAGGGTCCCTGTGTCTCTCGTGGAAGACCCCCAAAAGTGAAAACAGTGCCGCAGCGTGTCATGGGTGGGTCGCAGGGACTCAGGGGGACGTTAAGGCAGGTAAAACGGAGAAGCGATGAGACTGCAGGGAATGCTGGAAGCCTTCCAAGGAGGCCGCTCCCATGCTGGAAGCCCCCAGGGCTGTCCCGAGCTGGCTGAAGTGCCCCAGGATTTGGATCAGGATTCCTGTGTCTCTCGCGGAAGGCCCTCACGAGCGAAAACGTGGTCGCAGTGTGGCGTGGGCGGGTGGCAGCGACTCAAAAGAACGTTGAGGCAGGCAGAAAGGAGAAGCCGCAAGACCGCAATGAATGCTGTGAGCCTCTGTAGCAGGCATCTCCCATTCTAGAATCCCCCAGAGCTGTCCCTGGCGAGTTTTAAAGCCCCAGACTTTTGAGCAGTGTGCCTATGTCTCTCGCGGAAGGCCACTACAAGTGAAAACGGGGCCGCAGGGTGGCGTGGGCAAGCCGCAGAGAGTCAAAGGGACGTAGAGGCAGAGAGACGGGAAAAAAAGGCGAGACCACAGGAAATGCCGGGAGCCCCCCCAAAACTGCTCTCCCATTTCAGAAGTTCCAAGGACTGTCCTGGGCGGGCGGTAAAGTCCCAGGCTTTGGAAAAGGCTGACTGTCTCTTGCGAAAGTCCCTACAAGCGAAAACGGGGCTGCAGGGTAGCGTGGGCGGGCGGAAGGGACTCTGTGGGACTTTGAAGCAGGCAGAGAGGAGACAGCAGGAAATGCTGGGAGCCTCCCAAAAATCCCTCTCCCATTTCAGAAGTTGCCAAGGCTGTCCCTGGTGAGCAGTAAAGCCCCAGGCATTGCAATATGGTGCCTGTGTCTCTCGCGGTAGGACCCCGCAAGCGAAAACAAGGCAGCAATATGTCGTGGGTGGGCGACAGAGAATCGGGTGAACGTTGAGTCAGGCAGAAGAGAGAAGCGGCGAGAGAGCAGGGAATGCTGGGATCCACCCAAGGAGGCCCCTCCCATACCAGAAGCCTCCAGAGATTTTCCAGGCGGGTAGTAAAGCCTTACTCTTTGGAACAGGGTGCCTGTGTCTCTCGCGGAAGTCCCCCACAAGCAGAAACAGGGCCGCGGGGTGACATGAGTGTGCAACAGGGACTCAGCGGGACGCTGAGACAGGCAGAGGGGAGAAGCGGCGAGACTGCAGGGAATGCTGGGAGCCTCCCAAGGAAGCCTCTTTCATTCCAGAAGAACCAGGGATGTCCGGGGCGAGAAGTAAAGACCCAGGCTTTGGAGCAAGGTGCCTATGTCTCTCGCGGAAGGCCCCCCAAAATAAAAATGGGGCCGCAATGTGTCGTGGGCGGGGCGTAGCGACTCAAGCTGACGTTTAGGCAAGCAAAGGGAAGAAGCGGCAAGACTGCAGGGAATGCTGGGATTCTCCCCAAAAGCCCCCTCCCATCCTGGAAGTTCCCAGGTGCCTGTGACTGTCGCGGAAGACCTCCATAAGCAAAATCAAGGCCGCAGTGGGGCGTGGGCGGGCGACAGGGACACAGAGGGACATTGAGGCAGGCAGGGAAGAGATGGGAGAGAAGTGGTGAGACAGCAGGGAGTGCTGGGAGCCTCCCAAGGACAACTCTTCTATCCCAGAAAGTCTCCAGGGCTTTCCCAGGAGGGATGTAAAGCCACAAGCTTTGGAGTAGGGTGCCTGTGTCTGTCGCGGAAGTCCCCCTGGGTGGCGTGGGCTGGTCGCAGGGACTCAGGGCGATGTAGAGGCAGGCAGGGAGGAGAAGCAGGGAGACTGCAGGGAATGCTGGGAGCCTGCCAAAGAGGCTTCTTTCATCACAGAAGCCCCCAGGGCTGATCCTGGCGGGCTGTAACATCCCAGGCTTTAGAGCAAAGTGCCTGTGTCTCTTGCGGAAGGCACCCACAGCAAAAACAGGGCCACAGTGTGGCGTGGCCGGGATGCAGGGACTCAGGGGGATGTTGAATCAGGCAGAGAGGAGAAGTAGCAAGACCGCAGGGAATATTGGGAGCCTCCTAAAGAGGCCACTCCCATACCAGAAGCCCCCAGAGTGGAACCAAACGGGTTTTAAAGCCCAGGTTTGGACCAGTGTGACTGTGCCCCTCTGGGAAGGCACCCATAAGCAAAAATGGGCCGGCAGGGTTGCATAGGTGGCCGACAAGGTCTCATGGGGACATTGAGGCAGGCAGAGGGGATAAGCGGCAAAATGGCTGGGAATGCTTTGTGCCTTCCAAGGAGGCCTCTCCCATCTCAGAAGACCCTAGAGCTGTCCCAAGCGGGCTGTAAAGCCCCAGGCTTTGGAGCAGGGTGCCTATATCTCTGGGGAATGACCCCATAAGCGAAAAAGGAGCCGCAAAGTGGTGTTGGCGGGCCGCAAGGACTCAGGAAGACGTTAAATTAGGCAGAGGGGAGAAGCGGCGAAATCACTGGGAGTGCTGGGAGCCTCTCAAGGAGGCCTCTCCCATCCCAGAAGACCCCTGGGCTTACCTGGGCGGGCTTTGGAGGGTGCCAGTGTCTTTCACGGAAGGCCCCCACAAGCGAAAACGGGGACGTAGAGTGTCATTGGCGGTCCTCAGTGACTCAGTGGGACTTTGAGCCAGGCAGAGGGGAAAAGCGGCAAGAACACAGGGAATGCTGGGAGCCTTCCAAAGAGGCTTCTTTCATCAAGGAAGCCCCCAGGGCTGGCCCTGGCGGGCTGTAAAGCCCCAGGATTTGGAGCAGGTTGCCTGTATCTTTCACAGAATGCCCTGACAAGCGAAAATGAGATCACAAATTGGGGTGGGCTGGCCACAGGGACTCATGGGGATGTTGTGAATGGTAGAAGGGAGAAGCAGTGAGAAAACAGGGAATGCCGGGAGCCTTCCAAGGCAGCCTCTTTCATCCAAGAAGACCCCAGCTTGTCTGGGGCATGTTGTAATGTTCCAAGGTTTGGAGCAGCATGCCTGTGTCTCTTGTGGAACGCCCCCAGAAGCAAAACAGGGCCGCAAGTGCGCTTGGGAGGGCCTCTAGGACTCAGAAGGATGTTGAGGCAAGCTGATGGGAGTAGCAGCGAGACCGCAGGGAATGATAGGAACCTCCAAAGGAGGCCTGTTCCATCCCAGAAGCCCCCTGGGCTGTTCCAGGCATTGGGTAAAGCCCCAGGCTTTGGAGCAGGGTGGCTGTGTCTCTTGGGGAAGGCCCCGTCAATTGAAAACGGGGCTGCAGGGTGGCCTGGGTGGGCCGTAGGGACTCGGGGACATTGAGGCAGGCCAAGGGGAGAAGCGACGAGATCACAGGGAATACTGGGAGCCTCCCAAGGAGGTCTGTCCCATCCCAGTAGCCTCCAGTGCTGTTCTAGGCAGGCCGTAAAGCCCCAGGCTTTAGAGCAGGTGGTCAGTGTCTCTTGCGAAAGGCCCGTAGAAGCGAAAACGGGATCGCAGTATGGCGTTGGCGGACCACAGGTACTCATGGGTATGATCAAGATGGCAGAGGGGAGAAGGGGCGGGACTGCAGGAAATTCTGGGCGCCTCCAAAGATCCCCTCTCCCATCACAGAAGCCCCCAGGGCTGTCCTGGGAGGGATTTAAAACTTCAGGCTTTGCAGCAGGGTGCCTATGTCTTTCGTAGAAGACCCCCACAAGTGAAGACTTGGCTGCAGAATGGCTTTAGAGGGAGGAAGTAACTCAGGACGTTGAAGCAGGCAGTGGGGAAAAGCGGCGATACAGTGGGGAATGCTGGGAGCCTAGGGAAAAAGGCCTCTTTCATCCCAGAAGCCTCAAGGGCTGTCCTGGGGACTGTAAAGCCCCAGGCTTTGGAGTAGGGTTCCCGTGTCTCTCACGGAAGGCCCTGGAAGCAAATCCGGGACCACAGGTTAGAGTGGGTGGGCCACAGTAACTCAGAGGGACATTGCGGCAGGCAGAGGGGAGAAGCAGCGAGACCGCAGCCATTGCTGGGAGCCTCCAAAAAAGGCCTCTTCCAACTCAGAAGCCCCCAGAACTGTTTGGGGCAGGCTCTAAAGCCCGAGACTTTGGAGCAGGGTTCCTGTGTCTTTCGCAGAACTCCTTGACAAGCGAAAACGGGTTCACAGGGTGGCGTGGGCAAGCTGCAGAGACTCATGCGGACATTCTGAGAGGTAGGGGAAGAAGTGGTGAGATAATAGGGAATGCTGGGATCCTCCCAAAGAGGCCTCCCCCATCCCACAAGCCCCCAGGTTTGTCCTGGGTGGGTTGTAACGTCTGAGGCTTTGGAGCAGGGTGCTTGTGTCTCTTGTGGAAGGACCCCGCAAAAGTAAATGGGGCTATGCACTGGCGTGGGAGGGCCGCAGTGACTCAGGGGGACGTTGAGGCAGGCCAAGGAGAGAAGCGGCGAGACATCAGGGGATGCTGAGAGCCTCCCAAGGAGAACTCTCTCATACCAGAATGCTCCAGGGCTGCCCTGGGCGGACTGTAAACTTCCAGGTTTTGGAGCAGGGTGCCTGAGGCAGGCAAAGGGTTGACACAGTGAGAACGCAGGAACTGTTAGGAGCCTCCCACGAAGGCCTCTCCCATTTTAGAAGCCCGGAGGCTGTCTTGCGCGGGCTGTAAAGCCCCAGGCTTTAAAGGTCAGGGTGACTGTCTCTCGTGGAAGGCACCCACAAGCGGAAACGGCGATGCAGAACGGCGTTGGTTGGCCGCTGGGACTCAGGGGGACTTTGAGGCTGGTAGAGGGAAGAAGTGGCGACATCACAGGAAATGCTGGGAGCCTCCCAAGGAGGCCTCTCCCACCCCAGAAGCACCAGGGTTCTCCCGGGCAAGCTGTAAACTTCATGCATTGAATCAGGGTGACTGTGTCTCTCTCAGAAGGCCCCCACAGCAAAAACGGGGTCACAGGGTGTCGTGGGTGGGTGGCAGAGACAAAGGGGTATATTGAAGTAGGCAGAGGAGAGAAGCGGGGAGACAGCTGGGAGCCTCAAAAGGAGACTTCTCCTATCCCAGAAGACCCCGCGGCTATACCAGGCGGATTGTTAAACCCCAGGCTGTGGAGCAGGGTGCCTCTCTCTGAAGACCCCCACAAGTGAAAATGGGACCGCAAAGTGGGGTGGGCCATTCACAGGGACTCAGGAGGACCTTGAGGTAGGAAGAGGGGAGATGTGGAAGAACGTAGGGAATTCTGGAAGCATCCCAAAGATGCCTCTCCCATCCCAGAAGCCCCCAGGACTGTCTTGCGCGGGTTGTAAAGCCCCAGGCTTTGGAGCAGGGAGACTGTGCCTCTTGCAGAAGGCCCTTACACGTGAAAACTGGGCCGCAGGGTAGCGTGAACGGGCTGCAAGGACTAAGGGGGACAATGAGGCAGGCATAGAAAAGAAGTGACGAGATCGCAGGGAATGCTGGGAACCTCCCAAAAAGGCCGCTCCCATCCCAGAAGCCCCAAGGGCCATCCATGGCGGACTGTAAAGTTCTAGGCTTTGGAGAATGGTGCCTGTGTCTCTCGAGAAAGGACCCCAAAAGTGAAAACAGAGTCACAGTTTGGCGTGTGAAAGCTGCATGGACTCGGGAACGTTGAGGCAGGCAGAGGGGAGAAGCAGTGAGACCGAAGGGAATGTTGGGGGCCTCCAATAAAACCTCTCCCATCCCAGAAGCTACCAGTGCTGTCCCGGGCGGGTTGTAAAGCCCCAGGCATTGAAGCAGGTTGCCTATGTCTTTCGTAAAAGGCCCCACAAGCGAATACGTGGACGCTGGGTGGCGTGCGTGGGCCGCAGAAACTGAGCAGGACGTTGAGGCTTGCAGTGCAAAGATGCTACAAGACTACCCGGTATGCTGGGAGCCTCCCATGGAGGTCCCTCCCAACCCATGAGTACCCAGGGCTATCTTTGGCGAGCTGTAAAGCCCCAGGCTTTGGAACAAGGTGGCCGTATCTCTCATAGAAGAACCCCCCACGTGAATACATGGCCGCAAGGTGCGGTGGGTGGGCCACAGGGACACAGGGGGAAGTTGAGGCAATCACAGGGAAGAAGTGGTGAGATGGCAGGGAAGGCTGGGAGCCTCCCATGGATGCCCCACCCATCCCAGAAGCTCCCAGGGCTGTTCCGAGCGGGGCTGCAAAGCCCCAGGTTATGGAGCAGGGTACCTGTGTCTCTCGTGGAAAACCCCCACATGCAAAAACGGTGTGGTGTGGTGTGGGCTGTTTCTATGGATTCAGGGCAGTGGGGAGAAGTGGTGAGACCGCAGGGAACGCTGTGAGCCTTCCAAGGAGGCCTCTCCCATCCCAGGAGCCTCCAGGGCTTTCTCAGGCAGGTTGTAATGCCCCAGGCTTTGGAGCAGGGTGCTTATGTCTCTGGCGAGAGGCACCCACAAGCAAAAACGGGGAGGCAGGGTGGTCTAGGAGGGCCGCAGGGACTCACAAGGATGTTAAGGCAGGCAGACTGGAGAAGCAGAGAGACCACAGGGAATACTGGGTGCCTCCCAAGCATGCCTCTACCTTTTCAGAAGCTTCCAGGGCTGTCTCGTACGGGCTGTAAAGCCCCAGGCATTGGAGCAGGTTGCCTGTGTCTCTCGCAGAAGGTCCCCATAAGCAAAAATGGGGCCGCAAGTTGGCGTGGGTGGCCCACAGGGATTCAGGGGGACATTGAGGCAGGAAGAGGGGAGAAGCGGTGAGACCACAGGGAATGCTGGGAGCCTCCTAAAAAGGCCTCTCCCATCACAGAAGCCCCCAGGTCTGTCCTGGGTGGGCTGTAAAGCCCCAGGGTTTGGAGAGGGGTGCCTGTATCTCTAGCAGAAGACCCCCACAAGCCAAAACGAAGTTGCAGGGTGGCCTGGGCGGGCCGCAGTGACTCAGGTAGACGATGAGGCAGGCAGATGGGAGAAATGTCAAGACTGCAAGGAATGCTGGGAGTCTCCCAAGGAGGCATTTCTCATCCCAGAAGCCCCCAAGGCAGTCCTGGGCTGGAGGGGGGGGTTTTAGCAGGTTGCCTGTGCCTCTGTCGGAAGGACCCCACAAGTGAAAATGGGACCACAGGGTGGTGTGAGTGGTCGCCAGAAACTGGGTGACATTGAGGTAGGCAGAGGGTATAAGCGTCAAGACCACTGGAAATTCTGGGAGCCTCTTAAGGAAGCCTCTCCCATCCCAGAAGCCTTCAGTGCTACCCCAGGTGGGTTACAATGCCCCCGGGTTTGCAGTACGGTGCCTGTGTTTCTTGCGGAATGCCCCCATACGCAAAAACGGGATCGCAGGGTGGCGTGGGCGAACCACAGGGACTCATGGGGACGTTGAGGCAGTCAGCGGGGAGAAGCCGCGAGACCACATGGAATGCTAGGATTCTCCCATAGAGGCCTCTCCCATCTCAGAAGATTCCAGGGTGTCTCGGGTGAGCTTAAAGCCCCAGGATTTGGAGCACAATGGCTGTGTCTCTCACCAAAGGCACCCACTAGCAAAAATGGGGCTACAGGGTAGCGTGGCCGGATGGCAGGGACTCAGGGTGATATTGAGACAGGCAGAGTAGAGAAGAGGCCAGACAGCGGATAACACTGGGAGCCTCCCAAGAAGGCTTCTCCCACCCCAGAAATCAAAGGGCTATCTGTCCCGGGCTGTAAAGTCCCAGGTTTTGGAGCAGGATGCCTGTGTCTCTTGGGGAAGGCACCAACAAGCAGAAATGGGGCAGCACGTTGGCGTGGGCAGGCAGCAGACATTGAGGTTGAAGGAGACACAGGGTTGAAGAGGGGAGAACGCAGGGAATGCTGGGAGCCTCCCAAGGAGGCCTCTCACATTTCAGAAGCCAGCCGGCAGGCTGTCTTGCGCAGGCTGTACAGCCCCAGGCTTTGGAGCAAGAGGACTGTGTCTGTCGCGAAAGGCACCCACAAGTGAAAACGGTGACGCACGGTGTTGTAGACGGGCCGCTGGGACTCAGGGGGAAGTTGTAGCAGACAGTGGGTAGAAGCGGCGAGAACACAGAAAATGCTGAGAGCCTTTTAAGGAGGCCTCTCCCACCCCAGAATCCCCAGGGCTGTCCGGGGCGGGTTGTAGATACCCATGCTTTGCAGCAGGGTGTCTGTGTCTCTCTCGGAAGCCCACCACAAGCAAAAATGAGGCCACAGGGTGGCGTGGGTGGGCAACAGGGACAAAGAAGGACATTGAGGCAATCAGAGGGGAGAAGCGGCTGGACAGCAGGGAATGCTGGGATCCTCCCAAGTAGGCCTCTCCCATACCAGAAGACACCAGTGCTCTACCAGGTTGGTTGTTCAGCCCCAGGCTTTGGAGCAGCGTGCCTGTGTCTCTCACGGAAGGCCCCCACAAGCGAATACACAGGCTGACACGGGAGGGCCGCAAGGACTCATGGGGGTGTTGAGGCAGGCTGAGGGTAGAAGTGGTGATACCTCAGGGAAAGCTGGGAATCTCCCATGGACGACTCTCCCATCCCAGAAGACTCCAAATCTGTCCCGGCCTTGCTATAAAGCACCAGGCATTGGACTGCACCTGTGTCTCTCTCAAAAGGCTTCCACAACAAAAACGGGGCCGCATTGTGGTTTGGGAGAGCTGCAGAGACTCAGGGGGACGTTTAAGCAGGCAGAGGGGAGAAGCGGAGAGACTGTGCAGAATGCTGGGAGCTCCCCAAGGAGATTTCTCTCATCCCAGAGGCCCCCAGGGCTGATATGGGTGGGCTGTAAAGCCCTAGGCTTTGAAGTACGGTGACTGTGTCTCTCGCGAAAGGCCCCTTAAGCAAAATCACGGCAAGAGTGGGGAGTGGGCAGGCCACAGGGCCTCAGGCGGATGTTGAGGCTGGCAGATGGGAGTAGAGGCAAGACCTCAGGGAATGCTGGGAGTATTCCAAGGATGCCTCTTCTATTCCGGAAGAGTCCAGGGCTGTCCCAAGCTTGGTGTAAAGCCCCAGGCTTTGGAGCAGGGTACCTGTGTGTCTCACAGAAGGCCCCCATAAGCCAAAATGGAGGCGCAGTGTGGCATGGGCGGTCCACAGAAACTCAGGGAGATGTTGAGGCAGGCATAGGGGAGAAGTAGCAACACTGCAGGCAATGCTGAAAGCCTCCCAAGAATGCCTCTTCTATCACAGAAGCCCACAGGGCTGCCCTGGGTGGGCTGTGAAGCCCCGGAATTTGAAGCAGAGTGCCTGTGATTGTCGCGGAAGGCCTCCACAAGCAAAAACTGAACCGCAGTGTTGCCTGGGCGGACTGCAGGAACTCAAGGGGATGTTGAGGCAGGCAGAGGGGAGAAGCGGAGACACTGCAGGGAATACTGGGAACCTCCCAAGGAGGCCTCGCCCATCCCAGAAGCCCCCAGGTCTCTCCCAGGTGGGCGGTAAAGCCCCAGTCGTTGGAGTAGGCTGCCTGCCTCTATCGCGGAAGGCCTTCACAAGGGATAAAGGGGCCGCAGGGAGGCGTGGGCGGGCCGCAGGGTGTCTGGGTGACGTTAAGGCAGGCAGAGAAAAGGAGCAGCGAGGCCACAGGGAAGGCTGGGAGCCTCTATAAAAGGCCTTTCCCAACCCAGAAGCTTCCAGGCAGTCCCAGGCATGCTATGAAGCCCCAGGCTTTGGAGGAGAAGGCCTGTGTTTCTTGCGGACGGCCCCACAAGCAAAAACGGATTCAGTGGGTGGTGTGGGTGAGCCACAGGATGTCAGGGGGATGTTTAGACAGGCAAAGGGGAGAAGCAGTGAGATCACAGGGAATGCTGGTTGCCTTCCCAGGAGGCCTCTTCCAACCAAGAAGCCCCCAGGGCTGTCCCAAGCGGGCTGTAAAGTCCCAGGCTTTGGAGCCGGGTGCCTGTGTCTCTCACAGAAGGCCCCCACAAGCAAAAACGGGATAACAGGGTGGCGTGGGCAGGCCACAGGAACACTGGGAGACATTGAGGCAGGCAGAGGGGAGAAGCGAGAAGCAGCGAGACTGCAGGGAATGCTGGGCGCCTCCCCAAAAGACTTCTCCTATCCCAGAAGACCCCGGGACTGCCTCGGGCAGGCTATAAAGCCCAAGGCTTTGGAGCAGGGTGCCAATGTCTCTTGTGGAAGGCCCCCAAAAGTGAAACCAAGGTCACAGGGTGGCGTGGGCAGGTCCCAGAGGCTCAGGGAGACATTGAGGCAGGCAGAGAAGAGAAGCGGTACAACGGGAAGAAATGCTGGGAACATACCAATGATGTCCCTCTTACCCCAGAAGCCCCCAGGGCTATACTGGGCCGGCTGTAATGCCCCACACATTGGAGCATAGTGCCTATGTCTTTGCAAGATGCCCCCAGAAGCAAAAACAGGGCAGCAGCGTAAAGTGTGAGGGGCGTGGGGACTCAGGGGGACATTGAGACAGGCAAATAGAAGCCGCGAAACAGCAGGGAATACTGGAAGACTCTTTAAGAGGCTGCTTCCTTCCCAGAAACGCCCAGGGCTGCTCCGGGCGGGCTATAAAGCTCCAGGTTTCTAAGCAGTTTACCTGTGTGTCTCCCGGAAGACCACCACAGACAAAAACGGACCTGCATGGTGGCGTGGGCAGGCGTCAGAGACTTGGGGGGACGTTGAGGCAGGCAGAGGGGAGAAGCAGCGAGATTGCAGGGAGTGCTGGGAGTCTCCCAAGGAGCCCACTCCCATACCAGAATCTCTCAGGGCTGTCCCGAGTGTTCTGTAAAGCCATAGGCTTTGGAGCAGGGTGCTTGTGTCACTCGCGGAGGACCCCGACAAGCAAAAACAGGGCGGCAAGGGTGGCGTGGACGGGCCTCATGGACTCAGGGTTACGTTGAGAGAAGCAGAAGGGAGAAGCGGAGAGACTGCAGGGAATGCTTGGAGCCTCCCAATAACGCCTCTTCCATCTCAGAAACCCCCAGGGCTATCTGGGGCGAGTTGTAAAGCCACAGGCTTTGGAGAATGGTGCCTTTGTCTCTACCAGAAAACCCCCACAGGCAGAAACGGTGCTACAAGTTGGCGTGAAAGGGGTGCAGGGACTTCTGGGAACGTTGAGGCAGGCAGATTGGACAAGCAGCAAGACTGCAGGGAATGCTAGGAACCTTCCAAGGAGGCCTCTCCCATTCCAGAAGCCCTCAGCACTGCCCTAGGAGAGCTGTAAAGCCTCAGACTTTGGAGCAGTGTGCCTGTGTCTCTTGCAGGAGGCCGCAAGGTGGTGCGGGCAGGCCGCAGGGACTCAGAGGGTCATTGAGGCAGGCAGCGGGGAGAAGCGGCTAGACTGCAGGGAACGCTGCGTGTCTCCCAAAAAGGCCTTCCTTATCTCAAAAACCCCGTGGCTGTCACGGACGGCCTGTAAAGTCCTTGGAGAAGGGTGACTGTTTCTATCGCGCAAGGCCCCCACAAGGGTAATTGAAGCCACAGAATGGCGTGGGGTGGCGGCAGGGACTCAGTGGGATGTTGAGGCAGGGCAAGAGGAGAAATGGAGACGCACCTGCAGGGAATATGGGAGCCTTGTAAGGAGGCCTTTCCCATCACAGAAGCCACTAAGGTTGTACCGGGAGGACTCTAAAGTCCTGGGCTTCAGGGAAGAGCTCCTGTGTCTCTCGTGGAAGGCCCCCACAAAGGAAAACGGGGACACAGGTTGTCATGGGTGGATCTCAGGGACTCAGGGGGACATTGAAGCAGGCAGAGGGGAGATGCAGCAAGACCGCAGAAAATCGGAGCCTCCCAAGGAGGCCTTTCCCATCCCAGAAGCCCCCAGATCTGTCCCGGGCAGGTTCTAAAGCCACAGGGTTTAGAGCAGACCCTGTCTCTCGTGGACGGCGCCAACAAGAGAAAACGGGGCAGCAGGGTGATGTGGGCAGGCCGCAGCCACTCAAGATGTTGGGCAGGCAGAATGGAGAAGTGGCGAGACTTCAGGGAATGCTAGGAGCATCTCAAGGAGGCCTCTCCCACCCCAGAAGCCAACGGGGCTGTCCTGGGCAGGCTGTAAAGCCCCAGGCTTTGGAGAAGGTTGCCTGTGTCTCTCGCGTTGTGCCCCCACAAGCGAAAATTGGGCCACAGGGTAATAGGGGTGGGGTGCAACGATTCAGGTGGACACTAAGACAGGCAGAGTGGAGAAGTGGCGAGACCACAGTAAACGTTTAGAGCCTTCCAAGAAGGCGTCTCCCATTCCAGATGCCCCCAGGAGCATCCCAGGAGGACTGTAAAGCTCCGGGTTTGGAACATGGTGACTGTGTCTGTCGCAGATGGACCCCCAAGCGAAAACAAGGTGGCAGGGTGTTGTGGGCAGGTGACAGGGACTAAAAGGGATGTTGAGGCAGGCAGAGCGGAGAAGTGGTAAAACTGTAGGGAATGCTGGGAGCCTCCCATAAATTCCTCTTCCATCCCAGAAGGCCCCAGAACTGCCTTGGGTGGGAGTAAAGCCCCAGGCTTTGAAGCAGTATGTCTGTGTCTCTGACTTATGGCCCCCACAAGGGAAAACGGGGCAGCAGGGTGGCAAGGGTATGCAACAGGTACTGAGGGGGAGATTGAGACAGGAACAGGGAAGAAGTGACGAGACTGCAGTTAATGCTGGGAGCCTCCCAGAGAGGCTTCTCCCATCCCAGAAACCTGCAGGGCTGTCCTGGGCAAGCTATAAAGCCCCTGGCTTTGGAGCACGTTGCCTCTGTCCCTGCAAGCAGAAAAGGGGCCAAGGAGTGGTCCAGGCAGGTCCCAGGGATTCAGGTGAATGTGGAGGCAGGCTGAGGGAAGAAGCATCGAGACAGCAGGAAATGGTGGGAGCCTCCCAAGGAGGCCTCTTCCATCCCAGAAACCCCCAGTGCTATCACAAGCAAGTTGTAAAGCTCCAGGCTTTGGAGCAACGTGGCTGTGTCTCTCGCACAAGGCCATCAAAAGTGAAAACGAAGCCAGAGTGGCGTGGGTGGGTCGCAGAGACTTAAGAAGACGTTGAAACTAGCAGAGGGGGAAGCAGCAAGACCACAGTGTAGCAGGACGAGCCGTAGACAAAACTCCTCAGACACCGGATTAAAGAAGGAAGAGGTTTTTTATTCGGCCGGGAGCGTCGGCAGACTCATGTCTTAAGAACCGAGCTCCCTGAGAAAGAAATACTTGGCCTTTTTAAAGGCTTACAACTTTAAGGGGTCCACGTGAAAGGGTCGTGATAAATCGAACAAGCGTAGGAAACGTGACTGGGGGCTACATGCATCAGCTAACAAAAAGTTTTACAATGCTTTTTTCATACAGTGTCTGGAATTTACAGATAACACAAATAGTTTAGGCCAGGAGTTGATGTTATTATTATTACTTTGTTTAACTCCTAGGGCCGGGTGGTGGGGCCAACGTTGTCTGGCTATTTATCTTACTTTTGTTTCTTTCTCTCTTTACTCCTGTCTTGTGAACTAGGCAAGGTGGGGGGAGAAGGGCAACAGGAGTAGTAGTGGTATCCTTCCTTAGCAGGAAATACTGAAACCCTCCTAGTGAGGTTCCTCCCACCCCAGAACCTTCTAGGGCTGTCCCAGGCAAGCTAGAAAGCCCAGGATTTGGAGTAGGATGCCTGTGTCTCTCGCGGAAGGCCCCCACAAGCAAAAATGGGGCTGCATGGTGACGTGAGCAGATGGCAGGCACTCAGGAGCACATTGAGGCAGGCAGAAAGGAGAAGTGGTGAGACTGCAGGGAATGCTGGGAGCCTCCCAAGGAGGCCTCTCGCACAGGAGAAGCCCCCAGGTGCGTCCCTGGGTGCTGTCAAGCCACAGGTTTCTTAGTAGGGTGTCTGTGTCTCTAGCAGAAGGCTCCCACAGGTGAAAAAGGGGCCGCAGGGTGGCGTGGTCAGCAGGGACTCAGGGAGCTGTTCTGGACAGGCTGTAAAGCCCCAGGGTTTGGAACAGAGTGACTGTGTCTACTGCGAAAGGCCACCACAAGAGAAAAGGAGGCAGCAGGGTGGTGCAGGAGGGCCGCAGGCACTCATGGGGATGATGGGGCAGGAAGAGGTGAGAAGCGGTGAGAGCATAGTTAATGCTGGGAGCATCCCAAAGAGGTCTTTCACATCCCAGAAGCCTTTAAGCCTGTCCCAAGCGGGCTGTAAAGCCCCAGGCTTTGGAGCAGGGTGCCTGTGTCTCTTGCGGAAAGTCCCCACAAGCAAAAATGGGGCTGCAGTGTGGCCAGGACGGGCGGCAGGTACTCAGGGGGATGTTGACGCAGGCAGAGAGGAAAAGCGAGGAGACTGCATGGAATGCTGGGAGCCTCCCACAAAGGCTTCTCCAATTCCAGAAGCCCTCACTGTTTTCCAGGGCATTCTGTAAAGCACCAGTCTGGTTCCGAGTGCCTGTGTCTCTCGCGGAAGGCCCCCCATAAGAGAAAACGAAGCAGCAGGGTGGCATGAGCAGGCCAACGGGACTCAGGGTGACGCTGAAACAGAGAGAAGTGGCGAGTCCGCAGAGAATGCTGGGAGCCTCCAAAAGAGGCCTCCCTCATCCCTAAATCTCCCAGTGCTATCCAAGACGGCCTGTAAAGCCCCAGGCTTTGAAGCACGGTGCCTGGGTCCCTCGTAGAAAGCACCCACAAGCGAAAACGGAGCCGCAGGGTGGCATAGATGGGCCTCAAAGACTCGGGGGATATTGCGGCAGGAAAAGGAGAGAAGCCTCAAGACTGCAGGGAATGCTTGGAGCCTCCCATAAAGGCCTCTGTTTTCCCAGAAATTCCCAGGGCTATCCCAGGTAGGATGTAAAGCCCCAGGTGTTGGAGCAGGGTACCATTTTCTCTCGTGGAAGGCCCCCACGTGCAAAAATATGGCCACAGGTTGGTGTGAGGGGGTGCCAGGGATGCAGGGCGATGTTGAGACAGGGAGAGAGGAGAATTGCCCAGACCGCTGGGAATGCTAGGAGCCTCCCAAAAAGGCCTCTCCCATCCCAGAAGCCCCCAGGTCTGTCCCAGGAGGGCAGTAAAGCACCAGACTTTGGATCAGGGTGACTGTGTCTCCCGTGGAAAGCCCCCACAAGCAAAAACGGGGTCAGAGGGTGGTCTGGGTTGACTGCTGGGAGTCGGGGGGACGTTAAGGCAGGCAGAAGTGAAAAGAGGCAAGGCCGCAGGGAATGTTGGGTGCCTCCCAAGGAGGCCTCTCCCATCCCAGAAGACTCCAGGGCTCACCTGGGCAGTTTAAAAACCCAGACTTTGGAGCATCATGCCTGTGTTTCTCCTGAAAGGCCCCTAGAAGCAAAAACGGGACCTCAGGTTGGCGTGGCGGGCGGCAGGGGCTCAGGAGGTGTTGATGCAGGCAGAGGGGAGAAGCGACTGGAGTGAAGGGAATGCTGTGAGCCTCCAAAGAGGCCTCTCCCATCCCAGAAGCCCCCAGGAGTGTTCTGAGTGGGCTCTAAAGCTCCAGGCTTTAAAGCAAGGTACTGTGTCTCTCGCAAAAGTTCCCCAGATGAGAAAATAGGGACGCAGGTTAGCGTGGGCAGGCTGCAGGGACTCAGGGGCATGTTAAGGCAGGCAGAGTGGAGAAGTGGCGAGACGGCAGGGAGTGCTGCAAACCTCCCATGGTTGACTCTCTCATCCCAGAAGCCCCCAGGGGAGTCCCAAGGGGGCTATAAAGCCCCAGCCTTTAAAGCAGGGTGCGTCTGTCTCTCGTGGAAGGCCCCCGCAAGTGACAACAGGCAGCAGCGTGGCATGGGCGGGCAGCAGAAACTCATGGGGACATGGAGACAGGCAGAGGGTTGAAGAGAATGCTGGGAGCCTCCCAGAAAGGTCTCTTTCAGACCGGAAGCTCCCAGGGCTCCTTCAGGAAAGCTGTTCATCCCCAGGCTTTGGAGCAGGGTGCCCATGTCTCTCACGGAAGGTCCCCACAAGTAAAAATGCGGCCGTACAGTGGCTTTGGCAGACCTCAGGGACTCAGAAAGAAGTTGAGGCAGGCAGAGAGGAGAAGTGGTGAGATCGAAGGGAATGCTAAGATTATCCCAAGAAAGGCTGTCCCATCCTAGAATCCCCCAGCAATGTCCCAGGCAAGATGTAAAGTTCCAGGTTTTGGATCAAGGTGCCTGTGTCTCTCATGGAAGGCCAACACAAGCGAAAATGAAGCCATTCGGTGCGTGGGAAAGCTGCAGACACTCAGGGGGATGTTGAGGTAGGCAGAGGGGAGAAGTGGTGATACTGTAGGAAATGCTGGGAGTCTCCCAAAGATGCTTGTCCATCCCAGAATCCCCCAGGGTTGTCCAGGGCGGGCTGTAAAGCCCCAGGTTTTGGAGCAGGGTGCCTGTGTCTCATGCAGAAGGCCTCGACAAGCAAACAAAATGTTGTAGGATGGCGTGGGCAAGCAACAGGTACTCAGGAAGACCTTGAGGCAGGCAGAGGAGGGAAGTGGTGAGACTGCAGGGAATGCTGGGGCCTCCTAAGGAGGCCTCTCTCATCCCAGAAACTGCCAGGGCTGTCCAGGGTGGGCTGCCTAGCCACAGACTTTGGAGCAGGATGCCTGTGTCTCCCGCAGAAGACCTCCACATGCGAAAACGGGGACACAGAATGAAGTGGGCAGGCATCAGGGACTCAGAGGAAGTTGAGGCAGGCAGAGAGGAGAAGCGGCAAGATCGAATGGAATGCTAAGAGCATCCTGAGAAAGCCTCTCCAATCCCAGAAGCCCCCAGGACTATCCCAAGAGGGCTGTAAAACCAGTCTTTGGAGCAGGGTGCCTGTGTCTCTCCCCTAAGGCCTCCTTCAGGGAGAAAATGTGGCCACAGGATGGTGTGGGCGCCCTGCAGGGACTCAGTGGGACATTGAGGCAGGCATAGAGGAAGAGCAGCGAGACCAAAGAGAATGCTGGGAGCCTCCCAAGGAGGCTTATTCCAAACCAGAAGCTCCCAAGGCTATCCCGGGTGGGATGAAAATCCTCCGGCTTTGAAGCAGGGTCCCTGTGCCTTTTGTGGAAGGAACCACAAGCAAAAATGGGGCCGCAGAGTGACATGGGCAGGCAGCAGAAACACAGAAGGACGTTGAGGCAGGTATATGGGAGAAGTGGTGAGACCGCATGGAATGCTGGGAGTCTCCCTCACCAGACTCTCCCATCCCAGAAGTCCCCACCGCTGTCACTGGCGGGCTGTGAAGCCCCAGACTTTGGAGCAAGGTGCCTCTGTCTCTTGTGGAAGGTCCCCACTCGGGAAAATAGGGCAGCTGGGTGGCTGTGCCGGCCGCAGGTACTCAGTGAGACGTTTTGGCAGGCAGAGGGGAGAAACAGCGAGACTGCAGGGAATGCTGAAAGCATCCCAAAGAGGCCTCTCACATCGCAGAAGCCCCCAGGTCTGTCCAGGGCAGAAGTAAAGCCCCAGGCTTTGGAGCAGTGTGTCTGTGTCTCTAGCACAAGGCCCCCGCAAGCAAAAATGTGACAGCAGCATGGTGTGGGTGGGCCAAAGTGACTCAGAAGGACACTGAGACAGGCAGAGCGAAAAAGTGGCTAGAGGGCTGGAAATTCTGGGAGCCTCCCAAGGTGGCCTCTCCCTTCCCAGAAGTTCCCAGGGTGTCCCAGGTGGGCTGTAATGCTCCAGACTTCGAAGCAGGGTGACTGTGTCTCTAGTAGAAAGCCTCCACTCGCAAAAATGGCGTCACAAGATGTCGTGGGCTCGCCGCAGGTACTTAGGGGGATGTGAGGCAGGCAGAGAAGAAAAGCGGCGAGACCACAAGGAATGCTGGGAGCCTCTCAAGGAGGCCTTTTTCATCCCAGAAGCCCCCAGGGCTGTCCTGAGCGGGCTGTAAAGCCACAGGATTTGGAGCAGGGTGCCTGTGATTCTCACGGAAGGCCCCCACATATGAAAACAGGGCCGCAAGTTGGCATGGCATGCCACAGCTACTGAAGGCCATGTTGAGGGAGGCAGAGGGGAGAAGTGGCGAGACTGCAGAGAATGCTGGGAGCCTCCCAAGGATGCTTGTCTTGTCCCAGAAGCCCCTAGGGGTGTTTTAGTCAGGCTCTAAAGCTCCAGGCTTTAAAGCAGGGTGATGTGTCTCTCACAGAAGTTACCCACAAGAAAAAACGGTGCCGGAGGGTTGCGTGGGCAGGGCGCAGGGACTCAGAGGGACGTTGAGGCAGTCAGAGTGAACTGGTGAGACCACAGGGCATGCTCCAAGCCCCCCAAGGACGACTCTCAAATCCCGGAAGCCCCCCAGGGTTGTCCCAAGAGGGCTGTAAAGCTCCATGCTTTTGAGCAGGGTGGCTTTGACTCTCGCAGAAGGCACCCACAAGAGAAAACGTGGCTGCAGGGTGGCATGGTCGGGTCGCAGAAACTCAGGAATACGTTCAGGCAGGCAGACGGGAAAAGCTGTGAGACCGCAGGGAATGCTGGGAGCCTCTCCCATCCCAGAAGCCCACAGGTGTGTCCCCGGTGGGCTTTAAATCCCCAGGCTTTAAAGCAGAGTGCCTATGTCTCTCGCAGAAAGCCTCTATTCAGGGGGCGTCCCTGGAGATTCTGGGGGACTCTCCAAGAGACACACAGGCACCCTGGTCCAGGGCCCGGGTCTATAGTGCCCACTCAGGGAGGGCCCTATGGATTTCTGGGAAGGAACAGGCCTCCCTGGGAAAACTCAGCACCCGCTCAGGCCTGGCCACTTCTCTCTGCCTGCCTCAAAGTCCCCCAGAGTTTCTATCCACCAACACAGGCGTGCCGAGGGCCCCGCCACCACCCGAGGGGCCCTCCGTGAGAAACACAGGAATCCTGGGCCGGAGCTCGGGGATCTAGCTCACACAAGATGGGATCTTCAGGGGTGTCTGGGAAGGGAGAGGCTTCGCTGGGATGACCCAGCACCTGTTCAGGCCTTGCCACTTCACTCTTCTGACTGCCTCAGAGTCCCCATGAGTTTCCACCAGCCGGCACATGCCTGCCTGCAGCCCCACCAATGTCTGTGGGGGCCCTCCGCAAGAGACCGTTGTCTGGGGTCAGAGCCCAGGGCTGCAGCCCAAACCTGCAGATGCCCTGGGGGCTTCTTGGATGAGAGAGGCCTCCCTGGGTCGACCCAGCATCTGCTCAGGCCACGTCGCTTCTCCCCTGTGCCTGCTTCAAGTCCCCCTGAGTTTCTGCTTGCCTGCACACGCTCGCTTGCGGTCCTGCCACCGCATATGGGGTCCTTAGTGACAGACAAAGGCACCCTGGGATGGAGCCTGGGGCTGTAATCCCGATCCGAAGGGAGCCCTGGGGGCTTCTGGGAAGGGAGCAACCTCCACGGGTTGACACTGCATCCACTAAGGCCTAATTACTTCTCCCCTCTGTATACCTCAACGTGCCCCTGAGTTTCTGCTCACCCTTACCAACCTGCCTGCGGCCCATCTACCACCCGTGGAGGCTCTCTGCAAAAGAAAGACACCCTGGGCCAGAGTCTGGGGCTCTAACCGCCATCGAGGGGCGGGGTGGGGGGGAGCTGGTGTCTTCTTGGAAAGGAGAGGCCTCATTGGGAGAACCCAGCACCTGCTCAAGTCTCGCTGATTCTCCATTCTGCCTGCCCCAAAGTCCCCTGAGTTTCTGTTTGACTGCACAGGACAGTTTGCAGCCCCGCCACTGTCGTACGTGGGGTTCCCCCGCAAGAGACACAGACCCCATGGGCCAGAGACTGAAGCTCTGTCCCTCACCCGGGGAAAGCCCTTGGGGCCTAGGGGAAGGGAGAGGCCTCCCTGGGACGACCCAGCACCTGCTCAGGCCTCGCCGCTTCTCCCCTCTGCCTGCCTCAATGTCCCCCTGAGTTTCTGCCCACCCACACAGGCCCGCATGAAGCTCCACTGCCATCTGTGAGGACCCTCAGCGAGAGACACAGTCACCCTGGGTCAGAGCAAGGGGTCCTAGTCCCCATCCGGAGAGCCGACAGGGAAGTCCGGGAATGGAGAGGCTTCCCTGGGAAAGCCCAACACCAGCTCAGGCCTCACCACTTCTTCCCTCAGCTTTCCACAATGTCCCCCTGAGTTTCTGCCCACCAACAAAGACCTGCCTGCCGCCCTGCTACCACCCAAGGGGACCCTCTGTAACAGACACATTCACCCCAGGCTGGAGCCTAGGGCTCTAGCTCACATAAAGGGAGAGCTTCAGGGAAGGGAGGGGACTTCCTGGAAGAACCCAGCATAAGTTCAGGCTTTGCTGCTTCTCCCCTCTGCCTGCCTCGATGTCCCTCTGAGTTTCTGCCTGCCTGCACGTGCCTGCCTGTGACCCCACCAATGTCTGTGGAGGCCCTCTGTGAGAGACACAGGCACCCAGGTCTGGAGTCAGGGGCTCTAACACCAACGCAGGGAATGCCCCAGGGGTTTCTGGGAAGAGAGAGGCCTTCTTGGGAGAACCCTGCACCAGCGAAGGCCTTGCCACTCAATCCCTCTGCTTACCTCAACCGGCCTGCCTGAGGCCCCACTGCTGCCCGTGGAGGCCTTTCAAGAGAAACACAGGGATCCTGGACCAGAAACTGTGGCTCTAACATCCAACTAAGGGCCACACCGGGAGCTTCTGTGAAGGGAGGAGTTTCCGTGGGATGACCCAGAGCCCGATCAGGCCTTGGAGGTTCTGACCACTGCCTGCCTCAACGTCCACCTGAATTTCTGCCTGTTTGCACAAGCCCGCCTGTGGTCCTGCCAAGGCCCATGGGCCCTCCATGAAAGACACAGGCACACTGGTACAATGCCTGAGGTTTTAGCCTCGACACGGGAGACCCCCCCCAGGGGCTTCTGGGAAAATAAAGACATCCCTGGGAGGACTAAGCAACCGCTCAGGCCTCACTGGTTTTCCCCTCTGTGGGCTTCAATGTCCCTCTTAGCTTCTGACCACCTGCACTGGCCCGTTTGTGGCCCTGCCACCATCCATGGGGGCTTCCGTGACAGACACAGGAGCGTTGGGCCAAAGCCCAGGGCTCTAGCTTCCAACCGGGGGGTGCCCATGAGGCTTCTGGAAAGTTAGACGCCTTTCCGGAGGATCCAGCACAAGCTCAGGGCTCGCTTCTTCTCCACTCTGCTTAACACTTCTATGAAATGTCCATTTCTGCAAGATGTTCTTTCACAGATTCTACAAAAACAGTGTTACCAATCTGCTAAATCAAAAGAAAAGTTTAACTATTTTAGCTGAATCCACACATCACAAAGCAGTTTCACAGTTTCTAGTTTTTATCGTGGGATATTCGGTTTTTCACTACAGGTTTAGTGTGCTCTGAAACGTCCATTTGCAGATTCTACCAAAAGGGTTTCCAGCCTGCTGAATCAAAAGGAATGTTTGACTCTGTGAGATGAATCCACACATCACAAAGCAGTTTTACAGAGAACTTCTTTCGTTTTTATCGCGAGATATTCAGTTTTTCACTATAGGCCTCAACAGTGGGCTCCGAAAGGTCCATTTGTAGAATCTACAAAAAGAGTGTTTCCAATCTGCTGAATGGAAAGAATGTTCTAACTTTGTGAACTGAATGCACACATCATAAAACAGTTTCATACATAGCTTCTTTCTAGTTTTTATTGCGGGACATTCAGTTTTTCACTGTAGGCGTCAGTGGGCACTGAAATGTCCCTTCATAGATTCTACAAAAAGGGTGTCTCCAACCTTTTGAATCAAAAGAAAGGTTTAACTCTCTGAGCTGAATCCACACATCACAAAGCAGTTGGACAGATAACTTCTTTCTAGTGTATTTTGCGGGATATTCAGATTTTCACTATAGGCCAGAGTGGAATCCGAAATGTCCAAAAAGAGTGTTTCCAAACTACTGAATCAAAATAAAGGTTTAACTCTGTGAGATGAGTCCACACATCACAACACAGTTTTGCACATAGCTTCTTTCTAGTTTTTATCATGGGATAGTCAGTTTTTCACTATAAGTCTCTGTGGGTTCCAAAATGTTTCTTTGCTAATTCTACAAAAAGAGTGCTTCCAACCTGTTGAATCAAAATAAAGGTTTATCTCTGTTAGCTGAATCCACAAAATACAAAGAAGTTTCACAAATAACTTCTTGTAGTTTTTATCACAAAGTATTCATGTTTTCACTATAGGCCTCAGTTGGCTTGAAATATCTATTCACAGATTCTACAAAAAGTATTTTTAACCTGCTGAATCAAAAGAATGTTTTACCTCTGTGAAGTGAATGCACACATTACAAACCAGTTTCATGCATAGCTTCATACTAGCATTTATCATTGAATATTTGGATTTCCACTATAGGCCTAAGTGGGCTCCAAAATGTTTCTTCACAGATTGTACAAAAAGAGTGCTTCCAACTTTCTGAATCAAAAGAAAGGTTTAATTCGGTGATATGAATCCACATATCATAAAGCAGTTTCACAGATAATTTCTTTCTAGTTTTAATTGCTGGATATTGGGTTTTCACTATAGGCCTCACTGGACTTTGAAATGTCCCTTTACAGATTCTACAAAAAGAGTGTGTAAAGCTGCTGAATCAATAGATAGGCTTATATCAGTGATCTGAATTCACACTTCACAAAGCAGTTTCACAGTTTCTTTTTGGTTTTCATCACGGAATATTCCATTTTTCACTTAGAGGCCTCAGTGAGCTCTTCGGTTTACCCACACAGGCCTGCCTCCAGCCCTGCTGCCACCCATGGGGGCCCTCCACGAGAGACTCAGGCTCTCTGGGCTGGAGCGTGTGGCTCTAGACCCTACTTGGAGGGTACCCCAGGGGCTTCTGGGAAGGGAGTGGCCTCCTTGGGATGACCCAGCTCCCATTCAGGCCTCTCCTCTTCTCTGCCTACCTCAAAGTCCTCCCTGAGTTTCTGCCCGCCCACACAGCCCTGTTGTTGCCTGTGGGTGCCCACCACCAGAGGCACAGGTGCCATGGGCCAGAGCCCATGGCTGTAGCCTCAAGGGAGGCACCCAGGGACTTCTGAGAAAGGAGAAACCTCCATAGGATCACCTAGCACCTGCTAGGCCTCACCACTTCTCCCCTCTGAGTACCTCAACATCCCTCTGAGTTTCTGCCCACCCAAAAATGCTTGTCTGCGGCCCTGCCACGGCCCATGGGGGCCCTCCCGAGAGACACAGGCAGCGTGGGCCAGAGTCTGAGGCTCTATACTCCACCTGTGAGTGCCCTGGGGGCTTCTGGGAAGGGAGAGGCCTTTGTGAGATGACCCAGAACTCTCTCAGGCCTTGCCGCTTATCTCATCTGCTTGCCTCAACATCCCCCTGAGGTTCTGCCTGCCCGCCCTGGCTTGCCTGCGGCCCCGCCACCACTGAAGGGGGTGATTTGGGACAGAAACAGTCACCCTGGTCATGGAGCCTGGGGCTCTAGCTCCCACCTGGGAAGTGCCTCGAGGGTTTCTGGGAAGGGAGAGGCCTCTGAGGGACTACCCAGCACTTACTCAGGCCTTGCCACTTGTCCCCTTTGCCTGCCTTTACATCTCCCTGCATTTCTGCCCTCCCACACAGGCCCACTTGTGGCCTTGCCACTGCCTATGGTGGCCCTGCGCCAGAGACACAGGCACCCTGGGCCAGATCCCGTGGCCTAGCCTGACCTGTGGGGTGCCCCAGGGTATCCTGGAAAGGGAGAGCCTCCCCTGGGATGACCCAGTACCTGCTCAGGCCTTGCTGCTTCTCCCATTTATGTGCCTAAATGTCCCCCTGATTTTCTGCCTGCATGCAAAGGCCCACCAGTGGCCCCATCGCCACCAGTGGGGGCCCTCTGCAAGAGACACAGGCACCCTGGGCCAGAGTCTGGGGCATTACCCCCATTCTGAAGGGTGCCCCAGGGTCTGCTGGGAAGGGAGAAGCCTCCCTGTGAAATCCCAGAACCCATTCAGGCATCACCACTTCTCTCTCCCTGCCTCAATGTCCCCCTGAGTTTCCTCTCACCCACACAGGCCCACCTACATATCCCCCGCTCCCCTTAGGGTCCCTGAATGAGAGACACAGTCATCCTGGGCTGAAGCCTGGGCTCTAGCCTTTACCCAGGTGGCATTCTGGGGGGTTCTGGGAAATGAGGGGCCTCCCTAGGATGACCCAGCACCCTCTCATGCTTCACTGCTTCTACCCTTTGTGTGCCTGAACCTCCCCCTGAGTTTCTGCCTGCCCACATAGGCCTACCTGTAGCCCCTCGCCACCCATAGGTGCCCTCCACCAGAGATAAAGGCACCATTGGCTGGAGTCCGTGGCTCTAGACCTTACATGGGGGGTGCCCCAGGGGTTTCTGGGAAGGGAGAGCTCTCCCTGGGATGACCCAGCACCCGCTCAGGCCTCACTGCTTCTCTCCTCAATATCTTCCTGAGTTTCTCACTGTCTACCTCAATGTCTTCCTGAGTTTCTGCCCTCCAGAAAAAGCCCACCTGTGACCTCGACACTGTGCATGGGTGCCCTCCCCAAGAGGCACGGTCACCCTGGACTAGAGCCCATGGTTCTAGCCCTGACCCGGGGGAGTGCCTTGTGGGCTTCTGGGAAG
Source organism: Macaca mulatta (assembly GCF_049350105.2). Taxonomy (NCBI): domain Eukaryota; kingdom Metazoa; phylum Chordata; class Mammalia; order Primates; family Cercopithecidae; genus Macaca; species Macaca mulatta. Next base: position 57,163,777 of record NC_133413.1, read on the forward strand.
GGAGAGGCCTCCCTCAGATGATCCAGTACCCACTCAGTCCTCACTCCTTCTCCCTTCTGCCTGCCTCAATGTTCCCCTGAGTTTTGGCATGCCAACACTGGCCCACCTGCAGCCCCACCGCCTGCCCATGGGGGCCATCCTAGAAACACACAGACACCCGGGGCTGGAGCCTGGGGCTCCAGTCACCACCCCAGGGATGCCTCCGGGGCTTCTAGGAAGGGAGATGACTCCCTGGAGGACCCAGCACCCAAGGCCTTGCTGCCTCTCCCCTCTGCCTGCCTCAACGTCCCCATGAGTTTCTCCCACCTGCACAACCAGACTGCAGCTTCACCTGTGCCTGTGGGGGACCTACACAAGAGACACTGGCATACTTGGCTAAAGCCTATGGCTTTAGCCCCAATCTGGGGGATGCACCGGTGCTTCTGGGAAGAAAGAGGCCTCCCTGGGAGTCCAGTACCCATTCAGGCTAAGGCATTTCTCTTCTCTGCCTGCCTCAACATCCCCCCAAATTTCTGCCAATCCATACAGGCCTGCCTGCTTTCCCATTGCCACCCCTGGGGGCCCTCCATGAGAAACAGAGCCACCCTGGGCCTTACTCCATGGATCTACTCCAACCTGGGGGGTGCCACGGGAGCTTCTCGAAGGAGAGAGGCCTCCATGGGAAGACCTAGCACTCACTTAGGCCTCGTCGCTTCTCCCCTCTGCATACCTCAGCATCCCGTGGAGTTTCTGCCCACTCGCAGAGGCCTGACTGTGGCCATGCCGCCACCCGTGGAGGCCCTCTGTGTGAGACACAGGCACCCTTGACTGGAGACCGTGGCACTACCCAGACCCGGTGGGCACTCTGGGGCTTCTGGGAAGGGAGAGGCCTCTTCTTTTCTAAAATAAAAGAAAGGTTTAACTCTGTGAACTGAATGTAACCATCAAAAAGCAGTTTCACAGATAGCTTCTTTCTAGATTTTATCACAAAATTTTAGTTCTTTCATTACAAGCCTAAGTTCACTCTGAAATGTCCCTTCGCAGATTTTACAAAAAGAGTGTTTACAACCTGCTGAATTAATAAACAGGTTTAACCCTATGAGTTGAATCCACACCTCACAAAACAGTTTCACAGATAGACTTTTTCTACATTTTATTGCGGGATATTAGGTTTTCATTTTAGGCCTCCTTGGGCACCAAAATGTCACATCATAGATTCTACAAAAAGAGTGCGTCCAACCTGCTGAATCAAAAGAAACATTTAACTCTGCGCTGAATCCACACATCAGAAACTAGTTTCACTGATAGCTTCTTTCTAGATATTTTCACCAGACATGCTGTTTTTCACTAAGGGCTTCAGTGAGCTCCAAGTGTCCCACAGCAGACTCTCCAAAAAGAGAGTTTTCAGACTGCTGAATCAAAAGAAATGTTTAAAACTGAGCTGAATCCACACACCAAAAGGCAGTGTGAAAGAGAACATCTTTCTAGTTTTTATGGCAGGATATTTCATTTTTCACTATATGCCTCAATGGGCTCTGAAATGTCCCTTTGCTGATTCTACAAAAACAGTGTTTCCAACCTGCTGAATCAAAAGAGAGGTTCAACTCTGTGAACTGAATACACATATCACAAAGGAGTTTAACAGATAGCTTCTTTCTAGTTTTTATCGTGTGACATTCGTTTTTTTATTACAGCCCTCTACAAGCTCTGAAATGTCCCTTCGCAGATTCTACAGAAAGAGTGTTTCCAACTTTCTGAATCAAAAGAAAGTTTCACCTCTGTGAGGTGAAAGCACACATCACAAAGCAGCTTCACAGATTGCTTCTTTATAGCTATTAAAGTGGGCCTTTGGAGGGCCCTCTGCTAGAGACACAGGTACTCTGAACTGAAACCCGGAGCTCTAGCCCTGACTAGAGGAGTGCCACTGGGGGCCTTTTGGGAAGGGAGAGGCCTCATTGGGATGGCCCAGCATTTGCACAGGGTTCGCCGCTACTCCCCTCTGTCTGCCTCAAAGTCCTATTGAGTTTCTGCCCATCCTCACCTGCCAGCCTTCAGCCCTGCCGCCACTCATCAGGGCCCTCTGCGAGAGACACAGATACCCTGGGCAGGAGACTGGGGCTTTAGCTCTCACCGAGGGGGCGCCCTGGGGGCTTCTGGCAGAAGAGGAGCCTCTCTGGGATGACCCAGCACCCGCTTAGGTCTCACCACTTCTTCTCTCTGCCTGCCTCAATGTTTCCCTGCGCTCTTGCCGGCCTGCTCAGTCCCACCTCCAGCTGCGCCACCACCCATGAGGGCTCCCTACGAGTGACATGGGCACCCAGGACTGGAATCCATGACTATAGCCCCAACCCGGGGTCGCCCCAAAAACTTCTGGGAAGGGGGAGGCCTTCCTAGGAGGACCCAGCACCTGCTCAGGCCTTGTCATTTCTTTCCTCTACTTGCCTCAATGTCCTACTGAGTTTCTGCCCACCCATACAGGCCCATCTGCAGCCCTGCCATTGCCTGTATGGGCCATCTGCAAGAGACAAAGTCACCCTAGGGTGGAGCCTGGGACTCTAGACCCCACCCACAGTATGCACTGTGGGCTTCTGGGAAGGTGAAGACCTCCCTGGGATGACCCAGCACCCTGTAAGGCCTGGCCTTTCCTTGACTGTGCCTCACTCAACATCCTCCTGAGTTTCTGCCAGCTTGCCCAGGCCTCCCTGTGGCCCAGTGGTCATCCATGGGGGCACTCCATAAGAGATACAGGCACCCTGGTCCAGAGCCCTGGACTCTAGCCCTGACCCGGGGGACACTATGGGGGCTTCTGGAAAGGAAGAGGTTTTCCTGAGAGGACCAAGCACCTGCTTTGTCTTCTTTCCATTGCCTGACTCAATGTGCCCCTGAGTTTCTGCACTCCCACACAGATCTGACTTTGGTCCTGCCTCTGCCAGTGGGGGCCCTCCTTGAGAAACAAAAGAACCTTGGGCTGGAGTCTGGGGCTCTATCCCCAACCCAGAAGACACCCCAGGGCTTCTGGAAAGATAGAGACCTCCCTGGTAGGACCCAGCATCTGCTCAGGCGTCAGCGCTTCTCCCCTGCCTGCCTCTTCTGTGAAATGTCCTTTTCTGCCAGATATCCCTTTGCATATTCAACAAAAAGAGTGTTTCCAACCTGCCAAATCAAAAGAAAGGTTTAATTCTGTTCGCCGAATTCACACAACACAAAGCAGTTTCACAGACCAATTCTTTCTAGTTTTCATTGCAGAATAGTTAGGTTTTCACTATAGACGTCAGTGGGCTTCGGAATGTCCCTACACAGATTTTACAAAAAGAGTGTTTCCAATCTGCTGAATGAAAAGAATGGTTTAACAATGTAAGCTGAAAGCACACATCACAATACAGTTTCACAGATAGCTTCTTACTAGTTTTTATCGTGGGATTTTGGTTTTTCACTATAGGCCTCAGTGGGCTTTTCAATGTCTATTAGCAAGTTCTACCAAAAAACGTGTTTCCAAACTGCTGAATCAAAAGAAAGATAAAACTCTGTGAGCTCAGGGGGCGGAGCAAGATGGCCGAATAGGAGCAGCTCCAGTCTCCAACTCCCAGCGCCAGCGACACAGAAGACCGGTGATTTCTGCATTTTCAACTGAGGTACTGGGTTCATCTCACTGGGGAGTGCCGGACGATCGGAGCTGGTCAGCTGCTGCAGCCCGACCAGCGAGAGCTGAAGCAGGGCGAGGCATTGCCTCACCTGGGAAGCGCAAGGGGGAAGGGAGTCCCTTTTCCTAGCCAGGGGAACTGAGACACACAACACCTGGAAAATCGGGTAACTCCCACCCCAATACTGCGCTTTAGGAAACAGGCACACCAGGAGATCATATCCCACACCTGGCCGGGAGGGTCCCACACCCACGGAGCCTCCCTCGTTGCTAGCGCAGCAGTCTGTGATCTACCGGCAAGGCAGCAGCGAGGCTGGGGGAGGGGCGCCCGCCATTGCTGAGGCTTAAGTAGGTAAACAAAGCTGCTGGGAAGCTCGAACTGGGTGGAGCTCACAGCAGCTCAAGGAAACCTGCCTGTCTCTGTAGACTCCACCTCTGGGGACAGGGCACAGTAAACTAAGACACACAGACACCTCTGCACAGACGCAAACGACTCTGTCTGACAGCTTTGAAGAGAGCAGTGGATCTCCCAGCACGGAGGTTGAGATCTGAGAAGGGACAGACTCCCTGCTCAAGCGGGTCCCTGACCCCTGAGTAGCCTAACTGGGAGACATCCCCCACTAGGGGCAGTCTGACACCCCACACCTCACAGGGAGGAGTACACCCCTGAGAGGAAGCTTCCAAAGCAAGAATCAGACAGGTACACTCGCTGTTCAGAAATATTCTATCTTCTGCAGCCTCTGCTGCTGATACCCAGGCAAACAGGGTCTGGAGTGGACCTCAAGCAATCTCCAACAGACCTACAGCTGAGGGTCCTGACTGTTAGAAGGAAAACTATCAAACAGGAAGGACACCTACACCAAAACCCCATCAGTACATCACCATCATCAAAGACCAGAGGCAGATAAAACCACAAAGATGGGGAAAAAGCAGGGCAGAAAAGCTGGAAATTCAAAAAATAAGAGCGCATCTCCCCCGGCAAAGGAGCGCAGCTCATCGCCAGCAACGGATCAAAGCTGGACGGAGAATGACTTTGACGAGATGAGAGAAGAAGGCTTCAATCCATCAAATTTCTCAGAGCTAAAGGAGGAATTACGTACCCAGCGCAAAGAAACTAAAAATCTTGAAAAAAAAGTGGAAGAATTGATGGCTAGAGTAATTAATGCAGAGAAGGTCCTAAACGAAATGAAAGAGATGAAAACCATGACACGAGAAATACGTGACAAATGCACAAGCTTCAGTAACCGACTCGATCAACTGGAAGAAAGAGTATCAGCGATTGAGGATCAAATGAATGAAATGAAGCGAGAAGAGAAACCAAAAGAAAAAAGAAGAAAAAGAAACGAACAAAGCCTGCAAGAAGTATGGGATTATGTAAAAAGACCAAATCTACGTCTGATTGGGGTGCCTGAAAGTGAGGGGGAAAATGGAACCAAGTTGGAAAACACTCTTCAGGATATCATCCAGGAGAACTTCCCCAACCTAGTAGGGCAGGCCAACATTCAAATCCAGGAAATACAGAGAACGCCACAAAGATACTCCTCGAGAAGAGCAACTCCAAGACACATAATTGCCAGATTCACCAAAGTTGAAATGAAGGAAAAAATCTTAAGGGCAGCCAGAGAGAAAGGTCGGGTTACCCACAAAGGGAAGCCCATCAGACTAACAGCAGATCTCTCAGCAGAAACTCTACAAGCCAGAAGAGAGTGGGGGCCAATATTCAACATTCTTAAAGAAAAGAATTTTAAACCCAGAATTTCATATCCAGCCAAACTAAGTTTCATAAGTGAAGGAGAAATAAAATCCTTTACAGATAAGCAAATGCTTAGAGATTTTGTCACCACTAGGCCTGCCTTACAAGAGATCCTGAAGGAAGCACTAAACATGGAAAGGAACAACTGGTACCAGCCATTGCAAAAACATGCCAAAATGTAAAGACCACTGAGGCTAGGAAGAAACTGCATCAACTAATGAGCAAAATAACCAGTTAATATAATGGCAGGATCAAGTTCACACATAACAATATTAACCTTAAATGTAAATGGACTAAATGCTCCAATTAAAAGACACAGACTGGCAAACTGGATAAAGAGTCAAGACCCATCAGTCTGCTGTATTCAGGAGACCCATCTCACACGCAGAGACATACATAGGCTCAAAATAAAGGGATGGAGGAAGATTTACCAAGCAAATGGAGAACAAAAAAAAGCAGGGGTTGCAATACTAGTCTCTGATAAAACAGACTTTAAACCATCAAAGATCAAAAGAGACAAAGAAGGCCATTACATAATGGTAAAGGGATCAATTCAACAGGAAGAGCTAACTATCCTAAATATATATGCACCCAATACAGGAGCACCCAGATTCATAAAGCAAGTCCTTAGAGACTTACAAAGAGACTTAGACTCCCATACAATAATAATGGGAGACTTCAACACTCCACTGTCAACATTAGACAGATCAACGAGACAGAAAGTTAACAAGGATATCCAGGAATTGAACTCATCTCTGCAGCAAGCAGACCTAATAGACATCTATAGAACTCTCCACCCCAAATCAACAGAATATACATTCTTCTCAGCACCACATCATACTTACTCCAAAATTGACCACGTAATTGGAAGTAAAGCACTCCTCAGCAAATGTACAAGAACAGAAATTATAACAAACTGTCTCTCAGACCACAGTGCAATCAAACTAGAACTCAGGACTAAGAAACTCAATCAAAACCGCTCAACTACATGGAAACTGAACAACCTGCTCCTGAATGACTACTGGGTACATCACGAAATGAAGGCAGAAATAAAGATGTTCTTTGAAACCAATGAGAACAAAGATACAACATACCAGAATCTCTGGGACACATTTAAAGCAGTGTGTAGAGGGAAATTTATAGCACTAAATGCCCACAAGAGAAAGCAGGAAAGATCTAAAATTGACACTCTAACATCGCAATTAAAAGAACTAGAGAAGCAAGAGCAAACACATTCGAAAGCTAGCAGAAGGCAAGAAATAACTAAGATCAGAGCAGAACTGAAGGAGATAGAAACACAAAAAACCCTCCAAAAAATCAATGAATCCAGGAGTTGGTTTTTTGAAAAGATCAACAAAATTGACAGACCACTAGCCAGACTAATAAAGAAGAAAAGAGAGAAGAATCAAATCGACGCAATTAAAAATGATCAAGGGGATATCACCACCGACCCCACAGAAATACAAACTACCATCAGAGAATACTATAAACACCTCTACGCAAATAAACTGGAAAATCTAGAAGAAATGGATAATTTCCTGGACACTTACACTCTTCCAAGACTAAACCAGGAAGAAGTTGAATCCCTGAATAGACCAATAGCAGGCTCTGAAATTGAGGCAACAATTAATAGCCTACCAACCAAAAAAAGTCCAGGACCAGATGGATTCACAGCTGAATTCTACCAGAGGTACAAAGAGGAGTTGGTACCATTCCTTCTGAAACTATTCCAATCAATAGAAAAAGAGGGAATCCTCCCTAACTCATTTTATGAGGCCAACATCATCCTGATACCAAAGCCTGGCAGAGACACAACAAAAAAAGAGAATTTTAGACCAATATCCCTGATGAACATCGATGCAAAAATCCTCAATAAAATACTGGCAAACCGGATTCAGCAACACATCAAAAAGCTTATCCACCATGATCAAGTGGGCTTCATCCCTGGGATGCAAGGCTGGTTCAACATTCGCAAATCAATAAACATAATCCAGCATATAAACAGAACCAAAGACAAGAACCACATGATTATCTCAATTGATGCAGAAAAGGCTTTTGACAAAATTCAACAGCCCTTCATGCTAAAAACGCTCAATAAATTCGGTATTGATGGAACGTACCTCAAAATAATAAGAGCTATTTATGACAAACCCACAGCCAATATCATACTGAATGGGCAAAAACTGGAAAAATTCCCTTTGAAAACTGGCACAAGACAGGGATGCCCTCTCTCACCACTCCTATTCAACATAGTGTTGGAAGTTCTGGCTAGGGCAATCAGGCAAGAGAAAGAAATCAAGGGTATTCAGTTAGGAAAAGAAGAAGTCAAATTGTCCCTGTTTGCAGATGACATGATTGTATATTTAGAAAACCCCATTGTCTCAGCCCAAAATCTCCTTAAGCTGATAAGCAACTTCAGCAAAGTCTCAGGATACAAAATTAATGTGCAAAAATCACAAGCATTCTTATACACCAGTAACAGACAAACAGAGAGCCAAATCAGGAATGAACTTCCATTCACAATTGCTTCAAAGAGAATAAAATACCTAGGAGTCCAACTTACAAGGGATGTAAAGGACCTCTTCAAGGAGAACTACAAACCACTGCTCAGTGAAATCAAAGAGGACACAAACAAATGGAAGAACATACCATGCTCATGGATAGGAAGAATCAATATTGTGAAAATGGCCATACTGCCCAAGGTAATTTATAGATTCAATGCCATCCCCATCAAGCTACCAATGAGTTTCTTCACAGAATTGGAAAAAACTGCTTTAAAGTTCATATGGAACCAAAAGAGAGCCCGCATCTCCAAGACAATCCTAAGTCAAAAGAACAAAGCTGGAGGCATCACGCTACCTGACTTCAAACTATACTACAAGGCTACAGTAACCAAAACAGCATGGTACTGGTACCAAAACAGAGATATAGACCAATGGAACAGAACAGAGTCCTCAGAAATAATACCACACATCTACAGCCATCTGATCTTTGACAAACCTGAGAGAAACAAAAAATGGGGAAAGGATTCCCTATTTAATAAATGGTGCTGGGAAAATTGGCTAGCCATAAGTAGAAAGCTGAAACTGGATCCTTTCCTTACTCCTTATACGAAAATTAATTCAAGATGGATTAGAGACTTAAATGTTAGACCTAATACCATAAAAATCCTAGAGGAAAACCTAGGTAGTACCATTCAGGACATAGGCATGGGCAAAGACTTCATGTCTAAAACACCAAAAGCAACGGCAGCAAAAGCCAAAATTGACAAATGGGATCTCATTAAATTAAAGAGCTTCTGCACAGCAAAAGAAACTACCATCAGAGTGAACAGGCAACCTACAGAATGGGAGAAAATTTTTGCAATCTACTCATCTGACAAAGGGCTAATATCCAGAACCTACAAAGAACTCAAACAAATTTACAAGAAAAAAACAAACAACCCCATCAAAAAGTGGGCAAAGGATATGAACAGACATTTCTCAAAAGAAGACATTCATACAGCCAACAGACACATGAAAAAATGCTCATCATCACTGGCCATCAGAGAAATGCAAATCAAAACCACAATGAGATACCATCTCACACCAGTTAGAATGGCAATCATTAAAAAGTCAGGAAACAACAGGTGCTGGAGAGGATGTGGAGAAATAGGAACACTTTTACACTGTTGGTGGGATTGTAAACTAGTTCAACCATTATGGAAAACAGTATGGCGATTCCTCAAGGATCTAGAACTAGATGTACCATATGACCCAGCCATCCCATTACTGGGTATATACCCAAAGGATTATAAATTATGCTGCTATAAAGACACATGCACACGTATGTTTATTGCAGCACTATTCACAATAGCAAAGACTTGGAATCAACCCAAATGTCCATCAGTGACAGATTGGATTAAGAAAATGTGGCACATATACACCATGGAATACTATGCAGCCATAAAAAAGGATGAGTTTGAGTCCTTTGTAGGGACTTGGATGCAGCTGGAATCCATCATTCTTAGCAAACTATCACAAGAACAGAAAACCAAACACCGCATGTTCTCACTCATAGGTGGGAACTGAACAATGGGATCACTCGGACTCAGGAAGGGGAACATCACACACCGGGGCCTATCATGGGGAGGGGGGAGGGGGGAGGGACTGCATTGGGAGTTATACCTGATGTAAATGACGAGTTGATGGGTGCAGCACAGCAACATGGCACAAGTATACATATGTAACAAACCTGCACGTTATGCACATGTACCCTACAACTTAAAGTATAATAATAATAAATAAATTAAAAAAAAAAAAAAAAAAAAAAAAAAAAAAAAAAAAAAAACTCTGTGAGCTGAAAGCACACATCATAAAGCAGTTTCACAGATAGCTTCTTTCTTGTTATTATCGTGGGATATTCGGTTTTTCACTGCAGGCCACAGGGGGCTCTGAAATGTCTCTTCACATTTTCTACAAAAAATGTGTTTCCAACCTGCTGAATCAAAAGAAAGGTTTAACTCTGTTTGATGAATCCACACATCACAAAGCAGTTTCACAGGTAGATCATTTCTAGTTTTTGTCTGGGTATATTTGGTTTTTTTCCCATAGGCCTTAATGGGCTCCCAAATGTCCCTTCACAGATTCTCCATAAAGAGTGTTTCCAACCTACTGGGTAAAAACAAAGGTTTAACTTTGTGAGATGAATCCAAATATCACAAAGTGGTTTCACAGATAGCTTCTTTCTGATTTTTATCTGGGGATATTCAGTTTTTCCCTATAGGCCTCTAAGGGCTTCCAAATGTCCCTTCCCGGATACTACAAAAAGAGTCTTTCCAACCTGCTGAATCAAAAGAAAGGTTTAACTCTGTTTGATGAATCCACGCATCACAAAACAGTTTCACAGATAGACTATTTCTAGTTTTTATCTGGGGATATTTGTTTTTTTCCCATAGACCTCAATGGACTGCCAAATGTCCCTTCACAGATTCTACATGAACAGTGTTTCCAACCTACTGAATAAAAACAAAGGTTTAACTTTGTGAGATGAATCCAAACATCACAAAGCTTTTTCACAGATGGCTTCTTTCTAATTTTTATCTGGGGATATTCAGTTTTTCCCTACAGGCCTCTAAGGGCTCCCAAATATCCCTTCACAGATACTACAAAGAGTCTTTCCAACCTGCTGAATCAAAAGAAAGGTTTAACTCTGTGAGCTGAATCTGCACATCGCAAAGCAGTTTCACAGATAGCTTCTTTCTACTTTTTAATTACTGGGTATTCCATTTTTCACAATAACCTTCAGTGTGCCTCATAATGTCTGTTCACAGAATCTACAAAAAGAGGGTTTTCAACCTCTTGTTTCTTCGCTGATTCTACAAAAATGGTGTTTCAAATCTGCAGAATCAAAAGAATATCCGGTGATAAAAACTAGATAGAAGCTATCTGTAAAACTATTTTATGATATGCTGATTCAGCTCACAGAGTTAAACATTTCTTTAGATTCAGCAGCTTGGAAATACTTTTTTTTTTTGTAGAATCTGTGAAGGGACATATCACAGCCCACTGAGTCCTACAGTGAAAAATGAAATATACCACAATATCACACATCACAACACAGTTTCACAGATAGATTCTTTCTAGTTTTTAGCATGGGATATTCGGTTTTTCACTATAGACCTCAATGGTTTTGAAATGTCCCTTCGCATATTTTACAACAGAGTGTTTCTAACCTGTGGAATCAAAAGCAAGGTTTAACTCTGTGAGCTGAATCTGCACACTATGAAGCAGTTTCATAGATAGCTTCTTTAGAATGTTTATCAAAAGATTTTCAGTTTCTCACTGTAGATTTAAGTGGTCTCTGAAATGTCTGTTCGCAGATTCAATAGGAAGAGGGTTTCCAACCTGTTGAATCAAAAGAAAGGTTTAACTCTATGAGCTTAATGCACACATCACAAAGCAGTTTCACAGATAGCTTCTTTGTAGTTTTTATTGTGGGATACTTGGTTTTTCACTATAGGCCTCAGTTTTCTCCAAAATGTTATTTTGCAGATTCTACAAAAAGATTGTTTCCAACCTGATAAATCAAATGAAAGGTTAAATCTGTGAGCTGAATCCACACATCATAAAGCAGTTTCACTCATAATTTATTTCTAGTTTTTAATCACAAGATATTCCATTTCTCTATAGGCCTCAGTGAGCTCTGAAATGTCTCTGCAGATTCTACAAAAAGATGTTTTTAAACTGCTGAATCAAAAGATAGGTTTAACTTTTTGAACTGAATGCACACATTACAAAGCAGTTTCACAGGTAGCTTCTTTCTAGTTTTTATCACAAGATACTCAGTTTTTCTCTATAGGCCTCAATGGTCTCTGAAATGTTCCTTTGCTTATTCTACAAAAAGAGTGCTTCCAACCTGATGAATCAAAGAAAGGTTTAACTATGTGACCTGAATCCATACACCACAAAGCAGTTTCATAGATAGCTTCTTTGTAGTTTTCATTGCAGAAGATGTTTTCCTTCACTATAGGCCTCAAATATACCCTGGCAGATTCTACAAAAAGAGTGTTTCCAACTTGTTGAATTAAAGAAAAGGTTTAACTCTGTGTGCTTAATGTACACATCCAAAGCATTTTCACAAGTAGCTTCCTTCTAGTTTTTATCACTGTTTATTTCATTTTTCACTATAGACCTCAATGGTCACTGAAATATTCCTTTGCATATTTTAAAAAAGAGTGCTTCCAAACTGCTGAATCAAAAGAAAGGTTTATCTCTGAGCTGAATCCACACACCACAAAGAAGTTTCAGATAGCTGTTTTCAAGTTTTTATCATGGGATATTTGGTTTCTTACATAGCCCTAAGTGGACTCTGAAATGTCACTTCACAGATTCAACAAGAGTGTTTCCAACCTGATTAATCAAAGGAATGGTTTCTCTCTGTGAGCTGAATGCACTAATCACAAAGCAGTTTCACAGATAGCTTCTTTGTAGTTTTTACGGTGGGATATTTGTTTTTTCACTATAGGCCCCAGTTTCCTCCAAAATGTCACTTCGTAGTTTATACAAAAAGAGTGTTTCCAACCTACTAAATCAAAGGAAAGGTTAAATCTTTGAGCTGAACCCACACATCAGGAAGCGGTTTCACTCATAGATTCTTTCTAGCTTTTCTTGTGGGATATTTGCTTTTTATCTATAGGCCTCATTGGGATTTGAAATGTCCCTTCGCAGATTCTACAAAAACAGTGTTCCCAAAATGCTGAATCAAAAGAAAGGTTTAACTCTGTGAACTTAATTCACACATCTCAAAGAAGTTTCATAAATAGCTTCTTTGTAGTTTTTATCACAAGAAATTTTGTATTTCATTATAGGCCTCAGTAGGCTTTGAGATACACACGCAGATTCTACAAATACAGTGTTTCTACCCTGTTGAATCAAAAGAGTTGTTTAACTTTGTGAGCTGAATCCACACATCACATAGCAGTTTCAGATAGCTTTTGTGTAGTTTTTATCATGGGATATTCAATTTTTCTCTTAAGGCCACTGTGAGCTCTGATATGTCCCTTGGTAGATTCTATAAAAATTTGTTTATAACCTGCTGAAAAGAAAGGATGAACTCTCTGAATTAAATCCACATATCACAAAGCAGTTTCACAAAAAGCTACTTTCTAGTTTTTATGGTGATATATGTAGTTTTTCACCATTGGCCTTTGTAAGTTTTGAAATGTCTTTTTGTAGATTCTACAAAAAGAGTATTTCCAACATGCTGAATCATTAGGATTATTTAACTCTGTGAACTGAATGCAGGTGTTAAAAAGCTATTTGATTAGTTTTTATCACGGAATATTCAGTTTTTCACTAGAGGGCTCAGTTTGCTCTGAAATATTTCTTTGTCGATTGTACAAAAAGAGCATTTGCAAACTGTTGAATCAAAAGAAAGGTTTAACTCTGTGAGCTGAATGCACATATTTCAAAGCAGTTTCACAAGGAGCTTCTTTCTATTTTTATTACGAGATCCTTGATTTTTCACTATAGGACTCACTGTGATTTGAAATGTGCCTTGGCAGATTCTACAAAGGGAATGTTTCTGAACTGCTGCATCAAAAGAAAATTTTAACTCTCTAAGCTGAATCCACATATCACAAAGCAGTTTTAGAGATGGCTTCTTTCTATTTTTTATCATGGGGTATTCGACTTTTCAGTGTAGGCCTCACTGCACTCTGAAATTCTCCTTTTTAGATTCTACAAAATGAGCGTTTCCAATCTGCTGAATGAATAGAAAGGTTTAACTCAGTGAGCTTAATGCAGACATCACAAAGCAGTATCACAAACAGATTCTTTCTATTTTTTATTTGAAGATATTTGTTTTTTCACTATATGCCTCTGTGGGCTTTGTAATGTCCCTTCGTGTATTCTACAAAAAGAATTTTTCCAAATCCCTAAATCAAAAGAAAGGTTTAGCTCTGTGAGCTGAATGCACACATCACAAAGTAGTTTCACACATAATTTCTAGTTTTTATTGTGAGATATTTGGTTTATCCGTATTGGCCTGAGTGTGCTCAGAAATGTCCCTTTGCAGATTCTACAAAAAGATTTTTTCCAAACTCCTGAATCAAAAGAAAGTGTTAACTCTGTGAGTTGCATCCACACATGAAAACATACTTTCACAAATAGCTTCTTTCCAGTTTTTATCATGAGATATTCAGTTTTTCACTGCAGTCCTCACTGCATTCTGAACTGTCCCTTCAGAGATTCTACAAAAAAAGTGTTTCCAAACTGCTGAATCAAAAGTAATGTGTAACTCTGTGAGCTGAGTGCACACATCATAAAGCAGTTTCACAGATAGCTTTTTTTCTAGTTTGTATCTAGGAATATTCAGTTTTTCACTGTAGTACTAGTGAGCTTTGAAATGTCCCTTCACAGATTCTAGAAAAAGAGTGTTTCCAAACTGCTGTATCAAAAGTAAAGCTTAACTCCTTGAGCTTAATACACACACCATGAGGCAGTGTCTCAGATAGCTTCTTTCTAGTTTTTAATCTAGGCATATCTAGCTTTTAACTATAGGCCTGGAGGGCTCAGAAATGTTTTTTCACAGATTCTATAAAAAGAGTGTTTCCAATTAAGTGAAAAGTTTAATTCTGTGAGCAGAATCTACACATTACAAAGCAGATTCACAGACAGCTTCTTTCTAGATTTTATTGCAGCATATTTGTTTTTTACTATAAGTGTCACTGTGCTTTGAAATGTCACTTTGTAGATTCTAGAAAAAGAGTGTTTCCAAACTGCTGAATCAAAAGAAAGGTTTAACTCTGTGAACTGAATGCAGAAATCACAAAGAAGTTTCACAATAAATTCTTCCTAGTTTTTATTACAGAATATTTTGTTTTTCACTATATTCCTTACTGTGCTCTGAAATGTCGCTTTGCAGATTCTGCAAAAACAGTGTTTCTAAACTGCTGAATCAAAAGTAAGGTTTAACTCTTTGAGCTGAATACAGACATCACAAGGCAAGTTCACAGATATCTTCTTTATAGTTTTTATCTACAGATATTCGGTTTTTCACTGTAGTCATAGTGGGCTCTGAAATGTCCCTTCACATATGCTACAAAAAAAAAGTTTCACATCTGCTGAATCAAAATAAAGTTTTAACTCTGTGAGCTAAATGTACACATGAAAAGACAGTTTCACAGATGGCTTCTTTGTAATTTTTATCTTGGTATGTTTGGTTATTCACTATAGGCCTCAGTGGCCCCGAAATGTCTCTTCACAGATTCTACAAAAAGAGTGTTTTCAACCTGCTGAATAAAAAGAAAGATTTAACTCTGCAAGCTGCATCAACACATCACAAAGCAGTTTTACAGATAGCATCTTTCTAGTTTTTATCATGGGATATGTCATTTTTCACTGTATGTCTCTCTGTGCTCCAAAATGTCTTTTTGCACATTCTACAAAAACAGTGTTTCCAAACTGATAAATCAAAAGAAAAGTTTAACTCTTTGAGTTGAATCCACACATCATAAAGCAGTTTCAGAGACATCTTTATTCTAGTTTTTATCATGGAATATTCAGTGTTTCACTATAGGCTTCACTGAGCTCTGAAATGCCCCTTCACAGATCCTACAAAAACGAATGTTTCAAAACTGCTGAATTAATAGAAAGGTTTAACTCTGTGAGCTGAATCAACACATTTACAAAGATATTTAACAGATAGCTTCTTTCTAGTTGTTAACTAGAGATATTTTTTTTTTTATGATAAGCCTTGTGTGCTGTGAATGTCCCTTAGCAGATTAAACAAAAAGAGTGTTTCAAACTGCTGAATAAAAAGTACAGTGTAACTCTGTAAGTTTAATGTACACATCACAAAGCAGTTTCACAGATAATGTGAAAGTTTTTATGAAGTTTTTCACTTTGGGCTTTACAGCACTCAGAAATGTCTCTTTGCAGATTCTACAAAAACATATTTTCTGATATGTTGAATCAAAACAAAAGTTTAACTCTGTGAGCTGAATCCACACATCACAAAGCAGTTTGACAGGTAGTTTCTTTCTAGTTTCTATCTGTGGATATTTGATTTTTCACTATAGGGCTTCCACTGCTCCAAAATGTCTGTTCACAGATTTTGCAAAAAGGGATTTTCCAAATGGCTGAGTTAAAAGAATGATTTAACTCTGTGAGCTGAATCCACACATCAAAAAGCAGTTTCACAGATACCTTGTTTCTAGTTTTATCATGAGATATTCAGTTTTTTGCTGAAGGCTTCATTGCACTCTGAAATGTCCCTTTCCAGATTCTACAAAAAGATTGTTTCCAGCCTGCTCAATCAAAAGTAAGGTTTAACTTTGTTAGCTGAATGCACACACAGCAAAGTAGTTTCACAGAACCCTTCTTTCTAGTTTTTATCCCTGGAGTTTCAGTTTTTCACTCTAGGCATCATTGTGCTCTGAATAGTCCTCTCCCAGATTCTACAAAAAGACTGTTTCTGGCCTGCTGAATCAAAAGGAAGGCTTAACTCTGTGAGCTGAATACAGGCAGCACAAAGCAGTTTCACAAATAACTTCTTTCTAGTTTTTATTGTGGGATATTAGGTTTTTTACAATAGGACTCAATGCCTTTTGAAATGTCCCTTTGCAAATGCTACAGAAAGTGTTTCCAAACTGTTTAATCAAAAGTAAAGTTTAACCCTGTGAGCTGAATTGACACATCTCAAAGCAGTTTCAAATAAAGTTTCTTTGTAGTTTTTATCTAGGGATATATGGTTTTTCACTCTAGGCCCCAATGGGCTTTAAAATGTCGCTTTGCAGATTGTACAAAAAGTGTGTTACCAAACTTCAGAATCTAAAGATAGGTTTAATTCCATAAGCTGGAGGGCGGAGCAAGATGGCCGAATAGGAACAGCTCCAGTCTCCAACTCCCAGCGCGAGCAACACAGAAGACCGGTGATTTCTGCATTTTCAACTGAGGTACTGGGTTCATCTCACTGGGGAGTGCCGGACGATCGGTGCTGGTCAGCTGCTGCAGCCCGACCAGCGAGAGCTGAAGCAGGGCGAGGCATCACCTCACCTGGGAAGCGCAAGGGGGAAGGGAATCCCTTTTCCTAGCCAGGGGAACTGAGACACACAACACCTGGAAAATCGGGTAACTCCCGCCCCAATACTGCGCTTTAAGCAAACAGGCAAACCAGGAGATCATATCCCACACCTGGCCGGGAGGGTCCCACACCCACGGAGCCTCCCTCATTGCTAGCACAGCAGTCTGTGATCTACCGGCAAGGCAGCAGCGAGGCTGGGGGAGGGGCGCCCGCCATTGCTGAGGCTTAAGTAGGTAAACAAAGCTGCTGGGAAGCTCCAACTGGGTGGAGCTCACAGCAGCTCAAGGAAACCTGCCTGTCTCTGTAGACTCCACCTCTGGGGACAGGGCAATAACAAACACAGCCGAAACCTCTGCAGACGCAAACGACTCTGTCTGACGGCTTTGAAGAGAGCAGTGGATCTCCCAGCACGGAGGTTGAGATCTGAGAAGGGACAGACTCCCTGCTCAAGCGGGTCCCTGACCCCTGAGTAGCCTAACTGGGAGACATCCCCCACTAGGGGCAGTCTGACACCCCACACCTCACAGGGAGGAGTACACCCCTGAGAGGAAGCTTCCAAAGCAAGAATCAGACAGGTACACTCGCTGTTCAGAAATATTCTATCTTCTGCAGCCTCTGCTGCTGATACCCAGGCAAACAGGGTCTGGAGTGGACCTCAAGCAATCTCCAACAGACCTACAGCTGAGGGTCCTGACTGTTAGAAGGAAAACTATCAAACAGGAAGGACACCTACACCAAAACCCCATCAGTACATCACCATCATCAAAGACCAGAGGCAGATAAAACCACAAAGATGGGGAAAAAGCAGGGCAGAAAAGCTGGAAATTCAAAAAATAAGAGCGCATCTCCCCCGGCAAAGGAGCGCAGCTCATCGCCAGCAACGGATCAAAGCTGGACGGAGAATGACTTTGACGAGATGAGAGAAGAAGGCTTCAATCCATCAAATTTCTCAGAGCTAAAGGAGGAATTACGTACCCAGCGCAAAGAAACTAAAAATCTTGAAAAAAAAGTGGAAGAATTGATGGCTAGAGTAATTAATGCAGAGAAGGTCCTAAACGAAATGAAAGAGATGAAAACCATGACACGAGAAATACGTGACAAATGCACAAGCTTCAGTAACCGACTCGATCAACTGGAAGAAAGAGTATCAGCGATTGAGGATCAAATGAATGAAATGAAGCGAGAAGAGAAACCAAAAGAAAAAAGAAGAAAAAGAAACGAACAAAGCCTGCAAGAAGTATGGGATTATGTAAAAAGACCAAATCTACGTCTGATTGGGGTGCCTGAAAGTGAGGGGGAAAATGGAACCAAGTTGGAAAACACTCTTCAGGATATCATCCAGGAGAACTTCCCCAACCTAGTAGGGCAGGCCAACATTCAAATCCAGGAAATACAGAGAACGCCACAAAGATACTCCTCGAGAAGAGCAACTCCAAGACACATAATTGCCAGATTCACCAAAGTTGAAATGAAGGAAAAAATCTTAAGGGCAGCCAGAGAGAAAGGTCGGGTTACCCACAAAGGGAAGCCCATCAGACTAACAGCAGATCTCTCAGCAGAAACTCTACAAGCCAGAAGAGAGTGGGGGCCAATATTCAACATTCTTAAAGAAAAGAATTTTAAACCCAGAATTTCATATCCAGCCAAACTAAGTTTCATAAGTGAAGGAGAAATAAAATCCTTTACAGATAAGCAAATGCTTAGAGATTTTGTCACCACTAGGCCTGCCTTACAAGAGATCCTGAAGGAAGCACTAAACATGGAAAGGAACAACTGGTACCAGCCATTGCAAAAACATGCCAAAATGTAAAGACCACTGAGGCTAGGAAGAAACTGCATCAACTAATGAGCAAAATAACCAGTTAATATAATGGCAGGATCAAGTTCACACATAACAATATTAACCTTAAATGTAAATGGACTAAATGCTCCAATTAAAAGACACAGACTGGCAAACTGGATAAAGAGTCAAGACCCATCAGTCTGCTGTATTCAGGAGACCCATCTCACACGCAGAGACATACATAGGCTCAAAATAAAGGGATGGAGGAAGATTTACCAAGCAAATGGAGAACAAAAAAAAGCAGGGGTTGCAATACTAGTCTCTGATAAAACAGACTTTAAACCATCAAAGATCAAAAGAGACAAAGAAGGCCATTACATAATGGTAAAGGGATCAATTCAACAGGAAGAGCTAACTATCCTAAATATATATGCACCCAATACAGGAGCACCCAGATTCATAAAGCAAGTCCTTAGAGACTTACAAAGAGACTTAGACTCCCATACAATAATAATGGGAGACTTCAACACTCCACTGTCAACATTAGACAGATCAACGAGACAGAAAGTTAACAAGGATATCCAGGAATTGAACTCATCTCTGCAGCAAGCAGACCTAATAGACATCTATAGAACTCTCCACCCCAAATCAACAGAATATACATTCTTCTCAGCACCACATCATACTTACTCCAAAATTGACCACGTAATTGGAAGTAAAGCACTCCTCAGCAAATGTACAAGAACAGAAATTATAACAAACTGTCTCTCAGACCACAGTGCAATCAAACTAGAACTCAGGACTAAGAAACTCAATCAAAACCGCTCAACTACATGGAAACTGAACAACCTGCTCCTGAATGACTACTGGGTACATCACGAAATGAAGGCAGAAATAAAGATGTTCTTTGAAACCAATGAGAACAAAGATACAACATACCAGAATCTCTGGGACACATTTAAAGCAGTGTGTAGAGGGAAATTTATAGCACTAAATGCCCACAAGAGAAAGCAGGAAAGATCTAAAATTGACACTCTAACATCGCAATTAAAAGAACTAGAGAAGCAAGAGCAAACACATTCGAAAGCTAGCAGAAGGCAAGAAATAACTAAGATCAGAGCAGAACTGAAGGAGATAGAAACACAAAAAACCCTCCAAAAAATCAATGAATCCAGGAGTTGGTTTTTTGAAAAGATCAACAAAATTGACAGACCACTAGCCAGACTAATAAAGAAGAAAAGAGAGAAGAATCAAATCGACGCAATTAAAAATGATCAAGGGGATATCACCACCGACCCCACAGAAATACAAACTACCATCAGAGAATACTATAAACACCTCTACGCAAATAAACTGGAAAATCTAGAAGAAATGGATAATTTCCTGGACACTTACACTCTTCCAAGACTAAACCAGGAAGAAGTTGAATCCCTGAATAGACCAATAGCAGGCTCTGAAATTGAGGCAACAATTAATAGCCTACCAACCAAAAAAAGTCCAGGACCAGATGGATTCACAGCTGAATTCTACCAGAGGTACAAAGAGGAGTTGGTACCATTCCTTCTGAAACTATTCCAATCAATAGAAAAAGAGGGAATCCTCCCTAACTCATTTTATGAGGCCAACATCATCCTGATACCAAAGCCTGGCAGAGACACAACAAAAAAAGAGAATTTTAGACCAATATCCCTGATGAACATCGATGCAAAAATCCTCAATAAAATACTGGCAAACCGGATTCAGCAACACATCAAAAAGCTTATCCACCATGATCAAGTGGGCTTCATCCCTGGGATGCAAGGCTGGTTCAACATTCGCAAATCAATAAACATAATCCAGCATATAAACAGAACCAAAGACAAGAACCACATGATTATCTCAATTGATGCAGAAAAGGCTTTTGACAAAATTCAACAGCCCTTCATGCTAAAAACGCTCAATAAATTCGGTATTGATGGAACGTACCTCAAAATAATAAGAGCTATTTATGACAAACCCACAGCCAATATCATACTGAATGGGCAAAAACTGGAAAAATTCCCTTTGAAAACTGGCACAAGACAGGGATGCCCTCTCTCACCACTCCTATTCAACATAGTGTTGGAAGTTCTGGCTAGGGCAATCAGGCAAGAGAAAGAAATCAAGGGTATTCAGTTAGGAAAAGAAGAAGTCAAATTGTCCCTGTTTGCAGATGACATGATTGTATATTTAGAAAACCCCATTGTCTCAGCCCAAAATCTCCTTAAGCTGATAAGCAACTTCAGCAAAGTCTCAGGATACAAAATTAATGTGCAAAAATCACAAGCATTCTTATACACCAGTAACAGACAAACAGAGAGCCAAATCAGGAATGAACTTCCATTCACAATTGCTTCAAAGAGAATAAAATACCTAGGAGTCCAACTTACAAGGGATGTAAAGGACCTCTTCAAGGAGAACTACAAACCACTGCTCAGTGAAATCAAAGAGGACACAAACAAATGGAAGAACATACCATGCTCATGGATAGGAAGAATCAATATTGTGAAAATGGCCATACTGCCCAAGGTAATTTATAGATTCAATGCCATCCCCATCAAGCTACCAATGAGTTTCTTCACAGAATTGGAAAAAACTGCTTTAAAGTTCATATGGAACCAAAAGAGAGCCCGCATCTCCAAGACAATCCTAAGTCAAAAGAACAAAGCTGGAGGCATCACGCTACCTGACTTCAAACTATACTACAAGGCTACAGTAACCAAAACAGCATGGTACTGGTACCAAAACAGAGATATAGACCAATGGAACAGAACAGAGTCCTCAGAAATAATACCACACATCTACAGCCATCTGATCTTTGACAAACCTGAGAGAAACAAAAAATGGGGAAAGGATTCCCTATTTAATAAATGGTGCTGGGAAAATTGGCTAGCCATAAGTAGAAAGCTGAAACTGGATCCTTTCCTTACTCCTTATACGAAAATTAATTCAAGATGGATTAGAGACTTAAATGTTAGACCTAATACCATAAAAATCCTAGAGGAAAACCTAGGTAGTACCATTCAGGACATAGGCATGGGCAAAGACTTCATGTCTAAAACACCAAAAGCAACGGCAGCAAAAGCCAAAATTGACAAATGGGATCTCATTAAATTAAAGAGCTTCTGCACAGCAAAAGAAACTACCATCAGAGTGAACAGGCAACCTACAGAATGGGAGAAAATTTTTGCAATCTACTCATCTGACAAAGGGCTAATATCCAGAACCTACAAAGAACTCAAACAAATTTACAAGAAAAAAACAAACAACCCCATCAAAAAGTGGGCAAAGGATATGAACAGACATTTCTCAAAAGAAGACATTCATACAGCCAACAGACACATGAAAAAATGCTCATCATCACTGGCCATCAGAGAAATGCAAATCAAAACCACAATGAGATACCATCTCACACCAGTTAGAATGGCAATCATTAAAAAGTCAGGAAACAACAGGTGCTGGAGAGGATGTGGAGAAATAGGAACACTTTTACACTGTTGGTGGGATTGTAAACTAGTTCAACCATTATGGAAAACAGTATGGCGATTCCTCAAGGATCTAGAACTAGATGTACCATATGACCCAGCCATCCCATTACTGGGTATATACCCAAAGGATTATAAATTATGCTGCTATAAAGACACATGCACACGTATGTTTATTGCAGCACTATTCACAATAGCAAAGACTTGGAATCAACCCAAATGTCCATCAGTGACAGATTGGATTAAGAAAATGTGGCACATATACACCATGGAATACTATGCAGCCATAAAAAAGGATGAGTTTGAGTCCTTTGTAGGGACTTGGATGCAGCTGGAATCCATCATTCTTAGCAAACTATCACAAGAACAGAAAACCAAACACCGCATGTTCTCACTCATAGGTGGGAACTGAACAATGGGATCACTCGGACTCAGGAAGGGGAACATCACACACCGGGGCCTATCATGGGGAGGGGGGAGGGGGGAGGGACTGCATTGGGAGTTATACCTGATGTAAATGACGAGTTGATGGGTGCAGCACAGCAACATGGCACAAGTATACATATGTAACAAACCTGCACGTTATGCACATGTACCCTACAACTTAAAGTATAATAATAATAAATAAATTAAAAAAAAAAAAAAAAAAAAAAAAAAAAAAAAAAACTCTGTGAGCTGAAAGCACACATCATAAAGCAGTTTCACAGATAGCTTCTTTCTTGTTATTATCGTGGGATATTCGGTTTTTCACTGCAGGCCACAGGGGGCTCTGAAATGTCTCTTCACATTTTCTACAAAAAATGTGTTTCCAACCTGCTGAATCAAAAGAAAGGTTTAACTCTGTTTGATGAATCCACACATCACAAAGCAGTTTCACAGGTAGATCATTTCTAGTTTTTGTCTGGGTATATTTGGTTTTTTTCCCATAGGCCTTAATGGGCTCCCAAATGTCCCTTCACAGATTCTCCATAAAGAGTGTTTCCAACCTACTGGGTAAAAACAAAGGTTTAACTTTGTGAGATGAATCCAAATATCACAAAGTGGTTTCACAGATAGCTTCTTTCTGATTTTTATCTGGGGATATTCAGTTTTTCCCTATAGGCCTCTAAGGGCTTCCAAATGTCCCTTCCCGGATACTACAAAAAGAGTCTTTCCAACCTGCTGAATCAAAAGAAAGGTTTAACTCTGTTTGATGAATCCACGCATCACAAAACAGTTTCACAGATAGACTATTTCTAGTTTTTATCTGGGGATATTTGTTTTTTTCCCATAGACCTCAATGGACTGCCAAATGTCCCTTCACAGATTCTACATGAACAGTGTTTCCAACCTACTGAATAAAAACAAAGGTTTAACTTTGTGAGATGAATCCAAACATCACAAAGCTTTTTCACAGATGGCTTCTTTCTAATTTTTATCTGGGGATATTCAGTTTTTCCCTACAGGCCTCTAAGGGCTCCCAAATATCCCTTCACAGATACTACAAAGAGTCTTTCCAACCTGCTGAATCAAAAGAAAGGTTTAACTCTGTGAGCTGAATCTGCACATCGCAAAGCAGTTTCACAGATAGCTTCTTTCTACTTTTTAATTACTGGGTATTCCATTTTTCACAATAACCTTCAGTGTGCCTCATAATGTCTGTTCACAGAATCTACAAAAAGAGGGTTTTCAACCTCTTGTTTCTTCGCTGATTCTACAAAAATGGTGTTTCAAATCTGCAGAATCAAAAGAATATCCGGTGATAAAAACTAGATAGAAGCTATCTGTAAAACTATTTTATGATATGCTGATTCAGCTCACAGAGTTAAACATTTCTTTAGATTCAGCAGCTTGGAAATACTTTTTTTTTTTGTAGAATCTGTGAAGGGACATATCACAGCCCACTGAGTCCTACAGTGAAAAATGAAATATACCACAATATCACACATCACAACACAGTTTCACAGATAGATTCTTTCTAGTTTTTAGCATGGGATATTCGGTTTTTCACTATAGACCTCAATGGTTTTGAAATGTCCCTTCGCATATTTTACAACAGAGTGTTTCTAACCTGTGGAATCAAAAGCAAGGTTTAACTCTGTGAGCTGAATCTGCACACTATGAAGCAGTTTCATAGATAGCTTCTTTAGAATGTTTATCAAAAGATTTTCAGTTTCTCACTGTAGATTTAAGTGGTCTCTGAAATGTCTGTTCGCAGATTCAATAGGAAGAGGGTTTCCAACCTGTTGAATCAAAAGAAAGGTTTAACTCTATGAGCTTAATGCACACATCACAAAGCAGTTTCACAGATAGCTTCTTTGTAGTTTTTATTGTGGGATACTTGGTTTTTCACTATAGGCCTCAGTTTTCTCCAAAATGTTATTTTGCAGATTCTACAAAAAGATTGTTTCCAACCTGATAAATCAAATGAAAGGTTAAATCTGTGAGCTGAATCCACACATCATAAAGCAGTTTCACTCATAATTTATTTCTAGTTTTTAATCACAAGATATTCCATTTCTCTATAGGCCTCAGTGAGCTCTGAAATGTCTCTGCAGATTCTACAAAAAGATGTTTTTAAACTGCTGAATCAAAAGATAGGTTTAACTTTTTGAACTGAATGCACACATTACAAAGCAGTTTCACAGGTAGCTTCTTTCTAGTTTTTATCACAAGATACTCAGTTTTTCTCTATAGGCCTCAATGGTCTCTGAAATGTTCCTTTGCTTATTCTACAAAAAGAGTGCTTCCAACCTGATGAATCAAAGAAAGGTTTAACTATGTGACCTGAATCCATACACCACAAAGCAGTTTCATAGATAGCTTCTTTGTAGTTTTCATTGCAGAAGATGTTTTCCTTCACTATAGGCCTCAAATATACCCTGGCAGATTCTACAAAAAGAGTGTTTCCAACTTGTTGAATTAAAGAAAAGGTTTAACTCTGTGTGCTTAATGTACACATCCAAAGCATTTTCACAAGTAGCTTCCTTCTAGTTTTTATCACTGTTTATTTCATTTTTCACTATAGACCTCAATGGTCACTGAAATATTCCTTTGCATATTTTAAAAAAGAGTGCTTCCAAACTGCTGAATCAAAAGAAAGGTTTATCTCTGAGCTGAATCCACACACCACAAAGAAGTTTCAGATAGCTGTTTTCAAGTTTTTATCATGGGATATTTGGTTTCTTACATAGCCCTAAGTGGACTCTGAAATGTCACTTCACAGATTCAACAAGAGTGTTTCCAACCTGATTAATCAAAGGAATGGTTTCTCTCTGTGAGCTGAATGCACTAATCACAAAGCAGTTTCACAGATAGCTTCTTTGTAGTTTTTACGGTGGGATATTTGTTTTTTCACTATAGGCCCCAGTTTCCTCCAAAATGTCACTTCGTAGTTTATACAAAAAGAGTGTTTCCAACCTACTAAATCAAAGGAAAGGTTAAATCTTTGAGCTGAACCCACACATCAGGAAGCGGTTTCACTCATAGATTCTTTCTAGCTTTTCTTGTGGGATATTTGCTTTTTATCTATAGGCCTCATTGGGATTTGAAATGTCCCTTCGCAGATTCTACAAAAACAGTGTTCCCAAAATGCTGAATCAAAAGAAAGGTTTAACTCTGTGAACTTAATTCACACATCTCAAAGAAGTTTCATAAATAGCTTCTTTGTAGTTTTTATCACAAGAAATTTTGTATTTCATTATAGGCCTCAGTAGGCTTTGAGATACACACGCAGATTCTACAAATACAGTGTTTCTACCCTGTTGAATCAAAAGAGTTGTTTAACTTTGTGAGCTGAATCCACACATCACATAGCAGTTTCAGATAGCTTTTGTGTAGTTTTTATCATGGGATATTCAATTTTTCTCTTAAGGCCACTGTGAGCTCTGATATGTCCCTTGGTAGATTCTATAAAAATTTGTTTATAACCTGCTGAAAAGAAAGGATGAACTCTCTGAATTAAATCCACATATCACAAAGCAGTTTCACAAAAAGCTACTTTCTAGTTTTTATGGTGATATATGTAGTTTTTCACCATTGGCCTTTGTAAGTTTTGAAATGTCTTTTTGTAGATTCTACAAAAAGAGTATTTCCAACATGCTGAATCATTAGGATTATTTAACTCTGTGAACTGAATGCAGGTGTTAAAAAGCTATTTGATTAGTTTTTATCACGGAATATTCAGTTTTTCACTAGAGGGCTCAGTTTGCTCTGAAATATTTCTTTGTCGATTGTACAAAAAGAGCATTTGCAAACTGTTGAATCAAAAGAAAGGTTTAACTCTGTGAGCTGAATGCACATATTTCAAAGCAGTTTCACAAGGAGCTTCTTTCTATTTTTATTACGAGATCCTTGATTTTTCACTATAGGACTCACTGTGATTTGAAATGTGCCTTGGCAGATTCTACAAAGGGAATGTTTCTGAACTGCTGCATCAAAAGAAAATTTTAACTCTCTAAGCTGAATCCACATATCACAAAGCAGTTTTAGAGATGGCTTCTTTCTATTTTTTATCATGGGGTATTCGACTTTTCAGTGTAGGCCTCACTGCACTCTGAAATTCTCCTTTTTAGATTCTACAAAATGAGCGTTTCCAATCTGCTGAATGAATAGAAAGGTTTAACTCAGTGAGCTTAATGCAGACATCACAAAGCAGTATCACAAACAGATTCTTTCTATTTTTTATTTGAAGATATTTGTTTTTTCACTATATGCCTCTGTGGGCTTTGTAATGTCCCTTCGTGTATTCTACAAAAAGAATTTTTCCAAATCCCTAAATCAAAAGAAAGGTTTAGCTCTGTGAGCTGAATGCACACATCACAAAGTAGTTTCACACATAATTTCTAGTTTTTATTGTGAGATATTTGGTTTATCCGTATTGGCCTGAGTGTGCTCAGAAATGTCCCTTTGCAGATTCTACAAAAAGATTTTTTCCAAACTCCTGAATCAAAAGAAAGTGTTAACTCTGTGAGTTGCATCCACACATGAAAACATACTTTCACAAATAGCTTCTTTCCAGTTTTTATCATGAGATATTCAGTTTTTCACTGCAGTCCTCACTGCATTCTGAACTGTCCCTTCAGAGATTCTACAAAAAAAGTGTTTCCAAACTGCTGAATCAAAAGTAATGTGTAACTCTGTGAGCTGAGTGCACACATCATAAAGCAGTTTCACAGATAGCTTTTTTTCTAGTTTGTATCTAGGAATATTCAGTTTTTCACTGTAGTACTAGTGAGCTTTGAAATGTCCCTTCACAGATTCTAGAAAAAGAGTGTTTCCAAACTGCTGTATCAAAAGTAAAGCTTAACTCCTTGAGCTTAATACACACACCATGAGGCAGTGTCTCAGATAGCTTCTTTCTAGTTTTTAATCTAGGCATATCTAGCTTTTAACTATAGGCCTGGAGGGCTCAGAAATGTTTTTTCACAGATTCTATAAAAAGAGTGTTTCCAATTAAGTGAAAAGTTTAATTCTGTGAGCAGAATCTACACATTACAAAGCAGATTCACAGACAGCTTCTTTCTAGATTTTATTGCAGCATATTTGTTTTTTACTATAAGTGTCACTGTGCTTTGAAATGTCACTTTGTAGATTCTAGAAAAAGAGTGTTTCCAAACTGCTGAATCAAAAGAAAGGTTTAACTCTGTGAACTGAATGCAGAAATCACAAAGAAGTTTCACAATAAATTCTTCCTAGTTTTTATTACAGAATATTTTGTTTTTCACTATATTCCTTACTGTGCTCTGAAATGTCGCTTTGCAGATTCTGCAAAAACAGTGTTTCTAAACTGCTGAATCAAAAGTAAGGTTTAACTCTTTGAGCTGAATACAGACATCACAAGGCAAGTTCACAGATATCTTCTTTATAGTTTTTATCTACAGATATTCGGTTTTTCACTGTAGTCATAGTGGGCTCTGAAATGTCCCTTCACATATGCTACAAAAAAAAAGTTTCACATCTGCTGAATCAAAATAAAGTTTTAACTCTGTGAGCTAAATGTACACATGAAAAGACAGTTTCACAGATGGCTTCTTTGTAATTTTTATCTTGGTATGTTTGGTTATTCACTATAGGCCTCAGTGGCCCCGAAATGTCTCTTCACAGATTCTACAAAAAGAGTGTTTTCAACCTGCTGAATAAAAAGAAAGATTTAACTCTGCAAGCTGCATCAACACATCACAAAGCAGTTTTACAGATAGCATCTTTCTAGTTTTTATCATGGGATATGTCATTTTTCACTGTATGTCTCTCTGTGCTCCAAAATGTCTTTTTGCACATTCTACAAAAACAGTGTTTCCAAACTGATAAATCAAAAGAAAAGTTTAACTCTTTGAGTTGAATCCACACATCATAAAGCAGTTTCAGAGACATCTTTATTCTAGTTTTTATCATGGAATATTCAGTGTTTCACTATAGGCTTCACTGAGCTCTGAAATGCCCCTTCACAGATCCTACAAAAACGAATGTTTCAAAACTGCTGAATTAATAGAAAGGTTTAACTCTGTGAGCTGAATCAACACATTTACAAAGATATTTAACAGATAGCTTCTTTCTAGTTGTTAACTAGAGATATTTTTTTTTTTATGATAAGCCTTGTGTGCTGTGAATGTCCCTTAGCAGATTAAACAAAAAGAGTGTTTCAAACTGCTGAATAAAAAGTACAGTGTAACTCTGTAAGTTTAATGTACACATCACAAAGCAGTTTCACAGATAATGTGAAAGTTTTTATGAAGTTTTTCACTTTGGGCTTTACAGCACTCAGAAATGTCTCTTTGCAGATTCTACAAAAACATATTTTCTGATATGTTGAATCAAAACAAAAGTTTAACTCTGTGAGCTGAATCCACACATCACAAAGCAGTTTGACAGGTAGTTTCTTTCTAGTTTCTATCTGTGGATATTTGATTTTTCACTATAGGGCTTCCACTGCTCCAAAATGTCTGTTCACAGATTTTGCAAAAAGGGATTTTCCAAATGGCTGAGTTAAAAGAATGATTTAACTCTGTGAGCTGAATCCACACATCAAAAAGCAGTTTCACAGATACCTTGTTTCTAGTTTTATCATGAGATATTCAGTTTTTTGCTGAAGGCTTCATTGCACTCTGAAATGTCCCTTTCCAGATTCTACAAAAAGATTGTTTCCAGCCTGCTCAATCAAAAGTAAGGTTTAACTTTGTTAGCTGAATGCACACACAGCAAAGTAGTTTCACAGAACCCTTCTTTCTAGTTTTTATCCCTGGAGTTTCAGTTTTTCACTCTAGGCATCATTGTGCTCTGAATAGTCCTCTCCCAGATTCTACAAAAAGACTGTTTCTGGCCTGCTGAATCAAAAGGAAGGCTTAACTCTGTGAGCTGAATACAGGCAGCACAAAGCAGTTTCACAAATAACTTCTTTCTAGTTTTTATTGTGGGATATTAGGTTTTTTACAATAGGACTCAATGCCTTTTGAAATGTCCCTTTGCAAATGCTACAGAAAGTGTTTCCAAACTGTTTAATCAAAAGTAAAGTTTAACCCTGTGAGCTGAATTGACACATCTCAAAGCAGTTTCAAATAAAGTTTCTTTGTAGTTTTTATCTAGGGATATATGGTTTTTCACTCTAGGCCCCAATGGGCTTTAAAATGTCGCTTTGCAGATTGTACAAAAAGTGTGTTACCAAACTTCAGAATCTAAAGATAGGTTTAATTCCATAAGCTGGAGGGCGGAGCAAGATGGCCGAATAGGAACAGCTCCAGTCTCCAACTCCCAGCGCGAGCAACACAGAAGACCGGTGATTTCTGCATTTTCAACTGAGGTACTGGGTTCATCTCACTGGGGAGTGCCGGACGATCGGTGCTGGTCAGCTGCTGCAGCCCGACCAGCGAGAGCTGAAGCAGGGCGAGGCATCACCTCACCTGGGAAGCGCAAGGGGGAAGGGAATCCCTTTTCCTAGCCAGGGGAACTGAGACACACAACACCTGGAAAATCGGGTAACTCCCGCCCCAATACTGCGCTTTAAGCAAACAGGCAAACCAGGAGATCATATCCCACACCTGGCCGGGAGGGTCCCACACCCACGGAGCCTCCCTCATTGCTAGCACAGCAGTCTGTGATCTACCGGCAAGGCAGCAGCGAGGCTGGGGGAGGGGCGCCCGCCATTGCTGAGGCTTAAGTAGGTAAACAAAGCTGCTGGGAAGCTCCAACTGGGTGGAGCTCACAGCAGCTCAAGGAAACCTGCCTGTCTCTGTAGACTCCACCTCTGGGGACAGGGCAATAACAAACACAGCCGAAACCTCTGCAGACGCAAACGACTCTGTCTGACGGCTTTGAAGAGAGCAGTGGATCTCCCAGCACGGAGGTTGAGATCTGAGAAGGGACAGACTCCCTGCTCAAGCGGGTCCCTGACCCCTGAGTAGCCTAACTGGGAGACATCCCCCACTAGGGGCAGTCTGACACCCCACACCTCACAGGGAGGAGTACACCCCTGAGAGGAAGCTTCCAAAGCAAGAATCAGACAGGTACACTCGCTGTTCAGAAATATTCTATCTTCTGCAGCCTCTGCTGCTGATACCCAGGCAAACAGGGTCTGGAGTGGACCTCAAGCAATCTCCAACAGACCTACAGCTGAGGGTCCTGACTGTTAGAAGGAAAACTATCAAACAGGAAGGACACCTACACCAAAACCCCATCAGTACATCACCATCATCAAAGACCAGAGGCAGATAAAACCACAAAGATGGGGAAAAAG
This sequence comes from Macaca mulatta, assembly GCF_049350105.2. Lineage (NCBI taxonomy): Eukaryota > Metazoa > Chordata > Mammalia > Primates > Cercopithecidae > Macaca > Macaca mulatta. The sequence goes on from NC_133413.1 coordinate 57,194,707, forward strand.
CAGGGCAGAAAAGCTGGAAATTCAAAAAATAAGAGCGCATCTCCCCCGGCAAAGGAGCGCAGCTCATCGCCAGCAACGGATCAAAGCTGGACGGAGAATGACTTTGACGAGATGAGAGAAGAAGGCTTCAATCCATCAAATTTCTCAGAGCTAAAGGAGGAATTACGTACCCAGCGCAAAGAAACTAAAAATCTTGAAAAAAAAGTGGAAGAATTGATGGCTAGAGTAATTAATGCAGAGAAGGTCCTAAACGAAATGAAAGAGATGAAAACCATGACACGAGAAATACGTGACAAATGCACAAGCTTCAGTAACCGACTCGATCAACTGGAAGAAAGAGTATCAGCGATTGAGGATCAAATGAATGAAATGAAGCGAGAAGAGAAACCAAAAGAAAAAAGAAGAAAAAGAAACGAACAAAGCCTGCAAGAAGTATGGGATTATGTAAAAAGACCAAATCTACGTCTGATTGGGGTGCCTGAAAGTGAGGGGGAAAATGGAACCAAGTTGGAAAACACTCTTCAGGATATCATCCAGGAGAACTTCCCCAACCTAGTAGGGCAGGCCAACATTCAAATCCAGGAAATACAGAGAACGCCACAAAGATACTCCTCGAGAAGAGCAACTCCAAGACACATAATTGCCAGATTCACCAAAGTTGAAATGAAGGAAAAAATCTTAAGGGCAGCCAGAGAGAAAGGTCGGGTTACCCACAAAGGGAAGCCCATCAGACTAACAGCAGATCTCTCAGCAGAAACTCTACAAGCCAGAAGAGAGTGGGGGCCAATATTCAACATTCTTAAAGAAAAGAATTTTAAACCCAGAATTTCATATCCAGCCAAACTAAGTTTCATAAGTGAAGGAGAAATAAAATCCTTTACAGATAAGCAAATGCTTAGAGATTTTGTCACCACTAGGCCTGCCTTACAAGAGATCCTGAAGGAAGCACTAAACATGGAAAGGAACAACTGGTACCAGCCATTGCAAAAACATGCCAAAATGTAAAGACCACTGAGGCTAGGAAGAAACTGCATCAACTAATGAGCAAAATAACCAGTTAATATAATGGCAGGATCAAGTTCACACATAACAATATTAACCTTAAATGTAAATGGACTAAATGCTCCAATTAAAAGACACAGACTGGCAAACTGGATAAAGAGTCAAGACCCATCAGTCTGCTGTATTCAGGAGACCCATCTCACACGCAGAGACATACATAGGCTCAAAATAAAGGGATGGAGGAAGATTTACCAAGCAAATGGAGAACAAAAAAAAGCAGGGGTTGCAATACTAGTCTCTGATAAAACAGACTTTAAACCATCAAAGATCAAAAGAGACAAAGAAGGCCATTACATAATGGTAAAGGGATCAATTCAACAGGAAGAGCTAACTATCCTAAATATATATGCACCCAATACAGGAGCACCCAGATTCATAAAGCAAGTCCTTAGAGACTTACAAAGAGACTTAGACTCCCATACAATAATAATGGGAGACTTCAACACTCCACTGTCAACATTAGACAGATCAACGAGACAGAAAGTTAACAAGGATATCCAGGAATTGAACTCATCTCTGCAGCAAGCAGACCTAATAGACATCTATAGAACTCTCCACCCCAAATCAACAGAATATACATTCTTCTCAGCACCACATCATACTTACTCCAAAATTGACCACGTAATTGGAAGTAAAGCACTCCTCAGCAAATGTACAAGAACAGAAATTATAACAAACTGTCTCTCAGACCACAGTGCAATCAAACTAGAACTCAGGACTAAGAAACTCAATCAAAACCGCTCAACTACATGGAAACTGAACAACCTGCTCCTGAATGACTACTGGGTACATCACGAAATGAAGGCAGAAATAAAGATGTTCTTTGAAACCAATGAGAACAAAGATACAACATACCAGAATCTCTGGGACACATTTAAAGCAGTGTGTAGAGGGAAATTTATAGCACTAAATGCCCACAAGAGAAAGCAGGAAAGATCTAAAATTGACACTCTAACATCGCAATTAAAAGAACTAGAGAAGCAAGAGCAAACACATTCGAAAGCTAGCAGAAGGCAAGAAATAACTAAGATCAGAGCAGAACTGAAGGAGATAGAAACACAAAAAACCCTCCAAAAAATCAATGAATCCAGGAGTTGGTTTTTTGAAAAGATCAACAAAATTGACAGACCACTAGCCAGACTAATAAAGAAGAAAAGAGAGAAGAATCAAATCGACGCAATTAAAAATGATCAAGGGGATATCACCACCGACCCCACAGAAATACAAACTACCATCAGAGAATACTATAAACACCTCTACGCAAATAAACTGGAAAATCTAGAAGAAATGGATAATTTCCTGGACACTTACACTCTTCCAAGACTAAACCAGGAAGAAGTTGAATCCCTGAATAGACCAATAGCAGGCTCTGAAATTGAGGCAACAATTAATAGCCTACCAACCAAAAAAAGTCCAGGACCAGATGGATTCACAGCTGAATTCTACCAGAGGTACAAAGAGGAGTTGGTACCATTCCTTCTGAAACTATTCCAATCAATAGAAAAAGAGGGAATCCTCCCTAACTCATTTTATGAGGCCAACATCATCCTGATACCAAAGCCTGGCAGAGACACAACAAAAAAAGAGAATTTTAGACCAATATCCCTGATGAACATCGATGCAAAAATCCTCAATAAAATACTGGCAAACCGGATTCAGCAACACATCAAAAAGCTTATCCACCATGATCAAGTGGGCTTCATCCCTGGGATGCAAGGCTGGTTCAACATTCGCAAATCAATAAACATAATCCAGCATATAAACAGAACCAAAGACAAGAACCACATGATTATCTCAATTGATGCAGAAAAGGCTTTTGACAAAATTCAACAGCCCTTCATGCTAAAAACGCTCAATAAATTCGGTATTGATGGAACGTACCTCAAAATAATAAGAGCTATTTATGACAAACCCACAGCCAATATCATACTGAATGGGCAAAAACTGGAAAAATTCCCTTTGAAAACTGGCACAAGACAGGGATGCCCTCTCTCACCACTCCTATTCAACATAGTGTTGGAAGTTCTGGCTAGGGCAATCAGGCAAGAGAAAGAAATCAAGGGTATTCAGTTAGGAAAAGAAGAAGTCAAATTGTCCCTGTTTGCAGATGACATGATTGTATATTTAGAAAACCCCATTGTCTCAGCCCAAAATCTCCTTAAGCTGATAAGCAACTTCAGCAAAGTCTCAGGATACAAAATTAATGTGCAAAAATCACAAGCATTCTTATACACCAGTAACAGACAAACAGAGAGCCAAATCAGGAATGAACTTCCATTCACAATTGCTTCAAAGAGAATAAAATACCTAGGAGTCCAACTTACAAGGGATGTAAAGGACCTCTTCAAGGAGAACTACAAACCACTGCTCAGTGAAATCAAAGAGGACACAAACAAATGGAAGAACATACCATGCTCATGGATAGGAAGAATCAATATTGTGAAAATGGCCATACTGCCCAAGGTAATTTATAGATTCAATGCCATCCCCATCAAGCTACCAATGAGTTTCTTCACAGAATTGGAAAAAACTGCTTTAAAGTTCATATGGAACCAAAAGAGAGCCCGCATCTCCAAGACAATCCTAAGTCAAAAGAACAAAGCTGGAGGCATCACGCTACCTGACTTCAAACTATACTACAAGGCTACAGTAACCAAAACAGCATGGTACTGGTACCAAAACAGAGATATAGACCAATGGAACAGAACAGAGTCCTCAGAAATAATACCACACATCTACAGCCATCTGATCTTTGACAAACCTGAGAGAAACAAAAAATGGGGAAAGGATTCCCTATTTAATAAATGGTGCTGGGAAAATTGGCTAGCCATAAGTAGAAAGCTGAAACTGGATCCTTTCCTTACTCCTTATACGAAAATTAATTCAAGATGGATTAGAGACTTAAATGTTAGACCTAATACCATAAAAATCCTAGAGGAAAACCTAGGTAGTACCATTCAGGACATAGGCATGGGCAAAGACTTCATGTCTAAAACACCAAAAGCAACGGCAGCAAAAGCCAAAATTGACAAATGGGATCTCATTAAATTAAAGAGCTTCTGCACAGCAAAAGAAACTACCATCAGAGTGAACAGGCAACCTACAGAATGGGAGAAAATTTTTGCAATCTACTCATCTGACAAAGGGCTAATATCCAGAACCTACAAAGAACTCAAACAAATTTACAAGAAAAAAACAAACAACCCCATCAAAAAGTGGGCAAAGGATATGAACAGACATTTCTCAAAAGAAGACATTCATACAGCCAACAGACACATGAAAAAATGCTCATCATCACTGGCCATCAGAGAAATGCAAATCAAAACCACAATGAGATACCATCTCACACCAGTTAGAATGGCAATCATTAAAAAGTCAGGAAACAACAGGTGCTGGAGAGGATGTGGAGAAATAGGAACACTTTTACACTGTTGGTGGGATTGTAAACTAGTTCAACCATTATGGAAAACAGTATGGCGATTCCTCAAGGATCTAGAACTAGATGTACCATATGACCCAGCCATCCCATTACTGGGTATATACCCAAAGGATTATAAATTATGCTGCTATAAAGACACATGCACACGTATGTTTATTGCAGCACTATTCACAATAGCAAAGACTTGGAATCAACCCAAATGTCCATCAGTGACAGATTGGATTAAGAAAATGTGGCACATATACACCATGGAATACTATGCAGCCATAAAAAAGGATGAGTTTGAGTCCTTTGTAGGGACTTGGATGCAGCTGGAATCCATCATTCTTAGCAAACTATCACAAGAACAGAAAACCAAACACCGCATGTTCTCACTCATAGGTGGGAACTGAACAATGGGATCACTCGGACTCAGGAAGGGGAACATCACACACCGGGGCCTATCATGGGGAGGGGGGAGGGGGGAGGGACTGCATTGGGAGTTATACCTGATGTAAATGACGAGTTGATGGGTGCAGCACAGCAACATGGCACAAGTATACATATGTAACAAACCTGCACGTTATGCACATGTACCCTACAACTTAAAGTATAATAATAATAAATAAATTAAAAAAAAAAAAAAAAAAAAAAAAAAAAAAAAACTCTGTGAGCTGAAAGCACACATCATAAAGCAGTTTCACAGATAGCTTCTTTCTTGTTATTATCGTGGGATATTCGGTTTTTCACTGCAGGCCACAGGGGGCTCTGAAATGTCTCTTCACATTTTCTACAAAAAATGTGTTTCCAACCTGCTGAATCAAAAGAAAGGTTTAACTCTGTTTGATGAATCCACACATCACAAAGCAGTTTCACAGGTAGATCATTTCTAGTTTTTGTCTGGGTATATTTGGTTTTTTTCCCATAGGCCTTAATGGGCTCCCAAATGTCCCTTCACAGATTCTCCATAAAGAGTGTTTCCAACCTACTGGGTAAAAACAAAGGTTTAACTTTGTGAGATGAATCCAAATATCACAAAGTGGTTTCACAGATAGCTTCTTTCTGATTTTTATCTGGGGATATTCAGTTTTTCCCTATAGGCCTCTAAGGGCTTCCAAATGTCCCTTCCCGGATACTACAAAAAGAGTCTTTCCAACCTGCTGAATCAAAAGAAAGGTTTAACTCTGTTTGATGAATCCACGCATCACAAAACAGTTTCACAGATAGACTATTTCTAGTTTTTATCTGGGGATATTTGTTTTTTTCCCATAGACCTCAATGGACTGCCAAATGTCCCTTCACAGATTCTACATGAACAGTGTTTCCAACCTACTGAATAAAAACAAAGGTTTAACTTTGTGAGATGAATCCAAACATCACAAAGCTTTTTCACAGATGGCTTCTTTCTAATTTTTATCTGGGGATATTCAGTTTTTCCCTACAGGCCTCTAAGGGCTCCCAAATATCCCTTCACAGATACTACAAAGAGTCTTTCCAACCTGCTGAATCAAAAGAAAGGTTTAACTCTGTGAGCTGAATCTGCACATCGCAAAGCAGTTTCACAGATAGCTTCTTTCTACTTTTTAATTACTGGGTATTCCATTTTTCACAATAACCTTCAGTGTGCCTCATAATGTCTGTTCACAGAATCTACAAAAAGAGGGTTTTCAACCTCTTGTTTCTTCGCTGATTCTACAAAAATGGTGTTTCAAATCTGCAGAATCAAAAGAATATCCGGTGATAAAAACTAGATAGAAGCTATCTGTAAAACTATTTTATGATATGCTGATTCAGCTCACAGAGTTAAACATTTCTTTAGATTCAGCAGCTTGGAAATACTTTTTTTTTTTGTAGAATCTGTGAAGGGACATATCACAGCCCACTGAGTCCTACAGTGAAAAATGAAATATACCACAATATCACACATCACAACACAGTTTCACAGATAGATTCTTTCTAGTTTTTAGCATGGGATATTCGGTTTTTCACTATAGACCTCAATGGTTTTGAAATGTCCCTTCGCATATTTTACAACAGAGTGTTTCTAACCTGTGGAATCAAAAGCAAGGTTTAACTCTGTGAGCTGAATCTGCACACTATGAAGCAGTTTCATAGATAGCTTCTTTAGAATGTTTATCAAAAGATTTTCAGTTTCTCACTGTAGATTTAAGTGGTCTCTGAAATGTCTGTTCGCAGATTCAATAGGAAGAGGGTTTCCAACCTGTTGAATCAAAAGAAAGGTTTAACTCTATGAGCTTAATGCACACATCACAAAGCAGTTTCACAGATAGCTTCTTTGTAGTTTTTATTGTGGGATACTTGGTTTTTCACTATAGGCCTCAGTTTTCTCCAAAATGTTATTTTGCAGATTCTACAAAAAGATTGTTTCCAACCTGATAAATCAAATGAAAGGTTAAATCTGTGAGCTGAATCCACACATCATAAAGCAGTTTCACTCATAATTTATTTCTAGTTTTTAATCACAAGATATTCCATTTCTCTATAGGCCTCAGTGAGCTCTGAAATGTCTCTGCAGATTCTACAAAAAGATGTTTTTAAACTGCTGAATCAAAAGATAGGTTTAACTTTTTGAACTGAATGCACACATTACAAAGCAGTTTCACAGGTAGCTTCTTTCTAGTTTTTATCACAAGATACTCAGTTTTTCTCTATAGGCCTCAATGGTCTCTGAAATGTTCCTTTGCTTATTCTACAAAAAGAGTGCTTCCAACCTGATGAATCAAAGAAAGGTTTAACTATGTGACCTGAATCCATACACCACAAAGCAGTTTCATAGATAGCTTCTTTGTAGTTTTCATTGCAGAAGATGTTTTCCTTCACTATAGGCCTCAAATATACCCTGGCAGATTCTACAAAAAGAGTGTTTCCAACTTGTTGAATTAAAGAAAAGGTTTAACTCTGTGTGCTTAATGTACACATCCAAAGCATTTTCACAAGTAGCTTCCTTCTAGTTTTTATCACTGTTTATTTCATTTTTCACTATAGACCTCAATGGTCACTGAAATATTCCTTTGCATATTTTAAAAAAGAGTGCTTCCAAACTGCTGAATCAAAAGAAAGGTTTATCTCTGAGCTGAATCCACACACCACAAAGAAGTTTCAGATAGCTGTTTTCAAGTTTTTATCATGGGATATTTGGTTTCTTACATAGCCCTAAGTGGACTCTGAAATGTCACTTCACAGATTCAACAAGAGTGTTTCCAACCTGATTAATCAAAGGAATGGTTTCTCTCTGTGAGCTGAATGCACTAATCACAAAGCAGTTTCACAGATAGCTTCTTTGTAGTTTTTACGGTGGGATATTTGTTTTTTCACTATAGGCCCCAGTTTCCTCCAAAATGTCACTTCGTAGTTTATACAAAAAGAGTGTTTCCAACCTACTAAATCAAAGGAAAGGTTAAATCTTTGAGCTGAACCCACACATCAGGAAGCGGTTTCACTCATAGATTCTTTCTAGCTTTTCTTGTGGGATATTTGCTTTTTATCTATAGGCCTCATTGGGATTTGAAATGTCCCTTCGCAGATTCTACAAAAACAGTGTTCCCAAAATGCTGAATCAAAAGAAAGGTTTAACTCTGTGAACTTAATTCACACATCTCAAAGAAGTTTCATAAATAGCTTCTTTGTAGTTTTTATCACAAGAAATTTTGTATTTCATTATAGGCCTCAGTAGGCTTTGAGATACACACGCAGATTCTACAAATACAGTGTTTCTACCCTGTTGAATCAAAAGAGTTGTTTAACTTTGTGAGCTGAATCCACACATCACATAGCAGTTTCAGATAGCTTTTGTGTAGTTTTTATCATGGGATATTCAATTTTTCTCTTAAGGCCACTGTGAGCTCTGATATGTCCCTTGGTAGATTCTATAAAAATTTGTTTATAACCTGCTGAAAAGAAAGGATGAACTCTCTGAATTAAATCCACATATCACAAAGCAGTTTCACAAAAAGCTACTTTCTAGTTTTTATGGTGATATATGTAGTTTTTCACCATTGGCCTTTGTAAGTTTTGAAATGTCTTTTTGTAGATTCTACAAAAAGAGTATTTCCAACATGCTGAATCATTAGGATTATTTAACTCTGTGAACTGAATGCAGGTGTTAAAAAGCTATTTGATTAGTTTTTATCACGGAATATTCAGTTTTTCACTAGAGGGCTCAGTTTGCTCTGAAATATTTCTTTGTCGATTGTACAAAAAGAGCATTTGCAAACTGTTGAATCAAAAGAAAGGTTTAACTCTGTGAGCTGAATGCACATATTTCAAAGCAGTTTCACAAGGAGCTTCTTTCTATTTTTATTACGAGATCCTTGATTTTTCACTATAGGACTCACTGTGATTTGAAATGTGCCTTGGCAGATTCTACAAAGGGAATGTTTCTGAACTGCTGCATCAAAAGAAAATTTTAACTCTCTAAGCTGAATCCACATATCACAAAGCAGTTTTAGAGATGGCTTCTTTCTATTTTTTATCATGGGGTATTCGACTTTTCAGTGTAGGCCTCACTGCACTCTGAAATTCTCCTTTTTAGATTCTACAAAATGAGCGTTTCCAATCTGCTGAATGAATAGAAAGGTTTAACTCAGTGAGCTTAATGCAGACATCACAAAGCAGTATCACAAACAGATTCTTTCTATTTTTTATTTGAAGATATTTGTTTTTTCACTATATGCCTCTGTGGGCTTTGTAATGTCCCTTCGTGTATTCTACAAAAAGAATTTTTCCAAATCCCTAAATCAAAAGAAAGGTTTAGCTCTGTGAGCTGAATGCACACATCACAAAGTAGTTTCACACATAATTTCTAGTTTTTATTGTGAGATATTTGGTTTATCCGTATTGGCCTGAGTGTGCTCAGAAATGTCCCTTTGCAGATTCTACAAAAAGATTTTTTCCAAACTCCTGAATCAAAAGAAAGTGTTAACTCTGTGAGTTGCATCCACACATGAAAACATACTTTCACAAATAGCTTCTTTCCAGTTTTTATCATGAGATATTCAGTTTTTCACTGCAGTCCTCACTGCATTCTGAACTGTCCCTTCAGAGATTCTACAAAAAAAGTGTTTCCAAACTGCTGAATCAAAAGTAATGTGTAACTCTGTGAGCTGAGTGCACACATCATAAAGCAGTTTCACAGATAGCTTTTTTTCTAGTTTGTATCTAGGAATATTCAGTTTTTCACTGTAGTACTAGTGAGCTTTGAAATGTCCCTTCACAGATTCTAGAAAAAGAGTGTTTCCAAACTGCTGTATCAAAAGTAAAGCTTAACTCCTTGAGCTTAATACACACACCATGAGGCAGTGTCTCAGATAGCTTCTTTCTAGTTTTTAATCTAGGCATATCTAGCTTTTAACTATAGGCCTGGAGGGCTCAGAAATGTTTTTTCACAGATTCTATAAAAAGAGTGTTTCCAATTAAGTGAAAAGTTTAATTCTGTGAGCAGAATCTACACATTACAAAGCAGATTCACAGACAGCTTCTTTCTAGATTTTATTGCAGCATATTTGTTTTTTACTATAAGTGTCACTGTGCTTTGAAATGTCACTTTGTAGATTCTAGAAAAAGAGTGTTTCCAAACTGCTGAATCAAAAGAAAGGTTTAACTCTGTGAACTGAATGCAGAAATCACAAAGAAGTTTCACAATAAATTCTTCCTAGTTTTTATTACAGAATATTTTGTTTTTCACTATATTCCTTACTGTGCTCTGAAATGTCGCTTTGCAGATTCTGCAAAAACAGTGTTTCTAAACTGCTGAATCAAAAGTAAGGTTTAACTCTTTGAGCTGAATACAGACATCACAAGGCAAGTTCACAGATATCTTCTTTATAGTTTTTATCTACAGATATTCGGTTTTTCACTGTAGTCATAGTGGGCTCTGAAATGTCCCTTCACATATGCTACAAAAAAAAAGTTTCACATCTGCTGAATCAAAATAAAGTTTTAACTCTGTGAGCTAAATGTACACATGAAAAGACAGTTTCACAGATGGCTTCTTTGTAATTTTTATCTTGGTATGTTTGGTTATTCACTATAGGCCTCAGTGGCCCCGAAATGTCTCTTCACAGATTCTACAAAAAGAGTGTTTTCAACCTGCTGAATAAAAAGAAAGATTTAACTCTGCAAGCTGCATCAACACATCACAAAGCAGTTTTACAGATAGCATCTTTCTAGTTTTTATCATGGGATATGTCATTTTTCACTGTATGTCTCTCTGTGCTCCAAAATGTCTTTTTGCACATTCTACAAAAACAGTGTTTCCAAACTGATAAATCAAAAGAAAAGTTTAACTCTTTGAGTTGAATCCACACATCATAAAGCAGTTTCAGAGACATCTTTATTCTAGTTTTTATCATGGAATATTCAGTGTTTCACTATAGGCTTCACTGAGCTCTGAAATGCCCCTTCACAGATCCTACAAAAACGAATGTTTCAAAACTGCTGAATTAATAGAAAGGTTTAACTCTGTGAGCTGAATCAACACATTTACAAAGATATTTAACAGATAGCTTCTTTCTAGTTGTTAACTAGAGATATTTTTTTTTTTATGATAAGCCTTGTGTGCTGTGAATGTCCCTTAGCAGATTAAACAAAAAGAGTGTTTCAAACTGCTGAATAAAAAGTACAGTGTAACTCTGTAAGTTTAATGTACACATCACAAAGCAGTTTCACAGATAATGTGAAAGTTTTTATGAAGTTTTTCACTTTGGGCTTTACAGCACTCAGAAATGTCTCTTTGCAGATTCTACAAAAACATATTTTCTGATATGTTGAATCAAAACAAAAGTTTAACTCTGTGAGCTGAATCCACACATCACAAAGCAGTTTGACAGGTAGTTTCTTTCTAGTTTCTATCTGTGGATATTTGATTTTTCACTATAGGGCTTCCACTGCTCCAAAATGTCTGTTCACAGATTTTGCAAAAAGGGATTTTCCAAATGGCTGAGTTAAAAGAATGATTTAACTCTGTGAGCTGAATCCACACATCAAAAAGCAGTTTCACAGATACCTTGTTTCTAGTTTTATCATGAGATATTCAGTTTTTTGCTGAAGGCTTCATTGCACTCTGAAATGTCCCTTTCCAGATTCTACAAAAAGATTGTTTCCAGCCTGCTCAATCAAAAGTAAGGTTTAACTTTGTTAGCTGAATGCACACACAGCAAAGTAGTTTCACAGAACCCTTCTTTCTAGTTTTTATCCCTGGAGTTTCAGTTTTTCACTCTAGGCATCATTGTGCTCTGAATAGTCCTCTCCCAGATTCTACAAAAAGACTGTTTCTGGCCTGCTGAATCAAAAGGAAGGCTTAACTCTGTGAGCTGAATACAGGCAGCACAAAGCAGTTTCACAAATAACTTCTTTCTAGTTTTTATTGTGGGATATTAGGTTTTTTACAATAGGACTCAATGCCTTTTGAAATGTCCCTTTGCAAATGCTACAGAAAGTGTTTCCAAACTGTTTAATCAAAAGTAAAGTTTAACCCTGTGAGCTGAATTGACACATCTCAAAGCAGTTTCAAATAAAGTTTCTTTGTAGTTTTTATCTAGGGATATATGGTTTTTCACTCTAGGCCCCAATGGGCTTTAAAATGTCGCTTTGCAGATTGTACAAAAAGTGTGTTACCAAACTTCAGAATCTAAAGATAGGTTTAATTCCATAAGCTGGAGGGCGGAGCAAGATGGCCGAATAGGAACAGCTCCAGTCTCCAACTCCCAGCGCGAGCAACACAGAAGACCGGTGATTTCTGCATTTTCAACTGAGGTACTGGGTTCATCTCACTGGGGAGTGCCGGACGATCGGTGCTGGTCAGCTGCTGCAGCCCGACCAGCGAGAGCTGAAGCAGGGCGAGGCATCACCTCACCTGGGAAGCGCAAGGGGGAAGGGAATCCCTTTTCCTAGCCAGGGGAACTGAGACACACAACACCTGGAAAATCGGGTAACTCCCGCCCCAATACTGCGCTTTAAGCAAACAGGCAAACCAGGAGATCATATCCCACACCTGGCCGGGAGGGTCCCACACCCACGGAGCCTCCCTCATTGCTAGCACAGCAGTCTGTGATCTACCGGCAAGGCAGCAGCGAGGCTGGGGGAGGGGCGCCCGCCATTGCTGAGGCTTAAGTAGGTAAACAAAGCTGCTGGGAAGCTCCAACTGGGTGGAGCTCACAGCAGCTCAAGGAAACCTGCCTGTCTCTGTAGACTCCACCTCTGGGGACAGGGCAATAACAAACACAGCCGAAACCTCTGCAGACGCAAACGACTCTGTCTGACGGCTTTGAAGAGAGCAGTGGATCTCCCAACACAGAGGTTGAGATCTGAGAAGGGACAGACTCCCTGCTCAAGTGGGTCCCTGACCCCTGAGTAGCCTAACTGGGAGACATCCCCACTAGGGGCAGTCTGACACCCCACACCTCACAGGGTGGAGCATACCCCTGAGAGGAAGCTTCCAAAGCAAGAATCAGACAGGTACACTCGCTGTTCAGAAATATTCTATCTTCTGCTGCCTCTGCTGCTGATACCCAGGCAAACAGGGTCTGGAGTGGACCTCAAGCAATCTCCAACAGACCTACAGCTGAGGGTCCTGACTGTTAGAAGGAAAACTATCAAACAGGAAGGAAACCTACACCAAAACCCCATCAGTACATCACCATCATCAAAGACCAGAGGCAGATAAAACCACAAAGATAGGGAGAAAGCAGGGCAGAAAAGCTGGAAATTCAAAAAATAAGAACGCATCTCCCCCGGCAAAGGAGCGCAGCTCATCACCAGCAACGGATCAAAGCTGGACGGAGAATGACTTTGACGAGATGAGAGAAGAAGGCTTCAGTCCATCAAATTTCTCAGAGCTAAAGGAGGAATTACGTACCCAGCGCAAAGAAACTAAAAATCTTGAAAAAAAAAGTGGAAGAATTGATGGCTAGAGTAATTAATGCAGAGAAGGTCATAAACGAAATGAAAGAGATGAAAACCATGACGAGAGAAATACGTGACAAATGCACAAGCTTCAGTAACCGACTCGATCAACTGGAAGAAAGAGTATCTGCGATTGAGGATCAAATGAATGAAATGAAGCGAGAAGAGAAACCAAAAGAAAAAAGAAGAAAAAGAAATGAACAAAGCCTGCAAGAAGTATGGGATTATGTAAAAAGACCAAATCTATGTCTGATTGGGGTGCCTGAAAGTGAGGGGGAAAATGGAACCAAGTTGGAAAACACTCTTCAGGATATCATCCAGGAGAACTTCCCCAACCTAGTAGGGCAGGCCAACATTCAAATCCAGGAAATACAGAGAACGCCACAAAGATACTCCTCGAGAAGAGCAACTCCAAGACATATAATTGCCAGATTCACCAAAGTTGAAATGAAGGAAAAAATCTTAAGGGCAGCCAGAGAGAAAGGTCGGGTTACCCACAAAGGGAAGCCCATCAGACTAACAGCAGATCTCTCGGCAGAAACTCTCCAAGCCAGAAGAGAGTGGGGGCCAATATTCAACATTCTTAAAGAAAAGAATTTTAAACCCAGAATTTCATATCCAGCCAAAGTAAGTTTCATAAGTGGAGGAGAAATAAAATCCTTTACAGATAAGCAAATGCTTACAGATTTTGTCACCACTAGGCCTGCCTTACAAGAGACCCTGAAGGAAGCACTAAACATGGAAAGGAACAACCGGTACCAGCCATTGCAAAAACATGCCAAAATGTAAAGACCATCGAGGCTAGGAAGAAACTGCATCAACTAACGAGCAAAATAACCAGTTAATATCATAATGGCAGGATCAAGTTCACACATAACAATCTTAACCTTAAATGTAAATGGACTAAATGCTCCAATTAAAAGACACAGACTGGCAAACTGGATAAAGAGTCAAGAACCATCAGTCTGCTGTATTCAGGAGACCCATCTCACACGCAGAGACATACATAGGCTCAAAATAAAGGGATGGAGGAAGATTTACCAAGCAAATGGAGAACAAAAAAAAGCGGGGGTTGCAATACTAGTCTCTGATAAAACAGACTTTAAACCATCAAAGATCAAAAGAGACAAAGAAGGCCATTACATAATGGTAAAGGGATCAATTCAACAGGAAGAGCTAACTATCCTAAATATATATGCACCCAATACAGGAGCACCCAGATTCATAAAGCAAGTCCTTAGAGACTTACAAAGAGACTTAGACTCCCATACAATAATAATGGGAGACTTCAACACTCCACTGTCAACATTAGACAGATCAACGAGACAGAAAGTTAACAAGGATATCCAGGAATTGAACTCATCTCTGCAGCAAGCAGACCTAATAGACATCTATAGAACTCTCCACCCCAAATCAACAGAAGATACATTCTTCTCAGCACCACATCGTACTTACTCCAAAATCGACCGCGTAATTGGAAGTAAAGCACTCCTCAGCAAATGTACAAGAACAGAAATTATAACAAACTGTCTCTCAGACCACAGTGCAATCAAACTAGAACTCAGGACTAAGAAACTCAATCAAAACCGCTCAACTACATGGAAACTGAACAACCTGCTCCTGAATGACTACTGGGTACATAACGAAATGAAGGCAGAAATAAAGATGTTCTTTGAAACCAATGAGAACAAAGATACAACATACCAGAATCTCTGGGACACATTTAAAGCAGTGTGTAGAGGGAAATTTATAGCACTAAATGCCCACAAGAGAAAGCAGGAAAGATCTAAAATTGACACTCTAACATCGCAATTAAAAGAACTAGAGAAGCAAGAGCAAACACATTCGAAAGCTAGCAGAAGGCAAGAAATAACTAAGATCAGAGCAGAACTGAAGGAGATAGAGACACAAAAAACTCTCCAAAAAATCAATGAATCCAGGAGTTGGTTTTTTGAAAAGATCAACAAAATTGACAGACCACTAGCAAGACTAATAAAGAAGAAAAGAGAGAAGAATCAAATAGACGCAATTAAAAATGATAAAGGGGATATCACCACCGACCCCACAGAAATACAAACTACCATCAGAGAATACTATAAACATCTCTACGCAAATAAACTAGAAAATCTAGAAGAAATGGATAATTTCCTGGACACTTACACTCTTCCAAGACTAAACCAGGAAGAAGTTGAAACCCTGAATAGACCAATAGCAGGCTCTGAAATTGAGGCAATAATTAATAGCCTACCAACCAAAAAAAGTCCAGGACCAGATGGATTCACAGCTGAATTCTACCAGAGGTACAAGGAGGAGTTGGTACCATTCCTTCTGAAACTATTCCAATCAATAGAAAAAGAGGGAATCCTCCCTAACTCATTTTATGAGGCCAACATCATCCTGATACCAAAGCCTGGCAGAGACACAACAAAAAAAGAGAATTTTAGACCAATATCCCTGATGAACATCGATGCAAAAATCCTCAATAAAATACTGGCAAACCGGATTCAGCAACACATCAAAAAGCTTATCCTCCATGATCAAGTGGGCTTCATCCCTGGGATGCAAGGCTGGTTCAACATTCGCAAATCAATAAACATAATCCAGCATATAAACAGAACCAAAGACAAGAACCACATGATTATCTCAATAGATGCAGAAAAGGCTTTTGACAAAATTCAACAGCCCTTCATGCTAAAAACGCTCAATAAATTCGGTATTGATGGAACGTACCTCAAAATAATAAGAGCTATTTATGACAAACCCACAGCCAATATCATACTGAATGGGCAAAAACTGGAAAAATTCCCTTTGAAAACTGGCACAAGACAGGGATGCCCTCTCTCACCACTCCTATTCAACATAGTGTTGGAAGTTCTGGTTAGGGCAATCAGGCAAGAGAAAGAAATCAAGGGTATTCAGTTAGGAAAAGAAGAAGTCAAACTGCCTCTGTTTTCAGATGACATGATTGTATATTTAGAAAACCCCATTGTCTCAGCCCAAAATCTCCTTAAGCTGATAAGCAACTTCAGCAAAGTCTCAGGATACAAAATTAATGTGCAAAAATCACAAGCATTCTTATACACCAGTAACAGACAAACAGAGAGCCAAATCAGGAATGAACTTCCATTCACAATTGCTTCAAAGAAAATCAAATACCTAGGAATCCAACTTACAAGGGATGTAAAGGACCTCTTCAAGGAGAACTACAAACCACTGCTCAGTGAAATCAAAGAGGACACAAACAAATGGAAGAACATACCATGCTCATGGATAGGAAGAATCAATATCGTGAAAATGGCCGTACTGCCCAAGGTAATTTATAGATTTAATGCCATCCCCATCAAGCTACCAATGAGTTTCTTCACAGAATTGGAAAAAACTGCTTTAAAGTTCATATGGAACCAAAAAGGAGCCCGCATCTCCAAGACAATCCTAAGTCAAAAGAACAAAGCTGGAGGCATCACGCTACCTGACTTCAAACTATACTACAAGGCTACAGTAACCAAAACAGCATGGTACTGGTACCAAAACAGAGATATAGACCAATGGAACAGAACAGAGTCCTCAGAAATAATACCACACATCTACAGCCATCTGATCTTTGACAAACCTGAGAGAAACAAGAAATGGGGAAAGGATTCCCTATTAATGAATGGTGCTGGGAAAATTGGCTAGCCATAAGTAGAAAGCTGAAACTGGATCCTTTCCTTACTCCTTATACGAAAATTTATTCAAGATGGATTAGAGACTTAAATGTTAGACCTAATACCATAAAAATCCTAGAGGAAAACCTAGGTAGTACCATTCAGGACATAGGCATGGGCAAAGACTTCATGTCTAAAACACCAAAAGCAACGGCAGCAAAAGCCAAAATTGACAAATGGGATCTCATTAAATTAAAGAGCTTCTGCACAGCAAAAGAAACTACCATCAGAGTGAACAGGCAACCTACAGAATGGGAGAAAATGTTTGCAATCTACTCATCTGACAAAGGACTAATATCCAGAACCTATAAAGAACTCAAACAAATTTACAAGAAAAAAACAAACAACCCCATCAAAAAGTGGGCAAAGGATATGAACAGACATATCTCAAAAGAAGACATTCATACAGCCAACAGACACATGAAAAAATGCTCATCATCACTGGCCATCAGAGAAATGCAAATCAAAACCACAATGAGATACCATCTCACAGCAGTTAGAATGGCCATCATTAAAAAGTCAGGAAACAACAGGTGCTGGAGAGGTTGTGGAGAAATAGGAACACTTTTACACTGTTGGTGGGATTGTAAACTAGTTCAACCATTATGGAAAACAGTATGGCAATTCCTCAAGGATCTAGAACTAGATGTACCATATGACCCAGCCATCCCATTACTGGGTATATACCCAAAGGATTATAAATTATGCTGCTATAAAGACACATGCACACGTATGTTTATTGCAGCACTATTCACAATAGCAAAGACTTGGAATCAACCCAAATGTCCATCAGTGACAGATTGGATTAAGAAAATGTGGCACATATACACCATGGAATACTATGCAGCCATAAAAAAGGTTGAGTTTGTGTCCTTTGTAGGGACATGGATGCAGCTGGAAACCATCATTCTTAGCAAACTATCACAAGAACAGAAAACCAAACACCGCATGTTCTCACTCATAGGTGGGAACTGAACAATGAGATCACTTGGACTCAGGAAGGGGAACATCACACACAGGGGCCTATCATGGTGAGGGGGGAGGGGGGAGGGATTGCATTGGGAGTTATACCTGATGTAAATGACGAGTTGATGTGTGCAGCACACCAACATGGCACAAGTATACATATGTAACAAACCTGCACGTTATGCACATGTACCCTACAACTTAAAGTACAATAATAATAAATAAATTTAAAAAAAAATCTTTATAAGCTGAATTCACACATCAAAAACCAGTTTCACAGATAGCTTTTTGATAGATTTTATCACGGGATATTTGATTTTTCACAATATTCCTTACTGCGCTCCAAATTGTCCTTTTGCAGATTCTACAAAAAACAAGTTTCCAAACTGCTGAATCAAAGAGAAGGTTTAACTCTATGAGATGAAGCCAAACTCACAAAGCAGTTTCACAAATAGCTTCTTTCTTGTTTTTATCTAGGAATATTCTATTTTTCACTAAGTCCTCAGTTGGCTCCAAAATGTCCACTCAAGGATACTACAAAAAAAGTGTTTTTAACCTTCTGAATGAAACGAAAGTTATAACTCAGTGAGCTGCATCCACATATTACAAAGCAGTTTGAGAGATAACTTCTTTATAGTTTTTATCATGGGATATTCTGTTTTTCACTGTAGGTCTCACTGCACTCCAAAATTTCCCTTCATAGATTTTACAAAAACTGGCTCTGCAAACTGCTGAATCAATAGAAAAATTTAACTCTTAGAGCTATATCTACACATCAGAAAGCAGTTTCACAGATAGCTTATTTCTAGTTTTTTTTCCGGGGACATTCTGTTTTTCACTGTAGGCCTAAGTGGGCTCCAAAATATCCCTTCACAGATTCTACAAAATGAGGGTTTCCAACATGCCAAATCAAAAAATGGTTTAACTCTGATAGTTTAATCCATGCATCACAACGCAGTTTCACAAATAGCTTCTTTCTAGTTTGTATTGAGGTATATTCGGTTTTTCACTATAATCTTAAGGCCCTCCAATATGTCCCTTCACACATTCTACAAAAATAGTGTTTCCAAATAGCTGAATCAAATCAAGGTTTAACTCAGTTAGCTGTATGCACACACCACAAAGCAGTCTCACAGCCCAGTTCTTTCTTGTTTTTATTGCAGGATATTCAGTTTTTCAATATAAGCATAAATGAACTCTGAAATATCCCTTCACAGATTCTACAAAAAGAGTGTTTCTAAACTGCTGAATCAAAAGAAAGGTTTAGGCCACGTGTGGTGTCCCACGCCTGTTATCCCAGCACTTTGGGAGGCTGAGGCAGGAAGATCATGAGGGCAGGAGTTTGAGATCAGCCTGGCCAACATGGTGAAATCCCGTGTCTTACAAAAATACAAAAAAAATTAGTTGGACATGGTGGTGGGCACCTGTAATTCCAGCTACTCGGGAGATATAGGCAGAAGAATCACTTGAAACCGGAAGGCAGAAGCTGCTGTGTGCTGAGATCGTGCAACGGCACTCCAGCCTGGGAAACACAAAAAACTCCATCTCAAAAACAAACAAACAAAAAGAAACAAGAAAGAGAGGTGTAACTCTGTGAGCTGAATGCACACATCAGAAAGCAGGTTTATAGTTAATGTCTTCCTAGTTTTCATATTGGCATATTTGGTTTTTCACTATAGGACTAGAGGGCTCTGAAATGTCCCTTCACAGATTCTACAAAAAGCGTGTTTCCAACCTGCTGAATCAAAAGAAAGGTGTAATTCTGTGAACTGAATCCACACATCATAACGCAGTTTCACAGATATCTTCTTTGTAGATTTTGTTGCATGATATTCAATTTTTCACTATATGCCTCAATACCCTTTGAAATGTCCCTTTGCAGATTCTAGAAAAAGGCATTTCCAAACTTCTGAGTCAAAATAACATTTGATTCTGTGAGCTGAACTCACACATCACAAAGTAGTTTCACATATATCTTCTTTCTAGATTTTATCTACAAATATAAGGTTTTTCAGTATCAGCCTCAGTGGGCTCTGAAATGTTTCTTCACAGATTCTATGAAAAGAGTGTTTCCAACCTGATGAATCAGAGGAAAGGTTTAACTGTGCGAGTTGACTGCACACATTACAATGTAGATTCACAGATAGTTTCTTTCCAGTTTTTATGTTGGGATATTCATTTTCTCACTGTGGGACTCAGTGAACCCCAAAATGTCTCATTGCAATTTCTATCAAAAGATTATTTCTGAATGACTGAAAATGAAAATGAAAATGACTGAATCAAAAGGAAGGTTTAACTCTGTGAGACGAATCCATACATCACAAAATATTTTCACAGATAGCTTCCTTCTAGTTTTTATCATGTCATATTCAGTTTTTCACTATAGGCTTCACTGCCCTCCAAAGTGTCCCTTCACAGAATCTAACAAAACAGTGTTTCAAAGAGCTGAATCAAATTAACATTTAATTCTGTGAGCTTAATGTATACATCACAAAGCAGTTTCACAGATAGCTTCTTTCTTGTTTTTATCTAGGGATATTCAATTTTTCATTACAGGCCTCTGTGGTGTCCAAAATCTTTCTTCACAAATTCTACAAAAAGAGAATTTCCAACCTCTGAATCAAAACAAAGGTTTAACTCTGTGAGCTGAATCCACACATCACAAAGCAGTTTCACCAATAGTTTCCTTCTCATTTTTATCACAAGACACTCGGTTTTTTGCTGTAGGCCTCACTTTGCTCTGAAAGTTCTTTTTGCAAATTCAATAAAAATAGTGGTTCCAAACTGCTTAATTAATAGAAAGTTTTAACTGTGTGAGCTGAATCCACACATCACAAAGCAATTTCAGGTATCTTCTTTTTAGATTTTATTGCATGATATTACGTTTTTCACTATAGGCCTCACTGCATTTTGAAATGTCTCTTCGTAGATTCTACAAAAAGAGTGTTTCCAAACCTCTAAATCAATAGTAAGGTTTCACTCTCTGAGTTGAATGCACACATCACAAAGGAGTTTTACAACTAGCTTCTTTTTAGTTTTTATCTAGGGATATTCTGTTTTTCATTACAGGCTTCAGTGGACTCTGAAATATCACTTTGCAGATTCTACAAAAACTTTGTTTCCAATCTGCTGAATCAAAAGAACGGTTTAACTCTGTGAGCTAAATCCACACATCACAAAACAGTTTCACAGAGAGCTTCTTTCTAATTTTTATCTAGGGTAGGGTTTTCACTACAGGCCTTGGTGGGCTTTGAAATATCCCTTCGCAGATTCTACAAAAAGGGCATTACCAAATTTCAGAATCAAAAGAAAAATTTAACTCTGTGAGCTGAATCCACACATCAAAAACCAGTTTTGTAGATAACTTTTATATAGATTTTATAGTGGGATATTCATTTTTTCACAATATTTCTTGCTGTCCTACAAAATGTCCATTCACGGATTCTACAAAAGTAAATTTTCCAAACTGCTGAATCAAAAGAAAGGTTTAACTCTGCTAGCCAAATCCACATCTCACAAACAGTTTCACAATTAGCTTCTTTCTAGTTTGTATTGAGGTATATTCGGTCTTTTACTACAATCCTCAAGGCCCTCCAAAATATCCCTTACACGTTCTACAAAAATATTGTTTCTAAATAGTTGAATCAAATTAAAGTTTAACTCAGTTAGCTGAATGCACACATCATAAGGCAGTTTCACAAATCACTTCTTTCTCATTTTAATTGGAAGATATTTGATTTTACCCTATAGGCATCAGTGAGCTCTGAAATGACCCTTCACAGATTCTGCAAAAAGAGTGTTTCCAAACTGCTGAGTGAAAAGAAAGGTTTAGGCCATGTGTGGTGGCTCATGCCTGTAATTCCAGCACTTTGGGAGATAGAGGTGGGTGGAACACGAGGTCAGGTATTCAACACCAGCCTGGCCAACATGGTGAAACGCTGTCTCTAATAAAAATGTAAAAAATTAGCCGAGTGTGGTAGTGGGGTCCTGTAATCCCAGCTTCTTGGCAGGCAGAGACAGAAAAATCACTTGAAACCAGAAGGCAAAGGTTGCAGTGAGCTGAGATCACACCATGGCGCTCCAGCGTGGGCAACAAGAGTGACACTCCATCTCGAAAGAAAGAAAGAAAGAAAGAAAGAAAGAAAGAAAGAAAGAAAGAAAGAAAGAAAGAAAGAAAGAAAGAAAGAAAGAAAGAAAGTCTTAACTCTCTGAGATGAATGCACACATCAGAAAGTAGTTTTACAGGTAGTTGCTTTCTAGTATTTATCTTGGGATATTCAGTTTTTCACTATAGGTGTAGTGGGTTCTGAAATGTCTCTTTGCAGATTATGCAAAAAGAATGTTTCCTACCTGCTGAATCAAAAGAAAGGTTTAATTCTGTGAACTGAGTCCACACATCAGAAAGCAATATTACAGATAGCTTCTTTGTACATTTTATCATGTGATATTTGGTTTTTCACTATAGGCCTCAATGCCCTTTGAAATGCCCCTTCACAGATTCTACAAATACAGTTTTTCCAAAAATAAAAATAAAAAAAAAAGTTTAACCCTGTGAGCTGAATCCATGCATCACATAGTCGTTTCACAGATAATTTCTATCTAGTTTTGATCACTAGATAGAAAAAGATATTTTGTTTTTCACTATATGCCTTACGTGCTTCAAAATATCCCTGTGCAGATTCTACAAAAAAAGGGTTTCAAATTGCTGAATCAAAGGAAAGTTTTAACTCTGTGAGTTGAATTCACAACTCACAAAGCAGTTTCATGGGTATCTTATTTCCAGCTTATATCCAGGAATATTCAGTTTTTCACTAAGGCCTCAGTGGGATCCAAAATGTCCCATCACATATTCTATTTTAAAAAATGGTTTCCAAATTGCTGAATCAAAGGAAAGTTTTAACTCTGTGAGCTGAATTCACAACTCACAAAACAGTTTCACAGATAACTTCTTTCTAGGTTTTATCCAGGAATATTCAGTTTTTGACTAAGGCTTCAGTGGGCTGTGACCTGAATCCACACATCACAAAGCAGTTTCAGAAAAAGTTTCTTTCTAGGTTGTATCAAGTTATATTTGTTTTTTTCACCGTCATCCTCAAGGCCCTTAAAATGTCTCTTTGCACATTCTACAAAAAGAGTGTTTCCAAATAGCTGAATCAAATTAGAGTTTAACTTGGTTACCTGAATGCACACATCATAAAGCAGTTTCACAGACTGCTTCTTTCTAGTTTTTTCATGGGATATTCAATTTTTCACTATAGGTGTCAGTTAGCTTTGAAATGACCCTTCACAGATTCTACAAAAAGAGTGTTTCCAAGCTGCTGAATCAAAAGAAAGGTTTAGGCCATGCATGGTGTCTCATGCCTATAGTCCCAGCACTTTGGGGGGCCAAAGTGGGTGGATCATGATGTCAGGAATTTGAGACCAGTCTGGCCAACATGATAAAATCTGATCTCTACTAAAAATATGAAAAAAAAATTAGCTGGGAGAGGTGGAACATGCCTGTAATACCAGATACTTAGGAGACTGAGGCAGGAGAATTGCTTGAAACTAGAAGACGAAGTTTGCAATGAGCTGAGATGGTGCCACAGCATGACAGCCTGCACAACAAGAGTGAAATACTATTTTAAAAAGAAAGAAAGAAAGAAAGAAAGAAAGAAAGAAAGAAAGAAAGAAAGAAAGAAAGAAAGAAAGAAAGAAAGAAAGAGAAAGAGAGAGAGAGAGAATGAAAGAAAGAAAGAAAGGAAAGAAAGAAAGAAAGAAAGAAAGAAAGAAAGAAAGAAAGAAAGAAAGAAAGAAAGAAAGAAAGAAAGAAAGGTTTAACTCTGTGAGCTGAATGCACATGTCAGAGAGCAGTTTTACAGATAGTTTCTTTCTAGTTTTTATCTTAAAATATTTAGTTTTACACTGTAGGTCTCACTTCACTCCAAAATATCTCTTCAAAGATTTGAGAAAAATAGTTTATCCAAATTGCTTAATGAATGGAGAGATTTAACTCTGTAAGCTAAATCCACACATCACAAAGCATTTACACAGATAACGGATATCTTCTTTTTAGATTTTCTAACATGATATTATGATTTTCTCTATAGGCCTCACTACACTCCAAAATGACTCTTTGAAGATTCTACAAAAAGAGTGTTTCTAAACTTCTGAATTAAAAGTAAGGTTTCAGTCTGTGAGCTTAATACACACATCATAAAGGAGTTGTACAAATAGCTTCTTTCTAGTTTTTATCTAGCTATATTAAGTTTTTAATTATGGGCCTCAGAGGGCTTTAAAATATCACTTTGTAGATCCTACAAAAGTAGTGTTTCCAAATTGCTAATGAAAAGAAAGGTTTAACTCTGTGAGCTGAATCCACACTTCACAATGCAGTTTCACAGATAGTTTCTTTCTAGATTTTATGGTGGGATATTCCGTTTTTCATTGTAGGCCTCACTGTGCTTCAAAATGTCCCTTTGCACATGCTACAGAAAAAGTGTTTCCAAACTGCTGAAACAAAAGAAAGGTTTAACTCTGTAAACTGAATCCACACATCACAAAGCAGTTTCACAGGTTACTTCTTTCTCATTTTTATCAAGGGATACTTGTTTTTTCACTACAATCCTTGAGATTCTTTGAAATGTCCTTAGCAGATCCTTCAAAAAGAGTGTTTCCAAATGTGTGAATCAAAAGGAAGGTTTAACTCTGTGAGCTGAATGTACACATCTCAAAGCAATATTACAGATATTTTCTTTCTACTTTTATCAGGGGATATTCAGTTTTTTACTATAGGCCTCAGTGGGCTTTCAAATATCCCTTCACAAATTCTACAAAAACAGTGTTTCCAATCTTATGAATCAAAAGAAAGTTTTAACTCTATAAGCTGAATCCGCACATCACAAAGTAATTTCACAGATAGCATCTTTGTAGTTTCATCTGGCGATATTCAGTTTCTCAATATAGGCCTTGTAGGCTGAAATGGCCTTTCGTAGATACCACAAGGAGATTGTTTCCAACCTACTATATCAATAGAAAGATTTAATTCTTAGACTTGAATCCACACTTCACAAGGCAGTTTCACATAGAGCTTCTTTCAAGTTTTTATCTAGGGATATACTGTTTTTAACTATAGGCCTTGGTAGGCTCCAAAATGTTGCTTTGCAGATTCCAAAAAAAGAATATTACCAAACTGGAGAATCAAAAGAAAGGTTTTACTCTGTGAACTGCATCTGCACATCAAAAAGCAGTTTCACAGATAGCATTTTTATAGGTTCTATTGCGAGATATTTGTTTTTTTTTTATTATATGTCTTAGTGCCCTCCGAAATGTCCCTTCGCAGATTCTACAAAAAGAGTATTTCCAAACTGCTGAATCAAAAGAAAGGTTTCGCTCTGTGACATGAATCCACACATTCCAAAGCAGTTTTACAGATAGTTTATTTCTAGTTTTTATTGTGAGATATTAAGTTTTTCACTGTAGGCCTCACAGTGCTCCAAAAAGTCCCTTTGCAGATTGCACCAGAAGAGTGTTCCCACGCAGTTGAATTAAATAAAGGTTTAACTCCCTGAGCTGAATCCACACATTGTAAAGCAGTTTTATAGACAGCTTCTGTCTAGTTTTTGTCATAGGATATTCAATTTTTCACAATAGGCATCAATGCACTCCAAAATGTCCCTTCACAGATTTCAGAAAAAGAGTTTTTCCAAACTGCTGAATCAAAAGTAAGGTTTAACTCTATGAGTTGAATGCACAATTCACTATGCAGTTTCACCAGTAGATTCTTCCTAGTTTTTGTCTTGAGTTATTTGGTTTTTAACTGTAGGCCTCAGTAAACTCTGAAATGTCCATTAACAGATCTACAAAAGGAGTGTTTCCAAACTGTTGAATCAAAAGAAAGGTATAACTGTGAACTGAATGCAAAAATCATAAAGGAGTTTCACAGATAGTTCTTTCTACATTTTTTCGTGAAATATTTTGATTTTCACTATAGGCCTTATTGCACTTTGAAATATCCCTTCACAGATTCTATAAAGAGTGTTATCAAACTGCTGAATCAAAAGAAAGGTTTAAGTTTGTGAGCTGAGTCTACACATCACAAAGCAGTTTCACAAATAGCTTCGTTATAGGTTTTGCCATGGGATATTCGGTTTTTCACTATAGTCCTCAATGCCCTGAGAAATGTTTCTTCACAGATTCTACAAAAAAAGTGTTGCCAAACTGCTGAATCAAAGGTAAGTTGTATCTTTGTGAGATGAATGCACACATCACAAAGCAGTTTCACAGATAGCTTCTTTCTAGTTTTTATCTCAAGATGTCTGTTTTTCACCATAGAAGGCTTTGAAATGTCCCTTTGCAGAATCTACAAAAGTCTTTCCACCCTACTGAATCAAAAGAAATGTTTAACTCTGTGAGCTGAATTCTCACAACATTTTCAAAAAGCATTTTTACAGAGAGCTTCATTCTATTTTTTCTTGTGGGATATTCAATTGTTTATGGTAGGCCTCAACATGCACCGAAATGTCCCTTTGCAGATTCTACAAAATGTGTGTTTCCAAACTGCTGAATCAAAAGAAAGTTTTAATTCTGGGAGCTGAATGCACACGTCACAAAGCAGTTTCACAGATAACGTCTCTCTAGTGTTTATCTTAGGATATGCGGTTTTTCACGATAAGCCTCAGTGGGCTTTGTAATGTCCCTATGCAGATTATACAAAAAGAGTGTTTCCAAACTCCTGAATCCAAAGAAAGGTTTAAGTCTGTGAGTTGAATCCACATATCACAAAGCAGTGTCACAGATAGCTTCTTTCTAGTTTTTATCATGGTATATTAAGTTTTTCACTGCCCTCTGAAATATCCCTTTGCAAATCCTACCAAAAGAGTGTTTCCAAACAGTTGAATAAAAAGTAAGGTTTAACTCTTCAAGCTGAATGCACATATCTCAAAGAGATTTAATAGATAGCTTCTTTCTAGTTTTTATCACAGGATATTCTATTTTTCACTATAGGCATCAATACAGTTTGAAATGTCCCTTTGCAGATTCTAGAAACAGAGTGTTTTCAAACTGCTGTACCAAAAATAAGGTTTAACTATGTTAGTTGAATGCACACATCACTAAGTAGTTTAACACATAGCTTCTTTCTAGTTTTTATCATGGAGTATTCTGTTATTTACTGTAGGTCTCTGTAATGTTTCTTTGCATATCCTACCATTAGAGTATTTTCAAAGCCTGAATCAAAAATAAGGTTTAACTCTATGTGCTGAATGAGCACATCGTTAAGCAGTTTCACAGATAGCTTCTTTTTAGTTTTTATCACAAGATATTCTGTTTTGCACTTTAGGCATCAATGCACTACAAAATGTTCCCCTGCATATTCTACAAAAAGAGTGTTTTCAAACTGCTGAATCAAAAATAAAGTTTACCTCTATGAGCTGAATGCACACATTACAAAGCAGTTTCACAGATAGAGTCTTTCTAGTTTTTAATGTAAAGATATTAGGTTTTTCCCTCTAGGCCTAAGTGTGCTCTGAAATGTTCGTTCACAGATTCTACAAAAAAAGTTTTTAAACCTGCTGAATCAAAATAAAGGTTTAACTCTCTGAGTGGAACCCTCAAAATATACAGCAGGTTTACAGATAGCATCTTTCTAGTTTTTATCACAGCATATTCAGTTTTTCACTATAAGCCTTACTGCACTCCAAAACATTCCTTCACAGGTTGTACAAAAAAGTAATTCCAAACTGCTGAATCAAAAATAAGGTTTAACTCTGTGAGCTGCATCCACCCATCACAAATCAGTTTCACAGATAGCTTCTTTCTAGTTTTTATCATGACACATTTTGTTTTTCACCATAAGCATCAGTGCACTCCCAAAAGTCCCATTGCCGATGCTTCAAGAGTGTTTCCAAACTGATTAAAAAATAAGGTTTACCTTTGTGAGCTGGATGCATCCATCACAAAGCAGTTTCACAAAAAAACTTCTTTCTAGTTTTTATCTTGTGATATTCGGTTTTTCACTATAAGTCTCAGTGGGCTCTGAAATGTCCATTCCTAGATTCTACAAAAAGGGTTTTACCAAACTGTTTTATTTAAAAAAAAAAAAAAAAAAAGGTTTAACTCTGTGAACGAAATACACCCATCACAAAACACTTTCACAGGTAGCTTCTTTCTAGTTTATATAACAGGATATTCCATATTTCACTGCGGGCCTCACTACACTCCAAAATGTCCCGTTCCAGAGTCTACAAAAAAAGTGTTTAGAAACAACTGAATCAAAAGTAGGCTTAATTCTGTAAGATAAATGCACACATCACAAAGCAGTTTCACACATAGCTTCCTCCTAGTTTTTATCTCAGTATATTCAGTTTTTCACTATTTGCCTTAATGCACTTTGAAGTGTCCCTTTGCAGATTCTGCAAAAGAGTGTTTTCAAACTACTGAATGAAAAGAAGGGTTTAATCCTGTGAGCTAAATCTGCACATTGCAAATCAGTTTCACACAGAGCTTCTTTCTTGCTTTTATTGCACGAAATTTTGTTTTTCACTATGGGTCTTACTGAAATCTGAAATATCCCTTCGCAGATTCCACAAGAGTTTTTCCAACCTGATGAATAATTTTAAAAAAAAGTTCAACACAATGAGCTGAATCCACACATCATGAAACAGTTTAACATATAGCTTATTTCTAGTTTTTATTGCAGGATATTCTGTTTTTTACTATAGTCCTCAATGCCCTATGAAATGTCTCTTTACAGATTTTACAAAAACACTGTTTCCAAACTGCTGCATCAAAAGGAACTTTTATCTCTGTGAGCTGAATGCACACATTACAAAGCAATTTCAGAAATAGTTTCTTTCTACAACATGCAGTGTTTCAATATAGGCCTCAGTGAGTTCTGAAATGTTCCTTCGCAGATTGTACAAAAAGAGTATTTCCAAACTTCTGAATCAAAATAAAGGTCTAACTCTGTGAGATGAATCCAGACATCGCAAAGCAGTTCACAGATAGCTTCTTTCTAGTTTTTATCCAGGGATATTCTGTTTTTTACCATAGTCCTCAATGGGCTCCCAAATGTCCCATAGCAGATTCTACAAAAGAGTGTTTTCAACCTGCTGAATCAAAAGAAAGGTCTAACTCTGTGAAATGAATCCACATATACAAAGCAGTTTCAGATAGCTTCTTTGTAATTTTTTTCCAGGGATATTTGGTTTTTCACTGTAGGCCTCACTGTGGTCTAAAATGTCCCTTTCTAGATTCTACAAAAAGAGTGTTTGCAAACAGCTGTATCAATGGCAAGGTTTACATCTGAGATCTGAAAACACACATTGCAAAGCAGGTTCACAGATAGCTTCTTTCTAGTTTTTATCTAGGGATATTTGAATTTTCACTGTAGGTCTCAGTGGGTTCCAAAATGTCTCTGCAGATTCTACAAAAAGAGTGTTTCCAACCTGCTTAATCAAAAGAAAGTTTTAACTCTTTGAGTTGAATCCACACATCACAAAGCAGTTTCACAGATAGCTTTGTTGTAATTTTTATTCAGGAATATTCAATTTTTCATTATTGTCCTCAAGGCCCGCAAAATTCCTTTTGCAGATTGTAGAAAAAGAGTGTTATCAAACTGCTGAATCAAAAGAAAAGTTTAACTCTGTGGGCTGAATCAACATATCACAAAGCTGTGTCACAGGTAACTTCTTTCTAGTTTTTATCATGGTATATTCGGTTTTTCTCTGTATGACTCACAGCCCTCCGAAATGTCACCTCACAATTTGTATACAAAGAGGTTTTCCAATGTGCTGTATCAGAAAAAGGTTTAACTCTGTAAGCTGAATCCATCCATCACACAGCAGTCTCACAGATAGCTTTTTTCTAGTGTTTATCCTGGGATATTCAGTTTTTCACTATAGGTCTCACTGGGCTCCAAAATGTCCATTTAAGGATTCTACAAAAGGAGTGTTTCCAAACTGCTTAATAAAAATATTTAACTCTATGAGCTGAATACACACAACACAGGCAGTTTCATGAATAGCGTTTTTTAGATTTTTATCATGTGATATTCAGTTTTTCATTATAAGCCTCACTGTGCTCTAAAAAGTCCTTTCACAGATTCCACAAAAAGGGTTTTTCCAAAATGCTGATTCAAAAGTAAGTTTTAATTATTTGAGCTGAATGCACACATCACAAAGCAATTTCACAGCTATCTTCTTTCTAGTTTTTATCTAGGGATATTTGGTATTTTACTATAGGCCTCAGTGGACCTGAAGTGTCCCTTCACAGGTGCTACAAAAAGAATGTTTACAAGCAGTTGAATTAAATGAAAAATGAACTCTGTGAGCGGAATCTCCACAAAAAAAACATTCACAGATAGATTCTTTCTAGATTTTATTATGGAATATTTGGTTTTTCACAATAGGCCTTAACTACACTCTGAAATGTTTCTTTGCAGATTCTACAAAAAGAGTGTTTCCAAACTGCTGAATCAAAACAAAAGTTTAACCCTGTGAGCTGAATGGACACAGCACAAAGCATTTCACACATAGCTTCTTTCT
Source organism: Macaca mulatta (assembly GCF_049350105.2). Taxonomy (NCBI): domain Eukaryota; kingdom Metazoa; phylum Chordata; class Mammalia; order Primates; family Cercopithecidae; genus Macaca; species Macaca mulatta. The sequence continues at coordinate 57,225,303 of NC_133413.1, forward strand.
AGTTTTTTTCACAGGATATTTTGTTTTCACTATAGACCTCAATGCCCTTTGAAATGATCCTTCACAGATTCTACAAAAAGAGTGTCTTCAGACCGCTGAATCAAAAGAAAACTTTAACTCTGTGAGCTAAATCCACACATCACAAAGCAATTTTACAGAGAGCTTCTTTTTAGTTTTTATCTAGGGATATTCGGTTTGTTACTGTAGGCCTCAGTGGGCTTTGAAATGTCACTTCCCAGATTCTACAAAAAAAGTGTTTCAGTACTGCCAAATCAAAAGACAGGTTTATCTCTGTGATCTGAATGCACACATCACAAAGCTGTTTAACACATAGCTTTTCTTTCTAGTTTGTATGGATGGATATTCTGTTTTTCGCTATAGACCTTACTGCACTCTAAAATGTACCATCACAATTTCTAAAAATAAAAGTGTTTCCAACCTGCTGAATACAAAAGAAGGTTTAGCTCTGTAAGCTGAATCCATACATCACAAATCAGTTTCAGAGATAGCTTCTTTCTAGCTTTAATCATGGGACATTTTGTTTTTCAGTATATGCTTCAGTGCACTCCAAAATGTCCCTTTGCAGATTCTTCTATAATAGTGTTTCCAATCTCCTGAATCAAGAGAAAGGTATAAGTCTCAGTGCTGAATCCACACACCAAAAAGCCATTTCATAAATACCTTCTTTCTAATTTATATAGTGGGATATTCAGTTTTTCACTGTAAGCCTCAGTGCACTCCAAAATGTCCCTGTACAGATTCTACACACACACACACACACACACACACACAAAGTTTTCAAGCTGATGAATCAACCAAAATGTCAACTCTGAGCTGAATTAAGGCATCAGAAAGCAGTTTTACAGATAGGTTCTTTCTAGTTTTTATTGCAGAATATTCTGTTTTTTGTTCTAGGCCTCAGTGGGCTCCAAAATATCCCTTCAGAGATTCTACAAAAAGAGTGTTTCCAACATGGTGAATCAAAATAAAGATTTAACTCTGTGAGCTGAATACACATATCACAAAGCAGTTTCCCAGATAGATTCTTTCTATTTTTTATCGTGAGATATTCAGTTTTGACTGTAAACCTCAGTGAACTCAGAAATGTCCCTTCACAGATTCCACATAAAAGGTGTTTCCAACCTCCTGAAAACCGGAAAGATTTAACTCTGTAAGCTAAATGCAAACATTACAAATCAGTTTCACTGACAGCTTAATTTTAGTTTTCTTCACAGGATATTTCATTTTTCATTAGAGTCCTCAGTGCACTCCAAAATATCCTTTAGAAAACTCTACAAAAAAAGAGTTTCTCACTATAGGCCCTAGTGGGCTCTGAAAAATCCCTTCGCAGAGTCTACAAAAAGAGTGTTTTCAACCTGCTGAATCAAAAGAATGGATTAAGTGTGTGAAATAAATGTACACATCACAAGGCAGTTTTCCAGATAGCTTCTTTCTTTTTTTTAATCATGGGATCTTTGATTTTTCAGTATAAGCCTCAGCGTGCTCCAAAATATTTCTTCACAGATTTTACAAAAAGAGTGTTTCCAACCTGCATATCAAATTAAAAGGTTTAACTCTGTGAGCTGAATCTCCACCTCACAGAGCAGTTTCACAGATAGCTTCTTTCTAGTTTTTGTCGTGGGATATTTGGTTTTTCACTAAAGACCTTACTGTGCTCTGAAATGCCCCTGTGCAGACTCCACAAAAATAGTGTTTCCAAACTGCTGAATCAAAACAAAGATTTAACTCTGTGATCTGAATCCATACATCACAAAGCAGCATCACAGATATCTTCTTTCTGGTTTTTATTGCAGGATATTCAGGTTTTCACTATAGGCCTCAATGTCCATAGAAATATAAGTTCGCAGATTCTACAAAAAAATGTTCCCACACTGTTGAATCAAAAGTAAGGTGTAACTCTGTGAGCTGAATGCACACATTACAAAGCAGTTTCTCAGATAGCTTCCTACAAAAATACTCTTTCCAATCTGCTGAAACAAAAGAAATATTTAACTCTGTGAGATAAATGAATACATTGCAAAGTGGTCTCACAGGTAGCTTCCTTCTAGTTTGTATCTATAGATATTAGGCCTTTAGGTTTAACTCTGTGAGATGAATGCACACATCACAAACCAGTTTCACAGCTAGCATTTTTTTAATTTTTATCAGGGAATATTTAGTTTTTCAATACAGGATTCTCTGGGCTCCCAAATGTCTTTTCACAGATTCTAAAAACGATTATTTCCAACCCACTGAATCAAAAGAAAGGTTGAACTCTGTGAGGTGAATGCACACATCACAAAATGGTTTCACAGTTAGCTTCTTTCTAGTGTTTATCAGTGAATATTAGGGTGTTAACTACAGGCTTCACTGGGCTCCCAAATGTCCCTTTGCAGATTCTACAAAAAGACAGTTTCCAACCTGCTGAAATGAAAGAAAGTTTAAACTCTCTTAGATAAATGCCCACATTGCAAAGCGGTTTCACAGATAGTTTCCTTCTAGTTTTTGTCATGGGATATTTGGTTTTTCACTATAACCATCACTGGGCTCCCTAATGTCCCTTTGTCGTTTGTACAAAAAAACTGTTTCAACCTGCTGAAGAAAAAAGAAACGTTTAACTTTGTGAGATGAATGTACACATCATAAAGAGGTTCACAGATAACTTCTTTCTAGTTTTTATCTTGGGATATTCACTTTTTTATGTAGACCTCAAAGGGCTTTCAAAAGTCCCTTTGCAGATTCTACAAAAAGATTGTATCTAACCTGCTGAATCAAAAGAAAGTTTTAACCCTGTGAGGTAAATGCACACATCACAAAGCAATTTCAGAGGTAGCTTCTTTCTAGGTTGAATCAGGGCACATTCTGTTTTTCACTACAGACTTAACTGGGCTCCCAAATGTCCCTTCGCAGTTTCTACAAAAAGACAGTTTCCAACCTGCTGAATAAAAAGAAAAAATTATCTTTGTGAGATGAATGCACATATTAAAAAAACGATTTCACAGATAGCTTCTTTCTAGTTTTTATCTGGAACTATTCACTTTTTTTCTTATAGGCCTCAAAGAGCTTTCAAATGTTCCTTCACACATTTTAGAAAAAGACTGTTTCCAACCTGCTGAATCAAAAGAAAGGCTTACAACTGTGAGAAAATGTTCTTATCACAAACCGGTTTCACAGATAGCTTCTTTCTAGTTTTTACCTGTAGGTTACTTGGATTTCTCTATAGGGTTAAATGGGCTCCCATTTTTTTTTTTTTTTTTTTGTAGATTCTACAAAAAGACTCTTTAAAACCTGCTGACTCAAAAGAAAGTTTTAACTCTGTGAGATGAATGCACACATCACAAAGGGGTTTCACAGTTAGCTTCCTTCCAGGTTTTAACTGAAGATATTCTTGTTTTCCTTATAGACCTCAATGGGCTCCCATATGTGTCTTAACAGATTTCTCAGAAAGACTGTTTCCAATCTGCAGAAACAAAACAAAATTTTAACTCTGTGGTATGAAAGGACAAATCGCAGAGTGGTTCCAGAGATATCTGCTTTCTAGTTTTTATTTGTTAATATATAGTTTTTCCATACAGACCTCAATAAGCTCCCAATAACTATCCCCTTGCAAATTCTTCAAAAAGTCTCTTTCTGCTGAATCAAAATAAAGATTTAACTCTGAGATAAATATACACAACACAAAGCAGTTTCAGTGATAGCTTCTTTCTAGTTTTTATCATGGGATATTTGTTTTTTCACTACAGGCTTCTCTGGGCTCCCAAAAATCCCTTCACAGTTTCTATAAAAAGACTCTTCACAACCTGCTGAATCAAAAGAAAGTTTTAACTTCGTGAGGTGAATGTACACTTTACAAAGTGGTTCACAGATATCTTCTTTCTAGTTTTATCTGAAGATATTCACTTTTTTTCTTATAGGCCTCAAAGGGCTTTCAAATGTCCCTTCTCTATTTCTATAAAAAGACTGTTTCCAACTTGATAAATCAAAAGAAAGTTTAAACTTTGTGGATAAATGCACACATTGCAAAGAAGTTTCACACAAAGCTCCTATCTAGGGTGTATCAGTGGATATTCTGTTTTTCACTATAGGTTTCACTGGGCACCCAAATGTCCCTTTGGAGTTTCTACAAAAAAACTGTTTCCAACCTGCTGAATCAAAATGAAGTTTAAACTCTGTGAGATGAATGTACACATTTTGAAGCAATTTCACAGTTAGCTTCTTTCCGAGTTTTATGTGGGTATTTTTTTTTTCATATATGCCTCAATGGGTTCCAAATGTCCCTTTGCAGAGTCTACAAAAAGAATGTCTCCAGCCTGCAAAAACAAAAGAAATATTTAACTCTGGGATGAATGGACACACCACAGAGCAGTTTCACAGATAGCTTCTTTCTAGTTTTTTTCTGGAAATATTCCATTTTTCCATATAGGCCTCAGTGGGCTAACAAATGTCTCTTCACAAATTCTAACAAAAGACTGTTTCCAACTTGCAGAAACAAAAGTAAGGTTTAACTCTGTGGGATGAATGCACACATCACAGAGCGGTTTCACATATAGCTTCTTTCTTGTTTTTTTCTGTGGATATTCGCTTTTTCAATACAGGCCTCAATAAGTTGGCAATGTTGTTTTCACAAATTCTACAAAAAGACTGTTTGCAACCTGCTGAATCAAAAGAAAGGTTTAACTCTGTGGCATGCATGCACATATTGCAATCCAGTTTCACAGTTAACTTCTTTCTAGCTTTAATCAGAAAATATTCTGTTTTTTGATATAGAATTCACTGGGGTCCCAAATGTTTCTTCACAGTTCCTTGAAAAAGACTGTTTCCAACCTGCTAAATTGAAAGAAATGTTTAACTCTGTGAGGTGAATGCACACATCACAACGCAGTTTCACTGTTAGCTAATTTCTAGTTTTTATCTGGGAATATTTGGGTTTTCACTATAGGCTTCAATGGGCTCCCAAATGTCCCTTCACAGATTCTGCAAGACGCTGTTTCCAACGTGATGAAAACAAAAGAGAAATGCACACATCACAGAACAGTTTAACCGATAGCTTTTTTCTAGTTTTTATTGTGAGATACTCAGTTTCTCTCCATAAGCTTCACTGGGCTCCCAAATATCCCTTCACAGTTCCTACAAAAAGATTGTTTCCAACCTGATGAAGCAAAAGAAAACTTTACAACTGTGAAATAAATAAGTGCACACTTCACAAATTGGTTTCAGGGATCGCTTCTTTCTAGTTTTTATCAGAGAATATTAGTTTTTCCTTATAGGCCTCAATGGGCTCCCAAATGTTCATTTGCAGAGTCTACAAAAAGACTGTTTCCAACGTGCTGAAGCAAGAGAAAGGTTTCACTCTGTGAGATGAATGCACCCAAATCAATGCAGTTTTATGGATCATTTCTTTCTTTCTTTCTTTCTTTTTCATATCAGTTATTAGGCTTTTCTGTACAGGCCTTAATGGTTTTTCAAATGCCCTTTCGCAGATTCTACAAAAGGACTGTTTTTAACCTGCTGAATCAAAAGAAAGCTTTAGCTCTGTGAGGTGAATGCACACATCACAATGAGGTTTCACAGATAGCTTCTTTCTAGTTCTCATCTGGTGATATTCTGTTATTCCCCATAGCCTTTAAAGGGCTCCCAAATGTTCCTTCGCAGATTGTACAAAAAGACTGTTTCTAACCCGATAAACCAAAAGAAAAGGTTAAATGTGTGAGGTGAATGCACACATCTCAATCCATTTTTACAGATAGCTTCTTGCTAGTATTTATCCAAAAATATCTTGTTTTCCCCTATATGCCTCAAAGAGTTCCCAAATGTCCCTTCACCAATTGTACAAAAAGACTTCTTCCAAATGGGTGATTCAAAAGAAAGGATTGACTCCATGAGATGAGTACACACACCAAAAAGCAGTTTCACAGATAGCCTCTTTCCAGTTTTTATCTGGTGATATTCAGATTTTTCACTTAGGCATAAATGGGCTCCTAAATGTCCCTTAACAGATTGCACAAAAAGACTGTTTCTAACTTGATAAATTGAAAGAAAGATTTAACTCTGTGAGAGGAATGCACACATCACAAAGCAGTTTCACAGGTAGTTTCCTGCTAGTTTTTATTTGGGGATACTCAGTCTTTCTGTACAGGCCTCAATGGGCTTTCAAATGTCCCTTCACAGATTCTACAAAAAGATTGTTTCCAATCTGCTGAAATAAAATAAAAGTTAAACTCTGTGAGCTGAATTTACACATCACAAAGTGATTCACAGATAGCTTCTTTCTAGTTTTTATCAGAAGATGTTCGAATTTTCTTCATGGGCCTCAAAGTGGTTTCAAATGTTCCTTTGCTGGTTCTACAAAAAGACTGTCTCCATCCTGCTGAATCAAAAGAAAGATTTAACTCTGTGGATAAATGCACAAATAGCAAAGCGGTTTCACAAAGAGTTTCTTTCTAGGTTGTATCAGTGGATATTTCGTTTTTCACTATAATGTTCACTGGTCTCCAAATTGTCATTCGCAGTTGCTACAAAAAAAAAAAAAACCGTTTCCAACCTGCTAAATCGAAAGAAAATTTTTACTTTTTGAGATGAATGCATACATCACAAAGTGGTTTCACAGATAACTTCTTTCTAGTTTTTGCCAGAGGATATTCAATTTTTTATCATAGGCTTGACTGGGTTCCCAAATGTTTCTTTGCAGTTTCCTCAAAAAGACTGTTTACAAACCTGTTGAAACAGAAGTAACGTTTAATGCTCTGAGATAAATGGACACATCACAAAGCGGTTTTGCAGATGGCTTCTTTCTAGTTTTTATCTGAGAATATTTTATTTTTCACTGTAGGCTTCAGTGAGGTCCCAAATATCCCTTAAGAGATTCTGCAGAAAGACTGTTTCCCACCTGCTAAATACAAAGAATGGTTTACCTCTGTGAGATAAACGCACACATCACAAAGTGGTTTCACATAAACCTTCTTTCTAGTTTTCATCTGGGGATATTCTGTTTTTCCTTATAGGCCTCAAAGGACTCCCAAATGTCCCTTTGCAGTTTCTACAAAAAGATTGTTTCCAACCTGCTGAAAAAAAAAGAGAAAGGTTTAAATCCATGAGATGAATGCGCACATAACAAAGTGGTTTAAGAGTTAGGTTCGGCCGGGTGCGGTGGCTCAAGCCTGTAATCCTAGCACTTTGGGAGGCCGAGACAGGTGGATCACGAGGTCAGGAGATCGAGACCATCCTGGCTAACACAGTGAAACCCCGTCTCTACTAAAAATACAAAAAATTAGACAGGCGAGGTGGCGGGCGCCTGTAGTCCCAGCTACACAGGAGGCTGAGGCAGGAGAATGGCGTAAACCCGGGAGGCGGAGCTTGCAGTGAGCTGAGATCCGGCCACTGCACTCCAGCCCGGGCGACAGAGCGAGACTCCGTCTCAACAACAACAACAACAACAACAACAAAGAGTTAGGTTCTTTCTAGTTTTTTTTTCTAAGGATATTGGGGTTTTCCATATAGTCCTCAATGGGCTCCCAAATGTCCCTTCACATACTAAAAAAAAACTGCTATTACAAACATGCTGAAATAAAAGAAAGATTTAATTATGTAAGATGAATGCACACATCACAAAGTGCTTTATTAGAGAGCTTCTTTCTAGTTTTTATCTGGGTATATTCAGTTTTTCCATACAGTCCTCAATAAGCTCATAAATGTCCCTTCATAAATTCTCCAAAAGACTTTCCATCCTGCTGAATCAAAAGAAATATTTACCTCTGTTAGAGGTACATATCACAAAGCGGTTTTACAGTTAGATTCTTTCTAGTTTTTATTTGTGGATATTCGCTTTTTCCTTACAGGCCACAATGGGCTCAAAAATGTCCCTTCACAGATTATACAAAAACAATATATCCAACCTGCTGAATCAACAGAAACCTTTAATCCTTGGAGATGAATGCACACATTGCAAAGTGGTTTCACAGATACGTTCATTCTAGTATTTATCAGGAAATATTCAATTTTTCACTTTAGGCTTCACTGGGCTCTCAAATGTCCTTTTGTAGATTCTACAAAAGGACTGTTTCCAACCTTCTGAAACAAAATAAAGGTAAAACTCTGTGAGAAGAATGCACACTTCACTAAGCAGTTTCTCAGATAGTTTTTCCTACATTTTATCTTGGGATATTCAGTTTTTAACTATAGGCTTCAATGGGCTCCCAAATGTCCCTTCACGGATTCTAAAAAAATAAATACATAATAAAAAAATAAATACATAATAAAAAAATAAAAACGTTTTCAACCTGCTGAATGAAAAGTGTAACTCTCTTAGTTAAATGCAAACATTGAAAAGTGGCTTCATATTTAGCTTTTTTCTCAATTTTTTTCTGAGGATATTTGGTTTTTTTGTATAGACTTCATTGGGTCCCCAAATGTGCCTTCACAGATTCTACAAAAAAACCTGCTTTTAACCTGCTGAAATAAAAGAAATTTTTAACTCTGTGAGCTAAATGTACATATTGCAAAGCAGTTTCAAAGATAGCCCTTTTCTAGTTTTTGTCAGGGGATATTTGGTTTTTTACTATAGGCTTCACTAGATCCCAAATGTCCCTTGCAGATTCTACAGAAATATGGTTTCCAAGCTGCTGAAACAATAGAAAAGTTTAACTTTGTGAGATAAACAAACACATTGCAAGCAGTTTGACAGATAGCTTCTTTCTAGTTTTTGTCAAGGGTATTCAGTTTTTCACTCTAGGCTTCACTGCGCTCCCAAATGTTTCTTCACAGCTTCTACAAAAAGACTGCTTTGAACCTGTTGAATCAAAAGAAAGGTTTAACTCTGCAAGATGAATACACACATCGAAAAACAGTTTCACAGATAGCTTCTTTTAGTTTTTATCTTCGGATAATCAGTTTTTCCATATAGGCCTTAATAAGTTCCCAAATGTCCCTTCACAAATTCTACAAAAAAGACGGATTCCAACCTCCTGAATCAAAGGAAAGGTTTACATCTGTGAGATAAATGCACACAATACAAAACGGTTTAACAGATAGCTTATTTCTAGTTTTTATTTGGAGATATTTGCTTTTTACTTTTAGGCCTCATAGACCTCCCAAACATCCCTTCACCGATTCTACAAAAACAAGATATTCAACCTGATGAATCAAAAGAAATGTTTAACTCTGTGAGATGAATTCACAAATCACAAAGCAGTTTCAAAGATAGCTTCTTTTTAGTTTTTATGAGGGGATATTCGGTTTTTCACTATAGGCTTCACTGGGCTCCCAAATGGCCCTTCGCACTTTCTACATAAAGACTGTTTCCAACATGCTGAAATCAAAGAAAGGTTTAACTCTGTGAGATGAATGCACATATTGCCAAGGAATTTTATGGCTGGTTTCTTTCTAGTTTTTATCAGGGAATATTCAGATTTTCATTATTGACTTCACTGGATTCCCAAATCTTTCTTCACAGAATCTGCAACTAGACTGTTTTCAACCTGCTGAAACAAAAGAAAGGTTTAACTTTGTGAGATAAATGCACACATGGCAAAGTGGTTTCACAAATAGCTTCTTTCTAGTGTTTATCTAGGGATATTTGCTGTTTCTCTGTAGGTTTCAAAGGGCTTTCAAATGTTCCTTCGCATATTCTACAAGAAGACTGCTTCCAACGTGCTGAATTAAAGGAATGATTCAACCCTGTGAGATGAACGCACACAGCACAAAGAAGTTTCACAGATAGCTTTTTTGCAGGTTTGCAATGCAGGCTTCACAGGGCTCCCAAATAGTTCTTCACAGTTTCTTCAAAAAGAGATTTTTACTATCTGCTGAAAGAAAAGAAAGTTTTAACTCTGTGACATAAGTGCACACATTACAAGGTGGGTTTACAGATAGCTTCTTTCTAGTTTTTCTCAGGGGATATTCAGTTTTTAACTATGGGTGTCATTGGGCTTCCAAATGTCACTTCATAGTTTCTACCACAAAACTGTTTCCAACCTGCTGAATCCAAAGAAATGTTTAAACCTGTGAAATAAATGCAGACATCACAAAGCGGTTTCAGAGATAGATTATTTCTAGTTTAATCTCGTGATATTTGCTTTTTCCTTATAGTACTCAACGGGCTTTCAAATGCCACTTCACAGATTCTACAAAAAGACTGTATCCAGTCTGCAGAATCTAAAGGAAGATTTAGCACTGTGAGATGAATGCACATATCACAAGGCAGTTTTACACACAGTTCTTTCTAGTTTTTATCAGGGGATATTCAGTTTTTCACAATAGGATTCACTGGGCTCCAAAGTGTCCCTTAGCAGATTCTACAAAGACATTTTCCAACCTACTGAAGAAAAAGAATAATGTACTTATGTTAGATGAACGCATACATTGCAAAGTTCTTTCACAGTTGCCTTCTTTCCAGATTTTATCTGGGGATATTCGATTTTACCATATAGGCCTCAATGGGCTCCGATATGTCTTTTTGCAGATTCTACAAAAAGACTGTTACCAACCTGCAGAAACATAAGAAATGTTTGAGAATGGGAGATGAATGCACACATCACAGAGCAGTTTCACAGATAGCTTCTTTCTAGTTTTTCCAGGGATATTCAGTTTTTTACTAGAAGCTTCACAGGGCTCCCAAATATCTCTTTGCAGACTCCACAAAAAGACTGTTTCCAATCTGTTGAATCAAAAGAAAGATTTAACTCTGTGAAATGAAAGCACACATTGCAAAGCACTTTCAGAGATAGCCTCTTGTCATTTTATCTGGGGACATTCACTTTTCCCTTATAGGCCAAAAAGGACTTTCAAATGTCCCTTAGCAGATTCTACAAAAGGATTGTTTCCAACCTGGTGAATCAAAAGAATCATTTGACCCTCTGAGTTTAATGCATACGTTATGAAGTTGTTTCACAGGTAGTTTTTTCTAACTTATTTTGGGGATATCTGGTATTTTCATATAGGCCTGAATAACCTACCAAATGTCCCCTCACAGTTTCTACAAAAATAATAATAATAATAATCTGTTTCCAATCTGCTGAATGAACAGAAAGGTTTAACTCTGTGAGATGAATGCACACATCACAAGGCAGTTTCACAGATATCTTTTCCGGTTTATATCTGGAGTTATTCACTTTTCCCTCACAGGCCTCAAAGGTCTTTCAAATATCCATTCACAGATTATACAAATAGACTCTTTCCAACCTGATGAATCAACAGAAAGGTTTTAGTCTGTGAGATTAATGCACACATTGTAAAATTGTAAATGGTTTCACAGTTAGATTCTTTCTAGTTTTCATGAGGAAATACTTGGGTTTCCACTGTAGTCTTCACTGTGCTCCCAAATGGCTTTTCGTAGATTCTACAAAAACACTGTTTCCAACCTGCTGAATCAAAAGAAACATTTAACTCTGTGAGATAAATGCACATATCACAAAGCTGTTTCACAGATAGATTCTATGTAGGTGGTATCAGGGTATATTCAATTTTTCACTGTAGCCTTCTCAGGGTTCCCAAATTCCCTTCACAGTTTCCATAAAAAAATTGTTTTTAATCTTCAGAAGGAAAAGAAAAGTTTAACTCTCTCAGATGAATGCACACATCAGAAAGTGGTTTCACAGATAGCTTCTTTCTAGCTTTTGTCTGTGGATATCTGCTTATCCCTTATAGGCCTCAAAGGTCTTTTAAATGTCTTTTTGCAGATTCTGCAAAAGAATGTTTCCAACATGCTGAATCAAAAGAAATGTTTATCTCCATGAGATGAATGCACACATCACAAAGCAGTTTCACAGTTAGATTCTTTCCAGTTGTTATCAAAGAATATTCGTGTTTTCACTACAGGCTTCACTGGGCTCCCAAATGTCCCTTCACAGTTTGTACAAAAAAACTATTTCCAACCTGCTGAATCAAAAGAAAGGTTTAACTCTGTGAGATGAAGGCACACATTGCAAAGCTGTTTCACAGATTGTTTCTTTCTAGTTTTTGTCTGTGAATATTGACTTTTTCCTTATAGACCTCAAATGGCTTTCAATGTTCCTTTGAGATTTTACAAAGAGACTATTTCCAACCTGCTGAATCAAAAGAATATATAACTCATTGAGATTAATGCACACATCACAAAGTGGCTTCATAGATAGATTCTTTCTAGTTTTTATCTGGGGCTATTCTGTTTTTCCTTATAAACCTCAATGGGCTCCCAAATGTTCCTTCATAGATTCTACCAGAGGACCGTATCCAACATTTTGAATCAAAAGAAAAGTTTAACTCTGTGAAATGAATGCACACATCACAAAGCAGTTTCATAGATAGCCTCTTTCTAGTTTTTTCTGAGGATAATCTGTTTTTCACTATAGGATTCACCGGGCTCCCAAATGCTGCCTCGCAGATTCTACAAAAAGACTGTTTCCAACCTGCTGAATCAAAAGAATGGTTTAACTCGGTGAGATGAATGCACACATTGCAAAGTGGTTTCACAGACAGCTTCTTTCTGGTTTTTATCAGGGGATATTTTATTTTTCACTATGGGATTCACTGGGCTCCCAAATGACCCTTCACAGTTTGTACAAAAAAGACTGTTTTTAATCTGCTAAAACAAAACAAATATTTATCTCTATGAGATAAATGCACATATCTCAAAGCCGATTCACAGGTAGCTTCTTTATAGTTTTTATGTAGGGAAATTTTCTTTTTTCTAATTGGCTTCAAAGGGCTTTCCAATGTACCTTTGCAGATTCTATAAGAAGACTGTTTTCAACCTGTGAAACCAAAAGAAAGATTTAAATCTGTGAGATGAATGCACACATCACAAGATGGTTTCACAGATAGCTTCTTTCTAGTTTTTATCAGGCGATATTTGGTTTTTCACTATAGGCTGCATTTAACTCCCATATTTCCCTTTACAAATTACACAAACAAACTTTTTCCAATTTGCCAAAACAAAAGAAATGTTTAAATCTGTGAGATAAATGCACATATCACAGAGGGATTTCACGTGTAGCTTCTTTCTAGTTTTTATTTGGAAATGTTCAGTTTTTCCATATAGTCCCTCTGAAAATTCTACAAGAAGACTGTTTCCAAAATCCTGAATAAAAAGAAATGTTTACCTCTTTGAGATAAAAGCACATATCACTAAACCATTTTACAGATGACTTCATTCTAAGTTTTATTGGAAGTTATTCGGTTTTTCCTTATATGCCTCATTGGGCTCCCAAGTATTTCTTTACAGATCCTCCAAAAAGACTGTTTCCAACCTGCTAAATCTAAAGAAATGTTTAATTCTCTGAGATGAATGCACTCATCTCAAACCAGTTTCACAGATAGCTTCTTTCTAGTTGTTATCACAGGATATTCAGTTTTTCACTATAGGTTTCACTGGGCTCCCAAATGTGCCTTCACTGTTTCTACAAAAAGACTGTGTCCAACCTGATGAATCAAAAGAAAGTTTAACTCTGTGAGACTAATGTACACATCACAAAGCAGTTTCACAGATAGTTTCTTTCTAGTTTTTATCTGGGTAATTCACTTTTTTCTTATAGGCTTCAAAAAGCATTCAAACGTCTCTTTGAAGTTGCTACAAAAAGACTGTTTCCATCCTGCTCAATCAAAACAAAGATTGCACTGTGTGAGATGAATGCACATTTCACAAGAGAGATCAGACTGTTACCAGTGCCAGTGCAGGTCTTTGATATGCTGAGTGCCGGTCTCCTGGGCCCACTGTTGTTTCTCTACACTTTATCTCTGTGTCTTATTTCTTTTCTTAGTCTCTCATCCCACCTGATGAGATATACCCACAGGTGTGGTGGGGCAGGCCACCCCTTCATCAAAGGATATTCTGTTTTTCACTGTAGGCTTCACTAGACTCCCAAATATTCTTTTACAGTTTCTACAAAAAGACTACTTCCAACCTCCCTAATCAAAAAAAAGGTTTATCTTTTTGAGATGAATGTACATATCAGAAAGCATTTTCACAGTTAGCTTCTATCTAGTTTTTGTCTGGGGATATTGAGTTTTTCTATATAGACCTCAATAAACTCCCAGATGTCCCTTTGCAAATTTTACAATAAGACTGTTTCCAACATACTGAATCAAAAGAAATGTTTACCTCTTTGAGATAAAAGCACACATCACTAAACCGTTTTACAGATAGTTTCTTTCTAATTTTTATTGGAAAATGTTCAGTTTTTGCTTATATGCCTCAATGGGCTCCCAAGTATTTCTATACAGGTCCTCCAAAAAGACTTTTTCCAAACTGCTGAATCTAAAGAAAAGTTTAATTCTGTGAGATTAATGCACACATCCCAAATCTGTTTCACAGATGACTTCTTTCTAGTTTTTATCACAGGATATTCAGTTTTTCACTATAGGCTTCACTGGGTTCCCAAATGTGCCTTCACTGTTTCTATGGGAAAAAAAAAAAAAAAAAAAAAAAAAAAACTGTTTCTAATCTGCTGAATCAAAAGAAAGTTTAACTCTGTGAGATTAATGTACACATTACAAAGTGGTTTCACAGACAGCTTCTTTCTAGTTTTTATCTAGGTAATGTGCTTTTTTCTTACAGGCCTCAAAAAGCTTTCAAATGTCTCTTCGAAGATTCTACAAAAAGACTGTTTCCATCCTGCTCAATCAAAACAAAGATTTCACTGTGTGAGATGAATGCACACATCACAAAGCGATTTTACAGATAGCTTTTTTCTAATTTTTATCTGGGGATATTGGGTTTTTCACTATGAACTTCACTGGGCTCCAAAATGTCCCTTCACTGATTCAACAAAAGGGCTCTTTCCAAAAAGCCGAATCAAAAAAAAGGATTACCTCTGTGAAATGAATACACACATCACAAAGGGGTTTCAAAGTTACCTTCTTTCTAGTTTTTATTTGCGAATATTCAGTTTTTCCTTATATGCCTCAAAGTACTCCCAATTGTCCCTTCACAGATTCTACAAAAAAACTACTTTCAACCTGCTGAAGCAAAAGAGATTTAACTCTGTGAGACAAACGCACACATAGCAAAGCAGTTTCATTGTTAGCTTCTTTCTAGGATTTATCTGAGGATACTCAGTTTTTCCATATAGGCCTCAATGGGCTCAAAGTGGTTAAAAAGATAGCTTCTTTTTAGTTTTTACCTGGGGATATTCTGTTTTTCCATATAGGAAAATCCTTTCTCAATAAGCTCCCAAATGTCCCTTTGCAAGTTCTGCAAAAAGACTGTGTCCAATATGCTGAATCAAAGAAAAGTTTACCTCTCTGAGATAAATACACACATAGCAAAGCAGTTTCACAGATAGCTTCCTTCTAGTTTTTATTTGTGGATATTTTCTTTTTCCTCACAGGCCTCAATGGGCTCCAAAATGTCTCTTCACAGATCTACAAAAACACTGTATCCAACCTGCTGAATCAAAAGAAATGTTTAACTGTGTGAGATGAATGTACACATCACATAGCGGTTTCACTGATAGTTTCTTGTTAGTTTTTATCTGAAAATATTCTGTTTTTCCCCATAGGCCTTAATGGACTCCCAAATGTCCCTTTGCAGATTGTAGAAAAAGAGTTTTTCCAACCTAGTGAATCAAAAGAAAGGTTTATGTGTGTTAAATGAATAAACACATCACAAAGCAGTTTCACAGGTAGTTTCTTGCTAGTTTTTATCTGAAAACATTCGTTTTCCGCTAAAGGCCTTAAAGGGCTCCCAAATGTCCCTTTGTAGATTCTACAAAAAGCGTGTTTTCAATCTGCTGAATAAAAATAAAGGTTTAATTATTTGAGATAAATGCACACATCTTAAAGTGGTTTTACAGGTAGCTTCTTTCTAATTTTTATCTCAGGATATTCAGTTTTTCTATATAGGCCTCAATGGGCTTTCAAATGTCCTTTCATAGATTCTACAAAAACTGTGCTTCTAACCTGCTGAATCAAAAGAAAGATTAGCTCTGTGAGATGAATGCACACATCACAAAGAGGTTTCACAGATAACTTCTTTTTAGATTTCATCAGGGGATATTAAGGTTCTCCACATAGGCCTGAATGGGCTCCTAAATATTCCTTTGTATATCTTATAAAAAGACTGTCTCCAACCTGATATATCAAAAGATAGTTTTACCTCTGTTGAGATGAATGCACACATCACAAAACTTTTTCATGGACAGATTCTTGCCAGTTATCATCTTGGGATATTCTGTCTTTCTCTGTGGGCCTCATTGGGCTTTCACATGTTCCTTCGCAGACTCTACAAAAAGACTAATTCCAACCTGCTGTGATAAAAAAAGGTTTAACTCTGTGAGATAATTGCAAATGTCACAAAGCAGTTTATGAGATAGTTTCTTTCTCGTTTTTATCTGGGGTTATTAGGTTTTTACCTATAATCCTCAATGGGCTGACAAATGTCCCTTCACAGATTCTACAAAAAAAAAAAAAAAACAAAACAAACAAACAAACAAAAAAACAAAACTATTACCAAACTGCTGAAATAGAAGAAAGGTTTAACTCTGTGTGATGAATGCACACATCACAAAGTGGTTTCACAAATAGCTTCTTTGCAGTTTTTGTCCAGGGATATTTGGTTTTTCACTATAGGTTTCACTGGGTCTCTTAACGTCCCTTCACAGTTTGTACAACAAGACCACTGCCGACCTGCTAAATCTAAAGAAAACTTTAACTCTGTGGGATAAATGAATACGTTGCAAAGCAGTTTCACAGATAGCTTCTTTCTCATTTGTATCACGGGATATTTGGTTTTTCACTCTAGGCTTCACTGGGCTTTCAAATGTCCTTTCGAAGTTTGTACAAAAAGACTGTTTCCAACCTGCTGAATCAAAAGAAAGGTTTACCTCTGTGAGATGAATGCACACATCGCAAACTTGTTTCACAGATAGCTTCTTTCTAATTTTTATCTGTGGATATTCACTTTTTCCTTATAGACCTCAAACGGCTTTCAAAATGTCCCTTCACAGATTCTACAAAAAGACTGTTTCCAACCTGCTGAATCAAAAGAAAGATTGACACTGTGAGATAAATGCACACATCAAAAAGCAGTTTCACAGATAGTTTTTCTTCTAGTTTTTATCTGGAGATATTCAGTTTTTCACTATCGTCTTTACTGGGCTTCCAAATGTCCCTTCACAGATTTTACAAAAAGACTGTTTCCAACTTCCTGAAACAAAAGAAATGTTTAACCCTGTGAAAGGAATAAACACATCACACAGCAGTTTCACAGATAGCTTCTTTCTAGTTTTTATCTGGGAAATTCCATATTTCACGATAGCCTTCAATGGGCTCCAAAATATCCCTTCAAAGATTCTACAAAAAGAGTTTTCAATATACAGAATCAGAAAAAAAGGTTTACCTCTGTGAGATAAATGCACACATCACAAAACAGTTCTACAGATACCTTCTTTCTAGTTTTTTTCTGTGTATGTTTAACTTTTCCTTAAAATCCTCAGTGGCCTCCCAAATGTCCCTTCACAGATTCTGCAAAAGACTATGTCCAACCTGCTGAATCAAAGGAAAGTTTTAACTTTGTGAGATGAATGCACACAATGAAAAGCTGTTTCAGAGATAGCTTCTTTCTAGTTTTTATCTGGGGTTAAGTGTTTCCTTATAGACCTCAATAGGGGTTCCCAAATGTTTTTCTTTTTTTTTTTTTTTTTTTTTTTTTTTAATTTATTTATTATTATTATACTTTAAGTTGTAGGGTACATGTGCATAACGTGCAGGTTTGTTACATATGTATACTTGTGCCATGTTGCTGTGCTGCACCCATCAACTCGTCATTTACATCAGGTATAACTCCCAATGCAATCCCTGCCCCCTCCCCCCTCCCCATGATAGGCCCCGGTGTGTGATGTTCCCCTTCCTGAGTCCAAGTGATCTCATTGTTCAGTTCCCACCTATGAGTGAGAACATGCGGTGTTTGGTTTTCTGTTCTTGTGATAGTTTGCTAAGAATGATGGATTCCAGCTGCATCCAAGTCCCTACAAAGGACTCAAACTCATCCTTTTTTATGGCTGCATAGTATTCCATGGTGTATATGTGCCACATTTTCTTAATCCAATCTGTCACTGATGGACATTTGGGTTGATTCCAAGTCTTTGCTATTGTGAATAGTGCTGCAATAAACATACGTGTGCATGTGTCTTTATAGCAGCATAATTTATAATCCTTTGGGTATATACCCAGTAATGGGATGGCTGGGTCATATGGTACATCTAGTTCTAGATCCTTGAGGAATCGCCATACTGTTTTCCATAATGGTTGAACTAGTTTACAATCCCACCAACAGTGTAAAAGTGTTCCTATTTCTCCACATCCTCTCCAGCACCTGTTGTTTCCTGACTTTTTAATGATTGCCATTCTAACTGGTGTGAGATGGTATCTCATTGTGGTTTTGATTTGCATTTCTCTGATGGCCAGTGAAATGATGAGCATTTTTTCATGTGTCTGTTGGCTGTATGAATGTCTTCTTTTGAGAAATGTCTGTTCATATCCTTTGCCCACTTTTTGATGGGATTGTTTGTTTTTTTCTTGTAAATTTGTTTGAGTTCTTTGTAGGTTCTGGATATTAGCCCTTTGTCAGATGAGTAGATTGCAAACATTTTCTCCCATTCTGTAGGTTGCCTGTTCACTCTGATGGTAGTTTCTTTTGCTGTGCAGAAGCTCTTTAATTTAATGAGATCCCATTTGTCAATTTTGGCTTTTGCTGCCGTTGCTTTTGGTGTTTTAGACATGAAGTCTTTGCCCATGCCTATGTCCTGAATGGTACTACCTAGGTTTTCCTCTAGGATTTTTATGGTATTAGGTCTAACATTTAAGTCTCTAATCCATCTTGAATTAATTTTCGTATAAGGAGTAAGGAAAGGATCCAGTTTCAGCTTTCTACTTATGGCTAGCCAATTTTCCCAGCACCATTTATTACATAGGGAATCCTTTCCCCATTTCTTGTTTCTCTCAGGTTTGTCAAAGATCAAATGGCTGTAGATGTGTGGTATTATTTCTGAGGACTCTGTTCTGTTCCATTGGTCTATATCTCTGTTTTGGTACCAGTACCATGCTGTTTTGGTTACTGTAGCCTTGTAGTATAGTTTGAAGTCAGGTAGCGTGATGCCTCCAGCTTTGTTCTTTTGACTTAGGATTGTCTTGGAGATGCGGGCTCTTTTTTGGTTCCATATGAACTTTAAAGCAGTTTTTTCCAATTCTGTGAAGAAACTCATTGGTAGCTTGATGGGGATGGCATTGAATCTATAAATTACCTTGGGCAGTATGGCCATTTTCACAATATTGATTCTTCCTATCCATGAGCATGGTATGTTCTTCCATTTGTTTGTGTCCTCTTTGATTTCACTGAGCAGTGGTTTGTAGCTCTCCTTGAAGAGGTCCTTTACATCCCTTGTAAGTTGGATTCCTAGGTATTTTATTCTCTTTGAAGCAATTGTGAATGGAAGTTCATTCCTGATTTGGCTCTCTGTTTGTCTGTTACTGGTGTATAAGAATGCTTGTGATTTTTGCACATTAATTTTGTATCCTGAGACTTTGCTGAAGTTGCTTATCAGCTTAAGGAGATTTTGGGCTGAGACAATGGGGTTTTCTAAATATACAATCATGTCATCTGCAAACAGGGACAATTTGACCTCTTCTTTTCCTAACTGAATACCCTTGATTTCTTTCTCTTGCCTAATTGCCCTAGCCAGAACTTCCAACACTATGTTGAATAGGAGTGGTGAGAGAGGGCATCCCTGTCTTGTGCCAGTTTTCAAAGGGAATTTTTCCAGTTTTTGCCCATTCAGTATGATATTGGCTGTGGGTTTGTCATAAATAGCTCTTATTATTTTGAGGTACGTTCCATCAATACCGAATTTATTGAGCGTTTTTAGCATGAAGGGCTGTTGAATTTTGTCAAAAGCCTTTTCTGCATCTATTGAGATAATCATGTGGTTCTTGTCTTTGGTTCTGTTTATATGCTGGATTATGTTTATTGATTTGCGAATGTTGAACCAGCCTTGCATCCCAGGGATGAAGCCCACTTGATCATGGTGGATAAGCTTTTTGATGTGTTGCTGAATCCGGTTTGCCAGTATTTTATTGAGGATTTTTGCATCGATGTTCATCAGGGATATTGGTCTAAAATTCTCTTTTTTTGTTGTGTCTCTGCCAGGCTTTGGTATCAGGATGATGTTGGCCTCATAAAATGAGTTAGGGAGGATTCCCTCTTTTTCTATTGATTGGAATAGTTTCAGAAGGAATGGTACCAACTCCTCTTTGTACCTCTGGTAGAATTCAGCTGTGAATCCATCTGGTCCTGGACGTTTTTTGGTTGGTAGGCTATTAATTGTTGCCTCAATTTCAGAGCCTGCTATTGGTCTATTCAGGGATTCAACTTCTTCCTGGTTTAGTCTTGGAAGAGTGTAAGTGTCCAGGAAATTATCCATTTCTTCTAGATTTTCCAGTTTATTTGCGTAGAGGTGTTTATAGTATTCTCTGATGGTAGTATGTATTTCTGTGGGGTCGGTGGTGATATCCCCTTGATCATTTTTAATTGCGTCGATTTGATTCTTCTCTCTTTTCTTCTTTATTAGTCTGGCTAGTGGTCTGTCAATTTTGTTGATCTTTTCAAAAAACCAACTCCTGGATTCATTGATTTTTTGGAGGGTTTTTTGTGTTTCTATCTCCTTCAGTTCTGCTCTGATCTTAGTTATTTCTTGCCTTCTGCTAGCTTTCGAATGTGTTTGCTCTTGCTTCTCTAGTTCTTTTAATTGCGATGTTAGAGTGTCAATTTTACATCTTTCCTGCTTTCTCTTGTGGGCATTTAGTGCTATAAATTTCCCTCTACACACTGCTTTAAATGTGTCCCAGAGATTCTGGTATGTTGTATCTTTGTTCTCATTGGTTTCAAAGAACATCTTTATTTCTGCCTTCATTTCGTTATGTACCCAGTAGTCATTCAGGAGCAGGTTGTTCAGTTTCCATGTAGTTGAGCAGTTTTGATTGAGTTTCTTAGTCCTGAGTTCTAGTTTGATTGCACTGTGGTCTGAGAGACAGTTTGTTATAATTTCTGTTCTTGTACATTTGCTGAGGAGTGCTTTACTTCCAATTACATGGTCAATTTTGGAGTAAGTATGATGTGGTGCTGAGAAGAATGTATATTCTGTTGATTTGGGGTGGAGAGTTCTATAGATGTCTATTAGGTCTGCTTGCTGCAGAGATGAGTTCAATTCCTGGATATCCTTGTTAACTTTCTGTCTCGTTGATCTGTCTAATGTTGACAGTGGAGTGTTGAAGTCTCCCATTATTATTGTATGGGAGTCTAAGTCTCTTTGTAAGTCTCTAAGGACTTGCTTTATGAATCTGGGTGCTCCTGTATTGGGTGCATATATATTTAGGATAGTTAGCTCTTCCTGTTGAATTGATCCCTTTACCATTATGTAATGGCCTTCTTTGTCTCTTTTGATCTTTGATGGTTTAAAGTCTGTTTTATCAGAGACTAGTATTGCAACCCCTGCTTTTTTTTGTTCTCCATTTGCTTGGTAAATCTTCCTCCATCCCTTTATTTTGAGCCTATGTATGTCTCTGCGTATGAGATGGGTCTCCTGAATACAGCAGACTGATGGGTCTTGACTCTTTACCCAGTTTGCCAGTCTGTGTCTTTTAATTGGAGCATTTAGTCCATTTACATTTAAGGTTAATATTGTTATGTGTGAACTTGATCCTGCCATTATATTAACTGGTTATTTTGCTCATTAGTTGATGCAGTTTCTTCCTAGCCTCAATGGTCTTTACATTTTGGCATGTTTTTGCAATGGCTGGTACCGGTTGTTCCTTTCCATGTTTAGTGCTTCCTTCAGGATCTCTTGTAAGGCAGGCCTAGTGGTGACAAAATCTCTAAGCATTTGCTTATCTGTAAAGGATTTTATTTCTCCTTCACTTATGAAACTTAGTTTGGCTGGATATGAAATTCTGGGTTTAAAATTCTTTTCTTTAAGAATGTTGAATATTGGCCCCCACTCTCTTCTGGCTTGTAGAGTTTCTGCTGAGAGATCTGCTGTTAGTCTGATGGGCTTCCCTTTGTGGGTAACCCGACCTTTCTCTCTGGCTGCCCTTAAGATTTTTTCCTTCATTTCAACTTTGGTGAATCTGGCAATTATGTGTCTTGGAGTTGCTCTTCTCGAGGAGTATCTTTGTGGCGTTCTCTGTATTTCCTGGATTTGAATGTTGGCCTGCCCTACTAGGTTGGGGAAGTTCTCCTGGATGATATCCTGAAGAGTGTTTTCCAACTTGGTTCCATTTTTCCCCTCACTTTCAGGCACCCCAATCAGACGTAGATTTGGTCTTTTTACATAATCCCATACTTCTTGCAGGCTTTGTTCGTTTCTTTTTCTTCTTTTTTCTTTTGGTTTCTCTTCTCGCTTCATTTCATTCATTTGATCCTCAATCGCTGATACTCTTTCTTCCAGTTGATCGAGTCGGTTACTGAAGCTTGTGCATTTGTCACGTATTTCTCGTGTCATGGTTTTCATCTCTTTCATTTCGTTTAGGACCTTCTCTGCATTAATTACTCTAGCCATCAATTCTTCCACTTTTTTTTCAAGATTTTTAGTTTCTTTGCGCTGGGTACGTAATTCCTCCTTTAGCTCTGAGAAATTTGATCTACTGAAGCCTTCTTCTCTCATCTCGTCAAAGTCATTCTCCGTCCAGCTTTGATCCGTTGCTGGCGATGAGCTGCGCTCCTTTGCCGGGGGAGATGCGCTCTTATTTTTTGAATTTCCAGCTTTTCTGCCCTGCTTTTTCCCCATCTTTGTGATTTTATCTGCCTCTGGTCTTTGATGATGGTGATGTACTGATGGGGTTTTGGTGTAGGTGTCCTTCCTGTTTGATAGTTTTCCTTCTAACAGTCAGGACCCTCAGCTGTAGGTCTGTTGGAGATTGCTTGAGGTCCACTCCAGACCCTGTTTGCCTGGGTATCAGCAGCAGAGGCTGCAGAAGATAGAATATTTCTGAACAGCGAGTGTACCTGTCTGATTCTTGCTTTGGAAGCTTCCTCTCAGGGGTGTACTCCTCCCTGTGAGGTGTGGGGTGTCAGACTGCCCCTAGTGGGGGATGTCTCCCAGTTAGGCTACTCAGGGGTCAGGGACCCGCTTGAGCAGGGAGTCTGTCCCTTCTCAGATCTCAACCTCCGTGCTGGGAGATCCACTGCTCTCTTCAAAGCTGTCAGACAGAGTCGTTTGCGTCTGTGCAGAGGTGTCTGTGTGTCTTAGTTTACTGTGCCCTGACCCCAGAGGTGGAGTCTACAGAGACAGGCAGGTTTCCTTGAGCTGCTGTGAGCTCCACCCAGTTCGAGCTTCCCAGCAGCTTTGTTTACCTACTTAAGCCTCAGCAATGGCGGGCGCCCCTCCCCCCGCCTCGCTGCTGCCTTGCCGGTAGATCACAGACTGCTGCCCTAGCAACGAGGGAGGCTCCGTGGGTGTGGGACCCTCCCAGCCAGGTGTGGGATATGATCTCCTGGTGTGCCTGTTTCCTAAAGCGCAGTATTGGGGTGGGAGTTACCCGATTTTCCAGGTGTTGTGTGTCTCAGTTCCCCTGGCTAGGAAAAGGGACTCCCTTCCCCCTTGCGCTTCCCAGGTGAGGCAATGCCTCGCCCTGCTTCAGCTCTCGCTGGTCGGGCTGCAGCAGCTGACCAGCTCCGATCGTCCGGCACTCCCCAGTGAGATGAACCCAGTACCTCAGTTGAAAATGCAGAAATCACCGGTCTTCTGTGTCGCTGGCGCTGGGAGTTGGAGACTGGAGCTGCTCCTATTCGGCCATCTTGCTCCGCCCCCCAAATGTTTTTCACAGATTCTACATAAAGACTGTTTCCAATGTGCTGAAGCAAGAGAAAGGTTTAACTTTTTAAGGTGAAGACACACATCACAGAGTGGTTTCACAGTTAGCGTTTTTCCAGGTTTTATCTGGGGATATTCGGTTTAATTATATAAGCCTAATGGGTTCCCAAATTTCCCTTCACAAATTGTAGAAAAATACTGTTTCCAACCTGCAGAAACAAAAGAAACATTTAACTCTGTGTAATGAATGCACACATCACAGAGCAGTTTCACAAATAGCTTTTTTCTAGTTTTTATATGGATATATTCAGTTTTTCCATAGAGGCCTCAAAAAGCTCCCAAATGTCCCTTTGCAAAGTGTACAAAAACACTGTTTCCAATCTGCTGAATCAACAGAAAGGTTCAAATATGTGTGATTAATGCACACACTGCAAACCGGTTTCACAGTCAGCATGTTTCTAGTTTTTATCAGGGAATATTCAGTTTTCCAATATAGGTTTCACTGGGCTAAAAATGTCCTTTCACAGATTCTACAATAAGACTGTTTCCAACATGCTGAATCAAAAGAAGGGTTTAACTCTTTGAGATGAATGCGCACGTCATAAAATGGTTTCACAGTTAGTTTCTTTCTAGTTTTTTATCAGGGAATATTTGCGTTTTCACTTAGGCTTCACTAGGCTTTGAAATGTCCCTTTCAGACTCTACAAAAAGACTGTTTCCAACCTGCTGAAGCAAAATAAAGGTTTATCTATGTGACGTGAAAGCACATATTGCAAAGCGGTCTCACACATAACTTCTTCCTAGTTTTTATCTGGAGATATTCACCTTTTTTTTTTTTTTTTTTTTTTTAATAGGCCTCAAAGACTTTCAATTCTCCCTTTGGAGATTCTACAAAAAGACTGTTTCCAACATGCTGAATCAAAAGAAAGGCTTAACTCTGTGAGATGAATGCACACATCATAAAACCATTTCAGTTTCTTTCTAGTTTTTATCAGGGAATATTTGAGTTTTCACTTAGGCTTCACTGGACTTTCAGATGTCCACTTCAGATTATACAAAAAGACTGTTTCCAACCTGTTGATACAAAATAAAAGTTTGCCTCTGTGAGATGAATACACACACATTGAAAAGTGGTTTCACACATAGCTTCACTCTAGGTTTTTTCTGGGGATATTCACTTTTTTTTTTTTTAATAGACCTCAAAGGGCTTTCAATTCTCCATTCAGAGATTCCACAAAAAGGCTGTTTCCAACCAGCTGAAACAAAAGAAAGGTTTACCTCTGTGAGATGAATGCACACATCACAAAGCGGTTTCACAGATAGCTTCTTTCTTGTTTTCATCTGTAGATATTCCATTTTTCACTGTAGACTTCAATGGGCTTCAAAGTGTATCTTTAAAGATTCCACAAAAAGACTTTTTCAGATCTACTGAATCAAAATGAAGGTTTACATCTGTGAGATAAATATATGCATCACAAATTGGTTTCGCAGATAGCTTCTTTCTAGTTTCTATCTGGGAACATTTAGTTTTTCCTTCAGGCCTCATTGGGCTCTCAAATGTTCCTTCACAGATTCTGCAAAAAGACTATATCCAACCTGCTGATTCAAAAGACAGGTTTAACTTTGTGAGATGAATGCACACATCACAAAGTGGTTTCAGAGACAGGATCTTTCTAGTGTTTGTCAGGAGATACTCAGTTTTTCACTATAGACTTCACTGGGCTCCCAAATGTCCCTTCAAAGATATTACAAAATGATTGTTTCCAATCTTCTGAAACAACAGAAAAGTTTAACTCTCTCAGATAAATGAATGCATTGTACTAAGCTGCACAGACAGCTTTCTAGTTTTTGTCTGTGGATATTCTATTTTTTTTCATATAGAGTTCAACGAGTTTCCAAATGTTGCTTAACAGATTCTGCAAAAGACTGTTTCCAACGTGCTTAAGCAAGTGAAAGGTTAAGCTCTGTAAGATGAATGCACATGCTCCCCAAAGTGGTTTCACACATAGTTTCTTTCTTCTTTTTTTTTTAATCTCAGGTATTAGTTTTTCTATATAGGCCTTAACGATTTTTCAAGTCTAATTTCATAGATTCTACAAAAAGACTGTTTTTAACTGGCAGAATCAAAAGAAAGTTTTAATTCTGTGAAATGAATGCATACATCACAACAGGGTTTCACACATACCTTCTTTCTAGTTCTTATCTGGGGATATTAGGTTTTCTCACATAGGCCTGAATGGGCTCATAAATGTCCCTACGCAGATTGTACAAAAAGACCATTTTCAACTTGATAAATCAAAAGAAAGGTTTACCTCTGTTACATGAATGCACGTTTTGCAAATTGATTATGCAGATAGTTTCCTGGTAGTTTTTATCTGGGGATATTCTCTCTTTCTCTACAGAAGTCAATGGGCTTTCAAATGTCCCTCCACAGATTTTACAAAAAGACTGTATCCAACCTCCTGAATCAAAAGAGAGATTTAATTCTGCCATAAATGCACACATTGCAAAGCAGTTTCACAGATAACTTATTTCTAGGTCATATCAGGGGATATTCAGGTTTTCACTATAGGCTTCACTGGGCTCCAAAATATCCCTTTGCAGTTTCTACAGAAAGACTGTTTCCAACCTGCTGAATCAAAAGAAAGATTTAAATTTGTGAGGTGAATGAAATACCACAAAGTGGTTTCAGAGATAGCTTCTTTCTAGTTTTTATCTGGTAATATTCAGTTTTTCCTTATAGGCCTCATTAAACTCCCAAATGTCCCTTCACAAATGCTACAAAAAGACTGTTTCCAACTTGCTGAAACAAAAGACAGTTTTACCTCTGTGAGATGAATGCAAGTATCACAAAGCAGTTTCGCAGATAGCTGTGCTCTAGTTTTTATCTGAGGATATTTGGTTTTTCACAATAGGCCTCAATGGGCTCCCAAATGTTGCTTCACAGATTTTACAAAAACAATGTTTCCAAATTGCTAAATCAAAAGAAATGTTTAATTCTGTGAGATGAACGCAACACCTCAAAGCAGCTTCACAGTTAGTTCTTTCTAGTTTTTATCAGGGAATATTTGGGTTTTCACTATACGCTTCACTGAGCTCCCAAATGTCCCATTGCAGATTCTACAAAAAGACTGTAACCAACCTGCTGAAACAAAGGAAAGGTTTAACTCTGTTAGATAAATGCACACATCTCAAAGTGGTGTCACAGATAGTTTCTTTCTAGTTTTTATTTGGGAATATTAATTTTTTCAGTATAAGCTTCATTTGGCTCCCATATGTTCCTTCACAGTTTTCACAAAAAGACTTTCCAAACTGCTAAAACAAAAGAAAGGTTTAGTTTTGTGAGATGAATGCACATATCACAACGCGGTTTCACAGATAGCTTCCTTCAAATTCTCCTCTGGAGATATTTGATTTTTTTCCCCAACAGCCTTAATGGACTCCTAAATGTCCCTTCACTGGTTGTACAAAAAGACTGTTTCCAACCTGTTGAACCAAAACAAAGGTTTAAATGTGTGAGATGAAGGCATACATTGCAAAGCAGTTTCACAGACAGTTTCTTTCTAGTTTTTATCTGAAAATACTGTCTTCCCCATAGGCCTCAAAGGGCTCCCAAAAGTCCCTTTGCTGATTCTACAAAAAGACTTCTTCCAACCTGCTGAATCAAAAGAAAGGTTTAACTCTGTGGAATGAGTTCACACATCGTAAAGCAGTTTCACCAATAGCTTCTTTTTAGTTTTTATCTGGAGGTATGGTATTCGGTTTTGTCCTGTAGGCTAGAATGGTCTCCCAAATGTACCTTTGTAGATTCTACAAAAAGACTGTTTTCTACCTGCTGAATAAAAAGAAAGGTTTAAGTCTTTAGGACAAATGTACACATCTTAAAGTGGTTTCACAGATAGCTTCTTTCTAATTTTTATCTCAGGATATTTGGTTTTTATATATTGGCCTCAATGGGTTTTCAAGTTTCTTTTTGTAGATTCTACAAAAAGATATTTTCTAATTGGCTGAATGAAAAGAAAGGTTTAACTCTGTGAGATGAATGCACACATTCTCAAAGCTGGTTCACAAACATTCCTTTCCAGTTTTCATCTTGGGGTATTAGGTTTCTCCACATAGGCCTGAGTAGGCTCCTAAATATCCCTTCACAGATTGTAAAAAAAAAAATAAATAAATAAATAAAAATTAAAAAAAAAAAAGGCTGTTTCCAACTGTATAAATCAAAATAAAGTTTTACCTCTGTGAGATAAATGAGCACATCACAAAGGAGTTTCACAGATTGTTTCTTGCTAATTTTTATCTGGGAATATTCTGTCTTTCTCTATAGGCCTCAATGGGCTTTCTAATGTTCCTTGGTGGAGATGAATACACACATTACAAAGTGGTTTCATGATTAGTTTCTTTCTTGTTTTTGTCATGGGATATTCAGGTTTTCACTATAGACTTCACTGGGCTCCCAAATGTCCCTTCACAGATATTACAAAAAGATTGTTTCCAACCTTCTGAAACAAAAGGTTCACTGGGCTCACAAATATTTTTTCAGATTCTACAAAAAGACTGCTGCCAACTTGCTTAATCTAAAGAAAAGTTTAACTCTGTGAGATAAAAGAACACATCAAAAAGCAGTTTTACAGATAGTTTCTCTCATTTTTATCAGGGGATATTCAGTTTTTCACCATAGGCTTCAAATGTCCCTTCACAGTTTGTACCAAAAGCCAGTTTGCAACCTGCTTAATCAAAAGAAGGGTTTAACTCTGTGAGATGAATGCAAACATCATAAAACAGTTTCACAGATAACTTTTTTTCTACTTTTTATCTGGGGATATTTGCTTTTTCCTTATAGGCCTCAAAGGGCTTTCAAATGTCCCTTCATAGATTCTACAAAAAGGCTGTTTCCAACCAACTGAATCAAGAGAAGGATCGACTCTGTGAGATGAATGCACACATCAAAAAGTGGTTTCACTGATAACTTCTTTCTAGTTTTCATCTGGGGATTTTTTTTTTCACTATAGTCTTCCCTGGGCTTCCAAGTATCCCTTCACAGATTTTACAAAAAGATTCTTTCCAACCTGCTGAAATAAAAGGAAGGTTTAACCCTGTGAAATGAATGAAAATATCAAAAAGTAGTTTCACAAATAGCTTCTTGCTAGTTTTTATCATGGAATATTTGGTTTTTCACTATAGGCTTCACTGGGCTCCCCAAGTGTCCCTTCACAGTTTCTAAGAAAATAATATTTCCAACTTACTGAATCAAAAGAAGGATTTAACTCTGTGAGATGAATGTATACATCACAAAGCAGTTTCACAGATAGCTTCTTTCCAGTTTTTATCTGGGGATATTGTGTTTTTCACCATAAGTTTCACTAGGCTCCCAAATGTTTCTTAGCAACTTCAACAAAAGAACTATTTCCAAACAGCTGAATCAAAATAAAGGTTTACTTCTGTAAGATGAATACATATTGTTTTCCATAATGGTTGAACTAGTTTACAATCCCACCAACAGTGTAAAAGTGTTCCTATTTCTCCACATCCTCTCCAGCACCTGTTGTTTCCTGACTTTTTAATGATCGCCATTCTAACTGGTGTGAGATGGTATCTCATTGTGGTTTTGATTTGCATTTCTCTGATGGCCAGTGAAATGATGAGCATTTTTTCATGTGTCTGTTGGCTGTATGAATGTCTTCCTTTGAGAAATGTCTGTTCACATCCTTTGCCCACTTTTTGATGGGGTTGTTTGTTTTTTTCTTGTAAATTTGTTTGAGTTCTTTGTAGGTTCTGGATATTAGCCCTTTGTCAGATGAGTAAATTGCAAAAATTTCCCCCCATTCTGTAGGTTGCCTGTTCACTCTGATGGTAGTTTCTTTTGCTGTGCAGAAGCTCTTTAGTTTAATGAGATCCCATTTGTCAATTTTGGCTTTTGCTGCCATTGCTTTTACAGTATGGTGATTCCTCAAGGATCTAGAACTAGATGTACCATATGACCCAGCCATCCCATTACTGGGGATATACCCAAAGGATTATAAATCATGCTGCTATAAAGACACATGCACACGTATGTTTATTGCGGCACTATTCACAATAGCAAAGACTTGGAATCAACCCAAATGTCCATCAGTGACAGACTGGATTAAGAAAATGTGGCACATATACACCATGGAATACTATGCAGCTATAAAAAAGGATGAGTTTGTGTCCTTTGTAGGGACATGGATGCAGCTGGAAGCCATCATTCTTAGCAAACTATCACAAGAACAGAAAACCAAACACCGCATGTTCTCACTCATAGGTGGGAACTGAACAATGAGATCACTTGGACTCGGGAAGGGGAACATCACCCACCAGGGCCTATCATGGGGAGGGGGGATGGGGGAGGGATTGCATTGGGAGTTATACCTGATGTAAATGACGAGTTGATGGGTGCTGACGAGTTGATGGGTGCAGCACAGCACCATGGCACAAGTATACATATGTAACAAACCTGCACATTATGCAAATGTACCCTAGAACTTAAAGTATAATAATAAAAAATAATTTAAAAAAAGAAAGATGAATACATATATCACAAAAAGTTTTCAAAGTTAGCTTCTTTCTAGTTTTTTTTCTGGGGATATTAGCTTTTTCTTTCTGGATCTCAAAAAGCCTTCAAATATCTCTTTGAAAATTCTACAAAAAGATTGTTTTCATTCTACTGAATCAAAACAAAGATTTCACTCTGTGAGATGAATGCACACATCACAGAGCAGTTTCCCAGATAGCTTCTTTCTAGTTTTTATCTGGGGATACTGTGTTTTTCACTATAGGTTTCACTAGGCTCCCAAATATTTCTTAGCAACTTCAGCAAAAGACTATTTCCAAACAGCTGAATCAAAATAAAGGTTTACCTCTGTAAAATGAATACATATTATCACAAAGAGGTTTCAAAGTTAGCTTCTTTCTAGTTTTTATCGTGGATATTCTTTTTTTTTCCTTATAGGCCTAAATGGGCTTCCAAATGTCCCTTTGCAGATTCTACAAAAAGATGGTTACAAACCTTTTGAAGCAAAGGAAAGTTTTGACTCTGTGAGACGAATGCACACATCACAAATCAGTTTCAGTGTTAGCCTCTTTCTAGGTTTTATCTGAGGATACTTCATTTTTCCATATAGGGCTCAATGGGCTCCCAAAGGTCCCTTCACAGATTCTATGAAAACATTGTATTCAACCTGCTGAATTAAAGGAAATGTTTAACTCTGAGATGAATGCATACATCACAAATCGTTTTCAAAGAAAGCTTCTTTCTAGTTTTTGTCAGGGAATATTCTGTTTTTCACTATTGGCTTCACTAGGAACCCAAATGTCCCTTCACAGTTTCTACAAAAAATAATTGTTTCCAAACTGCTGAATCAAAAGAAAGGTTTAACTCTTCAAGATGAATGCACACATCACAAAGTGGTTTCACAGATAGCATCTTTCTAGTTTTTATCTGGGGATATTTGCTTTTCGCTTACAGACCTCAAAAAGCTTTCAAATGTCCCTTCACAGATTCTATAAAAAGATCCTTTCAAATCTGTTGAATAAAAAGAAAGACAAAAACTGTGAGATAAATTCTCACATCACAAAGTAGTTTCACTGATAGCTCCTTCTTAGTTTTTATTAAGGGATATTCATTTTTTTCACTTTAGACTTCACTGGGCTCCCAAATGTCCCTTCGAAAATTCTTCAAAAAGACAGGTTCTAACCTGCTGAAATAAAAGAAAGGTTTAATGCTGTGAGATAAATGGACACATTACAAAGCGGTTTCCCAGTTGGATTCTCTCTAGTTTTAATCTGGAGATATTCCATTTTTTCACTGTAGGCTTCAATGGACTTTCAAATGTACCTTCAAAGATTCTACGAAAAGATTGTTTGCAACCTGCAGAATAAAAAAAAAAATTATCTCTCTGAGATAAATGCACACATCGCATAGCCATTTCACAGATCATTTCTTTCTCATTTTTTTCTGGAGATAGTAGGATTTTCCTTAAAGGCCTCAATGGATCCCCAAATTTCCCTTCACAGTTTCTACAAAAGACTGTTTCCAACCTATTGAACCAAGAAAGGTTTAAATATGTGAGATAAATGTTCACATCACAAAGCAGTTTCACATATGGCTTCTTTAGAGTTTTTATCTGAAGATATTCCTTTTTCCTTACACACCTCAAAGGTCTTTCGTAAGTCCTTTGCAAATTCTACAAAAAGAATGTATCAAACCTGCTGAATCAAAACAAATATTTCAATCTATGAGATTAATGCCCACATCACAAAGCAGTTTCACAGATAGCTTCTTTCTCGTTTTTATCAGGGGATATTTGATTTTTCACTGTAGGCTTCACTGGGCTCCCAAATGTCCCTTCGCAGATTCTACAAAAAGACTGTTTCCAATCTGCTGAATTTAAAGAAATATTTAACTCTGTGAGATAAATGCACATGTCACAAAACGGTTTCACAGATATCTTCTTTCAAGTTTATATCTGGGGATATTCGCTTTTCTTTTATAAGCCTCCAAGGGCTTTCAAATGTTTATTCACAGATTCTACAAAAAGATTGCTTCTATTTCTCTGAATGAAAAGAAAAGTGCAACTCCGTAAGATGAATGTACACATCCCAAAGCTGTTTCACAGTTAGCTTCTTTCTAGTTTTTATCAGGGAATATTCGGGGTTTCACTATAGGCTATAGGTTTCACTGGGGTCCCAAATGCCTTTTCGCAGATTTTATGAAAAGACTGTTGCCAATCTGCTGGAAGTAAAGAAAGATTTAAATCTGTGAGATGAATTCACACATGACAAACCATTTCACAAATAGCTTCTTTCTAGTTTTTATCTGGGAATATTCACTTTTGCCTTATAGGCTCCAAAGGACTTTCAAATGTCCCATCACAGATTCTACAAGAAGACTGTTTCCAACCTGCTGAATCAAAAAGAAGTTATAACTCTGTGAGACTCATGCACACACACAAAGCAGTTTCACAGATAGATTTTTTTTAGTTTTTATCTGGGGATATTCTTTTTTTTTTTTTTTTTTTTTTTTTA
Source organism: Macaca mulatta (assembly GCF_049350105.2). Taxonomy (NCBI): domain Eukaryota; kingdom Metazoa; phylum Chordata; class Mammalia; order Primates; family Cercopithecidae; genus Macaca; species Macaca mulatta. The sequence continues at coordinate 57,258,125 of NC_133413.1, forward strand.
CAGGCCTCAATGGGCCCCCAAATGTCCCTTCACAGATTCTACAAAAAGACTGTATCCAACCGTGGAATCAAAAGGAAAATTTAACTCTGTGATATGAAGGCACACATAACAACGTGATTTCACAGATAGCTTATTTCTAGCTTTATCAGAGGATATTCTGTTTTTCATTATAGGCTGCAACAGGCTCCCAAATATCCATTTGCACTTTCTACAACAAAACCTGTTCCCAACCTGCTGAATCAAAAAAAAAAGAAAAGAAAAAAAAAGAAAAGAAATTAACACTGTGAGATTAATGCATATGTTGTAAAGTGTTGTCACAGTTAGCTTCTTTCTAGTTTTCATCAAAGCATATGCAGTTTTTCACTGTAGGCTTCACTGGGACTCAAATGTCCCTTTTGTCCCTTTGCAGATTCTACAAAAAGACTGTTTCAAAAATGCTACAACAATAGAAAGGTTTGACTCTGTGAGATAAATGAACATATCGCAAAGCGGTTTCACAGATAGCTTCTTTCTAGATTTTATCTGGAGATATTAGCTTTCTTCTTACGGGTCTCAAAGGGCTTTCAAATGTCCCATCGCAGATTCTACAAGAAGACTGTTTCCAACCTGCTGAATTAAAAGAAAGGTTTAACTCCTTGAGATGAATGCATACATTGCAACACAGTTTCACAGATAGCTTCTTTCTAGTTTTTATCAGGGGATATTCAGTTTTTCCTTATAGGCCCCAAAGAGCTCCCAAATGTTCCTTCAGAGATTCTACAAAAAGACGGTGTCCAACCTTCTGAATCAAAAGAAGGATTTAGCTCTGTGAGATGAATGCACACATCACAAAGTGGTTTCACAGGTAGCTTCTTCCTAGTTCTTATCAGGGGATATTATGTTTTTCACTGTAGCCCTCAAAGGGCTTCCAAATGTGTTTTTGCAGGTTCTCCAAAAAGTGTGTTTCCAACTTACTGAATCAAAAGAATGGTTTAACTCTGTGACATGAATCCACTATCACAAAGCAGTTTCACAGATAGCTTCTTCCTAGTTTTTAACTGGGGATGTTTGTTTTTCTTCCATATGCCTCAATGGGCTTACAAATGTACCTTTGAGGATTCTCTAAAAAGAGTTTAAAAACTGTTGAATGAAAAGAAAGATTTAAATCTGTGAGATGAATCTGCACAGGAAAAATCAGTTTAACAGACAGATTCTTTCTAGTTTTTATGTGGGGATATTCAGCTTTTCCCCATAGACCTCAATGGACTGCAAAATTTCACTTTGCAGATTTTCCAGAAAGAGAGTATCCAACTGCTGAATCAAAATAAAAGTTTAACTTTGTTAGTTGAATACACACATCACAAAGCAGTTTCATGGATAACTTTTTTGTAGCTTTTATCTGGAATATACTTTTTTTTTTTTAACCCATAGGCCTTAATGGGCCCAAATAAGTCCCTTCACAGATTATACAGAAAGAGTGTTTCCAATTTGCTAAAACAAAGGAAAGGTTTAACTCTGTGAGCTGAATCTACACATCACAAAACAGTCTCACAAATAGCTTCATTCTAGTTTTTATGTGTAGATATTCGGATTTTCCCTTCAGGCCTCAATGGGCTCCCAATTGCCCCTTCACAGATACTCCAAATAGTGTGCTTCCAACCTGGTGAATCAAATGAAAGGTTTAACTTGGTGAGATGAATCCACCCATAACAAAGCAGTTTCAAAGATAGCTTCTTTCTAGTTTTTATCTGGAGATATTTGTTTTTTTCGCATAGGCATCAATGGGCTCCCAATGTCCCTTTGCAGAGACTCCAAAAAAGGTGTTTCCAAAATGCTGAATGAAAGAAAGGTTTAACCCTGTGAGATGAGTCCACACATCACAAAGCAGTTTCACAGATGGCTTCTTTCTAGTTTTTTTCTGGGGATGTTTGGTTTTCCCCTAGACCTCAATGGGTTCCCAACTGTCCATTTGCAGTTTCATCAAATAGAATGTTTCCAACCTGCTGAATCAAAAGAGTAGTTTAACTCTGTGTGATGAATCCACACATCACAAAGCAGTTTCACAGATAACTTCTTTCTAGTTTTTCTCTGGGGATATTCCTTTTTTTTTTTTGGTCATAGGACTCAATGAGCACCAAAATGTCCTTTCACAGATTCACCAAAAATGTGTTTCCAACTTGCTGAATCAAAAGCAAGTTCTAACACTGTGAGAATAATCCACACATCACAAAGCAGTTTCACAAAAGCATATTTTTAGTTTTTATCTGGTGATATTTGTTTTTTGCCCGTGAGCCTCAATGGGCTTTCAAATGTCTTTTAGCACATTCTCCCTGAATCAAAAAAGGTTTAACACGGTGAGACGAATCCACACATCACAAAGCAGTTTCACTGATAGATTCTTTCTATTTTTAATCTGGAAATATTCAGTTTTTTTCACAGATTCTCCAAAAACAGTGATTCCAACCTGAAGGATCAAAAGAAAGAATTAACTCTGTGAAATGTATTCATAATTCACAATGTAGGTTCACAGTTAGCTTCTTTCTAGTGTTTATCTGGGGATATTCAGTATTTCCTCTAGGCCTCAATGGGCTCCCAAATATCCCTTCACAGATTCTCTAAGAAAAGTGTTTCCAACCATCTGAATCAAAAGAAAAGTTTAACTCAGTGAAATGAATCCACACATCACAAAGAAGTTTCACAGATAGCTTCATTCTAGTTTTTATCTGATGATACTGGTTCTTTTTCTCAAAGGCCACCATGGGCTCCCCAATAACCCTTTACAGATCCTCCCAAAAGAGTGTTTCCATCCTGCTCTATCAAAAGAAAGGTTTAACTCTGTGAGACTAGTTCTCACGTCTTCAAGCAGTTTCACAACTTTTTTCACAACTTTTTTCTAGTTTTTATCTGTGAATATTCTGTTTTTCCATATAGACCTCAAAGGACCCCCATTATTTCTTTGCAGATCCTACAAAATGAGTGTCTCCAACCTGCCAAATAAATAATAAAAAATTTTAAAAAGGTTTAACTCAGTGAGATGAATCCATACATCAGAAAACAGGTGCACAGATAACTTCTTTGTAGTTTTTATCTGAGGCTATTTGGTTTTACCCCATAGACCTCAATGAGTTCCCAAGAGTCCCTTTGCAAATTGTCTGAAAAGAGTGTTTCCAATCTGCTGAATCAAAAGAAAGGTTTAACTCTTTGAGATAAATCCACACATCACAAAGCGGTTTTAGACATAGCATCTTTCTAGTTTTTTTCTTGGGATATTTGGTTTTTCCCTATAACCTCAATGGGCTCCCAAATGTTTCTTTGCAGATCCTACAAAATGAGTGTTTTCAACCTGTTGAATAAAGAAACAGTTTTACATCAGTGAGATGAATGTATACATCAGAATGCAGTTTTACAGCTAGCTTCTTTCTATATTTTATCTGGAGATATAGTTTTTCCTGTAGACCTCAATGGACTCCCAAATATCCTTTTGAAGATTCTTCGAAAAGAGTGTTTCCAACTTGGTGAATCAAAAGAAATGTTAAATTATATGAGATGATTCCAAACATCACAAATCAATTTCACAAATTGCTTCTTTCCCGTTTTTATCTGGGGATATTCTGGGGTTTTTTTTCCCATAGGCCTCAATGAGTTCCTAAATGTCCTCTCACAGATTCTACAAAAAGAGTGTTTCTAACCTGCCAAATCAAAAGAAAGATTTAACTCTGTGAGTTGAATTCACACATCACAAAGCAGTTTCACAGATAGCTTCTTTCTAGTTTTTATCTGGGACATTCTGTTTTTTTCCCATAGACCTTAAAGGGCTGCCAAATGTCCCTTCATAGATTCTCCAAATAAAGATTTTCCAACCTGCTGAATCAAAACAAAGGTTTAACAGTATGAGATGAATCCACACATCACAAAGCAGTTGCACAGACAGTGTCTGTCTAGTTTTTAATCTGGGGATATTCTCTTTTTCTTCTTAGACATCAATTGTTCCTCAAATATCTCATTGCAGATTCTCCAAAAAGAGTTTTTCCAATCTGCTGAATCAAAAGAAAGCTTTAACTCAGTGAGATGAATCCACACATAACAGAGTAGTTTCATGACAGCTTCTTTCTTCTTTTTATCTGAGGACATTTTTTTTTTTTTTACCCATAGGCTTCAATGGGCTTTGAAATGTCCCTTAGCTGATTTGCTAATAAGAGTTTTTCCAACCTGCTGACTCAAAAGAAAGGTTTAACTTTGTGAGACGAATCCAAACATCGCAAAGCAGTTTCACAGATAGGTTCTTTCTAGTTTTCATGTGGGGGCGTTCTGCTTTTCCTCAGAGCCACAGTGAGGAAAATTTGGAGAATTGCTTTTGATTCAGCAAGTTGGAAACACATTTTTGGTGAATCTGTGAAAGGACATTTTGGTGCTCATTGAGTCCTATGACCAAAAAAAAAAAGGAATATCCCCAGAGAAAAACTAGAAAGAAGTTATCTGTGAAACTGCTTTGTGATGTGTGGATTCATCACACAGAGTTAAACTACTCTTTTGATTCAGCAGGTTGGAAACATTCTATTTGATGAAACTGCAAATGGACAGTTGGGAACCCATTGAGGTCTAGGGGAAAACCAAACATCCCCAGAAAAAAACTAGAAAGAAGCCATCTGTGAAACTGCTTTGTGATGTGTGGACTCATCTCACAGGGTTAAACCTTTCTTTCATTCAGCATTTTGGAAACACCTTTTTTGGAGTCTCTGCAAAGGGACATTGGGAGCCCATTGATGCCTATGCGAAAAAAACAAATATCTCCAGATAAAAACTAGAAAGAAGCTATCTTTGAAACTGCTTTGTTATGGGTGGATTCATCTCACCAAGTTAAACCTTTCATTTGATTCACCAGGTTGGAAGCACACTATTTGGAGTATCTGTGAAGGGGCAATTGGGAGCCCATTGAGGCCTGAAGGGAAAATCCGAATATCTACACATAAAAACTAGAATGAAGCTATTTGTGAGACTGTTTTGTGATGTGTAGATTCAGCTCACAGAGTTAAACCTTTCCTTTGTTTTAGCAAATTGGAAACACTCTTTCTGTATAATCTGTGAAGGGACTTATTTGGGCCCATTAAGGCCTATGGGTTAAAAAAAAAAAAGTATATTCCAGATAAAAGCTACAAAAAAGTTATCCATGAAACTGCTTTGTGATGTGTGTATTCAACTAACAAAGTTAAACTTTTATTTTGATTCAGCAGTTGGATACTCTCTTTCTGGAAAATCTGCAAAGTGAAATTTTGCAGTCCATTGAGGTCTATGGGGAAAAGCTGAATATCCCCACATAAAAACTAGAAAGAATCTGTCTGTTAAACTGATTTTTCCTGTGCAGATTCATCTCACAGATTTAAATCAACTAACAAAGTTAAACTTTTATTTCGATTCAGCAGTTGGATACTCTCTTTCTGGAAAATCTGCGAATATTCCCAGATATAAACAGAGTAAAAATTTTCTTTTGATTCAGCAGGTTGGAAACATTTTTTTTGGAGATTCCGTGAAGGAACACTTGGGAGCCCTTTGACGCCTATGGGGAAAAACTGAATATCCCTTGATAAAAACTAGAAAAAAAGCTACTTGTGAAACTGGTTTGTGACTTGTGGATTCGTCTCACATATTAAACTGTTCTTTTGATTTAGCAGGTTGGAAACACTCTTTCTGGTGAATCAGCGAAAAGATATTTGGGAACCCATTGAGGTTTATTGGGAAAAACAGAATATCTCTAGATAGAAACTAGAAAGAAGCTAGCTCTGAAATTGCTGTGTGATGTGTGGATTCACTTCACAGGGTTAAAAGTTCCTTTTGATTCAGCAGATTGGAAAATGGCTCAAATGGCTCTTTGCAGATTCTTCAAAAAGACTGTTTCCAATCTTTTCAAAAGAAAATTTTTACTCTGTGCCATGAACCCACATATCACAAAGCAGTTTCACAAATAGCTTCTTTCAAGTTTATATCTGGGAATATTCAGTTTTTCCCCATAGGCCTCAACGGGCTCACAAGCATCCCTTCACAGATTCTTTGAAAAGAATATTTCCAACCTGCTGAATGAAAAGAAAGGTTTAACTCTGTGAGATGAATCCACACTTTACACAGCAGTTTCACAGTTAACTTATTTCTAGTTTTTATCAGGGTATACTCAGGTTTTCCTCTTGCTGTATCAAGAAAAGATTTAACTCTGTGAGATTAATCCACACATCACATAGCAGTTTCACAGATAGCTTCTTTCTAGTTTTACCTGGGGATATTCAGTTTTTCCCCATAGGCCTCAGTGGTCTCACAAATGTCCCATTGCAGATTCTCCAAGAACAGTTTTTCCAACCTGTTGAGTAAAAACAATGGCTTAATTTTGTGATATGAATCCACACATCACAAAGTAGTTCATGGATAGTTTCTTTCTTCTTTTTCTCTGGGGATACATGGTTTTTCCCTATAGTCCTCATTGAGCTCCTAAACATCTCTTTGCCAATTCTCCAGTAAGAGTTTTTTCAACCTGCTGAATCAACAGAAAGGTTAAACTCTGTGAGATGATCTATTAATCACAAGTCAGTTTCACATATAGCTTCTTTATAATTTTTATCTGGGGATATTTTGTTTTTCACTATAGACCTCAGTGGGCTCCCATATATGCCTTCGCAGATTCCACAAAAAGAGTGTTTACAATCTGTTAAATGAAACTAAAGGTTTAACTCTGTCAGATGAATCCACACATCACAAAGCAGTTTCACAGATAGCTTCTTTCTAGTTTTTATTGGGAGATATTCTGTTTTTTTTCTATATGTCTCAATGGGATCCCAAATGTCCCTTTGCAGATTCTCCAAAAATAGTGTGTCCAACCTTCTGAATCAATACAAAAGTTTAACCCTGTGAGATGAATCAACACGTCTCAAAGGAGTTTCACAGATAGATACTTTCTAGTTTTTTTCTGGAGATATTCTGTTTTTCCCATAGGTCTCACCGGGCTCCAAAATGTCCCTTCAGAGATTCTCCAAAGACAGTTTTTCCCAACCTGCTGAGTCAAAAGAAAGATTTAACGGTGCTAGATGAATCCACACATCACAAGGTAGTTTCACAGATAGCTTCTCTCTAGTTTTTATCTGGGGATATTCAGTTTTTCTGATAGGTCTTGATGGGCTTCCATATGTCCCTTCACAGATTCTCCAAAAGGTGTGTTTCCAACCTGCTGAATCAAAAGAAATGTTTAACTCTGTGAGGTGAAGCCATGCATCAGAAAGCAGTTTCACAGATAGCTTCTTCTTAGTTTTTATCTGGGAAGTTTCCAACCTGCTGAATCAAAAGAAAGTTTTAACTCTGTGAGATGAATCCACCCATCACATAGCAGTTTCACTGATAGCTTTTTTCTTCTTTTTATCTGGGGATATTATTTTTCCCCATAGGCCTCAATGGGCTTTCAAATGTCCCTTTACTGATTCTCCAATAAAAGTGTTTCCAACCTACTGAATCAAAGGAAAGGTTCAACTCTGTGAGAGCAATCTACATACCACGAAGGAGTTTTACACATAGCATCTTTCTAATTTTTATCTGGGTCTATTCTGTTTTTCCCCAGGGCCTCAATGGACTCCCAAGTGGCTCTTTCCAGATTCTCTATAAAGACTGTTTCCAACGTGCGGAATCAAAAGAAGGTTTTACCTCTGTGATGTGAATCCACACATCGCAAAGCAGTTTCACAAATAGCATCTTTCTAGTTTATATCTGGGGATATTCTGCTTTTCCCCATAGGCCTCAATGGGCTCCGAAATGTGCCTTCACCGATTCTCCAAAAAAAGTGTTTCCAATCTGCTGAATCAAAAAAAAAGGTGTAACTCTGTGAGATGAATCCATACATCACCCAGCAGTTGCATTGATAGTTCTTTCGAGTTTTTATCTGGTGATTTTCGGGTTTTCCCCATAGGCCTCATCAGGCTCCCAAATGTTTTTTCACAGATTCTGCAAAGAAAATTTATCCAACCTGCAGAATCAAGAGAAAGGTTGAACTCTGTGAGATGAATTTACACATCACAAAGAATTTTCACAGATAGCTTCTTTCTAGTTTTTATCTGGGGATATTTGATTTTTCCAATAGACCTCAATGGGCTTCCAAAAGAACTTATTCAGACTCTACAAAGAGGGAGTTTTCAACGTGCTGGATCAAAACTAAGGTTTAAATATGTGAGAACAATCCACAAATTCCAAAGCAGTTTCACAGATAGTTTCTTTCTAATTTTGATCTGGGGTTTTTGGTTTTTCCTTATAGGATCCAATGGGGCACTCAAATGTCTTTTTGTAGATTCTGCAAAAAGAGTATTTCCAATGGACTGAATCAAGAGAAGGGTTTAACTCTGAGATGAATTTACAGATCACAAGGGAGTTTCACAGATAACTTCTTTCTAGTTATTATCTTTGGATATTCGGTTTTTCCCAAATGACCTCAATAAACTCCCAAATATCCCTTCATACATTATCTGGGGATATTCTGTTTTTCTTAGGCCTCCATGGTCTCCCAAATGTCATTGCAGATTCTCCAAAAAGAGTGTTTCCAACCTGATGAATCAAAAGAAAGTTTAACTCTGTGAGATGAATCCACCCATCACAAAGCAGTTTCACAGATCGCTTCTTTCTTCTTTTTATCTGGGGATATTTGTTTTCTTCCCATAGGCATCAATGGGCTTTCAAATATCCCTTCACCAATTCTCCAATAAGTATTTCCAACCTGCTGAATTAAAAGACAGGTTTAACTCTGTGAGATGAATCTACCCACCACAAAAAGTTTCACAGATAACATCTTTCCAGTTTTTATCTGGGGACATTCAGTTTTTCCTCAGGGCCTCAATGGGCTCCCAAGTGGCTCTTTGCAGATTCTTTAAGAGTTTTTCCAACCTGCTGAGTCAAAAGGACGTTTTAACTCTGTGATGTGAATCCACACATCAGAAAGCAGTTTCACGGCATCTTTCTTGTTTCTATTTTGGGATATTCTGTTTTTCTCCATAGATCTCAATGGGCTCCCAAATATCTCTTCACTGGTTCTCCAAAAAGAATGTTTCCAACCTGCTGAATCAAAAGAAAGTTTTAACTCTATGAGATGAATCCAGAAGTCAGAAAGCAGTTTCACCAATAACTTCTTTCTTGTTTTTATCTGGGCATATTCTGTTTTTCCCGATAGGACTCAAACGGCTCCCAAATGTACCTTTTCAGATTCTCCAAAAAGAGTGTTTCCAACCTGCTGAATCAAAAGAAAATTTTAGTTTTGTGACATGAATCTACATATCACAAAGTAGTTTCCCAGATTGCTTCTTTCTTATATTTATCTGGGGATATTTTGTTTTTCTACAAGGGCTCAATTGGCTCACAAATGTCCCTTTGCAGATTTTTTAAAAAGAGTGCTCCCAACCTACTGAATTAAAAGAAATGTCTAAAACTGTGAGAAGAATCCACACATAATAAAGCGTTTCACAGATATCTTCCTTGTAGTTTTTATCTGGGGATATTTGGGTTTCCTTATAGGCCTCAATAAGCTTTAAAATGTCCCTTTGTTGATTCTCCAGAAACAGTGTTTCCAACCTGCTGAATCAAAAGAAAGCTTAAACTTTGTGAGATGAATACCCATGTCACATAACAGTTACACAGATAAGTTCTTTATAGTTTTTACCTGGAGATATTCTGGTTTTTCTCATAAGCCTCAATGGGCTCCCAAATATCTTTTGCAGATTCTCCAAAAATAGTGTATCCAACCTTCTGAATCAATAGAAAGGTTTATTCCTGTGAGATGAATCTGCCTATCACCAAGTAGTTTCACAGATAGCTGCTTTCTTGTTTTATTATTATTATTATTATTATTATTACTATTACTATTATTATTCTTTAAGTTCTAGGGTACATGTGCACAACATGCAGGTTTGTTACATAGGTATACATGTGCCGTGTTGCTGTGCTGCACCCATTAACTCACCATTTACAATAGGTATTTCTCTTAATGCCCTCCCTCCCTCATAGTTTGCTCAGAATGATGGTTTCCAGCTTCATTCATATATCTACATAAGACATGAACTCACTCTTTTCTATGGATGCATAGTATTCCATAGTGTATATGGGCCACATTTTCTTAATCCAGTCTATCATTGATGGACATTTGGGTTGATTCCAAGTCTTTGCTATTGTGAATAGTGCCTCAATAAACATACATGTGCATGTGCCTTGATGGTAGCATGATTTATAATCCTTTGGGTATATGTCCATAGTGAGATTGCCGGGTCAAATGATATTTCTAGTTCTAGATCCTTAACAAATGGCTACACAGTCTTCTACAATGGTTGAACTAGTTTACACTCCCTCCAACAGTGTAAAGGCATTCTTATTTCTCCACATCCTCTCCAGCACCTGTTGTTTCTTGACGTTTTAATGATCACCAGTCTAACTGGTATGAGATGGTATCTCATTGTGCTCTTGATTTGTATTTCTCTGATAACTAGTGATGATGAACATTTTTCCCATGTCTGTTGGCTGCATAAATGTCTTCGTTTGAGAAGTGTCTGCTCACCAACTTTTTGATGGCATTGTTTGTTTTTCTTATAAATTTGTTTAAGTTATTTTTAGATTCTGGATACTAGCCCTTTGTCAGATGGGTAGATTGCAAAAATTTTCTCCCACTCTGTAGGTTGCCTGTTCACTCTGACAGTAGTGTCTTTTGCTTTGCAGAAGCTCTTAGTTTAATTAGATCCCATTTGTGTATGTTGGCTTTTGTTACCATTGTTTTTGGTGTTTTAGTCATGGAGTCCTTGCCATGCCTATACCCTTAATGGTATTGCTTAGGTTTACTACAAGGGTTTTTATGATTTTAGGTCTAACATTTAAGTCTTTAATCCATCCTGAATTAATTTTTGTACAAAGTGTAAGGAAGGGATCCAGCTTCAGCTTTCTACATATGGCTAGCCAGTTTTCCCAGCACCATTTATTAAATAAGGAATCCTTTCCCCATTTCTTGCTTCTGTCAGGTTTGTCAAAGATCAGATGGTTGTAGATGTGTGGTACTTTTTCTGAGGGTTCTGTTCTGTTCCATTGGTCTATATCTCTGTTTTGATACCAGTACCATGCTGTTTTGGTTACTGTAGCCTTGTAGTAGAGTTTGAAGTCAGGTAGCATGATGACTCCTCCAGCTTTGTTCTTTTGGCTTAGGATTGTCTTGGCTACATGGGCTCTTTCTTGGTTCTATATTAATTTTAAAGTAGTTTTTTTCCAATTCTGTGAAGAAAGTCATTGGTAGCTTGATGGGGATGGCACTGCATCTATAAATTATGTTGGACAGTATGACAGTATGGCCAGTTTCATGATATCAATTCTTCCTATCCATGAGCACAGAATGTTCTTCCACTTGTTTCTGTCGTCTTTTATTTCGTTGAGCAGTGTTTTACAGTTCTCCTTGAAGAGGTCCTTCACATCTCTTATAAGTTGGATTCCTAGGTATTTTATTCTTTTTGAAGCAATTGTGAATGGGAGTTCACTCATGATTTGGTCCTCTATTTTTCTGTTATTTGTGTATAGGAATGTTTGTGACTTTTGCACATTGATTTTGTATCCTGAGACTTTGCTGATGTTGTTTATCAGCTTAAGGAGATTTTGGACTGAGACAATGGGGCTTTATAAGTATACAATCATGTCATCTGCAAACAGGGACAATTTGACTTCCTCTTTTCCTTATTGAATAACATTTATTTCTTTCTCCTGCCTGATTGCCCTGGCCAGAACTTCCAACACTATATTGAATAGGAGTGGTGAGAGATGGCATCCCTGTCTTGTGCCAGTTTTCAAAGGGAATGCTTCCAGTTTTTGCCCATTCATTATGATATTGGCTGTGGGTTTGTCATAAATAGCTTTTATTATTTTGAGATACGTCCCATCAATACCTAGTTTATTGAGAATTTTTGCACGAAGGCTGTTTAATTTTGTCAAAGGCCTTTTCTGCATCTATTGAGATAAACATGCGGTTTTTGTCTTTGGTTCTGTTTATATGATGGATTATGTTTATTGATTTGTGTATGTTGAACCAGCCTTGCATCCTAGGGATGAAGCCAACTTGATCGTCATGGATAAGCTTTTTGATGTGCTGCTGGAATCAGTTTGCCAGTATTTTATTGAGGATTTTTGCATCAATGTTCGTCAAGGATATTGGTCTAAAATTATCTTTTTTTGTTGTGTCTCTGCCAGCCTTTGGTATCAGGAAGATGCTGGCCTCATAAAATGAGTTAGGGAGGATTCCCTCTTTTCCATTGATTGGAATAGTTTCAGAAGGAATGGTACCAGCTCCTCTTTGTACCTCTGGTAGAATTCGGCTGTGAATCCGTCTGGTCCTGGACTTTGTTTGGTTAGTAGGCTACTAACTATTGCCTCAATTTCAGAGCCTGTTATTGGTCTATTCAGGAAATCAACTTCTTCTTGATTTAGTCTTTGGAAGATGTATGTGTTCAGGAATTTATCCATTTCTTCTAGATTTTCCAGTTTATTTCCATAGAGGTGTTTATAGTATTCTCTGAATCGCCTTTATCATTTTTTATTGCATCAATTTGATTCTTCTCTCTTTTCTTCTTTATTAGTCTTGCTACCTGTCTATCAATTTTGCTAATCATTGCAAGAAAACCAACTCCTGGATTCATTGATTTTTTGAAGGGTTTTTACGTCTCTATTTCCTTCATTTCTGCTCTGATCTTAATTATTTCTTGCCTTCTGCTAGCTTTTTAATGTGTTTGCTCTTGCTTCTCTAGTTCTTTTAATTGTGATGTTAGGGTGTCAATTTTAGATCTTTCCTGTTTTCTCTTGTGGGCATTTAGTGCTATAAATTTCCCTCTACACCCTGCTTTAAATGTGTCCCAGAGATTCTTGTATGTTGTCTTTGTTCTCATTGGTTTCAAAGAACATCTTTATTTCTGTCTTCATTTTGATATGTAGCCAGTAGTCATTCAGGAGCAAGTTATTCAGTTTCTATGTAGCTGAGCGGTTTCGTGTGAGTTTCTTAATTCCGAGTTCTAATTTGATTGCACTGTGGTCTGAGAGACAGTTTGTTACAATTTTTGTTCTTCTACATTTACTGAGGAGCACTTTACTTCCAACTATGTGGTCAGTTTTGGAATATGTGTGATATGATGCTGAGAAGAATGTATATTCTGTTGATTTGAGATGGAGAGTTCTGTAGATATCTATTGGGCCCACTTGGTTCACAACTGAGTTCAAGTCCTGGATAGCCTTGTTAACTTTCTGTCTTGTTGATCTGTCTAATGTTGACAGTGGGGTGATAAAGTCTCCCATTATTATTGCATGGGAGTCTAAATCTCTTTGTAGGTCTCTAAGGACTTACCTTATGAAACTGAGTGCTCCTGCATTGGGTGTATATATATTTAGGATAGTTAGATCTTCTTCTTGAAATGATCCCTTTACCATTATGTAATGACTTTCTTTGTCTTTTTTGATCTTTGTTGGTTTGAAGTCTGTTTTATCAGAGACTAGGATTGCAACCCCTGATTTTTTGTTTGTTTGTTTTCCATTTGCTTGGTAGATCTTCCTCCATCCCTTTATTTTGAGCTTATGTGTGTCTCTGCACGTGAGATGGGTCTCCTGAATACAGCACACTGATGTGTTTTGACACTTTATCCAATTTGCCAGTCTGTGTCTTTTAAATGGAGAAATCATCCCATTTACATGTAAGACTAATATTGTTACGTGTGAATTTGATCCTGTCATTATGATGTTGGCTGGTTATTTTGCTCATTTGTTGATGCAGTTTCTTCCTACTATTGATCGTGTTTATAATTTGACATGTTTTTGCAGTGACTGGTAGCGGCTTTTCCTTCCTATGTTTGGTGCTTCCTTCAGGAGCTCTTGTAAGTCACGCCTGGTGGTGACAACATCTCTCAGCATTTGCTTGTCTGTAAAAGATTTTATTTCTCCCTCACTTATGAAGTTTACTTTGGCTGGATATGAAATTCTGGGTCAAAAAATCTTTTATTTAAGAACGTTGAATTTTGGCCCCCTCTCTCTTCTGGCTTGTAGAGTTTCTGCTGAGAGATCTGCTATTAGTCTGATGGGCTTCCCTTTGTGTGTAACCCAATCTTTCTCTCTGGTTACCCTTAACATTTTTTCTTTCATTTCAACCTAAGTGATTCTGATAATTATATGTCTTGGGTTTACTCTTCTTGAGGAGCATCTTTTTGGTGTTCTCTGTATTTCCTGAATTTGAATGTTGGTCTGCCTAGCTAGGTTAGGGAAGCTCTCCTGGATAATATCCTGAAGCATGTTTTCCAACTTGATTCCATTTTACCCATCACTTTTAAGTACACCAATCAGATGTAGATTTGGTCTTTTCACATAGTCCCATATTTCTTGGACGCTTTGTTCGTTTCTTTTTACTCTTTTTTCTCTAAACTTCTCTTCTCACTTCATTTTATTCATTTGACATTCAGTCACTGATACCCTTTCTTCTACTTGATCGAATCAGCTACTGAAGCTTTTGCATGCATCACGTAGTTCTCCTGCGATGGTTTTCAGCTCCATCACATCACTTAAGGTCTTCTGTATGCTGTTTATTCTGATTACCCATTCGTCTACTCTTTTTTTCAAGATTTTTAGCTTCTTTGCAATGGGTTCAAATATCCTTCTTTAGCTGGGAGAATTTTGTTATTACTGATCTTCTGAAGCCTACTTCTGTCAAATAATCAAAGTCATTCTCCATCCAGTTTTGTTCCATTTCTAGCGAGGAGCTGTGTTCCTTTGGAGGAGAAGAGGCACTCTGATTTTTAGGATTTTCAGGTTTTCTGCTGTGTTTTCTCCCCATCTTTGTGGTTTTATCTACCATTGGTCTTTGATGATGGTGACCTTCAGATGGGACTTTGGTATCGATGTCTTTGTTGATGTTGATGCTATTTCTTTCTGTTTGTTAGTTTTCCTTCTGACAGTCAGGACCCTCAGCTTTAATTCTGTTGGAGTTTGCTGGAGGTACACTTAAGACCCTCTTGGTCTGGGTATCACCAGCAGAATATACAGAACAGCAAATATTGCACAACATAAAATGTTGCTGCCTGATCCTTCCTCTGGAAGCTGCATCTCAGAGGGCCACCCAGTTGTATAAGATGTCACTCTGCTCCTACTGGGAGGTGTCTCCCAGTTAATCTAACTGGGGGTCAGGGACCCACTTGAGGAGGCAGTCTGTTTGTTCTCAGATCTCAAACTCCATGCTGGGAGAACCACTACTCTCTTCAAAGCTGTCAGACAGGGACGTTTACATCTGCAGAAGTTTCTGCTGCCTTTTGTTCAGCTATACCCTGCCCCCAGAGGTGGAGTCTACAGTAACAAGCAGGCCTCATTAAGCTGCAATGAGCTCCACTCAGTTTGAGGTTCCCAGCTGCTTTGTTTACCTACTCAAGCCTCAGCTATGGTGCACAACCCTTCCCCAGCCTCACTGCTGCCTTGCAGCTCGATCTCAGACTGCTGTGCTAGCAGTGAGCAAGGCTCCATGGACATGGGGATTTCCGAGCCAGGCAGGGGATGTAATCTCCTGCTGTGCTGTTTGTGAGGCCTGTTGCAAAAGTGCAATATTAGGGTGGAAGTGTCCCAATTTTCAGGGACCATCTGTCATGGCTTCCCTTGCTAGGGAAGGGAATTCCCCTACCCCTTGCACTTCCCAAGTGAGGCAATGCTCCACCCTGCTTTGGCTGACACTCCGTGGTCTTCACCCACTGTCCAACAAGTCCCAGAGAGATGAACCCTGTACCTCAGTTGGAAATGCAGATATCACCTGTCTTCTATTTCACTCACACTGGCAGCTGTAGACAGGAAGTGTTCTTATTTGGCTAACTTGGATAGGTCCCTCACTTCTTTCTAGCTTTGAACTGGAGATATTTGCTTTCTCTCCATAAGGCTCAATGAACTCCCAAATGTTTCATCACATATTCTCCTAAAAGAGTGTTTTCAACCTGCTGAATAAACAGAAAGTTTTAACTCTGTGAGGTGACTCCACAAGTCACAAAGCAGTTTCAAAAATAGCTTCTTTCTAGTTTTTATCAGGTGATATTATTTTTTGCCCATAAAACTCAAAAGGCTCCCAAATGCCCCTTTACAGATTCTCAAAAAAGAGTGTTTCCAACCTGCTGAACAAAAAGAAAATTTTAATTCTGTGACATGAATCCACATATTACAAAGCAGTTTCACAGATAACTTCTTTCTAGTTTTCACAAGTGGCTATTCAGTTTCTCTCCAAAGGCTCAGTGGGCTCAAAAATGTCCCTTTGCAGATTCTTTAAAAAGAATGTTTCCAGCCTATTGAATCAAAAGAAAGGTTTAACTCTGTGAGATGAATCCAAACATTACAAAGCTGTTTCACAGGTATCTTCTTTCTAGTTTTTCTCTGGGGATATTTTGTTTTTCACCATGTGGTTCACTGAGCTCCAATATGTGCCTTTGCAGATTCCACAAAAAGAGTGCTTACAACTGCTGAATGAAAAGGAAGGTTTAACTCAGTTAGATGAATCTACACATCAGAAAGCAGTTTTATAGATAGATTATTTCTAGTTTTTTCCTGAAGATATTAAGTTTTTTCCCTTAGACCTCAGGGGCTCCCAAATGTCTTTTTGCAGCTTCTCCGAAAATAGTATTTCTAGCATCTGAATCAAAAGACAGTTTTAACCTTGTGAGATGAATCCCCGAATCACAGAACAGTTTCACAGATAGCTACTTTCTAGTTTTTATCTGGAGATATTCAGTTTTTCTCCATAGACCTCAATGAGATCTCAAATGTTTCATCATAGATTCTCCAAAAAGAGTATTTCCAACCTGCTGAATCAAAAGAAAGTTTTAACTCAGTGAGATGGATCCACACATCACAAAGTAGTTTCACAGATAGCTTCTATCTAGTTTTTGTCTCATAATATTTGGGTTTTCACCCTAGGCCTCATTCAGCTCCCAAATGTCACTCACAAATACGTCTCAATGGGCTTCAAAAAGTCCCTTCAAAGACACTACAAATAGAGAGTTTCCAACCTGCTGGATCAAAAGAAAGGTTTAATTTTGTGAGATGAGTCCAGAAATCACAAAACTGTTTCACAGACAGTTTCTTTCTAATTTTTATGTAGCTTTTTCAGTTTTTCCTTATAGGTCTCAATAAGCACTGAAATGTCTTTTCCAACATTCACCAAAAAGACTTCTTCCTACCTGCTGAATCAAAAGAAAGGTTTAACTCTGTGAGATCAATCCACAAATCACAAATGAGTTTCACAGATAGCTTCTTTCTAATTATTATCTGGGGATGTTCTGGTTTCCCAATAGACCTCAATTTTCTCACAAGTGTCCCTTCACATATTCTCCAAAAAGAGTGTTTTCAACCTGCTGAATCCAAAGAAATGTTTAACTCTGTGAGATAAACCCACGCATCAGAAAGCAGTTTTACAGATAGCTTCTTCCTAGTTTTTAATCTGTTGATATTGTTTTACTCCCTAGGCCTCAATGATCTCCCAAATGTCACGTTGCAGATTCTCCAAGAACAGTGTTTCCAACCTTCTAAATAAAAACAAAGTTTTATCTCTGTGAGATTAATTCAGACATCACAAAGGAGTTTCACAAATAGCTTCTTTCATGTTATTATCTAGGGATATTCAGTTTTTCCCCATTGTCCCCAATGGGCTCCCAAATGTCCCTTTGCAGATTTTCCAAAAATAGTGTTTCCAACCTACTGAATCAATAGAAAGTTTTAACTCTGTGAGATGAATCCACACAAAAGAAAGTAGTTTCAGAGATAACGTCTTCCTAGTTTTTATCTGGGGGTATTCTGTTTTTATTCTTAGGCTTCAATGAGTTTTCAAATGTCTGTTCTCTGATTCTCCAATAAAAGTGATTCCAAACTGCTGAATCAAAAGAAATGTTTAACTCTGTTGGATGAATCCACACATCACAACACAGTTTCTCAGGTAGCACCTTTCTAGTTTTTATCTAGGGATATTCAATTTTTCCCTGTAGGCCTCAATGGGCTCCCAAATGACTCTCTGCAGATTCTCCAAAAAGAATGTTTCCAACTTGCTGAATCAAAAGAAAGGTTTACCTCTGCAATGGGAATCAACACGTCACAAAGCAGTTTCACAGATAACTTTTTCCTAGTTTTTAATCTGGGGATATTCTGTTTTTCCCCAAAGCCCCAGTGGGTTCCCAAATATCCCTTCACTGTTCTCCAAAATGAGTGTTTCCAACCTGCTGAGTCAAAAGAAATGTTTAACTTTGTGAGGTGAATCCGTAAGTCACAAAGTAGTTTCAAAGACAGCTTCTTTCTAGTTTTTATCTAGGGATATTTGGTGTTCTCCCATAGGCATCAAATGGCTCCCTAATATCCCTTCACAGATTGTCCAAAAAGGATGTTTCCAAACTGCTGAATGAAAAGGAAATTTTAACTCAGTGACATGAATAAACATCAGAAGGCAGTTTCACAGATAGCTTCTTTCAAGTTTTTATCTAGGGATATTCGGTTTTTCCCCAGAGGCCTCAATGGGCTCACAAACATTTCCTCACATATTCTAAAAAAAGAGTGTTTCCAACCTGCTGAATAAAGTTTAACCCTGTGAGATGAATTCACACATCGAAAAGCAGTCTTACAGATAAGTTACTTCTAGTTTTATCTGGTGATACTCTGTTTTTCTTCTTAGGCCTAAATTGTCCTAAATATCTTATCGTAGATTCTCCAAAAAGAGTGTTTCCAACCTGCTGAATAAACAGAAAGGTTTAACTCTGTGAGATTAATCCACACATCATAAAGCAATTTCACAGATAGCTTCTTTCTAGTTATTATCTGGGGATACACAGTTTTTTCCCATTCACCTCAAAGGGCTCCCAAATGTCCCTTTACAGATCTTAAAGTGTGTTTCCAACCTGCAGAATGAAAAGAAAATTTTAACTCAGTTAGATGAATCCACACATAACAAAGCAGTTTCACACATAGCTTCTTTCTAGTTTTTATCTGGGGATATTCGTTTTTTTTCTCCCTGGGCCTCAATGGGCTCCCAAATGTCCCTTCACAGATACTCCAAATGGAGTGTTTTCAACCTGCTGAATCAACAGAAATGTTTAACTCTGTGAGATGAATCCACACATCACAAAGCAGTTTCATAAATAGCTTCTTCCACTTTTTACTGGGGATATTCTGTTTTTCCCTATGGGCCTCAATGGGCTCCCAAATGTCCCTTCGTAGCTATGCAAAAAAATTTTCATCCTTTTGAATCAAAAGATAGGTTTAACTCTGTGATATGAATCCACACATCACACAGATGTTTCACAGATAGCCTTCTTGCTAGTTTTTACCTAGGGATACTCAGTTTTTCCACATTGGTCTCAATGGCCTCTTAAACATCCCTTCACAGATTATTCAAAAAGAGTGCATCTAACCTGCTGAATCGAAAGAAAATTTTGACTACATGAGATGAAACCACACATCACCAAACAGTTTCACATATGTGTTATTTCTAGTTTTTACCTGGGCAATTCGGTAATTCCCCATAGACCTCAAAAGGATCCCAAATGTATTTTCACAGATTCTCCAAAAAGAGTGTTTAAAACCTGCTGAATTGGCTGGGTGAGGTGGCTCACACCTGTAATCCCAGTACTTTGGGAGGCCGAGGTGACAGATCACGAGGTCAGAAGATTGAGACCATCCTGGCTCACATGGTGAAACACCGTCTCTACTAAAAATACAGAAAAGTAGCCCAGCATGGTGGCAGGCGCCTGTAGTCCCAGCTACTCTAGAGGCTTTGGCAGGAGAGTGGAGTGAACTAAGGAGGCGGAGTTTGCAGTGAGCCGAAACTGTGCCATTGCACTCCAGCCTGGGTGACAGAGCGAGACTCCATCTCAAAACAAAACAAAATAAAACAAAAAACAACCTGCTGAATCAAACAAAGGATTAACTCTGGGTAATGAATCCACACATCACAAAAGCAGTTTCATAGATAGCTTCTCTCTAGGTTTCACCTGAAGATATTCAGTTATTCAGTTATTCACCATGGGCCTAAAAGAACTCTCAAATTTTTTTTGCAGGTTCTCCAAAAAGAATCTTTCCAACCTACTGAATAAAAGAAAGGTTTGACTCTGTGAGATGAATCCACATATCACAAAGCAGTTTCACAGATAGCTTCTTTCCTGTTTTTATCTGAGAATATTCGACTTTTCCCCATGGGCCTCAATTGGCTCCCAAATGTCCCTTTGCAGATTCTTCAGAGTGTTTCCAACCTGATGAATAAAACAGTGGTTTCACACTGTGAGATGAATCCACACATCACAAAACAGTTTCACAAATAGATTATTTCTAGTTTTTATCTGGGTATATTCTGTTTTCCTGCATTGGTCTCAATGGGATACCAAATATACCTTTGTAGATTCTCCAAAAAAAAAATGTTTCTAGCATTTCAAAAGAAATGTTTAACTCTGTGAACTGAATCCACACATCACAAACCTGTTTCACCTATAGCTTCTTATTGATTTTTATTTGGAAATATTCAGTTTTTCCCCATGAACCTCAATGGGCTCTAAAATATCCCTTCACAGATTCTTTAACAAGAGTATTTCCAACCTGCTGAATCTAAAGAAAGGTTTAACTCTGTGAGATGAATTCACACATCACAAAGCAGTTTCACAGATAACTTCTTTCTAGTTTTTATCTGAGAACATCCAATTTTTTTCACATGTGCTCCAATGGGCTCCCAAATGTCCCTTCACAGATTCTCCAAAAAGAGGATTTTCAACCTGCTGAATCCAAAGACAGGTTTAACTCTGTGAGATGAATCCACACATCACAAAGCAGTTTAACAGATAATTTCCTTCTAGTTTTAATCTTTGGATATTCACTCTTTCCTCTTAGGCCTCAATGTGCTCCAAAATGTCCCTTTACTGACTCTCCAAAAAGAATGTTTCCAACCTACTGACTCAACAGAAAGGATTAACTCTGTGAGATTAATCCACACATCACAAAGCAGTTTCACAGATATCTTCTTTTTAGATTTACCTTTGGATATTGAGTTTTCCCCCAAAGGCCTCAGTAGTCTCCAAAACGACCCTTGGCAGATTCTTTTTAAAAAAGTTTTTCAAAACCTTGTGAATCAAAAGAAAGGTTTCACTCTGTTAGATAAATCTAAACATCACAAAGAAGTTTCACAGATAGCTTCTTTCTAGTATTTACTTGGGATTATTCAGTGTTTCACCATAGGCATCAAAGGCTCCCAAATGTCCCTTTTCAGATTATCCAAAAAGAGAGTTTCCAACCTGTTGAATCACAAGGAATTTTTAACTCTGTTACATGAATCCACGCGTCACAAGGTAGTTTCACATATAGTTTCTTTCTACTTATTATCTGGGGATTTTCAGTTTTTCCACATGGGCCTCAGTGGGTTCAATAATATCCCTTCACAGGTCCTCCAAGAAGAGTGTTTCCAACCTGCTGAATCAAAAGAAATGTTTAGCTCTGTGAGATGAATCTGTACATCACAAGGCATTTTCAACAGATAGATTCTTTCTATTTTTTCCTCTGGGGATATTTGTTTTTTTTCAATGGACCTCAATGCGCTCCCAAATATGCCATGGGAGATTCGCCAATAAGAGTGTTTCCAATCTGCTGAATCACAGGAAATTCCTATCTCGGTGAGATGAATTTACACACCAAAAAGCAGTTTCACAGATAGTTTTTCTCTAGCTTTTACCTGGGGATATTTGGCTTTTCTCCATAGGCATCAATGGGATCCAAAACAGTCCTTCACAAATTATCCAAAAAGAGTATTTCCAACTTGCTGAATGAAAAAAAAAAAAAAAAAAAAAAAAGGTTTAATTATGTGAGAAGACTCCACATATCACAAAGCAGTTTCACAGACAACTTCTTTCTAATTTTTATCTGGGGACATTCTATTTTTCCCCATAGGTCTCAATGGGCCCCCAAATGTCCCTTCAGAGATTCTCCAAGAAGAGTGTTTCTTACCTGCTGAATAAAAAGAAAGGTTTAATTTCTTGAGATGAATCCACACATCATGAAGTCATTTCTCATACACCTTCCTTCCCATTTTTATCTGAGATATTCTGTTTTTCCCCTAGGCCTCAAAGGACTTCTAAATGTCCCTAAGCAGATTCTCCAAAAAGTTTGTTTCCAACCTGCTGAATCCAAAGGATGTTTTAACTTTGTTAGATGAATCCACCCAACACAAAGTAGTTTTGCAGATAACTTCATCCTAGTATTTACCTGGGGATAATCAGTTTTTCCCCATAGGCTTCAATGGGCTCCAAAATGTGCCATCACAGGTTCTCTAAAAAGAGTGTTTAACCTGTTGAATCAAAAGAAACATTCAATAGTGAGAAATAAAGCACACATCACCAAGCAGTTATACAGATAGCTTCATTCTAGTTTTTACCTTGGGATATTTTATTTTTCCCATTGGGCCTCACTGGGCTCCCAAATGTCTCTCTGCACATTCTCAAAAAAAAAAAAAAAAAAGGATTTCTAACCTGCTGAATCAAAAGAAACGTCTTACTCTGTGAGATGAATCCACACATCACAAAGCAGTTTCACAGATAGCTTCTTTCTAGGTTTCAGGAAATATTGGGTTTTTCCTTATAGGTCTCAATGGTATCCCAAATGTTCCTCCAAAAATAGTGTTTCCAACTGCTGAATTAAGGAAAGCATTTAACTCTGTATCATGAATCCAAAAACAACAAAGCTGTTATACAGATAGTTTCTTTCTAGATTTTACTGGGGTTATCTGATTTTTCACATTGGTCCCAATGGGCTGGCAAAAATGTCACTATGCATTTTCTCCAAAAAGAGTGTTTCCAACCTGCAGAATCAAAAGAAACCTTTAATTATTGATATGAATCCATACATCACAAAGCAGTTTCACAGATAGCTTTTTTCTGGTTTTCACCTCGGGATATTTGGTTTTCACCCATGGGTCTCATTAGGCTCCCAAATGTCCCTTCACAGATGCTCAAAAAAGAGCATAACAAAATGATTGAATCAAAAGAAAAGTTTAGCTCAGTGATATGTATCCACACATCACAAAGCAGGTTCACGTACAGCTTCGTTCCAATTTTTATCTGGGAATATGTGGGTTTTCACCGGGGACTGAATGGGCTCCCAAATTTCCCTTCACAGATTCTCCAAAAAGATTGTTTCGAACTTGCTGAATCAAAGAAAGGTTTAAATCTGTGGGATGAATCCACACATCACAAATCAGTTTCACACATAGCTTCATTCCTGATTTTATCTGGGGATATCCTATTTTTCCCCATAGGCCCCAATGGGCTCCCAAATGTCCCTTTGCAGATTCTATAAGGAAAGTGTTTCCAACCTGCTGTATCAAAAGAGTAATTTAATTCTGTTAGATAAATCCACACATTACAAAGATGTTTCACAAATAGCTTCTTTCTTGTTTTTAAATGAGGATAGTCGGGTCTTCATCATAGGCCTCAATGGAATCTCAAATGTCCCTTCACAGACTCTCCAAAAGGAGTGTTTCTGACCTGATGAATCAAAAGAAATGTTTAACTCTGTAAAATAAAACCACATGTCATAAAGAAGTTTCACAGATAGTTTCTTTCTAATCTTTACCTGGAGATATTCTGTTTTTCCCAATAGGTCTCAATGGGCTCCAAAATGTCACTTCATAGATTTTCCAAAAAGAGTGTTTGGAACCTGCTAAATCAATAGAAAGGCTTCACTCTGTTAGATGAATGCACACACCATGAAGCAGTTTCATAAATTGCTTCTTTCTAGTATTTACCTGAGGATGTTTGGGTTTTCCCCATAGGCTTAAATGGGCTCCCAAATGTCCCTTCTCTGATTCTCCAAAAAGAGTGCTTCAAAACTGCTGAATCAAAAGAAAGGTTTAACTTTGCAAGACGAATCCACACATCACAAGGTAGTTTCACAGATAACTTATTTCTAGTTTTTACCTGGGGATATTCTGCTTTTTCTCGTAGGCCTCAATGTGCTACCAAATGTCTTTTCACAGATTCTCCAGAAAGAGTTTTTCCAACCTACTTAATCAAAAGAAATGTTTAACTCTGTGAAATGAATCCATACCAAACAAAGCAGGTTCACAGATACCTTCTTTCTAGTTTTTACCTATGGGATATGTGGTGTTTTCCACATTGGCTTCAATGGTCTCTCAAATAGCCCTTTTCGGAATCTCCAAAAAGAGTGTTTCCAACATACTGAATCAAAAGAAATTTTTAACTCTCTGGGATGCATCCACGCATCACAAAGCAGTTTCACAGATACCTTCTTTCTAGTTTTTACCTGTGGATATTCAGTTTTTCCCCATTGGCCTCAATGGGCTTCCAAAAGTCCATTTAGAAATTTTCAAAAAAGAGTGTGTCCAACCTGCCGAATCAAAAGAAATGTTTAACTCTGCAAGATGAATCCAAACATCACAAACAGTTTCAATGATAGCTTATTTCTGGTTTTTACCTGGGGATATTCTGTTTTTCCCCATCAGCCTCAAAGAGCTCCAAAATGTTCCATCGCAGATTCTCCAAAAAGAATGCTTCCAAGCTGCTGAATCAAAGTAAAATTTAACACTGTGAGATGAATCCACATATCATAAAGCAATTTCACAGATAGTTTCTTTCTAGTTTATACCTGGGGATATTTGATTATTTCCCTTAGGCCTCAAAGTGTTCCCAAATGTCCCCTGACATATTCTCCTGAAAGAGTGTTTTCAACCTGCTGAATTAAAAGAAGGTTTTCTTCTGTGAGATGAACCCACACACCATAACACAGCTTCATATACAACTTCATTCCAATTTTGATATGGGGATATTTGGTTTTTACTCTAGGCCTCAATGGGCTCCAAAATGTACCTTCACAGATTCTCCAAAAAGATTGTTTCCAATTTGCTGAATCAAAAGGAATATTTAACTCTTTTAGATGAATCCACACTTCACAAAGCAGTTTCACAGATAGCTTATTTCCAGGTTTTTTCTGAAGATATTAGGTTTTTCCCCATAGGCCTCAAAGAGCTCCCAAATGTCTGTTTGCTGATTCTCCAAAAGATGATAAATAAAATCTTTTACAGACAAGTAAATGCTGAGAGATTTTGTAACCACCAGGCCTTTCTTGCAAGAGCTTCAGAATGAAGCAGTAAACATGGAAAAGAACAATCAGTAACAGCCACTGCAAAAACATGCCAAATTGTAAAGATCATAGATGCTAGGAAGAAACTGTATCAACTAATGAGCAAAATGACTAGCTAACATCATAATGACAGAATCAAATTCACACACAACAATAATAACCTTAAATGTAAATGGACTAAATGCTCCAATTAAAAGACATAGACTGGCAAATTTGATGGAGTCAAGACCCTTCAGATTGCTGTATTCAGGTGACCCATCTCACATGCAGAGACACACATAGGCTCAAAACAAAGGGATGGAGGAAGATCTACCAAGCAAATGGAAAACAAAACAAAACAAACAAACAAAAAACAAAAACAGGGGTTGCAATTCTAGTCTCTGATAAAACAGACTTTAAACCATGAAAGATCAAAAGAGACGAAGAAGGCTATTACATAATGGTAAAGGGATCAATTCAACAGGAAGAGGTAACTACGCTAAATATACATGCACCCAATACAGGAGCACCTAGATTCATAAAGCAAGTCCTTAGAGACCTACAAAGAGACTTACACTCCCACACAATAATAATGGGAGACTTTATCACCCCACTGTCAACATTAGACAGATCAAAAAGAGAAAGTTAACAAGGATATACAGGAATTGAACCCAACTCTGAACCAAGCAGACCTAATAGACATCTATAGAACTCTCCACCCCAAATCAACAGAATATTCATTCTTCTCAGCACCACATCGCACTTACTCCAAAATTGACCATATAGTTGGAAGTAAAGCACTCCTCAGCAAATGTAAAAGAACAGAAATTATAACAAACTGTCTCTCAGATGACAGTGAAATCAAATTGGAACTCAGGATTAAGAAACTAACTCAAAACCCTCAACTACATGGAAACTGAACAACCTGCTCCTGAATGACTACTGGGTACATAACGAAATGAAGGCAGAAATAAAGATGTTCTTTGAAATCAATGAGAACAAAGACACAACATACAAAATCTCTTGGACACATTTAAAGCAGTGTGTAGAGGGAAATTTATAGCACAAAATGCCCATAAGAGAAAGCAGAAAAGATCTAAAATTGACACCCTAACATCACAATTAAAAGAACTAGAGAAGCAAGAACAAACACATTCAAAAGCTAGCAGAAGGCATGAAATCACTAAGATCGGAGCAGAATTGAAGGAGATAGAGATACAAAAGTCCCTTCAAAAAATTAATGAATCCAAGAACTGGTTTTTTGAAAAGATCAACAAAATTGATAGACCACTATCAAGACTAATAAAGAAGAAAAGAGAGAAGAATCAATTAGATGCAACAAAAATGATAAAGGGGATATCACCACTGATCCAACAGAATTAAAAACTACCATCAGAGAATACTATAAACTACTCTTTGCAAGTAAACTAGAAGATCTAGAAGAAATGGATAAATTTCTGGACACATACACCCTCCCAAGACTAAACCAGGAAGAAGTTGAATCCCTGAATAGATCAATAACAGGCTCTGAAATTGAGGCAATAATTAATAGCCTACCTACCAAAAAAACTCCAAGACCAGATGGCATTACAGCCAAATTCTACCAGAGGTACAAGGAGGAGTTGGTACCTTTCCTTCTGAAACTATTCCAATCCATAGAAAAAGAGGGAATCTTCTCTAACTCATTTTATAAGGCCAGTATCATCCTGATACCAAAGCCTGGCAGAGACACAACCAAAAAAGAGGATTTTAGACCAATATCCCTGACGAACATTGATGCAAAAATCCTCAATAAAATACTGGCAAACCGAATCCAACAGTGTATCAAAAAGCTTATGCACCATGATCAAGTGGGCTTCATCCCTGGGATGCAAGACTTGTTCAAAATACACAAATCAATAAACGTAATCCATCATGTAAATATAACCAAAGACAAAAACCACATGATTATCTCAATAGATGCGGAGAAGGCCTTAGACAAAATTGAACAGCGTTCTATGCAAAAACTGTCAATAAATTAGGTATTGATGGGACGTGTCTCAAAATAAAATGTTCTGGCCAGGGCAATCAGGCAGGAGAAAGAAAAAAAGGGTATTCAATTGGAAAAGAGGAAGTCAAACTGTCCCTGTTTGCAGATGACATGATAGTATATTTAGAAAACCCCCTCATCTCAGCCCCAAATCTCCTTAAGCTGACAAGCAACTTCAGCAAAGTCTCAGGATACGAAATCAATGTGCAAAAATCACAAGCATTCCTATACACCAATAACAGACAAACAGAGGCCCAAATCATGAGTGATCTCCCATTCACAATTGCTTCAAAGAATAAAATACCTAGGAATACAACTTACAAGGGACATGAAAAACCTCTTCAAGGAGAACTACAAACGACTGCTCAATGAAATAAATGAGGACAGAAACAAATGGAAGAACATTCCATGCTCTTGGATAGGAAGAATCAATATTGTGAAAATGGCCACACTGCCCAAGGTCATTTATAGATTCAGTGCTATCCCCATCAAGCCACCAATGACTTTCCTCATAGAATTGGAAAAAACTTTAAAGTTCATAAGGAATCAAAAATAGTCCACATAGCCAAGACAACCCTAAGCCAAAATAGCAAAGCTGGAGGAGGCATCACGCTACCTGACTTCAAACTATACTACAAGGCTACAGTAGCCAAAACAGCATGGTACTGGTACCAAAACAGACATAAAGAGCAATGGAACAGA
The DNA here is from genome assembly GCF_049350105.2 of Macaca mulatta. Lineage (NCBI taxonomy): Eukaryota > Metazoa > Chordata > Mammalia > Primates > Cercopithecidae > Macaca > Macaca mulatta. Next base: position 57,285,960 of record NC_133413.1, read on the forward strand.
GCAGAGCCCTCAGAAATAATACCACACATATACAACCATCTGATCTTTGACAAACCTGACAGAAATGGGGAGAGGATTCCCTATTTAATAAATGGTGTTGGGAAAACTGGCTGGCCATATGTAGAAAGCTGAAACTGGATCCCTTCCTTACACCTTATACAAAAATTAATTCAAAATGGATTAAAGACTTAAATGTTAAACCTAAAACCAAAAACACCCTGGAAGAAAACCTAGGACGTACCATTCAGGACATAGGCATGGAGAGAACTTCGTGGCTAAAACACAAAAAGTGATGGCAACAAAAGCCAAAATTGACAAATGGGATCTAATTAAACCAAAGAGCTTCTGCACAGCAAAAGAACCTACCATCAGAGTGAACAGGCAACCTACAGAATGGGAGAAAATTTTTGCAATCTACCCATCTGACAAAGGGCTAATATGCAAAATCTACAAAGAACTTAAACAAATTTACAAGAAAAAAAATCAAACGACCCCATCAAAACGTGGGCAAAGTATATGGACAGACACTTCTCAAAAGAAGACATTTATGCAGCCCTCAGACACGTGAAAAAATGCTCATCACTGACCATCAGAGAAATGCAAATCAAAACCACAATGAGATACCATCTCACACCAGTTAGAATGGTGATCATTTAAAAGTCAGGAAACAACAGGTGCTTGAGAGGATGTGGAGAAATAGGAACACTTTTACACTGTTGGTGGGACTGTAAACTGGTTCAACCATTGTTGAAGACAGTGTGACAATTCCTCAAGGATCTAGAATCCAAACACCATTTGACCCAGCCATCCTAGTTCTGGGTATATACCCAAAAGATTATAAATCATGCTGCTATAAAGACACATGCACATGTATGTTTATTGTGGCACTATTCACAATAGCAAAGACTTGGAACCAACCCAAATGTCCATCAATGATCGACTGGATTAAGAAAATGTGACACATATACACCATGGAATACTACGCAGCCATAAAAAGGATGAGTTCATGTCCTTTGTAGGGTCATGGATGAAGTTAGAAACCATCATTCTCAGCAAAATTTTGCAAGGACAGAAAACCAAACACCGCATGTTCTCACTGATAGGTGGGAATTGAATAATGAGAGCACTTGTACACAGGAAGGGTAACGTCACACACTGGGGCCTGTCATGGGATGGGGGTAAGGGGAAGGATAGCATTAGGAGATATACCTAATGTAAATGAAGAGTTAATGGGTGCAGCACATCATCATGGCACATGTATGCATAAGTAATAAACCTGCACGTTGTGCACATGTACCCTAGAACTTAAAGTATAATAAAAATTAAAACATAAAAAACAATATTTCTAACATGCTGAATCAAAGGAAGTTTTAACACTGTAAAATGAATCTACATATCACAAAACAGTTTCACAGACAGCTTCTTTCTAGTATTTATCTGGGGATATTCAGTTGGTCCCCATGTGCCTAAATGAGCTTCCAAATGTCCCATCACACATTCCCCAAAAACAGTGTTTCAAACCTGCTTGATCAAAAGAAACTTTAACTCCATGAGACGAAACCACACATTACAAAGCAGTTACAGAGATGGCTTCTTTTTGGTTTTTACCTGGTGATATTCACTTTATCCTCATGGGCCTCAATGGTCTCCCAAATGTCCCTTCACAGATTCTCCAAAAGAAGTTTTTCCAACCTACTGGATCAGAAGAAAAGTTTAACTCTGTGCAATGAATCCTAATGTCACAAAACATCTTCACAGAAAGCTTCTTTCAAGTCTTACCTGGAAATATTGGTTTTTTCCTTGTAGGTCTGAAAGGGTTCCCAAATGTCCCTTCACAGATTCTCCAAAAAGAGTGTTTCTAACCTGCTGAATCAAAGGAAACGTTTAGCTCTGTGAGATGAATCCACAAACTACAAAGCTGTTATACACATGGCTTCTTTCTAGTTTTCTACTGGAGACATCAGTTTTTTCCACATGGGAAACAATGTGCTCCCAAACGTCCCATCACTGATTTTCCAAAAAGAGTGTTTTCAACCTGATGAATCAAAAGAAAAGTTTAACTCTATGAGATGAATACACACATCAGAAAGCAGTTTCACATACAGCTTTTTTCTAATTTTTATCTGGCAATACAATATTTATTTATTTTCTATAGGTCTCAATGTTCTCCCAAATGTCCCTTAGCAAATTCTCCAAAAAGAGAATTTCCAACCTACTAAGTCAAAAGAAAAATTTAACTCTGTGAGATGAATCAACACATCACAAAGCAGTTTCACAAATAGCTTCTTTCTAGCTTTTGCCTGAGGATATTTAATTTTTCCCCCAGTCCTCAATGGGCTCCCAAATGCCACTTCACAGATTCTCCAAACAGTGTATTTCCAACATGCTGATTAAAACGAAATCTTTAACACTGTGAAATGAATCCACACATTATGAAACAGTTTCACACATACATTCTTTCTCGTTTTTACCTGGGGATATTTTTCCCCAGGTAAATTGTTTTTCACATTGACCTCAATGGGCTTCCAAATATCCCTTTACAAATTTTCCAAAAGAAGTGCTTCCAACCTTCTGAATCAAAAGGAAGATTTAACTCTGTGAGACGAATCCACACATCACAGTGCAGTTTCACAGATAACTTCCTTCTAGATTTAACATGGGTATATTCATTTTTTTTTCACATTGGCCTCAGTGGGTTCCCAAATGTCCCTTTGCAGATTCTCCAAAAAGAATGTTTCCAACCTCCTAAATCAAAGAAAGTTTTACCACTGTGAGATCAATCCACACATCACAAAGCAGTTTCACAGATAACTTCTTTCTAAATTCTACCTGGAGATATTTTGTTTTCCCCATGGGTCTCATTGGGCTCCCAAATGTCCCTTTACAGATTCTCCAGAAAAAGTGTATCCAACCTGCTGAATCAGAAGAAACGTTTAACTCTGTGAGATGAATCCACATATCACAAAGCAGTTTCACAGATAGCGTCTTTCTGGTTTTTACCTAGGAATATTTTTTAATTGGTCTCAATTGGTTCACAAATAAACTACAAAGCTGTTATACAGATAGTTTCTTTGTAGGTTTTACCTGGAGATTGTGTTTTTTACATCAGTCTCAATGGGCTCCCAAACATTTATTTGCAGAATCTCCCAAAAGAGTGTTTCCAAACTACTGAATCAAAAGAAATGTTTAACTCAGTGAGGGTGAATGCACATTTTGCAAAGCAGTTTCACAGATAGCTTCTTTCTAGTTTTTATCTGGTGATATTCCATTTTTAGCCATAGTGCTCAATGAGCTCCCAAATGTCCCTTCGTATATTCAACAAAAAGAGGATTTTCCAACTGGCTGAATAAAAATAATGGCTTACTTCTGTGAGATGAATCCACATGTCACAAAGCAGTTACACAGATAGCTTCTCTGTAGTTTTTACCTGTGGATATATGCTTTTTTCCCATTTGCTTTATTGGGTTTCCAAATGTCTCTCTGCTGATTTTCCAAAAAGAAGGTTTACAACCTGCTGAATAAAAAGAGAGATTTAGCTCTGTGAGATGTATCCACACATCATAAAGCAGTTTAACCGATAGCTTCTTTGTAGTTTTTACCTGAAGATATTTGGTTTTTCTTCTTAGGCCTCAATGGGCTCCCAAACGTCCTTTCACAGATTCTCCAAAAAGAGTGTTTCCAATCTACTGAATCAAAAGAAAGGTTTAACTCTGTGAGATGAGTCCATACATCACAAAGCAGTTTCACAGGTAGCTTCTTTCTAGTTTTTACTTAGGTATATTCATTTTTTTCACATAGGCCACGATGTTCTCCCCAATGTCCCTTTGCAGATTCTCCAAAAAGAGTATTTCCAACCTGCTGATTCAAAAGAAAGGTTTATCTCTGAGATGAACCCACACATTCCAGAGTAGTTGCATATATAGCTTCTTTCTAGTTTTTATTTGGATATATTCTGTTTTCTTCATAGGTCTGAATGGGATCCCAAATGTCCCTTCACAGATTTTCCAAAAAGAGTGATTGCAACCTGCTAAATGAAAAAGGTTTAACTCTGTGGGATGAATGAACACATCCAAAAGCACTTTCCCAGATAGTTTCTTTCTAATTTTTGCCTGGTGATTTTTTTTCCCCTAAGCCACAATGGGCTCCAAAATGTCCCGTTGTAGATTATCCAAAAAGAGTATTTCCAACCTGCTGAATCAAAATAAAGGTTTATCTCAGTGAGATGAATCAAGCTATCACAAAGCAGTTTCACAAATATATTTTTTCTAGTTTTTATCTAAGGATATTTGGCTTTTCCCCTAGGCCAATATGAACACCCATGTGTCCCGTCTCAGATGTTCCAAAAAGAGTGTTTCCAACCTGCCACATCAAAAGAAAGCTTTAGCTCTGTGAGATGAACCCAAATATTACAAAGCAGTATCACAGATAGCATTTTTCTAGTTTTGATCTGAGGATATTTGGTTTTTCCCATAGACCTCAATGGGCTCCAAAATGTCCTTTCACAGATTCTCTGAAAAAAGAGTTTCCAACCTGCTGAATCCAAAGAATGGTTTAACTCTTTGACATGAATCCAAATTCTTTGACATGAATTCAAATATCACAAAGCACTTTCAAAAATAGCTTCCTTCTAGTTTTTATCATAGGATATTCAGTTTTACCCCATAGGTTTTAATGGGTTACCAAATGTACCTTTCGCAGATTTTCCAAAAAGATTGTTTCCAACCTGCTGAATCAAAACAAAGATTTAACTATATGAGATGAATCCACACATCACAAAGAAGTTTCACAGATACAGATACCTTCTTTCTGGTTTTTGTTTGGAGATACTCAGTTTTTTCGCATAGTCCTCAATAAGTTCCAAATGTCTCTTCACATATTCTACAATAAGATTGTTTCCAACCTGCTGAATCAAATGAAAAGTTTAACTCTGTGAGATGAACCCACACATTGCAAAGTAGTTTCAGAGAAAGCTGCTTTCCAGGTTTTATTTGAGAATATTTGGTTTTTCTTCATAGGCCTCAATGGGCTCCCAATTATCCCTATGTAGATTCTCCAGAGTGTTTCTAACCTGCTTAATCAAAAAAAAAAAAAAAAGTTTAACTCTGTGAGATAAATATACATCACAAAGTGCTTTCACAGATAGCTTCATTCTAGTTTTTATTGGGGGATATTCAGTTTTACCTCTTTGGCCTCAATTGGCTCCCATATCCATTCACAGATTATACAAAAAGAATTTTTCCAAGGTGATGGCTCAGAAGAAAAATTAAACTGTGTCAGATGAATCCAAACATCACAAAACAGTTTCACAGATAGCTTCTTTCTAGTTTCCATCTGGGGATATTCTGTTTCTCCCTATAGTCCTTTTTGAGTGCCCAAATGTCCTTTTTCAGATTCTCCAAAAAGAGTGCTTCCAACCTGATAAATCAAAAAGAAGGTTTTACTTTCTCAGATGATTCCACACATTGAAAAGTGGTTTTACTGATAGCTTCTTTCTAGTTTTGATGTAGGAATACTAAGTTTTCCCCTTAACCTTTATGGGCTCCCAAATATTTCCTCACAGATTGTATGACAAGGGTGTTTCCATCTTTCCGAATCAAAGGAAAGGAGAGCTCTGTGAGATGTATCCACACATCACAACGCAGTTTCACAGTTAACTTCTTTCTAGTTTTTATCTGGAATTATTCAGTTTTTTCTCTTTGGCCTTGATGGGCTCCCAAATATCCCTTCGCAGATTCTACAAAAAGTGTGTTTCTAACATGCAGAATCGAGATAATGATTTATCTCTGTGAGATGAATCCATACATCACAAAGAAGTTTCCCAGATAGGTTCTTTCTTGTTTTTATCTGGGGATAATCGGTTTTCCCTGTATGCCTCAATGGACTCCCAAGTGTCCCTTCACATTTTCCACAATAAGAGTATTTGCAAACTACTGAATTAAAAGAAAGGTTTAAGTCTGTGAGAATAATCCCCACATCACAAAGCAGTTTCACAGAAAGCTTATTTCTAGTTTTTATCTGGGGATATTCCATTCTTCCCCATAGGCCTCAAAGAACTCCCAAATATCCCTTTGCAACTTCTACAAAAAGAGTGATTCCAACTTGCTGAATCTAGAGAAAGGTTGAACTCTGTCATATGAACCCACACATTACAAGGCAGTTTCACAGATAGCTTCTTTCAAGTTTTTATCTGGAGAAATTTGGTTTTTCCCTTTAGGACTCAATGGGCTCTTAAATGTCCCTTCACAGATACTTCAAAAAGAGTGTTACCAAACTGTTGAATCAAAAAAACCGCTTTTACTCTGTGAGATGAATCCATACACCACAAAGCAGTTTCAGAAATAACTTGGTTTCAGAAATATTTCTCTGGGAATATTCATTTTTTTCCCATATGCCTCAATGGGCTCTAAAATGTCATTTTCCAGATACTCCAAAAAGAATGATTTTAACCTGCTGAATCAAAAGAAAGATTTAACTCTCTGAGATGAATCCACACATCACAAAGTAATTTCACAGATATCTTCTTTGTAGTTTTTATCTTGGGATATTCTGTTTTTCCCCATAGGCCTCCATGGACTCCCAAACGTCCATTCACAGATTCTCAAAAAAGAGTGTTTCCAACTTGTTGAATCAAAATGAAGTTTGAACTCTCTGAGATGAATCCACACATCACAAAGCAGTTTCACAAAAAGTATTTTTTTTCTAGTTTTATATCGAGGATATTCAGTTTTCTCCCATAGGCTCAATGGGCTCCCTAATATCCCTTCACAGAATCTATAAAAAGAGTTTTCCTATCTGCTAAGTCAAAAGGAAGTTTTAACTCTTTGAGATGAATTCACACATCAACAAGCAGATTCACATATAGCTTCTTTCTAGTTTTTATTAGGGGATGTTTTGTTTTACCCTGGGGGCCTCAATGGGCTCCCAAATGTTCCTTCACACTTTCTATAACAAGCGTGTTCCCAACCTTCTGAATTAAAATGGTTTAACTCTATGAGATCAATCCACACATCACAAAACAGTTTCACAGAAATTCCTTGCCAGTTTTTACCTGGGGATATTTGGTTTCTCACAATATGTCTCAATGGGCTCCCAAATGTCCCTTCACAGATGCTCCAGAAAGAGTGTTTTCAATCTGCTGAATCTGAAGAAAGTTTTAACCCTGGGAGATGAGCCCACACTACACGAGATGGTTTCTCAGATAACTGCTTTCTAGTTTTTATCTGGGGAAATTTTGTTTTTTCCTTTAGGCCTCAATGGGCTCTTAAATGTCCCTTCACAGATTCTTTAGAAAGGGTGTTTCCAACCTGCTCAATCAGAAGAAAAATTTATCTCTGTGAAATGAATCCATACATCACAAAGCAATTTCACAGATAGCTTCTCTCTAGTTTTTACTGGGGATTTTTCCACTTAGGCCTCAATATGCTCCCAAATGTCTTCACAGATTCTCCAAAAGGACTGTTTACAATTAGCTGAATCAAAACAAAGCTTTAAAGCTCTGAGATGAATCCACACGTCACAAAGCAGTTTCACAGATAGCTTCATTGCAGTTTTTATCTGGGGATATTGCATTTTTTCCCCATAGGACACCATGGGCTCCAAAATATCCCTTCACAGATTATACAAGAAAAAGTGTTTCCAATCTGCTGAATCAATAGAAAGGTTTAACTCTGTGAAATGAAGCCACACATCACAGAGCAGCTTCATAGATAAATTCATTCTGTTTTTTATCAGGGGATATTCAGTTTTTCCCGACAGGCATCAGTGGGGCTCCTAAAAGACGCTTCACACATTCTCCAATAAAAGTATTTCCAACCTGCTGAATCAAAATAAAGTTTATCTCTGTGATAGGAATCCACACATCACAAAGCAGTTTCACAGGTAGCTTCTTTCTAGATTTTCTCTGGGGATATTCGATTTTTTCCCTCAGACCTCAATGGGCTATGAAATTTCCCTTCACAGATACTCCAATTAGAGGGTTTATAACTTGCTGAATCCAAAGAAAGCTTTCAATTCTTGAGATCAAACCACATATCACAAAGGAGTTTCACAGATAGTTTTATTTTATTTTTTATCTGGTGATATTCATTTTCCCTGTAGGCTTCAATGTGCTCCCAATGTCTCTTCACAGATTCTACAAATAGTGTTTCCAACTTGCTGTGTCAGAAGAAAAATTAAACTGTGTGAGATGAATCCAAACATCACAAAACAGTTTCACAGATAGCTTCTTTCTAGTTTCCATCTGGGGATATTCTGTTTCTCCACATATGTTTCTTGAGTGCCCAAATGTCAATTTGCAGATCCTCCAAAAAGAGAGTTTCCAACCTGATAAATCTAAAGAAAGGTTTTACTCTCAGATGAATCCACACTTTGCAAAGCAGTTTTACAGACTACTTCTTTCAAGTTTTGATATGTGAATATTATGTTTTTCCCTTAACCTCTATGGGCTCCCAAATGTCCCTTCGCAGATTCTATGAAAAGAGTGTTTCCTTTCTTCTGAATCAAAAGATAGTTTAATCTCTGTGAGATAAATCCACACATCAGAAAGCAGTTTCACAGATAGCTTCTTTCTAGTTTTTATCTGTAAATATTTGATTTTTCTTCACAGGCCTCAATGGGCTCCCAAATATCCCTTCATAGATTCGACATAAGGTGTGTCTCCAACCTACAGAATTGAAAGAAAGATTTCACTCTGTGAGATGAACCCACACATCAGAAAGCAGTTTCCCAGATAGCTTCCTTCTTGTTTTCATGTGGGAATAATCGGTTTTTCCTTGTAGGCCTCAATGGTCTCCCAAATATTCCTTCACACTTTCTACAATAAGAGTGTTTCCAACCTGCTCAATTAAAAGAAAGGTTTAATTCGGTGAGATTAATCCACATATCACAAATCAGTTTCACAGAAGGCTTCTTTCTAGTTTTTATCTGGGGATATTGGCTTCTTCCTCTTAGGCCTCAATGGGCTCCCAAATGTACCTTCGCACATTCTCCAAAAAGAGTGTTTCCAACTTGTTGAATAAAAAAATGTTTATTTCTGTGAGATAAATCCACACATCGCAAAGCCCTTTTCCAGATAGATTCTTTCTAGTTTTTATCTGCGGATATTCCATTTTTTCCCATAGGCCTCAATGGGATCCCAAATGTCCTTTCACAGATCCGACAATAAAATTGTGATATCAATCCAAACATCACGAAGCAATTTCTCAGATAGCTTTTTTCTAGTTTTCATCTGGGGATATTCAGTTTTGTACATAGGCCTCAATTGGCTCTCAAATGTCCTTTCAGAGATTCCACAAAAACAGTGTTTAACTCTGGGAGATGAATCCAAACATCATAAAGCAGTTTCACAGATAGATTCTTTCTGGTTTTTATCTGGGGATATTTAGTTTTTCCCTATAGGCCTCAATGGATTCCAAGTGTCTCTTTGGAGATTCTACAAAATGATTGTTTTTAACCTGTTGAATCTAAAGAAAAGTTTAACTCTGTGAGATGAATTCACATCTCACAAAGCAGTTTAATGGTAACTTCTTTCTAGTTTTTAAAATGGGATATTCGATTTTTCCCCATAGGACTCAATGGACTCCCAAATATTCCTTCACAGATTCTACAAAAAGAATGTTTCCAACCTGCTGAATCAAAAGAAAGGTTTAATTCTGTGAGATGAATCCTCACATCATAAGGCAATTTCACGGATTTTTTCTTCCTAGTTTTTATAAAGGGATATTCAATATTTCCATAGATAAACGGACTCCCAAATGTCACTACACAGATTCTTCAAAAGGAATTTTTCTAACGTGCTGAATCAAATGAAAATTTTACCTCTGTGAGATGAATCCACATGTCTCAAAGCAGTGTAAAGGTAACTTCTTTTAGTTTTTCTAGGGGTATTCTGTTTTATCCCATAGTCATCAATGGGCTCCCAAATGTCCCTTCGCAGATTCTACAAAAAGAGTTTTTCCAACCTGTCGAATCAAAAGAAAGGTTTGACTCTGTGAGCTGAATCCTCACATCACAAGGTAGTTTCACGGATTGCTTCTTCCTACTTTTTATATGGGGATATTCCATTGCTACCCATAGATGTAAATTGGGTCCCAAATGTCACTATGCAGATTCTCCAAAATAACTTTTTCTAACCTACTGAATCAAACGAAAACTTTACCTCTGTGAGATGAATCCACACGTCAAAAACCAGTTTAATGATAACTTCTTTCCAGTTTTTATCTTGGGATATTCATCTTTTTGTTATAGGCATCAATGGGCTCCCAAATATCCCTTCACGGATTCTCCAAAAAGAGTATTTCCAATGAAATGATTTAAAAGAAAGGTTTAATTCTGTGAGATGAATACAGACATCACAAATCATTTTCACAGATAGATTCTTTCTAGTTTTCACCTGGGGATATTTGGTTTTCATTTATAGGCATCATTGGGAACCCAAATGTCCCTTTGCAGATTCTACAAAAAAAAGTGTTTCCAGTCTGCTGAATCAAAATAAAGGTTTAAATCTATAAGATAAATCCACCCATCAGAAATCAGTTTCACACATAGCTTCTTTCTAGTTTTCATCTCCGGATACTCTATTTTTCCCCATTGGCCTCAAAGGTCTCCAAATTGTCATTTTACAGATTCTACAAAAGACGGTTTCCAACATACTGAATCAAAGTAAGGTTTAAGTCTTTGAGATGAATGCAAACATCAAAAGGCAGCTTCAAATATGACTTTTATCTAGTTTTTATCTGGGTATATTCAGTTTTTGCCCATAGACCTCAACGGGCTCCAAAATGTCCCTTTGCGGATTATCCAAAAAGAGTGTTTCCAACCTGCTGAATCAAAAGAAATGTTGAATTCTGTGAGATGAATCCACACATCACAGAGCAGTTTCACAGATTGCTTCCTTGCAGTTTTTATCTGGGGAAGTTCTGTTTTTCCCAATAGGCCACAAGGGGTTCTAAAATGTCCCTTTGCAGATTCTTTAAAAAGACTGTTTCCAAGCAGCTAAAGCAAAAGAAAGTTTCAACCTTGTAAGTTGAATCTACACGTCAAAAACCACTTTCACGAGTAGCTTCTTTCTAGTTTTATCTGGGGATATTCTGTTTGTTTCATAGGTCTCATTGGGCTCCAAAGTGCCCCATCACATATTCTTCAAAAAGAGAGTTTCCAACTTGATAGATGAAAACAAAGGTTTAACTCTGTGAGATGAATCCACTCATTACAAAGCAGTTTCATAAATAGCTTTTCATTAGTTTTTATCTGGGGATACTCGATTTTTTCCCCATTGGCTTCAGTGGTCTCCCATATGCCCCTTCACAGATTCTCCAAGAAGACTGTTATCAACCTACTGAATTTAAAAAAAAAAAATCAGCAACTTGAGATAAATCCACACATCACAAAGTAGTTTCATGGATAGCTTCTTCCTGATTTTTATATGGGGATATTCAATATTTCCCACTAGGCCTGAATGTACTCCCAAATATCCCTTCACAGATTATCTGAAAGGAGTGTTTCTGACCTGCTGAATCAAATGAAAGCTTTACCTCTGTGAGATGAATCCACATATCACAAAGCAGTTTAACGAATAATTTCTTTCTAGTTTTTATCTGGGGATGTTTGGTTTTTCTCCATAAACCTCAATGCGCTCCCAAATGTCCCTTCACAGACTCTCCAAAAAGAGTGTTTCTAACCAGATGAATCAAAAGAAAGGTTAAACTCTGTGAAATGAATTCACACATCACAAAGCAGATTCACAGATAGCTTCCTTGTAGTTTTTATATGAGGATATTTGGTTTTTCCCCATAGTCCTCAAGGGGCTCCAACATGTTGCTTCACATATTCATAAAAAAGAGTTTTCCACCCTGCTGAATGAAAAGAAAGGGTTAACTCTGAGCTTAATTCACACATCACAAAGCAGTTTCACACATAGCTTATTTCTAGTATTTATGTGGGAATATTATTTTTACCCAATAGGTCTCAAATTACTCCCAAATGTAAATTCACAGATCATCCAAAAAAAAGATTTCCAACCTGCTGAATCAAAAGAAAGCTTTAATTCTGTGAGATGAATCCACACATCACAAAGCAGTTCCACAGATTACTTCTTTACAGTTTTTCTATGGGGATATTCAATTTTTTCCCATAGGCTTCAGGGAGCCTACAAATGTCTTTTCACAAATCCTCCAAAAAGAGTGTTTCCAACCAAATGAATGAAAAATAAGGTTTAACTCTGTGAGTTGAATCCACACATCAAGAACCAGTTTCACGGATAGCTTCTTTCTGATTTTATCTAGTTATTATTATTTTTTCCATAGGCCTTAATGGGGTCACAAATGTTCATTCACAGATTCTACAAAAAGAGTGTTTCCAACCTCTTGGATTAAACCAAAAATTGTACTCTGTGAAATGACTCTCCACATCATAAAGAAGTTTCACAGATTTTTTTTCCTGGTTTTTATTGGGATATTTGGTTCTTCCCCATAGAACTTAATGGACTCCCAAATGTCTCTTCAGAGATTCTACAGAAAGAGTGTTTCCAACCTCCTGAATCAAAAAAAAAAAAAAAAAAAGGATTAACACTGTGAAATGAATCCCACACATCACAAATAATTTTCACACATAACTTCTTTCTAATTTTTATCTGGGGTTATTCACTTTGTCCTCATAAGCCTCAATGGACTCCCAGAGGTTTCTTTGCAGATACAACATAAAGAGTGTTTCCAGCCTACTGAATCAACAGAAAATGTTATCATTTTGAGGTGAATCCACACATCACACAGCATTTTCACTGCTAGATTCTTTCTAGTTTTTATCTATTGATGTTTGCTTTTCCTCATAGGCCTCATTGGGCTCCCAAATGTCTCTTTGCAGGTTCTATAAAAAGAGTGTTTCCAACCCACTGAATCAAAAGAAAGGTTTAACTTTTTGAGATGAATCCACATATCGCAAAGCAGTTTCACAGAAAACTTCTTTCTAATTTTATCTTTGGGTATTCCATTCTGGCCCATATGTTTCAATAGACTGCCAAATATCACTTCACAGATTATCCAAAAGGAGGGTTTCCAACCTCTCAATCAAAAGAAAAGTTTAATTCTGTGAGATGAATTTATACATCACAAACAGTTTCACAAATTGCTTCTTTCTTTTTTTTTTTTTTTTTTTTTTTTTTTTTTTTTTTTGGAGATATTTGGTTTTTCACCATAGCCCTCAATGGGCTCCCAAATATCACTTTGCAGATTCTCCAAAAAGAGTGTTTCCAATCTGTTGAATAAAAGGAAAGCTTGAACATTGTGAGATGAATCCAAACATCATGAACCAGTTTCACAGATAGCTACTTTCTAGTTTTTATCTGGGGATATTAAGTTTTCTTACATAGGCCTGAATGGGTTCCTAAATGTCTCTGCAGATTCTATAATAAAAGTATTTCCAACCTACTGAATCAAAATAAATGTTTAACTCAGTGAGATGAATCAACTCATCACATAGCAGTTTTAGGGATAGTTTCTTTCTAGTTTTTATAATGGGATATACAGATTTTCCCCAAAGACCTCAATGTGCTCCCAAGTGTCCCTTCACAAAATCTCCAGAAAGGGTGTTTCCAACCTGCTGAATTAAAAACAAAAAAGTTTTAACTCTGTCAGATGAGTCTTCACATCACAAAGCAGTTTCACTGATAGCTCCTTCTTAGTTTTTATCCAGGGACATTCAATTCTTCCCCATATGCCTCAATGGTTTACTGAATGTCCCTTCACAGAGTCTTCAAAATAAATGTTTCTAACCTGCTGAATCAAGCAAAGATTTACCTCTGTGAGATGAATCCACACACCACAAACAGTTTCACAAATAACTTCTTTCTAGTATTTATCTGGGATATTTATTTGTCACCATAGGCCTCAATGCACTCCCAAATGTCCCTTCACAGATTCTACAAAAGGACTGTCTCTAACCTGCTGAATTAACAGAAAGGTTTAAATCTGAAAAATCTAGAAAGATTCCAAAGAAAGAGCATTTTCAACCTGGTGAGTCAAAAGTAAGGTTTAACTCTGTGAGATAAATCCACACATCACCAAGGAATTTCCCAGATTGCGTCTATCTAGTTGTTATCGCAGGATATTTGGTTTTCACTATAGGCCTCACTCTACAAAAAGAGTGTTTCCCAACTGCTGAAGATGAATCCACACATCACAAAGCAGTTTCACCCACACTTCTCTCTAGTTTTTATCACAGGATGTTTGGTTTTTTACTACAGGACTCAATGGGTGATGAAATGTCCCTTCAAAGAGTCTACAAAAAGACTATTTTCAACCTGCTGAATCAAAAGGAAGTTTGAACTCTGTGAGATGAATTCACACATCACAAAGTGGTTTCGTGGATGGCTTCTTTCTAGTTTTTATCACATAATATTTGATTTTTCATAATGGGCCTCCATAAGCACTGAAATGTCCCTTTGCAGATTCTACAAATTAGTGTTTCCAACCTGCTGAGTCAAAAGAAATCTTTACCTCTGTGAGATGAATTCACACATTACAAAGCAGTTCCACAGATGGCTTTTTTCTACATTTATTGGCAGGATATTCCGTTTTTCACTATAGGCCTCAAAGGGCTCAGAATTGTCCCTTCATAGATTCTACTAAAAAGTGTTTCTAACCTGCTGAATATAAATAAAGTTTTAACTCTGTAAGATTACACTACACATCAGAAAGTGGTTTCACAGATAGCTTCTTTCTTGTTTTTAATCATGGGATATTCAGTTTTTCACTATAGTCCCCTCATAGATTCTACCAAAAGAGTATTTCCAACCTGCTTAATCAAAAGAAAAGTTTATCTCTGTGATATGAATCCAAACATTGCAACGTGGTTTCACAGATAGCTTCTTTCTAGTTTTTACTCACAAGATATTCACACATTCACAATAGGCCTAAATTGGCTCCAAAATGCACATTTGTAGATTCTACAAAAAGAGTGTCTCCAACCGCTGAATCAAAACAAAGGTTTACCTCTGTGAGATAAATCTACACATTGCAAAGTGAATCCACAAATCACAAAGTGATTTCAGAGATAGCTTCTTTTTAATTTATAGCACGGGATATTCGGTTTCTCACTGTGTGCCACAATGGGCTCCAAAATGTCCCCTGTTAGATTCTACAGAAAGAGTGTTTTTAACATGCTGAATCAAATGAAAGGTTTAGCTCTGTGAGATAAATGCACAAATTGCAATGCAGTTTAAAAGATAGCTTCTTTCTGATTTTTATTGTGAGATATTTGATTTTTCTCCATAAGCCTTAAGAGGCTCCAAAAAGCCCTTCGTAGATTCTAAATAAAGAATGTTTCCAAACTACTGAATATAAACAAAGTTTAACTCTGTGAGATGAATACAAACATTGCAAAGAGTTTTCACAGCTAGATTCTTTCTTTCAACAAGAAATTCAGTTTTTCACTATATTACTCAATGGGCTCCTAAATGTCACTTTGTAGATTCTAAAAATACAGTGTTTCCAATATGCTGAATCAAAAGAAAGGTTTAACTCTGTGAGATGAATCCATATATCACAAAGCAGTTTTACAGATAGCTTTTTTCCAAATTTTTTCGTGGGATATTTGATTTTTCACTATAGGCCTCAGTGAGCTCCAAAATGTCCCTTCACAGATTCTAAAATAGAGTGTTAACAACCAGTTGAATAAAAAGATAGGTTTAACTCTGTGAGCTAAATCCACACATCACAAAGAAATTTCACAGATAGCTTCTTCTAGCTTTTATCATGGGATATTTGATTTTTCACTATCGGCCACAGTGGTCTCCAAAATGTCCCCTCACAGATTCTGCAAAAAGAGTGTTTCCAACCTGTTGAATCAAAAGAAATGTTTAAATCTTAGAACTAAATCCACACATTCTAAAATGGTTTCTCAGATAGTATCTTTCTTGTTTTTATTGCAGGATATTCGTTTCTTACTATTGGCCTCAGTGACCCAAAATGTCCCTTCACAGATTCTACAAAGTGTTTCCAACTTGCTGAATCAAAATAGAGGTTTAACTCTGTGAGCTGAATCCACACATCACAAAGCAGTTTTACAGATAGCTTCCTTCTACTTTTTATCACAAAATATTTGGTTTTTAAATATAATCCTCAGTGGCCCTAAAATTCACAGATATTGCAAAAAGAGTGTTTTCAATGTGCTCAAAAAGAAAGACTGAAATCTGTGATTGGATCCACACATCACATAGCAGTTTCAAAGATACCTTCTTTCTAGTTTTTCTCATGATATTTGGTTTTTCACTATAGGCCTCAGTGAGCTACGAAATGTCCCCTCACAGATTCCACAAAAAGTGTTTCCAACCTACTGAATCAAAAAAAAAAAAAAAAAAAAGTTAAACTCTGTGAGATGAATCCACACATCACAAAGGAGTTTCACAGATAGCATGTTTCTTGTTTTTATTGTGGGATATTCAGTTTTTCACTATAGGCTGCAGTGGGCTCTGAAACGTCCCCTCACAGATTCTATGAAAAGAGTGATCCAACCTGCTGAATCAAAAGAATGGTTTAATTCTGTCAGCA